>NC_139218.1:132107137-133347137 GCF_055691185.1 Crinia signifera
GTATAGAGGCTGGTGACATCCAAGCTGCATAGCAAGCTACCAGCCGGGATGTCACCAGTCTCCCTAAGACGCTTAAGGAATGCAGTAGTGTCTAGCAGAAAACCGTCTGTGGCTTTAATACAGGGTTGCAATATGGTATCAATATAAGTAGCAACATTCTGATACAGTGATCCACGAGCTGCAATGATGGGTCTGCCGGGCGGTGGATTAATGCCCTTGTGAATTTTCGGCAGTGTATATATTATGGGCACCACCGGGTTCAGCGGGCTCAAAGCTTTTGCCAATTCATCATCAATCCAGCTCTGGGTCACTGCATCTTTCAACATTGTATCAAGTTCTTTTTTAAATTTATCAGTAGGATCACCTGGAAGTGAACGATAAACATTGCTGTCTGCTAGTTGCTTCTCAATTTCACACTTATAATCTGAGATATTTAGCAAAACAATTGCCCCGCCTTTATCGGCGGGTCTTATGATTATATCGGTGTATGTGCCGAGATCATGTAAAGCCACTGATTCCTCTTTGCTGAGGTTATTGAAATGCTGTATAGGTGTATTTCTCACAGCAACATCATGTGACAACATTCTATTAAAAGTTTTAATGGTGGCATTAACTGAAACAGGCTCAAACACCGATCTGGGTTGTAAAGCTTTAACCGATGGAGGTACACTAGACACAGCAGAAGCAGAGATGGATAATGGAGGTACATCAGTTTTTCTATTGAAATATTCCTTTAATTTAAGCTGTCTAGACACCTTGTATTTTTCAATTTCCCATTTGGTGGGATCAAACAAAACAGTTGGCACAAAAGATAAGCCTCTATTTAAGACACTTAGTTCATGGACAGTTAATACATGATCAGAAAGATTATACACTAAGTCCTCAGTGGGGGACGTCCCCTGCCCCTCCCTTTTCCTTTGGTGCTGGCCACCGCGCCTCGTTTGGCGCCTGTGTCTGTGCGGGTTCGCACCCCTAAAGGGCCAGGAACAGGGCGTTGTTGAGGGGTTCCAGTGGTATTATCAGAGTCACTGGTAGTGAAACCCTCTTGAGACGATTCAGTCTCACCGACAGGTCTCATTGGGCGGGAACGAAACCTCCTACCACAGAGATTGTTCTCTGTGTATACGGAGCTGCCTTCCTGCCTGAAATGCTCCTCTTGTTTTGTTAAAGGTAACCTAGGTAACCAGACGCAGGATGGTATTGCGAGACTGACGTATCACATGTGCGCCGTATCCAACGGATACCGTGGCATCGGGCACGTTGTGATGACGTCTCTCCCGGCAACATCCGGCTTCATGGATCCTGGGCGTCCTCGTGCACGGTGTCTGTGGTATGTATAAATACGCTGGTGTTTTATTCATTTTTTGTATGTCCTGATGACGGAGTGATATTAAAAGAGCTCCGAAACGTAGACTGAAATACTCCATGTGTGAGCGTCTTCATTTAAAGCGAGTGCCGCCCTACCTACGCTGTATGTATATATATATATATATATATATTATACACTTAACATCGGCACTCACCTTTCCTAGTTTTGGGGTGCCCTATGGCTTGTGACCACATTGTTTAAACAGACATTGTAGGGGCTCTGCACACACAAAATTAACTGATAATAAATAGTGGAGATTTGGTTAATGAATTGATCAATGCATTTAAGCCTGCAGCCCCCTTCACGGGACCCCACTGTTCTGCAGGTCCTAACACTATCGCTGAAAATGGCTACAATACACATAGCTATCGCATCAATGTTTGATTCCAGGCATGCTATCTGGTCTGAGCAGCTACCAACACACCTCTCACTAATCATCTAGGGAAATGGTTAACATAAGCTATGGAATCTTAGTTAAAACATGGTGCATGAGAGAATGTGACCACAATAAGACTCATTTAAAAAATTAATCTAATAAACAATATCGGCACTCACCTTTCCTAATTTTGGGGTGCCCTATGGCTTGTGACCACATTGTTTAAACAGACATTGTAGGGGCTCTGCACACACTAAATTAACTGATAATAAATAGTGGAGATTTACACATATAAATAACCCCATGTTTATGATTACCCTCCCAGGGATTATGGGTATATACTCTGCTGCAGGTGCTGGGGGGCCAGGATAATATTGCATGTACCGGGGGATGGCAGTGACAGATTAGTAATGACCTGGCTGATCTCCATTAATGGTGGGTGGGGGGCGGGGTCAGGACTCGGAATGAAGGAGCACAGCTGAGTGTGTGGCTGTCAGCATGTGAGAGATCAGCCGCCAGCATCTCTCCAGTCTCACCACACTATGACCCGGTCCCGGACATCATCATATAGAGCGGCTCCGCTGGAGCAGGAGGAGAGCACATCACACACACTGTCCCTCATCCTCCAAGCTGCGTCGGTGTGTGTGTCTGTGTCAGTCACTCACTGTCAGATGATTTCTCAGTGCACCGGCAAAGTATAGGGCAATGCCATCCCACTTGCCCACAATGCACCTTCAAAAAATATGCAGGCACACAACTATTGTGCGAGTGCTTTGCTACACATCAAAGCACTTGCACATGATGGCCAAATATTCTGATCTGCTGGTTTCCTGCTCTCTATGGTATAATTACTGTATGCTGATGAAGATTAGCCTATACTAATGTTTTTGTAACAGATCACATGTATGTCCAGGAGTTCTGACAAACTGTATACCAGTGGCTTAACAATAGTGCTGCAGACCCCACAACGGCGGGGAGGTGCTGACCAAGTGTGGCCGCCCGGCGCCGGGGTCTGCGGGAGCTATTGCTATGCTGCCACCTGCCGCTGCATCGATCTGCTGTGGCCGGGAGTGAACCCACAGATTTACTAGCCTGGTCCGGCGCTCCTCCTGGCTGGCTCCTTGAAAAATATCCCTTACAAAATGGCCGCCTGCTGTTAGGGGGTGGCCATTTTGTGAGGGATATTTTCATAAGGAGGCTGAGCAGGAGGAGCCCCGGGACCAGGCTAGTAAATCGGCGGGTCCCGGGTCCCGACTCGCTGCCACAGTAGATGTGGCGGCAGGCCATCGGAGAGGTAAGGCAGGGCAAGGGGGGGTCTTTACTGGGGGGGCCCAAAATTTTCCCGGTGGGGGGCACATCATTTATTGGTACGCCACTGCTGTACACTGCTAATAATAATAATTTATTTGAAACCAATTAACCTGGGACACAATAAAAAAAATTGTTTGTTGAATTTATAGTACATGTAGGAAATTCAAAGGACAGGGTAAAGTATGCTGCCTAAGCTAAACAGTTAATATAGTTTGTGGCATCTTGCTGAAATAAGACCGTACTCTCTCAGCCTTTTATTGGATCAGTTTCTTCCTTTTAATGGCCAACTCCTACACTGTCTGTAAAAAAAAAAAATCTACTTTGAATTTGACCTTTAGTTACTACACTTCAATTTTAATTACTGAGCTAGAAGTGGACGTCTCACTTTGTACTAAGAGCCTTGGCGGTATCATTTGCATTGGATTATAGCAGCCCTGTGCAAGTTTAATACCAAAGCAGCACATGAAACAATACAGACCTTTTGTAAGCTACAGTATAATAAGTGATATGGGCAAGATACAAAAATATGTGTATATATATATCTGCAGAAGAAGAAAAAGGAAAAAACGCACAAGTGAGTATGTAAAAAGTAACACATTTACTAATTAATATATGCTCACATACATCGAGTTTAAAAATATTCAGCTTGCCAGCAGAAGATATAACATCACATCAGTGCGGGTAGAGAGCAGAAAAACACAGGGAGGGACACCGCTGGAAATGGCGTCCACACCGGGTAGTTCAGAGCAGCCACACCGGACAGTCAGATGTAGCACGCTGGAAACGGATGGACCAACAGCAGCAGTACGTCAGTATTCTGGCACGCCCAACTAGTTTCGTCACAATCCGGACTTCATCAGGGGATGTGTCCCTTCCCACATATCAGAGGTTTATATACGTATTAGCTGCCCATCACAGGTGCCGGCAATTAAATGACAGACAACATCACGAAGGTACAAAGAGGTCCAAAAATAAAAATAGATACATGCAAAAATACATATATAGAGGAAATTATCAATATACATATAAATATTATCCAACAGGTAAGAACTTCATAATCAAACCATCAGCAGATTTTCAGTAATAGCTTAAAAATATATAAATATATATTTTGAATTAATACAAATCTATACAAATATATAGAACATTTTTTTATTATTATTAACCAAAAACAAGGACAATAAAAAATAAATATAAACTACAATAAAAAGACATAGTACTTTTATTTCTATTTCTCAAAAAGCGATGTTAAGTCAAGTAGTCATTACCTGTTTGGATTTACAAAACATATATAATTAATACAATAAATCAATAAAACATTAACATAATAAACAATACATCAGAAGACATAGGAGAAAATTCTTTATCACCACTACACTTCATAATGCGCAAGGTCTACCCTATAGGGCAAATAGATGGAGCACAGCTCAACATCATCTGTTAACCCAGTGCAGCCCCGCAGCCGGAATGATTTCAGTGCAGGGGGTGATATCGCATTCCCTCGTTTAGACCACCAGGAGATAACGTAATGTATAGATCCAATATGTCTCTCTCTTACTTAATTTAATTAAAATGTCACCACCCCAATTATCTAGGCCAGTGGTTCCCAACCCAGGTCCTCAAGTACCCCCAACAGTGCATGTTTTGCAGGTCTCCACAAGGAATCACAAGTGCTATAATTAGCTCCACCTGTGGATCTTTTCAAATGTGCTTGAATAATGAGTGCACCTGCTGGGTGACCAGGAAAATGTGCACTGTTGGGGGTACTTGAGGACCAGGGTTGGGAACCACTGATCTAGGCTAACCTGTTCTATACCCTTAAAATATATATATAATATACATTAAAGAAGAAAGAGGCACTGGCCTTCTTAATCAGGGTCTGCGTCTTCATGTACCTGTGCGCACTCCTCTAACGTAGGTAGACACCAGCACCGGGCTCTTCCATGTACAGACCCCCCACATAAAACATACGGAATACAAGAATCTATTAAAACCTCAGTGGTGCATGATAGTATCAGGTTATAGGTGATAAGAAACCATAATCTTATGTAGCAAAATGTAAATGCATCAGAATAGCGAAAATTTACATTTTATCCAGCCTTATAGAGTGAGGGAAACAGACCTACAGTCTCACTGTGGGTGGTGGCATGTGGTGGGTTCCTGGGAGCTGTATAGTGTTCAGAGCTGTCCTGTGCTGTTAGGGGTGCTTATGTCCTATGCTGTACAGGGCTGTACACAGGGCAGTTGAGAGGGGGGGGGTACTAATTACCCGGGCCCAAGCTTGCTGGAGGGGCACCGCAGGGGCCCTGGTCCAACCCCTCCCTTCCCCCTCCATCCCTCCCTGGTAGCAACAGCAGCACACACTTCTACAGCATGTGCTGTGCTGACAGCAGGCTCAGCATGATGTCTCACTGACAGCATGAGAGGTCATGCTAAGACTGCTGTTAGCACAGCACATGCTGTAGGTGTGTGCTGCTGCTGAGATTCCAGTATTTAGAGTTTTCTTTCACCCTCCTCTAAACATTTTGGGGTTGTGGCCTAAGTGCAGGAGGTGCCCACACCCCCACACTTAGGCCACGCCCCCACAATTTCCTCTCAGCTGCCCTGGCTGTACAGTGCTGCTGTCCTCTCTGGACAACAACTGTCTCGCCACATGTACTCTTTGTAAAGCTTAATAAGTAGGAGTAAGGATGCTAAACACTTAGGAAAATCCTCCCCTACATAACCTGCAGCACATTCTTCATTGTCAGGTTCTGAAACTTTGGCTAAGAGCTTAAGCAGTCCAGTGACATCTAAATCCCTTTTTCCTGTTGTATCCAAGAGCCCACCACCTACTCCTTCGTTGTCAATTTCCTCCTAGATCAGGATCTGAAGGAGTCCTGCAGGCAATGTCACTGGCATGACTGATTCTTCTCCTATCTGGGATTCCCTGGAGGATCCTTGAGTGCTTCGCCTACAGCTGCCACTGCTGGTGTTACTGCTGGGAGTTGACTGTCATCCCAGTGAGGATGTCAGAAGACCACTTCTACTACTTTAACTAAGCAATTGACTGTCCAACCGTTCTTTGTGGCCCCGGTACCATATCCCATCTAGAATCCACTTCACTAGGCAAGTGATTCCCATACTGTATACGGACACTAAGAAAAGTGTCCTTAGTGTCCTCAAAAATGGCATTGTAACCACTGTCCCCTTAACCATGGACATGTGGATAAGTGGGCAAGAGGTATTAAGAATAGACTGGAAATTAGTGAAAATTAATGTTATTGGGGTTAATCATACTGTAGGAACCAAACAACTAAGAAAACTTTTATTGTTTTTTTAAGAAAAATACAGATCCAAAACCAAAAACCAAAAGGATGGGTTTGGCAAAACCAATAAAGATCCAAAACAGAAAGGGAGATGATCCAGATCCAAAACCAAAACAAGAAAATTGTCCATAGCACATCTCTACCGCATGCAGGGAATAAATAGCTGTTGTATCAATCTCCTTGTGCTATGCCACAACCCTAAGTGTGCTTGCTAGACGGGTAAATTATATATGATGGGGGTATACAAGATCTCCTGTGTAAGGTGGCTGCTGGCACAGTGAAGAGTATTATGCTATAAGGACAGGAAATCAATGGAAAAATAAAGATTTTCAGCTGTAAACGGAATATCAATTATATAGTTTAGCAGGGTTTAAAGGGGGGGGGGGAACGGGACGGGGTGGAACTGAGTTCCAACACCTGCAGTGGTGTGTGGAAATAGTTCCACCTCTACCACAGCCACAGTCATGCACAGTAATTCTAAAAGAAAAGCCCATCCCATCAGCTTCATTTTCTGGCACAGCGTATGAGATTTCATTCTGTCATTGCCGCTGAAGTGAAGAAGAGCCTCTAAGAGGAGCAGGCTCTGTGCATTCCAAAGACTATGGGCTAGATTTTCTAAGCTTCAAAAGTGATAAAATGGAGAGTGATAAACAGCCAGCCAATCAGCCATACCTGCCATGTCACTGACTGTGTTTGTTTGAAAAATGTCAGACAGGAGCTGATTGGCTGGCTGTTTAACACTCTCCAATTTATCACTTTTGAAGCTTAGAGAATCTGGCCCAAGGTGAGAGAGGTTTGGAAGGACACAAACAGGCAGGGAAGCTGCTGGAGGCAAAACAATGTGTATATGGGGGTACTGTTGGAACTGTGTATAAGGGGCATTACCACTGTGGGCATTATGGGGGTTATTCAGGTGCACTGCAGGTGGGGCTGGTGTAACATGTGCAGAGAGAGTTACATCAGAGTAAATACTGACTGCTTTATTTTTTCATTTAGATTTCAGTTTGAACATACCCCACCAAAATGTAGTTCTCTCTGCACATGTAACATCTGCCCCACCTGCATTGTACATGGTTTTGTCCATTAAAAAAGGAGTTTGCTTTTGAAAATCAACCTGAATTAGGCCCTATGTGTATAATGGGCACTACTGTGGGCATTATGTATATAAGTGGCACTAGTGTGGGCATTACATAGAAGGGGCACTACTAATGTGGACATTATGTGCAAGGGGTACTACTACTGTGGGAATGGTGTATAAGGGACACTATTGTGTGGCATAACAAGTACAAGTACGGTAGGTAGAACACACATTTAGAGTCTGAGGGGGGGGGGGGGTTGGGTGGGATTTGGCAGGGGAAAAAAGTCCACTTTAAGCCCTGTAGTTTAGTATCTGAAAATTAGATATGAGAAATCTTCAAAATGCTTCTTGCAGAATACTTGCCTCGTGCTACATTTGGCTGTGTAAGTGAAAGTGTGGCAGTAACTGCTCTGTAGAATGCCAAAGCTAAATAGGCAGAGCAAATTTATAATTGCCAGACTTTTGACCTTGAAGAAGGTGGCAACCCGTGGGACTATTACCTACAAGGACCACTCATTTGACCATCTGTTTCCAACTAGCGACAGGTCCCTGTGCAATTGTGCCCACAGCCTCAGCCATTTTACAGCATTTGGGCTGACTGCGGCCAAAGCCTGGCTCCTGCAGACTGACGCACTCCCACCACGCACTCTACAGAGGAGAGCGGAGCTGTGACACCACTGTAGGAATTATGGCTAGCGCCATAGGAGCCTTTAAGGTGACCAACTGCCTCTAACATCAGTTACAGCAAGGTCTGGAGAATTTGTGGACACCGAAACCTGCATCTTGTGCTACCAGCGTCTCCTGGTGCAATAGATCCACTAGAGATCTTTGTGTGTGAGTAACAATCGACCTATATTAATACAGCCATCAGTGGCAATTTGGACTCCGTGCGGAGGCATAAAAGCATTAGCTATTTTCATTTGGAAACCATTTATAAAGCTCCAATTCCACTGGCCTGCAGTCACCCAAGGGTGGCAGAATACCACAGAATTAATTCTAGGCTTTATTTATCAAAATATTCATTTATTCACATGCATGTACTTATCATTATAGTTATTTATGTTTATTATTTATGTTATTTTTTTGGTTATTTGTGTTTTTTTTTCTTAATAAATGGTGTTTTTATGTCTATTGTTTCTGTTGTGTATACACAAAGCGCCTGACAGTGCCACTTTCTCTTTTTCCTATTAATTGGAGGGCGGCATCCCTTCACCATAGTGGCTGCTGGTGTATACTACACTTAACAAACTACCCCTAGCACTCCAGACAACTTTTCCCTGGGATCCTTCTGCCCTGCTGTCAATCAAAAAAATAAAAATCAGGTAATTGGGCAGGGAGTTTGGAGAATACGGGTGAAATTTATTAGGATGCAAGGTTCAGAAAGTGAGAGATTTGGTAAGAATTCTCTGTTGTTTTTTTAAAGTGGCAATCATTTACACTTCAAAATCAAACTGGTTTTGAAGTGCAAATGATTGCCACTTTAAAAAAACTGGAGATTTCTTACCTAATCTCTCACTTTTTGAAACTCTCATCCTATTAAATTTCCCCCGCTACTTATGTAATATCTGGGCTCCCATTTTTCTTATGAGACCGTGTCCCCTCGCGGGGCTCGCTGTGCTCGCCACGCTTCGGGCACGGTGGCTCGCTGCGCTCGCCACACTATATAAAATCAACTCCATGCGTAGTTGGATAGTAGGGGTATGAAAAAATGGGGTGCATTTAACATGGGAGCCCAGATAATACATAAGTACCTTTCCCCCTACTTGCCTAATCTTCTGGAAGCTGTGGGAGGCTCCCATGTTTGGGATAATTCCCTGCAGCTCTGGAAGGATAGGAGACTCTCCCACATATTGGCATAATTCCAGTCATTTTGCCCCACACCCTACCTGTGGCTGCATAATCACAGCTGGCTGTTACACTTAACTGCGTGCTTCATGAGGAAGCAGGGAGAGCAGTGTGATAACCAGCTGTGATTACCCAGCCACAGGATAGGTGCAGGGTTAAATGACTGTAATTATGACAATTGGCTCCGCCCCCTCACAATGACCTGCAAATCTTGGGTGATTCCTTGTGATGGGCGCATGGCCTAATGACATGACAATTCGTGCCCCCCCCACCTCCTCCTCTCCAAGCTTCCCCAGTGGCGCACGCAGGGGGGGTTTCTGAGTACCCGGAAAGCCCCTCAAGAGGCTATGGGCCAAAGGCTGAAAGCTGAGGGTCCTCTCTTTCCATGTGTATAAGAATTATAAAAATCGGCCCTTGGGAACCAGAGATATCTGACTTCAAAGCAGTGGTCCCCATCCAAGCCTGTTAATTGCTTTTCCCAGTGAGATATTTCAGGTTCTGTCAGCCTTCCAGCAGCTGGTTACTGCTCCAGCTCCACACTCCTGGTATGTAGTTTTATATACTCGTTGGCAGATTGCTCTGCCTCCTGAACTCTGATCCCCTAGTCCTCCTGAACCCTGAACTCTGATCCCCTAGTCCTCCTGAACTCTGAATACTAGTCCCTAGTACCATTTGGTAGGTGGGTTTCTTTAGTTTTAATTCCATTAAAATCTAAGAAATCTATTTCCGGAAACTGGAGATATCTGCAGTCAAGCAAGCTGTCCTCCCACCAGAAAATTATGAATAATAAGCCCACTCCACTATACAGCCCTCCTCTGCATATTAAACATCCTCTACCACCCTGGAAGTTATGTATCAGGGCCCCTTCATTGAGCCCAATGCCCCCTTCTCCCACCCATCTCCCACCATCTGTGCAGTAAAGGGGTAATTAGTGGAAATTACTGATCCAGGACTTACATGCTGAGCGGTTGATATAATACCCCCTACCACCCGCAGGACATCAAAGCTTCCCCCACCCCTACCGCTGGAGGATCGGTAGGGGCCCCAATACATTGCTATGCCCAGGGGTCTTTACTGTTGTTGATGCCCCTGTATGTATATATGTATGTATATAAGAATCCACAATATGCCGGCACTCTCCAAATAAAGCAAGCGTAAGGTGACTTCCCGGTAGCTGCATACAACAATTCCAGGGGGTGGGAGGCACTCAAATAAAACACTCAGCCAATGGGTAAAACAATGCTGTGTATTGCGCACCAAGCGCTTTCGGGAGTCACCCCGTCCTTAGGGCACAGATCACACAAGAGAGAAGATATATAGATTTGTAGGAGACCGGCACTCAGTGACACACAAAGGGGTACTTGCCGGGTGCCTTCTGAAGTGTGTACGGGTGGACGTACACGCATATGGAGGGGGAGGTCGGCGTCACTCCGGGCTTAGAAGAACGAAGTCAAAGAAGGACCACTGGAGACCCTACCTGTGTATTTAAAAGAGAGTTGGATGCGATCTTGGGTATTGCGTGCAAGGAGGGGTTGATCAGTCAGGCGATCTACAAAGCCCTGACAACTGACCATCCCATCATCCCCCTTCTTTACACCATTCCAAAGATCCATAAAACACTGATTTAACCCCCGGGCCGACCAATCATATCGGCCCGTGGGTCGTTTATGCAGCCTGTATCGGTATACCTGGACGCGCTATTGCAACCCTGTTTTCCAGGCACGCCCCACCTATTTAAAATATACTGGCTCTTTATTGAAGGCTTTACGTTTGCTACATGATCTACCACCTGATTGCCTGCTTTGTTCAGTGGATGTAGTTAATTTGTATACATGTATTCCCCATGCTATGGGGTTAAGGGCAGCTAGCATTCTGCTAACCAATAATCCATTATACAAAGGTCCTGTTCTGGAGTTGTTTCTAACACTGTTAGAATTGGTCCTCACTAAAAACTTTTTTTTTCATGATGGAGGGTATTACCTACAATGCGAGGGGTGTGCGATGGGGTCAGCCGTGGCCCCATCGTACACCAACTCGTTCATGTTTTCCATTGAACAGGATGTGTTTTTTAACCCCCTAACATTGCCAATAAAATCATTGCATTTTTTCGCTACATAGATGATTTATTTATTGTATGGGGTGGCACTGCAGCAGAATTTAGCTCTGTGATTGACGAGCACAATGCCCTGTCCCATCCGGTGAAGTTCACTTACAGCATTGACAGTGCAAAAGTTAATTTTCTTGACGTCACCATTAAAAAGACTGGTAGCCCTCTAGAGACGTCGCTGTTCAGTAAGCACACTGATAGAAATAATTTACTGTTGGCCTTAAGTGCGCACCCTGTCCCTTTAAAAAACGCTCTGCCACGATCCCAATTCATGCGGGCACTCAGACTGTCCAGTAGCTGTGATGAGGGCATTGGCCAGATCGAGGTGATGCGCCAGAAATTTGAAGATCGTGGTTATGACGAAACCCTCCTTGATAAAGTTAAAAAACAAGTGCTGGAAATCCCTGAACAGCAGTTGCATGTGACCAGACCTGTTAAAGATAAAGTGAAACATCATGTGAGGGTTAACAAATTTAACAACTTGACCCCGAAAGCAGTAAATTTGGGCAAAGAATTGTGGCCCATCATCACCTCAGACATAGAATTGCAGGTGTTCAAGCAAGTGAAACTGATGCCTTGCTACCAGCGAGGGTCCAACATCAAGGACCTCATTGTTAGGAATGGCATCAGTAAACTCACCACTCCTAAGGCCACATCTTTCTTAGGTAAACCCCGTTTGGGATGCTTTAAATGCCCTAATTGTACCACGTGCAGTTTTTTACAGACTGGATGTACTTTTCACCATCCATACTCTGGCAAAGTGTTCTATATCCATCACTTTCTCACATGCTCCACTAAATTTGTTGTCTATACAATCACCTGTCCGTGCACACGTACCTACGTGGGTAAGACAGATGTTACCTTCAAAGAAAGAATGGCGCAGCATAGCCTTGCGTCTCTCAGATATCGGATCATCGACCACGTACCCCCTCTGGTACGTGGCGGTGATCGTTCTAATCTTTTGCTCAGACTGGAGTCTAGATGATTACTAGACTTGATTACTTGGCCCCGAAAGGGCTGAATGAATCACTGGGCTTACAATGTTATCTTTAATATACCCGATGTCTCCTAAAAAGCGCCCTTGTCATTTGTTGCTTTAATTGCTAGAAGGACCAGATTGGTTCAATTTATGTGCTAATTGGATGGTGTGTATTCGTATGATTTTTAGTTTGTCATTTTATGTTTCATGCTTTTCCATACCATGTTCTAATACATGGTCTTGCTCACTTCAGTATGTGTTTATGTTGTTTCACTGTTTTTTTCATTCATGTTTTTATGGATGTGTAACTCGGTATCTAATGTAATTAGTTGTAGCTGTGCGGATGACGTCACCCCCACCGGCTGCGTTCCGGAAGTGGGAGGTGGTTGTCTGATGTAAAACGCTATTTAATGCTTGTCTGATTACCTGTTCACCATTGCTTGACAAAAACGACAATAAAGTAGTTGAAACGTTGCAGTTCAAACCAGGTCTCCAGTGGTCCTTCTTTGACTTCGTTCTTCTAAGCCCGGAGTGACGCCGACCTCCCCCCCTCTCTCATATATATATATATATATGTGTGTGTGTGTGTGTGTGTGTGTGTGTGTGTGTGTGTATATATATATATATATATGTATACACATGTAAATATAGGGGTTCCCCAACCTGCGCACAAAGATGAAAGGAGCAGCACCTCTTAAGGATCCTCTGTTAGGAAGAATCCGGAAATAGGTATGAAAAGAAAAGGTTTCAGAGGGCGCTATATAATGATATATTTATTTTGACAATACGCAATGTCAAATTTAGAAAACATAAAAATACTTTAAAACATGACATAAAAGACACATATATGTGTATTACAAGAGTAAACAGTTTTGGTTATACGTAGACACTTCAATTTTTTCACATGAACACTCCTTTGACAGATTGTTAGTCGCTGTTAGTACTGTTCTTTGACTGTTTGTTGGTAGGAGTTTAGTCGGTTAGGATGTAGAGCCCAACGCGTTTAGTCAGTATGACTTCCTCAGGGGCGAAAGCAAACCGATAATGTAAATTATGATACAGTGGAATAAATTAAGTGTTTAGAATAATAGGCAATTACAAATCGATAAAAGATCATATCAACACAGAAGGGTGAACAGGTTTTAGGAGAGAGAGAGAGCAAATGAAAACAGAATATATATATTATTATTTATATACATTTGGTTTATCTATAATACATTAACTGACCCGGAATATACTGGGTCATATACTGGGTCACCTAAGTGTCCATCTCTGTGCTTTGCTCCGCCCTTCTGGAAACCCCCTTCTGAAGATCCTGCGTTTTCCCCTGTTCCCCCAGATATAGTAGGTAAGTTTGGACTATAGTAGGGGCTGTAACACTTGTTTATTACAAGAGAAAGACTTTTTTTAACTTTGTGTTATTTTATAAATGTAAGAACTGCACAGCTGATCTGTGGGAGTGCATTTGATTGCATTATGTTGGATGATTATGTTAAATTAACACAACAGGTAGCTCTACATAAGAACTATTTTTTATGATTAATGCTTCGGTGTAGTGTCCCTCTGCTTGATACATTTTTCAAATGTTTATAAAATGTATATTTGTCCTAATCATGGTGTATTTAAATCCAACTAAGTCATTCGATAAGGCATCATGTTCAATACCATAAAATATTTGTTTTTAAATGCTAATATGGTACTTCAGTACTTTTGAAAAAGTATTTTAGGGAGATTGTGAAAGCAAATCCTATAAGGTTGGTGTCAAAGTAGACATGTACTGGTCCCCCTATGTGATGTGTCATAAAACTGACTTACATACAAATATTATTATTATTTATAATTATTATTATTATTATTATAATTTATAATATAGGAACATAGTAATCGAGGCTGAAAAAAGACATTAGTTCATCAAATTCAACCTACAGTATCTAAATTGTAACTACTGACTTGAGTAAGTCATATCTATAGGATTCCCTTAGTGGCCAAAAATGCATCCAGTTTTGATTTAATGGAGAAGAATCCTCTTCTTACTGTAATTCAGTACGGAATATCTTTTCCTCGAGCCTCAGTACATGCCCGCGTGTCCTAAGTATAGGCCTGTTAGTGAACAAATCATCTCCCAGTTCCATATGATTCCCAATCCTGTATTTGAACATACTAATCATATCATCTCTCAACCTCCATTTCTCCAGTGAAAACATATTCAGCTTGGTTAACCTATCTTTATATTCTAGTGATTCAAGAACTTTCACTAGTTTTGATGCGCTTCTCTGTACTTGTTCCAATTCATTTATGTCCTTTTTAAAGTGCGGTGCCCAGAACTGTATACAATATTTCAAGTGTGGTCTCACCCAGTGGCGTAACTTCATAAATTGCGCCCCCCCGCTGTGAATTTTATCGCACCCCCCCTCTCTCAAGAAAAGTTACCCTCCTTTCTTACCCCGTTGCCGCTTGCTGCTGCAGTGCTGCCTTTGAAACACGCAGATCTCTGCGGTCCCGGCGCTTCTCCTCCAGGCTTGCTCCCGTCTCCTGTCCTGCTGCTATTTAAATCTCCCTCCCAAGATGTCAGCCCCCTTACAGCAGACAGTTTTTTGGGATGCTAGAGGAGGCTCCTCTAGCATCCCAAAAAAGTCTGCTCTAAGGCAGCGGACATCTTGGGAGGAAGATTTTAATAGCAGCAGGACAGAAGCCGAGCCAGCCTGGAGGAGAAGCGCCGGGACCACAGACAAGTAGATGTGCGTGTCCCGGCTACAGAGGTGGTGGCGGCGGGGGCAAGCAGGCAGCAGTGAAACAATAGCCCCACAGACCCCCTGCGCCCACACTTTACTCAGCGCCTCCTCGCCGCTGCGGGGGCTGCCGGGCTATTGTTACGCCACTGGTCTCACCAATGCCTTGTAAAGAGGCACTATCACATTGGCATCCCTTGAATCCATTCCCGGTTTAATGCCAGTGACCGGTTCGCTTTTGCTGCTGCACTTGAGCAATGTACACTATTACCCAATTTTTCATCTATGATGATCGCCCAAGTCCTTCTCTACAGCAGAAGTCCCTATAATAACTCAAATTTAGCCTATAAGTAGCTTGTTCATTTTTGTTCCCATAATGAATTACTGCATTTTCCACCTTTCCCCACCTTTCCAGTTTAATTAAGTCACATTGTAGTGTATCCACATCCTCTACTGAGTTAATTTCCTGAAGACGCTGAGTCTGTAGGTTCATTTAAAATCATTTCTATTAATTATTTTAATTTTCTGGGATTTTTATTATATATTGGGATATATATTTTATTTTTTCTAGTCATCCAATGTATTTCTGTTTTTACATTTTTTATATACCAATAGCCATTCAATATTAAAAGATTGAAGACATATATGCTTTTTTTGTTAAATTTAAAGAAATAAGGGCCACAATTGATCGCTAATAGGAGAATTTGCAGTGGAGAGGTTTATTTACTAAGATGGGAGTTTTATTGAAGATGGGATGTAGCTATGGGCAGCCAAACAAAGTAGATTCTGATTGGTTGCAACATCCCATCCTCATTAGAACTCCCATCTAAGTACACAAACCCCAAAGAGTAACCGCCCTTTGCTAAATTGCAAGAGAATGGATCGCTAGTCAGCATCCACTCACAAATCCACACGCAATTCAAGGACCATCAAAAGGATTTTACCACAGATGTGAATAACTCTAAGGCTTCCACTAATCTGCAACTGAGACAGCGGGGAAGTGGTCATCACTAACGTCACAGACCCTCCTCAAAATATCTGGGCATGCCTGCATTTTTTCAGACACACCCAAGAAATATCAGGTTTCCACTCTGGCTTGCTGCCAGTCAAATTGTGAGAGGATTGCGATTCATATGCATTTTCTGTAGCTTTTTCACCTCACGCATGTGCGATTTGATCGCTATGCATGCGCAGTCATTCCCTAATCATTCGATTTGCAAATTCTCTAAAAAAGCGAAAAACTCTGAATCAGGCCTAAATTTCCACTTTTCAAGAGTTGTTTTGGGGGTTTATTTAAAGTTTTTATACCTTCTATATCAGGTATGGGAAATTTCTTTCCTCCAGCTGTTGTTGACCTACACATCCCAGCATGCCCTGCAACAGTTTTAGCATGGCCAAATAGCAAATCTGTAGCAGGGAATGCTGGGATGTATAGTTCAACAACAGCTGGAAGGTCAAAGGTTCAACATCCCTTTCCTATATGATCTACGGTACATTCTTCTTTAGCAAATACATTGCCAATGGAATTTCAATGTGCTAATGTTTTAAAATCGTTTGTTTGGTATTAGTCAAGGAACATAGAACACGTGGGTGGTCTGGATTATTCTTTTACAATTATTTTCCAGGAGGATTTAGAAGGTATGCCACTAACAGATAGATGGACCCTTGGAGAAACATACAGTTCAATAACACAGGACTAATAATACAGAATATGTATTTCCAGCACTGAAATAGTTATAACTTCAGAGAAAATTTTCACACATCATTTGATTGATCGATCAATGTTTCATTCCAATGAAAAAGTCCTACGGGTTTTTTTCCCCTTTTTTCTATTCTACAGAAAATCATTTTTAATTGTATTAAAAAATCATTTTGCAAATGGTATTGAGCAGACGTCATTTCAAATAAATTGCCTCCCTCATCATTTCTGTTTCAGCTGTGCTCAGGAAAAGGGTGATCCAGATTTTCATTAGATGTTATCCTAACATACAATTCTCTATATCTCCCAAACAGTGTTGGTGTACATTTGTTCTGTATTTTAATTATTTATTTTCTAAATTGGAAAAGGATAAATAAAACGGAAAAGTTTAATTTGCAGTGTAATCTACTTTAGTTGCTGCATTTTTCTCAGACATTACTGTAATCCAGTTTGAGTTTATGAACTTTGTATTTTATAGCTTTTTATATACTCTAGATGTTTGTCACTACAATCTTCCTAGAAAAGTTTTACAGGACCTTCACAAGTTGGGGGGATCTGCTCCTTCCATTACCAGTTTGTATGTACCTCGATGCAAGTCCCCCATTTGCCTGTTCACATCATGACATAACCTCTCCAATATATATCTACATCCTCAAAATGGACAAGTAGCTACCTTCAAGGCAATCTAAACAGCCGTCAAATCTCATGAAAAACTTTGCGCTGTTTAGACCATTTCAAGACCTGACTGCCTACAGGATAGCCCTGTCCCAAATGTATTTCAAATCTAAGGGGAACAGGCAAATCGGGAAATAATGATTGTGTACAAGCCAGTGCACATTAAAATATTCAAATGTAGATGCTTTGTCCTTAAAAACATTTTAGGTATTGAAAATGATAAGCTTTCATGGTTGGCTCATTGAATACTCAATTGAGATGTACACAGCAGAAAATATGGGTGCAGAATTCTAAAATTAGGAGAGATCAATGGCCAGCCAACCAACCTCAGTCATTTTACAGGCTTTGTTTAAAAATAACAGATAAGGTGTGTACACACGGTGCGATGGGGTGGCCACCGGTATCGATTCGATATTGGTGCCCGCTTTGACAGGTGAGGGAGAAACGGCACGAGGGGGGGCATGCTGCATTGAGCAGCATGGCCCTACTTTCCATCTAGCAGGTCGAATCAGATATAGACTTGCCTGCACAGTCTATTTTGACTTTCAATACCGATACCATGGGGCCGCACATCGGGATCGAATCCGGATCGAATGCAGCTAGCATTTTGCCACATTCGATCCAGATTCGATCCCGATGATAAATGACCATTGGTTAGTGATTTATTTCTCTCCACTTTATTTCTCCCCATGCTTTGATTAATACCCCCTTAGACATCAACAAAAAAAATGTAGTTTACCTTTAATGCTTATATGTAAATGTTTACAACTGAAGAATCAAATGACAAATTTGGTAATAAAAAAATCCAAATATAAAGTTATCCCTATTCCTAATAGAAAAAGGTTTAAGAATAAATTATCTGACATGGTTTACAAGCCTTTAAAAATATTGGAAAAAAGGAATTTAATTAGGTGGAAAAGCTTGAGGGGGAAAGCTCAGTGTTACATGTCTACAGCAGTTCAATTATACTTTATACACTTTACCCATGTGGTAAATCATGGGCTAATTTGGGTGATGTGCGTTCAATTTGAAATCTTAATTGCAGTGTAAAAATAAAGCAGCCAATAGTTACCCTGCACAAAAATAAAATAACTCCTCCAAATCTAATGTAGGGTACACACCAGAACTCCTTGATCGTGCGACAATCGTGAAACGATTTCCTGAAATCGTATGATGGTGTAGCAGGTAAAATCTCTAAAGCAACCAAACGTCCGTCAGGGATGCGCATCAGATCGGAATCACATTGAAAACATGTACAGTTCTGCTCTTTTTACATACAGTCCTCATTAGACACATCAAAATTAAGGGAATTAAGCTTGAATCATTCTGGTGTGTACCCTGCATAACTCTCTCTGCACATGTAACATGTAACTGCAGTGCACATGGTTTTGTCCATCTACAAATATTGCAAACAGATCTGGATAAGGCCCAGTATCCAGAAGCTACAGTGAATGAATCGGGCAGGTAATCATTTAACTGTGGGGTAAATCCTTCACAAAATGAAGTCTCCCCTTTAGTTTCCCATAAGTAAAGTATTCCTTCTAATCCTTGCATCGATATATTTACGGTGTATTATTGTGATCTTAGTTTAACAACCTTCCATATTTTACTAAGATTGACATCTTTATTTTATAGTACGCCCAACCAGGGCTGCCATCAGGAATTATGGTGCCCGGGATTCATTTCCCAACTGGGCCCTGGGACCCACCTCCTCGCTTAACTTACCGTAACCCGGCTCCTGGTCCCCCATCTCCTCTTCCGCTGAGCTGCAGCATGGAGGTTGCGGAGAGCAGGCTTCTTCAACTCAGTATGCCGGCAGCCAATTAAAATGCATCACCTCTGCCGATGCAGCATTTTAATTGGCCACCGGCATCCTAGGTTGAATAAGCCTGCCCTCCGGGACCTTCTTTGTTCAGCACACTGAGCGCAGCGCAGCGGAGGCAGTCAGGGAGGTAGCGGTGGGCAAAATTAGCTACCCGGGCCCCTTCCAGAGGCCGGGGCCAGGGGACAGCTGTACCCATAGCTTCCCCCAATTGGCAGCCCTGCGCTCAACATCTCATTGTGAATTACTATCGCTAGTATTGTTTTAAAAATCTAATTTTGTTTTATAAAACATTCACATATTCCGCAGTGCTGTACATTTACTATGATTGTGAAAAATAATAAGAAATAAAATATTTTATATGTTAATCTTCCAAATGATAAAAATCCTCTGGGAGACTCAGATTCAGGACTGGCTTTACCAGATCCGACTCATAATAAGGAGCATTTGTAATTCAGCTACAAATATGCATTACAATCTCTACAAGAAAAAAGTCATGCATTTTTATTATTCCGCGTCTTCCTCAGAATGAATACTATAACCAGATGACACGTGGGAAATGACACATTTTCCAACAAAGCTGACATTTAAAATATATGTCAGATCCTAGTAGAATTAAATATGATAATATGGAACTGTCTTTTTTTACAGCTCCTGTGACTTTCTAGGAAGAAAATGTGTTTCAATGAATGTTAAATCTGCAGCAATTTATTGGTTTGTGAAATTCTCTTGAGTAACAATTCTCCATATCAAAATGGCAGATTTGCAGTATAACATTTGTTGACAATGTTCAACATTTATATTGGCAATGCAAAGTTTATGATGTACTATTTGAGGCTTCTGAAGAGGAGATTTATATATATTGTGGTTTTATTTTTTCCAATATCCCAACTCAGTATCATAGAATGTAGTTGCAAAGCCTTAAGCTTGAGTTCTATAAGTATTATACAAATTCTGCATTTTATTCAATTTGATAAAAAGATTGATTTTTTTTTATTAATGGGTTCTAGTGCAGATACACATTAAACACATTCTATTCTCTGTTCAGAGTAAGCAAATACTGTGGTGCAAAAATATATTATTAGGTTCTGACCTAGCAGCTTTTGGAATAGTATCTTTTTGCACTACAGTATTTGCTTACTCTGTCTTGTTGCCTTACTGCCACAGTGGAGCCACAGACCACTCTTATTGGTACAGTATTACTGTATTTTGGCCATCAGGCATTCACTGTCCATGAGTAAGAGTCTGTATGTGTATGAAAAGAGGGAATCTGAGTGACTGGGGGAGCAGTGTGTGTGTGTATGTTATCTGTGTGAGTAAGGAGGTGAGCTGTGTTTTTTTTTTTTTTGGGGGGGGGGGGTTGTGTAATGAGGAGAGATCTTTATCAATGGGATCTGTATGTATATGAATTTATATAACAATTAAAATGGACCCCTGAGGTGGTATATTTCCCACTTACGGTTCGAGAGGGCACCACCACCTTATGGCAAACCTCTTCCTGGCACCTGATTACCCATGGGTGGAGGGGTGACCAAAGATGTATCTTATGACACTGAGCATGACAATAGGGCTTTTTTACCAGATGGTCAGCTTTTCCCATTGTTTGCCAGTTCCGGCTACCTGCACTGGTAAACCTGTGCCAGCTCCCTCTATTAATGGTCACAGGCACCACAGCCTGCTATGTTTATTATTTTCCCCTGCTTGTTGGTTAGTAGGGTCCAATATCAATTTCTATGTTACTATGTAACCTAGGGTGGCCAACTCACCCCTTTAATCTGGGACACATATTAATTACACAGGTTCTGTGGCTGGCTTTCACCTGGTTTTAAACGGCCACACCTCAAGACTCCATTTCACCTGGTTTTAAACTGCCACAGAACCTGTGTAATTAATATGTGTCCCGGATTAAAGGGATGAGTTGATCACCCTAATGTAACCTTAATGCAGTGGCAATGCAATGTCTGTTAGTCATGTGCTATATCAGACTACAGAAGTTGCTCTGTGCACTGCATCATTATTGGTTCCTTTAAGTCTAAGAAAGTAATGATAATATTGTAAAATACATTTAGTAAACACTTCATCATACCTCTTAACATTATGGATGTCCCAGCAGTAGGCAGGTAGTATGGTTAAATTGCATTTGGCATTTTTTGCATAGGCATCACATGTATTATCATGTCTATTATGCTGAGTTAGAAGAAAATAAACAGCAATACTGTAGTTCAAACAAATAAATCCAAGATTGCAGTAGCTTTGTTATTATCAACACTTGATACATTTCCCAAAATATAGTTTAATGGTATATAGAAATCTCATAACAAGCAATTAAGCATGTAGGGACTTATTCTGGTTGGTGCGGTCCATTCCGAATTCTTTCGGACTGCGATTTTTAGCTACCTGCGCCATGCGCAAGCAACGCAATGTGCATGTGCAACGCAGTGTCTTCGCACTCATTCTCAGCAATACCGTCTACAAATGTCCATCGAACTCCCTCGGAAAATATGGTCATAATATGGGCATCATGGTAGGCGTGC
Source organism: Crinia signifera (assembly GCF_055691185.1). Classification (NCBI taxonomy): domain Eukaryota; kingdom Metazoa; phylum Chordata; class Amphibia; order Anura; family Myobatrachidae; genus Crinia; species Crinia signifera. The sequence continues at coordinate 132,128,970 of NC_139218.1, forward strand.
ATTCGGACTGGACACCGAGCGCAAGCAAACCAACATGGCAGAAATCATTGGTGTCAATAAGCAGCTTTCACTTCTCGGAGGGCACTGGTTCATGCGCTAGGCATTCGGATTGCCCAATTAGTACGCCCGCACCTTAAACACTCGCAGCTGAGCACAATACAATCCAGTCCTCTAGTCATGAGTGATTAATTACACTATTTTCACAGGTACAATTGGAAGCATTGCTGGTTAAATGGGTCATTACAAAATACTTGAATATATGCAGCAAACCAGTAGCGTAACTCTAGCACCACAGCCCCCGTGGTCACGGGTAAGCGCTGTGCATGTGGGGGCACCGGGGGTGCTATAGTAATGTCCCCACCCCCCGCAGGCTTACCTGTATGCGCGTCCCGGCTCCCCTCCTGGCTTCAATCAATTCTATGGAGACGGACCACGATAAAATAGCCGCCCCATAAAGCAGACAGTTCTCTGAAACTGTCTGCGGTATGGGGGCGGCCATTTTATCGAGGTCCGTCTGCATAGAATTATTAATTGAATCCAGGAGGGGAGCCGGGACGCGCAGACAGGTAAACCTGCGGCGATAGGGGGGGGCACCGGCAGCCGTGGTGGGGAGGCGGGGGGGCACCGGCGGGCCCCCCCATTAATGGCGGGGGGCGCCCCAAACCAAGCTACGCCACTGCTGCAAACACAACTTTATTGTTGGTTTCTGCCCCACATTTACACTGCACTCGATGGACATAACTCTGTTACCCAAATCTATATGCAAATCTGCCTATTACATTAATGTGAAACAGCACACGTTTGGAAAAAAATATATTTAATAAATAATACTGAGGTTTGCACACATACACCAACTCGGTGCGTACGGTCAGATTCCCGTCCATTCGTACGCAGTAAGACCGTGCAGAATCTTTGAGTTCACACCACGCACGTTTGGATGCAGTCCGAAGACACTCCCTCTTCTTAGAAAGTCCGAACGGATGCGGTCGACCTGTGGGGGTGTGTTGTTAGAATGTTCGCAGTGCGTTCCGTTCGGCCATTTCCGAATGAACGCGCATTTCCAAAGAGTCAACCAGAATAAGGCCCATAGTTCCATATTTGGAACTAGACAAACCCTTTGGGCGTGGTCTGACACCCACCCTCATTGGCTCACCAAGCAAAATTCAACTACCATCTACCAAACTAACTACCGGTAGTTTTCAAAAAATTTCAAGTATGCTATATACTGTAGTCTGAGTTGAACCATCATTCTTGCTCATGTTGTGTCTGAAGGTATAGCATCTTCCCCTTTCAGTTCCACTATATAACCTTGTGTTTCCAAACTGACAGTTTGTGTTTCTTTTTACTGATTAAGACCTTGGCGTTCTCAAGTAAGTGTTGCCATGACAGCTGCTAATTTTACAATTCATTCTGGTACTGCTCCTTCTTCCTAGGCTGTACACACAGTAATGATACTTCTAGACTTTTTCTTTTCCAATAAGAGAGCTCTTGAGGGAAGTTGAAGAGCCAAACTATTGCTATATTATGTGTTTGTCAAGCTAGTAACAAATCCTGTTTTTGCAGCTGTAAGGAGTGAAAATAGTTTTACTTGTTTACCATGTTTGCTAGACCGCTGCACAAAGGTTAAATACAGCCGTGACTTTTGTTCCTATGTCCCTGTCTTTCCTGTTTATCAGTATGTTTTATTATCTGAGATGCTTTTATTTAATATATGGACAATTCTTCAAAAAATACATTGTTAGCTGTGACCTTTCTTGCACGATATCACAAATGCCATTGGTAGCAAAGACAAAGAATACAGCATGTAACTTTATAACAATTGCTTGGGGTAAGGGTTATGTGCACTTATGTACATTCACAGACTGCTGTGCATTACATCACTGACTGCACCAACAGGCCATCACTCAGCCCCAGCTCAGACAAACCAATAGCACCCTGACAAACACTACATCATTACAACAAAGTTGTACGGCCAGAGGAATTGAAACTCTTGTATACTTTTGTAAGATGTAAAATTGAAACCTCCTGTTAAATAATCACAAATCATTGTATAACAACCACAAAAAAAACAGTAATTAGAATTAGAGATGAGCGGGTTCGGATCCTAGAGATCCGAACCTCCGCGAACTTACCTTATCCGAGGATAGATCCGAGGAGTTCCCGCCATTTTCAGGAGTCCAAATCGAGGCCAAAACGTCATCATCCTGCGTCGGATTTGGATCTCTATAAAAGGTCCGGCTCCGGCGCCATCTTCATTCTGCATGTAGAAGTCAGACAGCACGGATGTTGCCGTGCTGTCTGCACAGAAGAAAAACCTATGGGGGACAAAAAAAACACTGTGGGGGATATACTAAGGAGGGGCAACTAATGGGGGATCAAATAGAGGCTGCATAAACTGAGTGGGGCTGCTCAAGGGGGACAACTGTAAAAGTCGGGAATCTAAAGGTACATTTACTAAGGGGGAACTAATGGTGCAGGAACTTTTGTACATCTACTAAAGGGGAACTACTAAGTGGAAAACTATTCAGGTTACAGCTACTAAGGGGGCATTACTAAGGCTACTACTAAAGGGGGGCTGTTATATGGGACTACTGTGGGGGACATTTAAGGGGGGGCTCTCTGAAAATTCTGCGATTTTAGCAGTTTTTATGCTTTTTTAACAAAAAATCAGAACCCAAAACCCAAAAAATCCAAACACAAAACACTTAGGAGGTGTTTTGCCAAAACCCATTAGAACCCAAAACCTCAAGGTAATCAGAACCCAAAACCCAAAACCCGAAAAGTGGCCGGTGCACATCCCTAATTAGAATGTGGCATCCTTTATTATACAATACATGATACTGTAAATAATACATTACAAACTGTATACTATGTAATACATATAATTAACATACAGTATGACAATTAGGCTTCTCCAGTCCCATGAACTACATGACTAATATCATTCTGGTGGGCACCCACCCTAGGTAGTAAACATTAGATGAGATAGCACTAAACAAGCTATGAACTGTCTGTGGGCAGTGATGAGTGTAGCCACTGATGTAGTATGCATATCAACATCGCTGTACCTTTGCTATTCTGATATCAAAGATTGTTGAATTTAGGCCTTATTCTGAGATGGTTGTATATGTCAATATGATCCTGTATGCAGTGGTTGTATGAAAATATTCAAATGTGCATTTAGACATCCAATGGCAGAGACTCAGATCCACTGCTTGTGCATGAAGATGCATCCATACTGTCAACCAAAATTAAAATAAAAAAGATATAGATATGTGTGGAATTATAATCACACACAAATTCCCCTTTTTAACAGATAGCGCCACACAGCTGAATATATTCCATTCAATTTATTAATTAAATACTAGTCAATTTAATACATAAAAACATATAACAATTGTATTTATGTAAAAACAATATTAAGAATTATTTAGTACAATGTAATAACTGGAAAAAACACTCCAATAAAATTCACATTCAAACTCTACCCAATATAGGGAAGAAAGTGTCCTGTGTTGTATTTAGTGAACAAGAATATAGTACGGTAACTTGCGGCAGATGTTATATTAATCTGGTATGGATATCCAAAACAGGTTAAGATCCTTTATATTGTTCTCACAGATTTATATCCACTTTAAATATACGTTTTTTTTGTCTGCTTATCCGTATGAATGATAGTTCAGGCTAGAGCAGGTGCCCCATTTATGGAGGATAACCGGAGTAACCAATGCCGGTTCTCACGAACGGCTCAAGCTCATCTGCGCGACTGTCGCTGCTTGATGTTATACTGCTAGATGACATTGTAGGCAGGGAGCGAGCCATCTGTCTCCTTTTTAAAAAGCCGCCATACAAGTGGACTCGCCGGGAGGATCAGATTTGAAGCTCAATTATAGCCGCAGAGTGTTTATTTAACGAGAGCCAGCAGGGATCTGTTATGGAAGAAAATGCTGCCAGGGAGTGTGAGTGATTCCAGAAATCCCTTAACGCGTTTCTCCGCTGTGGGTTAGATATAGCGGTTTCATCAGATGAAACCACTATAGCTAACGCACAGCGGAGAAACATCATCTAGCAGTATAACATCAAGCGGCGGTAGCCGCGCAGGTGAGCTTGAGCCTTTTGTGAGAACCAGCATTGGTTATTCCGGACATCCTCCATAAACGGGGCACCTGCCCTGGCCCGAACTATCATTCATATGGATAAGCAGACAAAAAACATATTTTTAAAGTGGATATAAATCTGCCAGAACAATATAAAGGATCTTAATATAACTGGTGACGCAAGTTACTATATTCTTGTTCACTAAATACAACACGGGACACTTTCTTCCCTATATTGGTTAAAGTTTGAATGTGAATTTTATTGGAGTGTGGTTTACAGTTATTACATTGTATTAAATAATTATTAATATTGTTTTTACATAATACAATTGTTATATATTTTTTATATTAAATTGACTAGTATTTCATTAATAAATTGAATGGAATTTATTCAGCTGTGTGGCGCTCTTTCTTAAAAAGGGAATTTGATTGTGATTATAATTCCACACATATCTATATCTTTTTTAATTTAATGTTGGTTACTTTATCAAAAATCTAGTTTTCTATTGGGAGCTGCCTAAAATATTTATTCATTTAACCGTCCAGTTAATTATTAATTCTTAATGAATCAATTATTAATGATATTGTATATAGATATAAACTAACAGACCCACTTAGCGCGCCTGATTTTTTTTTTTACTTGTATCCTGTCAACCAGCCTGGTTAGCCCTATAGTCACACAGTATTTTTGTCGGAAGACATTGGAGCCTCTTCAACAGTATTGGGATAGCAGTCGTAGGCTGTGTTGCCCCCCAAGATGGTTGCAGCGGTCCTGTGTTTCATTGGCCAGCCCCGACACAGATATGAATACTCACTGATTGTCAGTACTTTGTGAATAAATCTTATCTACAAGCTTCAGCATAAGGGGGGGGGGGTACACACCAGAACGATTAGGGCTCAATTCCATCAATCTGGATCCAATTCCGACCGATTGGATGCAGATTGTATGTAGATTGGGCATGTTTAGGTCCAATTCCGATCCGATTTCAATCCGATGCGTGTCCCCGCTGTCATTTGGTCGTTTTACAGATCCTACCTGCTGCAAGTAGGATCTGTAAAAGATCCATTCAACTGGATACAGACTCAGATCGGATTGGGATCAGATTGGATGCAGATCGTTAGCAGATTGTTAGCAGATCGTGTGCTCCAACAGATCATGCGACCATCACACAATCTGCTAACGATCTACTAACAATCAGGATCGTTCTGGTGTGTACCAGGCCTTAGCCCAATGCGGCACATCCAATGTGACTTAGGTGCAAGTGCAAAAAAATGATCAACTGTGTCTGACGTCCATCTCTGAATCGGGCCCTTTGGAAGTCACTATAAATCCAGCTTGGTATATTCCACAAAAGATAAATAAAGCTGCAGCTATTTCAGATATATTTGAAAATAAACACCTATTTAATTTAAAGGACTTGACTAATGTATTGGAAAGGGACTCCTTAGTAAGAAGTACTATACCATCACTCACCTGTCACTTTGTACTACTAGTCAAAATGACAGCTTCTGTAATGTACTTTCACTTGGAGCTGTGACCGTTTTTACTTTGACTTTGAGCTGTGACAGTTTATAGCCCACAAACTCTCCACCCCACCCTATCTGCTCCTACCTCCAATCTATATCTTCACAGCTCCATCTCTCCATATCCAGCATGTTTGAAATAGATCAGTGTCCATGCAAAAATTGCTTTCACTTTCTGTTATGACATATTTTAGCACACAAAGAAGACATTTGGTCTATCAAGTGGCCAGTGGCGGTACTTCACCAAATCACCTCATAGAGGTGAGGAGTAGTTAGCTTTTTATATATAGATTTTTATTTTTTTAAACATGCCTACAGCTACACTTAATTAATTTATTAGCACTTGCTTCTTAATTAGAACATACTGTACTTAGCTACTTCTTTTCTGCGGTACAACTGGATAACTATGTGTTTGTTATAGGACTGGACAAGCAACGAAGGACTGTATACATTCCATTATGCCTACCCTGCTATGCACTAACTATTTCTAAACAAAAAGCAATTGTCCCAAGGGTACTCTACCAGTCTCCCAGCATCCCTGAGCACTTAAATCAGACCAAAATGAACTATTGTCCCAGGAAAACAAAGGTACATTAATTCTGGACTACATCACACTGTAATAAAAATCCTAATAAAATCTTTAAAGTAGTTCATTTATCTGCGGTGAAAGAAGAGAGAGCTTTTACTATGACTGAATTGAAAAGTTTGCTTCAGCTCCCTATTAATTTGGCCACAGGCTAGAGATTAATAATAGTAGAGTGATGAACATATTACAGCACTGTAATTAAGTGCAGGTAAAGAACATCTGGTCCACTGAGTCTGCTTCATTTGCCTAAGATGCACTGAAGTGCCTTTCAAACCACTCTCAGTTCATTTATACTACTCTGTTATTTTTTTTTCCACCACCACCACTAACAAAATGTTCAAATAGTTTTCCAATAAATTAATTCAATGAAATTGTTTAATAATATGGCAATATGTACACAGATAAGCAGAAACCAGGGGAAACCAATCAAATTATAGCTGTCCCATTTCAAATATGTAAAGCTAACCTGATTGTTTTTTATGGTTTGTAGCATGATTGTACACATTGCACCATGTTATTGATGTTGAGGATATTCCACAGATGCCCTAAAATTGGTAAAGACATCCCTGGATTAAAATCCAGATAATAAAAACCTAACACCTCTATGATGGGAATTTAAGTGTTGTGTGCACCTGCGACCACTACATGGTCTGGACACGTAGTCAGCTAAAATGGCCCTCCAAAAAGGGACGCCGCCTTGAAGGAGACATATGCTAGAGGTCCTACTGGCATGCTGTGACCAGGGGTGGCCATATATCTAACATATATCTAACAGAGAAGATTCCCGAGAGGTCGGTGCACCTAGGAGGCTACCTGTCCAGAGTTTTGGCCCTGTTACTTATTTGTCTCCCACACAAGCAACCTTTGCCTGTCCACAGAGCAGAGTACCCAATATAGCAAACACTCATCTAAGCCAATCTATAGCTATTGTGACTTCTGTTAAAGGGTCAGAAGTGGGTGTTATCTGGGGGTGTAACCATTTCTGGGGTTGTTCTGGATTGCACTTGGGGAGGGGTGGGTTGATAATGATAATGGGTTATTTGTCTTCTTGATGGAGGATGGGGGTTCTGTGTTGAGTGAGGGGAGGTGGGGTATTATTTAAAATGTGAAGGTTTATCACAGCAGCTGAAAGATCTCAGGGGCACTAGACTGCCAATTGTATTGAAACCAATGGCCTCTACACAAGTGTAGTGATGTATTAATTCCACCTATTTTGGTGGTGTTCTCGCCTACATTTTATTTGGTGTCGCCCAGGTGAGGCCACTTTCAGAAATGTTTCCAGTGCCACTATTAGTTCCCCATGCACCCCTGGCTGTGACAATGAATCTTCCTGGCAAAGAGCATAGAAGGAACCCCTGGCAATGAGCATGTAACCCCTGGCAACAAGCATAGAAACCCCTGACAATGAGCATGTAACCCCAGGCAACAAGCAAAAAAACAAGACAATGTAACCCCTGGCAATGAGCAAGAAACCCTTGGCAACAAGTATATAACCCATGTCAATGAGAAATAAACCTCTGGCAATGAGCATTTAGGTAAAAAAATCTAACTTTTGTGGATGGGGTTCAGGAAATTTCTAGCTATGCCACTGACTGAATGGAGTGATTACAAAGATAATGCATTACTTAATTGTTTTAAGATGTACTTTATAATGTAGGAGTGAATTATATTGTATGGCAATTAAAAATATTCTTTATTGTAAGTAAATATCTTTATTGTAAGGCAGTCACTGATTCTAGATAATGGAATTCCCAGCTTTTCCCTTGAAACAAGCAAACGTGGACCTAGGTATTTGCTAGCGTACAGCAGAGAATGGGCTGTAGGCTGTACTATAGTCATTACAGTTAACAATACGTTGAGCAGTTGCAAGTGTTAAAAAATAAACATACAGAGTGTACGCTGCACTAGTATCATACAAAAGACGCTTAATTATAAGCGTAACACAGTGAGACACTTCAGGGAAGGTACTGTGATTATTATTCCTTACCTTAAGACATGGGTCCAACTATTCAATAAATTACCTATTGTTATTGTAAATTATATTAAAAGCCTACTGTAATATATTGTAATAAAGTAGGCTTGTACTTTAGTTGGTATAGAGTATGATATCAGGTAGGGTTTAACATAGCGTTCAAAATGTAGGTAAGAGAATAGGGAGCTGGGAACATATTGTAGCTTTTTAACATTATTGTCTATAAATTGTTACATGGTAGATCTCCATTACTTGGATATATTTTTAGTGATGATATGGTATCGATTTTTAGACTCAAACTGTCCATATTAGAGAGGAGTGCCAACCCCAATATTTTGGTATTGGATCTACTGTATATTTAATTCATATTTTGGTTTTGCTAAAACAGGCCTCACATTTAATTGTTTTGGTTTTATTTATTTATAATAGTTTCTTACATAACGCACACATGTACCGCAGCGCTTTACAGACAATATTAGAACATTCACATCAGTCCCTGCCCCAGTGGAGCTTACAATCTATATTCACTACCAGATGTACACACACGCACAGACATTCTAGGGTTAATTTGTTGCACTGGTAGATCGGTGGGCAGGGGGTACTCGGAAACCCCTTGCATGCTCGAGTGGGCGAGAGCTGTCCTGTTTCTTATTGCAGGTATTAGTAGCACTCCAGAGACGGAGCTATTTCTTTTTGCAGGAGGTGCACAGCAGAGCTCTGTTGGAAGAGTAGTGGTCACACTTGGATACTGCTGTGAACTATACAGTGCTTCTGAACATGTAGGTTCCCCTTCAGAGCTTGGAACCTGGAGGCAGGTGTCTTCATTGCCTCTGGGAGTTAAAACTCTTGGCAGAGCAAGTGTTATTAATGGAGTCCTACTAAAGAAATGTGATAACTTTCTGGCCGTGTTTACATTATTTCAATGTCAACATTCTTCATATTGATATGTCACAAACTCTATGTTGACATTCAGAACTTTCAGGGCTGGCTCTACCATTACACAGCTTTAGGCAGCTGCGAAGGGCGCCAGAATCTGGGGGGGGGGGATGCGCCACCAAGTCTGACTATCAAAAAGGCAGACTTGTAAAGCATACTTGCCTAACATTTCAGAATGTCAGGGAGGCTCCTAAAAATTGGGTGGTCCTCCCAGCCCTACCCCGGGAAGGTGGGCAAGTCCCCTGCTTTCCCTGGAGGCCTCCCTTTGCCTTAGGAACACTTCCCTAATTTGCTGCACCCTTCTCCTTCTACTCTGTTGTGGGTGGCAAAGGGAGGCCTCCAGGAAGTGCAGGGGACTTACCCACCTTCCCGGGGTAGGGCTGGGAGGACAATTTTTGGGAGCCTCCCTGCCATTCTAGAATGTTAGGCAAGTATGCTTTAAGGGGTTGGAAAATGGGTATTAGTGGCAGTATGGGGTAGGGGGGTGCAGTAGGTTGAAGTTTTCCCTAGGGTGCTGAGAAGCCTTACACCCGCCCTGAGAACATCTCAACTTTCTGGTGTCAACATTTTGATTGTTGAAATTTTACTCCACAAAGTTTTACAAATCGAATTATTGCAATTATAAAAGAAAGTACTGTAAGTCAAAAAAAAGTTATTTAGTTCAAAGTAGATATTGGATATTTAATGATCGCATCATGTAAAACAAGAGAGACTATTGAATTGTACTTGTAAATTAAGTCCATTGTTTATGTTGTAGCAAATAATAAGATCATTATATTAGTAATAATTTATCAGCAAGTACTGTAACTGCATCTTTAATAAAAAAATAAAAAAAATAAAACACCCATAGGAACCTTACAGATGGAAAGGGCATCTGGATAACATTTACAACAGGGGAAAGTGTTGTGGTTTTATGGGATCACAAGTAATCAATGCTTTAAAATGAAACTCCAAATCTGCAGAAAGTTACAATGTACAGGATCAATAAGTTTATTCTCCAGAAAAAGCTATTACTGACATCTTAATGTGCTATAAATGTGGAGCCTTTTTGCGAAATGCCACATGCAGCACAGGAAAAGTCTCTCTGAGTCGCAACCAAATCAATGATGTTTAATCAAAGGTTTGAAAGCATAGCGGGGAGAGCAGTGAGCTGGAGCTGATACAACGTAACTACAAAACTCTGGAGACAGGGAAGTGTTGTGTCAGAACAGGGCTTTCTCTTACCAGTGCAGCAATAAACACTCTGTCATGTTCTACTGTTCGTGTATTAATATTATCATTCACTGGGAGCTACTTTTCTGGCTCTGATGCCATCATCAATAAGGGGTGCAGCTGCTATGGGGCCCAGAGCTGAGGGGGGCCTTCATTATTTTTTAAGTAATATGTAATATGTTTTACATAAATGTATCACCATCAGTTGGTAAATGGGTGGCCCTTACAAACTTTTGCTATTGGGCCTACTGATATCTAGTTATGCCCCTGACAATGGATATCATTGTGCAGGTAACAGGAGCCCAGGACTAGTGAAGAAGCATTGTTCAGCATGCAGCAGATGAATCTTTATATGGCGGTACATTTATTTTTCATTGCTTTCAGTCAACTATTGATTTGATCAAAATAATTGTTTATTTTACAATGCAGCAGAGGTGGCAAATTGTTTTAAACTCATAACTTATAGATACAGTACATAAACTCTAAAACACAGCTTTGCCTAATGTATTGTAATTGAATTCAGATGGAGCATGCTTTATTTGCACTATTTTGCAGAATAAGGTGCAATTGAAATCTACTGAACTGAGACTAAAACAACAGATTTGACTATTATTGAATTGCTGATATCACAATGTCTCATCATGTGTTATTTATTCAGATTAACACAGCAAGGGCATAACTCCAATAGGCAATAGACAAAGTCATGGCTTCAGAAAGCATTGGGCCCTAGTAGTGAAAGGGGTGTGGAATAATAATAGAGGTGTGGCCACCATCAACACCACATCCCCCTTTAAACAAACAAATGCAGGAAGTTTTAGGCACTGCAAATTGACAATAACCTGCGGTGGGGGAGGCAAATGTGCCTCGGCCAAGGGCAAATCGAGGGAATCCAATCAGTGGGATTGTTCAACCCCAGGGCCGGACTGGCCATCTGGCACTTCCGACAAATGCCAGAAGAGCCGATGGCCATGTTGGCCGATTTTGGCCATTAATTTTCTAAACTGTCAGCACCGCCACCACACTGTGCTGAGCGCCCATGTAATTTACATATTTACATCATGACACGCCTGCGTCATGACGTCATTACGCGGCGCGAATGGGGGGAGCTGAGTGAATAGCGTCTTTTCCCTTCAACTTCCCAATCTGAACGGGCGGGATGAGCTGAGCGGGCTTGCGAAGGTCCAGTGACCTCCTCCTGTCCAGAGAAGTTATACAGCCATCAGAGCTGTGTGAGGCTTGCGGTACAGTAGGTGGAGCTGGGAAGGAAAACTGGGGGCTACACAGTCAATCTCACAGTGCTTAGTGACAGCACTGCAGCGGCAGCCTCCTCTGTTTAGCAGTGCGGATGTATGCTGACTGATAACGAGGTGGGCAGCAGTAGGTAAATTTAGATCAGATTACAGCAGCGGCAGCGAAATAACTGGCTGTAACACTGACGAGGGGTCCAGTGACTGATGCTGCTGATTGCAGCCACCTTCCCTGTGACAGTGGCAGCAGCATCAGAGGGAGCCTTTGCCAGCCTTTCATCATTAGATCTAGGCTTATACCCCATTCACACCAGCCTAAATTCCCGGGTTGAATCCGGGAACAACCCGGTACTAGCGCTGGTGTGAAAGGTTCCCGGGACAAGATCCTGAGCAAATTTCAACCCGGCTAGGTACCCGGGTTGTTCCCGGGTTCAACCCAGGGACCTGGCTGGTGTGAAAGGTACAGGGTATACTTACCCGGGTTGCCGTGTCCTCCGTGTCCTGTCCGTCGGGAATTCATGCAGGCGGCGGGCGCAAATGACGAGACAACCGGTGGATGATGATGACGCAGCTCTCCGGCAGCAGTGAGGACGCCGGAGAGCTGCGTCATCTTCATCCGCAGCCTGTCCTGTCATTTGCGCCGCACCTGTGTGGATCCCTGGCCTGCACGAAGGACCAGCAACCGGGGTGAGTATTCTCCCCACCTCCGCCGCCATCCCTCCGCCATCCCGCCGACTGCCCGCCTCCTCCGCACCTCCTGCCGGCCTCCTTTCCGCCCCCTTCTCACACCAGAAAATGCAGGGACATTTTTGGTGTGAATGGGTCCAAACCCAGGAATGTCCCTGCTTGTCCCAGGAACTGAATTACCGGGTTTGTCCCTGCATTTCTTGTGTGAATGGGGTATTAGAAAAGGTGTAGGGGGATGGTGTGCCTCCCTCCCTTAGCAACTTCAGTCTCTTGGGCTAGTTCAGCTGCAGACAGTAGCTGATCATGCAGCCTCGCCCCCATGTGTTAGAAAGATTGTGTCATATCCCTCACTGCTTCCCCTACCCCCACATCCTCTGGTAGCTGCCCCCCTCTGTGTCTCTACCTCATTGCCTTTTGTACTCCTGCCATGATCTCCACTCCCCCCCATATGTGCCTCTGCCCCTTTCCATATTTGTACCTCTGCTTACACCTCTGCATGCCTCTGCCACCCTACCACCCCCCACCCCCTATGGCTGATGGCTGCCATCAGTGACAAAGACCATATGCAGGGCAACGTAATTTATCTAAAGGCAGGTAAGCACAATTTTCCGTTGATAATTTTATACTGTATTTCTAATTTATGTGTGTTTGTCTATATTCCTTCCAGTTTTATGTGCATATATATTTATTTATATATATACCTTAGCACATGTGCAACACTCAGTTGCATATATATATATATATATATATATATATATAACAAAGGATATGCAGATGGCACTCTCAAGATTGTACAAATTCTGCGCGGCGGCAGCAATGATGAAAAAAAAAGAATCAACACAGGCTTGTGTATATATATATATAATACAAATAGCAATGGTCCGGGTATTGCGCTATTTTGCGCTATTTTGTGAGCAGCAACTCTAAAACATCTCTCCTTTTAGCGAAAGACTCAAGATAGTATGGGGAAAAAAGGGATTGTTCAGAGTGCGCTCAAATTGCCCCACCTAGCAATTGCATACAATCACAATCATTCGAACAATCTTTCTTTATTAAAAGAGCCCAATGCGTTTCGTTAACACAACTTCATCAGGGGCAATGCTACTCATAAAATAATTGATACGGAAGGATAATCCTTACATCGAACAATTTGTATAAAATTCAATAAACAGTGGCAGGAAATATTATTTCAAGAAAAGTCATTCAACGGCCCACAACCCCCGAAATAGTGATAACACCGTATTAACGGAATAAGATGAGCCCACTATAGGGTGGGTAATTTAAAACAGGAATTTTCCAGCAGTGAGAGTGAGATCCACTCAGGACACACAATTTTGCTCCCCTTTGTACACCTTGATACATCCAATTAGTTACGTTGTTTCGTCTCAGAATCTATTGAGTTTCCACCATAATTTTTTATGGTGAATTAAACCATCATTTTTTTAAACAACACCAAATATTATTTGCAAACACAGGGAACTGCTATAAAGACTAGGATTTCCCTGAGAATTGCAAATCTATGTACTGGCCATTTTGAAGCGGAGCAAAGATGGCTGGAGAGGTCTGGTCCTCTATGGCATATTTATTGATAATTTATTTATGATTTGGAATTGGAATATTTCTTTATTAGACAGTTTTATTGAGCTTTTTGGAAATCCTCCTTGATACAGGACTTCACCAGCAATGCAATGGTGCAGGTCAAATACTTAATTTATCATAAATTCCTCAGCTCTGCAAATGCCCATTGCCTGTTTTCCTATTCAGTCTTTTATAGCAGAATCAGTGAGAGTTCACACTCCCCAGCCAGGTCTACATCCAGAACCTTCTGGAGGATTCCCTGTCTTGAGTTATTACCAGTCTCAAGCCTGATGCATCTTATATACATTATTACATAATTCTCCCTGTACTGCTTCAAACTCTTCTATATCAACTGTAATAATCATGAACTCAACACAACTACATATTTGCATCAATGGAGATGATTCTGGTTGGTTTGCAATAGAAAACGGTACTTGTTTCCTAGCACGGCGCCCATCACATCGTATACCATAAGGCTTACAATGGTATGCGACGCGATGGCACCCAATGTTATACAATTTAAAATCGTATACCATTGTATATGGCATACAATGGCATACAATGTGATGGTATACGATTTAAAATTTTATAAGCACCCTAATGGGTGTTTTCAATGTTAAATGGCCCCCCTATAAGATTAATTGTATAAGCACCGTAATGGGTGCTTACAATGTTAAAAGCACTCCTATGCCACCCCCAGTATCAATGTCAACCCGAAGCGTGGCAAGCGCAGCGAGCCTGCGAGGGGCGCAGTACGCATCCTCCGACCTTTTCATACCCCCACTATCCACGTCCTCGTGGAGTTGAATTTAGATAGTGTGGCGAGCACAGCGAGCCCAAAGCGTGGTAAGCGCAGCTAGCCCCGTGAGGGGACACGGAATACTTGTAAAGTAATACGTGGCCCCTCGCAGGGCTCGCTGCGCTTGCCACACTTTGGGCTCCGTGGCTCGCTGCGCTCGCCACACTATATAAAATCAACTAAGCTCTGACGTGGATACTGGGGGTAGGAAAAGGTCGAATGACGCATAACGCCGCTGCGCTCGCCACGCTTCGGGTTGGTGTTCATAGTGGGGGTGGCGTGGGGGTGGCGTGGGGGTGCATTTAACATTGTAAGCACCCATTAGGGTGCTTATACAATTAAAAATTGTATAGGGGGGCCATTTAACATTGAAAACACCCATTAGGCTGCTTATACAATTTAATATCGCATGCGGCTACATGGCATGCAATGCGATACAATGCATAAGATGCCATACGATTGAAAATCGTGGGCGCCGTGCTAGGAAACAAGTACCAGGATAACTCCTTCTTTAATTAACAAAACCATGTGCACTGCAGGTGAGGCTGATGTAGCAAGTGCAGAGAGAGTGAGATTTGGGTGGGGTGTGTTCAAACTGAAATCTAAATTGCTGTGTAAGAATAAATCAGTCAGTATTTACCCTGCACAGACACAAAATAACTCACCCAAATGTAACTTTCTCTGCACATGTTACATCTGCCAGGGGGGCTCATGGGTATTTCATAATTTCCGCTTCTTCAATCCAAAACAGAGAACCAATTACTATTCTCCACACCCCCCAAAGTCTCTTACATTTTGCGTTGAACTGGTATGGTGCGATTTTTCAAAGTTTGTTAATCTACACATATTCTAATCTCCCACAAATATTATTGCCATACTGCTGCTATGGAGTAAAAAAATACTCTGTTGGGTTTATTTACTAAGATGGGAGTTCTATTGAAGATGAGATGTTGCCCATTCTAATTATTTGTTTCATACTATTACTGTCAGATTACCTACTGTCAACTAAAGTCCACCCATGTCTATTACCTTGAATAACATCTTCCATGTAATTCTAATTGGTAAGAAGCTCATCTAGTTCTTAAAAAGTGTTATGAAATCTAGGCATTATTTCAATAATGTCTGGGTTGCTTTTATTATTTCCATAATGCTTTTTTTAATCTCTCAGCCACTTTTTGTTTTATTATGTAAATAAAAAGTTTGGGTTGCCCCAGAATGGAAGAAAAATAGAGATAGTGTAATGTCACTTCTTTCCATATTTCATAAGATTTGTCCCCTGTTGAAATTGGAACAATTACCAGCGAATATTCTTAAGCACCTGTAGCTCCCTTAAGAGTGGGGTTAATGTCTTCTTTGCCACAGTTTCTAAATTTTCTTCTAACTTGTCATCAATATTACTGTTAGCATTTTCTTCACTTCTGGTCAAAGAGGGATGAGTACTCACATTATACAGGTCTGATCCACTTCATCCTGGGGCATCCCATTGTTTAGACAATGTTCATGTTAATATGTCCACATTCATTTCTATAATCTGTACATTCATTATCATTATAGGAATGAAAGCAGGCTCATCAATGAAGAAAGCATAGATGACCCCAAATTCACTCCTTCACCTATATTGATACATACGGTATAATAGCTAGAGATGACCCTAGAAAACGGAACCACCCCCCCCCCCCCCCATCTTACCTCATTCACTGCAGGCTCGCAGACGGCTTGCTCCTTCGCTTCATTTTCCGTATCCAGAATGAGGCCCAACGTCATCATCCTGCTGTCTGATTCTCACAAGACCCGGACCCTATATAAATCCTGGCAATCGGTACCATTTTCATTCTGGCTGTGATTTCAGACAGCACGGACTTGGAGGTTACATAACTGTATATCATATAATATGATTTATTTATACATATTATATTAAATTCAATTGTATTCATTTTAAGTTATTAACAGTTCCATGGTTCAAAGTGTAAATACGCACATAAGGATCCGTTGCTAGGTTGCACCATTTGGACCACCTGGCCTGAAGTACTTTAATAACAATTTTAAAAGACTGCTCAACCTAAAGATAATGTTATGTTCCCTTTTTTTATAACAGGGGGTGATATATTTATATCTATATATTCACCAAGGGGGTCCGGCACTCCACAGCTACTATTCCAATGGTGGGTGCCCATAGTACACAGAACGTGTCATATACAGCAAAGAAGGAAGCAGCACTCCAGCGCAATCATTTCAAACAACTTTTAGTGAAACATGTGGCATAAATCTTGCAAAGTTTCAACACAAGCGTGTCGTCATCAGGCTCACAGCACAATCTAACAAACAAACCTTAAATACCTTAGGACACTACTCCGTGCGCGTATATGGACATTACATACTCAGGGTGCTAAGGACACTAATGTAAGTGTCTATATTTAGATACATCTATACTGTATATAGATAGCTATATGAAGGTACAGTAGCATGGCCCTGGCACCACGGATGACTGGTGACTTGCATGGTGCCTTCTGTAAGCATGCAGTGGCAGTGTATAGAAGATTGTGGCAGCGGCACTCAGAACTTAAAGAAATTACTCAGAAACCTGTCAGGTGGGGTTTTTTTTTGGTGGTCAACGTTTCTTCACCCGCAGCGCTTTTATTGAGAACAAGTAATGACCTTAGAACACTCACCATTTAGGAGGATACCATGCCGGAAGGGGTGTGCCCCTCACGTCCACTTCCTGCTTCCCGACTAGCGCACAGGTCGCACGGGAGTGACGATCAACCAGTTCAAACAATTACGGTGAAACGAAAAACAATGTGGCTTATACAAACTACTGGCAATATAAAACAAAACAACGTAATCAGTGTGGAACAAAATATTAATGGTCAGCGGAAATATGTTACTACTTCCATAGACATTAGTGTACAACACGTGATAAATACGCTCATAATGCAAATTGTGAAAGTTCTCATAACAAACCAAATAACACGTGACTAACCCCCTTTTTTGTTCCTAATGGCAAAGAAATTAACGATTTAGAGAAAGCAGCTGAGACCAAGCGATTCATTCAATCCAGAAAAAAAAAAAGGATAGTTGTGTGTTGCTCAATTAGAAGCAGCTGGCATGGGCTAGTCACCACTCTATACAATATGATATAGAAAAAAATGTGCTGAAGGAAAATAGTCTAAGAGACGACTACAAGGAACCAATAAGGTTTTTTGGGGGCACGCTTGGCCCCAAAAAACCTTATTGGTTCCTTTTAGTCGTCTCTTAGACTATTTCCCTTCAGTTTATTTCCTGGACTATCTTTGGAAGCACCACTGACTGCTAATTAGGTTTTTCCTATACAGCTATTTCTATGTTGGTTTCAACTAATTGTTACTTTTGACTTTTTCTGCAATTTACCACTTAGCCAGTGCCAACTCATACTCTATCTAAGTCATAGAACAAAAAGGTGCCAGCTCTGGCTGAAGTAATACAAGATGGTTCAAGTTTAAAAATATAAATTAATATTAAAAAAGGAAATAATGTGTACACAATAAACACAATAAAAATGATTATATATAATACAAATAATAACATAAAGCTAAAATTTGAGCATTATTTGCTGTATGAATATAATTCAAAATGAGGTCACACTTTTCCAACTGTACAGACTTTTTTCCATATTGGTATACTGGCTGATGGGGCCTGGAGATGATTGTGGAGGATGTCGACGTCCCACGTTCACAAACGTGCTTCCCACAGATCCCTAGGTATGCTCTATAATTTCAAGAGCTCAGGACTCCTTGAGAAAACATAGCCCACTTGATTAGCTGGTTAATTAGGAACAAAGGCAAATCATCCCAAATGCAAGGTCCAGTTCTTATTGGAGGGGTGGATACTCAGGAAATGACAGCTTTGATGTGATACTCTACTGTGTCATTGTGGTTAGTGAATTTCTTTCTGATGGGGTGGACGAATCTGCAAATGTTACATTTTCCACACTTGTAGGAACCTGTGCCTGAGATGACTCATAAAAAACACTATTTATTTAGACCACCAACAGTATTTGTTTGGGTCAATGTCACAGAGCAACATATTGTGCACCTCATTAATAATGTTACATAGTTTCTACAAATATCATCTAAACCATTTTTAAATGGCAGTATCGGTATATTATTACTCTTATCATCACTTTAAACTTCCACAAATCACCTAAATATTAAATCACGCGGGCATAACCTATATCTATGCAGCCATGAACAATGTAGTTACTATGCCTTTTTGTTTCTTTGTATGGATTTCAACAGGCGCAATGAAATAACCACAAGATGCATTGAAAGCAGCCTTTCTAAAGAGGAAAACTCCAACAAAATGGCCGCCGGCATCCGCTGCTATGGACATATCCACAAGAGCCATAAAAAAGAACCTCTGACAGTCCTGCAGCTCCCCGGTGCATGCGCAACTAGCGGAGAAGGTCACCGCATCATCTGGACAACAAAGAGCCGTGCATGCGCACTAGCGCGTTATGGACGCCGGAAACGTGGCGGAAGTGCCGCGTTTTTATATACTTTGCCTCAAATGAACGTTTTTAGCCACTTATAAATGTTATAAATATAGCGTTCTGCATCTCTGCTTCTTAACTCACCCCTAAATATATGTCTAGTCCCCCTTTTGCTGTTGTTATGATCCCACAAGTATAGCCTTAGCAATTGATTAATTAACAGGAAGTGATGTCATAGCTCATTCTGACAGGCATACAGGTATAAATGCAGGTCTGGGTTCATTTGTCTTCCACCCCACATCGACGAAAACGCGTTGGGCTACCTACCTCCTATCACCTCATAAGTCAAGAATTTTATTTTATTTTTATCAGCATTTTTTCTACATGTAACCTTTTTTATTTGCGAAACTTTATATATATAAAATCTTTTTTATATATATCCCCACCCTATTTTATATATAAACACTTTCTTTTACACCTGTATACCTCTCATACCAATTTTTACTGTGTAATATATGTCCATTTATATATACTTGTTGTTTTTTTACTTTCATATCCTTTTATTGTCATCCCATTAAATATTTTATTATTCTAAATCATCTCATTTACAATAATTAGTCGCCGACATCTTTTTACATTGCTACCTATAAACCCTTAAGTAACATACCATTACTTTTACTTAAAGATAGGCTGACACCCTCTATAACCAAAGGGAATATTATTGTTTGAATACTACCAATCCAGCACAAGTGGTGCCCCCTATCCAGAATTAACATATATATATATATATATATATATATATATATATATATATATATATATATATACACACACTTCGGAACTCACCTTTTCTAGTTTTGGGGTGCCCTATGGCTTGTGACCACATTGTTTAAACAGACATTGTAGGGGCTCTGCACACACTAAATTAACTGATAATAAATAGTGGAGATTGGGTTCATGAATTGATCAATGCATTTAAGCATGCAGCCCCCTTCACTGGACCCCACTTTTCTGCAGGTCCTAACACTATCGCTGAAAATGGCTACAATACACATAGTTATCACATCAATGTTTGATTCCAGGCATGCTATCTGGTCTAAGACTCACAGCACACTATGCTTTTATATGTGAGCAGTTACCAACACACCTGTCACTAATCATCTAGGGAAATGGTTAACATAACCTATGGAGTCTTAGCTAAAACAGGGTGCATGAGAGAATGTGACCACAATAAGACTAATTTAAAAAATTAATCTAATAAACAATAAATACACTAAACATCGGCACTCACCTTTGCTAGTTTTGGGGTGCCCTATGGCTTGTGACCACTTTGTTTAAACAGACATTGTAGGGGCTCTGCACACACTAAATTAACTGATAATAAATAGTGGAGATTTGGTTCATGAATTGATCAATGCATTTAAGACTGCAGCCCCCTTCACGGGACCCCACTTTTCTGCAGGTCCTAACACTATCGCTGAAAATGGCTACAATACACATATCTATCACATCATATATATATATCTTCCACACACATGTGGCACAACAGGTCTAGGAAAGGACAACGCTCCACACTTTATCATTAGTTCAAAGTTTCAATGCTCATAACAAATTGCTATCTGGAATAAAAAAATACAATAAAATACATACAGTACCTTAAATACACAAACACCCGCAATGCAAGCTGCATAAAACGGGGAATAAAGCCTAAACTACAGCAAACTACACAAAACTAGATATACTATAAGAATAGATGCTGATGGCTCTATATTTCCCAGTTTTATTATGTATTAGGGTGATATTGTGTATGTATAATGGTTGCTAGGTGACCGTTTGCTGTGATGCTTACGTGTCACCCAGAGAAGTGAGTTTGAACGCTATTTGATGACATCTCCTAATTTCCAGTGAGGCGGGAGGTTCCGGGACTGGATATGCAGAGTGCAGTGGGGGTGTTTTGTGTATTTAAAGATGACGATGTGTTACGAGCACTGACACCTTGAACTTGCTATACAGAGTGGAGCATCTTCTTTCCTAGTCCTGTTGTGTCATATATGTGTGGAGTATATGACCGTAGCTTTCGGTAGTTGCAGGCACTTAGTGAAGTGGAAGTATTGAAGTATTGGAATGCTGGCTCTTACAGAACACACACATATATATATATATATATATATATATATATATATATATATATTCCACAAATGCACTCCTCAATGCATACATTTCAAAATTGTGGTGTCCTGCAGGGTGTTCCCAACTGGGGCCCATATATAAAGCACAATAGTGGCATTACACACAATAGCCAAGACTAGTCAGGAGTCGGTTGGTTGGTTGGTTGGTTGGTTGATGGGTATTTAATCTCTCTACACTTTATCACTTTTAAAGGCTTTTAAATAAATAGTCACCATAGTTTTAAAGTGACAACAAAGTTAATTGTCTCGATTAGTAGCTTTGTCAACTCTCCAATTTAAACTCTTCAATAATAATACCCCCTAGTATCATAAATTACCTTTAATATCCTATTTTTCTCTACACTTTCTTTAATATACCTCTGTGTACTAATGTAATCCTAGCACATTGCAGTGTGGATGTGCAGTTCTTCACAGGCTGCTCTATCCCCAGACCCATTGCAGATACAATTCATTTACTATTCCATTAATAAATAAGTAAGGAGTCTAACAGGGTTTACAGATGCCTTATATGCATTAGAAATAGCATCCAAGGATTGATGTTCCAAGGTGTTGACCCTTAATAATTGCATCAATAAATATAATATAATGAAATGAATGAGAAGTTTCTCTCCTGCATTAAGAAAGTAGAATTGCAGTTCTAAACTCTTCTATTGACTATGCTTTTTTTGAAGATAGAGGGAACAAATAGTTACATATGGGGCCTTATTCTGGTTATTGCGGTCCGTTCCGAATTCTTTCGGAAATGACCGAACGCCACGCCGTGCGGACATTCCAAGAATACACATCCACAGGTCGTCCGCATCCCTTCGGACGGACTCACTAAGAAGAGGGAGTGTCTTCGGACTACATCCAAACGTGTGTGTGCGGTGGGAACATAAAGATTCTGCACGGTCTTACAGCGTCCGAGCGGACGGGAAGCTGGCCGTACGCACCAAGTTGGTGTATTTCCGCAAACCTCACTACTCTATTCGGAACTCATGCTTCTGCAACATGACACACTTATGCAATTAGCCAACCTCATAACAAATTGTTAAATTTTAATTGTAATCAATTAATTCCTAATTGATACTTAAACACATTACTAGCACTTTAGATTAACCCTTACATCATGTTAAGTGGTATTACTTCATTGTTGCCCCTTTACCTGTCTTAGTGGTTCCAATTGAACCTGTGAAAATGTGTAATTAATCACTAATGAGTAGAGGAGTGGATTGTATTGTGGTCAGCTGAGAGTGCTTCAGGTGCGGGCGTACTAATTGGGCGAACCGAATGCCTAGCGCATGAACAAGTGCTCTCCGCAAACTGAAACTTGCTTATGGGCACCGTATATTTCATGCGTGTTGGTTCGCTTGCAGTCGGTGTCCTGTCCGAATGCACGCCTACCACAGTTCGTGCACTCCCATGTGTACGCCCAGATTTACGCCCAGTTTTGCCCACTTTGAAACCGTACCCTTGTGTACGCCCACATGATGCCCATATTACGCCCATATTTCCCGAGCCAATTCGGTGCCAAATTTCTGGACGGTATTGGCTAGTGCGGAGACACTACGTTGCACATGCGCATTGCGTTGCCTACGCATGCGCAGACGGCTAAAATGCGCCCTCCGAAAGAATTCGGAACAGACCGCACCAAGAAGAATAAGGCCCTTGGTTGGAAACACACAATGCTTTACTTTATAAGGGTCACCAGATTGTACTCTACAGAGATTTTACTGTAACAAATGCATAATGTCATAATCGACAAAACGAAATATTCCGAAAACCTAATATTTCGGGGTGGGGGTTGTTTCGGCCACCCACCCCCGCACCATTTTCATACTCACTGATTCCCCCGGCGGTCCCCAGACGTCCACGGCATCCATGGTGGCCATCGGGTCTGTCTTTAGCGGCATCCTTATTCCCAATAATGCATTTCACAGGTGCGCCGATAACATAATGGTGTCAATGGCGCACCTGCACAATGCATCCTTAGGTCCGGGAGGACCGCCAGGGGACCAGGTGAGTATGCAAAAAAAAATATTCCAAAATCTCATATCCAAAATGCTCATGGTCCAAAGCATTTCAGATAAGAGCTACTCAACCTGTAATGGGTTTGTTATCAGTTGTCAGTTGACCTGTTTATAATTTTTAACTATAAAACAGTGGTTATTGGATATATCTCACCCATACTTATGCTAAGTAAATATTTTATTTGTTTCCATTTCCATTTTTTTCACCAACTGTATACACTATTTTTTATCTGCTCAGACCAGTTGCAAACCAATAATTTCAATTTTGACATTTGTTCATCTAATGGGCAAAGGCTTTCTGGACCATCTTTTCCATTTTGATTATTCCAATTTATGAAATAAATGGTGGCTTTTCTACTTTAACAAGATTACATCTGTTTGGATATTTCAATGTATGTTAAGTGTTGTTATAGCTAAGAGGAATCCCTCTACCATTGCCAGGTGTAAATGCTTTAATAGCACCATAAATTGCTTATGACTTTTATGGAGGGGAAGAGACTGGAAGAGTTTTCTGCCCCGCCGTCTCTTGGAATACGGCAAGGTACCGCAGGAACTCAATGACTTCTCACCCGTTTACTTCCTGTATAGATGTCGGGTGTGCGGCCCCTCAGATCTGATTAGGGTAGTGGGGGAAGGAAAACTGATCACCCCTGAAATGTCAGTGGTACACCATGTGTAGTTCAGAGAGAAGATGCACTGTCATTACTAGGAATGGCACAAAGAAACCTGAAAGCTGCACAGGCAAAACATTACTAAAGTATGGCCACAGCGTAAGTCAGTGCTTATTTGAGATGGGGCAAAAAGTCCTGGTTCTGATCCATATGCAGCTGAACAAGTTATAGGTTGCATGGGAGGGCCCCAATGCCTTAGTACAGCTCCTCAACTATGTCAATTATTTATTGGCAAAAGAGGAGGGTTAAAAGAGGCAGAAGGTCCACCACAAAAACATGCTCAAAGCTTATCATGACAGGGGAGCTTGTGTGTTAGCTGTGTGCAGCTTGCCTGAGAGTAATCAGAAAATCAACCCCTTTGTGGATTTAGTAGCTGCTGCTAAAGAGAGAGAATGCCTGGAAGATGTCCACTGCAGTGAGAAGCTGCCTGTGGTCCAGCTAGAACATCTAGCTGACACACTATGGCCTTCCCAGTCCCATTTTACAGGCAAACCTGGAACAACACATTTGGTCACACATCATGTAAACAATAATCAGACCCCAATCAGACAGACAGTATATCATACAGCAATAGAAGCAATGAAAAATAATTTTGAAGAAATGCTACGGCTAGGAGTGATCTTGAAGTCTTACAGTTCTTGCGCTTACTTAGTAGTGCAGGTCCCCCAAAAAATGTGGGACACCAAGTTATGAACAAAATATATGTTATATGACATCATTGTATTTGATGCCTATCCAATGCCAGGGATGAATGAACTGCAAGGTCATGCTATCTCAGTATGGGGTACTGGCAGATTGCATTGTCACCAGAGGACAATTTTGGTTGTTCGAGTTTCCGGTCATGTTCTTTAAGACATCAAAGCCCCTGCATCATTCCAGCACCTAGTGAATTAACTGATGGAGGGCTAAAAGGGACATTGTAGTATTCAGCCAGACATGGGAGCAATACAGTACGTTATCCATAAGAATAATGTGTTAGAAGAAATACCTGTAGCAAGTTTAACTCTCAAACCAGAGAAGTGCCAGCTTGGCATGCGGGAAGAAAAAATATGCACATGTATCTGTGCATATTTACTGTAAGGGAGAGACTTCCCCTTCTGACAGCTGCCACTTGGCAAGGCAGCCCAATGACAGGAGCTCCTTTCAGATAACTTGCAACTGTATCTGTTATTCTCTATGGGAAGAAAAAAATACTTGGGGCACCAAGTACGGAGAGGTACCTCCAAGTCAGACGAGGTGGAGGTTATTTCTGTTTGGCCCTCCCCATAGAGTAGAAAACAGGTTATGTCCTTTTTGGGAACTGCACCATACTAGGGCAAGCTTGTACCCCTCTACAGCACATTAGCCAAGACCCTGACAGACTTACCAAAGAAAATTGCCAGAGGTGGTCAGATAGACAGATGACTGTATGAGGACCTTCATGGCTTTGAACGAGGTGCTAGCTCAGTCTCCTTTATTTAAGGCCCTTGATTTTAAAAGTAGATTGATAGTGCAGACTGATGCCTCCAATTATGTCTTAGGTGCTGAACTCAGTAAGGTCAACAAATGGGAGGTCAAGAATCCTTTCACTTTTTAAGAAGGAAATTGCTTCCTCACAAAAAAAAATTGGCCATTGTATGATCTCTCCAAAACTTACATCCTTACTTGTATGAATCGGTCTTCATGGTTATTACAGATCATAACCCATCTCCCCAATTCTTTCCCTGTACTGTATCTCATCCATGGCAATCAAGAGCAAAAGCCCAACAATGGAGCTGGTCAGGGTTACTATAGATCACCTCACTAATTACAGTATAGGTCATACACCTATCGAGGACAATTCTTGCAAAGAGGAACAGGAGGCTCTTAAATTTAAAATGTAAACTGGTACATCTTTAACTTTTTGATTTTTACCATCTTCTAAGGCCATTAATTTGTTGCCAGTCTATGTTGTTGTCATCTCCGCACCATATGTGATACAGGTGACAATATTGAGACAGTGGAACCTGTAGTCTTCATTTAAAAATGAAATTACATCAGAACCATGGGATAAATGCAGCAGGCGTTGCCACCTTAATTTAATAGTATTTAAATAGTTTTATACCCTAAACCTACAAACATTTCAGACTTTAAATGTTGACATCTGTATTCTAGCAAGTTTTGGGATGGATGGGTACGATGGGGTGCATTCAGCTGAATCTTTGCCTTTCTGATCAGTATATGCATTATGTTTTTAAGTATCAAGGCAAAAATGCAATGCACAAATGCTGACACACTATGGCCTTCCCAGTCCCATTTGTCACAGGTAAGAGACAAAGTATTGACATTAGAACAAAGAACCAGAAAGTCCACTTTCTACTAGAATGTAATGTAATGCTGCTTTCACATTTGCCTAAACGTTTGATACCCGGTATTTTGAAACAGTATTTAAAATGGTATATTACCGTTTTAAACCCCTTTCACACTGCACAGAAGTACCGGGTCTCAAGCAGGTTTGCAGTTTGAAAGCAGGAGAGACAGTAGCTATAAGATAGTGCATATGAATGAGCGGCTCATTACATATGCGCATATGTAATGAGTGGCTCATTACATATGCACATATGTAATGAGCTGCTCATAACATACGCACTGCACTCTCATAGCTACTGTCTGAGTCCTTTATACCAGTTCAGAGCCGTTCCCACTGCATAAAAAACGTCTCTGAACCATGTAGGACTCTGCTTTTTACCCGTTTACAAATTCCAGTTATTTGTAACCGGTAAATGCAGACTGGAGCTTTCACACTGCAGCTCTAACCGTTTTAAAAGGCTAAAAAATTGGCAATATACCAGTTAAGAGCTGCAGTGTGAAAGGGGTATTAATGTTTCTTTGCGTGTTTCTTTACATAGATACAATACCATGCTGCAGTTTTAGTGGTGCAATAATAGACGAGTCCAGTGACCGAGCAGGATATCTGGATATTGTAGTCATATGTCATTTAAAAATGATTTTCAAAACAACTTAAATAGGAGGCTATTATCATATTCTAACACTTAGTTTTAGGTCCCACAAAACTATAATTTGCATTCATTTAGATTTCCTGCAATTGATATAGTGCTAAGAGTGAAAGCAATGTGAAAGCTGCTCAATCAAACTAGTAATGCCCCTTGCTGCAATGGAGGGGGATTTAACCCCCAGCACACCAAAGAGCATTAGTAATAAGATTTGAAAAACCAACATAATAGAAGGTAATTAAGAGATCTTAGTTACATATATTTTGCAAAAGATATGATAAGCTTCCGGGCCTCGTCAAGGCTTCTCTGATACCGGGAGTCCTACATTGCATGGTAACACCACCCATTCTGGGCCATATAATTGTCTACTGTAAGGCTACATGACAACAGCACCTACCAATATATCTAAGTTGAGAGCCAGCCTGTAAGAAGTTACCCCTAAATCCTCCTTGTGGCACTACAGGAACCAGCATGCCCTCCAAATGCAGGTCCCAACAAATGCCTCTTGCAAATAAAAACAATGTAAAAACTGCTCAGAGTGCTATGAGTATATGGGGGTTTTTTTGTGGAATACTTGCTAGTGATGATTCAATAAGTTACTGAAGGCAAATCCAATCGGTTTCCCCCCAAAATATACAAACTTTATAGGATAAATTTATTAAGCCTCAGCTTGGTGGATTTACAAACAATTCTGCAATCCAATGATCTAGTAAATACAAATAGTGGACTCAGGAATCATTTTGGGAATGGTAATGCAAAAACACTGGAACCAGGCTAGGACCGGAAATGTGAAAACACTGGAAATGGACTTTGACCGGTAATGCAGAAACAATGGAACTGGGCTATGACCAGTTATTTTTGGCTCTGGAAATGGGCTGAGACTGGTAAAACGTAATACTAGAACACAACTGAAGCAATGTTTTGAAGGATCGTGGCATTGAGGACTTGTCTGGAACTAGGATTGATAACCGTCTGGAACCAGTGGACAAGATGGCCAGATAGGAACAGGTGAACGAGATGACCAGACTGAAATCATTTATAAAAACCTGTGGAGCACTGGCACTTTGTAAGAGCGATAATTCATTGGCAATTCAGCCAACCCTCTAGGAAAATATTATACGGGCTACTGGTTAGAGATTGGCAGCATTTTTTTAGACAGAATCACATTGATGATGCAGCGGTCACCTGACTAAATCCAAGATAATGGCACCCAGGGTGCAGAGCTGATGGGAGCTGCATGCTGGGAGACACCGGAGCTGCAAGCCAGTTTACTGCTCTATATCAATAGCACACATATATTAACAACAAAAAAGTAGGTAAAGTTCATTCAATCACTTACTGTATATAGATTTCCAACTTCTCTTCTCATATATTTATGAGGGGTGTGTTCAATTGCAAAGTGTATTTAGGATTGACACAGAGATGCTCAGAATTTTCAATTGCAAGTGTACATTCAAACAGACACAACAAAACTTTTAATGTTTCTGTATATCTAAAGTAAAAATTGACAGGCTGCGAAACATGATTAAGTTCAATTTCCTGAAGAGATCCAAACCCTGGTCCAAACCATACTACAGTTTAGAATTAAGTTTTTAAATCCAAAAATTCTCGATTTTGGTTTGCAGAAAATACATGATTTTACCAATGTTTTCCATTTTCAAGAAATCCAAAACCCAATATTTGAATTTCAAATACAAATTCAGAACGAAAACCCGTGAGGGTGGTTTTGCAAAACCAAAACACCAGACTTAACTCACATCTCTGCTCAATATGCATCCATCTCCATATGCAATTCCATTAACACTTTTTGCTGTCAGCGAAGGAGCTAAAAGGTTAAATATTACTGCCTGATTTTCAAAATTTAAATTGTAGCATGCTCATTTATTTCAAGAGGATAAAGTGAGGTGGGTTTTAGAATAACATCTATTAAAATAAACACCATAATCATTGATTTCGTCAGCTTAGAACCCCAGACTTGCTGGAAATGAGCTCCCTCTGGAGATCTTTACCATTTAGGAAGTAAAAGATTTTTTAAGTAAAAAATGTATTATACTTTATTGTAAAAAAATATAATGAGGGTTTTATGCAAAAAAAAAAAAAAAAGAAACTAAGTGCTATATAAGAAGGATGATTTTGAGAGTCTCCTGTGGTTTAATCAACAATGGGTTTCATAAAAGCAGTGATCATGTTGTTACACTTATTATGCTGGCATTAAGTTGTGTGATTTGAAGTAAAAATGTGCATTAAAGTATAAGCTGTATGCATGCGATGACTGTAAAGCAGTGATCTGCAGAGACTTCCTTGGCAGGTCTGTTCAAGTTCCTGAAATAACCTCTTGTGACTGTGGATTTACTGACACACAAACTGACACAATAATCTGGGATGCTTAGTAAATGATGCAGTCTTGATCTATCGTTAATCACGTTGGCTTTCCTATCATAACGCCTCTTTATCAAACATACAGATGTGTCCTTTTGTAATTTTGCGGGAAATGAGTCGCAGGATAGCGAGGCATGTGTATTCACAGTGAACGGGAGATACATGTCTGCCAATGAGTGCAGAATGCCACAAAGCCTGGCCTATGACGCTCGCCATAGGTGCCAATTCTGTGGGTGCTCAAGGGACCGAGCACCCACAGAAATTGATGAGTACCCACGGGCCCGAGTCCCGCTGCTGGGCCGCCAGATTAACTTGCTAATTTGCGGCTGCAGCACCCACATCGCCAGACCCGCCCCCTGGGAAACTGTATGCCGGGAAGAGTGTATTCTGTCCACGGAGTACCTGCACTGTGGGGGCATTTATGTACCTGCGCTGTGGGGGCATTTATGTACCTGCACTGTGGGGGCATTTATGTATGTGGAACTCTGTTGCAATAATTTGAATATTGGAGACAACTGTGCTCCGTAATATAAATTGGTATTATTTTGTGGCCACACCCTTCCGCATGAAGCCACTCCTCTATATTTTTGGCTTTTGCACTCACCAGCAAAAACATAAATCGGCACCTATGACGCTTGCAGCTTTCCTCCTGCACCTGGTGGCTTCACCGATACAGGTCTCCCAAATGGGGTAGCACAAACCAGCGTGTGCCCATCTCCAGGAACCGTGGTAGGACTAACTGTATCTAATATGTTGCAGTATATTGCCTTGGTGTCTATCTATTATACCTTGTGGTAGCCACCCCACAGAGTTTGTCTCTTTGGTACAAGCAAGTATTGATTGTATCGTGGATAATCACTTGCTTTCATCCAAACAAAATATCTGTTTAATGCAGCCATGGAGCACCTGTCTCTATATATACTCCTGTCTAGATTGTTGACTTCATGGATCCAGGTGTGGGTTTCACTGAGCAGCAGCCAGTTAGTTGGATGTTGGACACACAAGGAGTTTATGCTGGACATTTCTATTTATTTAATCAGCGCTTGCTTAACATTTTTTTTTGTGTGTGTGTGTGTGTGTGTGTGTGTGTATATATATACACAGAGAGGTAGATATCAGCCCCAAGTTATGAATAACAGAGGCATGGTATTTAACAAGTCAGCTTGGTCCATAACCAGGCAGTGGTGAGCTTTCTGTAGGATAGGATAATTAAAGTAATGGTTTTGGACATGGGCTACCCTGTGGTTTAAAAAGGCAAACTATAAAATATGTATATAAAAACAGAACATTTATTTTACACAATGAAAAAGGGGTAGCAACAATGTAAAAATGATAGAATACACTAAAATTAATGAGAGAAAGATTTTTGGAGATTTCACCACAAGAGAAAAAGATTAAAATGAATCAATAAATCGTTTTGCATAAATACAGTAAGAAAAAATGAAGTAAAAGATGGCTTAGCAGATATGGATTAAGGTAGATCAGAAGTGGCCCAACATGTTTCGTCATACTAGGGATGGCCATCGACCATTAGAAATCATCAATGGTTTATGGCCGATTCCAAATAGGTTTGCCATCGATGGGGGAAAACCAGATACTTTCCCACCATCGATGTCAAGCTTAAACAAATAGTTTTGTTTTGCTTTTTTCCCTAAGGTGCCGGGACACGGTGGATAGCTCCGCCCATGACACCCATGAAGCCCCGACTCCACATTTTGATTGGCCCACAGGCCAATCAATCAAAGAAAATGGATGGCCATCGGAATGTAATAACATCGATCGTCATCCATTGCATAGTAATACAATATCAAAGGATATTGTATTTTTTTTATCTATTCTCTTCAATTTTAATTGTTTACATTTATCATAGTACATTGGCCCTTATTGTGGTTGACTCACACGGGTGCAAATTTGCACCCTTGCGAGTCATCCATAACCCGCCCTGCGAATGCTGGTACGTTCGCCCGGCATGCGAATGGATGGTTTATATAAACATCCATTCGCATGCCAGTGGGTACCTCCCCATCTTTCGATGGTTGCCGACCATTGAATAATGGGGAAGTTGCACGCATATGTAAGTGTGGTCCAGAACACTCATATATATGCAAGTAGAATTCCAGGGAATGGGGCGGGCAGCTGACATCCGGTTATCTCAGATGTCTGCCCCCCGCATATGTGTCACGAACACATTAGGAACGGCTATGAAACGCTGAGCATTCACATATGCTAATAGCCCCAGCTGGCACTCCACTCCCCTCTCCATCTCCCACTTGAAAGGCAGGGAAAGTGCACTCGGTGAACAGATTTTGCGCCGAGTTTGCACGCTCCTAGTGTATACACATGTGCAGAAATGTTGCATAACTCGGCCCTAGGGTGCTAGGGGTGTCTTAACACACAGTGGGGCAAATGTATTAAGCCTTAACAAGAGATAATGTGAGTGTAATAAAAAGAGATAAACGTCCAGCCAATCGGCTCCTTACTGACTTTTTTCAAACACAGCCTGTAACATGGCAGTTAGCAGGTGATTGGCTGGACGTTTGTCTCTCCTTAATCACCCTTGGATTTATCTCTTGTTAAGGCTTAATACATCTGCCCCAGTGTTTATTTCCAGATATGAAGTCATATGTGTACCAAGTTTTGTGTAAATTGCCCCAGCCATTCCAGAATTATGCTGTCTGCTGAAATAATCTGTGCTTCTGCCTCAACCCTAGGGGTGCTAGTGGTGTGTTACCCTCACAGTGTCTTTTCACAGATTGTAAGTCATATGTGTATCAAGTTTTGTGTAATTGCTGCAGTCATTCTGGAGTTATGCGGTCTTCTGAAATAATCTGTGCTGCTGCATCACCCATAGGGGTATTATTTGAGAGTATTTCAGCAGACAGTATAACTATGGAATGACTGGAGCAATTTACACCAAGTTTGGTGTAAATTGTTCCAGTTACTCCAGAG
The DNA here is from genome assembly GCF_055691185.1 of Crinia signifera. Lineage (NCBI taxonomy): Eukaryota > Metazoa > Chordata > Amphibia > Anura > Myobatrachidae > Crinia > Crinia signifera. The sequence goes on from NC_139218.1 coordinate 132,161,245, forward strand.
CCATGCTGTCTGCTGAAATACTCTGTGTTACTGCCTCAGCCCTAGGGGTGGTAGGGGTGTGTTACCCCCGGGTGCCGGACGGGTTCCCGACAGTCAGGATCCCGACAGTCATTTACCCGACGTCGGGATCCCAACTGTCAAAATGCCGACAGCCGGGTGCCCGACGGACACCCGCTATTTTCCCTCGTGGGGGTCCACGACCCCCATAGAGGGAGAATAGAATAGGTGGCTCGCGTAGCGAGCGACCGTGCCCGCAGCGTGGCAAGCGCAGTGAGCCTGCAAGGGGCTTTTTTGCGCTCACCATGCTGTCTGACTCCGGGCAGTCGGGATCCCGACGTCGGGATAATGACTGTCGGGATCCCGACTGTCAGAGTCCCATACCACACCCGTTACCCCCACAGTGTTTGTTCACAAATTGTAAGTCATATGCAGGTGCGGATCCAGGAAAAAATGACTGGGGGGGCACCATGATAAAAGAGGGTGTAGGTGGGGGAGGGGCGGTGTTAGTGGTGCCAGTGTACATGCTAAGAGAGCGGCATAGAGAGGGTGGGAATGGGATTAAAAATAGGCCCTGGCATTTAAAGTACGCAGACCCACCATGGCGACAAAAGTGAAGGATGTAGTTGTGCGCGCGCCGGAGGCGCGCTCTGGAAAAGGGGGTGTGGTCACTCAACAGGGGCGTGTCCTTGAGTGTAGTGTACAACACCATATACAACTTCTACACATTATGCAACAAAATACTAGACCCCATTATACTTGACCCTTACACATGATGCCAAATGGAATAAGCCAAAATTCAAATAATGCCAAATGGATTGTGTCAAAATTCACATAATGCCACACGGATTGAGCCAAAATTCACATAATGCCAAATGGATTGTGTCAAAATTCACATAATGCCACACGGATTGAGCCAGAACTTACATAATAACACACGGAATGAGCCAGAATTCACATAATGCCACACAGATTAAGCCAAAATTCACAATACACTTCATAAACAGGGACACTGTCCACCAAAGGCGCGCAATAAACATTTACACCATAATGTCCATAACATGTTACGTTACACGCCATTATGTCCATTATGTATTATGCCAAACACCATGCCTAATAAAAATTATGCTACATAAGTGCTCCTTATCTACATGCTCATTGTCAAGGGTTCTATGCTCATTGCCAGAGGTTCCATGCTCGTTGCCATGTGTGATTACATGCTCATTGCCAAGGGGGAATACATGCTCGCGGTAAATGGGGGACAGCCGCCGCCAGGCAGAAGTGATAGCCACTGACAGTGGCAGAGCATGGCTGTATTCAGAGCACTGCAGGTCCCAGCTAATTGAAATAATACCCCTTTCACACCAGAAAATGCATTCCCAGGTTGGCCCCTTTTACACTATCCTAGTCCCTGCATTTTCTGGTGTGAGGGGGAGAGATAACCACCCCTCCCCCCCTTTAACCAGTTATCTCATTTAACTGGCTATATCTTCGGAACCAACTGACCCATTTACAAGAGACAAGTATCATATTGAAGAACTTTTGAGTGGGCTTTGAATGATTTTGGTCCAGTGAAACTGGACCATTTGGTTCCAGAGTAATCTGCCCTCAAAGAACATGAACAGCCATGAAATTACATTTCAAAAATAAAAAAAATCGGTTTACATGCAATATCTCTGGAACCGATTGACCAATATGGACTGGTATCATATTGAAGGCCCAGCGATTTGGAATGGAATGAAATCAACCACAAGCTTCTATGATGCCAGTGGGGAACGGAACATCGTCGGAACCGACGGGTCCCATATTATCCTCTGGGGAAAAAAAACGTTACAGCTTTGCCAGGCGATATCTCCGGTTCCCGGGGGGCTAGAGACATGGGGTTGGGCTCCTTGGAAAGCCCTGGTCCTCAGCTAGAAACTAAATGACAGGGGGGGCACGTGCCCAGGTGCCCCCCCTGAATCCGCCACTGGTCATATGTGTACCAAGTTTGGTGTAAATTGCTGCAGCTATTCTGGAGCTCTGCTGTCTGCTTAAATACTCTTCGCTGCAACCTCACCCCTAAGAATTTTTTTAGTTGATTCGGCCATGTTTTAATATGCTTGTATGTAAAATTTCACAAAGAATACAAATCTTTGCTTATATATTAGATAAAACTGTAAAGAAAATAGATTTACTGCAAATGATTACATTCAAAATATATTTAAACTTACAATAAATATAAATGATACCCAATTACAACCCAAAAAGGAGCATAATGTACAGTACTGTGTATTGATGCTTGTAGTTGTTCACTGGTCAAGTTCCCATGAGCAAAATACATTTGGTGATCTTTGCAACCCAATTTTATTTGTAGAAAGTGACATCTATGTTTTTAGGAATGGGAGTGAGGTCGAGATGGAGATTTCTTTTACCCTCTCTCTCTTTGGAAATTTTAATATAAATATATAATATATATTATACATTATTAATGTCAAAAACTCATTATAGTAAGTGGTCATCAGTACTGCTTTTACATCTGTTGCCATTTATTGATCTTTTTGTTTCTTGTTTTAAACTAAACTGGTCTCTCTGCTTCTATTTGTTTGTTTTAAATTATGTCTCTGGAGTAATAACTACAAATGACAAGGTGACATTAAAATGTTTGCTGTTTGGATGATGCTAAACCTTTTATGACACCTCCTTCAATTTTGCCCTAACTGCACACCCCAGGCAGATTTTCCACAAGAAACCTAGGTGCCTGCCTAGGGCCCAGCAGGTCCTAAGAGGTCCAATAAAGATATAATGGCCATCCAAAAGTTCCCAAAGGAGCATTGCACGACTACATATAATGGGCCCAGGGCTGTTTCTAGACAATTTAGCTCCCAGGGCGAAAAAATAACCCCCCCCCCCCCCCCCCTCCAAATACATAACATGGTATCGAAGAAATTGCGTGCTGAAATTTGGGATGTGGCTTTAAAAGGGGTGTGGCTTAATATAAGGGCGTGGTCTAGCAGGTAAACAATTACCTTACATCACACTTTTGCAACCTGCATGACCAGACATTGGTTACCGCAGGAATTATCATTGTCCTACCACACTTAAGTTGGCGGGCTGAAGGCCACACAGTGACCTAGTACGCCTCACAGATCAAGGCCAAACAATGACAGGCTACTTAAATCATTATACACTGTTTATCTGTGATGCACACTACACATTATGCCACACACTGTGATGACAATTACATATCACGCCGCACACCGTGATGACAATTACACATTATGTTGCACACCGTGATGACAATTACACATTATGTCGCATACCATGATGCCCATTAGACCCCACACTGTGATGCCCATTACACCCCACACTGTGATGGCAATTACACAATATTCCCCACACTGTAATGCCCATTACACATTATGCCCCACGTGCCGCTGCCGCACAACTGATGCCATTTACTAATATGCTCCCACAGTGCCAGATATGCCCCCACAGTGCCACACATATATGCCCCCACAGTGCCACACATATGCCCCCACAGTACCACACATATGCAGCCACAGTGCCAAATATGTCCCCACAGATATGCTCCCACAGTGCCACACATATATGCCCCCACAGTGCCAGATATGCCCCCACAGTGCCACACATATATGCCCCCACAGTGACAGCTATGCCCCCACAGTGGCAGATATGCCCCCACAGTGCCACACATATGCCCCGACAGTGCCAAATATGCCCCCAAAGTGCCACACATATATGCCCCCACAGTCCCAGATATGTCCCCACAGCGCCACACATATATGCCCCCACAGTGACAGCTATGCCCCCACAGTGCCACACATATGCCCCCACAGTGCCAAATATGCCCCCACAGTGCCACACATATATGCACCCACAGTGCCAGATATGCCCCCACAGCACCACACATATATGCCCCCTCAGTGCCAGATATGCCCCCACAGCGCCACACATATATGCCCCCACAGTGACAGCTATGCCCCCACAGTGCCACAAATATGCCCCCACAGTGCCACAGATATGCTCCCACAGTGCCAAATATGCCCCCACAGTGTCACAGATATATACCCCCACAGGGCCAAATATGCCCCCACAGGGCCAAGTATGCCCCCACAGGGCTACATATATATGCCCCCACAGTGCCAGATATGCCCCCACAGCGCCACACATATATGCCCCCCCAGTTACAGCTATGCCTCCACAGTGCCAAATATGCCCCCACAGTGTCACAGATATATACCCCCACAGGGCCAAATATGCCCCCACAGGGCCAAGTATGCCCCCACAGGGCTACAGATATATGCCCCCACAGTGCTAGATATGCCCCCACAGCGCCACACATATATGCCCCCACAGTTACAGCTATGCCTCCACAGTGCCAAATATGCCCTACAATGCCACACATATGCCCCCAAAGTGCCAGAAGCAGCACAACTCACTGTCTCTGGGTCAGATGCACTCCCCTTCCCTGTGGGGATGGCCATTGTTGCCTTTGCCATCGATGGTTGCCATCGATGGCAAAAGTGCAACTGCCCATCAATAGTGTATAACCATTCTATGGCTGACTATCGATGTTTTTGCATATCGATGGTCATCCATTTTCTCTGATTGAGTGGCCTGTTGGCCAATAAAAATTCAGGGCCGGGGCTTCACAGGTGTTTGGGGCGGAGCTATGCTCCGTGTCCCCGGAGCAAAAACGAAACTATTCGTTTAAGCTTTACATCGATGGTGGGATACTATCTGGTTCTCCCCCATCAATTGCAAAACTATTCGACATTGGCCATAAACCATCGATGATTTCTAATCATCAATGGCCATCCCTACTCCCCTGTGAAATCAACTGGGCCCACTGCCAGCCTCTGCCTGTGTCGACGGGGAGAGGAGGAGGCTGTTTAACAGAGGCGGACAAGCCGTGCGGCGCCCCGGGCTGCTTCACGGCTTGTCCACCTCTAGAAACGGCCCTGAATGGGCCAAATTTACCAAACATCAGAAGTGATAAAATGGAGAGCCGATCAGCTCCTAACTGCCATGTAGGACTGTGTTTGAAAAATGTAAGGTAGGAGCTGATTGGTTGGTGGTTTATCACTCTCCAATGTATCACTTTTGTAGATAAGTGCATCTGTCCCAATGTCACGACATCACATGGACCTGCCCACACTCCCAAAGTCCCTTTGATAGTATAAAAACTATTTGGACACACAAAATGGTCTTATCCACTATATGCGGGAAGCCAGTTTACTTTAAATGTGACACAGGTATTACACCAACTTCCAAAATACCTAGAGCCTGATGTATGCAATGCTGATGGTCACACAGCTGAGCATCTATAGGTAGATTGTGCAGGCTCCAAGGTAATCTATAAATGCCACCTGCAATCAGCAGCAAAAATATAGTGCTATGGATTGTTTGAAGGGGGGCCTCAAAACCGGAATCTGGCCAGGGCCCCATGATGTCTAAATCCACCTCTGCTCCACACATTGTTATCCTTTTAAATGTGTCACAAGAATAAGTATAAAATCACAATATAAAATCTTGCTTGTAAAGAATGCAGACAGTCCTACAATTGTGGTCAACACTGTGCACATAACAGTTCGCTGTGGTGTAAAATCACACCTTGGACAAATGTCCTCCTATATAGCACTGCTACACACTTAGGGGGCAATACAGTTTCAGAAGATGGCTTTGAATTGCCATCAGAAAGCAGCACTTTGTGACCACTGACAGCACCATGAAGTGCCATAGAGATGCACAGGAGACATTGATGCTGGGGTAGCACTCTTTACCACAGTATTTGCAGACAGACATACATATATTGCTGTGATTTATTATTTCGGATGGCACAAATGACCAGCAGTGTTATTCTCACAGAAGTTTCAGCAACTTTCTGCAAGTGCACTCCTGTATTCCTATCCAGCAGTACATAATGTACTTTGACTTTGTTGGGCTGACCTCAACACTCTCAAATCTAATCATATCTCAGATGACCTTTATGGGCTGTGTCTCTGCTGTTTGGTAAACCAGGACGTTGTTTCTATGTCCAGACCAGTAAATAATTTATATCCCACTGGTGATATTTTATCTGTCATTTTTTCCCTTTATCAGTGTATACCATTAGCTATCTCTCACTGCTTTGTAACACTAACAAGGCAACCAGTGGCCTGTTGCTTGGTCTCAGAGAGACCATGTTTTCATTGTTCACTCCCTGTGCGGCAAATTACTTTTTGAGAAAAGAAAAACTAAATTTTTCTTTACATTTTTCATGCCTAGGTTGAGTGACTAGGTCACAGATGATATGTTTCATAGTAGCAACATTACATGTAAACTGTAAAGAAAAGCTATTATCCTCCCTACAATACTGTACTGTATGTCGAAGATATTTTCCATGCAAGCCATGCACCCAAACTTGCAGAGCAAGGATATAAGCACGTGTTCTGCCTATTGCCGGGCATAAGTATTCTCCGCTGCCGCCAGGAGATCATCCTCAGCGTTAGAGGTTTGAATAACGCACAAGGGCCCTTATTCAGATCTCATCACAGTACAAATTTGTTCTTGAAATGGACAAAACCATGTGCACTGCAGGTGGGGCAGATGTAACATGTGCAGAGAGAGAGAGTTACATTTGGGTGGGGTGTGTTGAAACTGAAATCTAAATTGCAGTGTAAAAATAATGCAGCCAGTATTTACCCTGCACAGAAACAAACTAACTCACACAAATCTATCTCTCTCTCTATACATGTTACATCTCCCCCCCACCTGCAGTGCACATGGTTTTGCCAAGGCACATTCACCCAGCAACAGAGGCACATGCAACAGAGAACGTCATAAAGGAAACGATTCACTTGAACTGACACTGGCTCTAGTTTCTGTTCTCACTACCTGTGTTCTGTCCTGATGCTTTAACTTCAGTAAAATACAGCTACTGCTGGGTTCTCTGAGCCAAATCTGTATCTGAATACTCAGACAAACATCCACTGCGCGGCCATGGTCAGACAGCGGTGAAATTACTCAGTCAGAGCCGGTATGTGGTCATTAGGTTGACAGTCAAAAGGTCGACCACTATTGGTTTATACATAATACACAATAGAAAAAGGTTGACGTGCATTAAATTAACATGGTATAAAGGTTGACATTGTTAAAAGGTGGACATGGAAAAGGTCGACATGAGTTAATTATATGGAGTGCAGTTGTAAGATGGCACCCCTTGTGTTGATCTCTACAATTAGACCAATGAAACCTTAAAATGTTTTTTCAAAGCATATCAAATAAAGTCCGTAAATTTCAAAAGTTTATTAAAAAGTTAACCTTTTGATCATGTTGACCTAATACATGTCGGCCTTTTTCATGTGTCCACCTATTGACTGTCCACCAATAGTGGTAGACCTTATGACTGTTGACCTAGACACTATCAACTTAAAAACCCATACCCGTCGGAGCCAGTGATGCTTTGTCCAAAAATGCAGACACTGGCTATGAAATATCCAGAAAGCAGGACAACAGGCTCCCATTTCCTGGAATGTTCCGTGTCACCACTCGTCACTGCCAGAGCCTGTCAATCATCTTGCGACTTTACGGTACAGCATATAAGCAGCAAAGTATCTACAATGTGCAGAACTACAAACATCATACATAAATGCAGAACCTGATTAACCAATATGATGATTAGGCTGCAGCCTAGGGTGCCAAACAGTCTTAAGGGTGTACACATGGTTCGATTCCATTTTCGATTACATTTCTATTAGATATGGACTATTTGACCCGCTCTGAAAGTTTTTTCTACTCCTTTTCGATTTCCACTATTTTCTATTTGATTTTTCATTCAACGTGCATTTGATTTGTTATTAGATTTGCTATTAGATCAACACTTGCTTCGGGCAGGAGATGGACATTGAATCTAATGCTGCAGTGAACACATTAGATTTGCACCATATACTATTATTTATTTATTTATTAAGAGTTTCTTATATAGCGCACACATATTCCGCAGCGCTTTACAGAGAATATTTGAACACATCAGTCCCTGCCCCCGTGAAGCTTACAATCTATATTCCCAGCCACATACACACGCATACACACACACACATTCTAGGGTTAAATTGGTTGGAAGCCAATTGACCTACCGGTATATTTTTGGATTGTGGGAGGAAACCGGAGTACCCGGAAGAAACCCACGCAAGTACGGGGAGAATATACAAAATCCGCACAGTTAGGGCCATGGTGGGATTTGAATCTGTGACCTCAAAGCTGTGAGGCAGTAATGCTAACCATTACACCATCCGTGCTATTAGATTTCCACTATATAGACTGCCAAGACTATTTTTCTATTGGATTTACACTACACGGGAGCGCACATTGCGATCGAATCTGCATAGAATGTAGAAAATCACTCAATGCCCATTCGATTTTCTATTCGATTTGCTTCTATAAGCAAAATTGAATAGAAAAATAGTGCATATCTCACCATGTGTATGCTCTATTAGGGTAACATTCTGCATGTCTAATGCTGTTAAGGAGATCACATCACTGAACCAACAACAGATTCCCAATTTAAGTTTAATTCAAGCCATGCATCCAAGGATGTTTGAAACTCAATTATAAAGCTTTTCATATAATGGCACTCAGGGAGCTCTCCAATATCTCACATCGTACCTTCTTTTAACAGAGCCTCAGCTCCGGGCATTGTATAAAAAAACAAAGACCTACTTCCAATATTTGATATAAGAAAGATTCTGCTTTTGATTAGCAGTTGATTGCACATGGAGCCACCTACCTCATTTTACCTTTAAAAGTAATTGAAAGTTATTAAATGAGTTCTGCATAACCCAATATTACCTCAGGCATTGTACATATTTAAAGTATTTTAAAATAAGGAGAGAATGAATAGGTCATTTTGTAAAAAAAAATATAAGAAAATAAAAACCAATATACAAAAAGGAAAGCATTACATTGCCCAAAGGACAATTTACATTGACAAAATAAATTAACATTGAAAGCAATACAGAGTCACATCAAATGGAAATAACTTTCATTGAAACATTGGCAACCACTCTATTGACATCAATAATAACAAACTGTAGTTCTTTCCCTATTGACTTAATGACAGATGGCAAAACTTCCTCCATAATTGCTTCACTGACTATGGAGCACTTTACCTATAGAAAGTAATGGGTCCTGTCTGCTCTAAGCATGCACACATTGCTGCCAATAATGATGCATTGATGTTTTTAAACAAGTCAGTAATGGCCAATGTACATTAGTGGAATAGATTTTTATATGGTAAACAGTGGCAAGGCATGTAAAACATATAACATATCATTTTTTGTAACAATCAATGATGATCATCAATGTTCTCATTTTAAACAGCATGCAGTAAGTACAAACACAATTTCAATCCTAATACTGGGCCTGATTCAAATCTCTTGCTAAGCAGTGTATATTCGCAGCCAACTGAACAGGTCACCCGCTTCCCATTCCCCGCTGCCCACATCTGCTCGCTAGCATGTGAGGGAATGCAGGGATGCCACTAGAAATTGTGGTACCCGGGACTGATTTCTAGTTCGGGCCCCCCCTCATTTTTATATATATATATATATATATATAACACAGAAGGGAATCCAGGCACTCTCGAACAGAACACAACAACTCCGGTGCCTTTCTGTCCCCACGGCAGGGGAAAGATATAACCAGGATAGGTAGACGGCACTCTGGAGATTTGAATAGAAACTGCACGGCGGCAGATCAAACAGTCAAAGAGACAAAAGTCAGTCTGTGTGTCAACGTTTCGGGAATGAAACCCTTTATCAAGACATGTCTTGATAAAGGGTTTCATTCCCGAAACGTTGACACACAGACTGACTTTTGTCTCTTTGACTGTTTGATCTGCCGCCGTGCAGTTTCTATTCAAATCTCCAGAGTGCCGTCTACCTATCCTGGTTATATATATATATATATATATATATATATATATATATATATATATATATATAGTCCCAGCGTGGGTGCTGCACTCCAAAAAAGTACTTCTGTTAATCCATATAAAACGAAGTTTTTATTAGCAACGTTTCGATGTCAGCGCGACATCGTCATCAGGCTTCAACAAAATACAATACAAACAAACATACCTTTATAGCAGACACCCAGGTGAATTACCAGACAGTGAGCGCTGGAGACCAGCCCCTCAGCGCAGGCAGATGACGTCAGCAGCGCGAGGAGGGTCATCCAGTAATTGTGCACCCATCACCAGGACAACAGATGTAAACAAATGGACGCGACCATGTCCTGTCAGGAACGTGTACATACACACTGCAAAACAGGAGAATACATATCAATATATAGCATTGAATCTATGCAACATAAAGCAGAGCGCTATACCAAAGTACAAGGCAATATGTGGGGAGAAATACTGGCTAAAAAGTAAGTATACATGTAAATAGGAAATACATATGTAACATATATAGCATATACACCATAGAGCAGCAAGCTATATCAGGTCGACAGCAATAATATATATTAATACAAAACTAGATCATAATAGGGCAGAAATGCCTGTATGTTCATTAAGCCCGTAAAGTGCAACAGTGCCTAATTTAATAATCCACCGAGCTTCGCAGCGGAGGAGCGCGGCTTTGCGGTCTCCACCCCGTATGGACGGGGGGACATGATCTATCATCCGATATTTCATGGTCGTTAAGTTGTGTTTAAAATGGGCAAAGTGGCGCGCCACAGGTTGCTCGCTGGTACCAGATATAAGAGCTTTTTTTATGGCTGACCTGTGGGCGGCCATTCGCTCCTTAAATGTACGCTCAGTTTTCCCTATATATGACAGGCCACACGGGCACAATATTTATATATAATATTTAAGGACACCACCAGCTTATTACAGAGTCAGCCATAAATATCTTATATCTGGTACCAGCGAGCAACCTGTGGCGCGCCACTTTGCCCATTTTAAACACAACTTAATGACCATGAAATATCGGATGATAGATCATGTCCCCCCCGTCCATACGGGGTGGAGACCGCAAAGCCGCGCTCCTCCGCTGCGAAGCTCGGTGGATTATTAAATTAGGCACTGTTGCACCTTACGGGCTTAATGAACATACAGGCATTTCTGCCCTATTATGATCTAGTTTTGTATTAATATATATTATTGCTGTCGACCTGATATAGCTTGCTGCTCTATGGTGTATATGCTATATATGTTACATATGTATTTCCTATTTACATGTATACTTACTTTTTAGCCAGTATTTCTCCCCACATATTGCCTTGTACTTTGGTATAGCGCTCTGCTTTATGTTGCATAGATTCAATGCTATATATTGATATGTATTCTCCTGTTTTGCAGTGTGTATGTACACGTTCCTGACAGGACATGGTCGCGTCCATTTGTTTACATCTGTTGTCCTGGTGATGGGTGCACAATTACTGGATGACCCTCCTCGCGCTGCTGACGTCATCTGCCTGCGCTGAGGGGCTGGTCTCCAGCGCTCACTGTCTGGTAATTCACCTGGGTGTCTGCTATAAAGGTATGTTTGTTTGTATTGTATTTTGTTGAAGCCTGATGACGATGTCGCGCTGACATCGAAACGTTGCTAATAAAAACTTCATTTTATATGGATTAACAGAAGTACTTTTTTGGAGTGCAGCACCCACGCTGGGACTATACATACATTTGTTTGGTGCGAGCACCCAGACAGTAATCGACTAAGGAGGTAGAGCCTGGCTACCCTGGGACTATATATATATATATATATATATATATATATATATATATATATATATATAGATCCAACAGGTGGCACTCGGTTCCCCCAATAAATACGCAGAGGCAATATTCACATCAACGTTTCAATTCTTGTTTGAATTTTCGTCAGGAAAATTCAAACAAGAATTGAAACGTTGATGTGAATATTGCCTCTGCGTATTTATTGGGGGAACCGAGTGCCACCTGTTGGATCTGTATTGTGCCTTCCCTGGCTGGACAGGCACCGGTGCCAAGTTTTGTTTCTCTAGAAGAGTGCCGACTCCTTGTCTTCTATATATATATATATATATATATATATATATATGGTATATATATATGGAGTATATATATATATATGGAGTGCAATTGTGAGTTGGCGCCCCTATTTTTGATCACCACAATTAGATCAATCAAGCCTTAGGTAATTTCACTCTAGCATACAGTAAAAAGTCCATATAATTTCAAATGTTTATTAAAAAGTATTTTTCCACATAGTGGTAGCAGTTATTCCAGATCTTTATAAATTTCATTGAGAAATCTGAGATACTTGGAAACAGCAGAAGATAACCAACGCGTTTCACCCCTTAAGGGGACTTCATCAGGGGTTAACTAAAAAGTTAATAACATACAATTGTAAACATTAAAATTGTTACCAAAACAGAATTGAGTGTTTCTTTAAAAAATCATTTTAAAATTGGACTTCTTTATAAGCTAGTGAAATACTTGTTCGGCTACATAATTCATGATTTTATTAACATGATACAAAGAAAGACTTCAAGCGAGAAGATGAGAACAGGTGGTCAGAAGTGGAATGGCAACCAAATAATATATAATTTAAATGACATATAATTATTCAATGGATTACATACCGGATCACAAGAATAGGTTAAAGGTACTCTTCACAAGTATATACACACTGTGCATACATAAATACAGTATTCACTCTCACACACATACAGATATCACACACACAGAACATACATGGACACACACACTTCATACATAATACATACATACACAGTATACATAACACACACACAAAACACACTGCATAGATACATACAAAACACACACAGCATACATTCATATACACACACACACACACTACACAACACACAGCATAAAGCATATTGATTTTAAGTTTTAGTACCTTCTCAAATGGCAGTCACCCTCACCAGTCCATGCAAGTGCGGGCCGGGGCGGCTGGGCTGTACTGTGCTGCCTGTCAGTGCCTGACACACGTGGCAGCTCCTGCTCCTCTCTCTCCCCACCTCGGTACGGGCTTCCTGTGTGGAGGCTCCGAGTCCCGGCTTGTTCCTGCAGTCACAGGTAAGACTGCACAGTCACAGAATGTGCATGCTGCACTGAACTCGGCGCTGTGCAGCCTCACTGCAGGCTCAGGCTGAGGGGGCCTGGGTGTGGCTGGCCACGGCTCACTCAGCAATGCGGCTGTGTTGGAACTGAAGGCAAGTGAAGGGGCGGGGGTGCTGTGCTGGGGATAGAGCTGCCCAGTCCCTACCCTCTGTCAGAGCGGCGGGGGCCGGGGACAGAGCGGCGGGGCCCTGTCGGAGGCCCTGAGGGAATGTGTACGAGAACACATCCCCTTGCAGGAAGCTGAATGGGAGAGAATTAATTAGATGTCGCCAAACTGACTTTTATTTCTGTCGTTGATTGCCAAAGACATGCTGGGTACTGACGTCATGTGGCGTCAGCCTCCCGCCCCGAGCAGGCAACGCCATACCTGCACCCCCAGGGAAACGCCCAGCGTTTTTATGCCGCCCCCTGCCCATCCCCCTCCACTGTCATGCAAATGCCTCAGCAAATGTGATACTCAACTAAGGCGTTTGCACATGCGCATATAAGGGGTTGAATTCGGACTCACACGAATGGGATTGGATCGTCCCCTATGTATGCTCATTGCCTGAGTTTTGGTGCTGTCAGCTGTAAAAGAGGCATCCTATAGAAAATATAAGAAAATGAACATAAAAACTGCAAAATAAAAACATGCAAAAAAAAAACAAGTACCATAATCCTTCAATAGATTTAGCCATGCCACCTCACTTGAGCCATGTTAGGCCTAGAGACATACTTATTAGATTAAATTCTATCCTAAGGCTTATTGTACAAAATAGTTTCTAATAATGTGTATCATTCAGAGACACAGCAGTAAATGTAGATATGATGCTTGGGATTCAATGTCTCAGAAGTTTAATATTTCAACATTTGTGAAGATAACAAGATGTTCTGTTCTGTCACTTGCTTAATCGAATTTAGTCTAACGTCAATTCTTCAATTTAAAGATAGCAAGTTTCTGGCTATTTTAAACCTAGAACAGATTTGTGCACTTTGCTATTTTTATTGTTTAGAACATTTGCTTTGATATGATACTAATTGTATTTTTGCATATTTATTTAGTTAAACTAAGCAATTCTGTAGCTGTTTCTACAATTTCCTTCAATGGTGCACAGTGTCCTTTTACATGTATTATTAATGGATTTCTGTGTTGCTGCACATTGCTTTCTGTATACAGGACTGTAGGTGTTTTTGTTTATTACACCAATTGCTTTCATTGGCTTTATTGATTGTCCATTGTTTACGCCATTTTATTGCTGTTTATTTATATATTTTTTATTTACAGTTTCTTATATATCGCAGCATAATGCGTTGCACTGGAAACAAAAAACAAACTGGGTAGTAACAAACCGACATAGATGTAGGAGGGCCCTGCTGTAAGTCCACCAATGTACAATCTATAGATCTTATCTGCCTTTCTCTTTTATTATCACACACGGCTATGTAAATACTATATTTTTCTAGTTACAATATAACAGCAGATATATACTTTATGTAGGTCAATCACTACATTTTTAACTACGCAAAAGTATGTATTAATAAATATAACCTTGCAGAAGATAAAAATGTAAACTGTGGAATGTGTTAGGCAGGTTTACTAGATAAGAATGCGCTTGACTTGTAGCCATTAATGTACACCTAATTGCAATTGACAATGAGTGAGCAGTCAAAGGAAGTTTATTTAAGACAGATGGCATGACATGATGTTTTCTGTAATCAAGAAAATATTATTGACCTTGCCTGCACAGACACACTGGGTAAATTAGTGCCATCCATCCGAATAGGATCAGCATTACACCTCTTTACTCAAAGTAATCCTTTCCATCTGAGGATGTTATCGCTTTAAGATGGCACTCATTACAATGCAGAAACACATATATTATAGGCATATCACAGAGGATCTGAACATAATTCTCTGCCTCTCCCAGACAGACTCTCCAGAACCCCTTCTTCACCAAACCCAGACAACTCTCATTCTAACCATCATTTCCACTTTCACACTTTGCCCCATCTGTGTCACTCCTTGTCTGTTTGCCCCTCCCCTTTAGACTGTAAGCTCAAACGAGCTGGGCCATCTCCCCTCATGGGCCATCCTTTCTTTCACTTAAAGCATCTTCTACTCTTTACTCTCTTTGATCCCTTGGTACAGTATTCTGCCACCCTAATGCTTATTGCTATATCGTCTGCTGATGTTTTGTACCCTGTGCAAGTCACAGTTTTCTTACTTATTTGTTTACTCTGTTACTGGGTGCTGCGTGTCCCTTGTAACGCTATATAAATAACGGATAATAGCATAATAAATACTACAGTTTAGTTCATATGTTTATCAATACATTTAAGCTTGCAGCACCTATCAAGGGACCCCATTTTCTGCAATTCCTACTCTCACCTGAAAATTGCAATCACATTGTGACAAGGGAGGTTTGGCCCACCTGGATACCGGGACAGTTTACTGGTGGGCCAGTACCATGACCACCTCTGTGGGCCACCCAAAACGCCTCTGGGTGGCGATACCCTGCCAGGCGAAAACGGGGCGGACGGGTGATGGTAAATAGGAAAATGCGGTAAAACCCCTGTTTTACGGCATTTTCCCTATAGTACATCCCACCCAAAGTCTGAAAAAATATATTTGATAGCTATGACATTGGATGATCTTTACATTAAAGTAGAGATGTGCAGGTCCGGATTTAATCGGATTTATTTGGATCTCAAACGGGGCTATCCAAAACAAGCGACAGCATATAGCCAATAAGTTCCCGTTTTGAGATCCGGGTAAAATCCAGACCTGCACATTTCTACATTAAAGATACTTTAATTGTATAAAAAAATACTTATTAACATGAATTGAAACACATATAAAAACATAGATAGCACCTTAATAAACACAGCACATAAATTACATATAGATGGCATAAGGTGGGTCTGTTCCTACAGTATATTGCCCTCAAGTTAGCAGTCCATCTTACTGAAAGAATGAATGAAAACAATGTTATTCTGGTCCCACTCATGGGGCCAGCCACATCTGAGCTGCAGCTGGACCATTGGGAGGTATGGTGTTATAACATAAGCCAAAACAACCCCCCCCCCTCCCATTGGCAGGCCACACCCCCTCCACAGACCTTGTCCCCAATAAGGATGCTTTCATAAATTTCTTAGGCTGTTTCTCCATCCCAATCCACCCCTGCATTGTGATACAGGCTGTGTCAGGATAGAGGCAATCCCCTTTCTGGCTGTCCCATATCCTCTCTCCCCATAGTAGGGCACTAGAGGCAGGTAGAATAGACTAACACCTGCACCCAGCACCAACCCCTACAGCGTGTAGCAGGTTACTGTGGACTGGCTTCTCCTGCGGGACCATCTCTTCTCTTGCTCCATCTCTTCCTTATCTCTTCCCCTTCAGTTTGTCCTTTGGCCTCCCACCCCTTCTCTTGTGGCACCCCTGACCTCCCCCTAAGTCTCTTAACCTTCCATGCACTGCCTCATCCAGGGTGTGAGATATGAATGGATCCTGTCTTGCCACGTTACAGTTATGATTCGGGGGGAAATTTATTAAATGTAAGCAGTCCTATTTTTCAGCAGGAACCAGCAGGAACTCAGTTCCTGAACCTCTAATTAAATTATGACATAATCAGAAACTGGGTTCCTGAACCTGGTCTGGGCCAAAATGTTCTTTCCATAAAATAAGTTTTATTTTAAAGTCCCCTGTAAGTGCGTTTGTTTCTAAATACAATATTTATATCTCTCTCTCTTTCTTTATTTTGATTTAATTGACCCACCCCCAGACCCAGAGTTCCTGGACCTATTTCTCCAGAAAAATAGTATTGAATGTACTGTAAGTATCCCCTAAAAGTATTACAGAGGCTTCACAGCAGACATTAAAGATATATGCTATGCTCTCCTTGTTTCCTTCAGCAATAGCGCTGGTTTTAGCCATTGTAGTCTATGGGCAATTTAATTGCATAATTTAGCAGGAGAAGGATTGTCGGGATCCCTCCCCAGTAACAGCCATTGGGGCATATGCTGTCTAATGAATGTGCATGTGCAGTAGGTTTGCAGTAGGTCTACAGTAAAATGATAACTGATGTAATAATTTTAGTGTACACATTGCTGGGATGGGCTCATGTCATAGCACCTAACCCCAGATATGATTTTTAATACATCTGGACAGACAATTATTTCTTATTGCCTGAATAGAGTCATTAAAAAAATCTGTAAATCAAGTCTAAATGTCAATAAACAGTAAATCGTTCCATCTGGGAGGGAGCAGCCCAATCACACAGCAGAGGGGCATGGTAGTAGAATAAGGGGAAGTTCAGGGGTGTGAAGACCACATTACCAGCATTGTAAAGTGGGTGTGGCTACAATAACATGATATAGCACAAATCACATTATGGCTACACAAAGAAAGATGATCTGTGAGTGGGGCCGAACATGGTGAGCAGAGAGCAGAGGGTTGTGGTTGGGAACAGCTTGATACTGGATCCTTACCCAATTTTTCAGATGGCCGCGGGAATGCCACACAATTTCCAGTTACATCCCGGCCATTCCAGAAGAGTAGGTCTATGCCATACAGAGATCTTAATATGGTTTACTCATGCACCTTCCTCTAGCCTCAGCCAATGAACTCTGTAGCTCCTTCATAGTGATCCCTAGCTTCTATGTGTCTACTGAGAGTTCTGGATGATAAGTCTATACTAATGCAGTTGGACCTTAAATGAATAACAACAACCCCAAGTGTACCAGTTCTATCCAGGTCAATCAGTACTGTAATCTCTTTCGGTACTTGTGTAGTTTCACAGCGCCAGCATGGCGCTGTGCTATTTCCGGGTTCTACGCTCGGCACAAACTATCTAAAATAAAGTAACTTAACTCCATGCCAACATGGATAGTTCATACCCCCACTATCCATGTTGGCATGGACTTGATTTTAGAGCGTAGCGAGCCACCGAGCCCACAGGTACCTCACTTTTGCGGCTTAAAATGTAACTACAGGTTACATTTTAAGCCTGTGTAGTTAACCTGTGTAGTTAAAATGTAACTACAGGTTACATTTTAGCTACACAGGTACCTCACTTTTTTTGCGGCTTAAAATGTGGTAACCTTAGTAGATTTGGGATCTTGGTGTGCACAGCTGGATCCTGTAAATGTATGTTCCGGCATTAGGATTCTCAGCTTCACTTCTCATGATGGTGGGGTATAATGTGTCCATACTGCTTTCGCACTATTTTGAAAATAAAAAAATCTATTTTTCAGGATATGACATCTATTTTTAACAGATTAAAGTCATTTTGGCTTCATCATTGTTAAAGCTATATATGATGATGATGATCACCCGTGAATCCTTTGTAACGCAGCTATCATTGAGATGGCACACATTGGGCTAGCTGTACTAAGCCTTGAAAAATTATAAAATGGAGAGTGAAAAACCACCAGCCAATCAGCTTATACCTGCCATTTTCCAATCAATGGCAGTTAGGAACTAATTGACTAGTGGTTTATCATTCTCCATTTTATCACTTTTCAAGCTTAGTAAATATTAGTACGTTTGAAGTTAGCCTCACATTGTTTCGTGTAAATCCCTATCCCCACCACACTTGCCGGCAATGCAGCCTGTGTTACAGGATGGGTGGGCGGGCAGCAGTGTTCCCTCTAAGCTGTGCGCATGTGCGCGCGCACACAACCTGCCAAGCGCGCGCACAGACATTACAACAGAGCGAACAAAGCAGCAGTGGTTCCTTTTCTAGTTGTGGATTCAATTAATGTGTGTTTCACTCATTAACTACATTGTGTGCTGTGTTTTGAATGTTTAAATGTTTTGAATGTTTAATGTCATTTTAATGTAAAGTTGACACAAATGCTGAATGTCGTTTTCCAGTTATATGTGTAAGGGACGCACACAAATTTTAATTTCCTTCCAAAGTTGCACAGCCAATATCTTTTGCCGCACACAACCTTCGTAAAATTAGAGGGAACATTGCCGGGCAGTCTGTCCAATGGGTTGTCTGTTGGGTGGCCTGGAGGCTGGGACTGAGTCTGAGCCAGGGGATGGGAAGCAGCAGTGTCTGCTGGTCTCATCTCTACCTCTCTCCTTCAGCTTCTGCAATGCATATGACATCATCACGTCATACGCTAGTGAAACGGTGCATGCTGGACTGGAGAGGACAGAGGAGCCGGGAAGCCAGCCAGCAGAGAGGTGAGAGAAAGAGCAGACAGACAGTGTCCCGCCCAGGGCCAGCCTAGTCCAGGGGCATAGGGTGCCATAGAGTCCTGACCCTCCCCTCATGCACGCAGAGCCATCATGTTTGGTGCGTAATCTGTGATTCCTCTGTATGTGTGTGTATATATATATATATATGTATAATGTTTAAGCGGCATTATGGCACATGGCGTATAGTCTAGGGTGCATTACGTGTGTGGTGTATAGTGTACGGGGCAGTACGTGTATGGTGTATAGTGTAAGGGGCATTATGTGTGCGGTGTATAGCGTAAGGACATTACAGTGTGGAGTATAGTGTAGGGGGTATTATGGCGTGTGGTGTATAGTGAAAGGGGCATTATGGGGGGCGCCAGAAACTTTTTTGGCTGGAGGGAGCTAAATTTATAGTTACACCACTGGATGCAGGGTCAATTTACTAAGATGGGAGTTCTACTGAAGATGGGATGTTGCCCATATATATTATCATATTCTATCTATTATCGGTTAGAGGTTTCTAAAGTAATAAGAAGTGGAATCTATGCTATGGGCATCTCTGAACACTCCACAGAACCAGCACTGACTAAAGTAGTAAATGATCTGGTAACTGCTAAATCTAAAGGTCATTTCTCATTACTTATTCTTCTAGATCTCTCTGCTGTGTTGACCACTCTCTTCTCATACAAACACTACAATCCCTAGGTCTTCAGAACACAGCCCTTTCTTGGTTCTCATCCTACCTATCTACAGTAATCACTCTTTCAGTGTTCACTTCTCTGATTCTGTCTTCTCCTCCTCCTCACTACCCCTGTCAGCTGGAATACCACAAGGCTCAGTCTTAGGTCCTCTGCTTTTCTCAATCTATACCTCCTCCCTTGGCAAACTAATCAACTCTTTCATATTTCAGTATCATCTATACGCTGATTATACTCAAATCTATCAATCCTCCACTGAACTGTCACCATCGGTATTGCTCCGTGTCTTTGAACGCCTTTCTGCCATTTCATCTGGGATGTCATCTCGCCACCTTAAACTCAACATTTCCAAAAATGAATTACTTATATTCCCACCAGTCAAGGGTAGTTACCAACCTGATGTCCCTATCACTGTTGAAAATTTGACAATCTACCCTACCCGACAAGCTTGGTTGCCTAGGTGTCCCCCTTGACTCTGATCTGTCCTTTGTTCCTCATATTCAATCTGTCTCTAAATCATGTTACAGTACATGCATTTAAGTAACTATATATAATCATATCTTACACAAGATACTGCAAAAACTGTAATCTATGCACTCATTATATCACACATTGATTATTGCAATATTCTCCTTACCGGTCCTACTAAGAAAAGCCTCTCACCACTACAATCCATTTTGTATGCAGCTGAGAGGCTGATCTTCGTGACTAGACGTTCATCGTCTGCTGATCCGCTCTGTCAGTCCCTCCATTGGTTGCCTGTATATTACCACATTCAATATGAAATACTTCTACTCACAAACAAAGCCATTAACCTCACTCTGCCAACATACATTTCTTTGCTTGTCTCAAAATATATACCCAATGACCACTCAGCTCTGCACAAGATCTGTGTCTCTCATTCACACCCATTACTAGATCCCATTCACAATTGCAGGACTTTTGTCAGGCAGCACCCACCTTATGGAATGCTCTCCTACGCACACTAAGACTCTCCTCTAGCCTCCAAAGTTTCAAGCGTTCCCTGAAAACTCACCTCTTCAGGCAAGCTTATCATATTTCATAACCCCCACGTAACCTCCAGTAGCATTCATATCTAACTGCATCCCATCCGGACTGTCTTGCAATCTCGTGGGACTGCCATGCTATAGAATTCCATCCTTATGTATCCCTCCTATTGTCCCTATAGATTGTAAGCTTACGAGCAGGGCCCTTCTACCTCTATGTCAGTTTGTTACTACCTAGTTTGTAATGTCACTGTTGTGTCCAATTGAAAGCGCAATGGAATATACTGCGCTATATAAGAAACTGTAAATAAATAATAAATATGGGCAACATCCTATCTTCAATAGAACTCCCGTAACCCCTTTTATCTCTCTAAAGCACATGTTTGCTTGTATTTGAAATTATATGCTTTTTATATCTAGATCATATATTCATATATATATATGAGAGAGAGAGAGAGAGAGAGAGAGGGAGATAATAAATGTGCACTTGTGCCATGTTACACATAGAGACATATTTAGCAGATTGAATGGTATCATTAGGCTTACGCTACAAAATTGCTTCTAATAGTATGTATCATTCAGGGGCAAAGCAGTAAATGCAGTTATAATGCTTAAGATTCAATGTCTCTGAAGTTTAATAATTCAACATTTGTGAAGATAACAAGATGTTCTGTTCTGTCAGCAGCTTAATCACATTTTGACTGACGTCAATTCATCAATTTACATATAGTAAATTTCTGGGTATTTTGAACATAGAACATACTTATGCATTTGGCTATTTTTTTGTTACTTGAAGTAATTGTAATAATTTGGTGTTTTTGTTTTGTAGATTTTTCTGTAATCTCCTTCACTGGTATACGCTAACTATGAGCCTGATTCAGACCTGCTCACCAGTCCTCATATATCCGCTGGCTAGCGAGCAGGTAAATGCCTGCTGAACGCCCACCACCCGAATCCCCTCGCTAGCATGACAGCTGATGTGTTCACATACTCATCCGCTCGCATGCAGCCGCACAGAATAAACATACTTAGATGGTCGCTCAACATTCTTGCCATCGCAAATAAAAGTAAGGCTAGACTTACTTATTAGTCTAGCTGGGAATGGCCGAATTCTGGGCAGGTGCTTACCGCCTGTCCCATGCAGCAGCTGTCAGTATTCGCAGGGGTACGCCAAGGGTGAAATGTAATAGGATGAGAGATTCAGAAAGTGAGAGATTTGGGAATAAATCTCCAGGTTTTTTTTAGAGCGGCAATCATTTACACCGCAAAATCAAACTGGTTTTGCAGTGTAAATGATTGCCGCTTTAAAAAAACTAGAGATTTCTTCCCAAATCTCTCACTTTCTGAATCTCCCATCCTATTACATTTCCCCCCAAGTGTTTCCATGGGCGTGTCCACCATTTTTGTGGGCATGCCCATGAAATGGTGTGTGATCCCCTGCGTCCATTCCCTGCCTCCCCCTGTCCGCCTTTCCTGGAGTGAACGTCCCCGTAGTGTGAAACCACTATCAGTCTGGTTCTTTAGCAGATTAGTAGTAGCCCAAGACTTACTCTGATGGAAAAAAAACTGATGGATGGTTCTGTTTTTGTGAATGGATCTGCGCATGCACTGCTATTTGCAAAGCATAAGCAATTTAATAGGGGCAGTTGTTGTTTCTGCCTGGGTGATGACCTGATCGCAAGCAGCTGCTTTTTCTGTTACTATCAATCCATGCTGAATTAGACCCACTGACAAAGTATACCACACCTGGTTTCCTGCGTTGCTGCAAATGTGCTGAGTGTGCATCGTTAATGATATTCTAGGGTCCTTCTCAGCGATATCTTTAAATATATCACCTAGTGTGCATGGGACTTTACAATAAGTGTTTCTTTCCCTTTTATTTATGCATAAACTTACTGCTTACACCATTTTATCCATTTTGCATTTTCAGTATCTCAAATAGATATGAAAAACATTTATATATATATATATATATATATATATATACATACAGATGGGGCAGGCTTCTTCTTTGCTGGTGAATCGCCAGAACGTCAGCGCTGGCGATCCGCCAGCAGCCTCGCTAACCATCTGACTGAGACACGCGCACACGCGCGTCTCAATCTCCGTCGGTGAGGCGACGGGAACCCTGTCCGTCTCAGGGAGACGGACAGGGTTAGGGGGGGGTGCGGGCAGGCGGCGGGGACCCCCGGTGACCGCTGACAAGCCGGCGGTGACCCGGGGGAAGCTCTGGAAGCGCCGTCGTATGCGCGCGTCCTCTTCTCGCTATAGATATGACGCTGGCGGGGGATGCAAAGACGGGACCTGCCCCATCTGTATATATATATATATATATAGTATATACAGTTAGACAGAGGAAAATTATAAGGGACGTGTTAAGAAATACAAATATAACTGCATGAAATTGCATATGCCTGAACATAACTTTGCAGAAAAAAAAAATATGTATATAGCAGGAATGGAAATAGGTAGATTTTACTAGGACAAGGAAGTGTTTGATTTGTTACCATTTATGTATACTTAATTGCAATTGACATTTAGAGAGAAGATGTACTGTAGCAAGTTTATTTGAGACAGATGGCATGGTATGACAGTTTATGTAATCAAGAAAGTATTATTGACCCCACCTGCAGAGACACACTGGGTACATTAGTGCTGTCCATTCGAATAGAAGCAGAACTGCATCATTTATCTCAAGTACATTTGATCCATCTATAGATGTTTTGAATTAAACTTCCCTCATGACAACACAGAATCAAATCCATCATAGGTATTTTAAGGCTACAATAGCTGTGAGCTGTTAAGAAGGAACTATTTACAATTAGATCCATGTTTGGATGCTAACACAATTTCCCTAATCTTGGCTCTATAATACACTACAATTGATATGTAATTGAGCAATGGAGATGAAATTGCAGACTCAGCTATAATTCAACAGGATGAACAAAAATATCATATCACATATACAGTATATATGTCTAGTGTCTGTTTGCATGTCTCCAAAACATTGGCATCTGTTGGCAGCAAGTGAAACGACATCTTTTTCTCTCTCACACATGCACAACACAGTGGCAATCACAAGGTAGCAGACTAGCTTTCGAAGCATTTGCTTTGTGCGGGCTTAATAGTAAAACATATGCAACAATTTTTATAGACGGTATATTATGGGCTGAAATGTAACTGGACAAATTAAATATAAAATATTAGTTTTAATGCTTTGTCAAGAACCCTTTGCAGGTCATGGTTGCCTGAAGTCTGGAACCCAATGACATCAACTAATACTTTGTGTGCCATAGTGGATAATATATGCATTGATCAGCTAAGCAGCAATAACTTAATTCAATCTCAACTGTAATACAAATAATTGTAGGCCGGAACAAACTGGCAAAAGGAACACCTAGTGTAAGTTATTTTTATGTGTTAAATAACATTGCGGTACTCCAAATATTTTAATTTAAAGACACTGTACTAAGCATTTTCATTATGGACAATACTGATTTAGGGGTATTCACAATGATTTTGCTAGATATGTGCAGCTGCTACAGTATATCGCCCAGATCTGAGAGTAGAGGCTGTGGGCAGGCATGTTAGGTTTAGGCAGCAGGGTGCAGGGGTTAGACTGCATATAGGGGAGGGTTAGGCTGCTAGAAGGGAGGTTTAGGGGGGCAGGGGGAGGGTAAGAATACTCCCTCGCCCCTGTCGAGTATGCCTCCATCGAGTTGATGGCATTAGTATTCTGAACCGCTAGTAATCCGTATGTATCCCCCTATTAAAATGTCGTTACCCAATATACTGTAGACATTTGCCAAGACCTCATCAGGCTGTAGTAAGTAGAGTGAAGTACATTAACCTATCCAGGCACCTCCTCTCTGTTACATATTTTAAAGGCTCTGTGTTAGGCGCCCTGAGCGCCGCCGCCTGTGTCCTACCTCCGGCAGCCCCGCTGTCACTCCTGGTGCCGGGAACTGCAGGCGGCGACCATCTTCTTCCGGCTTCAGCCGGGCAGCCAGGGCGGAAGCGTTGGTTATTGCCAAGCAACGACCCGAACTTCCGCCCTGCACTGACGGCGATGGCGGCTGATGTCACAAGCTGCTAGGCAGCATTCTTTTGAATATAAGGCCAGGCATCTGCTGGGAATCGACGCCGGTTATAGTTCTGCTTGCACTTGTTGTAGCCAGAGTGTTCCTGGTTCCAAGACCTGCCGTGAACTAGTGTCTTTGTGCCTGTCAGCGGTTCCCAGCCTTCCAACCAGCTCCTGGTTCCTGATACCAGCCACAGCCTGTATCTACCAACCTCTGGACTTCCTGTGTATCTCCATCTATCAGATAAGTCTGGGGTTATGCATTGTTGCACCTCTGCTATTATTAGTTTCTTTATTATGGTATCATCTTTTGTATTGTTACACATGGTTGGTGGTATTAGTGTGTCATCTTTTGAGCATTGTTGCTCCCTCGGAGACTCTGGGGTTACCCTGTCCTGTGTGGGCCATTAGCTAGCTCTCCTCTTGCACTCTCCCGACCTTGGCGGACACTTTGTCTCACGTAAGTCCTGGCGGCATCGGGGTTGGTGCTGGCATAACCAGCTCCTTCGAACGCGGCTGTTATACAGTAGGTGAAGTCTAGCACCACACGTGTCCGTCAACCACGAGGAGAGGCAATAGAGTCAGGGGTCAGGATTGGCGGTGCCTCCTAGAGTCCTAACACTCTGCAATCAGGAAAATTATGTACAATACCAAGCAGTCCAGAATCAGTTGTTAACAGCATGGATAAAGACCCTCGTCATTGGCCTTCTCATGAGCAAGTAATCCTGCATGCAAACTGAAAATGCAAACTGACTCCCCTAATGGCAGTTTTCACTAGAAAAAACCTTGTACATTAGGGTTTTTGCGGCTGGGAGTAAAACACAATGACAAAAACAGTATGAAAAGAAAAAAAACAAGAATGACAGCCAGCATTTTGTTGCCATTAATGCAATAGGTTAAACAAATTAGTTGAATTCAGTGTATATGCCACCAAATTCCAACCAGATTCAGTTTCTTCCAAACAGTAATTCCGTGGCTGTATTGGGTAGTTAAAAACATAAATACATTAAACAAATTATCTGCTGTGCCAAGAATTAAAGAAAGTTGAATTAACAAAGTAGAATTCAATTCTTTATATTCTTCAGATAATGGAGGAACAACTAAACGTTTTCATGACCTATATAGAAAGCTATGAGACAGAGAGGTGGCAATGTGACCTTGCCAATGGAAAATTATTTTAGTTTTATTAAAGCTACTCAAACCATCTGAAACTAGCATGTGAAATTGCGACACTGCCAGCCTACAGCCATTATGCAATTATTGGTCAGATTATATATATATATATAGACAATAAATGTATAATTTGTGCAGCAAACGGTGATCAGAGTCCACCACAACAGGACACACACTATTGCAACTTGAGCTAAGCATTTGCAATGGCGATGTTGGACTGTGCATCGGAAACCATGTGACATCACAACCAGACTGGTTTTTGGACCCTTTATAAGTCCCCACTAATCAGTGCAATCTTCACGTTGGTGTTGAAAATGATAGTGGAAAAAGCTGTGTTGTTGTGTCTGCGAGTGGCGTGGGGCAGGTGCTGTATATAGGTCCCGTGGTTCTGTTGTATACAGGTGCCATTGTTCTGCTGTATATAGGTCCAGTGGTGCTGCTGGTGGTTTTGGTAAGACCAATCCAGATCCAAAACACAATCGGAGATCCAAATCCAAAAACACAAAATCCGAAAAGTGTCTGGTGCACATACAGTACCTAGAATATACAACAAGTGGGCACAAAGACCACCTGCCAGTAGTTATTGATTTGCTTTGTTGGTCTGAAAAATGAAAACATATGTTGTAACGTAGCAGAATCAACTCAGCCATGGAAAATGTGACCATCATTATAAATCCCTATACTACAGAGTTCAGGCTTGCACCTACCCTTTGTCAGGTGTCTGAGATACTGTATACAGTACCTGGAAATAGTTGTATGTAGAGTTACATCTATGTCTGAACAGAATGCATTTGAGCAGACACATCCTATCTGAATGTTCTAAAGTCTTTGAAATGCTTAATTCAATATTACTTGTGGCTGAAAGATAATATAACAATCTTCTATATCGGCAATGAATACAAGGTATGGATAGATATAATTTATCGTTTAATTTGTCTTAACCATGAAGATGAAGAATTTTTGCAATAAGTGAAAGAAGAATTGACGTGACTTTTGCCAATCAAATGACCAGAATGTGAATCACTAGATGGCGCCGATGGTGCAGAGGGCACTGGGTGGCAGCAACCAAGGGGGTGAAACCATGTGCAGGGAGGGAGTAGTCCAGCATCTGGGGGAAGAATCTGCAGG
The DNA here is from genome assembly GCF_055691185.1 of Crinia signifera. Taxonomy (NCBI): domain Eukaryota; kingdom Metazoa; phylum Chordata; class Amphibia; order Anura; family Myobatrachidae; genus Crinia; species Crinia signifera. Next base: position 132,188,618 of record NC_139218.1, read on the forward strand.
AATCCTCGGCAGCCCCCAGGGGGATGAAAATGGGTGTGTCATGCCACTTTTGGTAAGCCCTGCCCACTTTTCACGGGTGGAGTCCAGATTTGCATTGGGTGACACCTACCATATGACCTCATCAATTACCATTAGATGATTGATGAATCACTGGCACAACTGACACCACTGCTGTTATTAAATGCATATCAGTGACCAAAGTGTGCCGGTATGTGTCAGTATGGAACACCGGCACATCTTTCCCACTGATGCGGAAGTGTTTTTTTTATTAATTAAAAGTGCAATCCATATCCATTAGGGCATTTGGCCCCTGCAAGATGAAAAAGATTTTTGGGGTGCAGGGTCTCTTTCTGTAGATTACATGCAGACAGAGACTCTGAGCCCTAGTGGTACTCCTGCCCCAACCCCCACCCCCCAGCATCTCCCAGCTCCTGTCCTTTCCTCCCACACAGGAGAGGGGGCCGGCGGTGCACCCCCTAACCTCCTTGGCTCCAGGAGCCTGCACTCCACTTGAGCCACCCTCCCTACGCCCTGCCTGTAGCCATGTCCTCTTGGGGGCCATAAAGTCCTATGCCTGATTAATGTACACTGTTCATTTCAAGAAGAGGTGCCCTTTCTCATTATAGCAGTGCACATGGCAATTTTTTTTAGAATGACTATAACAGGTCTCTGTGTAAGTAAGATCCACAATGGCCTAGGCTTACACATTTTCACTTGTGTCAGACGTGAGCAAGACTAAGTAGTACAAATTAAATTTTTCACCTGTAATGGATACACCCATCTCCCCCAATGCCTTCTGATTGGGGTTTTCCTACTGCTCTGCCAACACTCTGGGATTTACTATAGCTAACAAAGAAGCTGTGTTTTCCTTTAAAGAACAGTAATTTATTTCTACATTATGTTTAAATCATCAAACATAATAAATTCAGACAGTGGCTGATGGGGAACATGATCACTGCATATAACAAATGGCATAAAGCCTAGTACTTTCCTAGAAGCTGTTAACTTGTTTGCAAGATCATGTATCTCTTGCTGACAGAAGAAACTAATACATACTTATTTCTATGTTGGAGGGTCTGAGGCACTCTCTGAAATTCATCACACAAAGACATCTTGTCATATTTCAAATGCCCCAGCAAAAGAGATACAGGCCCAGTAAACCTGTTTACAGCTAAACGGCACTTACTTAACATTCCCACTCGCATCTCCTCCACCGAGATTAAATTACACTTTATTTTGACGGAATTGAAAACACACTTTCTCTCACAATGGGCAGAGTCTTTTAAAGCGGGGAAAGATTTGTCTTTATTAGTCATATAATTCAAGAACTGGCTGCCGCCACTGAAATAAAAATACAGATCCGAGTAACCTAGATGTTTGTGCATCTGCTAATAACAAGTAATGCAAATCTCATGTTACCTCCATCGTTTATTACAGCAATTACTTAGAAAAGTAAGAATATTCATTTACAGGTTTAGGTACATGTTGAACTTGATTGAATTTTGTTCATTTACAGAGAAAATTCTGAATGTTTTTGTGTTATCCACTAAGTAGTTATTTTTATAATTTGAGTATTTGTTTTATCATGTAAACAATATTTTGCTAAGCTATTAGAGAGAGAGACAGTGTGTGTGTGTGTGTGTGTGTGTGTGTGTGTGTGTGTGTGTGTGTATGTGTGCACGTTTTCATACTGTGTTCTTGTTATTATCACAAAGTGGGGACCCAAAACCTGGGGTGAAATGTAATAGGGTTAAAGATTCAGAATGTGAGAGATTTGGTAAGAAATCTCCGGTTTTATTAAAGCGGCAATCATTTACACTTCAAAGTCAAACTGGTTATGCCGTGTAAATGATTGCCGCTTTAAAAAAAACTGGAGATTTCTTACCAAATCTCTCACATTCTGAATCTCTCATTCTATTAAATTTCATACGTGGTCGTGAAACCTTTGTAAATGAGTACAGAGACTTTTGTAGATGTTCGAAAAAGGGAAAATGAATAGTACAAACACTGTATAGTTAGGTAACATTTGTACTATACTCTTCTTCTGAAATATAAATAAAGGCCAAACTACAAATCGCCTACATCTCTTTTAGACTCCATGCAGCTTATGAAACCTATACCTGGATATCTATAAAGCATATATTACATATTCCACAATAGCTGGGCACTATCAGTTCCATTAATATTGTAAGCAACAGTAGCCAACTTTACCTATGGGCTGCAGGACAGAAGGCCCCCCCTCCCCCCCCCCCTCTCCCAGGTGAAATCTGCCACCCAGCTCAGTGTCAGTGAAGCCAGATGCAGTCCTTCACTGCATTGGCTTCACTGTGACTGGCAGTGAATTCCTATTGGAAGTCCTACCTATCGGTCACAGATATACAGGCAGTCTCATTTGTAGGTGTCCCCTTCCTCTGGGACTGTCAGACCAGGCTGTAATAAGCAGAGAGCTGGCTTGCTATTGGCTGACGCTCCATGCCTTATCGCAATGCTCAATCTGGCTTCTACAGAGAATAGAAGCCAGGGGTTTGCATATGTTCAGTCACACCGTGACATATCCTTTGTGTAGGTGAACAAAAAGTCAAGCAGCACTAATTGGAAAATGTTTAATTAAAAATCAATACATATAATGTGATACATAATACAATTAATAAGATACACCGGCCAGTGTACTATAAAATACTTCCTAGAATTAATAAAACAACTAAATAATTGGAAATAAGGTATTCCTGTTTAGTTATTCCTTCCGGGACCTACTACTTAGGTTTATAAGTCCTAATCAAGAAAAATTGTGGTAAAGCTCCAGATAAGGACTGCAGGAAATGAACACCCACGGCCGGTAGCACCCACAAAAGGGATGACTTAATACTAACATTGTCTGAAAGGAAAGACTCTTTTAATGTTGGAAAAGGGATTCTAATCTGACCTAACTATATAAACTATTATCAGCATAATACTAACACTACTTTCAGTTTCAACTAACCTTTATCAAAAGGAAAAACTGACCCATTAATACAGCTAAACTATATGTGACAGTACACAAATAAGAACACGCACAAGTGTATATCTGTACGCCATTCGGGATTTACTGTATTAACCTAAGTAGTACTGTTGGTCCTGGATGGAATAACCAAACAGAAATACTTTCCATTTATTTATTTATTTATTTGTTTGTTTTATACATTCTAAGAAGTATTTTTTAATTCACTGGCCAGTGTATCTTATTAATTGTATTATTTATGAAACTATATGTATTTATTTTTAACTAAACGCCTTCCAATTAGCAATGCTTGACTTTTTTGTTCTTTTGTGGTAATTTGCTGGGGCTGAGTAAGTTAAATATTGAATGGATAAGAAGCACAGCGATTGATTGCTTTTACAATTGTGCAGGTGACTGGATCCGGCTTTCTCCTTTCTGGGAACGGGGTAGGCCCCTCGCAAACATAAGTAGAAGCTGGTAGCCAACCAACCTACTCTGTCATGTGCTGGAGAGGGGACCCATGGCTCCAATGTAAGTAGCTAAAGCCCCCACTTCCCCCTTCATATAATCCAGCCTTGGTGTCTGTCATTTTGACAGGCTTTTAACTAGTACTACATAATAATTCCTGCACAGCTGAGGAAATTACAGCCCATCTTTTCACATTAACTGTATGAAGATGTTTTAAAAACATGCAGAAATAAGCCTTGGACAGCAATTCACGTGGAAAGAGATAAACTACCAACCAATCAGCTCCTGCCATTTTAAATTGATCAGTTATTACCATGATAGTGTGTTTTCTGGCGGTTACTGCTGCATCCTTTCATTGTACAACATGTAGTTAGTCACACCGCAGACAGCAGATCAGTGATCAAGGATAAGATTCTGCCATTTTCCCAAACATCCCTATCTCCACTGGCCACTTTGCAGCTATTACCCCTTTTATTGTTAACTTCACCTTGATTTCAGAGGTCTTAAATATAGGTTACCCATTGTATCCACCACAACTATGCCCAATTATCCTAGGTGCTACCTTTCCTTTAAAGGCTGTCTGTGGTCTAAGTGTCCACAGAGCAAAATTGTTTCTTCTCAAAGCTATTAATCAAAGGAAAAGAGAGTCGGATTTAAACATATATTATGCCGCTAGAGACCGCAATCCTTCGTGGTGTGTACATTCTATGGCATTTAATGGATTTAACTGTGTGACAAAGTCTCCAGGGACACGTCAGAGATTGGAACCAAAAAATGCCGCTGATTTTCAGTAAATCCTATTTAAAAGCACTTTCATCTCATAATTCAGTTAGCGTTGAACATTTAAGGAGCACTTAGCAGAGAAATTAGGGGAAGCTGCATCCTAATTTGTTCCAGTAAATAATATACATTCTGTTTGGCAATCTGTCATTGAATGGGATATGCATATTTTGCTCTGGACCTATTTACCATGATAAAAAAGGCCGAGACATTTAAAGGACTTTAATTTTTATAATGTAATACAAAGCAAATAGATTGGACTTTAGAAGCATTTGTATTTGTATTTATGCACAGAAAACATATTAAATATGCTCACAATCTTAGAAATGGTGCATACATTACGGATCAAGCCGAGTGATTTAATTAATAGATAATATAGGCAAGTGCCTAGCATCAGCCTTCAGTCTAAGTACAGTACATCAGTCATTTTGGCACTGTTTTACCTCCAGCTACTGCTAAGCCTCATGCAGCATGGGAAATACAGTATAAAATCCACAATCTGCCACTGCCCAAATTGCAGCTGATATTATATAATATACATTATTCTGTCCCTCATAATCATTTGATTCTGTTAGTTCCTTCCAGTTACTGTTTATTCTGGGCAATCAAATTTAGCAAGGAATATCAATTGAACTGATTTTCACGGAGTTAGTGAATGATGATAGTGAGTCCTGTTCCAACCTGGAAGAACCTTAATCTGATCGCACCTAAAGGGGACTTCAGTTTATAGAGATGTGCCATTGGATGCCACTGCAATTCATTCTCATTTGTTATAGGAGATAATCTTTTGTATTTTCCTTCATACTGCACTGTACTGTTGGTTGTGGTTGCAAATTTAGGTTATCCGGATGTCTACGTTTTCATTTGCTGTCCACCTAATGTCTGTTGATCATACCACACCTGCAAATTAGCTCAGACACTTTTTACAGATTGATTTTGCCTGATCATATCATAAATTCACCATCGGTACTCTCATGCTTAACAGACCTTAACACTTACCTTACTAACTTATCTAAAAATAACAACACGGACACAAGTGCTGGCGTTTCAAAATAATGAATGTCAAATTTATTTTGACAACAGACTAAACTATATATATATTGGTGGCGGCACTAAAGAATGGTCAGATTAAAGAAAAGGGGTGGGGTAGGATCACCATACCATTCACACACCGCTGGTGACCAACTCTCCCAGCCAACCACCCAGGTCGGTGGTGGCAGCCATCTTCCGTGCATAGAAGTATGGCTCGTGACAATCGATGCCTGGAGAGCTCACCCACTAATCTACACACATTCCATCTACACAATTGACCGTTCTTTACCGCCGCCAAGTGAAGAAACTAGAGACAGAAAATAGGGATGGGAGGGTGGGAAAAAACTTCCAGAGAGGAAGCTGATCTCTGGTCACAAGACCCTTCTGCCCTGCTAAACTCCTCCCTCGACACCCATTGGTTGCCAGCCGCAGCCCTATCTGTCTAACACTGCTACCTCTTTTCAGCATGATCCCCCTTTGGTGATTTATGTCACCTCCAGCTTAATCAGCCATCGGTGTTCCTAAAGCAGTAAACACATTAGCGGCTGATTGCAGCAACTGTTCCAAATGTATAATCAATAATAGTAATACCTTCTCCATATATATATATATATATATATATATATATATATATATATATATATATATATATATATATATATATATATATATATATATATATATATATATAACAAGACACTAGCCAGTGACATAAAGATAGTACAGTATATGGTGGAAGAAACAATGGCTATCTGATCTGAACTTACAGTATGGAAGTCCACGTTAACCAACATCAGCATGGAGGTGTCTAGATGGCTGACAGACAATGTCTAGGTTGACAGTTTATAAGTAAACACCAAAAGGTCAATATGCAAAAGGTAGACATGGAAAAGGTCAACACATGAAAATAGAGTTTTGGGGGATTTTTCCCTATTTTTTTACTTTACTACTGTAATACTTTACCATCCACAAGGACTCCGATAGGGAACGGTAAAGTGTGCAGCAATGCTATGCGATAGACTAATCGTGGGTCAGGTATTGACATTGACCAGAAAAAAAACATGACAAAACATGTCCACCTTTTCATGTGTGAACCTTGCTTGTGTCGACTTTTTGCCAACGTCGACCTAATGCATGTGAAACTTTTGTCAATGTCGACCTAATAACTGTTGATCGTAGCATTGTCTGTCAGCTAATCTACACCCCAATATTGTCAATGGCAGAAAAGTTAGAGGTCTCTGATCTAAAACACATGCAAATGACACGTGACAGGGTGATGTCACTAGAGCATCTCACCACTGCAACAATATGGCCACTGGACTGTTGTTCTTTCCATAAACAGAAAAATTGTTATGTAGTTGTAACAAGACTTGGGGGGGCATACAGTAAAGGGGGGATTCAATTAGCTACAGGATTTACCCTGCGCCTAAATTATTCAATTATTTGCCGGAACCCAGAACACTAGTCCCTGAGAGGTAAGATATTTCCTAGCAGTCTCAGGAACTGCAATCAAAAAAATCTGCATTGACCCTTTGAGTGCCAAGTGAATTTGTCAAAATAGGTGTGAAAATTACCAAGCAAACATTTTATTCATCATAATGACCTGCAATGCCTACTTTATAAAGGAAACAATCTATTTTTACACATTTGATATTTTAATTTATATAACAAATGCGAGTGACGCCGGCATTTTTAGCGGATATTTTAGATGTTGGCACTCAAAGGGTTAAACGCAGCCCTCTTCATTTACAGCACTGGGAAACCCATTGAATTATGTGGTCTACACAAAAGCAGTGGATTGCCACTTGATTACAGATATTTTACCATTTGGGGAAAATGCTAATTAATAAATGTGGCGCAAGCAGTTAGGCACATTATAAACTCTGCTGCTAATTGAATTCTCCCATAGTATAGAAGTTGCTCAAAACATCCAATTGCCTCCTGTTATGTCACAGACTGCACTAGATTAATGACTGTTATAGTTGATTGGTTGCTTTGGTAACTTCTCCACTATACCTCTCTCCGTGGCTAGATACATCTCTCCCAAGGAGAGGAAAGCATAAGACCCAAACAGCTTAAACCATATATTCTCATGTATGGCTTTAATCTTCCTAATGGGGTGTACAGTACACACAGGCTAAACCAGCGGCTGTCGATTCTGATTCGATATCGACAGCTAGCGGGACCTGGAAGATTGCCAGCATTGGCCAGACGGGACAGTGGGAGGGTCGTGGTTGGGGGGGGGATGCATTGAGTAGCATGGCACTGCTTTTGATCTAGCAGATCGAAGCAGAAATAGCCTGCCAAGTCTACTGCCAAGTCTCTAAGGCTAGGGTTAGGCACTAGGGGGGTTGCTACAGGAGGTGAGGCTAAGACCGTGAGGGGAAGGGAGAGTTAAACTGGGGGGGGGGGGCATCTATAATTATTGATGGGTTCTATAGACATGTATGAGAAGTAGAAAGACTTAACAGATTTGCAGTATTTTGGGCACCGCAGGTGGTGGGACCCCCTTCTCCTCTTGTTGTTAATCTGGTTCCTCCTTGGGACAGGGCACCACATGCTCACAAAGATTGCTGGCCCAGTCTACCTTCTAACCAAGACCTGGGTGCCCTATTAGTGACAGCGTGGCTCTCATGTCTTACTACCACTGCACAGTGCTCTATCAGCTGCCTCTCTCGACACCTTCTGGCAGCTCCCTACCTATTAGCGCTGTCTACAGCAAGCACTGCTACTGAGCTTATTCAGCACAACTCCTGCTCCTTGCATCCTCCAGCAAATGCTGAGCACCGAGTCACGCTGGCCGCAACTCAGCATCCAGCACGGGTGAAAGTCCTGGTAATGGATGAAAGCAAATGACAGTAGATCATTTGCTTAGAAATGCTGGAACACCGACATTATCAGATATTACCAGCCAGATCTGACAATCAATCTGTAGATGTATGGCCAGCTTTAGGTTGGTTGGCAGAGCCGTGGCCCATGGCAATGAAAGGGTTCACAGCTGTGGACATTACTAGTACTAATTATAACATCCACAGCTGTGGGCCCTTTCATTGCATGGGCTCCGGTGCAATGCACCAACTGCACCACTAGTAGTTCTGCTCTTGATTAACATACCTGTACTGTATCATGCAGTGGCAGATTTTACCTATGGGCAGCCCCCCCAGGTAAAATTCGCCAATGTCTCTGATTAAGTGAAGCCAGATGCAGTCTGTGAAACTGCTCTGGCTTCACTGTGACTGGCAGTGACTTCCTATTGGAAGTCCTACCTGCCAGTCACCCAAGGCAGTCTCATTGGGAGTTCCCTCCCTCTGGGATGCCTCTACATGGGCTGCTGAGTGGCAGCCCAAACAACCACGCACGCGCAGAACGAGGATGATACAGCGCATGTGTCGGACCTGTAATAGGCCTTCGGGGGCTTCTGCAAAAGCAGCCCACAGAGGCTGGGGCCCAGCGCATGCGCAGTACTAAAGAGGCGCACATGCGCCGGCTGCACAATGGGGACCGACGCAGCTGAGGGGACCAGGAACATGGCAGTGGCAGTGGAGGGGGGGCACATCGCGGCAGGTAACAGCCCCTACTGACTGTATGTATTCTGCAGCATACTACAATCTACTTAGCGTGATAATAGCTCATATTCTATTTTTTTTTCTTTTGCACTTTATATCATTGCTTCATTAAAATCTTCACTTGCTTACTGCAGGCCTCCATTATTCTTTATTGTAATTACTGTGAATTGAATTCCCTCTATACTTTCTACATTTCAAGCATCAGTTACAGTCATAAGTAGGATCAAGTGTCTTCCACATTGTTGTGGTTATAAGTAAAATAAAACATATAGGAAGGGAATGAAGAGACTTGATAAGCAAATAATACTATTATTATTATTATTATCATTATTAGTATTACTAGTAGTAGTAATAGTATAATAAACTGAAAAAAGTACCAGTACTCAGAAGAATTGTGCCGGTACCCCGTACAGGGGCCTGATTGTGAGGTTTGAATAAAGTAAGAAAGAGCCAGTGCAGTATATGAAAATCTGTACATACCATGTTGCAATGCAAGAGGAACAAATACAGTACATATATTATTCTTCCATGCAAGATAAATACTGGCTACTTTTGCATGTTGCACACAAATAATGGACAATTTTACTTATACACTGCAAATTAGATTTCATTGAGGACACCTCTCTCACATCTGAATCTCGTTGCACATTTTACATCTGCCCCATCTGCAATGCAACATGTTTACTTGCACTTTTTGTCTTTATGTCCAATAATGTCCTAAGGGCCAGATACAAATAGCCACTCTTAATTACCACAGGCTAAGGGGACTATTAACCCCTTCAGTGGTGTTTTTTTTTTTAAGGTAGCGCACCCCACTGGGCAAGTTTTTTAAGGGGAGCAATACCTAAATAAAAACACCATGCTGTCCCCCTGGGCCGTGCAGCGCCGCTGAGCACTTTGCCAGCTACTGCCCGGTGACGGAGCCGGGCAGCGCTGAAGCTGGCTGAGTTCAGTGATTAACTCAGCAGCGGCACGGCACTAAACAGTGGCAATCCTGAGAATTTTCCGAGCATTCCAGACTGAGCACTGAGGCAGAGCCCGGAAATTTCTCGGGACTACCACTAAAGTTATTTCTCGGGACTACCACTGAAGTTATTACAGCCAGCAACAGCCCGCTGGCTACAGTTAACTTGGATGAGCAGACATCATCTGAAATCTGTATTAAATGACTTGATTGCAGGTGCCGCAAATCTGTTAACCCATAGCTCTGGGAATTTATCCTGAATTCTATGGGTTAATGGTCATTAGTGGGTAATATGCTTTGCTAAGAAAAGGGGTTTAATTGAATAGCCCCTGGAAAGTCCAAAGCTAGCAACTTTTCCTGGTGCAGTAGATTAACGCTACTAATTGAATCCAGCCTTTAGCTTTAGATGGTTATCTTATACATTTCTGAAATTATTTCAAGTATTTCTTCCTATTTCAGTAGTTCCTGTGGGTACCATCAGAATAATACAGTTCTCTTTTTAATGGATCACAGAAAATAGCCCCTACAAGATGATTTAGGATGCTGGCGTTCAGTATGCTGGCATTCAGTATACAAACACCGGCATCCCGACTGCATTCAGAAGGCCAGCAATGGAGTACCAAAAGGTTTAGGTTGTCAATGCCAGAACACCGGCATCCCGATTGGTGAGTATGTGGGGCGGGTAAGGGTCAGGCCAGGGATGATGGGGTTTGGTTTATGCACTACTGGGGGAATTTGCGGGGAGAAAAATGTTAAGATTAGGCCGCAGGGTGGGGGGCAAGGTTTAGGTAGTGGGGTACGGGTGTTCGGATTCAGCATTAGTAGGGAGGGTTAGGGTTAGGCTACAGAGGGGGAGGGTTAGGGTTTGGCTGTAAGAAGGTAGGGTTAGGGCAGTAGGTGCGGGTGCGTAAGCAGACTTACCTGACCCTTGTTTGGTTCCTTTGGGATGCCGGCACTTGTATTCTGTCCACTGGCCTCCCCCTGCAAGCATTCAGTTATTTATACAATGTTTTAGGAAGTTAAACCTTCGATCAGGGGTGGCCAAACCTGCCCTCAAGATCTACCAACAGTGCATGTTTTCTAGGCAACCGGTGGATCTATAGTAGGAATGAATGCAGCAGGTTTTAAAATGTGACAGTTAGTAATGACTACAGCTGTGCACCAGCTAGGTAACCTGGAAAACGTGGACCGTTGGTAGATCTCGAGGACCGGTTTGGCCAGCTCTGCCTTAGATTTTGTAGAATTACTTTTCTGTCCCTTATTTGTGTACACTAGTCTTCTAATCTAAATCCAAAATGAAAATGTAGCAATAATCTTTTGAATCCATATGGCTGATAATAGAGGTTAGTAGTTTGCATTTAATTAATTAATTAGTAAGCACATGTTTTCTTAGTATTAAAGCTTTTAAAAATTATATCTAAGAATGTTTGTAGATGTATTTTTTTATCTTGGATCAGCTTCTATTATATACTTACTGGCTCTTCAGTAAGAAAAAAATGCAAATGCTGTAGTGCTTATTTAATTAAATAGAATGTTTTAGACTTTAGAGCTTTGTTGGAAAACATTGGTAGAGAACCACTGATGAACTGCCAAATTTCACTTTTAACTATGTATCTAAGGGGTAGATTTATTAAGCTCGGTGAAGTGATAAACTGTCTGGTTTTTATCACCGGCTAATCAGCTCCTACCTCTCATTTTTCAAACCAAGCCTGTAACTTCACAGGTAGGAGCTGATTGGCCGGTGATAAAAACCAGACAGGTTAGCACTTCACCAAGCTTAATAAATCTGCCCCTCAATGATTAGATGGAACTTTAGTTTTTTCTTATGCTGTGACTATCAGCTGGTTCTTTACAGTAATGACCTCTCTAATGCATTTATCCACTTGAAGTCTAACATTTTGATGTATGCACTATATTTTAGATATCTGAATAAAACATAATACTTTATATACAAATATAATTATTTTAATTTCAGTCTTGAAATATTTATAAAGAACGTCATGTTATGGTTTTGAAAATAGAAAGCAAATGTACACAGTATATAATGGTAAGGAAAATAAATAATTCAATCCATGAAATACAATGCAGAAAAGATTTTTTGAATACCTTTGTGATTTTATTATAATTCAGATAATTTCTATTCAATGTAAATTGCTAACACTTATATTCTAGATTATGATTGCACAGTAACAATTGGTTGTGTAGACTCAGCCAGCTCTCACAATTGCCAAAATTACACTCTGTGTATAGTACTTATAGTGTTTCTATAAATGTTCCCATATTTAAATGAACATATACAGTAGATATAATTCATTAGTGTGTGTGTGTGTGTGTGTGTGTGTGTGTGTGTGTGTGTGTGTGTGTGTGTGTGTGTGTGTGTGTGTGTGTGTCATTTAGAAGTAAAAGGTAGAAGTTTATCAATTTGTATTACAAGCAAATGTGAAAGGCTGCCAAGGAGAAGAGGCTGGCAAATTACACAATGGTCATTGGCGAATAGCAAGTAGGGACATGCTGGTCTTGGTCGCAATTTGTCAAAAGAGTTTTGCTGCATTGAGCAGTGGTGGTTTATACTGTATCTGGCTTCACTACAGATTCTAACCCACCCCAGGTAAAATCTGTAGTGAAGCCAGATGCAGTCTGTGAGACTGCACTGGCTTCACTGTGACTGGCAGTGGCTTCCTATTGGAATTACAACCTGCCAGTCACCAAGGCAGTCCCATTGGGAGGTGTTTCCTCCTTCCGGGATGCCTTGCTGCGGGCTGACGAGCAAAATCCATGATTGCGCATGCATCGGTACAGCTCGTTTGCCAGTCCCGGTACCTGTCATTAGTATTGTACAGGCGCCGGGACCATGATTCCCTTCTATGGGCTGTTGCCGAGCAGCCCATAGAAGCTGGCCACATGCGCAGTACATATGTTTGTACTGCGCATGCGCCAGTCCCGTCACCTGTCATCATAGCACAGGCGCCGGGAACTCTGCGGGGACTGGGAGGTGAGGTGGTGGTGGAGACAGGGGGGGTGCCTTCATCGCATTACCCCCGTGGCGGCTCGCATTACCCCCCAAAAGGTACGAGCCGCCACTGGCATTGAGTGTATTGTCTTTGCACCGTTGAAATGGGTTACAGTATAAATGGTTAACAGTGTCTAAGTTGAGAGTCTATAGGTTAACACCAAATGGTCAATATGCACAAGGTCAACATAGGCAAAAGGTCAACACAAGCAAATGGTCGACATGGAAATGGTAGACACATGAAAAGCTTAATGAGTTTTCATGTTTTTTTGTGTTCGTTTGTAGATTTCATCATGTGGACTCAAATTTAGTTTGCTGCCTCCCCTCGATTTGCTCGCCATGCTTTGGGCAAGGTGCCTCGCTCCACCAGTGCTGCAGCCAGCACACTTTACCATTACCAATCAATGTCCAGATGGAAAAAATAAAATAACCCAAAAACCCAGCACTGCACCATGTGTTAATTATTACATAAAAATGTACTGAGCGATAAAGGGGATATAAAGGAGGGGATAAATTACCAGCCAAACAGATCCTTACTGCCATGCCTACAGGCTGTGTTTAAAAAATGACAGTTATGTGCTGATTGGCTCGTAGTTTTCTCCACTTTATCACTTTCTGAAGCTTACTACATATGGCCCTCTCTACGTCTTTATGGTACCATTCCTCATCCTGCCCAACTCCTCTGTCTGGCTCAACCCTCCTACTTTGGTAAGAATGCACATGGAGGTGGCTTCATCCAATTGGGGCTGTTTTCTTTGACACACTTTTTTGGACAGGACCATGCACAGGTCTCTCTCTGAGCATGGTTCTGCCAAACTCGCCTTCCAAAAGCAGATCTAATTTTCTTGCAATTTTTGGTCATGTTTAGGGTATGATTTGAAAAACCGCATCCTATTATATCTGCCATTGTCATGTTTTCAATGAGAAACATCTGGATGTGATTTTTGAAGTGCGATTTCTTTGGTCAAGGCAAAATGTAGGATTTTTGCACCCTATTACATGTTACGCCGGGTTGTTGTGGATCCACGGCGGTGGAGGGCCTCGGCACGGAAGAGAGTGGAGGCGAGAGGATGGCCGGTTTAATATACTGACGTCTCATGCAAGGAGTCCTTTGGAATTTGGCGTGACTTCCAGGCAGAGGCGCGGAGTCTAACTGGGTGGCGGTTTTCGCCAGGGACCCCCGCAAGGGGATTTGGACTTCGCGGCGTCCACCCAGCAGGTCGCGGCCCTCTTATGGAAGCTTCCAAGGACTTGCGTATGTCTCCGGAACAGGACAGATGGTAACGTAACTTAGGCGCACACTTGGCGGTATAATGAAAACTCAGGATGCTCACTTGGCAGGAATAACGGAACTCAGGAACCCACTCGGGTATAACGAAACTCAGGAAGCTCACTTGGCAGGAATAACGGAACTCAGGAACACGCTTGGGTATAACGAAACTCAGGAAGCTCACTTGGCAGGAATAACGGAACTCAGGAATACACTTGGGAATAATGAAACTCAGGAGGCTCACTTGGCAGAACTCAGGAACACACTTGGGAATAACAGAACTGGAAGAGGCACTCAGGAGGGGACAGGAATCCCACAGGATACGCAGAGAACCCACAGAGCACACTGGCTGTCAGGCACAGACTGACCACAGTCAGAAGTAGCAGCAGCACTGAGGTTTAGGCAGCCCTGCCTTTTATTCCCCTGCCCTGTGACGTCATGGGCCCAACCTCCATAGGAGGTTATATCAGACCCTGCCCCTAATCAATGCTGCCACAACCAAGATGGCGGCGTCCTTCCCGGGAGCCGGCCACGGACCTAGCCGGACCCCCGGGGGAATCGCCCCCAAGCCTGGAGGTAGCTGGGGCAGCGGGGACCGAGAGGGAGAGAGCGCGCCGCTGCCGGGACCGGTAAGCACTCTTGCGTGCCCCAGGTACCCGGCGCGATAGTCTGCAGACGGCGCGGCGCGAGCCCCTGCCGGGAGCGCGGCCGCGCCGGGACCTGACAGTACCCCCTCCTTTAAGAGTGGACCCTGGACACTTATCGGGGTTGTTCTTCCAGAATTTTTCAACCAGTCGTGGAGCATGGACATTAAAGGAGTCGATCCAGGCCCTTTCTTCTGGACCGTATCCTTTCCAGTCCACCAGGAATTGTAGTTTCCCTTGATGTCGTCTGGCATCAAGAATTTGTTTCACTTCAAATTCGACGTCACGCTTGACTCTTACTGCAGAATTCCTCGGTGGATTTTTCTGAAACTGGTTGAGGACTAAAGGTTTTACGAGAGAGACATGGAATGTATCAGAGATCCGTAGGGAAGACGGGAGTTTTAGACGGACAGCCACTGGGCTGATCACCTTCGAAATGGCATATGGGCCGATGTACCGTGGGGCCAATTTCATGGAAGGTACTTTGAACCGCATGTGTCGGGTTGAGAGCCACACTCGGTCACCTACTTTATAGAGTGGGGCAGCACTTCTTCTCCGGTCAGCGATGATTTTGTACCTACTGGAGGCTTGCTGTAACGCCTTCTGGACATTCCTCCATATATTTGAAAAAAATCTAACTGAAGATTGGACTGCTGGTAGTTCAGTACCAGGGAGCTTGGAGAAGTCTGGTACACGAGGGTGACGCCCATACACCGTGAAAAAAGGTGTGGTTTGGCTGGAAGAATGGTAAGTGTTATTATGGGCAAACTCTGCCCAGGGTAATAGCTCTAGCCAGTTATCTTGGGATGAGGACAGGTAGAGTCGGATAAATTTTTCCAAGTCCTGGTTTACCCTCTCAGTTTGCCCGTTTGTCTGGGGGTGATATGCCGTTGAAAAGTTCAGGGTAATTTGAAAGGCTGAGCACAGAGATCTCCAGAAACGGGCCACGAACTGTACACCCCGATCCGAGATGATTTCAGATGGCAATCCATGTAACCGGAATACTTGGGCGATGAAGAGACGAGCCAATGTTGGAGCACTTGGGAGGCCCTTTAACGGAATAAAATGGGCCATCTTCGAAAATCGGTCGACCACGACCCATATTGTGTTGTACCCATTAGCGGAAGGAAGGTCTGTGATGAAATCCATCGATATGTGGGACCAAGGTTTTGATGGTATGGGAAGCGGTTGGAGTTTCCCTGCTGGAGACTGGCGCGGGGATTTATGTTGGGCACATACGGGGCAGGAGGAAACGAAATTGTGGACGTCCGACCTCATCGAGGACCACCAATATTTTCTTTGTAGAAATTCTAACATCTTTCTTGCCCCTGGATGTCCAGAAAACTTAGAAGAGTGAGCCCACTGTAATAATTTTTTGCGAATTTCTGGATTCACATAGGTCTTGCCTCGGGGAATACTGATTATCCTGGTGGCAGCAAACACTAAAGGGTCCAAGATAGGATAGGGCTGTTCTTCATCTGCGTCTGAAGAGCAAGAACGGGACAATGCGTCGGCCTTGACGTTCTGAGATCCGGGACGGAAGCATAACTTGAAATCGAAGCGAGTGAAGAACATTGCCCATCTTGCCAGTCGGGGGTTTAGACATTGGGCATTCCTGAGATATAGTAAATTTTTATGGTCTGTAAAAACTTGGATCGGAAATTGCGCCCCCTCTAGGAGATACCGCCATTCTTCAAGCGCCAACTTGATGGCTAAGAGTTCCTGCTCCCCTATAGCGTAATTTCTCTCGGCTGATGAGAATTTCCGAGAGAAAAATCCACAAGGATGAGTTACACCATCTTCATATACTTGGGACAGGATCGCCCCAACTGCCTCGGAGGAAGCATCTACCTCCAATATGAATGGTCTAGAGAGATCTGGCTGATGGAGAACCGGGGCGGTAATGAAGGCTTGTTTCAGTTGCTGAAAGGCGGACAATGCTTCAGGAGGCCACACTGCAGGATTGGCGGACTTCTTCGTCAGGGCCGTGATGGGTGCCACGATGGTGGAGAACCCTCGGATGAACTTCCGATAATAATTGGCGAACCCTACAAAACGTTGAACTGCCCGAAGTGTAGTAGGTTGGGACCAATGCCGAATGGCTTGAACCTTTTCCGGGTCCATCTGTAAACCTTGCCCAGAAATGATATAACCTAAAAAGGGGACCGATGTTTGTTCAAAGATGCACTTCTCGAGTTTACAGTATAGGTGGTTCTTACGGAGACGTTGAAGGACCTCCTGTACTTGCATCCGATGAGACGCTAAGTCCTGTGAAAAAATAAGAATATCGTCCAGGTAGACCACGACTGAATGATATAACAGGTCTCGGAAGATTTCATTGACAAAGTTTTGGAAAACTGCAGGGGCGTTGCTTAGACCAAAGGGCATGACCAAGTACTCGTAGTGGCCATCCCTGGTATTAAAGGCCGTTTTCCATTCGTCTCCTTTACGTATACGAATGAGGTTATAGGCCCCTCTTAAGTCCAGCTTGGAGAAGATAACCGCTCCTTTAATTCGATCAAATAATTCCGGGATCAACGGTAACGGGTACTTGTTTTTGATCGTCACTTCATTTAGACCTCGATAATCGATACAGGGTCTTAAAGTCCCATCTTTCTTCTTAACGAAAAAAAACCCCGCTCCGGCCGGAGAGGAAGAAGGTCGAATGAACCCTTTCTGTAAGTTCTCGGAAATGTAATCGTTCATAGCTTGTGTCTCGGGAATTGATAGAGGGTAGATTCGACCCCGTGGAGGCATCTTGCCTGGGAGTAATTCAATGGGACAGTCCCATTCCCGGTGTGGTGGGAGAATATCCGCTGCTTGTTTGCTAAAGACATCGGCAAAGGACAAATAAGCATGCGGTATCTGAAACTTCTTATCGGTTCCCGAGGATCTCAAAGGAGTCACTTTAGCCAGGCAGTTACTAGCGCATGGCGACCCCCAGGCCAAGATCTGCATCGTGGGCCAATCGATTTGAGGATTATGTCTCTGTAGCCAGGGAAGACCTAGGACCACTGCAGACGTGGCTCGAGGGATCACCAAAAATTCTATTTCCTCCCGGTGTAAGGCCCCAATGCTCAGGGGTAAGGGTGTCGTGCAGGATAGAATTAGACCACCCGGAATGTAACTCCCATCGACTGCAGTCAGACGCATTGGTTTTGCAATATTTTTAATGGGCACAGAATGCAACTCAACAAAAGAAGATGAAATAAAATTCCCCGCAGCTCCGGAGTCTAGAAGAGCCTGGGTCGTCAACGTCTGACCTGCGAAACAAAGTTGGATTTGAATAATGGAGTCAGATGATACAGAGGGGGTAGAGAGTTGTCCCAATCTTACCTCTCTATTCTTGCCTTGGGCTACCGGATTGGGACGGAGAGAGCACTGGGCGACTTGATGCCCGGAATCTCCACAATACAAACATAGTCTTTCCTGGAAGCGGCGCTGACGCTCTTGGGGTGTGAGCCGGGCTCGGTTTATTTGCATGGGCTCGTCTGATGGAGGTGAGGTTGATACTTGGAGTAGTGGAGGAATGGGACCTCTGTAGCGATCTCCTCTGGCCTTCTCTGCCTGACGTTCTCTGTACCTCATGTCGATCTTATTACAGAGAGAGATAAGATCCACCAGTGTGGCCGGCAGGTCCCGAGATACCAGGTCATCTTTCAATCTGTCGGAAAGACCGCTCCAGAAAGCGGACACCAAGGCTTCTTCGTTCCAGGCGACTTCTGAAGCTAAGGTCTGAAATTGGACGACGTACTGTGCCACTGAGCGATTTCCCTGCCTCAGGCGCATGATTTCTTGGGCCGCCGAGGTAGAACGACCAGGCTCGTCGAAAATCCGTCGAAATTGAATTATGAAGTCCTCATAATTTGACAAGAGTGGGTCGTTCCTCTCCCAAAGGGGAGACACCCAATCTAGAGCTGCTCCTGACAAGAGGGACACGATGTAGGCCACCCTGGATTTATTGGTGGGAAAACTGGAGGCCAACAGAGAGAACTGTACGTCACATTGATTGAGAAACCCTCTACACAATTTAGGGGTCCCATCAAATTTACTGGGCGCAGACAGATGTAAATGTCCGGGGGGAGGTGCTGGCAAGCTCACCAGTCGAACCGGGTCTGGAGTAGGCGGAACAGGAACCTCACGGGAGACAGAGGCTTGCATAACCTCCTGACGGTGGGCGATATCTTGAAGACCTTGGGTGAGGTGTCCTTGCGAAACCTCTAGGCCCTCTAGACGGGCCACAATCCTTTGTAGTAACTCCGTGTTGAAGTCAGCCCCCGCTGTGGACTCCATTTGGCTGCTGCTAACTGTTACGCCGGGTTGTTGTGGATCCACGGCGGTGGAGGGCCTCGGCACGGAAGAGAGTGGAGGCGAGAGGATGGCCGGTTTAATATACTGACGTCTCATGCAAGGAGTCCTTTGGAATTTGGCGTGACTTCCAGGCAGAGGCGCGGAGTCTAACTGGGTGGCGGTTTTCGCCAGGGACCCCCGCAAGGGGATTTGGACTTCGCGGCGTCCACCCAGCAGGTCGCGGCCCTCTTATGGAAGCTTCCAAGGACTTGCGTATGTCTCCGGAACAGGACAGATGGTAACGTAACTTAGGCGCACACTTGGCGGTATAATGAAAACTCAGGATGCTCACTTGGCAGGAATAACGGAACTCAGGAACCCACTCGGGTATAACGAAACTCAGGAAGCTCACTTGGCAGGAATAACGGAACTCAGGAACACGCTTGGGTATAACGAAACTCAGGAAGCTCACTTGGCAGGAATAACGGAACTCAGGAATACACTTGGGAATAATGAAACTCAGGAGGCTCACTTGGCAGAACTCAGGAACACACTTGGGAATAACAGAACTGGAAGAGGCACTCAGGAGGGGACAGGAATCCCACAGGATACGCAGAGAACCCACAGAGCACACTGGCTGTCAGGCACAGACTGACCACAGTCAGAAGTAGCAGCAGCACTGAGGTTTAGGCAGCCCTGCCTTTTATTCCCCTGCCCTGTGACGTCATGGGCCCAACCTCCATAGGAGGTTATATCAGACCCTGCCCCTAATCAATGCTGCCACAACCAAGATGGCGGCGTCCTTCCCGGGAGCCGGCCACGGACCTAGCCGGACCCCCGGGGGAATCGCCCCCAAGCCTGGAGGTAGCTGGGGCAGCGGGGACCGAGAGGGAGAGAGCGCGCCGCTGCCGGGACCGGTAAGCACTCTTGCGTGCCCCAGGTACCCGGCGCGATAGTCTGCAGACGGCGCGGCGCGAGCCCCTGCCGGGAGCGCGGCCGCGCCGGGACCTGACATTACATTTTACCCATGATGGGGGAAATTTACTAAAGGAAATTTGTAAAAAAATAGGTGTAAAAATAGGTGTATTTGTATCCAGAAATACACTTATTTTTGACATTTACTATCCCGAAAATAAGGCAATTCGTAGTCGTATTGATGTGCTATCAATACGAATACGAATTGCCGTATTTTCAGGATAGTAAATGTCAAAAATAAGTGTATTTCTGGATACAAATACACCTATTTTTTACAAATGTCCTTTACTAAATTTCCCCCTATATGTCTTCATTGCGAAAATGGTCATAATAAGAATGTTAGGTCTACAGTTAGTTTAAGTGCTAGCTTTAGCATTAGGGTTAGCATTATATTTAGGTGTGGACATTATGACAGGGTCGACATGATCCAATTTAACATAGAAAATTATGATATTTCCTTTACTCTGTCTGAATGGAGTATCTATTTATGGGCCAGATTCTCTAAGCTTCAAAAGTGATAAAATGAAGAGTGATAAACAGCCAGCCAATCAGCTCCTGTCTGACATTTTTCAAACACAGTCTGTGACAAGGCAGGTAGGAGCTGATTGTCTGTCTGTTTATCACTCTCTATTTTATCACTTTTGAAGCTTAGAGAATCTAGCCCTATATCTCCTTTCACCTGAATATATGCTGCAAAGAAGGTACCTACATTTTTTTGTAACAGTATTAAAGAATAAATTACTTGGTTCTTTATCGATAATCCTGCTCTATCCGCAAATATTGCTGAGGATGGACACATGCATACAAGGGGCTGTGTAATAAGTACCACTGATTCAATTCATCTACCGTAGGTAATAATATAACTAGTATAGCCTTATTCCTTTGTCATAAAGTGTCATTTAACTACTGGTTATGGATATGTTGGATGTTGTGACATCCTCTCATTCCACGTAAATGATAGATTTCCACTTTTTATCCTCTGCCATTCTCTTTTAACCTCTTTAGGACCAACTAATTAGGCCATCAGGCACAAAGGTAGTGGAAGTCTTTGTTGCCGTAGCGACCAATCCCCTAAATGCCGACTGTTCAGCTATGCAATGAAAATAGAAATCCTTTTGACATTAAAACATGGAGGCTGCATCAATGTTAGTAGACGTGCCTGTCATACTAAAGGCAGTTACGATTTTTTATTGGTTATAATACAGGGGGGCAATCGTATTTTTCTGTTCTAAGTATTGCACAGTGAACTATTCACAAAGTATAGTGCCTTAATTGTAATTAAATTTATTAAATAAGAGGCCAAGGATTGTAAGTGATTTAGCATAATCTGGTTATTTACATGGTAAAATTTGCTCCAGCAGTGACTAAATGGCAAGCAGTATGTTTTCCTATTTTGTAATACCTAGATTTTTCAACATCTATTCCAGAAAAAGAAAACAATTTGGTTTCATACCCCAGGCTTCCTGATCAGTGATGCAGCTAGGTAAGCCATTAGTTAGTCAGCCCTGCAAGGTGAAATTAGTGCGCACTGGTTATCCGATAATTGCTGAGTGGAGGGATAATTATGTGAATTGCTTCCCCATTAACCCTGTTCCCAGTTCGATCTTGTGTTGTATCTTAATGAGATTGAAAACTCTGATGTGTTTGTATTGGTGAGCTATAGAGACTAATCCTCTATATATCCAAAGTCCAAACTCATCAGGGATTTTTGAGCCAGGGAGACGGATGGGCAGAACAATGCTATGTGTAATAGTCAGAAACAATACGTGGTAATTGTGTAATATCTGGGCGCCCTATGCGATTGATTGTATGCCTTAACTTAAGGTCGATCGCATCGCATGCGATGGAATGCGATCTACGCGATTTTCCATAGGATTCAATGTTAAAATGGTCCTGTTCATTTCCCCACTATCCAAGTGGGCATAGAGTTGATTTTATATAGCGTTTGCGAGCGCAGCAAGCCACCGAGCCCGAAGCGTGGCGAGCAAATGCGGATTACTTAAAATGTATTCCGCGCCCGATCACGGGGCTCGCTGTGCTCGCCACGCTTTGGGCTCAGTAGCTCGCTGCACTCGCCACGCTATATAAAATCGACTCTATGCCCACTTGGATAGTAGGGAAATGAACAGGACCATTTTAACATTGTATCCTATGGAAAATCGCGTTGATCGCATCGCATGCGATTTGGTCGCGATGCGATCGACACAATTTTTCCAACCCGATCAAAAATCGGGCGCCCAGACATTACACAAGTACCCAATACGTATATGGGATTCAACATTGAGATCTCTCTTCAATAGATTTTGTGGATCCTGTCCAGCTTCGTGGGCATAAAAAAAAAAGGTAAAGTATATATATAGTGTAGTAGGTTTAGATTATAGCATCATCACAATTTAACAGGAGAAAGGTTCAAGTGGGCAATTCTATATGGTATGTTAGAATAATAGATTGTGACATGACATCCGCTCATAAAGGTTTTTGGGTACACAATGACAAGGGTGGATACGTTGTGCTGGTAAGGAAATATACAGATGTACTACTGTACATACCATACTCACACACAGGAAGCATTACCTGTATAAAGGTATCATTTGCAGCTCTTCTATTCCAATTTGGACAATTATACATTTCGTTCCCAGCACAAGTTAACCACATTAGTTATAAAAGTACCCATATGACACCTTTATGAGCAGAAGCCATGTCAAATGTATGTGATTATGGTACACCGAATTCTATTAATCTAACAAACAATATATAATTGACAGTTTACAGCTCCCCCCATGTGGTTCTGTTTTATTGAGATGATGGTATAAGCTTAACCTACTACATTATACACAGTATAGTGACAAGGAATCACATACCTGGACACAGATGCAGTCTGAGTCTTTATTTGTAGCAGGCAACAGCATTCCAGTATGTTCACAGGGTTATTATACAGCAGCATACAGGTTTCAGCAGCACAGTTCACCAAACGCCTCACAATGGCCCTACCATAGCCAGCACTTCTAGCCTAGCACCTGGGTGGCTATTCCACCATCAGGAGCCATTACCCTCTGCCCTGTACACAGATTTAACCCCTTCCCGACATTTGACGTATATATACGTCATGGCCGGGAAGTACTTCCCGACACATGACGTATATATACGTCATGACTTCAAACTGTCACTGCGTCTAGAGACGCAGTGACAGAGGGACGATGTCTGCTGTCCCTGACAGCAGACATGTCCCTGCATGCCCAGGAGGGGCTGCGATGCCGCCCCCCCGTCGGCGATCGCTGTGATTGGCTGTTCAGTGTGAACAGCCATTCACAGCGTTTTCTGTGTCACCGGCGAATAACGTTCGCCGGTGACACGCGATCGGAGGTGATTGGTGCTGTAAAGTACAGCACCAATCACCGCGGGGTGTAAGGGTGACACTGGTGTCACCCAACCTCACCCCACCCGCCCCCAAAGGCCGTGATTGGTTCGTCGGACCGACGGACCAATCACAGCCATGGAGGGGGGTTTAAACTAACGGTGACTGCACTGCAGACGCCATTCCGGTCTGGAATAGCGTGCAGTGCGGTCACCGTGCCCAGCTGCCGCCATTTACTGACCAGAACCTTGCTCAATACTTACCTGATCACTGCTTGGGATCTTGCTTCATCTTGTGACATCCTGTGCTGTGTTGTGCTGTGTTGTGCTGCTGCAGTGTCATCGAGTTAGAGAGAGATAGAGAGAGAGAGATAGAGAGGCCTAGTGACAGAGAGTGCTATATTTTGTGCTGCTGCAGTGTAATAGAGTTATAGATAGAGAGATAGAGAGAGATAGAGAGAGAGAGATAGAGAGAGATAGAGAGATAGTGACAGATTGTGCTATATATTTTTTATATAACTGACTGCTGCCCCCCCTTTTGTGCTGATCAGTATAAATTAACTGATCAGCAACTTTTTGGGGGCGCAGGTTTTTTTTTATATATATATATACCTGTCAGTGCTGCTGCTGCAGTGTTATAGAGTGATAGATAGTGAGAGATAGAGAGATAGAGAGATAGAGAGATAGAGAGAGATAGTGACAGAGAGTGATAGAGACTGCTATATTTTGTGTCTGCTGCCCCCATTTTGTGCACCCCCAGCAACTTTTTGGGGGTGCAGGGGTTATTTTTCATATATATAACTGTCAGTGCTGCTGCTGCAGTGTCATAGAGTGATAGATAGTGAGAGATAGAGAGATAGAGAGAGATAGTGACAGAGAGTGATAGAGAGTGCTTGTGTCTGCTGCCCCCGCCTTTTGTGCTGATCACTATATCTGAGGTGATCAGCAGCTTTTTGGGGGTGCAGAGTTTTTTTTTTTATATATATATACCTGCCAGTTGCACTGTCAGTTGCACCAAAGGTTGTGCACCTGCTGCCCCTCACTGGTAATCAGTGTCGCATCACTGATCACCTTTTTTTTTTTTGTGGGTGCTGTGGGGTCTTTTTTTAATTTTTTTTTTTACACACACTGTGATTTTGTGGGTGTCCTGTGGCCACTGTGCGCTGATCAGTGACGTACATCACTGATCAGCTTTTTCGGCACAGGGTTGATCTATTTTTTTTTTTTTTGATCAAATTCCTGTTGCCTTTGAGCGCTGTTCAGTGACGGACGTTACTGACCAACATCTGTGCTCAATTTTTGGCGCAGGACCTTTTTTTTTTTTTTTTTTAACCCCTTCAATTTTTTTTTTTTTTAACCCCTTCAATTTTTTTTTTTGTATAAAGTATTTTTTTTTTTCTGCACTACATACACACTACACACTACATACCCCCCGGGTTGAAATAAAGTTTGTACCCCCCCCTACACTATACACGTGTTGAAACATTTCACTACCAGTAACACAAAAATAAAAATGGCATCCCAAATGTCATCCCAAATGTCATCCCAGTCATCCAGAAGAATGTATTCAGTGGAGGAGGCATATGCCATGCTTGCCTCTGACTCTGACACAGCCAGTGAGGCAAGCGGGGAATTTGAAGGATTCGTCTTAAGCTCCTCTTCCTCCTCTGGTGATGAGGGACCCCCTCAAAGACGCCCCCGTAGAGCAGCTGAGACCCCCCCCCCAATAATTGATCTCGTATGGACCCCACCACCAGACAATTTTGAGCCCCAGGTTCCTGAGTTTTTGGCCATGCCAGGAATCCAATTTGATTCCACAGGTCTCAGAGAAATTGACTTTTTCAAATTATTTTTCTCTGATGATTTTATAAATTTAATGGTGGACCAAACTAATTTATATGCCCAGCAGTTTATTGCTCAAAACCCCACGTCATCATTTGCTAGGTGGACCCCTGTAGATGCAGTAGAGATGATGACGTTTTGGGGTCTGGTGTTTCATATGGGCATAGTAAAAAAGCCAGAAATTAGGCAATATTGGAGTACAGATGTTCTGTACAGCACCCCATTTTACCGTATGGCCATGCCCCGGGCTCGATTTGAGACGATCCTTAAATTTTTGCATTACAACGATAATGCACAGTGCCCACCCAGAGATGATCCCACCTTTGACTGGCTATTCAAAGTCAGGCCGGTCATTGATCATTTCAGTGCCAAATTTGAAGAGATGTACATCCCAGATAAATTCATTTGCATAGACGAGTCCCTTATACATTTTAAAGGAAGGGTTAAATTCCGCCAGTACCTTCCCAGTAAGAGGGCAAGGTATGGCATAAAAATGTATAAGCTGTGTGAAAGCACCTCAGGGTACACTCACAGGTTTAGGGTATATGAAGGGAAGGATTCAAGAATTGAACCACCAGAATGCCCCCCTTCCTCGTAGGTGTTAGTGGAAAAATTGTCTGGGATTTAGTGCACCCCTTCCTGGATAAAGGTTATCACCTCTATGTGGATAACTTTTACACTAGCATCCCCCTGTTTAAGGCCCTTGGTTCAAGAGGTACAGCAGCTTGCGGTACTGTGCGCAAGAACCAAAGAGGCCTCCCAAAAACGCACATTGCCCAAGTAATGAGAAGGGGTGAAAGCAGGGGAATATGCACCGAAAATATGTTGTTGGTCAAATATAAGGACAAGAGGGATGTCCTTATACTGACAACAATTCACGGAGACAGTACCACCTCCGTCCCTGTACGAGGTACCAGTACCCACACCTCAAAACCTAATTGTATCCTGGATTACAATAGGTACATGGGCGGAGTGGATCTTTCAGATCAGGTACTGAAGCCGTACAGTGCCCTGCGGAAAACAAAAATCTGGTACAAGAAGCTGGCCGTGTATATCATCCAGATGGCACTGTATAACGCTTACGTGCTATTCCGTTCTACCGGCCAGAGGGGGACATTTATGCACTTTCAAGAGGAAGTCATAAAGGGCCTAGTATTTGGGAACCAGCAGGCAGAGGGCCCCAGTACTTCTAGTACTGGCCCCCGTATTGTACCAGGGCAGCATTTTCCGAACGAAATCCCCTCCACTGCAAGAAAGGGCAGGACACAAAAAAGGTGCAAAGTTTGCTATAAAAAGGGAATAAGAAAGGAAACTATTTTCCACTGTGAAACTTGCCCCGACAAACCCGGCCTATGTATAAAGGAGTGTTTTAAAATATACCACACATCTATGGATTATTAGGTTCATCATTTCACCGTGCTTCGGGGGTCTTGCTAATGCCACATAGCACCCACCAACATTCCACCAGAATCTGAGCTGCAAAATCCAAAAATCACTCCTTCCCTTCTGAGTCCTGCCATGCACCCAACTGGTATTTTTTGGTCACATATGAGGCATTGCCGTACTCGGGAGAAATTGGGGCACAGATTTTGGGGTGCTTTTTCTCCTTCATACCTTCTGAAAATGAAAAATTGAGCCAGAACTGCATTTTTGTGTAAAAAAATGTAATTTTTCATTTTCACTGCCCAGTTGTATCAAAATTGGTGAAACCCCTGGGGGTTTGAAATGTACACTATACCTCTAGATGAATTCCCTGAGGGGTGTAGTTTGCAAAATGGGGTCACTTGTGGGGTGGTTCCACTGTATTGGTGCTTTGGGGGTCTTGCTAATGCGACATAGCACCCACCAACATTCCACCAGAATTTGTGCTGCAAAATCCAAATATCACTCCTTCCCTTCTGAGTCCTGACACTTTTTGGTCACACATGAGGCATTGCCGTACTCGGGAGAAATTGGGGCACAGATTTTGGGGTGCTTTTTCTCCTTCATACCTTCTGAAAATGAAAAATTTTGAGCCAGAACTGCATTTTTGGTGTAAAAAAATGTAATTTTTCATTTTCACTGCCCAGTTGTATCAAAATTGGTGAAACCCCTGGGGGTTTGAAATGTACACTATACCCCTAGATGAATTCCCTGAGGGGTGTAGTTTGCAAAATGGGGTCAATTGTGGGGGGGTTCCACTGTATTGGTGCTTTGGGGGTCTTGCTAATGCGACATAGCACCCACCAACATTCCACCACCAAAAATCACTCCTTCCCTTCTGAGTCCTGCCATGCACCCAACTGGTATTTTTTGGTCACATATGAGGCATTGCCATACTCGGGAGAAATTAGGGCACAGATTTTGGGGTGCTTTTTCTCCTTCATACCTTCTGAAAATGAAAAATTTTGAGCCAGAACTGCATTTTTGTGTAAAAAAATGTAATTTTTCATTTTCACTGCCCAGTTGTATCAAAATTGGTGAAACCCCTGGGGGTTTGAAATGTACACTATACCCCTAGATGAATTCCCTGAGGGGTGTAGTTTGCAAAATGGGGTCACTTGTGGGGGGGTTCCACTGTATTGGTGCTTGGGGGGTCTTGGTAATGCGACATAGCACCCACCAAAATTCCACCAGAATCTGAGCTGCAAAATCCAAAAATCACTCCTTCCCTTCTGAGTCCTGCCATGCACCCAAATGGTATTTTTTGGTCACATGTGAGGCATTGCCGTACTCGGGAGAAATTGGGGCACAGATTTTGGGGTGCTTTGTCTCCTTCATTCCTTGTGAAAATGTAAAATTTTGAGCCAGAACTGCATTTTTGTGTAAAAAATGTAATTTTGCATTTGCACAGCCCAGTTGTATCAAAATTGGTGAAACCCCTGGGGGTTTGAAATGTACACTATACCCCTAGATGAATTCCCTGAGGGGTGTAGTTTGCAAAATGGGGTCACTTGTGGGGGGGTTCCACTGTATTGGTGCTTGGGGGGTCTTGCTAATGCGACATAGCACCCACCAAAATTCCACCAGAATCTGAGCTGCAAAATCCAAAAAACACTCCTTCCCTTCTGAGTCCTGCCATGCACCCAAATGGTATTTTTTGGTCACATGTGAGGCATTGCCGTACTCGGGAGAAATTGGGGCACAGATTTTGGGGTGCTTTTTCTCCTTCATACCTTCTGAAAATGAAAAATTTTGAGCCAGAACTGCATTTTTGTGTAAAAAAATGTAATTTTTCATTTTCACTGCCCAGTTGTATCAAAATTGGTGAAACCCCTGGGGGTTTGAAATGTACACTATACCCCTAGATGAATTCCCTGAGGGGTGTAGTTTGCAAAATGGGGTCACTTGTGGGGGGGTTCCACTGTATTGGTGCTTGGGGGGTCTTGGTAATGCGACATAGCACCCACCCAAATTCCACCAGAATCTGAGCTGCAAAATCCAAAAATCACTCCTTCCCTTCTGAGTCCTGCCATGCACCCAAATGGTATTTTTTGGTCACATGTGAGGCATTGCCATACTCGGGAGAAATTGGGGCACAGATTTTGGGGTGCTTTTTCTCCTTCATACCTTCTGAAAATGAAAAATTTTGAGCCAGAACTGCATTTTTGTGTAAAAAAATGTAATTTTTCATTTTCACTGCCCAGTTGTATCAAAATTGGTGAAACCCCTGGGGGTTTGAAATGTACACTATACCCCTAGTTGAATTCCCTGAGGGGTGTAGTTTGCAAAATGGGGTCACTTGTGGGGGGGTTCCACTGTATTGGTGCTTTGGGGGTCTTGCTAATGCGACATAGCACCCACCAACATTCCACCACCAAAAATCACTCCTTCCCTTCTGAGTCCTGCCATGCACCCAACTGGTATTTTTTGGTCACATATGAGGCATTGCCATACTCGGGAGAAATTGGGGCACAGATTTTGGGGTGCTTTTTCTCCTTCATACCTTCTGAAAATGAAAAATTTTGAGCCAGAACTGCATTTTTGTGTAAAAAAATGAAATTTTTCATTTGCACAGCCCAGTTGTATCAAAATTGGTGAAACCCCTGGGGGTTTGAAATGTACACTATACCCCTAGATGAATTCCCTGAGGGGTGTAGTTTGCAAAATGGGGTCACTTGTGGGGGGGTTCCACTGTATTGGTGCTTGGGGGGTCTTGCTAATGCAACATAGCACCCACCAACATTCCACCAGAATCTGAGCTGCAAAATCCAAAAATCACTCCTTCCTTTCTGAGTCCTGCCATGCACCCAAATGGTATTTTTTGGTCACATGTGAGGCATTGCCGTACTCGGGAGAAATTGGGGCACAGATTTTGGGGTGCTTTTTCTCCTTCATACCTTCTGAAAATGAAAAATTTTGAGCCAGAACTGCATTTTTGTGTAAAAAATTTAATTTTTAATTTTCACTGCCCAGTTGTACCACAATTGGTGAAACCCCTGGGGGTTTGAAATGTACACTATACCCCTAGATGAATTCCCTGAGGGGTGTAGTTTGCAAAATGGGGTCACTTGTGGGGGGGTTCCTAACTTTTAGCATCTTATGGTGCCTAGAAACCTACATGGTGCCCTGAAAAATAATCTCATAAAAAGGAGGCTCCAAAATCAAGTAGGTGCTCCTTCTATTATGAAGCCTGTGGTTTGGTCAACGTGCACACTAGGGCCACATATAGGATATTTATGAAAACAAAAGAATTGGGGGAATCAATTTTTAGTCACATTTCTCTAGTAAAATGTACTGTGTTCCTTAGAAAAATGTATTAAAATTGCAAATCTGCAAAAAAAAAAAATTTTGAAATTTCACCTACACTTTGTTTTAATTCCTGTGAAACACCTAAAGGGTTAACAAACTTCCAAAATGCTGTTTTGAATACTGTGAGGGGTGCAGTTTTTGAAATGGCATCATTTATGGGGGTGTCTCACATACAAGTCCCTCAAAGTCACATCAGAACTGAACTGGTCCCTAAAAAAATCAGTGTTTGAAATTTTCTTGAAAAATTGAGAATTTGCTAATCATATTGTAAGCCTCCTAGTGTCCAAAAAAATGAAAAGGAAGTTGAAATAATGATGGAAACATAAAGTAGACATATGGTCTATGTTAGTTATTAACTATTTTGAGTGGTATGATTATTTGTCTCACAAGCAGAAAATTTAACATTTTGCAAATTGCTAAATTTTCCATTTTTTTACGACATTTTGGTATTTTTCACAAAAAAACACAGACTGTATCGACCCAAATTTACCACTAATTTGAAGTACAATGTGTCACGAAAAAACAATCTCAAAATCACTGGGATAAGTAAAAGCAAAAAAAAGTTATCCCCACTTAAGTGAGACATGTCAGATTTGAAAAAAAGGGCTCTGTCAGGAACGCAAAAACTGGCTCTGTCAGGAAGGGGTTAACAGAAAGCCACAGGTGCTGCTAATCAGCTAACCCTTGATCACCTCTTTGGGAAAAGATGGACTGAATCTAATCATGCAACTGCTGCTGCTCTAAAACCAGGTCTGAATTGTTTCTCATTCACTTCATGTGAACTATGCTGTCCCTAGCGTCTTTCATCTTTGCAGTGGCTGGTGGTGGATTCGCTACATGCGAGCCCCCGCCAGCCACAGGAAGGGGACGCTCGCTGACAATGGGGCTCCCCTCAAGTCCCTGCCACCTTGCTGCTGGTCCCTGTCGCATTCCCCCACCTCCCCCCCCAACCCTGCCCATCTCCCTGAAGTGGAGCCGGGCAGGGTTCCCGTCCCCCCGCCGACGGAAAACTAGGACGCCCATCCCAGTCAGATGTAGCGTGCGGGGGTGGTCTGGTGAGCCCCGGCGCTGGATGAGCAGCGCTACATCTGTACTTTATCTTTTTGTTTTATGCCCACAAATTGGAATGCATTTGATGAAAGGAAGCCGGACAGGATATACAGTACAAGATCTATTGAAGACAGATCTCAATATTGGATCACGTATGCAGGTATTGTTTCTCAGTTTGTGCGCTATTTTGATTTATGTTTTTTTTTTTGTTTATGCTATTTGTATTTATGTTTGGGCGACATACTTTTTACATAATCCACATTGCTGCTCCATTAGTGCACGGAAATAGACGCTGTACAGTTTTTTGGCATACTGTAATAGTGTTTTCATTTATAATGATGGAATTTAATAATAAAAGAAATGTTGTTTGGTTAAGGCCCATACATACTAACCAATGCCCCCCGCCACCGATATTGGCAGCATCGGGGACACGGTAGGGGCAGGCATCGGCATGTCCATACACACTTGAAGATGCTTGCTCCGAGGTGTGCGATGGCAGGGGGGCAGAGCGGGGGGAGCTACGGCCGTGCCGCAGCTGCAGCATGGCCATCATTAACGATGACCTCCCTCCTCCGGACATGCTTGCACAAGGGAGGGGTTCATTAACAAGATGCAGGATTGCGCATCGTAAATGACAGGGAGCATGCACAGTTGGTAACATTGTCCACAATATCGCTCAGAAAGCCCTTTCTGAGCGATATTGTGAACAATATCGCCTAATGTGTATGGTTCTTTACACGATGATGATGACAATAATAATAACGTAGCCCACTTGCTGCCAGCATACCTAAAACTAGCTAGACATCAAAGCTAACACACAATCATCATCCATCATCCAGAGAAGGATCCCGTGTGCTGCAGAATAGAGGAGAGAGAGTGATAAAAGACATCTGTGCTACTCCCAGAAGATTTAGTTATACCAGTCTCTATATCTGTAGAACTGCAAAAACAAAATTGATAGGAACACAACAGCGATCTTTTCTGAAAAACTAATTTTGATAATACCAGAAAATATTATTTTCTATTGTATTTATCATGAACAGATTTACAAAAGTTACCGGTGTTTCAATTACTGGGCTCCTAACTGCCATGTTACAGGCTGTAACATAACAGATGGGAGCTGATTGGTGTTTATCACTCTCCTTGTTTATATTATTTATTATTTATTAACAATTTCTTATATAGCGCAGCATATTCCATTGAACATTACAATAGGAAAGAATAATACAACAAACTGGGTATTTACAGACAGTCAAAGGTATGAGGGCCCTGCTCGCAAGCTTACAATCTATCACTTTTCAAGGCTTAGTACATCTGGCCCACTGTATTAATATCATTCTTGTACAATCTGTGTTATAATTTCCTGTGCAATGTGAGACACACAAAGTTACATTTAAAAAAAATGTTGTTAAAAATCATACCAAAAAAGACGGAGCACGCCGAGTCTTGTGATGTTTACTTGTGATGTTCAGTACATGTCATTATATTAACAGACAACTTAAAAAATTTCAAAGAAGGTCAACCAAAATAGTGCATGGCCTACATCACCGAAATTACCTGGAAATAATAAAAGATCTTAATTAGAGATGAGTGTGTCCGGATTCCGGGAATCTGGCCACCCCCAAACACCCCCTTATCCGAACGCGTTCACGAGCCTGTTCGGGTTTTCCCGCCCAGACTCGGAGCGCACCTTTCCGGCGCCCGCGAGTTCCCGCTGTCAGATCTCGCGAGATCCGGACAACGTCACTATATGTATATAAGGATGGCCGGGTGGGCGCCATGTTCACTCCAGTCCGCCCGCGTGCTCACTCTCCCACCCCACTGTACAACCTGTGTGGTGTAGTAGTTTTTAACTACTACACTGCTGATAGTGACAAGTTCAACCTGCGTGGTGTAGTACAGTAGTTCTACACTGCTGATAGTGACAACCTGCGTGGTGTAGTAGTTCCACACTGCTGATAGTGACAACCTGCATGGTGTAGTAGTTCTACACTGCTGATAGTGCCAACCTGCGTGGTGCAGTAGTTTTAACTACTACACTGCTGATAGTGACAACCTGCTGAGTCTGACTGTGTTTGTCAGTGTAGCACCACACTACACTACACTGAGTCTGTGCTGTGCTGTATATTATATATTTATTCCTGTAGTCTGTGCCTGTGCCTCATATAGATTGAATTACCTGTCCTCCAGTGTCCAGTCCCACTTCTTACCACCAAATTCCTTAATAATAATAATTTTTCTGTGTCTGCTGCTGTGTGGCTAAGCTGGAGCAGGGTAGTACAAGTCTCACCTCACCTGTGCAGGCAGTGGCGAAAGCAGGGGGGGTTTCTGAGTACCCAGAAACCCCCCTAAGGAGTCTAGGCTGAAAGCTGAGGGTCCTCTATTTCCATGGGTACACAAATTTTAAAAGTCGGACCTTGGCAACTGGAGATATCGGACTTCAAAGCAGTGGTCCCCATCCAAGCCTGTTAATTGCTTTCCCAGTCAGATATTTCAGGTTGTTTCTGACGTAGAGTTTTTCTGAGGGTATATTCCAAAAGCTGTGACTCTACCCCTTTGATGGACACTAGCAGCTTGTCTCTACTGTTCCCAGAACCAGAGATATCAGCCTTTAAGCAGCTGGTTACTGCTCCAGCTCCACACACCTGGTATGTAGTTTTATATACTCGTTGGCAGATTGCTCTGCCTCCTGAACTCTGATCCCCTAGTCTAAGAAATCTATTTCCGGGAACTGGAGATATCTGCAGTCAAGCAAGCTGTCCTCCCACCAGAAAATGATGAATAATAAGCCCACTCCACTATACACCCCTCCTCTGCATATTAAACATCCTCTACCACCCTGGAAGTTATGTATCAGGGCCCCTTCATTCAGCCCAATGCCCCCTTCCCCCATCCCATCTCCCACCATCTGTGCAGTAAAGGGGTAATTAGTGGAAATTACTGATCCAGGCCCTACATGTTGAGCGGTTGATATAATACCCCCTACCACCCACAGGACATCAAAGCTTCCCTCACCCCTACCACTGGAGGATCGGTAGGGGCCCCAATACATTGCTATGCCCAGAGGTCTACACTGCTGTTGACGCCCCTGTATGTATGTGTGTATATGTGTGTATATGTATGTATATGTATTATTATTAATATACATTTGGTCTATCTATAATACTTTAACTGACCCGGCATATACTGGGTCACCTAAGTGTCTATCTCCGTGCTTTGCTCCGCCCCTCTGGAAACCCCCTTCTAAAAATCCTGTGTTTGCCCCTGTGTGCAGGCCACACCTCAGTGCAAAATAAATTGCAAAATATAAAAAATTTTTTTAGAAAAAAGGGGTTAATAAATAATACTGACTTATTAATAATCCTTTAAAAAAATTCTGTGTCTGCTGCTGTTTGTGTAAGCCGCGAGAGGGTACTACAAGTCTCACTCACCTGTGCAAGCCACACGTAAGTGCAAATTGCAAAATATCATTTTTCTTTTACAATAATAAAGGAGTTACTGACTTCTTAATAATCCTTTTCAATTTGTCTGTGTCTGCTGCTGTGTGACTTTTAGCTGAGAGAGGGTACTACAAGTCTCACCTCACCTGTGTGCACACTGGTGCTGCAAAATAATCAATCTATTTTTTTGGGACAATAAGGGTTACTGACTTCAATAAATTCCTTAAAATCCTTTTCAATTTTTCTGCGTCTGCTGCTGTGGGACTGTTAGCTGGGACAGGGTACTACAAGTCTCACCTCACCTGTGTGCGGTGTGCACATCAGTGCTGCAAAATAAGAAATCATCCTTTTTTTTTTACAATAAGGGTTACTGACTTAAATAATAATGCTGTAAAAAATTTCTATGTCTCTGCTGCTGTGTGGCTGTCCTCCAGAAAGATAATGGAGAACCAAAATATGGAGGCTCTAATAGTACAAGAATCACTTCCTCCAAGTGCTGAAGCTGCTGCCACTAGTCAAGACATAGAACATGATGATGAAATGCCATCAATGTCGTCTGCCAATGCTGATGCCCAATGTCATCGTTGAGGGCTTGTGAAATCCAAAAAGTTGAGTACGTTTAAGGAGAAAAATAAATGTAAATCCTTGGATGAGAAACGTAGGCTTGCCAATATGCCATTTACCACACGGAGTGGCAAGGAACGGCTAAGTCCTTGGCCTATGTTCTTGACTAGTGGTCCAGCTTTACACAACGATCACAGACCTCCTCCTCACCCCCCCCCTCCCCCCCCAGAAATGTAAAAAGCGTTAAGCTGTCAACAAAAAGACAGCAAACAACTCTGCCTTCTAAAAGACATGGTATCAAAAATCCCCAAGGAGAGTACAAGGGTGTTGGTGGTTGCGAAGCCTGACCTTCCTATCACTGTACGGGAAGAGGTGTCTCCTTCCACCATTTGCAGTACGCCCTCTGCATATGCTGGAAGGATCACCACAGTCCAATT
The DNA here is from genome assembly GCF_055691185.1 of Crinia signifera. Classification (NCBI taxonomy): domain Eukaryota; kingdom Metazoa; phylum Chordata; class Amphibia; order Anura; family Myobatrachidae; genus Crinia; species Crinia signifera. The sequence goes on from NC_139218.1 coordinate 132,224,012, forward strand.
CATGATTTTGAAGTTGTCAATGTTGTACACCAGGAGGAGGTAATTGATGTAGCTGTCGCTGAGGAGGAAGTTGATGAGGAGGAGGATGCTGCTGATGTTGATGTGGTTTTCTTAAATGAAGCACCAGGAAGACAGTTGTGGGATGCAAAAGGCCATCACCATGCCTGGGCAGAAGACCAAAAAAATCCACCTCTTTGGTCTGGAATTATTTTTATTCAGATCCGGACAACAACTGTCTCCCCATATTTAGTTTATGTAAAGCTGGAATAAGCAAGGGTAGGGACATTGGTCACCCCAGGGACATCCTCGCTTATGCTTCACCTGAAGTTAGTTCATAAGTCACTGTTTAGTTCAGAAATTGTAGCTTGGACCGTAAGCAGTCCAGGGACACCTAAATCTCTTGATCCAGTTGTATCCAAGTGCCTGAAAACCACACCAGCAATTCACTCCTCCTCAATTTCCTCCTCCATCCGGATCGGAGGTATTCCTGCAGGCCATGTCACCATCATGACTGATTCCTCTTCCATATGGGATTCCTCAGGAGGATCCTGCAGTGGTAGGCCTTCTACTGCTGCCGCTGCTGCTGTTGCTGCTGGGAGTCGGTCATCGTCCCAGAGGGGAAGTCGTAACACGGCTATGTCTTTCACTAAGCAAATGACCGTCCAACAGTAATTTGCCATGAGGACGAAGTACGACAGCAGTCATCCGATGGCAAAGCGGTTAACTGCAGCCTAGACAGCTATGTTGTTGTTAGATGTGCATCCAGTGCCTGCCATCAGTGGAGTGGGATTAAAACGGTTGATGGAGGTATTGTGTGCCCGGAACCAAATCCCGTCTAGATTCCACTTCACTAGGCAGGCGATACCGAGGATGTACAGAGACGTCCAAAAAAGTGTCCTCGGTGTGTGGGCTTTGTATTTATTAAAGTTTTATTTTTCATGTGTTTCATGTGTTTTCATACTGTGGAACTACAAGTACCAGCGGGCCCTTTAATTCCCCGCATGCTGGGACTTGTGGTTCTCCAAGTCCCAGCTTGCGGGGGAGGCTTGCTGGGACTCATAGTTCCACAGTATTAAACAATAGTTTTTCTTTTTTTTTACACTGCAAACAGCTCGATGCCCACTTCCCAGGGGCATCGAGGACAGCACCAGGCTTCAGCCTGGTCACGTAAGTCCTGGAGGGGGGGGGGACCCCTTTATTGGTGGGGTCCCCACTCCCCCAGGGCCCCTGGCCAGGCTGACTGATCAGTAGGGATGAATGGTTTGGCCACGGGACCTTATATTATAAGTGTCCCCAGCTGTGACATTACCCTGCTGGCTGGTTTGGCCTGGGGCTGGTAAAATACGGGGGACCCCTATTCATTTTGTCCCCTGTATTTTGGGAACCAGCCCCGGACCTGGAGCCTGGGGCTGGTTTAAAAAAATCGGGGAACCCCTATTTGTCGGGTTTCCTGACTTTTTTATTACCAGCCCGGCTCTTTCAGCGCACTATCCACCAGCGTCCTGCACAGAGACCGGGATCCTACTGTGAATCTTCCACTACAGCGTCTGCAGCGCCGGTGGATGGAACCTGTATCCCAATTCCCTGTATTTCTGTTCTGTTTTGTGAATAAACTGTTTGTACCTACCTGGGGCATTGGAGAATCCTTTGAAAGAAACCCTTATGGGCATGCGAGGCTGAATGCTAATGTAAGTGTACCTACATCTATACTACATTCTGATGTGCTAGAGAGAAGTTTTAAAGATACCTTTTGGTGTACTCGAGAAGGGATTTTAAAGTAAGTGTCTGTCCTTGAAGTGGAGGAGCATTATTACGGTTGAATTTAAAAGAAACTGCAATGTGAACTCGAGACAGGATTGAAAAGTAAGTGTGGTTCCACTGACCCACTAAGGAATTTCACCTGTCTTAAAGTATCCAGTTTACAAGCAAGTTCTGAAATTAGCGCTGGTTATCCTAATATTTATTTACCCTATTGTTTAGATATTTATACCTGCCTACATTGCTTCTTCCAATATATGTGAGTGGAAAGTAAAAGATTTATATTTTCAATTTATTACTGTTACTAATATTTGTGTAATAAACGCATGTAAAAGGGATACCTGTTTTTTAAATGACAAACATGTCATGAATGTGCAATGTACCTTTTTTAATGACCTGTGTATTTACATAACAATAATGTAAACAGTTGGTTAGTTTCAATAGCATAAAATGTTTTCACTAATGGTTTTATAGCGCATTAAGTCAGCACTGGATAAGCATGGCTACATCTGTATTTTCCAACCTCTAGGCATCCCATGAGGACAAGACCATAGTAATTGTCGTTTCTGCAGATGCTGCCAAGGCATGTATGACTTTGAGTGGTCCTTCCTCTGGGAGGCAATGTCATGTTTTGGTGTGGGCCCAATTTTCTTTAGATAAAGCTTATATATATTCTAAACATCTGGATGGGTCATTGCCTCTGTATTAAACATCATACCATAGCCAGACTCCCAATTTCTGGGAGCTTGGCATCCATTTAGTACTTATACTACTTTTCACAGCTGGTACACCTACATGACTTGGTTTATGTAAGGGAAGCTGATGATTTGCCTATGTTATGTATTGGTTATCTAGTCTGGTTGCAGATACTCCTGGGTAGTAAGGTGGTGTGATCTGACTGTTGCCAATTTGATCTGTGCAGATTGGAAACTTAATTGACAAACAGCTGGAATACTATGATGAAATTAGGCCAGGGCTATGCTCCACACCCCTTTGTAGCAGAGTTCATAGTGTTGCATGTAGAAATAACATTGTTCTTTGCACTGGGACAAATGGTCACAGACAAATGGTCCAGCACCCAGCACTTGAAGAACCACAAGGACCAGAGTGCTGGGTCTCTGTCACCAGTAACAGAAGTACGTCCCGCGGATTACTCCACCGATGTGGTCGCCATCATACAAAAGTATAGAAATTGACAAGAATCACCCACCTTATATGTTAATGCACACTTACACTACATGATCACCTACACCACGTTGCCGGTCAGTATCATTCTCAAGGAGGACATCCAGGGATCTCCCTCAATCCCACGGAAATGAAAGTACAGTAAGTACACACTGTAATACAGCACTTTCAGAGAATGACAATTCCCATGTGGTTTTCTGCACTTCAGATTCGCTTTGAGTCAGACATCTTTCAATAAGGAGTTGCTGCCATAGAAACCACCTCCTGTTTGGCGGTGTGATTCTTAACCAATCAGTGGTAAGGTGCAGCAAACTGCAAGCAAAATATTATTCTCAGGGAAGCGCTATATGTACAGTATGTATAATAGTATAATACTACATGCAGTGCTTGCGTGGCTGTGGGATGCCAAACTCCATGGATGTCTACCTGGAGAAGGGGACTGACCAGCATGAATAAGTTTACTTATTGCCAAGGGAACAAAATACGTGTGCAGCTCGATTCTGGGTAGTGAATGAGAATAACTTTAAAATTACTGGATCTGGATATTATGGACCAAATGTAATAGGGTGTGCGAATCAGAAAGTGAGATATTTTGTGAATGTTTTCCCTTTTTTAAAGAGGCAATCAATTACATGGCAAAATCAACCTGGTTTCTCAGTGTAAATGATTGCCGCTTTAAACAAAAGGGAAAACTCTCCCAAAATCTCTGACTTTCTGACTCTCACACCCTATTCCATATGGACCTATATCTGGAAGTCAGGAGAGTAAATAATACAATTCTGGAGACTATAAAGATGATCAGAGGTGAAATGATGTGATAAGCTCTGTAAGCAGTGCAGAGAGGCACCGGGCTGGCGAGGGGCTCTTCCCTCTCTGCTGCAATCCAACAGGCAGCAGCAAAGAAGCAGTGTTAGTGACGATCCCCCCAGTGTTGCTGCTGTAGACCTTTCTGTGTTTAAGGCTCCCTAAAGTCCAACTTCTCTCACAAGCTATGATCCCCGAAGGCCTCTTCTCCTCCTGAGGGCCACAACAAATCCCCTAGAGCATGGCCCATTATGCAGTGACCAACTACGCGTCAAATAAATCATTTTACAGGATTCCAGGCCATTCAACTCACTGTATCCCAGACGGAGCTCACTGCTCTGTAGAGGAACATGCTAGATGAGAGGACCAGGGGTTGTTGTTATTTCTGATTCATATTGAATTTTATATAGTTGAATAGCAGATATATACAAAATATCTGTCCAGCCACTGACCCCACCACCCAAGGCATGACTTCACACCCTGGTCCCTGCTGTTACTAAATAATTCTATGAGAGATGATGTAAGGCAGGGGTGGCCGGACGTTTGTAACCCGGAATCTAATTTTTGTACTCCTACTTACCAGTGATATACAGGCATCTCCCCTGTGTACAATATTCTGCATCCAATGCAATATGCTCCTTATACATTATGCCACATGGAATGAGCCCAAAATTCCCATTACAGTATGCCACAAAGAATGAGGTTAAGTAAAAAATCACATTATGAGGTATAAGCCAAAAATTACATTATGCCACACAGTATAAGCCAAAATTCACATTATGCCACACAGTATAAGACTAAATTCACATCATGCCACATGGAAAGAGATGACATTCACATTATGCAACACAGTATAAGCCAAAATTCACATTATGCCACACAGAATGCACCAAAATTCACATTATGCCACACAGAATGCACCAAAATTCACATTGTGCCACATGGAATGAGCCAAAATTCACATCATGCCACATGGAATGAGCCAAAATTCACATAATGGAACACCGTATGAGCCAAAATTCACATTCTGCAAGACAGTATGAGCGAAAAATTCACATTATGTCACATAGTATGGGCCAAAATTCACATTATGCCACATGGAGTGCACCGACATTCACATTATGACACACGGAATGTGCCTAAATCCATGTTTTGCCACACAGAATGATGCCAAATTCTGACTTCAGCAGCCGGGTGAATGGATTTCCAGTGGCCTCTTCAGCCTCTGCCCCCCTTGCCTCCGAGTCCATAGATGTCACGTCACTGTGCGCATCCATGGCGCAAGGCTCCAGTGATGCAACACAGCGTGCACTGCACTCCTGCCCACCCGAGATACGTGCACTCCTGCCTGCCTGAGATGCGCGCACTCCTGTCCACCTGAGATGAGCACACTCCCATCCGCCTGAGATGAGCGCACTCCCGCCCATACTATGAGAGCCCAGAGGCAACAGGTCTGTGAGCATCTGTACCTGAGCACTGCTGCAGATCCTGTGGGTCTGGCAAGGGGAGAGGGACAATAGGCTGTGGTGAGAAAGCAGTAGAGGTGTCTAGGGTGACCGGGGTAGGTCTAAGGGGAGAGTTGGCCTGCTGGTTCTGTGCAGGGTGAAGGACCCCCATATGGACTTCTGGGGGGCTGTCTGGGTCCCCGACATGCAGGATGTCAGCAATGCAGAATGAGTCCTTCTTACCCGGTCCAGAGGGGGGAATCCAGTGCCACCTACTCCTCCAGAGCAGTAAGCAGAATACAGTTTAAAGTGAGAAGCTGCGTAGAATGGGGTCAGCACAATGGTGTACATTCATCTACCTGTCACAGAACCATGGGCTGGTGCCAAGTGGCTTAAATTGACTTGTCCATTAGATTTTGGTGCCATATGATGTAAATGGTCCCATGGCCACAATAATAAAAGACAGGAGATGTATTTCATCATTCATTATACAGTAAGTAGGAGTGGGGGAAGATATGTAATGGTATACGGATGCCGGGTCGACCGGGTGTAGATCGACCATGTTATGGTCGACCACCCTTAGTAAACCCCGCTAAGTTAGATGCTAAAGATAGTCGGTGGATGCTAGAGTGGCGTAACCGCTAGTTAGATGCCATGGTAGACAGGACCATGGTAGACAGGAGTGTTTCAGGATTTTTTCAATCTACACCTAGTCGACCCCTTATACCAAAACCCATTTACCATCCCAATGCTCAGAATGCTGGCATATACCGATGCCAGCATCCTGACTGCCTGTAGAACACAAGCACCAGGCCCTGGAGGGAGGCGAGAGTTAGGGTTAGGCTGATACAAAGTAGGGTTAGGGATGGGGCAGGGGGAGGTAAATATACTTACCTGACCCCTGTCGGGATTCCCTCTATCTGAATTCCGGCATCAGTATTCTGACCGCCGGTCATCCGGTTGTAACCCATGAATGAAACATTGTAGTTTGCAGATAATGAACATCAGACCTAGCACACTTCAACAATGGAGACCCGAAAACAGGAGTAAGCCTGCTAAGATCCTGCCAGGGTCTGGTGTTCTGTGACTGGCCTTATTAATTAATTAATTATTATTAATTGGTCTTTTTTTATTGCCACCACTAAAAACATTTACTCCATAATTGATGACTGCCTAAAATTGTCTTTCTGTCTTGTTTGACTGTAGTGAGATTGTAATCTTAAAATGTAAATGAAATGTAAAAACCCTTGCTCCGTTAGACCACCCCCAAATAATAAATTGATGCACAATGATTTAAGATCCAGTGAGACTAGTTACTAAATAGATGTGCAGCTAATCAGAAATGGTCTCTTTTACATCTCAACCAGTGACAAACTACAGTATAAAGTGCATACTGTTTCCAGTCTAGTCTACTGCTTGGTAGTTAGCAGAAAGCTGAGTTTTTATACAGGGCAGCCAAGGGATGGATTACTGTTTTACGTTTAACTGTTGGCCACAACAACATGGCAGATGTAGGCATCTCATAGGAACCAAATGGGCATTTAAGCTATTACCAGAGGGAGAGATCAGCGGGGCAGGAAATCTGGCAAAGGGGACAGACTACTGAGCTACCCAATTAAAACTAGATATGACTGTGCTGTTTATTTCTCCTCTAGTCAGGCATGAAGATAGAGCCTTTCTATTATAATCAGGAAAGATTTCAACAAAGAGATTAAAAGTACCAAAAGTTGGCTCTGTTGTGTAGCTTGGCACATTTAAAATGAGTGTATGAAAATTAGATGTTTTTTCCTTGATGATAACTTCAGATTTCTACACAGGTATTGGCCATCACTGGGTCAATTGCTAGCCCTAACATACATTAAGACCTTCTGTATTTTGGACAATAATCTCTAACAAAAGAATGTGGTTTGCAAGGTAATACCATTCTCTACTCCATGTGCAACTACCTAATTACCAAGTCATATCCTTTGGACAGTACAAGTACCATGCTGAATACAGAAACAGGTCTCTGGACCTAGCAAAGGGCTGTGATGAGGGGGGTGAGCACTGGTAACGACGGGTGTGGTATAGCATACCGACAGTCGGGATCCCGACAGTCATTAGTCCAATATCGGAATCCCGACTGCCCAGACTCAGACAGAGGGGGGAGCGCAACGAAGCCACTTGCGGGCACAGTGGCTCGCTAAGCTCACCACCTATTCTATTATCTCTCTTTGGGGGTTGTGGACCCCCACAAGGGAGAATAGCCGGTGGCCGTTGGGATCCCGAGTGTTGGGGTTTTAACAGTCGGGATTCCGATGTCGCTGTGATGACTGTCGAAATCCCGACTGTCGGTATGCTATACCGCACCCGTCGTTACCAGTGCACACACCCCTAATCACAGCCCTTTGCTAGGTCCAGAGACTGTTTCTGTTTCTGATGCAAGTTCTAAAGGGCAGCATGGTGGCTGCCCAAACAGTACCCTTTTTTCAGTTTTGGTTGGAGAGGCACGTTGCTACCCAGAAAGGCTCACGTTACATCCATAGCACTCACCTGCCACTGATCTCCCTACTCAAAGGCCGGAGTTCACTGTTCTATGAATTCATGCCTTTTGTGCCTGGCATAGCTCTAATCTAAACACATAGCAACAGCAAGCAACTGAAACAGATTTGTTCATGCATGCTCTGTAAATCATACTGTACACCAAAAATCACTAAATCTTTTTATATATTCTGTATTTGACCTCCATATATCCATATTTATATCATATATTTTGTTTCTATTTCATGTTCCTATTTTCACGTAAAAAAGGGGCCCTGTCACCACTATAAGTCAACTATCAACTTGTAATCGATATAACTATCAAAATGCAAATTACATAAATATGAGGACTGAAAGTCTATACAGTGGCACCCAAGGGTTAAAGTGAGGGGGAATGTGGTGGAACTGAGTTCCATCACCTCTAATGATAGGGGGGAACTAAGTTCCACCTCTACCACTGCCCAGAACAGTAGTTCCAACAGAAAAGCCTGCCCCAGCATCTTCTTCTGACACAGCATATGAGATGTCATGCCATCACCGCCCCTGAAGTTAAGAAGAGCCACTAAGAGGAGCAGGCTCTGTGCTTGCTGAAGACAAGGTGAGAGGAGGCTGGAGGAACTCAAAGGTGGGGAAGCTGCTGGAGGGACACAGGGCATGGAGCTGCTAAGGGACATGGACAATGAGCTGCTGGAGTGACATAGACAGATGCGTATAAGCAATACAACTGTGAACATTATGTGTATAAGGGGCACTACTGTGTGATTTAATATGATTCAAGGGAACTACATGCTATGTAATTTGTATCTGATTGTGCTTCTGTGTGTTGTAATTTTAATTGGCGTTACTATTGTGTGACCACACCCCTTTCATTATACCTTTATGGAAGGTAGGGCACAAATTCCCTGGCACTGGTCTAGGCTCTGCCTATGGAGGGGGGGTGGCGGTGTTAGGGGAAAGGAGTTCCACCACCTCTCAAGGAACACTTTAAGCCTAGGTGGCACCTGTGAAGAAATTGATTAGTGGCTTTTTAGGTTTAATTGGAAGGATTCGGTACTTATGCATGTAAGCCCAGGTAGATCTTCATATAACTGGTCCCTGTCTTACCCTACTTACAGTACTCACCGACAAACTACAGTATACAACGACAATGAAGAGGTTTCTCCTTGCATTCACTACACAGTGTCTCTGACATTGAATACATTGTAATTTCGGCAACAGCGGGACCACAGTATATGACTACAATTAATGCACACTTTGATTCCGTTAACTTGTTCTGAAAATTCTTGCTATGCATTTATGCTCTTATTATATTCGATAGCTTTTGCAGTCTCACGCTGTATAATTTGCATAGGAGGGTGCAGGTCATGCATTCATTTCAATCATGTCTGCAATGCTTTTCCTATACCTTTTGTGTTTGTTTCTTTACTGACAGGAACCAGTTGATCATCTTCCATTAGAAAACTGATTATTGCTTTAACCCACATCTTCCTTTTATCTCACTCCTCATGATTGCCTTCTGTTCCCTCTGTGCTGAATAATTTCGGCAGGTACTCTTTCTGTAGAAGTATAATCATATTTAATTTTCATAGTTGGTAATTATTGTTGTTTAACTTTGGTAAGTCTTAATTGCTATACTTTCTGCAACAAGTTGAGTATCCCTTATCCGTGTATTCCAAAAACCGGCGCACCCGCACACTCGCTCAATGGATCCCTGGGACAGGAGATGCTGCTGAAGAGGATTCCAAAGGCTGCCATTGACACCAGGAGACCAGGTAAGTATGAAAAAAAAAATACCAAAATCCGCAAATATCCCTTATCCAAAATGCTTGTGGTCCCGAGCATTTTAGATAAGGGGTACTCAACCTGTACTTTACTAGATGGTTAGATCATTTTTGTCTTTAAAATTATATTTAAAAACAGGTTAATATTGTGCTGTGAATTCAACTTGTATGTGCAAATCATGAGAGGTGGATTGGCAATACATGATTCCCGGTGGGCTGGTACGTCTGTCTGGCCACCTGTGGCCGGCAGAGAGTAGAGGGTGACTGACTGGTGGTGGTGGTGTTTGTGTGTAAGGGGGGCACTTTTTGAAAATGTTTCCAGGGCTACTTTAAACTACCCTTGGGAATGGGCATTGTAGTTGAATTGGCATAAAGTCACAGACATGTGTAGGAAATGACGCAAGGGTGGCTACAACTGTGTCAAACTCAGAATCAGGCACTATTAGGAGGGATCCCACCCCTTTAAAAAACCTCAACCCCTCAACAGACACTGCCACTATGAGGGCTGCTTCCAGAAATTTCCTGTGCTGGTTTTTATACCAATCCGCTCCTGCCTATAATTAATCATTTCCAAGGAACCTACCAAGTTTTGAACTTGTTGCAATAGTTGTAAACATCGATCCTCGACAGAAGACATACAAGTAATTAAATCTTTTTGGGAGCACCAATCCCTACCTGAATCCCCAGCAGGGCTTAAAGTGGTCCTGAAGAGGTGGTGGAACACCTTTCCCCTAACCCTACCTCCCATAAAGGCATAATGGTCCCACAAGAAAGGGGTGTGGTCACAAAATAGTAATGTCAATTAAAAGGACAAAACACAGTGGCACAATTATATACACATTTCATTGCATGTAGTGTCCTTGATTCATATTAAATCACACAGTAGTGCCCCTTATACACACAGGGGGGAATTTACTAAGACAAATTTGTAAATTTAACCCCGCTCGCCAGCCAATCATGGTCCGGGAAAACTCCCATGCCGGACCATGATTGGCTGGTGGGCGGTGCTAAGTTCCTGTCTGGGGGCGGAGCTCCGGATGTAAACAAACCCGCCCCCAGATACCAGACAGCATTGCAGAGGGTCTGGAGAAGCCCCGAAGATCAGTGTGGTGAGAATAATTTGCCTTTTCAGGTATCCCTCTATGGATTCTACAGGAGATAGGGACCGATCTTCTATTAAACTTGTACTGTAAGTGTGTCTGTGTGGTTTTTTTTTTTTTTAATTCAATAATTTTTATTGAGATTTTTCATATAACAAAACTACAGCACCCCTTATACATAGAGGGGCAATTAGGGCAACAACATAAACTTGCAAGGTGGACATGAAGAGATACAGTATGAGTAAATGGTCTTGTGATCATCAGCAGGATACATATAATGCAAGAATGCAGAATAATTCCAGAGAGCAATCATGGTATTACATTCCCCGAAGGCGCCATTCAGGGATGACCAAGCATGTACATAAAAAACGTATAATATAATATTAATTACGGATCGGAGTATTCAACAACCTCCCACTTAGTAGGGGACTCTTGCTATATTGTTCAATGTCCAAATAGACTTAAGAGTACCTATTATATGCCCAATTACCCAAAATTATAAATAAAATAATGCCCAAAACAAACCTACCCTAAAACCCCCCACCCTGTATAACCTACCCCCAACTTAGGTATACCTGGAGCCCCTAACTCTTACCCCACTATCCCTAACCCACCCCCCAAACCCTGTAACATGGGGACAAAAGACTAATGACCCCAAGCTAGGCGGAACATGCCCCCCCCCCCCCCCAGTAGCCATGTACATCTAGGATATGAAGCGTTTGGAAATATATTGTATTATCAAATAAGAATCAGCACAAACATACTAAACATAGTGTATACTTAAGGATAAAGCAGTATATATCACAAAGAACATAATGGTAAGGGAAATAAAGTAGTCAGAACCGAGAGGTATGAGAAAACATTTCAAGCCAACATGTATTATATGAGTCTAGTCAGGCCAGCTCTCCAGTCCCAGGAGTGATCCACATGTAGCATATATAAGAAGTTCAGGCACCCACGTACCCACTGAGGCAGGACCGGAACATTTGCAAAGTATTGTCCAGGATCTCAAAGCTGCCTGCAGGAGCAGCAAATATATGGTTGAATATATCATCGCAGCATCATAACATTGAAGGATAAGGCTTGGAGTAGTAGCAGATCTAGGCAGGATCGACAAGTAGCATGCTTCCAGGGTTTGGAGAATCTTAGGGTCTGCATGTGTTGCAGCAGCATGGTAACAGGGAGGAAAGTCAATCACACAGCTCACCCCCAAAGAGTATTCATATATGGGATCTATATGGGCTGCGACCGGCTTAACCTGAGGCATACGATCCTCGCTCGTGCAGTACTCCCCCAGGATATATGGAGTCCCAGCCACAACTGGAATGGCCGCAGTATCATGGCCACTTGGTGTAAAGGTAGTGATTTCAACAGGAGGAATAACATGAGCAGACGAAGTATATAAAGCACAGTCCTGTATTGCAGTCAACTCCTGACACAATCTATCAGCAGAGTAATTTATAGCCTGTAGTAGGCGTTGTAGAATATCCGCCATTTTAGCAGCAGGACTATATAGCACTTGATTCGAGGCCAGATAAACAAATCACTTGCCTGGTAGAAGGGACCTTGCAGAATTGATGGTGGCTAGCACACCACCCAATCAGCAATAATAGGTAGCAGGAGCAGTCCAGCAAGTCGAAGCCTAGCAACACAAAGACTCCGCGGCATCCAAAATGGCCGCGATCCCGACCAAAGTTCTGGGACTGGGTAGGCAGATTTACAGGAGGCAGCTGCAGAGAGAGCGGTCCTTAACCCCCAAAACGTCGCCGGACTCCAGGAGGGTCAGCGAGGAGGCTCCAAGCTGGATGTAATATACAACGTCTGCCGGACAACCCAGCGGGGACAGCGTGCAGGATCTGGAGCTCCCAGCAGAGGAAGCAGGCCACCACCCACACCAAGCCGCACGGAGCTGTCTGTTTCGCAGAAAGTGCACCGGAGGTGACAGAGAAGGATATCTCTCCTTTCCTCCAGGTCCTGGGTCAGTATTTGGCTAAAATCAGGATTTTTTCCCAGGATTTGTGAGGGAGAGCTGGGAGACACATCCGGCCGCTAGCTCGTCAGGCCACGCCCCCCTGTGTGTTTTTATTTAACCGCTAGGACAGGCTTTTCTGTTGGACTTACTGTTCAGGGCTGTGGTAGAGGTGGAACTCAGTTCCCCCTATCATTAGAGGTGGTGGAACTCAGTTCCACCCCGTTTCCTATTATTATTATATTTATAAGGCGCCACAAGTGGTACGCAGCGCCGTACATATAGAACACATTATAACAGTACAGGGTATACAGAACTAGACATAACAGTGACAGAAAAACAAAAACGGAGCACAATTAACAGCACAAATCTTGGTACACAATAGAGCTGAAATATAGGGAAGTGAATGAGAATAGATGTATAGATTGTAGGTGAGTAAGAGAGCTGTAACTGAAAGGCAAGAAGAGTGCTTTGAGAACAGGAGGGAGGAGGGCCCTGCTCTAAGGAGCTTACAATCTAGAAGGAGGGGAAGACAGACAGGTGACATGAGGTGCAGGTAAGGAGACAAGAGACAAGAAGTGAGCATGGCAGGGATGGGCAGGACATGAGGCAGCAGGTAAAGAGAATGGACAAAGTAGTCCTCTCCCTCCTACTATCCTACTCTCCCCCCTCCACCTGCACCCTTGACCCCTAACAGCTATGCACAGTGGCCCATGCCACACAACACACCCTGCTAGGGGGCAGAAAGCATGCAGAGTGAATAGAGAGTGAATATATATGCAATTTATTATCTAGTGGTACACTTAAATTGCAATCCAGAGTAGGTGCAGTGTTGCAGGAATATATATGCAGTTCATTATCTATCTTTAAAGGATTCTGATGAATATATCCACAATTATTAACAAATGGGCATTGACCAATATTTGAGTGTCCTTATGATAAATTCTTATGTGACACTGTATGAAATTATACATGTGGTAAAGTCAGTCTGTTCTTTATACCAACTAGCAACAATTGCATAACAGGCATAACCAATTCAACAGGACCTAAATCAGGGGTGGCCAAACCGGTCCTTGAGATCTACCTACGGTCCATGTTTTCCAGATCACCTAGCTGGTGCACAGCTGTAGTCAATAGTAACGGTCACATTTTCAAACCTGCTGCATTCATTCCTACTATAGATCCACAGGTTGCCTGGAAAACATGCACCGTTGATAGATCTTGAGGACAGGATTGGCCACCCCTGGCCTAAATGGTTAACTTTGTTGTGTGTACAAACTCTTGTTGAAGGAAGATACAATATATCTCTCTTCCGTACAAACAGTATTACATTTCCCTTTGAACTAATTGTTACTTTTTATCACAGTATGCTCATAGAGCACTCAATAAATAAAGTGACTATCTAGATCAGGGGTGGCCAACCGGTCAGAGGTGAAGAGCCGAAAAATATCGGTAGTCAAGCTAAAGAGACGACATCATGCGCGCGCCGAAGGCGCATGCACCAGTCTATTTTGACCCCTTGGGTGGGTGTGCTAAAAATATGCCTCCAATAGTGCCAGATACACATATGCCCCCCACGGTGCCAGGTATGCACCACACGGTGCCGGGTATGCCCCCACAGTGCCAAAAAGCTGGTATGCCCCCACAGTGCTACAAACTGCTATGCCCCCACAGTGCCACAAACTGCTATGCCCCCACAGTGGAAATTTCCCAGCAGCAGCACTCACCATTGTTGCTGCTGCTGCCGGGCGGGGAGAGGACAGTCTGGTGTCCCCTTGCAGTCCTCCTGTCATGTCACAGATGGGAGGAGAGCACAGCACACCGCGCGTCTCCTTCCCCCTCACTTCCCTGTGACTGGGCAGCTCCCACCAATCGAAGCTCGCTGGCCGGCTCCTGATTGGCTGCTGGCCCACAAGCTCTGATTGGCGGACGGCCCAGTCACGAGGATGCACAGTAAGGGGTAGGAGAGATGCACGATGCGCACTCTCCTCCCCTCAGAAGGAGAAGGGATTCAGGGAACCGGCAGCAGGGGGGACTGGGACAGACGGTGGGCGGCGGGCAGCAGTGGGAGCAGGAGCCGCACTTTACAAGGGGAGAGCCGCATGAGGCTCAAGAGCCACAGGTTGGCCACCACTGATCTAGATTATAACATTATCATTCATGTATCAAATGAAATTGATTGAGGTCTGTCTCCTCCACATTTACCGATAAAAATTTAAGCACACACGGCACGCCTGGACCATCATTTTTAACACGCACTACCCGTCACCTGTTTGTCTATTTGTGTTTTTCTTTTAATATTTCACTTGCTTTAAAATTGAATAATAAAAGTTATATTTTATGATTTACATTCTTGATTGGTGCATCACAACACAACAAATCTTTTCTCTCCTTTCTTTTCCTTGAATTTATGTCATTTGTCAGTGGTAGCACACCCCTGAATAGAACTCATCTATATGGTTCCAACAAAAATAAACATGGGGGGGGGGACGATTGGTGATCATACCTAACATCTAACTTACAGTCTTGTGTGATTGTATCAAACCTACCTGCCTTTCATCCTTCGTCTGCTCCTTTCTTTCAAACTTATGGGAAACCCACTTCCTCTACCCAGGGAGCATGGAGTGGAGCATCAAATAGCTGAAACAACTGGTCCATGATCAGCAACAGGTAGTGAGGCTGAAGATGTAGAGAGACTAAACATAATTCTATAATATAAGTCTGAATGGTATGTATTCTGAGTGTATTGGGGAAGACCAGTAAGGAGAGTATTGCAATAAACAATGCAAGAGATGATGAGAGCATGGATTAGGGTTTTAGTAGTGTCTTGAGAAAGGTAAGGGCATATTTTGAATATGTTTTTTAGATTCATGTAACATGATTTTGAGAGAGAATGAATGTGGAGAATAAAGGACAGTTTAAAGTCAATAATACACCTGGGCAGCAAGCTTGTGGGGTAGAATTGATTGTCATATTCTCAGCAGTGATAGAAATAAAAGGTTGGTTACTTATATTGGTTGGAGGAAATATAATTCTGTTTTCGATGCAGGTAGTATAAATAAAGAAAAGCAGAGGTCCTAAGACTGAGAGTTGAGGTACTGCAACTGATAGAGGTTGTGAAGGAGAGGTGGAATCAGAGAAACTTACACTGTATGGCCTATGGATTGTAGTGTGTGTATGAGAAGAGTATGGTCAACAGAGACAAAAGTAGCAGGGAGATCTAGAGGAATAAGTACTCAGTAATAGCCTTTAGACTTAGCAGTGACCATATTAGTCACTACTTTGGTAAGTGCTGTGGATTGTTGGGAACAAAAGCTTGTGCCGTAAGTGGGTCTAATAAGTTGTGTGGGTTAAGAAAGTGTGTGAGGCGAGTGAAGGCAAGTCTTTTAAGTAGCTTGGAGGGGTATGGAAGTTGAAAGATGGGAAAGTAGTTTGAGAAAGAGCTTGGGTCAGAATTGTGATTTTTTAGAATGGGAGTAAAATAATAACTGCGTCTGAACAATGAAGTAAAGATCAAAAACAACAGAATTATAGAGATAACTGCGCCAAAAGTCTTTTCACAAATAAACCTGTATTAAAAAGTCCCAAAATCAAGTCCATTGATGTGGAATTTGGACAATGATTTCTGCACAATTCTTCTTTGTCTCCTATGGATACCACTCTCCATACATAGGAAGGAATATGACAAGAAAAAAAAGAGATCAGGTAAATTGGGCATCTTCGGGGTATCAGATGGTTCCCAAAAAATGAAATGGCTTACACATGCTTACAGGATTAAGCGTGGGTGTACTCCCATCAGGGTATCTTTTATGGGATCTTTTATGGGATCACCACAGTGCTTCAAAGGTGATGTGTTTAAGATGCCTACATCAATAAACTTAGTCTAAAACTTATAGCAGTTTCTTTATGATGCTCACACTAGATTACTTGTATGAGTGTAAAGCCAAACATGTAGCAGTTTCTTTTTCAAACATCCAGGTGGTGTGTCATACAAAATTATAGAAACTCCTCATGGTGCAGATAAAACAAACATGAGGCTTGAATATAAAAAACAGCAATAAAACAAGGCGGCCTCGTACAATAGATAAAGGATCACAGTAGGTAAAGATGGAACCCGGGTACTCCTACTGGTTAGTCTCACCGAATCGTTGGTGTGGGGGTAGCCTCCTTTAAAAACCCTCCTCCAACATGTTTCGACATGCTCAATGTTTTTTTCAAGGTGGAGTGTAGGAGTATCTGTGCCCATATTTATACCTCCCTCCGGACCGGAAGTAAACTTGACCGGAAGTGTCCAGAAAGAAATTTCACTACTAAATAAAATATAAAATTTTGTGGTGTGACGCAGAAAGAATTTTCAAACTTTCAACATACCGATTGTCTGTTTATGATGCTTTAGACGTGCAAAGCGTCCCCGTGGAACCTCGATTACGCTGCATTGTTCGTCCCGACACTCAGTCATGTGACCAGAAATGCATCATCATTCACTGACATAATACGATGACGTGGTATAAACAAACCCCACGTGTTTGTGATGTCTCAACTGCGCAGGTGTCTCCTACGGAGCTGTGCCGTCCACTCTGGATATTGATGATCACGTGATGTATACAGGGCCGGTGCAAGGCATCTAGGCGCCCTAGGCAAACCTACAGGATACCGCCCCCCCCCCCCCCCCCCCCAATAGAAGGAGGAAGGGGGGGTGTCACCGTGGAGAGAGTAACATCATCTGCTCTGGTTACCTGGTCTTAATGCATTGCACTGCAGTGACAAGGAAGCACAACCTTGTAAAAAAAATTACTGCCAGTGACCCCCCCCCCCCAATAGAGGGAGGAAGCCTCACCATGTAAAAAAAATTACTGCCAGTGACACCTGACACCACCCCCCCACCACCCCCACCACCTTTTAAAAATAATTACTGCCACCATCCAGAGGATGAACCCCCCCCCCATAGAGGGGGGAAGCAAGCACCACCGTGTAAAAAAAATCACTGCCACCATCCAGAGGGAGAGGATGACACAGCTCGGACTGTGTCACCGAGTAGCTTGGTTGGCCGGGGGGAGGGGGCAGGCAGCAGCGGCTCCTCCACCCGCCGGAAATTTACAAGACAGCATTGCTCACTCACTGTATGTGCCGCTGACGCTGACTTGCCGGTGGGGGCAGGGGCTGCCGCCACCTGCCGCCGAAGTTTCCCGCTGGCTGCTGTAGCTGTAGGCCAGCCTGGCCAGGCCTGATGACTTGCGACTGACTGACTAGTCTGTAAGCGCCTGGCAGGCGGCAGCGCAGCAAGGTAGTACGCGGGGGGGGGCGGGGTATTACTTACCTAATAGCTGCACCCTTGTTGCTGTACTCCTGCAGACAGCTTGCTTCTTCTTGATCCTCTCCTCTGCGGACTGCGGTAGCATGCATAGTAGCTTCCTGCTGCTGCTACTACTGCTGCTGGCCGGCTCACTACCGCCCTCCAGTGGGCGGCGCCCTAGGCAAATGCCTAACCTTGCCTAGTGGTGGCGCCGGCCCTGGATGTATACAAACATCCCGTGTTTAGCAGAGACGGATATGTATAAGTAGATTAATAACATTCTTCTATATAAAAGGGATAATAACCTATTTGGTCTCCCTATAATTAATACTACAAGAGTGACATTTTAAAAAAAAACATTGTTTACCGTGTTGCACACTCACAAAATAAAAATCTAGCTCTGATGCCATGTTTTTATTTTGTGTGGGTGAAACCGTGTTATGGTGTGTACACACAGTACAATTCAGCATACAATTTTGACTATATAGTCAAAATCACATCAGGATCGCATGCAGATGCTCACTCCTGTACAGCCCAAATCGAAGCCAGATAGACAGGGCTGCATTGACTATATAATACAGATCTGTACTATATAGTCAAAATTGCATGCATGTCTCATTGTTGTCCTGCAATTCAATCCCAATGCGATCCGATCGCATTGGGATTAAATAGCACGGCCGTTGGCCGTGTACACAGCATAACAGGCAGCCTTGCTGTTCAGCCTGCACACACACATACACATACGCCAGCCCCCTACCAATGTTCCCTCTAATTTCACAAAGGCTTTGTGCGGCTAAAGATTTTGGCTGTGCAACTTTGGAATGAAATTTACATTTTTGTGCGTCACTTATAAATAACTGGAAAATGACGTTCAGCATTTGTGTTAACTTTACTTCAAAATGATATTAAACATTTAAACATTCAAAACACAGCACACAATGTAGTTAATGGGTGAAACACACATTAATTGAGTCCACAACTGCAAAAAGGGACCACTGCTGCTTTGTGCGCTCTGCTGTAATGTCTGTGCGCACACTCGTCAAGGTGTGTGCGCGCGCACGTGCGCACAGCTTAGAGGGAACACTGCCCCCTACCACCTCACACCTCTGCCTCTCCCTGCTGCAAGAATTACCTGCACAGGCGGCCACACGCTGCCAATGCGGCAGTGCCGGCTTCACGTCCTCCTTCAGGGACGCTGCGACAGCGTGACATCATTATGTCAAACTGCTGTGGGAGTTGCTGCCTACTTTGCACTGAACTGCCTGTATGTCATGATTATAGATCAGCAGCGGGCTGCAGGGAATACACGACCCGCTGCTGTGGAGGCAGACTGGCTGCCGGGGACCGCTGCTCGTGAAGGGTGTGCTGGTGGCCGTGCAGGGATAGAGCTGCCTGGGCCCAACCTTTTGTGAGAGTGGCTGGGCCCGGGACGGTTGTCCCCGTGGCACCCCCCTAATGGCGGCCTTGTTCGTGGATAATATAATATAAGGATCAATTTTCTAAATTAGCGCATTCTTATATGCTAATGTTGTATTGAGATTCATGTGACTAAACATATACAGTACACAGAATATTTTTTAAGTGTATATGTTTTCCCTGCATATACAGTGTTGTGAATTTTATGTTTGAGATTTTATATATTTGTGTTGTGTAACTGTAACAATAGTTAAATTTTTATACAAATTAGAAGCAAATATATTTCTTATTTTTCCTGTTTATATTCAGATACAGATAGAGCTGTAATAGGAGATTATCTATTGCAAACAGTTGGTCATTTTAGCTGAAACATAAAACTAACCTGTAAGAATTTTACTGGTTTCCAATTTTATTTGTAACTCCATTATAATTATATTATTACAATATAATCTGCCTTTAGACGTTACTCCAGGTGTTTTGTTTATGGTTTTTCTCTAATACATAACTGATTTTGTAAACAAGTCCTTTTTCAGTGTTTTTATGGAATGGATTTGATTATATAGTATATAATCATGCAAATCGCATTATTATTATAATGTGGTACGTGTTGCAACAATGGAGTAAGTTCGTCCCATTTGCCCAGAGGCAAGATAAATATTGGTGCCCTTCCCTACCCACACCGACACACACACCAGCTAACATAAATATATGGATGTATCTATGTATGTATGTATGTTATGGAAATTATGTTTAAAATAAGAGAGTGTGACATCTATGGTCCTGCTAGGAGGAGGAGTCAGCCACAGAAGTGATATTAATGGCTTTCAATTAACTGATACAAACTTGCAGGGGAGGTGAGGTGCCCTCTTGGGAGCAGGAGCACGGCAGCAGATGACTCCATTGCCTCCCAGAGTTACGCCTCTGCATTGCAACAACAACATTTAAGATAAATAATACATTTTAAAAAATTAGTAGTCTTCAGTGGTACCCAGCACCACCAGCACTTTTTTATTCTGCCACCAGCACTGACATATGTTAATACTTTTGTCTGGAGCTTGAATCACCAGACATCTCTGGATACAGACCTTATAGGTTTGGGGGCTAATGTATCAAGCAGTAAAAGATGGTAGAAGTGGATCAGTAGAGATGTTGCAGATAGCATCCAATTAGCTTTGAGGAAGCATTTATCGAGTATATTCTTTAAAATGATAGGTTGATGCTGATTGGTTACTAAATGATCCACTTCACCACTCACTGCAGTCAACCCCCTTATCTGATCCCAGGACATTTAGAAAGTCACAGATGAGTTTATGGAGTATCAGCTCCATTTTAATAATGCTAGCAAATATTTTTATTTAGAAAAAGAGGGTAATATTTAAATTGTTCTTGTGGTTTATTAAACATAGTGTAAAGGTGAAGGTCCTCAAGTAAAGGCAGTGCAGCTGATGCCAACACCCAGTGCCCCATGACCCCTCCCAAAAAAACATTATTTGCCATAAATCCAGTCCCCCTGACTCTTGTAAATGCCTCTTCGTAATTGAATAAGGAAGATGTTACAGTGCAGATAGAGCTCAGAGGTGCATTTCATAGCCAATCAGCTCACTACATGGAGTCTCATTTGTAGTTACATATAATTGAGGACATTTTGAAGCATTGACAATTATTAATAGCAAATTGTAGAAGAATAAAAACTCTGCCACAGAGATAATAATTAACAAAAAACACACCTCATATTTTTATGGGATTACTGCTTTAAGAAAGTTCATTACATTTCAAAAATATTGACCACATTTATATTCACAGTGGCAGAATCGTTCCCAGTTGCTTAGTATACATATTGTGCTAACTTTCCAACCTGTATAATGAATATACAGTGCCTCATATCCCAGTGCACACAGCGAGACTTAGAGAAAATTATGTATTTGTCAATACGAAATACAGGATTGAAAGGGAAAAAAATATGTTTCTGCCAATAAAGAGGCTTTAAAAATGCAAGGTCCATCATTCAATATATTAATAGACTTATGCAATCAAAAATGCATCTGTCCCTTGATTAGAACTACTGTAATTATTGTTTCATAGAATCAATATATCAAGCCTGAGGTAAGATTAAATAGAAATGATGGATTTATCTGGGAAGAGAGGACTAAACTCAATAAAGCAGGTGGGGTATATAGAGAGGGGAATTAATAGATCTTGTACTTTTTACATACTTTAAAAGCAACAAATGTGTTACAACTTGAACAGAAATGTTTTGGTTGCAAGTATATTTATTAAACACTCTGGGGCTCATTTAGTGGTGGACACATGTAAATGTACAGTACATTGGGCCGGATGAAGTTGGGAATAAAGTAAAAAAACAGCCAGTAACTGTGTACATGGACAAGCCATGGTGCAGTGCAAATATATTAAATATTTTCCATGCAGGTTATATTCTGGCTGCTTTTGCATGTAGCCCACAAATGCTGGAAAGCTTTATTTTTACAGTGCAATTTAGATTTGAGTTTGGACACGCCCCTCTGTCATACTGTATACATTTTTTTGCACATCTTTGAAATCTGCCAAACGTACAGTGTGCCATGGTTTTGTCAAGGAGTACAGTTACTTGCTCTTTCTTACTTTTATTACTTACTATTACTATCGTGTAACTATGTCCATAGTCCAAAATGGACACCAAAGCTAAATCTTTTTTAACAGGTATGTTTTGAAATGGAACAAAAATGCATCTTAAAATGTAGTATTTGGCCCAAGTGTATGTACCACAAGTTCTATTAGGTCACGTATGTGGTCTGATCTACAGTAATTGACCTTGTGGTTAACCACAGACCAGAAGGTTCCCACAGATAAATCCCCATAGACTTGTATGAGCTCCGATGAGTGACAGCTCAGCAGAGCTTAACAAATCAGGAGCACCAATTAATGGCACTGTCACAAGTTGGGTTTGTGGACTCAGTCATGACTGGAATGGACCAATAGATGGGTGGTCATAAAAAGAAACCTGTGTTTGAGGAACCTGTGCAGCGAGTGACAGGATCTGGCTAGACTGGAGACAGCAGGATTGGCTTAAGCAGGGAACTCAAAGAAGAACTTTGGAAAATAGATTGTGGTATGTGGAATCAGGGGGTGCCGGAAAGCTCTGCAGTATATGAAATCCAGGGATTCTGGAGCAACTGAATCCAGGAATGCCTGAAAGCTCTTAGTACAGACTCTATGTAATGTCCTCAGGCTGGAACCACTGGTTATGTATCTTGGTAAAGTAACAGAAGAATGCCTCCTTGACAATAATAGGATAGCATTAGGTGGGAACTGGAACCCAAACATCAACTGAAAGCTTGCAGCAGCTGGGTAGAAATTAGACCTGGTACTGTCAGCAACTGGATCGTCCTCTACAATAGATAACAGGATCAGCTGGATAATAAGAGTCTGAAGGTAGGAGCGACTGGTAAATAGTTGCTTGATTCCAAAAGCGACTATGGTGCTAGGTAGTGGGCTTGAGGAATAAACAGGAACCAGGTTAAGAAGCGTAGTAGCAATGTTGCTCAAGCAATCTCCAGGTCCTTGAGCAGAATGTTTAAACACCCAGTCTCATCTTGATTGGATGACAGGACGGAAGGTAGCAATTCCAGGAGTGGACTTAGAAAACTTCAATGAGTTTTTGACATGAGAACACCGAACTACTGGAAGCAAACAAGAGGTTACATATCAGTCTGGAGTCTTCACAGGTGTTTAATCAGTGCACAGTCTCTCACACAATGATTAGCAACCTAGGTGCAGTCTGAATTGAACAAAAGCTGGGAATGCTTTGAAAACACAGAAAGTGAAGCTTAACGTGCTGAGGATGATGGAGCAAAATAACAGACCGGGAATAACCAGGATTGTGACAGGCAATGCCTGATTGTCTCTTGGGTCTCCAACTGACAGTAGTCAGGGCTGGCAGTCGTGGGAAGATAACCCATGTGTTCAGGAACTTTGCGGGTTCTGTGTGACATTTGCTCCTGAGGTAGCAGGGAAGCACCTTCCCAGGGAAACGCATTGTGTTATTTATTTCCATTTACCACTTAACTAACCACCCTGTGATTCCCTGTTGAATAGGACATCATGTGGGACCTTGCTCCATGTCTATTTTTATAAGGATCACCCATAGAACTTCAACCAGGAAAGGAGATAAGTGCATATTCATCTCTGGGTCTAACCGCAAAACAACTAGCCCCTAAAGCACTACATACTGTAAGTACTTAATGCTCATTCACTACTTATGGACTGCCATCAGGATACTAATACCAATTAGTGGAGGTCCCAGTCCTAAGGGATCCTAATTATTGAAAGCACTATGTATGTTGGGTATTATTCAGTGGTAAACCAATAGTTATTATTTGAAACAGAATTGAGGATATTGGATTTTTTATTTTTTATTTTACAAAATGTATGTGATACATTAAATTGTTTTTAGAAAGAAACCGTCTTATATTGTTTTGTAAGCCAGCATGGTTGCGAGGGGATACGGCGGTTGGGGGTGGGGTGATTCCGCGGGGCGGACCCTCTGGGACTCAGTAAGCTTCGAGCTTCACAGTTTACAGAGTCAACCAGAATGAGGGCCAATATCCAGTAACTCTTTATTTCCATTACAACACCTAATCTGCATGCACAGTCATACACATATGTGAAATGAGCCTTATGTCACAGTCTCAGAGATTTTTGTGCGTCTGCAATCAAAAATCTGCACATCCAGTCGAACCTTAATGAGGTATACACAGGGGGCAATTTTAGCCCATTTTCTAAGCAATCTGTCTAGATTGCTTAAAAATGAAGCACAGATCACTCTGTAAGTATGCCCCTGAACGATGGCGATACAGGGTCCCATGCTTCGCCATCCACCGCTTGGATCTTGACCACATGTAGTTATAAACTAGTCAGTTTGCGCTACTGTACATGTGGGTCAAGAAACAGAGTAGCACATATCGCTGGTACATAAGATGTGTGTCAATGTTGTCTTCTGACAATTGTGCAACATCTCTCAGCATGGGGCTGAAGTTGTCTCGTGTGTATGAGCCTTAAGTGTGGCACAGTGGCGTAAGTTCGTCCCAGTTGCCCGGAGGCAAGATGTGTATTGCCCCCCCCCCCATACACACACAAAACCTTATATAAAGTTTATACTGTATGTCTGTTATGAAATATAACAGGCAACGGGCATATATACAGTATGTATACAGTAATACAGTATAACTATATCTAGAGAGAGAGAGCGGGAGATAGAACACATATTTCAGAACTCCAGAAGTGATATCATTGGCCTTCAATTAATGGATTTAAAATTGCAGGGGAGGAGAGGTGCCCCCTTGAGAGCAGGAGCCCGGCGGCAGATGACTCCATTGCCTCCCAGAGTTCTGCCTCTGGTGTGGCATACAGCTGTACTTGCTTTGCAATGACCTTGCAGTTACAGACATTGGATTGACTGATTAGCATCTGCTGACAGAATCTTAACAATTAGTCCCTTTTTTTTATTTAAATAAAATAAGCATCCTCTATTTATGGCATAAATCATCTGGATTTTATTAAGCACTATTGAAAAAAGATAAAAGAGTCTGAAATTCCTTCTTACCAAACTAAAATGGTATTTCAGACTTCAGAAAGGATTTAGGATTCATGGAGTAGATGTGACAAGTTATATTGTTCATTTTAAAGCCATTTGATTTTGGCCATTTGGACATGGTGAAATATTACATCTTTAGAACTACTTTCTCACAAGAAACAGAGGCAGATTTTTCACAATGCAACCTACAGTGTAGGCACCTTTCTAGGACCTAGCAGGTCCCAGGGGGCCCCATAAAAATAGCCTGGCCACCAAAAACATTCCCTGAGGAGCATTGCTTCCTGATGTCATGGCATCACATGGATCTGCCCATAATCCCAAAAGTCCCTTTGATGTTCTTTGGATAAAAAATATTTGGACACAGAAAATGCATTTATCGGTAGACTGTGCTAAGGTAGGTAAGTAAGTTTAACTTATATAGCACACTTTCTACAACAGGACTCAAGGTGCTTTACAGACATTAAAAACAATGCACATAATACAGAGAATGTTGGTAGTATAGTAACAGACAAGTCACAGACAAAAGAAACCCTTGAACACACAGTAATATAATGCAGGGTTGGTGCAGGGCCGGCGCCACCACTAGGCAGCTTTAGGCATGTCACTGGAGGGTGGTACTGAGCTGCCAAAGAGAGCAGGACGGTGCCGTAGAAAGCTGCCAAGGACGGTAGCAGTATATGTGGCGCCCCACAAGCTGGGGCACTACAAGTGCCAGCAGCATATAGTAATGGAAACACTGTAAAGACCTGCAGGCATAAAGTAGCTGTGGCACTACAGGCACCAGCATAACTGTGTATTAAAAAGTACTACAGGAGTTGCACAGAACTGAGCTTATTTAGCTTGCAACACAAGAGAGGTTAACAGATCAGCTCACAGCAAGGCAGGTCAGTGTGCAAAAAAGAAACATTGTACAAAACTAACAAGTTTGCAGAAAAAGGTGGGAAATCCCGGATGGAATCTCTCCCTGGGAGTCTGAGACAGCAGAGTGAGAAGTGTGTAGCTGTTGACTGGTGAATGCTGAAGCTGGCAGAACCCTTCAGGCTGGGGAAAGCAGCCTGAATCGGGTGAAGATGAAGCAGCGTGCCCTGAAGTGTAGCACAGACTGGCAGCATGCAGAGAGCGCTGGTCAGTGAGGACAGCCTGTCAGCCCCATCAGCAAGTGTGCAGTTGCAAGGGTCGGAGAGAGAGTGGGCCTGTGTCCCTGGAGCTGAGGCATCGGGAGTGGCCCTGTGCAGAGAGAATGAACCAGGTGGGAATACCGGCAGCCACAGAAGGCTAGCAGAGGTCCTGGCAAGTATCCTACAACTGAAGTATCTTGCATTTAAAGTATCCTGCATCTGAAGTATCTTGCATTTAAAGTATCCTGCACAGTGGCATAACTATGGAGGGTGCAGGGGGTGCAACTGCTATGGGGCCCGGGCCTTTGGGGGGCCCGAGGGCTAAGCAGGCATCCCCTGCACCCATTAGACATTT
The DNA here is from genome assembly GCF_055691185.1 of Crinia signifera. Classification (NCBI taxonomy): domain Eukaryota; kingdom Metazoa; phylum Chordata; class Amphibia; order Anura; family Myobatrachidae; genus Crinia; species Crinia signifera. The sequence goes on from NC_139218.1 coordinate 132,250,346, forward strand.
ATTAGCTAATGCCTATCTTCCCCTGATATGACGTCCCGTCCCTATCTTCCCCTGATCCCTGCAGCGGTGCCCCATGCCTCTTCTCTCCCCCTCCGCTGCAGCTTTGGTGTCGCCAATGAAGGGGGGAGGAGCTGGTCGGGCTAAAACCAGCCTCTGCTCTCCCCCCTCTCTCTATGACGCCGCCTGGGCTCAACGTCACTATCTGGTGACCAGGCCCGGCGCGAAAAAGTGCTAGTGCCGGCGCAACAGCAGGGAACGGGGATAGTGGGGGTGACAGCGAGACCCGGGCTGGCTGCCTGACATCTGCGGCGCTGAGGGGACCCCACGCTGAGGAAATCCTCCCCTGATGTGGACACGCTGCACTGCCGCTGAGGTCCCGGCGCTGTAGGGACAGTAACAAGACAGTTTATACTGTGGGAGGGCAGGGGGCACAGGATGCCTGGTCAGGTGGGGTGCGGTGGATTAAGATCTTCCCTCTCTCTCTCCTCTCTTTTTTCTTCCCTCTCCTTTCCCCTGTCTCCCCCCCCCCCCCCCCCCCCTCTCACTTTCCCTACCCCCAGTGCTATTTTTCAGCAGGAACCAGCAAAAACTCAGTTCCTGAACCTCTAATTAAATATGACATCTTCATGAACTGAAAATGTACTTTTCTTAAGATAAGTTTTGTTTTAAAGTCACCTGTGAGTGCCTTTGTTTCTAAATACAATATATACATCTATCTCTCCCTCCTTCTCTCTATTATATATGTTTTTTTTTATTTAATTGATCCACCCCCAGACCTGGAGTTCCTGAACCTATTTTTCCAGAAAAATAGTACTGCCTACCCCTCTTTATCACACTCAACCCCCCTTGTCGTCGTCCCCCTCCCCCTGAGGGGAGGGGGGGCCCCATAGCAAAATTTTGCTATGGGGCCCAAAGATTTCTAGTTACGCCTCTGATCCTGCATCTGAAGTACAGTATCTTGCATTTAAAGTATTCTACATCTGAAGTATATTGCATTTAAAGTATCCTACATCTGAAGTATCTTGCATTTGAAGTATTCTGCATATGCAACGTCAGCACCTGACTCTACCACTATTCTGCATTAATAGTGACACAGGGTGCATAAGCCTTCCATATTCTAAACATTGCTACAACAAGCAACCATGTGTTTCATCAGTGTATATCCAGCACACAGTCAAGTTTCCCAGTAAGTATTTACAGTCACTGTCAGCCTAGCAGTGACAGGATCCAGTGGCAGTGGTGAGCTCTTGCCATATCATACTTGTGAACATTCTGGACACTCAGGGGGCATCTATTTAACAAGTGTGCTAAATATTAAAGACATTACTGCACTATGTCCAAGGTCACTACTCTAAACTTTTGAGGAATACGCTCCTTCATTACACAAAGGGTTTTATATACATGCATGTATATCCCAAACGTCAGTACCACGTGACTATTCAACTGGGATTTGAGCATTTAAGTTATACTGAATGGTACAGTTATAAAGGAGACTGTTGACATTTACCTACAGTATGTTGCACTGCAAGTTGTGGATATGTGCATGTGATGTATGTTCTGATTTATGCTACTTTAAAACAGTTAAGTCTCAGATATATATGTCTGCTAAGGTAGATATTGAACCGTTGAAGTGAATATTTATTGTGATAACCTATTGCAATTATAGGAGACTACCCACGGGCAGTGTCCCTCTGTGTTTCTTCCTTTTCACCTGACCTCTTACACTAAATAAATGACCTCAAAGCGAGGCCTTAAAAGGACAACACTCGTGTGAGCCTGTATTCCTTCTACTAACTCTCCAAGGAAAAAGAAGAACCTGTGTGGTGGGGTGATTAACACCAGTGACCCCGGTGAGTGCATTACATCTCACCCACTGAGCAGGGTCTTACATTTGGCGTCACTAAGAACAGGATTGGAGCCCAAAGTAAAGGGAATACAAATCCAAGAAAAATGAGCAAAGCCCCTTGTCAGGGCCATCAAATGGCATAGAACAGCCACCACCCACAAAAGCACAGTTGAACCCAATCACTTTGCACTACTACTTTGGGGCCCCAGGGCTTCCAACTTATAGTGGGGATGCCTGTAGCAGAGATAGCAGCACCCTAATCAACTTCAAGAACAAATTGAACTCCATGTTCCGATTTTATACCCTGAGTGACCAACAACAAATGGAAGTACTGATTTGCCAGCTGAAAGGGACGGCTCTCAGGGAAGTGAACTCATGGCCAATTGACCAAAAAAAAAGATGTCAAACAGGTATTCAAAAGATTGTCAACCACATTTGAAACACAAGCACTCCCAGAACTATAAATAAAGTTTTATACCTGCAGACAGCAGCCTGGCGAAACTCTCCAGGATTATGCACTAAGCCTACAGGAAGCCCTAAAGGCAATACAGGCTGTTGACAAAGAAGAAGTCAAGAATCCAGATGAAGCATTGATCACCCAACTCATTGAGGAGCGAGTGTCCGAACCCATCTACGACTACTAAGAAGACAAATGGTGGGCCAGCCATTTCTGAGTTTTAAAGAGGCTGCCATAATGGTAATGGGCACCAATGCAAATCAGGAGGAAGGGTTCCCAGAATTGACAGAATTTCATGAACACCCCCAGTCACAGGGAGCCATGGCACCAAGCCCAGAAACATCAATGAGGAATAAAGGCACGGTGATCCAAAGCAGTCAGACTCCATCCACTGACTTGCTACAGACATTGCAGAGGCAAATGGAGGAAATTATCGCAGGACTAGCAGAAATGCAACAAGGAAGGCGAAATATGTTCAGTCGACCAGCACTTGCCGCGGGAAAATCCAGATGGAAACCAGAATGGAGAAGATCATTTAAACTCCAGTGCCCTGAGGAGAGAGGCTGAGCATTGGGTAAGGCAAGAGCAAGGTCAATTTCGGAAGAATGGTGGCCTTGCTGTGGCAGGCAATGCCCTATAGGTGAAGATGAGTTTACCCCCATATTAGACATGAAAGCTCTAGTCTACATAGGAAAAGTTTCAGGAAAGGTCATCTGGTTTCACGTATGACGTGGTTATGGATTCAAGTCGTGAGGACACCGAACAAGATCTTTTTGTTCATTATATGGCCATCCAGAGAAACAACCCCAGAAAATACTATCATAGTTTAGGCGAAGGAGAAATGGTGGAATTCAAGGTCGTCAATGGAGAAAAGGGTTTACGGGCAACAAACGTCACAGGTCCAGACGGTGCTCCATTCAAAGGCAGCAGGTTTGCAGCAAATCGCAAGTGTTATTGGAACAATGCACATACCAGAGGTCCTCCACGTGACTACCAGCAAAACTATCAATAAAGTGTAGGTAGAGGGCACACAGAAGCAGAAAATGTAGCAGAGTGCACCAATAAGAGACCATAAGGACATAAACAGCAGTATCCTGATATCCAAAAGCACAATGCATTACTGGAAATAACAGCTAATTTGGGGGAATCGAGTGGGTATATGCAACAGAACCAGCAAGAAACTGTTGAAGAGCAACTTCCTCAAGAGTTTCAATCTCAAGGTAGACTTAGCATGGATGACGCTGATTCCAATTCAGCCCACATTAATCAGGTCGATTTACAGGCCGCTGACCAAGAAGGAGACACTGAAGGAGTGACCCACAAGGTACCAGTGGAAGGGTTTGGACACCTTAAATCTGCTGACTCATATTCAGTTACATTGGAGTCTGGAGTCTCTCCACTGTCCAATAGAGTAGCTAATACCGTGATGTGGCTCTTCCCAGAATGGCACCGGCCTGACTGTAAGTATGACAGGATAAGCGGTGAAGATGTCACCTTACTGTTGGAGCAGGCATCAAGAAGACAAGGAATGAGGCACAAAGGGATTTCTGCTCATTAGATGTTAACAGTATTGTTTAAAAATGGTTGCCTCTCTAAGTAAACCTGTAAAATAGTATTAAGCTAATATGTTGTTTTATATATTTCTGCTAAGGTAGATATTGAACCGTTGAAGTGAATATAGAAATGTATTGCATTTATTGTGATAACCTATTGCAATTATAGGAGACTACCCACGGGCAGTGTCCCTCTGTGTTTCTTCCTTTTCACCTGACCTCTTACGCTAAATAAATGAGCTGAAAGCGAGGCCTTAAAAGGACAAAACACACACACCCCCCTCCCCGTGCGGTGTGGTCATTGCAGCACCCCCGGCAATCCCTGTGTGGCACCAACCCAACCCCCCACCCCCCGGAGCGCCACGCTGAAATCCCCCCCCCTCCTGAGGGTGGCGGGGGAGCCGGGGGGGATTTGCCTGGGGCGGGATGGGGTCCCAGGATAATACCTTCCCCTAAAAGAATTTACCAAAATGGATGATTTCAGTGTATACTCAGGTCTATGTATTTTTCATCTCATCCACAAGTGCACCAGATGAAGCAGCCATGGTGGGCGCACTACGAAGGTTAACAAGGATGTGTGGTGCGCTATTAACAGCGGCTGGCAAGGGGGTTGTCCTAATTTATTAATTTATTCCTAATATTCAAGGAATAAAAAACACACAATGGCCCTTATTCTGGTTGGTGCGGATATTCCCGCATTCTTACGGAGCGGTCCGCACGCTACGGTGTTTTGCCGCATGCGGCCATCGTCCGTAGAAACGCCCACGGGTCCTCCGCATTCGGACGGACTCACTCTTTAAGAACAGGGCGTGTTTACGGACGACATACAAACCATGCGTGTGCGGGAGAAACACTCCGATTCTGCACGGTATTACAGAGTATTACAGAGTATGCTCGGAAATACCGCATCCGACCGGGAGCCAAGCGGTGCTACCGCCCGTAAGCGGAGTATTTACGCCAAACAACCCACTATTAAGTATCTTCTGCAAGACATCACATGACCCACTTATTCAATTACCTATCCTCATAAAAAACTGCTTATTTGGAATTGGAATCAATTAGATGCCAATATATCCTTACAAGCATGCCTAACACATGCATTGCACACATTAACCCTTACAGCAATTGAAGTGCAATGGTTTCAATTAAGGCACTGACAAGCGGCCTATTAGTGAGTAATGAGTAAAGGAGTAGATTCTATTGGGTTCAGGTGTTAATGCTTGTAGTCATTAGGCGTACGTTCGCCTACCGCATGAACGAGTGGTGTCCGCAAAGCAATAGTACACTTGTGGACACCGCACATTTCTTCCCTTTTTGATCGCGTGCATTCGGAGTGCTATCCGAATGTACGCCCCCCAACATAAGTGTACTCCCCCGTGTCCGCCCATGTTTCCGCCCCGTTTTGCCCACTTTGAAACTACGCCCATGTGACATTCCGCATGACGCCCATAATACGCCCATATTTCCCGAATGATTGCGGGGAACAGTTTTGTACGGGATTTGGCCGAACTGGTACGGAGTCAAGGCGTGGCACATGCGCGTTGCGTTCGCCACGCATGCGCAGACGCCGTAAAGACGCGATCCGAAAGTATGCGGTAAAGTCCGCGTCAATCAGAATAAGGGCCAATATGCCAGCAGTGGCTGAATAATTTATTCAGACGGTAATCAGTATGAAATAATATTTATTAACTCTAATAATAGCAAATTATAAAAATAACTAAGAAAATGTACAACAAAATACATTTAAAAAAAAATAAAGGATTTGGGGATTGTCACAAAGGTGACATGAAGTGGTATGTAGCAGTATTTAAAAGTCAAAATGTCATAAAACATCCATAGTAAGATTTTATATTACCGATTGGGAGATTGCTCCACTGATGAAACTGGATGAAGGGTTGTTGGTGTTGTTGGTGTGTACCCGATTGGGAGATTGCTCCACTGATGAAACTGGATGCAGGGTTGTTGGTGTTGTTGGTGTGTACCCGATTGGGAGATTGCTCCACTGATGAAACTAGATGCAGGGTTGTTGGTGTGTACCCTCCAGTGATACTATGGATGTTTTATGACATTTTGACTTTTAAATCCTGCTACATACCACTTCATGTCACCTTTGTGACAATCCCCAATCCTTTATTTTTATGTATTTTGTTGTACATTTTCTAAGTTATTTTTATTGTGTTTTACATTTGCTATTATTAGAGTTAATAAATATTATTTAATACAGATTACCGTCTGAATAAATGATTCAGCCAGCGCTGGCATATTGTGTGTTTTTTATGCACTACGAAGATTATACGGTAGGAGGTGAGCATACATGGAACCAATGCATATATTGGAAAGCAAATACTTGTGTAGTAGTATGATAAACCCTGCACGAAAACATCCACGTGATCCACATCCTGCCTGCAGAGAAACCATCTGAGGCAGAGGCGTAACTAGAGCTTTGTGGGCCCCATAGCAAACTCTTGAAAGGGCCCCCCCCCCCATTAAAAAAAAAAAATCCTCTGCACAGCAGGCTCACCCCTTTCCCACTACACAGAGATGCAGGACAATAGGGAGAAGATAGATAAAAGGTGGTAGGGAGGGGATACAGAGACGCGAGACGGTGGGGAGGGGATACAGAGACGCAAGACGCTGGGGAGGGGATACAGAGACGCTAGGCGGTGATGACGGGATACAGAGACGGTTGGGAGGGGATACAGAGATGTTAGACAGTGAGAAGGGGATACAGAGACGCGAGATGGTGGGGAGGAGATACAGAGACGTTAGACGGTGGGGAGGGGATACAGAGACGTGAGATGGTGGGGAGGAGATACAGAGACGTTAGACGGTGGGGAGGGGATACAGAGACGCGAGACGGAGGGGATGGGATACAGAGACTTGAGATGGTGGGGAGGGGATAGAGAGACGCTAGACGGTGGGGAGAGGATAGAGAGACGCTAGATGGTGGGGAGGGGATAGAGAGATGCTAGACGGTGGGGAGGGGATACAGAGACGCAAAACGGTTGGGAGGGGATACAGAGACGTGAGATGGTGGGGAGGAGATACAGAGACGTTAGACGGTGGGGAGGGGATACAGAGACGCGAGACGGTGGGGAGGAGATACAGAGACGCTAGCCAGTGGGGAGAGATGTTAGATGGTGGGGAGGGAGACACTAAGGGGTAGGGAGAGAGGATAGTGTGATTCTGGGTGGCAGTCACACTCTAGTAACCAACACCAATAAACACTATTTACATACATGTGATAAATTATTCGAAATGATACGTACAGTACAAGTGGGGTAATTACATAAACACATTTACTCACCTCAGACTGCCTGCAGTTGCTCTTCTAAATCATCTGGCTGTCAGGCTCTCTCTCGCCATGTTGTCAGACCAGGGTAGAGATACCACCTGACCTCATCTCAACTGGCCCCCCTGACTGTTGAATACCCTGCCTGCCCTGGCCACCAGGACATCACCCCGGCATGCCGCTACGTGGGATCAGCGGTCAAGCATCCCCCCCCCACCGGACAGTGCCCGACATTAGCGCTGCGGTCCCCCTTAACTCCCCCGCTGGCCGCCCCCCTGACATCAGCGTCTCCTGGACTCCCCCCCCCCAGGTCTCTGCCCGGCATCAGCATCGCGGTCCCTCATAAGTTCCCCGCTGGCCGCAGCCGCCACCACCAGACCCGCGACTCCCCCCTGCACAATGGCGCACATGCATCAGCGTCAATTGACCCGCCCCCTCGCACAGCAGACATCCGGACTCCATCCCCATCTGTTTGTCATCACCGTGGCCGGCATCTGCATGACCCGGACCCCCGCCGGTCACGCTGATTGTCAGCAGTCACACAGCGGCAGCCTCCGGCAGTAGATATTAGCAGTGAGCTGACACTGCTCCCTGGCCGGCCGCAAAACAATTATATGGAAAAATGAAAAAACATCTTTATGGTGCAGGGGGTAGCATGCTAAGCCCGCGGGCCCCCCCAGCTGCCGGGCCCCATAGCAACTGCACCCCCTGCACCCACTGTAGTTACGCCACTGATCTGAGGCAACCAGCTTAGTGCACTGCATAGGTCAGCGCTGGCAGGGTGTGCAATCTGGCATGTTAGTGCATATGCGATAATTATATATGTGGTAGCTGGTGATGTGCGGCGGAGAGGGGCAGCGAATCTTATTGCATCCCACCCAGAATCTGATTGGTTGCTATAGGCAACATTATATCTTCAATAAAACTCCCATCTTAGTAAGGGTACCCGTCTGTCTGTGTGTGTTTTTGCGCATAGGTTGCAATTCTCTAAATCAGTCCACCTGTCTCTTCCATTTCTCACTGTACACCTACTGTATATTCATTTGCGGGGGGGGGGGGGGGGGGTTGGTCTTGAAAATAAACAGGATTTCAGCACTCCTAATATAAATAATACAAACCCAGCCATTCGCATGAGACCATACCGCTCCAACCGAGATTCCACCCTTTTTTGGAAGCGACCACCCATCAGGTGGGTGTGGATTAATAGGTCGACATTCATTAGGTCAACCACTATTGGTCGACAGGCAATAAATAGACAGATAAAAAAAGATAGACAGACAAAAACGATCGACACGGTCAAGATCAAAATTGACAAAGGGTCAACACAACCAAAAGGTTGATATGAAAATGGTCGACATGTGAAAGAACAGGTCAACACAAGCGTATTTCAGTTTTTTTTTTTGGTGTCTATGTCGAAATTTATCAACATGGACACAAAGAAAATCATGGAAAACATGTGTCGACCTTTTCCTGGGTTTATAAATCACATGTTGACCTTTTGCTTGTGTTGACCTTTTGTCAGTGTCGACCTAAACTTTGTCAACCTTTTTCATGTGTTGAACTATTGACTGTCGCTGTCATCCTATGGACCGCATACCGTGCCAGACACGGCTGGTCCCATTTGCCGTGAGCAAAAAGTAAGGAAGTACTGTATTCCAGTGTAGCATTTTGTAAAGGAAAGCTCCATAATACTAAATAAAGTACATCATAGGCTTTACAGAACAGGCACAGTGTTCTATGCACCTGCATTATACTCCGCATGAAACCCATAGCAATTCACATACCTAAACACTGTTATTTCTCAGATTATGTGAATGCTTATTGACTGCATATACTGTAGTTAGCTCTTTTCCTGTGTCTGTGACTGTGACTGTGACTGTGACTGTGACTGTGACTATGGGCCTTATTCTAGTTCACTCTTTCTGACAAATTCCTTCTTAGATGGACAAAACCATGTGCACTGCAGGTGGGGCAGATGTAACTTGTGCAGAGAGAATTAGGTTTGGGTGGGGTTTTACTTCAAAGTGAGATCTATATTGCAGTGTAAAAATAAAGCAGCCAGTATTTACCTTGCACAGAAACTAAATAACTCACCCAAATCTAATTCTCTCTGCACATTTTACAACTGCCCCCCTGCAGTGCACATGGTTTTGTCCATCTAAGAAGGATTTTGTCAGAAACCGTGAACTAGAATAAAGCCCTATGACCTAGATGGCAGGCAGTGTGCAATGTGTTGTAGCAGTTCTGTCTCCGATGCAGCAGTAAAAGATTCAATAATAAGTAGCCTTAAGCTTGGTACACACTATCTGATATTAATGACAAACTATATCGTTAACAATATCATCAGAGCTCCTGTATGAACAGTATAGGAAATACACAATAAATGCATCATTAACAATATTGTTTAGTAATACAATATGACCCAGCCGTCTGCTGAACATGCATTTGGGGGTTTATTCTAGTTCATTCTTTCTGACAAAATCCTTCTTAGATGGACAAAACCATGTGCACTGCAGGGGGGCAGATGTAACATGTGCAGAGAGAATTAGATTTGGGTGAGTTATTTTGTTTCTGTGCAGGGAAAATACTGACTGCATGATTTTACACTTCAATATTGATCTCACTTTGAAGAAAAACCCCACCCAAATCTAATTCTCTCTGCACAAGTTACATCTGCCCCACCCGCAGTGCACATGGTTTTGTCCATCTAAGAAGGATTTTGTCAGAAATAATGGACTAGAATCAGCGGTGTAGCTAGGTGCCATGGTGCCTGGAGCAAGGGCATATTTCGCCCCCCCCCCTCCTAAATGAATTGGGGGCGTGGCTAACATGTGTTGGCATGTTAGATTTAAAATATATAAGACAATGTAACGGAATCTGCTGCGCTATATAAGACGCTGTAACTGAACCTACTGCGCTATATAAGACACTGTAACGGAATCTGCTGCGCTATATAAGACACTAACGGAATCTGCTGCGCTATATAAGACACTGTGACGAAATCTGCTGCGCTATATAAGATGCTGTAACGGAATCGGCTGTGCTATATAAGACACTGTGACGAAATCTGCTGAGCTATATAAGATGCTGTAACGGAATCTGCTGCGCTATATAAGAAGCTGTAGCGGAATCTGCTGCGCTATATAAGACACTCTAACTGAATGTGCTGCGCTATATAAGACACTGTAACGGAATCTGCTGCGCTATATAAGACACTGTAACGGAATATGCTGCGCTATATAAGACACTGTAACGGAATCTGCTGCGCTATATCAGACACTGTAACGGAATCTGCTGCGCTATATAAGACACTGTAACGGAATCTGCTGCGCTATATAAGACACTGTAACGGAATATGCTGCGCTATATAAGACACTGTAACGGAATCTGCTGCGCTATATAAGATGCTGTAACGGAATCTGCTGCGCTATATCAGACACTGTAACGGAATCTGCTGCGCTATATAAGACACTCTAACGGAATGTGCTGCGCTACATAAGACACTGTAACGGAATCTGCTGCGCTATATAAGACGCTGTAACGGAATCTGCTGCGCTATATAAGACGCTGTAACGGAATCTGCTGCGCTATATAAGACACTGACATAATCTGCTGCGCTATATAAGACACTCTAACGGAATGTGCTGCGCTATATAAGACACTGACAGAATCTGCTGTGCTATATAAGATGCTGACAGCTGTAAATAAATATATATATATATATATATATATATATATATATATATATATATATATATATATATATATATATACAGATAAAGAATAAAGATATATACAGCCCACAGCAGGGCCGGGGCGGCAGCAGAAGCCAGAGAGATTCACTCTCCACTAGTGTATAATATACCAATTGTATACATCTGTAGCACACTGAGATATAATTTATGTATACAGTAGTTGGAGCCATGTTGCTGTCCCCTAATGGTCAACCCTTCACCCCTATATAAATGTCAAGGTGCTAGTCTAGGTGATGGCCGGGTCAGGTGACACTGTACTTACAGTTCTGCCTCCAGAGTCCTGCTTAGCTCATGTTTCCAAGACAGGCAGCTGCTGCAGCAGTGTCTTCTGCCCGGCTTCCGTCCCCTTGCTCAGGCGGCTGGGGGATGTAGAGCAATAAGTCCAGCCAGCCGGGTGACAGGGAGGTGCAGGGCAGCGCTGCTTATAATAAACATTCAGGACGTGACGCCTAGTACTCCGCCGGCAGCTGCTTCTATAGAAAAGCACTCTGCCGGGTGCCGACGGCTCAAGCTGTCAATCAGCAGCGGGGCCCGGAGCAGAGCGCAGCGCAATCACTAAATGCACAGCCTGTCCCTGACAGGCGCCGGCGCCCACCGCAGACCCCGCTGGCGCTTTCTCCTCCAAATAGCCGCGGGGTCTGCCTCACGGTGGCTCTGGCGCCACTGTTTGAACTGCAGGCAGGTATCATTTGCGGAGGGGGGGCGGGCCGGCGGCGCCATTCAACCAATCGGCGCCCGAAGCAGGAGCTCCGGTGGCTCCGCCCTCCCTACGCCTCTGACTAGAATAACCCCCTTAGTGATGATATAGGCAGGTTTTATTGCATGTTCCGACGCGGGGGTGGGGGAGCATTAATGAACCATGGGAACACACATCATTAACAATATAGTGCATAAACATTAGACATATGCACAATAATATTATTAACGATATCTTTATTGCGTATATTTTTTTTAAAAAGTATTGCAAAGTATGTACGCACCTTAACTTGTGAATCAGCTATCAAACCATAGCACCAAATTCAGAAAACAATATATTGAAATATATAACAGTTGAAAATGCTTCACATGGTGGGCCTGATTCTTGTTCATTCTCTCTTTAATGGCCAAAACCATGAGCACTGCAAGTGAGGCAGATGTAACATGTGCAGAGAGAGAATGCAAGGCGTCCGCCCTCCCCTCGCAGCGTGCACTCTCGGGAGGAAGTGGGTGGGCTGCTCACATCCGGTGATGTCAACTGCCCGCCCCCGGAATCAACGTTACGGGTTGATTACCATGGGAACGTCCAACGTTTACATGGGAACGTCCAACGTTTACATGGGAACGTCCAACGTTTACATGGGAACGCCCATGAAGCGCTGGGCATTCCCATAGGCACGACTATCCGCCACTGCCCCATGCCCCTTGGGTGCATGCACCCGGCAAACAATCAGTTTGCCGTAGCCGTACGCACCTGGCATATGCACATGTGCAGAAATTACCCTGCACATGTGCATACGCCCACCATCAGCCCCCATGTGAATGTTCTGGTCTGTGTGAATGGACCAGAATAACCCCCATTGTGCCACACCGTAATGCCCATTACACATTTTACCACACACCATAATGCTCATTACACATTATACCACAAACTCTAATGCTCATTACACATTATAACACAGACCGTAAAGCTCAAAACACATTATGCCACACATCGTATGCCTGCCCACCCGCTCTTACAGTGCACCACGCCAGATGCACTTAAGCAATGCTGCCTGCAGCACTCATTGACAGCCGGGCTGCCTTGCAGATGTGCAGGTGGCCATCGGCGGCAGGCGAACATAAGTGGCAGGGGCAGATCTAGACTTTACATTTATGGAGGGCCCTGCATTGTTAGAGGAGCATTTGTAGCACCACTATTGGGTGTGTTTATGACTGCCTATTGGCATGCCCTGCAAAACAAAACATCTCTCAGCCCACACCACCACACACACACTCGCATACAAACTAAAAACAGGGATAGTGCGTGCCGAAGGTGAGCTGCAAAAATTTCACCATAATACCTATTTCACATTATGCCCATTACATATTATACCACATGCCGTATTATCCATTGCATGTTATACCACATGCCGTAATGCCCATTACACAATATGCCACAGACCCCAATGCGCAATACATATTATACACCACATCACAATGCCAATTACACATTATGACACAAGCCGTACATATTATACCACAGACTGTAATGCCTATAATATATAATGCCACATCAGTGCTGCTTACATACATGCTCATTGCCAGGGGTTACATGCTTGTTGCCAGTGGTTTAATTCTCATTGCCAAAGGAGATTACATGCTCATTGCTAATGAGGGATTACATGCTCATTGCCATGGGGAGTTTACATACTCATTGCCACGGGGAGTTTACATGTTCATTGCCCAGGGGGAGTTTACATGCTAGTTGCCCAGGGGTAGATCCACAGCACTGCTGCTTGAGCCAGTGTCTGCAGCTCCCATTGCCTCCTCCAGCTTCCCGCTGATGTCACTCTGCAAGCAGCAGCCTGGAGCTGCATGTCTAGTCCCAGGCACAACCCAACTCCAGCAGCCGCTGACCTCCCCCCAGGGCCGTCTTTTCGTATGGGTTTAATGGGCACTTGCCTAGGGGCCCTAGCTGTATAAGGGGCCTATACTGATCCCCTTTTTCTAGGGATACCAGAATTTTGAAAATCGGCCCTGGGGAAATGGAGATATCCAACTTCAAAACAACAGTCCACATCCGACCTGTTAATTACAATTCCCAGTCATAGTTCTCAAATTCTCTCTGACTTAGAGTTTTTCTGAGAGTATATTCCAAAATCGGGGACTCTCCCCTTTCTGTGGACACTAGAAGCTTGTCTTTATCTTGTCCAGAATCAGAGATATCAGCCTTACAGCAGCCGGTCCCTGCTCCAGCTCCAAACGTCTGGTGTACAGTTTTATATTTTTGTCAATGGATTGCTCTGGCTCCTGATCTCTGATCCCCAAGTTCCCAGCACCTCCTGAAAGTTGGGACTCTAGGTTTTTATACTATTGAAGGCTAAGAAATGGATAATGGCGATATCTGCAGTCAAACAAGCTGCCCTTCCACCGGAAAATGACGAATATTAAGCCCACTCCATTATCCAAACCTCCCCTGCATATAAAACACCCCCTACCTCCCTGGAAGTCATTTACAAGGGACCCATCATTCAGCTCAGTGCCCCCTTCCATGCGTTAGTGCTCTCCCTCCCACCACCTGTGCAGTAAAGGAGTAATTAGCAGAAGTTACTGCTCCAGGTCCTACATGTTGAATGGAAGATAGAGCACCCCCTGCCACCTGTGGGACATCAAAGCTACTGCTGATAGCACCCCCCACCCCTAGGAGGGGAGAATGGGTAAGGGCCCCAGTGCATTGCTTTGCCCAGGGGCCTACACTCAGGGCTATTTTTCAGCAGGCTCCAGCAGGAACTGAGGCCCTTATTCTAGGTCACTCTTTCTGACAAAATATTTCTTAAATGGACAAAACCATGTGCACTGCAGGTGAGGCAGGTGTAAAACCCCACCCAAATCTAATTATCTCTGCACAAGTAACACCTGCCTCACCTGCAGTGCACATGGTTTTGTCCATCTAAGAAATATTTTGTCAGAAAGAGTGAACTAGAATAAGGGCCTCAGTTCTTGCTGGAGCCTACTGAAAAATAGCCCTGCCTACACTGCTGTTAAGATGGCCCTGCCTCACCCTCTCTCCTGCCCACAGTGCAGCTCAGTACTCTTCCGACTCACTTCCAGCCTGGCAGCACCGCAGGCTAAAAAAATCACTGTTATGGGGGGCGATCTCCCTAATCACCCCTTTAAATCCATCCATGGTGAGGGGGGTGCCAGACATTAGGGGGTGCCTGTGCACACCCGGCACACCCCCTGCACATGCATATGGTGTTCGCTGTGCAAATACAGTAGATGTGTGCGGCTGCAAAACTATTAGCAGCCATGAAAATAAATTGAAAACCATTTGTAAGTCATTTACCAATGATTTTCCCACTGGGCAACAATCATCGAAGGCTCAGAAGGTGATATTCAGGCTAATTGAAAATTTTGAATATCCGATTTTGACTATCCAATTTTGACTAACTGCCCTTAAGATTTACTTACCTAGGTCAAATACATTCTAAGGGCAACATAGACCCTTATTCAGATCTGATCACAGTACAAATTTGTTCGGATGTAACATGTGCAGAGAGAGTTAGATTTGTGTGAGTTATTTTGTTTCTGTGCAGGGTAAATACTGGCTGCATTATTTTTACACTGCCATTCAGATTTCAGTTTTAACACACCCCACCCAAATTGAACTCTCTTGCACAGGTGACATCTGCCCCACCTGCAGTTTTGGTTTTGCCCGTTTTCCAAACAAATTTGTACTGTGATCAGATCTGAATAAGGCCCATGGTTTTGTCCATTTTGAGAACAAATTTGTACTGCGATCAGATCTGAATAAGGGCCATAGTCAAGAAAGATTTGCCTGACAGTCTATTTAGCCATCCGATACCGACGCCGTGAGGCCGCATCGTGAATGCATGCGGCTGAACAGCAATTAGCAATTTTCACTAACTTGCTATGCGATTTTGACTATAAAGTTGTAATTGATAGCCAAAAATACATCATGTGTGTACATAGCTTTACTCGGCGAGTGTTTGGTGCCGGGTTGGGCCTCGAATTTCAGCTTCCTTCTGCAGCAGGGAGCTTCATAACAGTGACCAGAACACATTTCACTATATGGGCGTATATGTAGCTACACAGTAATGGATGTAAATTTGTTTGTCTCTGTAATGTGCAGTGCCGAATATTATTTTCACAATATGTATAAAACAAACTAAAAATAATAATAAAATAAATTGAGTACAATAAGCCTCAAATACCCGTGAGACCTTTTCAGAAGGTTTAATTTACTTCACATATATGGTCTGTTGTCTTTCATTTTTCTCATTATTGTCCAATTGTATAAATGTACATTTTCGGTTCCAAGATGTAGTTTGATATATTAAATGAGTTATCTGGATTTCAGAAGCCAGAAAAAAAACAGAGCATATGATCTTTGTGTCATTCCAGGGAATAAGTGTCAATTTAATGTGATGTGATGGCAATTATATAGTAGTCTGTATTGCCAATATAAGTGTGGCTGCTCAAAGATGGGTTAAATAGACATTTACCTCTAGTGTAGCATAAAAAATATGAAGCTGCGGTGACCCGGAAAACAAATTTGATCTGGATGGTGATACAGAAAATGGAGCCAAGTGCAGAGATGCTGAGAATATTTCCCACAGATTGTCACAAAGCAGAAGGAGCAGCAGATGAAGGATCAAGGACCCCAGGCTGTGCAAGGGTTGCAAATATGCATACATATATTCCTTTATTTTAATTAAAGACGTGTCATCTATTGCAACGCCTCATTCCCTCCAAGGCATGTTCTTTGCAGGTGGACGGGTCCTTTGCCAGCTTCTGGAAGATTCAGTAATGCTCACTGGCTAATGCTGCTGGGGCTCTCTTGTATAACCTTGCATACTTTGCTGTGCATTATGATGATAAGCCATTGACATTGTAAAGTGTAATGACCTAGGGCAAAAAAAGATAGAACATATATTCATTATTGTATTGAATGCTAAACCACATGGAACCTTCCTTATTTTAATAGAACAGTAACTTTAAATAGTGCAGGGGCAGGGGGAAATGATAGCGATCATCCCTGTCCATACACGCTGGGCATAATCGCCCAGTGTGTATGGACCTTAAATAAACAGGCTTTTTTCAGACAATGCTTAAATGTTTACGCCACAGTGCTAAGGGCAAGCTAGTAAATGCAACCCACAAAGCCATTTTAAGCACCTGCAGTGCCTGCCATATCTCATTTTGCATCTGTCCCTTGATTGTCATCAGCATTTACTGTACATTTGTTTTTGTTTATTCATTTTCTTGTTTTTTTATTATATTTTTTTCATCATCCTCTTAGGTTAATCCTTTAAGTAAGTTATTGTCCACGGAAAGCATAATGCATTTGCAGCATAAGTCTCTCCCGATGATTCAATTAGAAACCAAAAGAAAAGCACTGGCTCGTTAACTTGGCCCTGAGGGTTATCTAAATGGAAGGCCAATGGAACTGTCTACTGAAATAACATGGGACAAATGAGTTTTATCTAATCAAAGAGTCATAATCTACAACACATGAATAGTGTAAAATTAATAAGAGGTTTATTGTTTCAGTAACTTTAGGCCCATTAGTATGAACAATTACATGACGTTGCTTTTGATGAGCGTTCATTAGAGAAGTCTACATAAGGAACGTATAAAAGTTGTTCATATATACAGTATGTCAAAGCACGCTAGACATTCATTGCAAAACATCTTGTCTTTGAATCAGAGCACCCTAATAGGCAATCCAAGACATTTTTTGTCCTATTCCATATGTTCCTTAAATATTGCTCAGTCCGGCCACCATAAATATCTTAACTCAATTATGAGAGTAGAAGAAATTGCTCTTTTACATTGATACTTATTTTTACATTAGGCTAATCATGCATAGAAATGTGTCATTCTGTTGTAGAACTGATGTGAAC
Organism: Crinia signifera; assembly: GCF_055691185.1. Lineage (NCBI taxonomy): Eukaryota > Metazoa > Chordata > Amphibia > Anura > Myobatrachidae > Crinia > Crinia signifera. Next base: position 132,267,854 of record NC_139218.1, read on the forward strand.
TACATATCCCAGCATTCCCTGCAGCAGTTTCCCACTAGAGCAGGCATACTGGTTAGTCCCAGGGGTGCCGGATGACATCGAAATCCTGACTGTTAAAACCCTGACAGTTGGGCAGCGGCTATCCTTCCTTGTGGGGGTCCACAACCCCCATAGAGGGAGAATAAAATAGGTGGCGAGAGTAGTGAGCCACTGTGCGTGCTCCCTGTGTGGCGAGCGCAGCAAGCCTGCAAGGGGCCTCATTGCGCTCGCCCCGCTGTCTGTTTTCCGTCAGTTGGGATTCCGATGTCGGGCTAATGACTGTTGGAATCCTGACTGACGGTGTGTTATGCAACACCCAGTCCTAGAGCAGGTTAAGGGATCCAGGCTGCCCCCCCCCCCCCCCCCCCCAAGTTCTACACCACTATAATTATAAAATAATACATGGGGTTAAATGTACAGTGATAGGGTACAATTGTTTAGACACATAATAAAAATGCACCACATCGTACATATCAAATGTGCAATTTTCAGCCTAAAACTGCAAATGCAATTTGGTCCAATTTTTTAGAACAAACCAGAAATCATTTACGTTTTCTGACAAATTTATAGTAAAGGGAATGTGCAATTTTTAAGACATTGCTTATTTTTAGTAATGGTAGTGTGCAGTTTTCTTTGTCAAAGTAAAAAAAATGGAGTGGGGTCCTTTCTCCACAAGCATAACCTGCCTGGACTCTTTGAGCAAGTACTGTTTCAGAGATACAGTGGAAAACAGTGGAAAAAAATTCATAGGGTTCCATGTTTCCAAAATCAGCACCGGGCTCTTGGACCAGTCCTGGTTTCAAAATATGGGGACAAACGGAGAAGGGGTCCCCATATTTTGGAACTAGCAATGAGCTTCAACAGTTAGCAGTGTAATACCACACTAGGGGGACACTTTTTGTACAAGGTCCCATGGCCGTCACATTACCCAGTGACTGTTCAGCTCTGGCTGGGGCCCTCTGGGGAGTCGGAAGCCCCACTCTAATAAAGGGGTTTTCCCCAGCCCCCCCCCCCCAGCTATGGCTAAAGCCCAAGGTTATCTCCGACACCTCTTAGTGCACTGTCATTAACTGAAGTTCTCCTAAGATTGATTTGATTTACTGAACTGTCTTATACTGTGATTGAATGATTATTACATATACTGATTAGACTATATCTTACCAACAAATATAAGCTAAGGAGAAACAGTTAAATAAACAATACTCGCTCTTGACTAATTGTAACCTTTACATTGCCATTATTGGTTAAATTGTGTTGATCAACAGTAATTGTATTTATCCGTGTTATGTTATGTCTTCTATGTATTTTGTAATAAATGCACACGAGTTGTTATTTTAGCTTATAAAAATAAAAGTTAATTCTTAATTCACTCATTGGTCAATACATTTTCAAGCGTGCCCCAAAACCCCACTTGTTCTTCCTTAGTCTTTCTTTGACTTGCCCTTTCTCTTGTAGTTTGACTACAGAACCCAATATCTATTTTTAACTTTTTATGTATCTATTTTTACACAATCAGCCCAGCATTCACTGCCCAGGGACACTGGGGGCAGACTCGGGCTTCAGCCTAAGCCAGTGGGACAAACACTGACTAGTTTCAGCCAGACTTACCTACAGTCAGGTGACTATACTGCTAATGCACATCTTAAAACATATAATTTGATTTTTTTTTTGTTATGTGTTGATTTTATCTACAGTATTAAATAATGTATTACTTTGATTGACATCTGGTGATTAGCACAGTTACTTACCTATTTTTACCCATTTTCTTATTGGGGAGTGACACCTCCTTGTTTCAGTAACAGCTGCTTGACAAGGCAGTGCTCCAGATATATTTTTACATCTATTTTTTCTTTAACCCACAAATTGAATAGGCTTCTTGCCCTTGATTAAGCATGTGTTCATATAATTTTCCATGAGCAATGAGCATGTGGCACACCCCCCCCCCCCCCCCGGGAAACCAGCATGTAACCCCCTGTGGCAAGGAGCATGTAACCCCCTGGCAACAAATTTGGAACATCTGGCCATTAGCATGTAACCCCCTGGCATTGAGCATGTAGGTAACCGGCACTTATGTGCATAAGATGTATTAGGCATTATGGTGTGTTGTATATAGAGTCTGTTTAGTAGCCATCTCCACTTTCAACCGTTCTCAGAAAAGTCTGGATTATCATACTACTGTGCTGAATAAAAACAATGCCTACTATTAAAAAGATCAACTCATCTCTGCCCATTATTGTAAAGTGTCCCTAGTATGTTGCAAATCTATAGTTATATGACTGCAAACTATTACTTAAAACCAAGCAGATTTCTATTTCCTTAATACTAGGTCATACCTTGCAACAGTAAAGATTTTTGCGGGACCGGCCCATTTTTTTGTGATGGTCCCGCCCAGCGACAACAGTGTGTTGCAGCGGAGGGCAGTTTGGAGTCCCCCCTGCCCGGGCACTGCTCTGCTGAGCAGCGGTGAATAGACATTGAGCGCACGCAATGCCACAGACGTGGCCTCGCGGGAGCACAACAAGGATAGGCCATACCCCTTTGCTGCTAGGTCACGCCCCCAGGTTTCAGGAGACTCACAAGTTGGGCGGTATGACTAAGCAGCTCATGACTTTAGAATGAAACCTTGCAAGAAGACATACAAAGACAATCTGTGCTAGGAATCTAATGTTTTGAAAGTTAACATGCTGGCAAGAGTGTCTATACCAGGAAAGAACTTGGTGTTTATGTCGTATTTACCCTGCAGCCGGGTGTAATCTAATACCAAAAACAGACAGAAACATTAAGCCTCCTTACAGTACTTTTACTTATTATGCTACTTCTAGTTCTATAATTATTCTAATTATAAAGACATATATACCGGTATATATATATATATATATATATATATATATATATATATATATATATATATATCAGACCTAGGAACAGCATAAATGTATTTATTAAACCTGTATCACTTTAAAAATATGTTTTTGCAGGGGAACTGAGATATGGCTTGAGGACAAATATACTTTAAAGACATGACATACAAACTGTCAGATATTTAATAAAATATGGTGCTCACATTTTACTACTTTAATATTAGATTTGATTTTACTATGCTTATATAAATACACATCCAAGTCTCCAGGTGTCAATGTGCCCTTAAGCTAGTAACCAAACCTCAGAAAAAGTATATTAACCAAGGGAAACAGGTTTATTGACATACCGTATATCAATGATGACTACTTTAGAAGATTTTTCTAATTATTTTGTTCTCTGAGTATGCCCAGAAATGAGATGGATCTGTAAAATTTCCCCCCACTCAGAGGTCATTAGTACGGGTGGATTTCTACATAATGTATTGCAGTTCCACATATCCCTTATCAATACTGCCTTTAACAACATGTCTCTCTCTCTCTTGAGCATGAGACACTGATCTCCATTCACATGCTATTTACTATACTTATATGCAGATACTATGTGCATGCAATATGCCTATAACAAGCATGCTTGAATTGTTCTACTGTATTTGCCTCTATCACCTCTGCTGGGAGGCTATTGCACTTATCCACTACCTTTTCTGTAAAGTCATTTTTCCTTAAATTCCCCCTGAATCTTCCTCCCTCTAGTTCAGGCATTCCCAACCACGGTCCTCAAGGCACACCAACAGTGCAGGTTTCAGCACAGATTACTTAATTAGTATCTGAGGGATTCTGATTAAACCATCTGTGCTGAAGCCTGGATATCACTAAAACCTGCACTGTTGGTGTGCCTTGAGGATCGTGGTTGGGAATGCCTGCTCTAGTTTCAGTGCATGTCCTCGTGTTCTGTTGCTCCTCTTCCTGTGAAGAATGTCTCCCACCTGTACCTTGTTAAAACCCTTGATATATTTGAAAGTTTCTATTATGTCCCCCCTTTCCCTTCTCTGCTCTAAACTATACAGATAAGGGAAAGGGAGACATGATAGAAACTTTCAATAGATAATAAAGTAAAAAGATACACCTATTAAAAAGAATACATTAGACATACGGGCACTGTATTGATGTGTTAGAATAACCACAAATAACACTAATCTTATAGGAGGGGGCATTATTTAAACACTGAAAATGCTAAGTGTTCATTAAGACTCTTGAGAGCGACTACAATTAACCCGGGAATCCAGCAGGATTCACACTGAAGAAGATTTAGGGGACGATTGCCACCTTGTATAGACAAAGGTACACAATCTATCATTCTGTATCATAAACTGTTTAAAGGAAGGTCACTTATTCCATTGTTAAGTGCTGCATGTATAGCCCTCCGGTGAAGGGCCATTTGCTCTTTGAATTTACGTTCTGTTTTGATGATGTAGCTCAAGTTAAAAGGTTATGATTTGGTAAATAACCAATGAGGAGATGTTACAGTGAGGATGAATTTGAAACACCTTACCAGTGTACACATAGGTTCTTGGGTTGGAGCTCTACAAATGACATTCGTTTTTACCAAAAGGTATTTTAGTTTGCGGTAAGGCACAGGTCTCTGATTCATAAAGGGGAGGGAAGAGTCACTTTATATCAGTGACCAACATGTTTTAATTACTTTGTTAAACGCTTGTGAAGCTACATTGTAATTATTCACCCATGGGAGGATGTCTGAAGGAAATTGAGATTTGAAAGAGGATTGTAAAAGTGTAATTCTATCCATCTGCATTACTTTATGCTTACACGATCTCAGATTTTTCTTAGAATAGCCCCTATCAAGAAATTTTGCCATCAGATTGTCAATTTGACTCTCCAATTCAGACTCATCATTGTTGATACGACATATTCTAATCATATGCGAGTAGGGCAAACCATGGATAAGGCTACGAGAATGGCAGCTTTGTGGTTGGAGCAGAGTATTTCTATCTGTGTTTTTCACGTAGACACTAGTTTTCAAAATATTATCTGAAATAGATATATCTACATCCAAAAAATGGATCCGATCACGACTTAAATCAAATGTGAATTTGACAGGACTATCAGCAATGTTTTGCCCTTGTATCAAGTCGATCAACATTGATTTATCCTCATGCCAAATCACAAAAAAGCAATCTATATAATGTTTGAATAGCAGAATATGATCAGAAATGTATAGAACAGAAAAGAAAATATCAAACTCAACAAAATACATAAAAATGTTAGTGGCAGGCCACAGCTGGCAGACACTTTATATGCAAGGTCCCACAGCTGAACCGTGATCATCCTGGTTGGTCAGCCCTGGATGGGGTACCTGGGGTTGTTTTGTGATTTTCAATTTGCACCCTTATAATGACCAAAAATGACCAAAGATCACAAAACAAATTACATTTTTGATGTTTGCTTATTGCAAAGTCCCATACCAACCTGTGGTAATATCCCAGCAGACCAAGAAATGTCCTAACTTGCGAATTACATTTGGATTTACCAGTGGGGACTGCTTTGACCTTACTAGGCTGAGGTTTAAAGTGTCCTCTGCCTACACTGTACCTCAAATACTTTGCTTCCACCATACCAATGGCACATTTCTCAGGGTTGGCGGTAACCCTGTTTGCCTGTAGAGTCTTTAATATAGCCTCTACCTTTGCTAGATGTGAGTCCCAGTTAGAGCTAAAAATAATGATGTTGTCTAAATATGCAGCTGCCTACTCCCTGTGGGGCCGCAGCAACCTATTCATAGCTCCCTGGAAGGTTGCTGGGGCACCATGAAGAGCAAATGGCAGCATTTTGTACAGAAAGAAGCCTGAGGTAGAGAAGGCTGTTGTTGCTTTAGCAGTTTCCGTCAAAGGAATCTGACAATACACATTTGTCAAATTGAGGGTGGAAAGATACTGACTTTTGGCTAAACTTTCCACCAGCTCATCAACCAGGGGCATAGGGGACGAATCAAAGTGAGAAACTTGATTTGAAGAATCTTAAAGCATTGAAGAATCTAAAGTCATTGAAGAATCTTAAAGCACACAAAGCGTTAGGTGCTAAAACAATGGGATTATTCCACTCATTGGTTGATTCTTCTATGACACCTACGCTCTATCACCTCTTGCTTTTCCACTGCCTCAGGTATGCGATACAGCCTCTATTTAATTACCACCCCAAGTAGAGTCACAACATCATTTTGGATGGTCTGTGTCTTTCCAAGAATGGCAGAAATACATCTTGGTACTGCACCACAAAATTCACCACTTTTTGACTACAGGGTCAGGTGCTGCTCAATCACCACTGCCAACTCCTTAAAAGTCTGGGGTTCAGCCTGAAGAGCCCATTGTTGCACCATGTGGTTTAACATCTGCATCGTCTGGTCCAGGCAACTATATCCATAATTTGCAACTGAGTTTTTATCCAGCTGCAACCAGTCAGGCTAGTTTGGCCAGCTGAATCCAGGGAGGCTCAGAGGCATCCATCCACCAATTATGAAAATCTTGGGCTTTGCTGGGGCCCATCACCCCCAATCCTGCTAAGTATAGCCTTTTTAAGGACAGGGTAGGAGCATACCTCAGCCACAGTCATATCCACATGGGCTCTCTGCATGTCCCCTGTTAAACAGGGAGCCAGTCTATCAGACCATTCCTCTGCAGGCCATTTTAAAGGCGAGGCGATGTACTCAAAGATGCAAAGGAATTTCATCAGCTGGAGTGGGCTTCCGTAACCTCTCCCTCTCCTGCCTAGCTTTTTTCATCTCGTTTAACTCATCATGCAGCAGCTTAATATGAGATTGCTGTGTTTGAACCTGAGTTTGCTGCCCCCGATGCAACATCTAAATATGGGCTTATTGTCCCTGAATCTGTGTTTGCAGTTTTTCAGGCAGATGCTGCTGTCCAGCAGCCATCTTCTGCTGCCCATCATGTACCATTTGAACCTGAGCTTGCTGCCCAGCTGCCAGTTCAAATCTTTTCAGTAATTCATCCATAGTACCCTTTAAGGGGTTAATATAATGTGAAAGGTTCACAAAAGAGACTTAGCTTATGCCTGCCTGCCTCTCTGGCCACTTAACACAAAACAAAATATTGTGGTCCACATGGTATGTATTGGATTCCTCAAAGAAGTCCAAATTTCATGTAGTAGATGAGAATGGAAAACATATATAGTGGCAAAAGGTCAAGTTTGACTAAGCTTTAAACTCAAAATACCACACCAAATGGTGTTTACCAGTGGCAATGTGAGATGTAAAAACCTGAAAATTCCCAAGTACGTTCACCAATGTGAAGGAAGACAATAAGGGGGGTATTCAATCCCCAACGCTATTTCCGACGGGGCAAAAGCTGTCGGGCCCATTTTCCCGAGAACGGCTGTGAATTGTCACGATCATGGCCGGATCTTGACAATCCATGGCCGTTTACTCGACACGCCCCCTTTTCGACAAACAGCAGGTGGGGCAATGAATCCCACCTGGCGATTTGCAGTCGAGCAAAATGAAACCCGGGTCAGGATCACGGCTGTCGAAATGGACCTGTGGAAGCTGTAAACGAAGGAAGTTATTTGATTGATTTTTTGCATGGATATGTTTATTTATAGTCTGATCCACTATAGCAGTATGAAATAAGTTTATTATTTTTCTTTTATGTGATTTTTTTGTGTAAATTGACTAACCTCGCTGTCAGACATCATACACAAGACAAACAACACTTAACACTGAAAAAATAAAGACAAACAAACACTCACAAACAAAGCACTCCTCTATAGACTGAAATTAAATAAAAATGACAGAAAAAATACAGACTAAAAAGCACATTAGAATAAAGACAAGACCATTGACACAAAAAATACATCTCTCAGAAATCGATAGCAACTCAACAAGTACACACCAGCTCCTCTACACACCTCTCTCTCTCACCACTCCTATAACTAAACCCCTGAGATTCAGAGGATTTGGAGCATATTTATATACAGGATCTGTGCCAAGACACTTCTACGTAGGACAATTTCAACCAATCATGCATGATGTATTATGAATCTTCTGTCATTGGTCGTTTCAATGAACAAGTATGCAATATCAACCAAAGCTACAAACTGCCAAATTCGATAGTTTGTGAAATACGGAGGGAAACAGATGAAAAATACGAATGGTTAAGATTGGATCCAATATCAGAGAATACAAATGACACAAAATCTGCATCTTAGTGAACATGACCATTCATATTGAACTCAGATGACACTGAATGAAAATCATCAGCTTAGTACATTTCCCCTAATACTCCTTTTTATTTTCAAAGAATCGTAGGTGAGCAATACTATTGTATTTATTTGTACACAAGCAGATATTTCATTTAAAAATGGCTTTTTTAAGAGGATGCATGTGTGTATAAAAAGTGTTGATATATACAGTTCTGTAGGTCTAGTTGAAGAGGTCCACCATTGCAAGGTGTGTCTATGAAACATCAAAACATGGGTCCTCACAAAAATTAGGTAATCTTGTACCCAACAACAATTTATCAATTTTAGTTTAGTGGCGTAATAAAAAAGATATTATATTTTACTTTGAGAAAGCTAAGTACAGACTGAGTTGGAACGCAACTCATTGTTCTGTGCTTCCAGCCCTTAATGTTCTCTGCCTTCCAAGAATATATTGGTCCATCTGTTATCTGTCATGTTGGCAGAGCCTTCCTTCTCTTGCCATTTGTTTCTTTCCATCTCGTTAATGAACTTGTTATCTGGCATTTTGTCATGCCCACCAATGCCGTCCTTTGCACTGAAGAATCTTTGTCTACTAAAAGTTTTGCCCATGGATATTTGCTGGAAGACATAGAACAGTATTTACATTTAGGGGTTTTAAATGTATCTATTGATTTTGATTTTGCATGTGGAAACTTTGTTTATTTAACATGCACATTATATAGACCTTAAGATTTAATAACCCATATGCTCAGCAAAAGATACTGAGGCCTGCGTTATACAGTATGTTTGTTCGTGCACAGTATATTTATTACAAAAGTCAAGATTTAGAGCTCATTTTTGTGCAAATTACTTTATGCTAATCTTCATTTTTATCTTACTGCTGTATGTTGCTCTTTGGATTTTGCCAGCTCATAGCATTTGCCGAGTGCCATGAACCGTTCTATGTAACAATGAACAGGGTGCATGTCCAAAACATATTTAAAATACAGTTTGGCATTCAACTACAGCAGGGGTGTCAAACACAAGGCCCGCAGGCCAAATCCGGCCCGCCAGACCTCTTCATGTGGCCCGCGCAGCCGCCGCCAGCCTTCACCTTTTATTCTCGATTTTTTTTTAAAACAAGAAAGCCGCCTCTTCAGCGCATGCGCGGCAGCCTACAAGCCAGAGAACGTCTGCCCTCTAGCGCAGTGCCGCCGGTCATCAACCCCTCCTCCGCTCCCACCTGCTGTATAGGAGCCAGAGAGAGGAAAGAGCAGGTTCGTCGTGGTGAATGGTGCTGCTGCTGCTGTGCGCTCCAGGTCACTTACTGCTGAGTGTGCACTGCACAGTGACCGGGAGCACGCTGCCCCCCACTCCTGGATAGATAGTGCGAGGAGCGCTACTCACAGGAGGGAGGGGGAAATGCGCCTGTGTGAGAGCGCAGCTGTGTCCTTTTTGGTGGAGCAGCTCAGACTGGAGTGGACGCATCAGAGCGGGTAAGTGTCAAACTCTCTGCCTATGTGTGTGTGTGTGCACTGGCACATTGCAGCCCATCATTAATTGCTGTGTCCCATGATAATAAGCAGGACATATGCCCTAAGACTGAGTGCTGCCCCCCTGTGCAGGCAGCGTGTGCCCTAATGCACTGCAGTTCACAGCAATAGCAGGAGGGAAATGCTACTGCTGAGTATACAATAATTGAATGCAGTGACAATAATTTATGATAATAAAGAGTGGACACATAGTCCTACAGATACAAACGGCCCTTTGAGGGTGACCAAACTGCTGATGCGGCCCCCGATGAATTTGAGTTTGACACCCCTGAACTACAGGAAGCATTTTTTGTACATTAGTTTTTATCAAGCTCTATTGTTCAATATAAGCCTTATGTATTGGTGTATATGTTCACTAGAACATAATCATTCTGCAAATTCTGCTTGGAAATGTAGTGCTCCAATTCTTAACAAAGGAGATTTCCGAGGACCTCCTGAGGAGTTGTTGATGCTCATCACCCAGGAAAAGGTTACAAAACCATCTCTAAAGAGTTTCAGACTCCACAAACTGTCAGACAGATTTTCTACAAATGGAGGTGAATTCAGACCATTATTAGCTTTCCCAGGAGTGGTCAACCAAACATAGATCACGCCAAGGGCGAGGTGTCTAATAGTTTACGAGGTCACAGAGGAACCCAAGGTAATCTCTAAAGAACAGAGTTGGAGCTGTTTTGTACAGAGGAATAGGATACAATTCCTCCAAGCCAATGTTCAGGACTAAACAACATTTACCAGCAGTTATTGCTGTTCAAGTGAGTTGGGATACGGTCATTGGGTCACCAGCAAGTTGAATCATTAGGTCGACATGAATTTAGGTCGACATGTAGGAAGGTCGCCATGAGTGTAGGTCGACATGGGTTAGGTGGACAGGGTCATTAGGTCGACAGGTTCATTCGGTCAACATGGGTTAGGTCGACAGTCAAAAGGTTGACATGGTGGTATTCCATACCCTACCATCCACAAAATAAAATATTGTCCAAGCCCAAAGCATGCGAGTGCAGTGAGTCATGCTAGGGGACGCGGTGCACTTTAATCTGTGTCCATGTTGACTGTGTCAACATTCAGGTAAAAAAACAGTGAAAACACCATGTTGACCTTTTGACTATGGACCAAACCCATGTCGACCTAATGACCCTGTCAACCTAACCCACGTCGACCTAGACTCATGTCGACCTTACTGCATGTTGACCTAGACACATGTCGACCTAAATGCATGTCAACCTAATGGTGTCAACCTAATGACTGTCTAACAACTTGCTGTTGACCATCTGATCCACACCCAGTGAGTCATAGCAGCAAATGTTCACATACTTTTACCACCCACTGATGATATTGGATTTTTTCCTCAACAAAAATGAGCGTGTCTAAAAAAAATAGTTGTCTAATTTGTTCGATTTGGTTCTTTTTATCTCCTTTTATGACTGGTCCAAAAATATGTGGTCCTTGGGGGGAAAAAAACCTTAAAAGCTGCAAACAGCAGCTTTTAAGCAAAACCTGGGTCGGATAAACTGGGTCAAGCTGTTTACACTGCACCATTACCTGGGTCCAACCCTGGTAGCTACTGTACCAGATTCCCAGGTTACTAGACTTGAGGTTTTATTCAAGGACTCTATTACTAAAATCCAGGTAGACCCAGCAAAAACCCATGTTGTATTTGACCTATGACTGACCACGGTTCTGCCACACCAGGGGGGGAGATTCTCTAAACTAAAAATGTGGTAAAATCCCGTTATCGGGTTTTTACCGCATTTTGGGATGCTCTAAGCATCCCCCATGGGGTTACCGCCTATGGGCTTCTACCGCGTCCCACCGCCGCCCTGCACCGACCCACCACCGCCCCGCACCTCCCCCCACCACCCCGCATCGACCTCCCCCCCCCCTCACCTGTGTCCGGGCAGCACAGTGCTGTGCTGCCCGGACCTGTGACCTCCTCCTCCCTGCACTATGATCCTCTTCCGGCTGCAGGGAGGAGAGCCCGGCACCGCAGCAGCAGCAGCGCCGGGTAAAGAAGGGAGGGGAGAGCCACCGGGTCCCCATGGGACCCGCTGACTCTCACCGCAAAGGACAGCTTTTAACGCAAGAGCTATCCTTTGCCATAATTATCGCATATGTTAGTGCATATGCAATAATTATGAATGCGATGGGCGGCGAAGGGGGGTGGAGCTGGGATGCGGATGTTAGAACATCCCCCCCCCAAGTCTGGTTTACACTAAAACTAGATTCAGAAGTTAGTGTTCACATTTCTTTATGTGAATGCACAGTACAGAAATCTGAAAAATGCGTGATTTATGCAAACAAAAGCACTTTGTGAAAATGTATGCTATTGTTTAGACGTTTGTGAATAACGTTGTTTACAAAGGCTTTTCATCATTTTATTGCCCAGTAAAAAGCTTTTTAATTCATGTGAATAATAAGCTATTTTTCATACAGGATATAGCATGTGCTGCTAAGATTACATCTCTAATACCACTTTCAGACAGAAGCTTTTTACAGGTTGTCCCGGGCCAGCTGGTTATTCTCGGGTCAACCCCTTTTACACTTAATCCATGTCCATACCCTCCAACATGGCCCATTCCATTAGGTACAAAATGCTCTGTTCCTGGACTTCCCTGCCAGTGGCAGTTACAGATGTGGGGCTGCAGCACAGTCCAATATTCAAAGAGGAGAGCCACACCTATTGCCACTCCAAGCATAACTGTCCTGGACTCACTGACAGTTGACGTGACCACCCCTCTTTGAATATTGGTCTGTGCTGGAGCCCCACATCTGTAACTGCCACTTGCAGGGAAGTCCAGGGACAGAGCATTTTGTACCTAATGGAATGGGTCATGTTGGAGGGTATGCATGTCAGCCCCGCAAAACAATGTAGTCATCAAAAGTGGACATCAAATACTGATGAGTCCCGCGTCATGGGTCAGCACTACTAATCTGCAATCAAGTACATTTAAGCATGACCTGGGTTGAAAAACCCCAGTCTAACCATTTGCAAATCAGTTTGGAACCAGGAGTAACCATAGTAAGGGTCAAGATCCTGGCAATTTGGATCCAGGCTGATCTGGTGGTAGGGGGGAATTATGGGTATAGATGTGCTGAGCCACAAGCTCCTGCGGGGGTCAGCACTCCTTGCCTTCCATGCAGTTATTGTCAGATGAACAGGGCCAATGGACAGAGAAGGGAATCTCACACACTGATTATACAGGTATTGCTGGATCTTCTCTTCAGTGATATAGTATTTGTATGCACAGTATCGACTAGGAAGGGATGGGGACCACAAAAAGATGTTTGTTTACTTTCCAACATGTTTGCTGCTTTGAGAATTAGCAGTGGCAAGCCATCAGGTAGATGCGACCCCACTACAGTAAAATCCCGTTCTTGCGGATTTATGTGCTCCCTGTGCGAATAAATGTTTATTGCTAGTGAATATGTCCAAATCCATTTGTAAGATGATCACTATCAATTATTATTTTTTCCACTGGTCACACCACTCATCACAAGTGCTGTGTAGCCCTGGACTTAGCAGCTGCGATGGATACAGGCTTATCCAGGGGTGCCAGTACAACGGTACGGGGTGGTAAGGCGTACCAGTAAAACATATTGTGCTGGTACCCCGTACCGCCATAACAAATACGCCCCCAAGTGCTTACTGTGCATGCGCGCATATGTAAGTGGTCCTCCGCCGCCCCACCACAGCTGATTCTCATCGGAGGGGAGCGCATCGCACATCTCTCCTTCCCCTCCCTATGTCACTGTGACTGTGCTGTCAGACAATCAGAGCTCGCGGGCTGGCAGCCAATCAGGAGCCAGCCACCGAGATATGATTGGCTGAAGGCCCAGTCACACAGTCAAGGACACAGTGAAGCTGGGGAAGGAGAGATGCATGATGCTCTCCCCTCCAAAGGAAAGCAGAAGCAAGCAAGCTGCGGAGGCGGTGGGGGACTGGAGGTGGAGAGGAGAACTCAGAGGCCCGGACACAGCCAGCACTGTGCATGAGTCAGACACGGAGGGTGAGTTGTGCTGCTGCTGGCTTGTTCTGGAACTGTCGGGGCATTTATGTGTGGCACTGTGGGGGCAAATCTGGCACTTGGGGCATATCTGGCACTGGGGGCAAACTTTTTTCACTTCAGCTAATACTCTGCACGTGTCACTGTTATATCACTACACACTTGGTTATTGTTTGTTTCTGTTTTATCTCTCTCCATTTCTGTTTACACAGCTTGTGGTTCCTGAGCGTTGCCAGGCAACAACCGATGCTTGACTCTGGAACCTGAGTCCTGCTGCCAATGATGTCATCAGTGTGGGCCGGTTGCATGAGCAGGCAGGGAATGAATTTACCGGGAGTAAGCATGTGATACAGAACAGATGAGATTTAGGTAAGTGTTGTACAGTTTGTTATTTGTTTTTAGCCTTGATAACTGAATAATCCCTTGAAACGTTTGCAATGCATTCTGTGTGCTGAGCTTGCTTTTTGTTACAAAGTCCAAGTGTGTGCCACGATACCCTTTTATATATATATATATATATATATATATATATATATATAAAACAAAAAATTTGACTTTCGCTTGCACTAGGAATAGCAGCAGCTCTCAATTTATCCTCCCTGTTAGTGGACAGAGAAGATAGGTATGAAAGAAGTATAGAGTGAGCTATGTGATATCCACCATCTTTTACATGCATTATTTCTCAGACATAGATTTCATGGTTCAGTTCTTCCAAAATAGAATACCCGACGCCTTTCGTCACAAATGACTTAATCGGGCCGAAAGTCTTTCTAAACCATTGAATACAGGTTAAAGGTTGGTTCCTGTATAAGGATAACTTTTGTGTCAATAAGTAGACACTTTATTCCAGCAGGAAAACGGATTTCAAATGAAATCAGAAAAAATTATATTTTTCCCAACAGAGATTGGAATTTTCCAACAGATTTTGGGCGGGATGTATTAAAATACATCGCCGCCCTTTGCGCCCCCCTCCCCCCCCGCCGCAATGCCGCCGCATATGTACTAACATATGCGGCTGGCATCGCGATGCGGTGACGGAGGCCCCCCGCGATACCTGTACTGTGGTCTGCGGGGGGTCTCCGTCACCTCCCAGCCGGCTTCTGCTGCTTTCACGCCGGGGACAGCTAAGCAGGCTGTCCCCGGCGCTTCCTCCTCCCCCCTGCAGCCGGAAAGGACGTCCGGATGCGTTGATAGGGGGAGGAAGGGCTTACCTTCCGGGATCCAGGAGGACCTGCAAGAAGGTAAGCCCAAGGGAGGGGGAGAGGGGGGGTCGGCGAGGCGGCGGGGTTGCGGCGACGCCGCGGGCGGCGAAAAGAAGCCCATAGGCTTCTATAGGGTATCGCCACCCAAAGGTGGCGATACCCTTCAATGCGGTATTATTTTTGATACATTGGAAAATGCGGTAAAACCGAGGTTTTACCGCATTTTCCATTTGATACATCTCGCCCAATAAGCAGTGACCTGGATCACTGGACTTAACCTGTGTCACCAGTGTCTTAGTACAGCTGTACTGAGACACTGGTGACACAGGATGTAAGGCAGTGGTCAGGGAACCGGGGTAAATTACCCCAAATAGGGTAAAAATGAAATTCCTGGGGATAATGGACGGTCACGATGCCGAGACACAGCCGGGCATGCACATGAATCTATACATCTGTGTCTTGGGAGCATGACTGCCCATTAGCCACAGGAATTTCATTTAATTGCATATAGAATATATATATATATATATATATATATATATATATATATATATATATATATATATATATATAAGTCCAAAAGAGTCCGTCACTCTGTAATATAAAGCAACTTGCTTCGGTGCGCAAACAAAATAATAATGCATGTAGATCCAACCAGTGGATGTCACTCGAATGTAATGAAGAACAACAAGGGGCAGTAAAGCTGGCCATACATCAGAAAGATATTGTACCCAATCATACAATCTCAATTGATTGTAAGATGGATTGTATGCAGATTGTGCGCACATCTTGTGTACACAAATCATACAATCAATCATCAGATGGATTGTATGACTGATTGTATGATGGATTGTATGCAGATTGTGTGCACATCTTGCATACACAATCATACAGCAGATGGATTGTATGACTGATTGTAAGATGGATTGTGTGTAGATTGTGTGTCCAAAAACCACCAAGGACTGCCGGGGATTTCAAGGGAAATTGTACACAATCATGAGCGCAATTGATCTTAAGATCGATCTTTCTGATGTATGGCCAGCTTAAGTTGGTCAACGTTTCAGGGGGCTTCCCCTTTTATCAATACCCGAATACAGTATGAAAAACAAACATATATATAGAAGAAAAAAGACTTACAATTATGTGCACCCGACACCTTGGCCACGCAGCCCGTCTGGGGTCCGGTGACGTCACTCGTGCGCGTCCGCGCTGACCGCCGGTCACCCCCGGGGGCGTGGCTGCACCTCGATGCTAACTCAACTCCATGGCAACCATGTGCTGTACGTACCTCTGTAGCCGCCTACCCACTGGGAACTGTCCATAGGGCTGTCAGTGCTTGGTGCTGACGACCGGACTCCGTCTGGGGACCAGGTGTACAAGGGAGATAGAATGCATCTGTGAAACATACAAACAATGGTGATAAAAATAAAATGAGAATATAACTTGTGGGCACAGGCATAATCTGAACAAGCTGAATGGTACAATGTGCTGAGAGAAGGACATAGCACCCAACAAGAATACACACAACTGAATAGGGGTTACACACTGTGCAATGTATCTGCCAACTCTGTGGCAATCCGCAAGATAAGCATAAGGGACGCCTGTGTACTGCGGGTACACACCATGCAATAAATCTTCCAACTAATATGACAATCCACTGAGAATCTAACTGAAAGATCTCAGAATGGAACAGTATAATGCAATAAATGAAAAGGATAGAAAAGAGACAAAGGGTGACATTCTATTAAGTGAGATTTTTTTTTTTTGCGATTTTTTTTTTTTTGCAAAAACGGCCGAAATCGCATGTTTTGCCATTTTCGCATATTTAATGAGCTGCGAAAATGTGAAAAAAGTGAGATTTTGGCCAACAAATTGGACATTCTGGAAATGCGATGGCTGTTTCTCGCAGCACATTGCATCCAGATGTTTTCACATTGAAAAGTATACAAATCGCATATTTAATGGTATGCGATTTGTATAAATGTGTCTAAAATTCGCCCAAAAATCAGACCAGGTTCTGATGGGCGAATTAGCCAGAACCCTGCACAGATCATTGAGATCTGTGCAGGGTTCTGGTGGAAAAAAAGGGTTAAACAGTTTTTAAAAAAAAACTGCGCGGTGTCCCCCGCCAGAGCATAACCAGCCCCGGGCTCATTGAGCCGGTGCTGGTGACATAAAATCACGGTCCCCGAAAAATAGAGGTCCCCTTGATTTAATGAAACCAGCACAAGGCTCAAGGTCCAGCACTGGTTCCCAAAATACGGGGGACAAAATGACTAGGGGTCCCCCGCATTTCAAGAACCAGCACCAGACCCAACCAGCCAGCAGGGTAATGCCACAGCCGGGGGACACTTATTATATATGGTCCTGCGGCCAAAGCATTATCCCCCTGGCTGGTCAGCATGGGCAGGGGTCCTGGGGAAGTGGGGACCCCCCCAAAAAAGGGGTCCCCCCTCCAGGACTTACCAGCCCACGCTGAAAGTCCGGGGCTGTCCCCGATGCCCCTGGGCGGTGGGCATCGGGCTGATGAAAAGTGTAAAAAAAAAAGAATAAAAACTATTGTCTTATACTGTAGAACTATGAGTCCCTGCAAGCCTACCCCGCATGCTGGGACTTGGAGAACCACAAGTCCCAGCATGCGGGGCATTAAAGGGCCCGCTGGCACTTGTAGTTCCACAGTACAAGAAATTGTTAAATAAAACACACACTGACACCCAGAGAAATGAACGTTTAATACATCCACAGCCCACACATACTGATACTTACCTACCTTGAGCCCTTGGGTCGGTCCCTGGATCCGGGGTCCGGGGCTCCTGGGCTGAAGATTCTGGGGTCCTGGATCCGTAGTAATCCAAAGGGGTACCTGAGGAAGGAAATCCTACCCCGGCATCTTCAGCTCCAGACGCGCTGCTCCCGGCTGGTACCCGCTCACGGACTGGAGAGACGCAGAGATTTTCATCTTCCGCGCCTCTCCTCCGGATGATTCTATTGGCCGCCTAGCGGCCAATCAGGAGCCGACTTTCTCGGCTCCAGGAGCCCCGGACCAGCCCCAGAACCAGGACCAAGGCCCCGGAACCGGACTCTTCAGCCCTGGAGCCCCGGATCCAGGGACCGACCCAAGGGCTCAAGGTAGGTAAGTATCAGTATGTGTGGGCTGTGGATGTATCAAACGTTTATTTTTCTGGGTGTCAGTGTGTGTTTTATTTAACTTTAATGCCCCACATGCTGGGACTTGTGGTTCTCCAAGTCCCAACATGCGGGGTAGGCTTGCTGGGACTCATAGTTCTACAGTATAAGACAATAGTTTTTATTCTTTTTTTTTACACTTTCCATCAGCCCGATGCCCACCGCCCAGGGGCATCGGGGACAGCCCCTGACTTTCAGCATGGGCTGGTAAGTCCTGGAGGGGGGGGACCCCTTCTTTGGGAGGGTCCCCACTTCCCCAGGACCCCTGCCCATGCTGACCAGCCAGGGGGATAATGCTTTGGCCGCGGGACCTTATATAATAAGTGTCCCCCGGCTGTGGCATTACCCTGCTGGCTGGTTGTGTCTGGTGCTGGTTCTTGAAATGCGGGGGACCCCTAGTCATTTTGTCCCCTGTATTTTGGGAACCAGCGCCGGACCTTGAGCCTGGTGCTGGTTTCATTAAATCAAGGGGACCCCTATTTGTCGGGGACAGTGATTTTATGTCACCAGCACCGGCTCAATGAGCCCGGGGCTGGTTATGCCCTGGCGGGGGACCCCGCGCAGTTGTTTTTTTTTTTTTATTGCGATTTCCTGCAAATGTGCGATTTTCAGACCTGAAAATTGCACATTTTCAGGACTAAAGAAATCGCATCAAATCGCACCTAGTCGCACTATTTGGGCTGTTTTTCGCATCTCATTAAACATGCGAAAAACGGCCCAATCTTGCGATTTTCAAGAGTGCAATTAGGTGCGGTAAAAATCATGCGGTTTTTACCGCTACATTTAGAATGTCACCCAAAAGGTCATTTATAGGAACGCAGTGTATGAAAGCATTTCATTAAGTCCTTTTGGGTGCACTGTTTGGAGAGTATAAATCCACAGGGCTTCCCTCTGAAGCAGAGTGTGACCCCTGTCACCACCTCTTCTGTCCGGGGGCACCCAATCAATCATTTTAAATTTGGTATTGGACAAGCTGTGTTGAAATTCTTTGTAGTGTCGCGCTACAGGTTGATCTGCAGCCCTGCCCTCAATGGCTGCCCGAATGTGGGACCTGTGTAAGGCTATTCTTTCTTTGATCTGACGGGTGGTCTTACCGATATACAGTAAGCCACATGGACACTTTATTTGATAAACCACAAACCGGCTGGTACATGTTAAGGGAAATCTGATTTTGTACTGTTTCCCTGTGTGTGGGTGATGGAACGTATCACCAATTTCCAAGGTGCTGCATGTAGTGCAACCTGTGCATCTATAATTGCCGGGTTTGGGGGTGAGGAAGTGACTGGGCCTGTTCAGCCCCATCTCAGTGACATCATTGTGTACCACTACATTTTTTATATTTTTACTGCGGCGATATGATGGCAGAATTCTGCCATCATATCCAGCACCATGGAAATTGGTGATACGTTCCATCACCCACACACAGGGAAACAGTACAAAATCAGATTTCCCTTAACATGTACCAGCCGGTTTGTGGTTTATCAAATAAAGTGTCCATGTGGCTTACTGTATATCGGTAAGACCGCTTGTCAGATCAAAGAAAGAATAGCCTTACACAGGTCCCACATTCGGGCAGGCATTGAGGGCAGGGCTGCAGATCAACCTGTAGCGCGACACTACAAAGAATTTCAACAAATCTTGTCCATTATCAAATTTAAAATGATTGATTGGGTGCCCCCGGACAGAAGAGGTGGTTACAGGGGTCACACTCTGCTTCAGAGGGAAGCCCTGTGGATTTATACTCTCCAAACAATGCACCCAAAAGGACTTAATGAGATGCTTTCATACACTGCGTTTCTATAAATGACCTTTTGTCTCTTCTCTATCCTTTTCATTTATTGCATTATACTGTTCCATTCTGAGATCTTTCAGTTAGATTCTCAGTGGATTGTCATATTAGTTGGAAGATTTATTGCATGGTGTGTACCCGCAGTACACGGGCGTCCCTTCTGCTTATCTTGTGGATTGCCACAGAGTTGGCAGATACATTGCACAGTGTGTAACCCCTATTCAGTTGTGTGTATTCTTGTTGGGTGCTATGTCCTTCTCTCAGCGCATTGTGCCATTCGGCTTGTTCAGATTATGCCTGTGCCCACAAGTTACATTCTCATTTTATTTTTATCACCATTGTTTGTTTGTTTCACAGATGCATTCTATCTCCCTTGTACACCTGGTCCCCAGACGGAGTCCGGTCGTCAGCACCAAGCACTGACAGCTCTATGGACAGTTCCCAGTGGGTAGGCGGCTACAGAGGTACGTACAGCACATGGTTGCCATGGAGTTGAGTTAGCATTGAGGTGTAGCCACGTCCCCGGGGGTGACCGGCGGTCAGCGCGGACGCGCACGAGTGACGTCACCGGACCCCAGACGGGCTGCGTGGCCAAGGTGTCGGGTGCACATAATTGTAAGTCTTTTTTCTTCTATATATATGTTTGTTTTTCATACTGTATTCAGGTCTTGATAAAAGGGGAAGCCCCCTGAAACGTTGACCAACTTACTGCCTCTTGTTGTTCTTCATTACATTCGAGTGACATCCACTGGTTGGATTTATATATATATATATATATATATATATATATATATATATATATAGATTCGGTACTTATATGTTAGTTGGGGGCCCACTATAGTTAGTATGCTCATACCCCCACTATCCATGTCGACATGGTGTTGAATTTATATAGTGTGGCGAGCACAGCGAGCCACCGAGCCCGAAGCGTGGTGAGCGTAGCGAGCCCACCGCGAGAGGACGTGGAAACTAAGCAAATAGCATAGTGGGCGCCCAACTAACATATAAGTACCATAGATTCTTTATGCATGCCTGACTGTGTGTGTTATAGTACTATTGTGTACAAGGACCTGATGCAGTGCAGTGCCTCAGGCTCTTGTGTATAACATGCTTCCCTGTGTGATGCCTCGGGCCCCACCTCCAAGTCTGCCCACTTCTTCAGTCGAGTCGACTACTTGCTGCTCCATCTCGGCAGCGTGCAGTCTGTACTGCCGCTGCAGCGCAGAGTTTCTTTGCCCGGTCATAGGCTCCTGTCAAGGTATACCCATCTCTAGTCTAGGGAAAAAATTTGCACAGACTGTCACTATATAATCTTGAAATACTGACCATAATAGTTGCATGGGCATCACATTATAAATGGCTATACCACACACAGCCTGGAAAACCATTGATGATGATGATGATTAGCATATATGGCTGTGTGTGGGACAAATTTTGGTAATGTAATCATCATCATCATCATCATCATCAATGGCTGCCAGGCTGTGTACCATACTAGCAGCATATATCATACATCTCTGGGGTTACAGGGTATATTACAATTATATGATTATCTTCTTCTTTTCAAATCAAGGCGGTAACGTCAGTGTATCTAAATATATTTTGGGGTAAAAGGTAAAAAAGTTCCCTGACCCCTGATGTAAGGTAAGGGTTAAAGCCCAGGTAGGGAAAGTTAGGGTAAGTGTAAAAGTAAGCTACCTGAAGGAAATCCACATTACCATCAAAAGAATCACTCAAAAGAGTGTAAACACTTTTTCCGTTTGGCAGGAAATAAAGTTTGGCATACACTATTTTATTTGATTTTATATTCATTCATACTGCTTACTTATTTTTATTCTAAAAGAGCGCTCATAAAAACATTATTTCAACTGCGATAATACTGTCAGCAACTGGTGTGGGCATACAGTATGTACAGACCGTACTACTACTGTTGGCAACGGGGTGGGCATACATATAGGCAATACTACTACCATTAGTTACTTTGGGAATCATGTATAATCAGCGCTATTACTGTTACCAACTGTGGGCATTTCATATAAGCAGTGGCGTAACTATAAATTTTGCTCCCCCCTGCCAAAAAGTTTGTGGCGCCCCCCCCAATAGCATTATATGTATATATATATATATATATAGCAGTCCAACATACCCCAGCGGGTAAATAAACGGCACTCCGGAGACGGTTATAAGATGCAAGTAAAAGTGTATTAGTTTGGGGACGTTTCGAGGTGTTAGCCCCGTCCTCAGCCCAAATCCTACAGCACCACATACATAAACACAAAACATTTTTATACTCACAACCTCCCAGCACGCTGTCCCGCGCCACGGTCCCGGAATCGCTGACAGGAAGTCGTCACTGTGTGCTTCCGGTCACGGACGCCAGGGGAATGTTGCTAAGCAACTACCAGCTTGCGTCTCAGATCCCGGAAGCTAACTCCGGTGATCTCTCCACGATAGCGTCCGCACAGAGGACATCCAATAGCGGGGGAGTAAAAAGACTGGGGGCTGTCTAAGGAAACAGACAAAAAACAAAACTATAAATACATGAAGGAAATACATAAAAAAATGAAAAAAATACATGAATAAAATACATAGAAATACATGAAAAGATACCCATCCACTTGTGGGACCGCCGGAGACCCGCACATGCACAGGGGAACAAAGCAGTAACCCACTGTGTTCTGAGCCAGATCGCCAGACAGTCACACAAATAAACCACAATATAAGAAAAGGCAATATAGTAATGAACATGAGATGAAAATACACCTGTATAAATAAATGAATAGAGATTACATTAAACTGTTCCAGTTTATCTTCTCATTTAATCCTTTGGGTGAGATAGTGTTGAGCCGAAAGATCCATTCGGATTCTTTCTTCAACAACTTGAGGGCTCTGTTGCCACCCCGCATGGAATCTGCAACCTGATCAATAATGAAATGCCTGAACTCCGTGATGGAATGACCTTTAGATTTAAAATGGCGCGCCACCGGCTGATCCACATCCTTCCCTTTTAAAGAGAGGTTTATGGCAGACCGATGAAGCGCCATTCTATCACGAAATTGTCTTATTGTCTGGCCAATGTAGTATAGACCACACGGGCAGACAATTGCATAGACCACATGTGTGGTCCTGCAGGTGAGGACAGATCGAATGTCATAAGTTTTATTGGTGTGGGGATGTTTAAAGTTCTTACATGCAATCATGTGTTTGCATGTCTCACATGAGAAACAGCTGTAACAGCCTGCAGGTTTAGTATAAGTATTAGGTGGCCTAGGTATACCTATCCCTGTGATGTCAGATTTTACAAGTCGGTCCTTGAGATTGGGGCCCCTGCGGAAGGCCGCTAGGGGTCTTACAACTCTAAGACCAGGAAGATCAGGGTCCGTCTTCACAATGGGCCACAAAGCATTAGTAGCATGCTTAATAACTGGGCTAGCTACTGAAAAGGTACTCGCCCATGGTAAAATGGCTGCAGCATTTTTCTTTTTAGGAATAAACAGCTGAGATCTCGGCATCCTAAGGACCTGTTGTTTTTGCTTGAGCAGATTGCTCAAATCATAACCTCGAACTACAAATTTGTCAATGAGAGCATCCAATCTGGGTTCCACTTCGTTGGGATTACTAATGATTCTTTTGACCCTAATCATTTGGGAGAACGGGAGTCCCCGCTTGAGTGCTGGGGGATGATGGCTAGACGACATAAGGAACGTGTTGCGATCCACGTCCTTAAAAAACACATCAGTGCTAATGGTATTATTGCAAATAGTGACCGCAACATCCAAAAAATGGATGCTGGTGTCACTAAAAGCAGCCGTATATTTTATGGTCGATTCGCCATGATTGATGTCTACAAGCAATTTGGTTAACAATTCCTGTCCCCCTGTCCATAAAATGAAAATATCGTCTATATATCTAGTATATAGACGAAGATGGCAACTGATTGCCGGGTCATTGAGAAAAGTTATTTCCTCTTGTTTAAACATAAAAATGTTAGCAAATGACGGGGCCACCGCAGACCCCATCGCGCATCCTCTCTGCTGGAGGTAATACGCACCATCAAACAGGAAGTAATTCCTTTTAAGTGTTAGCCAGATCAATTGTAAAAACAGCTCATGGTCAAACAACATTGGGTCCAAGAATTGACCAATAAACAATTTGACAGCCTCCACACCACCATCATGAGGGATGGAGGTGTAGAGGCTGCACACATCCAGACACACCATTATGG
The DNA here is from genome assembly GCF_055691185.1 of Crinia signifera. NCBI lineage: Eukaryota > Metazoa > Chordata > Amphibia > Anura > Myobatrachidae > Crinia > Crinia signifera. The sequence goes on from NC_139218.1 coordinate 132,291,897, forward strand.
TGTCATCTGGTACAGTACCCACATCCATGAGTAATTGCAAAAAACTGGACGTATCCTTAAGAAATGAAGGTTTTAACAATAGCAGGGGTTGTAAAATAAAGTCAAGCAGCTTTGCTACTGGCTGGTATAATGAATCCCTAGCTGCTATTATGGGTCGTCCCGGGGGAGTTTTGGCATTTTTGTGAACTTTTGGTATAGAGTACAGTACAGGTACAACTGGCCATTCATTAAATATAGATTTAAACAGCTTAGATGAGATTTTATTATCAGCTACTGCACGTAAAAGAATGCTCTGAAGTTCCTTTTGATATGTACTGGTAGGGTTGGAATGAAGTTTCAAATAAACTGCACTATCTGCTAGCTGGCTATACAGTTCTTTACGATAATCAGATATATCTTGCACGACAATGGCCCCGCCTTTGTCGGCGGGCCTGATCACTATGTCGTCATATTTGCCAAGCTGGCTGAGTGCCTGTGATTCACGAGGTGAAAGGTTTTTGCGATATTTGGCAGGAGCTGCCGCAAATTTATTCACAGAGTCATCCAACAATCTACCAAAAGTTCGAATGGCAGCGTTATTCGATACAGGGTCGAATGTAGATTTAGAGAAGCCTCTCAAGAATTTATCAAGTGGACCATCGGGAGGAGGGTTATCTTTGGACTGGAAGTGCTCTTTGAGCCTTAATTTCCGTAACAGTTTATGGTGGTCACATTTCCAGTTAAAGGGGTCATGTAGGTTTGTAGGAACAAAAGTAAGTCCTTTGTTTAACACCTGTAATTCAATATCAGTCAACTCACGGTGGGAAAGATTAATCACAGCGGTCTCTTGTCTACACGCCTTGGAGGATTTCTTCTTATCTCGTCGATTCTGGCCCCCCCGACGGGTGGGCGGCGTCGATTTATGTCCCCAGATGTTGTGGGTGCCTGCCCTAAAGGGCCCGCATGCAAACTTGCTGCCTCATCAGAGTCTGAGACTAAGAAATCACTATCATTATTGGCGGCGATGGTTTCACGCTGTGTCCGACTACGTCTCCCCTTGGCTTGCCACGGGCGACGTCGTTTATTCTCATTGGACTGAGACTGGTTGGTTCCAGCCAACCATCCGTAAACACGATTGTCTTCATAGTCCGCATCCACCGTGCGTTGTTTATTTCTTTTGAATTTTAACAAATCATTTTTATATGAATTGCATTGTGTTTCCAGCTTGTCTAGCCATGACACATTAGCTGGATCATTCAGGGCAACATCATGTTCTTTCACAAAGTCTGCAATCTTGGCTTTGGTAGATTGAAGTTCCCTCCCGGATTCCTCAATCACCAGAATCATCAGATCCAGTGAACAACGGTTTAGTATGCCAATCCATTTTTGTACAAATTCTGGACTATACCTCCCAATTGTGGGAGTGTTCCTCACCCTAAATCCCCTGGGAATCCGTTTGGAACGGAAATAGTCTGACAAAGAAGTCCCGTGTAGTAAAAAGTCCGTCTCACGACGACGTAACCTGAACAGTTGTAGGTATATCTCTTCAATTGAAAATTTAGGGTTATTGGTGGTGTCATCATGTTCAAATAAAATGTTATCAATTTGAGCAGTGGTATAAGTAAAGGTATCACATGGTGGCACAGAGATCATCCTACACCCTGCTAGCCCATCAGGTAGCGCAGCCTGTGCGTTCTCCATGATGCAGCAAGGTAGGAGAAAAAAGCTGTAACTCCACAATGGTGAGTATAAAAGGCAATGGAAAATGTCCGGGCTGTAATATCAATATAAAACCACAGCAATACGAATCTTGCAGGTGCCTTGCAACCAGCGATGGGGAATCCAGAAGGAGACAACCACAGCCGATGATAGAAATCCAGAGTCTGCCGGCACTCAATAGAAGTAATAGCAGCTTGCCCCGGTGCCAGAAATAGAGAATAGGTAGCAGTCCAACATACCCCAGCGGGTAAATAAACGGCACTCCGGAGACGGTTATAAGATGCAAGTAAAAGTGTATTAGTTTGGGGACGTTTCGAGGTGTTAGCCCCGTCCTCAGCCCAAATCCTACAGCACCACATACATAAACACAAAACATTTTTATACTCACAACCTCCCAGCACGCTGTCCCGCGCCACGGTCCCGGAATCGCTGACAGGAAGTCGTCACTGTGTGCTTCCGGTCACGGACGCCAGGGGAATGTTGCTAAGCAACTACCAGCTTGCGTCTCAGATCCCGGAAGCTAACTCCGGTGATCTCTCCACGATAGCGTCCGCACAGAGGACATCCAATAGCGGGGGAGTAAAAAGACTGGGGGCTGTCTAAGGAAACAGACAAAAAACAAAACTATAAATACATGAAGGAAATACATAAAAAAATGAAAAAAATACATGAATAAAATACATAGAAATACATGAAAAGATACCCATCCACTTGTGGGACCGCCGGAGACCCGCACATGCACAGGGGAACAAAGCAGTAACCCACTGTGTTCTGAGCCAGATCGCCAGACAGTCACACAAATAAACCACAATATAAGAAAAGGCAATATAGTAATGAACATGAGATGAAAATACACCTGTATAAATAAATGAATAGAGATTACATTAAACTGTTCCAGTTTATCTTCTCATTTAATCCTTTGGGTGAGATAGTGTTGAGCCGAAAGATCCATTCGGATTCTTTCTTCAACAACTTGAGGGCTCTGTTGCCACCCCGCAAGGAATCTGCAACCTGATCAATTATGAAATGCCTGAACTCCGTGACTTGTAAAATCTGACATCACAGGGATAGGTATACCTAGGCCACCTAATACTTATACTAAACCTGCAGGCTGTTACAGCTGTTTCTCATGTGAGACATGCAAACACATGATTGCATGTAAGAACTTTAAACATCCCCACACCAATAAAACTTATGACATTCGATCTGTCCTCACCTGCAGGACCACACATGTGGTCTATGCAATTGTCTGCCCGTGTGGTCTATACTACATTGGCCAGACAATAAGACAATTTCGTGATAGAATGGCGCTTCATCGGTCTGCCATAAACCTCTCTTTAAAAGGGAAGGATGTGGATCAGCCGGTGGCGCGCCATTTTAAATCTAAAGGTCATTCCATCACGGAGTTCAGGCATTTCATTATTGATCAGGTTGCAGATTCCTTGCGGGGTGGCAACAGAGCCCTCAAGTTGTTGAAGAAAGAATCCGAATGGATCTTTCGGCTCAACACTATCTCACCCAAAGGATTAAATGAGAAGATAAACTGGAACAGTTTAATGTAATCTCTATTCATTTATTTATACAGGTGTATTTTCATCTCATGTTCATTACTATATTGCCTTTTCTTATATTGTGGTTTATTTGTGTGACTGTCTGGCGATCTGGCTCAGAACACAGTGGGTTACTGCTTTGTTCCCCTGTGCATGTGCGGGTCTCCGGCGGTCCCACAAGTGGATGGGTATCTTTTCATGTATTTCTATGTATTTTATTCATGTATTTTTTTCATTTTTTTATGTATTTCCTTCATGTATTTATAGTTTTGTTTTTTGTCTGTTTCCTTAGACAGCCCCCAGTCTTTTTACTCCCCCGCTATTGGATGTCCTCTGTGCGGACGCTATCGTGGAGAGATCACCGGAGTTAGCTTCCGGGATCTGAGACGCAAGCTGGTAGTTGCTTAGCAACATTCCCCTGGCGTCCGTGACCGGAAGCACACAGTGACGACTTCCTGTCAGCGATTCCGGGACCGTGGCGCGGGACAGCGTGCTGGGAGGTTGTGAGTATAAAAATGTTTTGTGTTTATGTATGTGGTGCTGTAGGATTTGGGCTGAGGACGGGGCTAACACCTCGAAACGTCCCCAAACTAATACACTTTTACTTGCATCTTATAACCGTCTCCGGAGTGCCGTTTATTTACCCGCTGGGGTATGTTGGACTGCTACCTATTCTCTATTTCTGGCACCGGGGCAAGCTGCTATTACTTCTATTGAGTGCCGGCAGACTCTGGATTTCTATCATCGGCTGTGGTTGTCTCCTTCTGGATTCCCCATCGCTGGTTGCAAGGCACCTGCAAGATTCGTATTGCTGTGGTTTTATATTGATATTACAGCCCGGACATTTTCCATTGCCTTTTATACTCACCATTGTGGAGTTACAGCTTTTTTCTCCTACCTTGCTGCATCATGGAGAACGCACAGGCTGCGCTACCTGATGGGCTAGCAGGGTGTAGGATGATCTCTGTGCCACCATGTGATACCTTTACTTATACCACTGCTCAAATTGATAACATTTTATTTGAACATGATGACACCACCAATAACCCTAAATTTTCAATTGAAGAGATATACCTACAACTGTTCAGGTTACGTCGTCGTGAGACGGACTTTTTACTACACGGGACTTCTTTGTCAGACTATTTCCGTTCCAAACGGATTCCCAGGGGATTTAGGGTGAGGAACACTCCCACAATTGGGAGGTATAGTCCAGAATTTGTACAAAAATGGATTGGCATACTAAACCGTTGTTCACTGGATCTGATGATTCTGGTGATTGAGGAATCCGGGAGGGAACTTCAATCTACCAAAGCCAAGATTGCAGACTTTGTGAAAGAACATGATGTTGCCCTGAATGATCCAGCTAATGTGTCATGGCTAGACAAGCTGGAAACACAATGCAATTCATATAAAAATGATTTGTTAAAATTCAAAAGAAATAAACAACGCACGGTGGATGCGGACTATGAAGACAATCGTGTTTACGGATGGTTGGCTGGAACCAACCAGTCTCAGTCCAATGAGAATAAACGACGTCGCCCGTGGCAAGCCAAGGGGAGACGTAGTCGGACACAGCGTGAAACCATCGCCGCCAATAATGATAGTGATTTCTTAGTCTCAGACTCTGATGAGGCAGCAAGTTTGCATGCGGGCCCTTTAGGGCAGGCACCCACAACATCTGGGGACATAAATCGACGCCGCCCACCCGTCGGGGGGGCCAGAATCGACGAGATAAGAAGAAATCCTCCAAGGCGTGTAGACAAGAGACCGCTGTGATTAATCTTTCCCACCGTGAGTTGACTGATATTGAATTACAGGTGTTAAACAAAGGACTTACTTTTGTTCCTACAAACCTACATGACCCCTTTAACTGGAAATGTGACCACCATAAACTGTTACGGAAATTAAGGCTCAAAGAGCACTTCCAGTCCAAAGATAACCCTCCTCCCGATGGTCCACTTGATAAATTCTTGAGAGGCTTCTCTAAATCTACATTCGACCCTGTATCGAATAACGCTGCCATTCGAACTTTTGGTAGATTGTTGGATGACTCTGTGAATAAATTTGCGGCAGCTCCTGCCAAATATCGCAAAAACCTTTCACCTCGTGAATCACAGGCACTCAGCCAGCTTGGCAAATATGACGACATAGTGATCAGGCCCGCCGACAAAGGCGGGGCCATTGTCGTGCAAGATATATCTGATTATCGTAAAGAACTGTATAGCCAGCTAGCAGATAGTGCAGTTTATTTGAAACTTCATTCCAACCCTACCAGTACATATCAAAAGGAACTTCAGGGCATTCTTTTACGTGCAGTAGCTGATAATAAAATCTCATCTAAGCTGTTTAAATCTATATTTAATGAATGGCCAGTTGTACCTGTACTGTACTCTATACCAAAAGTTCACAAAAATGCCAAAACTCCCCCGGGACGACCCATAATAGCAGCTAGGGATTCATTATACCAGCCAGTAGCAAAGCTGCTTGACTTTATTTTACAACCCCTGCTATTGTTAAAACCTTCATTTCTTAAGGATACGTCCAGTTTTTTGCAATTACTCATGGATGTGGGTACTGTACCAGATGACACCATAATGGTGTGTCTGGATGTGTGCAGCCTCTACACCTCCATCCCTCATGATGGTGGTGTGGAGGCTGTCAAATTGTTTATTGGTCAATTCTTGGACCCAATGTTGTTTGACCATGAGCTGTTTTTACAATTGATCTGGCTAACACTTAAAAGGAATTACTTCCTGTTTGATGGTGCGTATTACCTCCAGCAGAGAGGATGCGCGATGGGGTCTGCGGTGGCCCCGTCATTTGCTAACATTTTTATGTTTAAACAAGAGGAAATAACTTTTCTCAATGACCCGGCAATCAGTTGCCATCTTCGTCTATATACTAGATATATAGACGATATTTTCATTTTATGGACAGGGGGACAGGAATTGTTAACCAAATTGCTTGTAGACATCAATCATGGCGAATCGACCATAAAATATACGGCTGCTTTTAGTGACACCAGCATCCATTTTTTGGATGTTGCGGTCACTATTTGCAATAATACCATTAGCACTGATGTGTTTTTTAAGGACGTGGATCGCAACACGTTCCTTATGTCGTCTAGCCATCATCCCCCAGCACTCAAGCGGGGACTCCCGTTCTCCCAAATGATTAGGGTCAAAAGAATCATTAGTAATCCCAACGAAGTGGAACCCAGATTGGATGCTCTCATTGACAAATTTGTAGTTCGAGGTTATGATTTGAGCAATCTGCTCAAGCAAAAACAACAGGTCCTTAGGATGCCGAGATCTCAGCTGTTTATTCCTAAAAAGAAAAATGCTGCAGCCATTTTACCATGGGCGAGTACCTTTTCAGTAGCTAGCCCAGTTATTAAGCATGCTACTAATGCTTTGTGGCCCATTGTGAAGACGGACCCTGATCTTCCTGGTCTTAGAGTTGTAAGACCCCTAGCGGCCTTCCGCAGGGGCCCCAATCTCAAGGACCGACTTGTAAAATCTGACATCACAGGGATAGGTATACCTAGGCCACCTAATACTTATACTAAACCTGCAGGCTGTTACAGCTGTTTCTCATGTGAGACATGCAAACACATGATTGCATGTAAGAACTTTAAACATCCCCACACCAATAAAACTTATGACATTCGATCTGTCCTCACCTGCAGGACCACACATGTGGTCTATGCAATTGTCTGCCCGTGTGGTCTATACTACATTGGCCAGACAATAAGACAATTTCGTGATAGAATGGCGCTTCATCGGTCTGCCATAAACCTCTCTTTAAAAGGGAAGGATGTGGATCAGCCGGTGGCGCGCCATTTTAAATCTAAAGGTCATTCCATCACGGAGTTCAGGCATTTCATTATTGATCAGGTTGCAGATTCCATGCGGGGTGGCAACAGAGCCCTCAAGTTGTTGAAGAAAGAATCCGAATGGATCTTTCGGCTCAACACTATCTCACCCAAAGGATTAAATGAGAAGATAAACTGGAACAGTTTAATGTAATCTCTATTCATTTATTTATACAGGTGTATTTTCATCTCATGTTCATTACTATATTGCCTTTTCTTATATTGTGGTTTATTTGTGTGACTGTCTGGCGATCTGGCTCAGAACACAGTGGGTTACTGCTTTGTTCCCCTGTGCATGTGCGGGTCTCCGGCGGTCCCACAAGTGGATGGGTATCTTTTCATGTATTTCTATGTATTTTATTCATGTATTTTTTTCATTTTTTTATGTATTTCCTTCATGTATTTATAGTTTTGTTTTTTGTCTGTTTCCTTAGACAGCCCCCAGTCTTTTTACTCCCCCGCTATTGGATGTCCTCTGTGCGGACGCTATCGTGGAGAGATCACCGGAGTTAGCTTCCGGGATCTGAGACGCAAGCTGGTAGTTGCTTAGCAACATTCCCCTGGCGTCCGTGACCGGAAGCACACAGTGACGACTTCCTGTCAGCGATTCCGGGACCGTGGCGCGGGACAGCGTGCTGGGAGGTTGTGAGTATAAAAATGTTTTGTGTTTATGTATGTGGTGCTGTAGGATTTGGGCTGAGGACGGGGCTAACACCTCGAAACGTCCCCAAACTAATACACTTTTACTTGCATCTTATAACCGTCTCCGGAGTGCCGTTTATTTACCCGCTGGGGTATGTTGGACTGCTACCTATTCTCTATTTCTGGCACCGGGGCAAGCTGCTATTACTTCTATTGAGTGCCGGCAGACTCTGGATTTCTATATATATATATATATATATATATATATATATACACACTGTATATATATGTATATATATATATATATATATATATATATACACATACATACTGTATATATGTGTATATGTATGTATATATGTATGTATGTGTACATCTCTACCATCTGTGGCGGCACCAGATGGTAATGATGACACTCCTTTCTCAGTAGGGAGGAGCAGCCAGTCAGCGCAGCAAGGTAGCGGGATGCAGCTGGAATAGCTGACTGCCACTCTCAGAGGAGCTCAGTTCAGCAGCGTGTCAGCTCTTCCAGCCACATCCAGCCCCCCACCAGCCCGCTCACCTGCTTTGATGAGAGCATCTATCAAAGATGCTTTTAAACTTCTCTCAATTGGAGATTGCTGCTGTAAGATGGCTTTGGTCTGGTGGTCACTTCTAGAGATGTTGGACAGCCAGTGGCGTAGAGAGGGATCCAGTGGAGAAAGGATGAGGGAAGCCAGGAGTAGGTTGCAGCAAATGTGTTTGCTATGTGATAGACAAGACAGAGACATAAGCTATTGGGGCTCCCCTGAATACTGTAGGCAGTGATATTTTTCAGCAGGAACCAGCAGGAACTCAGTTCCTGAACCTCTAATTAAATATGACATCATCAGGTACTAAAAATGTACTTTCCATAAGATAAGTTTTATTTTAAAGTCACCTGTGAGTGCCTTTGTTTCTAAATACAATATATACATCTATCTCTCCCTTCCTCTCTTTATTATATATATTATTTTTTATTTAATTGATCCACCACCAGACCTGTAGTTCCTGGACCTATTTTTCCAGAAAAATAGTACTGACTGTAGGTAACCCTATTAGTCACATAGCACACAGTGACACCAATGCTGACACAGACACACTGGCATACAGACAAGACTGAAATGTAGACAGATGATGACACACAGACAACACTGACACACAGGCAGATGCTGACACATGTACGGTGACACAGACAACACTGATGCACAGGTAGATGCTGACATGTGTACGTTGACACAGACAACACTGACACACATCAGATGCTGACACATGTACGTTGACACAGACAACACTGACACACAGATAGATACTGACACAGACAACACTGACACACAGATAGATACTGACACATAGATAGACAACACTGACACACAGATAGATACTGACACAGGCAGATGCTGACACAGACAACACTGACACATATACACTGACACAGGCAGATGCTGACACAGACAACACTGACGCAGGCAGATGCTGACACAGACAACACTGACACATATACACTGACACAGGCAGATGCTGACACCGAAAACACTGACACAGGCAGATGCTGACACAGACAACACTGACACATATACACTGACACAGGCAGATGCTGACACAGACAACACTGATGCAGGCAGATGCTGACACAGACATCACTGACACATATACACTGACACAGGCAGATGCTGACACAGGCAGATGCTGACACAGACAACACTGACGCAGGCAGATGCTGACACAGACGACACTGACACAGGCAGATGCTGACACAGACAACACTGACACAGGCAGATGCTGACACAGACAACACTGACACATATACACTGACAAAGGCAGATGCTGACACAGACAACACTGACACAGGCAGATGCTGACATAGACAACACTGACACATATACACTGACAAAGGCAGATGCTGACACAGACAACACTGACACACAGATAGATACTGACAACTCCCCTTAGTAAGAGGAACATATGGCAGGGACATGCATTCCCCCCTTCCCCTCCATAGGTGCCAGGTTCACCCAAATCCATTAAAAAGTGCTCCTTTACCAGTCCCCGCTAGCAGAGGCAGCCAGCACCATACACCACCCTGCCTGCCACATTGCCAGCACACACATTTGGAAAACAGCCCAGCCCCAGCTTACCTCTGCTATAGACACCCCTCCCTTTCATGGTCCTGCTGAGCGTCTTTGCTATTGGGGTTGACGCAATCTTCTTGATGTTGCTTGCTGGTTTGGTGGGGAGGCGCAGTCTGCTTGAAGTTCCCGCCAGGTGGGAGTCGGAGAGTGAAGGCAGAGCCGCGATTGAAGAGGTAGAGGTGGGGTCTAGCGGGCCACCTAATGTCAGTGCACCGGCGCCTACACACAGACCCTGCTGGCGCTGACAGGACTCTCCTCCTGTGTCAGCTTAGCCAGCGGGCAGCCGCAGCGCAGCGCTACCCAATGTCATTCTGCCGGGCGGGTGCTGGCGCACACACACTTGACAGCGCAGCCCAATTTCATTCAATGCACACGCAGAGACCCCGCTGGCGCTGACAGGACTTTCCTCCAGTGTCAGCTCAGCCAGCGGGCAGCGGCATTACAGCGCAGCCCAATGTCATTCTGCGGGGCAGATGCCAGCGCCCACTCAGACCCCGCTGATGCTCGCTCCCCCAAGCGGCGGCGGGGTCTGCCTTACAGTAGCTACGCCACTGCATATAAGCATCAATACCACTGTGGGCATGTGCAGGAGTACTTGGGGCATTACGTGTAGCATAATGTGCGTCATTATGTCATATGGGCATTATGGTGTGTGACATAATGTGTAATGGGAATTACAGTGAGCTGCATATTGTGTAAGGGGCATCACATGTGTGGTATAATGGGCATTACTGTGTGTGGTATAATGTGTAATGGGCATTACGGTGTGTGGCATAATGTGTAATGGGAATTATGGTGTTATTGGTACTTTTATATGGCCACGCCCCTTCCCCATGAAGCAACGCTCCTATATTTTTGACGCGTGCCTTCGGCACGCACTCTCCCTGTTTTACCTTTGGTGGTAGAGCAGTCACCAATTCCCTTTCTGGCACAGGGCACCAACATGTCTAGTTAAGGCACCGGTGCTGTGTAATGTGAATAAGATTGTACTACTGTGTGGTGTAATTTGAAATGGGAGTACTATTGTGTGGCCATGCCGCTTCCTTGTGAAACCACATGTCTTTCTTTCAGTGTGCGCTGTACCTTTGTAAAATATGTGAGGGCGCAAATTTATAGTTTGCAGGAGGGCGCCGAACACCCTAGCACTGGCCCTGTATACAGTAAAGGGTTAAAGCTAGTTCAGTGTCAATGCTTCAATTAGACTATCATGACACACTAACCACCAAACATTTCCTAGAGTTTTGTATCAAGCACACCAAGGCACAGAGCCATATGTCAATGATTCAACGGCTTTGGGGGCAATGAGACCATTGCCCTATACATATGCACAGTACTGATCAGAATCAGGCATCAGATCACCTGTGTGAAATGTATACATTACATTTTCAGTGGGGTTAAACATTTCCTGACTTCTGCTAAATAAACTAGATGATTCTAAAGCAGTTACATGTGAAATCTCACTTGATAAATATATTTTTTTCAAAAAAGATGCTGCACGAGATAGAGAAGTCATTTTATAAAGTGAGAAATCTTCCCACTGCTGCAGAATTACTGTATATATATGGGATTGATTAAATGCTTCTGCTTCATTAAACCCTCAAGCTTTGAGAGCTAAAATCATCATACATTATAGCAATTAAAATGTGACCTTAACAGCTCAGCATCTCACTGATGAACGCACAAAATCATGTTCTTCTTGGATAAATAGGAGAGATTTGTCCCTTTCTCTTGTTTAATTTAATTAATTCAGGTTTTTAATTTTCCTCATCAGAAAGAGAGGCATGAGGGGCAGGTTCACCTGTCTGTGCTTTCATACTGCGGCAATGAGATGGATCTTAGTGGTGTGACGCTCGCTGGATAAATCACAGCTCTTCTAGAGGAAAAGCTGCCAAGAAAATTACAAGAATCAGATGGAAACGTCTCCCTCCTTATGATAAAATACCACCAGAGAGCAGATCTGTTTTGCTCTACCCCTTGATAATACTTATTCCACTACAAGATACATTTTCAATTATATTCCAGAAGCCCTTTTGCATCCATCTGTGAGATCTCCATGAAATTCTTAGCTGCAGAATGAACTAGAACACTTCTAGTGCAGAAATACGAGATGAAACCATATTTTATATATTTACATTATACGGTAGGCTCCAGTGAGCCAGAAACTTTTGTGAATGAATACATCTCTGTACTACATTGCTTATCATATTATGATTGACTATATAAATTATAAATAAACACACATATATATATATATATATATATATATATATATATATATACACACATACATACATACATACATACATACACACAGAGTCCCTTCTCTTGCGATTGCCGGCAGAGAGGCGCTCCTTCTGACGAGGAAGCGCAAGCGTCTCACACGCTCGAACGTCCCAGTCATTCGACAGCGGGGAGCAGAATCCCTGCCCATCTCCACTTCAGGGAGACAGGCAGGGTTAAGGGGGAGTGTGGGGGCAACTGGCAAGACGGTGGAGTGGCGTAGAGCTCCGTCGGAATGGGGCTCGCAAGCCTCTTGTGCGTGTACGCCCCCTTTTAGTGGATGGCGGTGGCTGGCAGCGATCGCCAGGAGGCGAGGAGTTCTAATGAGACCTGCTCCATCTGTGTGTATATATATATATATATATATATATATATATCATACGTTTATATACATAGACTGAGATACAGTTGAAAACTGGGGAAAATATGTGTTCCCATGTTTAAATTGGACATCTAAGCTGGGTAGACACTGAGCGATATATGGGCCATTCATTCAAATTGCCGATATACTGTATCATGGTCGGTGAGTGTGTATGCCCAATACGTATGTTACATATTGTAGCAGCCATGTAGCACAGCCAATGCCTGATAAATCTGCAGACTGTGTGTATGTGTAGTCTGCCTTACACTTGCTGCAAGCACTTGCATGAGAGCTGAATAGGCAATTTCAAATACCTGCCCAGCTGAATGGCGAGTGGCTGATGACCTATGCTAACCTGAATCGGCCATTTGGTCGATAATACAACAGGTCTGCCAACATGTCATTCTGGTGTGTACCCAGCTTAAGACATATATAAGTCCAGACCAATATACATCACCTTGAAGTACAACATTTCAAATGTTATACTTTTTATGCTGGGCAGCACTGCCCGATAAAATATCTATCAGACCAACATACATTTTATCTGACAGCCTGAAATCCAGCAAATATCGTGGTTACACACTATGATATATGGCCATGTGTATTGATCACAATATTTGTGTTCCTCCCCTAGAAAGGTCATATTTATCACTTCCTCACCTGTAAAGGAACAGGAGAAAGGGCCACGTGACAGCTGTGGCAGCGCATACAATGCCTTATGCCGCTAACACAGTGGCGTAACTACTGTAAGGCAGCCCCAGCTGCCGTTTGGGGGAGCAAGTGGCAGCGGGGTCTGTGTGGCCGCTGGCACCCGCTCGACGCACTGACATGCTACTGTCTGCCGCTGCCCACTGGCTGAGCACCGGAGGCGAGTGAACCGCAGCGCGGATGCGGCCGTGGCAGAGATGACAAATCCTTCCACTGATTCAATTGACTCTACACAGAGACGGCTATTGGCAGGATTAGCAGGCGGATGGGCGTGCTAGGGCGGCCTGGGATGTGTCGGAGCCAAAGGAAGCAGCTGTGTCTGCTGGTCTCTCTTCCTCTATGCTGCTTCAGATTCTCCGTTATGCTGGGGAAACACACTGGAAAGGAGCCCTGAGGGGGGCCACAAACTTTTTGGCAGGGGGGAGCAAAATTTATAGTTACGCCACTGTGCTAACAAGCAACTTCAAAATATTGCATCAGGCAGAAATGCTGGACTACCTGGCTTGTCCAGCCAATCAATATTTGCCATGTCCGACTGATCAAGACAAAACCATGCGTCCAAGTTCAGCCGGCATCCCGCACGGCTGCCGAACTCAGAGACTATTGCATTTGAGTTTTGCACTGAGTTCTATCATTATTTCATTCAAATACAGTTACTTGCAACTGGTTAGAGGAGGGATGCTACATTTCACATTTGTTTTTAGGGATTACATTGAATGAAAAGGTCCACAGTGTCTAGGTACAATCAACAGGTCAACACCAAAATGTCTATATTGACAAAATGTTGACATGCAAAAAGTTGACATTGACAAAAGGTTAACAAAAGCAAAACAGTCAACGTGAAAAATTAATCTCAATGTCGATACCTGTCAACATCATAGGCAAACGCAGGCGGGTTTCTGGTTTCCTGGAAACCCCCCTCCTCTTGGCAAAGCCTTAAATTATAACAACAATAGCACTGGTATATAATATGATCAATAGAGCTGCCACCACATTATGCAGTGTAAGGGACAGAGCACAACTGCTGCACATGCCTAGTGTACCAGCTTCTTCTTCTACCACATTTACTGCATGTGTGGAACTGAGCCCTCAACCATCGCAATGGACCAAAGAGTAGCTGCCAGGAGGAAGAGACAGGAGCCTTACCATGAAGTGGGAGATTGTGAGATTAGAAAGTGCAGTACTGGTTCTATTATGTTTGTGTATTTATTTATTAAAGGTTTACATTTTTGAAACAACCTATAATATAGACCATCTGTACTGTTAAATACAGTATCCAGTGTATAAAAATACCTGTTTTTATGGATGTTACCTCTCCCCCAGACTCCTGTGCTTACTCTAGGACTTACTCTAGTAGGAGATTTTGGATTACATTTTGGAAATCTCCTCTAAAAATCCTGTGTTTGCCACTGAACATGGACCCCAATTAGTGAGATGCGTGCCCTTGCATGGCTTGCCGTTCCCAATTGGAGATGTAAAAGTCTAAAAATGGGAGAAAAGGTTAAAAATTCATGTCTACATTTTTCTGTGAACATTTTCCATGTCGACCTTTGTCAAAGTCAACATTTTCTCAATTTTGACCTTTTGCATGTCAACATTTTAGGGTTAACTTGTTGATTATCAATGTACTTTAGACACTGTAGACCTATCTACCAGATACCCATTGGTCCCTAATAGACAGATAGGCCTGGTTTTCTGCTAATCTCATTTAGTCTGTCAGTCCCAGGGAGGAAAAACCTTCCATGTGAGACCTATGGGGAAATTTACTAAGATGGGAATTAAGGCCCCCATAAACTACGGTGATATACATGCAATTTGGGAAATTTACATGCGATTTCAGCAATAAATCGCATGTACAGTGCCCAGATTGCATGTACATGACAGGAGGTGCGCTGCAATGCACGTTCCCATGCGCATTGCATCGCACCTCCTTGGTCGTACCTGCAGCTGGGGAAATCCATTGCTGGGTAGCCAGGTCACTGGGTCATCAAGAGCGCAAGCCCCTGCCTGCAAGACATCGCAGCTGGGCTCGCCTCTTCTCCCTCCTCTGGCGGCGGAGGCAACAGCAGCAGCTGGGAGGAGACCTCTTCCCCTTCCTCCATGCTCCCTCCTCCGGCGGCGGCAGAAGCAGCAGCTGGGAGGACACCTCCACCCCTTCCTCCATGCTCCCTCCTCCCTCTCCCTCCCCCTCCTCCTACACAGCGGCGCAGAAGCAGCCTCGGAAAGGAGAAAATACAAAGCTGCTGCTTCTACTGGTCATAAATGGGTTTTTATTTCTATTATAATGACATCAGCCCACCACCCACAGCCCAGGGGTGGCGGGGACAACCCCAGGCTTCAGCCCAGGCTGGTGTTCCCCCTGGAGGGGGTTACCCCTTTATGGGCCCCCACTCCCCTAGGGACCCGAGCTGGGCTGACCAGTCAGGGTGATCCTGTTTGGCCGGAGGACCTTATGTAAAAAGTGTCCCCCGGCTGTGGCATGACACTGCTGGTTGTTTGAGCCCAGTGCTGGTTTCTGAAATACCGGGGACCCCTACTACTTCCCATATTTTGGGAACCAGCAATGGGCCAAGAGCTTTTAAGCCTGTATAGAAATACAGGGGAACCCCAGCTTTTTTTCCCACTGTATTTCTGTAACCAGGATCGACTTAATAAGCCCAGGCCTGGTTATAGCTGGGGGGAACCCCACACCATTTTTTTTTATTTTTTTTTTATTTTTTTATTTTATTACACAGAGAAGCCTGCATGGATCTGACTGATCCATGCAGGCTTCAGCCAAATACACCTGGAAATTTTGTATTTTCCAGTTGTATTCTTTGCTGAATTACTGGCCGAATTCAGCAGTACTATATAGGCCACTAGTACCCTGAGACATTGGTTGATAAATTGCATGCAATATATCTGATACAAAATATGTAAGCACTTAAGTACAGAATCTGACTCCCGGGAAGCTCCTGGGGAGTTCAAGGGAAATCTCATGAAATTTCAAGGGTCAGATAAATTGCCATAGTGTATGGCCACCTTTTGACTTCACATGTGATGTTGTTATGGGCAACTTCTACTTCTTATTTATTTAGCACCCTCTAAAAGATAGTAGACAGGATCTGATTGGTTGCCCATAGCAACCTCACATGTGAAGTCTAATTCCCATTTTAGTAAATTTCCCCCTACTGTCCAACAAGTGGTGGATGTAAAGTAGTCTATGTGCCAATCATGACCAAGACTGCACAATAAAGTCTCTCTCTAAAGGCCCATACACACTAGAAGATTATTATTCCAATCTAGCTGGTTGGAATAATGGGGCAGATGTATTAAGCCTTAACAAGAGATAAATGCAAGGGTGATAAGGAGAAATAAACATCTAGCCAATCCCCTCCTTACTGACTTTTTTCAAACACAGCCTGTAACATGGCAGTTTGCAGGTGATTGGCTGGACGTTTATCTCTCCTTATCACCCTTGGATTTATCTCTTGTTAAAGCTTAATACATCTGCCCCAAAATCTGGAAATTTCTGGGAAAAAATTACAATCAACCGCTCCCAAACGCTGGAAAATGGACAAAATCAGTTATCTTCATAAATTGATTTAACCCTTCCAGGTCCATTGTCTAGTCAGGCTCAACAGCCCTAGCGCTAGTAGCAGATCCAAGAGTGAGCCACTTTAAAATAGGAACATTAACAATGTTCAACATTTTTGAATAAAAATATAAAGAAAATTACAATTAAACATTTAAACCAGACAGAATTGCAAAAAAAAAAAAAACAATAAACAAATTCGGACTGCAAAAGGTTAACAATTTGCCTGTAAGACCAATTTTTGTCCATTTTCTATGTTTAGGAGCAAATGGTCAATTGTCATTTGCTCGCCAAAAAATTCCAAATTTTCATTACAACCAGCCCAATGGGAAAGATAATCTTTTAGTGTGTATGGGCCTTAATGGACAAAACTATGTGTATTGCAGGTGGGGCAGAAGTAACATGTGCAGAGAGAGAATTTGCTTTTGCAAGTGAACCAGAATCAGGGCCTTTGCTCAGTGAACAATTAGTCCCATTGCTCAGCTAAATTAATTTTGAATATTTTTAATTATACCCATGTGAGTCATTTGAAAGAAGCATATAAAAACACATTTATTCAAACAGAAAACTAAAAATATATAATAAATATAAGATGCCAAAAGTATTAGTCAGATGTGCCAATGCATATAGGCAGGGGAATACATTTCTTCATACAATCCTGCAAAGCCTCTATTAAAGATCATATTAGGTTAGGCTTTAAAAGCTAGTCTGCTACCTTCTGTGTTTCTGCATGTGTGAGAAAGAGATGGAGTTTTACTCTCTGCCAGCAGATAGCAGTGTTTCAGAGACTCACGGACACTAGACATATATATATAGATAATACAGTATGTGACGCGCACACAGCATACATACGGCACACACAGCATACTTACAAACATACATGCACTTTCAGTATTCATACACAAAATCTTTATAAAGTAGCATACCGTACATATACACAGCATAATTACAATCACACACATGGACATACACACCCAAAGCACACATACACATAGCAAATTTACACACACAGCACACATAGGGCCTGATTCAGACTTGCTCACTAGCCAGCATATAATCGCTGCCTAGCAAGCAGGTAAACTCTGCCCCACGGCCCCCGCCAAGGAGATCCCCACACTAGCATATGAGCGGATGTTTACTCTGTGCCTACACATCCGCTCGCATGCAGTCCTGCAGGGGAAAAGTCATTTGATGGTCGATTTTTCCAGCCACGTCACCCATGCACCCGCTCAACACATTACTGGGACTGCTGAAGCCTGAAGAGGCCTCAGCAAGTGAATACCTAGTGAAATGATCATGATCTACCAGTGGAAGTGTGTCAAGGCCCCTGTAACAGACCAGTGCAAGGTGGTACCTGGACTTCAGACGACTGAATTAGCTTCGAAATTCTTCGGAATAGGGTTTGCTGGAGAACCCTATGGCAGGGATAGGTACACCCCAGGGAAGACCCACAAAATAACTATTTGAAAGATTTTTAAGAGATGGTATCCAGGAATATTTATACCTTCATAGTTTACTCAGTAATAACCAGCATAGGTTCGTGAAAAATCGTTCATGCCAAACTAATCTACTTGGTTTTTATGAAGAGGTTAGTAAAAACCTTGATAATGGAAACGCTGTAGATGTGATTTTCCTAGATTTTGTTAAAGCCTTTGACACAGTACCACACAAGAGGTTGATAAATAAAATGGAGGACATGGGATTAGGGGCAAATATCTGTAGATGGGTAGGGAACTGGCTGTGTAATAGAGAACAAAGAGTGCTCGTGAACAGTGCCGTATCAAATATGATACCAGTACTAAGTGGAGTGCCACAGGGTTCGGTTCTTGGGCCCATTTTTTTAACATTTTTATTAATGATATTGGGAGGGGGTTACTCAGCAATGTATCCATCTTTGCGGATGATACAAAACTAAGCAGAGTTATTAAATCATCAGAAGATGTCACCAAACTTCAAAATGATCTTGACAATCTAGATGAGTGGGCAAAAAAGTGGAAGATGAGGTTCAATGTGGACAAATGCAAGGTCATACACCTTGGGAGACATAACCAGTGTGCTACAGTAGGAGCAAGTTTCATCTTTGCTCCTTTGGTCATGGCTAGCCATGGCTAGCCATGGCTATTCTATTGTCCTCAGCTGCAATACAATACGTATTGCAGCTGAGAACAATAAAATAGCCATGGCTAGCCATGGCTAGCCATGGCCAAAGGAGCAAAGATGAAACTTGCTCCTACTGTAGTTATAACCTAAGCGGGGATTTATTGGGTAATTCAGTACTCAAAAAGGATCAAGGAGTCCAAATAGACAACAAACTGGGGTGTAGTGCTCAATGTAATATAGCAACAAAAAAGGCCAACAATATTCTCGCATGTATTAAAAGGGGCATGGAAACTAGGGACTCAAAAGTAATTATGCCTCTGTACTAATCATTGGTTAGACCGCACCATTGGTTAGACCGCAAGCTATATCTGTTAAATAAATAGTCACTGGCTCAATGAAATGGTCCCGCAAAGAAAGGTCCTCAAACTGACATAAGTTAGGCCCTATGGTAGTGTGCACACTAATTTATATTCCATCGGGGACAAGGTTAGGGGTAACGGTCCTTAAGTTAGAGGGACAGGCAAGTTCCCTTTGGGGTGACCTCCTGTATTGTATTTGAAACAGGGCTACTGGTATAAGGCTACTAAGTCAATTAGACCTCTTCTCTGGCAGTTACTCTCTTTGCATTCTTTGCTGGCTCTGCATGGGTCATCCCTTATATCCTCTACACTGCAGGCAGGGTGGCACCGGGTAGCTGTGAAATATATCCCCTGCGGTGGCTCCTACTTTGTTTTGGGTAAGAGGTGAGGGGCGGTTGCGGCTGGATAATATTGAGCAGCCTGAGGCTAGTTGTCCCCTATGTGAGGGGTGGGGGTTCTTGGGGGGACACAGCCAGGTATGGGCAGGAAAGGGATACTGCAGGAGCAGACAGGGAAATGAAGGGGGCAGTCTCTGCTTGGTGTGGACCAACTGTTGGGGCTTGGAGGGGCTGGGTGGCTTGTGGGCTCTGAGGGTCTGCGGGGGCTATTACTATGCTACTGCCTGAACCTGCAGATAATTGCACCTGTCCCCATTGAAAATATCCTTTACAAAATGGCTACCATGGGGGGAGTGGCGCCTTATTTATAATTACGCCACTGGGCTACTATCCATTCAGTTGAAATTGTCTTAAGCTCATATTACTCACTCTTGAAAGATTTTTGTTGAACTTCAGGTAATTCTTTACAGTGGGGGGGTCCGGGCACCAGCGGGGAACTTGTAGTGGCAGGTGCTGGGCGACGGGGCAGGAAGCTGCAGCAGAATTTTAAAAAATATTTTCAAATTGGTCCCATCTGGGTGGCTGCTGATTGGCTAAGAGAATTATCTCAGCCAACCACCGGCCAGCCAGTCTTTGGAAAATATTTTTTTTAAATACAATTGCAGCTTCCCACCTCGCTGCCCGGAACCTGCCACTACAAGTTCCCCGCTGCTGTCCGCCCCACAAATCATTCCCAGTGCTCCTGCTGCAGCTCCCCAGGAGTTTACATGCAATAAATTGCATGCGATTTATTCCATGTAAAAATGGCACATCAAGTGCCAAATCGTAAATGAGCCTCCCGCGGAGCTGACTGGGGAGCTCAAGGGCAATTTGGTCCAACTTGTCTTCAGGACATGTCGGACTAGTGTATGGGAGCCTTTGCACTCCACAGAACCGTCATTCAGCCTCTTCTTGGTTGCGGAAGTGCTCTTGTGCAGTCTATGGCCAGGTCAGCTCATCTTAATTGCTACAGATGGTAATACTCAATAACACCTGTAATAACCTTTGTCACATTCAGCAGGGGGTGGGAAACCAAAGTTTTTACAAATTCACTTTACTTTTTGTCTGATGACCATGTATCATTAGGGGTGTATTAACACTCAGTCAGGTTTTATAACCCAGTACTTCAAAACCTGTTTTATGTCCAAAAATTAAAATGGTAATGCTTTTACTAGCATTATTTTGCAAGTAAAATATTGTCCTTTTAAATTTCAGCCAAAAACATGATCGGAGTTGTCTGATTTTAGTCAATAACACTTAGTAAATAAGCAGCAGTGACTTTCATGTTGCAATGTTGGGAGGAAAGGGTTATTTTTAAACAAGATTAAATGAAAGTGTCAGATGGACATTTTTCTGATAGGAAAGGGATTGGCGGACACCCGAGTCTGAACCTGAGACTTCAAAGTGATTTCAATGACAAAACAACACATGCAGCAGTTTCAGTTGGGAACCACTTTTGTATAAATTTCATATTCACTTTCATCTCTCCTTAATAGATCACATAATTACTTTAAAGCAATGCAAATTTCTAACCATATATTGTCATTAATTTCCCAAGGATGTGCATTACATTGGCCTGATTCAGCTTGGCTCGCTTGGCAGCGTACATTTGCTGGTTGCAGAAGTGCAGAGCCGCCATTAGGGGGGTACTGTGGGTACAGCTGTCCTGGGCCCAGCCTTTCTGAGAGAGAGATAAGGGCCCGAGGGGGGGGGGCTCATTTTGCCCACCGCACACCCCTCTGTTGTGCTGCCTGCGCTGCTTAGTGGCTGAACGAAGCCCCGCTCCCAGAGTGCAGGCTTTTTTCACATCAGGATGCTGGCAGCCAATTAATATGCGGCACCGGGTGGTGAGCCAATCAGAGCTAGCGTACCATTAGCTATTAAGAGCGGCTACCGGTACGCAAGCTCTGATTGGCTCACCACCCGGTGCCACATATTAATTGCCCATCAGTGTCCTGAATCTGATGTCAGGGAGCAGGGATTCGTTCAGCCACTGAGCAGCGCAGGCAACACAGTGAGGCCAGGGCTCAGAATAGAAATCAGTCCAGGCCCCAAAATTCCTGGTGGCTGCCCTGCAGAAGTGGCACCCCCACCAACCTCCGCTGACGCCGCAACTTTTTAATCTGTGATGAGTACAGGGTGCACTGGTGCAATACCAAGGTGTTCAAAATTACACATCCATTGTGCCCACTTTATTATATTTTTGTTTTAGATAAATGATATTGGTTTCTCAACAAATATTTTTGGTTAAACTGTAGTGATAATTACTTTTTTATGCACAACAGGTATCAATATACAGTAAGACATCAGCATTGTGCTTGTAGCATCACTCACTTCTGTCACGCTGTTTATGGGTGCCGTAAAATAGTTAACAGGGCGGCCAAACTACCTGCCCAATGCCTCTGGATGAATTTTGCCCCAGGGTGACATAAACACCTTTATATTGTTATTTCCAATATGAGTTTGTTGCTCTCCAGCGGAAGCTGATTTATATGAAATGTTATTAGTCGCAACCTCCTAATCTCTTTGTAACAATTCATACAGTGGAGATTACAGCCTTGGAGCACTGCCCAGCTCTGCCGAAATCCTATTTATGGATTAAAGGATTTAAACAGTCTTTCCAGCCCCCAGTTCTGAATAGCTGGATAACACAGGCCCGTTCCATATAAAATGCTTACCACCGCTTTACACACTCTAATTAACCATTTCAAAGAAGTGTTATTGTTAGTGTCACTGAAGCTACCTGTGATAGTTAACTCCTTCAATGCCAGTTAGATCGGCCTTTGGCATCTCTCATGGTTTTGCAACTAAATTAAACAGTGATAGCTTTAATATTTGCTCAATGGTAGGAAATATAATAATCATGAAGATACTTCAGTAAGGTTTTCTTGACAGGTCGATAAATGTTATAATTGTATACTGATATTAAGGCAGATTGCTTTTTTCTTCCAAGTATGGCATTTCCCCGAAATTCATTTTAATGGAGGAAGACTAAATCCAGCATACTATCTCTTTTAAGCTTGGTATTCGGTACATTCTAAATCCAGTTTTCTGTGTGGAAACAATCATAATCTTACATTTAATGGAGGTAATCTCTTCTCTGACATGGTCAAGATTGTTAAACAATATTTGCAGTAGAATTCTATCTGTTGCATTAGAATTTTCAATCAAATTAGGTTTATTTAAAATAATTGGCCCGATTTCAGACCCGAGCAAATTAGCAGTGACTAGTGCCCCCCTAGAGTGAAATCCCGCTCTGCAAATGAATGTGTACATCTAGCAAAGG
This sequence comes from Crinia signifera, assembly GCF_055691185.1. Classification (NCBI taxonomy): domain Eukaryota; kingdom Metazoa; phylum Chordata; class Amphibia; order Anura; family Myobatrachidae; genus Crinia; species Crinia signifera. The sequence continues at coordinate 132,314,856 of NC_139218.1, forward strand.
ATTTGCAGCCGAGCGAAAATGTCCAAGTCCCAATGTAAGTCACTCACCATTGAATGATTTTTTCCACCGAATAGCCAGAGACTTACTCGGTGGCTGCGATGAAAACAGAAGTAAAAAGAAGGGAAAGACTGCGCTAAAAATAATTCATTGATTAAAACTCTTCAGTTTTTCATAATGAGATTCTTTATATTCAGTAGGACAGTATTGCAGTACTTCCGCCCGGCGCCTGCCGCAGCCCGGCAGCAATCTATCTGCAGCATCCATCTCTGGCCAGCGGGACTGAAAGACAGCCACCGTTGAGATTCTAAGAGGTGAGGGAAGGGGAGCTTCACTGCCATTGAGGGGCAATGTGTATCTGGCACTGGGGGGCATGTGTATCTGGCACTGGGGCAATGTGTATCTGGCACTGGGGGGGCAATGTGTATCTGGCACTGGGGGGGCAATGTGTATCTGGCACTTGGGGGGGCAATGTGTATCTGGCACTGGGGGGGCAATGTGTATTTGGCACTGGGGGGGGCAATGTGTATCTGGCACTGAGGGGCAATGTGTATCTGGCACTGGGGGGGCAATGTGTATCTCGAACTGTAGGGGCATGTGTATCTGACAATGTGACCACGCCCCTTTATAGGTGACCTCGCCCCTTTTTCAGTGACCACGCCCCATGAATGCATGCATGAATAAATCCTTTTTTTCCCATACCCCCACTTTAAAATTTCCACTTCAAGCACTGTATATATATTTATATATATATATATATATATATATATATATATATATATATATATATATATATATATATATATATATAGAGGGGTATTCAATGTTGGGTCACAGCTGTCGGGCTGGCCTGACAGCCGTGACCCTGTCCCATTCTTGGTCTGCTCAACTGAGAATTTGCAGACGGGATTCAATGTCCCGCCTTCCTCGGGATGATAAGGGGGTGTGGCCGCGAGCTGTGGCCAGGAATCGTCGAGCTGCAACCGGGAGCTCGTCAATTCCTGGCCGTTCTCGGCAGAATGAGCCCGACTGCTTCTGAAGTCGGGCTCATTCTGCTCCTGATCCCCTGTTCAATGCTGTCAGGGAAGACAGCATTGAATACGGCCCCAGAGCCATCAGGTATATGAATACAAGCATATCAGGCCTGGAGCTGATGTCACACACCCTCCACTAAAATGCTTGTACAAATCTGCATTTTCCTAGGCACTCCTAGGGTTTTTTCTGGCACCCCTTCAATTTTTTTACCACTCCCACTAAACGGCTTGTTACCTGTTTCCAGGAGGAATTAAGGCTTACCAGGCGACAGCCGAGCCTCAGTGGAAAATTGATTTCTCCTTATCCAAAGGCAGGCTTGGATTATAGAAAAGGCATCCAGTTCAGTTTCCCCGGGACCCTGTGTGGGTCACATGCTGCATCCTTTTTTGCACCCAGTTCCCAAACTGAACGAGCCACCATTCTGTGTAAATATGCTACCATCAATGTTTTTTTTAATATCCCTATTTTGACCATGCAACATACTTTATGTATTTATTCTCCATTGCATTGCACTTTTAATCCAGACTGTATTTGGACATGACCACAGCTGTCTTGTCTGTGCCAGTTAATGTAAATGCTATAATCATTATACTTAGTAGTGATGATTATGATTACATAATACAATATGAAAGAACATGTACTGCATCTGATTTTCATCCAACTCAGCATCTGACTAAAAATGTCAGATTCTTAAACAATCAAATTATCATTTTTTTCTTTGCATTATACTAAGAGTAAAATGAGAAGAAGAAAAAAACAAGTTAAATATAAAATACTTGAGATTTAGCCCACGTACAATGAATGACTTCTAATTACGGGCATTCAATCTGGATACATTCAGCATTGCGGTAATGGATGATCAAAATTGTCAATACATAAAATTGTAACCCAACGTTAGCACGGCAATTTGTATTTTTCAGGTTAATATGGCAACCCAAGTGTTTTGTTGATGTTCTATTTATGCAAGTCTGCTTTTCAGTGCTTGCACTGCTTCTAAATTCCTCTGTTGCTTTGTGATGTATGTGTACCGAAAGTTTTATGAGTTAAGCTATAGAATAAGTATTACTATATGTAAATAGAATAGAAAGCTTAGGGATGGGAAAATAGAGGTAAGGAAAAAATAATGATACCGTGATATCATAAATAAAGGGCAGTAGTACACATTATGCCCAAACATCCTGACAATTCATCCTGTCAGTATATTTTTGACTGCTCGGTTCATATAGTTGAGCGTCTCCAGGCTCTGCAAATTTACGCTTGTTTTTCTCACACAATGCACATTTCCAGTGGTAAAATCATGAATAAATGTATAAAATACACTGGGTGGAACAGAGAGGAAAGATTTGGACATACTCCGATGAGAGGCATTAAAATACTATACAACGCTATTATCCGTGAACATAACATTGTTTGAACGGGAAGATAAATTCTGCGCAGTTGTTTTCCTGGTATTAAAACAGTCAGGAATTCTGATTAGTATATGATAACATTTTATTTGGAAATATGGCTAACGTGTAAAAATATCGCCAAGCACTGAGAGAAAGTGCTCAGTCAGGAAACAACTTTTCTTGTCGTCAATGTTTTTTATTTTTTGCAGGTAAAGATATATTCAGAAGATTTGCACTATGAATTCCACATACAGATGGCGCAGGGCTTGTCTTTGCTGGGGATGGCGGAGGACTCGCCACCCGCCATCCCCCGCCCCTCGCCATCTGTATGTCGGAAGGGGACGCGCGTGCACGAGGTGCACGCGCGTCCCGTTCCGACGGTGCCTTTCCCCGGGTCCCCGCCGGCTTCCCCGGGTCCCCGCCGGTCCACACCGCCCCCCCGCAGCCCCCCGCAGCCCTGCCCGTCTCCCTGAAGCTGGAGACGGGCAGGACTGCACCCGCCGCGCCGCCTCGCCGCCCGGCTATTGAGACGCTCGTGCGTGGGAGACGCACGAGCGTCTCATTCAGCCAGAGCGCCAGATTGCTGGCGGATCGCCAGGTACACGGTCCTGGCGCTCCGCCAGCAATAATAAGGCCCGCTCTATCTGTATCGAAAGTATTATTTAGCAAAAGGATTTCTCATATTTCCTCCATATGAACTGTTCTAAGCAGTACCTCCCAACATTACCCAAGCCACTACTTATATTATGGTTGTGGCTAGAAACATATCTGTTTTTCAACTTTTCCCATCATGCACTGGGTCCACATATACCTGGAGGGGGTAATACAAATCTGTGGTGAGCAGTGTGGCAGGGTGGTTCACCTACGTAAATTACAGATCAAATAAAAAACGCTGTGAGGTTATCTAACAACTTCCGCCCTCACCTAACGTAACATCCTGGTCAAAAAAACAGAAGTGCATCTAAACTAGGGTGACCAACTTTCCAATGGCCCAACCCGGGACAGGTCTGGGCGGGCTCGACACCCCCCCGCGCGCGCGCACCAACCGCCGCGCCCCGCCCGGAATGTCGGGTAAGACACTGTAACGGAAGCTGTTGCGCTATATATAAGACGCTGTAACGGGATATGCTGCACACTATATAAGACACTGTACCAGAATCTGCTGCTCTATATAAGACACTGTAACGGAAGCTGTTGCGCTATATAAGACACTAACGGAATCTGCTACACAATATAGGTCACTGTAAATAAAATAAATAAATTTAATGGGATTTCCATTCTAGGTTTTGTATGGAATTATGTAATAAGTTTACATAGTGCTGTGTAAAACAAAATATAGTAACACAAGAGATTTCAGAAAGAGAAACTTCAATAAAAAGAGTTTATTGAATCAGATAGCCTATACATTTACAGGTCACAAATAGAATTAGGCCCCAACATGTCTTTGAACAAATGAAGGTGCATTAGCCACAAGTACAAACCTAGTAGGCCCCAACATGTCTTTGAACAAATTAAAGTGCAATAGCCACAAGTACAAACCTAGTAGGCCCCAACATGTCTTTGAACAAATGAAGGTGCAATAGTCACAAGTACAAACCTAGTAGGCACCAACATGTCTTTGAACAAATGAAGGTGCATTAGCCACAAGTACAAACCTAGTAGGCACCAACATGTCTTTGAACAAATGAAGGTGCATTAGCCACAAGTACAAACCTAGTAGGCCCCAACATGTCTTTGAACAAATGAAGGTGCAATAGTCACAAGTACAAACCTAGTAGGCCCCAACATGTCTTTGAACAAATGAAGGTGCATTAGCCACAAGTACAAACCTAGTAGGCCCCAACATGTCTTTGAACAAATGAAGGTGCAATAGTCACAAGTACAAACCTAGTAGGCCCCAACATGTCTTTGAACAAATGAAGGTGCAATAGTCCTACTGCGGCCTACCCTCGCTCGCTGCTCGCTCGTGAGTCGTGCTTCCTGTCAGTGTGCTGCTGCTGTGCTGAGCGGCTCGCCTCAGCCTGAGCCTGTGTGTGAGACTCTCACACTCACAGTGAGAGTGAGAGTCAGAGAGTAGTCTAGTAGGCCGCCTACTAGACTACTCTCTGACTCTCACTCTCACTGTGAGTGTGAGAGTCTCACACACAGGCTCAGGCTGAGGCGAGCCGCTCAGCACAGCAGCAGCACACTGACAGGAAGCACGACTCACGAGCGAGCAGCGAGCGAGGGTAGGCCGCAGTAGGCCAGAGTCTACTCACTCAGTCTCCTCGCTCTCCCTCCAGGAGTCCACGCACTGCACTGCGCTGTCTCATGCGGTGGACGGTGCGAGTGGTGACCCGCTGCCGCGTCTCTCCTCGGCTCGTGGGCCACGAGTCGTGGCGTGGCCCGGGCGGTGGTGGTGACGGACGGGAGTCTACGCGCCGTGGTCCATCTCCGTCTTCTTGCGCGCCTGCCCCACCCCAGCATGCGCAGCACAGCTTTATATGGGGAGTGTGTGGGAGGTGTCCGGCCGGGTCACGGGTGGCTAAATAACCAATAACAAGGAAGCGGGAGGCCGGAGGGTGGGCGTAAGAGTTCCCTCCCCTCCCCCTGACCCCCTCACACTCATTTTTATGCTGCGCGGCTGCGCCGGTAATTGTTTGCACGCGGAGGGATCAAAACCCGGGACTTTCTGCGTCCCGGCATGGGTTCCCCCGGGACGCGGGATTTCACTATTGAAAACCAGGACAGTCCCGGCAAAAACGGGACGGTTGGTCACCCTAAATTCTAAACACAACCCTTATATTATTCAAATAGGAAATAGTTATCAGTTAACAGGGGTGTTTAGGAAAGGTGGCAGGGCAGTGACTAGCCCCTTCTACACTTTCGCTTCTACAAGGAGCTTCAAAACTGAAAGGCTTACAGTGTTACACCACTAAACAGTTACTACTATAGGGTAGTTACAGTATATGGTTGTTTTTTTATGCTACTGGTTGATGCAATATAGAGTATAAAATATTTAATTCCAATGGTTACAAAGGTTTTCTACTTTGGGACATCCTCTTAAATAGGTGTCTTTGTGGTACTTATGTATTAACTGGGCTCCCATGTTAAATGCACCCCATTTTTTCATACCCCTACTATCCAACTACGCATGGAGTTGATTTTATATAGTGTGGCGAGCGCAGCGAGCCCCGCGAGGGGACGCGGTCTCATAAGAAAAACGGGAGCCCAGATATTACATAAGTACCGTCTTTGTGTCAATGGACATCACACACCCGCTCAAGGATCCTGACCACATTAATGCAGACCAAACATTGGTGCAGTAATTCCTGGTTCTGCGTATCTGCCAACATCGATGATTGCCAGTCCTTTAGGAAATGGCAGTATCCTAGCTGTTGAAAATTCACAGCTTGCCAATCCTTGTGTATGTTGGAACGAAGAACATAGGAGTCTAGGTACTATGCCTTGGTGAGAAAAAAAGCACCTAGCAATTAACTCCTGACCAATCAGCTCCTGTAACAGGCTGTAATTGAAAAATGATAGGTGCTGGTTTGCTAGTACTTTAGCTCTCTCAATGGTTTAGTAAATAGACCCCTTAATAAAAGCTCCTGGCTCCATGTTCTCAACATCTTGATTTTCATGATGAATGGTTTATAACATTTGGAGGAAAATCTATATTAATAGTTTTTATTTATTGATAGAAAAAAAAATGATTTTTTCAGGCAATAATTCCTCAGAATTCTTGTACATCTTCAGTTCAACATAATTGTACATGGCGAGGTTTGCTGTATAACAAACCAAAATAGGGGTGTAAAAATGTACATAACACAAAACCGAGGGCATTTAGGGTTACCTACATCTCAACCTGATCCATGCCTAGAGAGATGTAGCTGAGGATCTCCTCTAGATTCCTGTGCAGGGACTAATAAGACAGTAGAGAGCCCATCGTCTCACTCCTCTCTAGCTAGCAACACATTGGTGAGCACTAGTGCCAGTGAGCAGGACGCTGGAGAAATGGTGCCGTGGACATATTTACCTATTAGGAAAATGATTAAAATATATTATTGTGTACAGCTAGCTATCCTGGGAGAGGGATAAAGCAAGCAAGCAGCTCCTCTCATTTCATAGACTTCTGTATGCTAGCTAAAAAATAGGGATCAATAGGGTAGGGGAAAAGGATATATGGTCCTTGCACCGGATTTTTTAGTTTGATTTTCTACGGGCGTATTCAAAGCGGCCGGCGAAGGGGTTAAACATCGAGGAGCACCAAAAACAAGTGACCTTTGCCATTTAACCCCCGCTCTGACCGTTTACCCTATTCAATTTTTCTGGGAGAACCCTTACTGTCAGATGATAGCAAGGATTCCCCCAAACAGTGAGGCTTGCGGCCAATGCAGGGAGCCCGCTGCATTTAGCTGCAAGCCTCACTGTTTTAGCGGCCGCAGACACCGTTTCCACATCGCTGCAAAACCCAGTTATGTGGAAACGGCGCGTGCAGAGGGGTCAGTTGAATACTGACTGTGCAAGCTGTTACAGCGAGCAGGAAGCACTGCTCGCTGTCACAGCGGCATTTTTTTTTCAATCCCGGGAATCAGGATTGAAAAATGCTCGATCCCATGATTCCTGGGATTGGCATCCCTAAAAGAAAAACATCCCCCACATTACATTACTTGGGGGAGTGGGGTATCTGGTCAGGCGGCAACGGTGCGGCAGTTGTTGGGTGTGGTGCTGGGTGGGTGAGCTGCTGAGGTGGCAGCGGGAGCGGACAGCAAGATTTCTGTAGGTGGGACTAGGCAGCGACAGATTTCCGGCAGCGGAGGTACAGCGGTGTGGCCTGCGCAGCGTGACATATGACCTAGTCACACTGTGCAGGCCACATGCCGAGGTGGGAACAGCCGGGCAGAATCTGAGCGGGTGCTCAGACGCTGTCCGGCATTAGACTGCGCATGTGCAGACATTTTGTAGAAAAATCCCGGGATCCCGCCGATCCCAATCCTGGAATTGGCCAACCTACTTGCATATGCGATTATTATAGATGCGGTAGCTGGTGATGTGCGATGAAGTGGGGCGGCTTATGTTAGTGCAACCCTCCCTTTATGACACCGCTGGGTTACACTGTGGAATATACTGTAAGCCATACAAGGACTCAAGGCATATATGTGAGCAACTAACATGTGTGTATTAGTATGATATACTCTGTATAGATAGATCCAAGTGGTGAATCTTAAGCATACAGGCATAGCATAGGTGGGGTACAATGGTGTCCATTAGGCAACAGGAGAGGCAGCTGGTGGCAGTATCAGCATAGGGCAGATTTGCAATCAAAATTACAGTGAAATCATTCTTAACCAGTCCGTATGTGTATCCACTGGCAGCTCTATCACCCATGCCCTGCTCTGGCAGCACCAGCATCTAGGTGCCTCCAAGAGCTAGAGCATGAATTGCAGCAGCCTGGAAGTAGAGAGGGAGCTTGCAGGTGGCAACAAGATGGCGACTGCAATGCATTCATGTTAATCTTCCCCTCACACACGCATGCACACACATACACACTACTCTTCTTCAACCCTTCTTTATGAGGAGAATACAATTGCATACCTCCCAACATTCTATACAAATGAATGTATGGCTTCTTCAAAGGGTGCATGGTCTCACAAGCCATGCCCCCATTTCCATCACTTTGGGGCATGCCCAGCTCTCTGTGAGCTGCTGGCCATGCGCCCAGTCCCTCTGTCTCCTGTGAATAGATGCTGTGGGCAAAATTGGGACAGTTAGGAGATATGCAATGGTAGCATAGTATTTGCTGTTTACATAAAGTTTACCTTTGCACCCACATATTGGTATTTCTACATTCGGACAAAAGTTGCACCTAACTCTAAATCAGCTCCAGTAGCTTAAGCTGGGTACACATATGTACAATCGTCGGGCCGTTCTTCCGATCCGCGGACGAACGGCCGTTCGATTGTATATATGTGTACGCTGTCCCGATCCCTTCGTTGCGATCGATAAACGGCCAAAAACGCTCTTGGCCGTCCACGGTCGGTCGGTCGCAGGTTCTTTGCTGCTTAATATTCTTCCGACAGGACGGCTCCATATCGAAAGAAAAGTGACATGTGTACGCACATTCGATCGATATGCAGCCCGTTCCTGCGATCATTCCTCCCAAAAGCAGCACGCCCATGTGGGTGTTGACTAGCTGCGTCATCCCTCCATCAGCGCAGCATGTAAACAACAGGAAGTCTTCTCCCCCGTACTTTCCGCGCCATGCTGTTAAAGAATATTCGTTGTGTGTGCATTCCTTTTGAAATAAATAATCGTTGTGTGTGCATTCCTGACAGATATAGTTATAGAAGATAGATAGATAGATAGATAGATAGATAGATAGATAGATAGATAGATAGATAGATAGATATGTGATGTTCATTGTTCTGCATAAACACTTAACATTTATTAAGAAATACTGACAAAAAATACTGTGAACACTTTGTTTATTTGGGTGGTCGGACCTGAACAGAGTATCACATACAGGTGCTTGCGTTAAGGTGTAGCAGGAACGCCCACCCACCCAAAAAACATAAAAACACATTTGAACATGGTGGTGTATGTAGTGGAAAGCGGGCCCACGGCAGCAACGCATCACATGGGAACATCCCGGCCTGCTCACATGTGATGCATTGCTGCCGTGGGACTGCTTGCCATGACATAAGTGCCACGTGTGAAGGTGTAGCAGGAAAGCCCACCCACCCAAAAAAACATAAAAACACATTTGAACATGGTGGTGTATGTAGTGGAAAGCGGGCCCACGGCAGCAACGCATCACATGGGAACATCCCGGCCTGCTCACATGTGATGCATTGCTGCCGTGGGACTGCTTGCCATGACATAAGTGCCACGTGTGAAGGTGTAGCAGGAAAGCCCACCCACCCAAAAAAAACATAAAAACACATTTGAACATGGTGGTGTATGTAGTGGAAAGCGGGCCCACGGCAGCAACGCATCACATGGGAACATCCCGGCCTGCTCACATGTGATGCATTGCTGCCGTGGGACTGCTTGCCATGACATAAGTGCCACGTGTGAAGGTTTAGCAGGAAAGCCCACCCACCCAAAAAACATAAAAACACATTTGAACATGGTGGTGTATGTAGTGGAAAGCGGGCCCACGGCAGCAACGCATCACATGGGAACATCCCGGCCTGCTCACATGTGATGCATTGCTGCCGTGGGACTGCTTGCCATGACATAAGTGCCACGTGTGAAGGTTTAGCAGGAAAGCCCACCCACCCAAAAAACATAAAAACACATTTGAACATGGTGGTGTATGTAGTGGAAAGCGGGCCCACGGCAGCAACGCATCACATGGGAACATCCCGGCCTGCTCACATGTGATGCATTGCTGCCGTGGGACTGCTTGCCATGACATAAGTGCCACATGTGAAGGTGTAGCAGGAAAGCCCACCCACCCAAAAAACATAAAAACACATTTGAACATGGTGGTGTATGTAGTGGAAAGCGGGCCCACGGCAGCAACGCATCACATGGGAACATCCCGGCCTGCTCACATGTGATGCATTGCTGCCGTGGGACTGCTTGCCATGACATGCACCATTTTAAGGTGCATGCTGCTGGCCTCCAAATAAACAAGAAGGAGAAAAAAGTAAAATAAAGTACACAAACTATTTTTTGACTTTATAATGCAAACCGTTATAAATTTTTTCATATAAAGAGTGTACTACTGCTACGCCTTTTTGGATTTTCGTAATTTTTTGGGCTACGGTATGGACTTTCCCGCTTAGTTCTTGTAGACATTTATGGACTTGTGTCATGTTTTCTTGCATTGTGCTTTCGTCGCTGGACGTGTCAGGTGATGGTGTGTTCTTCTCCCCCTCTGCACTGACATCTGAAATCTCGATGATATCTATAATAAGTACAGATAAAGAAATGTTTACCTTTCCACAAATGATACGTCACTATCCCATAAAGATGATTTGCAGTATACACTCACCATCTACACTGCTGGTGATCGCAATCACTTGGTGGCCCTCTGTGGTCCCTTCCATCGGCTGCGCAGCCTGGATATCATCTATAGTGACAAGGTAAAGTGACATATTACTACCCCTTGTTGTGTGTATAAAACATGTGTTGTTCTGTTGGTGTGCTGGTACAAAACCTTACCTGTTGTACTCTCCTTTATTTTTAGGTTGGAGGCCCTGTCTCTGCCTTCCTCATGTCTTCTCCTGGATTGGATTTCCTCTGAGTAAAAACCAGCAACATGTCAGCAAAACACACAAAATGTAATGGATCAAGACAGTATATTAATAAAGCCACCTAGGGCATTGGACTCACTTCTTTTAATAATTCCACGAATTTTCTTGAGCTTGGCCTGCTCCTTGTGCTTCAGGTCCGACCACCGTTTTTGTAGCTGGTATTTGGACCTTCTTTTCCCAAACTTCTCCTTTATCTCCTTGCATACACGCTGCATAATAATTTCTTTTCTATAATTTGTCTTGGGGTATGTTTTTCTCGAACAATCGTAGTCCCTTCTATCCAGCATTTTGACCATCAGTTCCACCTCTGCAGATGACATGGCGGATGCGCGCGTCACTTTTTTCTCCTTGTTGTCCTGTCTCTCAGCGATTTCTTTATCTGTTGTTATCAGTGCTGAATTGGAAAACAAAGGTGCTTTACTGGCCTCCCCCATATGCGGTGGCGCCAGACCCTCCGACATGGCTCCTCGATGTCCCGTGTCTGTGTGACGCGAAGCACGTGAGTGGGGCGGGGATTCCTGCGCTCATCCAATCACTGTGTTTCAAGCCACGTTCAGGACGAAAGAATATTCCGTCGTTGCTGTTCGAGTGATCGGAGCTGCGCTGCGAATTTTCCGGACTATTTATCGACATTTCTTTCGGTGAGTATTAAAACAAAATGTGTAGTTTTCTATGACAGGGACTTCAATCTGTGGGCCATGGGTATGCTGGGGCTTGTAGTGACCGTGTATCCTATGTCCCACAGAGTTTCAACTCCTGTACTATAGCTACAGTATATCTAGTGGCCCACAGACTGAACACCTGTACATTAAATGGTTTATGGTGTGCTTTGTGTATCAAGAAAATAATATGCCTTTTTATTTTATTTTTTGGAACAGAAATTCAACCATGGCAGAAAAAAATGTCGAATTTATGAAGGACTTCATTGAGGCCTACAGGGATCAGAATTGTCTCTGGAATACCAAATCCAAAGACCATTCCAATCGGCAGAAGAGGCTATCTGCTCTGGAGGAGCTGGTGAGGGTGAGCCAGACCTACTACCCCACAGCAAATGTAGAGTGGGTCCGGACTCGGATCGCTAATATGAGGACCGTATTTAAAAAGGAACTAAATAAGGTGGAGTCCTCAAAGCGGTCTGGGGCAGGGGCAGACCAAGTCTATGTGCCCAGGCTGTGGTACTACGACCTGCTGGCCTTCACGGTGGACCAGGAGCTGCCCAGGGATTCGGTCAGCAACACTACAAGGAACCAGCCTGCCCCCTCCACCTCCGCGTGCAACCAAGAGCTTTCTGATGACACCATTTGCGGCACAGTAAGTAGACGTATTTTATTTTAAATTTTTTTTTTTAAACCAGATAAATATAACAGCAAGTACAGTATCAAAATTGTGAACATGTAAAATGAAAAGGGGGGGTATCGCCCCCTGCAACTGACCTCTCTGTTGGGCACAACAGAGAGGTCAGTTGCAGGGGGCGATACCCCCCCTTTTGGTTATACATCGTCAATTTGACCTTCTCTGTGGCCCTAATTCTGGTTCTTCTCAGTGGTGGAGGTATACTGTTATCCGCCTGAGAACACAGTGATCAATATTCAGACATCGCAAGTGCATTTACCACATTTTTTGTATTTGGAACTTTTGGTTGGCATTGGTAATCCCTGGTATCTACACTGTTGTAGTCTTTCTGGCGCGGATTATTGTAATATTTTTTTGTTGTCTAAAATTAACGAAATAATATCATTCTGCCAATCCACAGCGCCAACACCAATAAAATACTACATGTATTCATCCCTGGTTAATTTAGCACGCATAGATGCATTTCTGGTATTTAAATTAGTATTTGGTATGTCTGGTATCTAAATAATTAGTTTCCAGAGATGCCAGTCATAACGCCTCTTCAACTAGCTCACTTTCATCCATGGCAGCAACATGGTGGTGTGTGGGCTGCATTCTTCTGCGTAGATATAAAAATATATGGAAGTCTTAAAAATCGATAGTGATACATCATTGTCATCTTGTTTTGTTACAGCCATCGCTATTTGCCGAGGATGAATCTTCGGCATCGCTGGAGGTGGCATCACAGCTGCCTTCACCGGCCCTCTGCTCCACCCCCACACCAAACGCCACGACCAGCGCTGAACCGCAAACAAGCGCTCAACCTCCAGCAGAAGCGCCATCAAGAAGAGGGCGCAAAAGGCCGAGGCAGACTCCAGATGCTGCGGACGTGGCAACCACCAAGATCCTGGAGTCTGCCAACAGATTGATGACCATGGATGAGGATGATGCGGACCGGGTGGGGAGTGTATTGGCTGACAATTTAAGAAAGTTAGACCCGGCTACAAGGGTGGAGGTAGAGCGCATATTTTATGAAACGCTGTACCGGGCCCGTGTGGGGACTCTGTCCCGGCACACACGGCTCACCGATGAGACCCCTCTGCCTAGGGTTGAATTTCAACCCATCAGCCCTGCCCCTATACCCCAACAAGCGGTATTTCACCCGGTGCAATATCCGCACTACCAACATTTCCAGCCACCAACTGGGCAAAGGCAGCACCAACCGGCAACGTTGGCTAATACACTCCCACCAGGTCCACCTGGTGGCCCCTTCCAGAGTTCAGTGGAAAGTCCATCTCCCTCCCAACCACCGATGGATACAGGGGATTATGGGGTGGGACAAGTTTACCACCAGATGTAAATATTTTATATAGTTTATTTAATTGCATTATTGTTTTAATAATATAGTTTAAATATTTTTATGTTTAAGTATTTCTTTATTATTTATTTCCTTGTTATTTATGTTATATTTGTTATAAGTTTATAAGTTAATAATTTATATAAAAATTAAAAATTCTCTAATCTAGTTGGTGTCCGTGTGAAAATATCATTTACCATGCAGGTTGACTATAGGGCAAAGATATACATATGGGGTACATGCATGTTGTTTCAATATTTACCTTCATGTATTGCTCCTGGAGACTGTACAAAAGTACCAGGAGAAATTGGCATAGAAATAGGTGTGGTGGAGCAACTACTTGCTAGTACATAAACACCAGTACTGGGTACAGTCTGCACCCCAGGTGTCGTGGCATTGTGCCCTCCAGGAATGCCTGGCACCTGAGTACTACCACTCACTTGCCGTGATTCGGCCTCCACCTCCCCCTCCTTGCTGCAAGAAGACGCAGAGGACAACTTGTGTAGAACTGTGAGTATACAAATTTTATTGGCAAAATATTGATTAGTACACACCAAAAAACAATATATTTACAATGACAAAAACGTATATTTTCAAGCAATCATGTCATTCTGCCACTCCACAGCCCCAACACCATTGAAATAATTCAAGTACTCGTCTCTTGACAACTTTGCTTGCGTTGATGCATTTCTGGTGTTTAAATTATTTGCCAAAGCTGTCAGACCAATAGGCTCGTCAACAACTTGGCTGTCGTCCACTGTAGCCCCCAGTTGTTGTGTGTGCACCGCTTTTCTGCGCATGTAGTTGTGCAGCACACAACAGGCCAGCACCACTTTGTCAATCTTATCTAGGCGCAGATTGATGGCACTGTGAAAAATTCTGAATTTATTACTCAGAATCCCAAACGCATTTTCAACCACTCGCCTGGCACGTGACAGGCGATAGTTAAAAATGCGCCGTTCCCTGTTCAGTGCCCTTTGTGGGTAGGGTTTAAGGACATTAGGGTGCAATGCAAAGGCCTCATCCGCCACAAAAACAAAGTTCAAACCGTGCTCATTTTCAGTCCGCTCTGGCAGATTCAGTTCATTTTTTTTCAGTTGGTCGTGGAAAAAGGTATTCTCCAGGGCTCCTCCATCTGAAACTCTACCATTTTTCCCAATGTCCACAAATATAAACTCGTATCGAGCATTAGCGATGGCCATTAGAACAATGCTGAAGAACCCCTTATAGTTATAATAAAAAGAGCCACTCTTTGCAGGGGGCATGATTCTGACGTGTTTGCCATCGATAGCTCCACCACAATTAGGGAAATTCCAAAGATCACGGAAATCACGTGCAATATTTTGCCACTCCTCCTTGGTCGATGGAAACTGCAATATAAAAGTATATGCGTATTAATAATCTGTTGGGTTGATTTTAGACCCATCAGCCCTCCCCCATTGCAGCCTCAAAGCTATTACCCGCCTTATCAAAATGACCCCCCACCCACTGGTGTAAAAGTTTAAATTAACAGGCATTGTAAAGATATACATATAGGGTACAGGTATGTGCACAGCTATACATATGGGGGACATGTATGTAATTTCCATATTTACCTTCATGTATTTGTCCTGTAGAACTTGGACGATGGCATCACAGGTGTCTGGTATTATCAACCCCAGCGCTTGAGATGATATTGCAGTGGTGAATCTCAGGTCGGCAAGGGTCCTGCCTGTTGCCAGGTAACGCAGCGTTGCCACCAGTCTCTGCTCTGCAGAAATAGGCCTCCTGAAATAGGTGTCCTCTCTCTCTATTAAAGGGGTAACCAGTGTCAGCAGCTCCATGAAGGTAGCGTCATCCATACGGAGATAATTTCTGAAATCATCAGGATTGTTCTCCTGTATCTCCTGTAGCAATGGCATGTGGGAGAAGGTGTCTCTCCTCAGAAGCCAGTCTCTGGTCCAGCAGCTCCGATTCTTGGTCCTTTTTCTTTTTTTAATAGCCTGCAATCTAATGGCCATAGCAGCCAAAATGCACGCACGAGCCTTCCTTCTCCTCAAGCTCATAATTAAAAAGGCACAAATGCACCGATAGACGAACGAACGTACGTATATCCTGCACAGCTAGCAATGGATCTGAATAGTCACGGCTCTATTCACTGTACTACACGAACGATTCTTTGTTCCGTGATCACGCCTCGTTTTGGTATGCTCTTTTAATCCAGCCCATTATGATAATGTTGTGTACATTTTTATCGTGCGAATAGCCAGAACGGGAGAGTGTGTACGGTGGTACAATCTTTTTCTTGCGATTGTTTGAACGGGAGTACATCGGACGTCGCAAGTAAAATTGTACATATGTGTACGCGCAGATCGGTCGTATGTTTCGGACGGCCGAACGTGTATTCGGTCGATCGAACGGTCGCAAGAAAAATTAAATTGTACATATGTGTACCCAGCTTAACTCTAAATCAGCAGCAATATCCATAAAGAGACAGAAATGAGCTTTGTCCTAAGCACTTGCTTTTCACTGAAATAATTACAGCAGAAGTTTTTGTTACTGAATATCAGATTGTGCACACATCTATCTTTATAGCAATACAAAGTTTTCTTTATGATCAGTTTAAAGAAATGTTTGTGCCTTGTAAAACTGTAGTATATATTTTACTACTATTGAGAGAAACATAATTGAATCGAGATACAGCCTGTAATAAGGAAGCCAGTAAAACATAAAACTAGGTAAACTGTCAGTAAGTCAACACAAAGCTTTTGTAGACTGAAACACAAAATTGTGGACTGGTTATCTAGATCATGGCGGCAGTTGCACAAATAATGCAAAACACAATTGTTTAGTCTTATTATGACACTAAGCTTTTTTAATTTTGTGAAACCTTAGCGGATTGTGTTGAAATATGGAAATATATTGCAGCAGGTAAATAATGTCAATTACCCTGAAGTACTGTATGAAAATCCACAGCAGTTGGCAAATGGGGCTAAAGAGACATTACTGCAAAGTAATAACCCGGACCAGTGACCTCCTCCTCCCTAGCACCTTCCTGGTGCAGAGAGGAGGAGGTGGCGCTCCGCAGCAGCTGGCGGCTCTCCGAAGCCCCCCCCCCCCCCCCCCCGCTGCCTGTTTCACAAAGGGCAGTTTTTATCGCAAGAGCTGCCCTTTGCAATACTAATCACATATATTGGAGCATATGTGATTAGTATCATTGTGGCAGCTGGCAGAGGGGGGGCTATAATGGGCGGTGGATGTTAATACATCTCACCCTGTACCCTGAAACCCACACTGTATCCATGTGAGGGGGGTGGGTGCGTTGTGGTGAGCCTGTTGCTGTTCATGTGTAGATTGACCACTTTCCAGGTGCCCCACCCTCTCACCTTCAGGCCATGACAAACCTCGGTCCTGGTGACTCTCTGGCACCCAGACACGACCACCTAGGAGGAAGAAAAGGAGGTGAGTATTGTCTTTTCTTAGCACAGACCGATGCGCCCTCCTTCCTGCGACGTTGCTGCAAACAGAGTTTTGGGCCTATGTGAAGGTCACCTTTAACACTCTTGGTCTCAGAGCCCAAATTAACATCTATCGGCACTTGCGCACCTTAGATGAAAATTCACCCTTACAACTGGGTGCAAGGTCCATGGTCCATCCAGAAGAAAGGGAGATAGGCAGAAACAGACATATAAAGACAGATGGATGGAGATAGTACGCACGACACTAAACTAGCACTTTCTCTGCAACGTCCCTTACAGGAAAGGAGACAAGACAACACAGCCGTGCAGGGCTTAACTTAACCTAATGTGGCACAATTAACTCAACTGCGTCACAGAGCCCTCAAACTGACAATGTGTATGTGGTGCAACACAACTCTAATAGTTATACCCCAGCACAGAAAACAGCCTTCACCTTAACAATCACAGTGCAAAAACAGAGACAGGACCACCCTTGAGAAACTTTTTTCCATTTTTTGGGACTGTCTCACCAGCTGTGGATCTCTAAGTGGACAATGTCTAGGTTGACATTGTCAAGGATGACACCAATATCTAGGTCAGGGGTCCCTAAACTATTTTGCTCTGGGTCTCCATCAGACAATAAAAATAATTACAGGACCCCAGAAAGTAACTGCAGAAGTTCATCACATCACATGTGTAGTCAGCAGACAGCACATACAGGCAGCATTGTGGAGGCACAACATTATGGGAGGAGTCTAATGGTGTGTAGTGTACACACTGTGAGATTCCCTTGCTATTTGACTTAAGATTCGAGTGCTATGCAATATTTGCTAACTCTGTACTATTCACATACAATTCATGCATTAGATTTGCACTATATAGTCATTGCTGCCCTGTTTATCTGGATTTCGATTTGTGTTGTCACGGAAGCGCGCACCAGGATCGCAAGGTAAAAAATCTGTGCGATCTGCATGCGATTTTTACTATATAGTCAAAATCGATTGTCAAATATCACCGTGTGTGCACAGCATAAAACAGACAACTCAACAGATTTTTCAGACTCCTTGGGCCAAATGTAATAGGGTGAGAGTTTTTTAGAAAGTGAGAGATTTCCCATGTTTTTTAAAGCAGCAATCAATTGCATGGCAAAACCCTGGTTTTGCAGTGTTAATGATTGCTGCTTCAAAAAAACGGGGAAAACTCTCCAAAAATCTCTAACTTTCTGAAACTCTCACCCTATTACATTTGGCCCACTGAATCACTGACTGAGAGTAAAAAAGTCATCAGCCTGATGGTCAGCAACATGGAGTCGCGACCCTATGCTGAGAAGGTCGGGACCCACTTTGGGGTCAGGACCCACAGTTTGAGAACCACTGATCATTTAGATTGATGGCAAAAGGTCAATACAGGCAAAGGTTGACATGGAAAAGGCTGATGTATGAAAAAGTCAACAAGAGTTTTACCCTTTTGTTTAGTGCCAATGTCGACACATGAGTATGTGGACCCCTGGTTTAGTGCATCGCATCCCCTCGCTTGGCTCGCTATGCTCCACTACCATTGATCTCTGCAAGCCTTACTGTTCCCAATCAGAGTCCACATGGATGGTAAACTTAAAAAAAAAAAAGTTGAAAAAAGGGAAAAATAATACAAAACTCTTGTTTAACATTTCAATGCGTTGACCATAGCCATGCGACATTTTGCTTGTTTCGACATTTTGACCATGTCCACCAGATGTATGTCTGGTCTGTATTGACTGTTGACCTAGACATCATTTATATATCATCTGAATACCATCCAACCTGCAGGCTGCAGTGTCCCTTGGTGGCGCAGATAGTTTGGAGGCTCCCAGTCGCTTGATGTCCTAATTAACAGCAAGGGAATAGTGAATAGATGCTGTGTGAATGTGAACAGCATTTATTTAAGGGAGACAGGGGCTGAGGGCATGCCAGCAGGTAACAGCACTAGGGCATGCCCCCACAGTGACAGCGAATGGGAGGTGCAGCTTATGACTGTATCCCCCCCCCCCCCATACAATGGCTATTTTCTCCACACTGTATAGTGAGGATGTAGCCCCAATGACACAATTGTACTGTCATGTCCACCTTTCCGCCAGCCACAATCCCCATGACCCACCAGACTGCAAAGTAGTAAAGTATGATTTGTCTAAGTGCACAGTTTATCAAAGTGATCTTTAAAGTTAAGTTTTATGAAACATTCCTTTCTATTGTAGATTAAATCAGTAGGAACTCTGGAAGTAAAGATAGTATCTTTATTTCTAAAGTTCTTACGGTACTCTTTACCTAGAAGGGCGCCCATCGCGGGCATCGCATGCACTAAAAAATCGCATGCGATGCGACCGACGCGATGACTGCGATTTCCCATAGGGAACAATGTTAAATGTCCCAATTGACCCGATTTTCCTGTTCAATGTCCCAATTGACCCGATTTTGCATAGGGAACAATGTTAAATGTCCCACAGAGGCCAAATAGGCACCCTGAAGTGTGAAATGGCCCCACAATTGTTAACGCCACCCCACGATCAACGTCAACCCGAAGCGTGGCGAGCGCAGCGAGCCCGCGAGGGACGGCGGTACGCGTCCTACGACCTTTTCATACCCCCACTATCCACGTCGGCGTGGAGTTGAGAATAGAAAGTGTGGCGAGCGCAGCGAGCCACGGCGCCCGAAGCACGGCGAGCGCAGCGAGCCCCGTGAGGGGACGCGGAAACCTTCACAGGTATACGCGTCTCCTCGCGGGCTTCACAGCTGTCCGCGTCCCCTCGCGGGGCTCGCCACGCTTCGGGCTCGGTGGCTCGCTGCGCTCGCCACACTTTCTATTCTCAACTCCACGCCGACGTGGATAGTGGGGGTATGAAAAGGTCGTAGGCTCGCTGTGCTCGCCACGCTTCGGGTTGATGTTGATCGTGGGGTGGCGTTAACAATTGGGGGGCCATTTCACACTTCAGGGTGCCTATTTGGCCTCTGTGGGCCATTTAACATTGTTTCCTATGGAAAATCGGGTCAATTGGGACATTGAACAGGAAAATCGGGTCAATTGGGACATTTAACATTGTTCCCTATGGGAAATCGCGGCCATCGCGTCGGTTGCATCGCATGCGATTTTTTGGTCACATGCGATGTGACCGACGCAATTTTTTTTTCCTAACGATGCCTACGATCAAAATTGTGGGCGCCCTTCTAAGTAAAGAGTACCATTCCTACTGATTGAATCTACAATCATAGCACTACTAGAAACAACACTATAAGGGAGATTAAAGGCCTAATTTATGTTTGTATGCAATTCTGCCGATTGTGCAACTGACCGATTATCGTCAGACTTCACAGTGTGCGCCACTCGCAGTGACAGGAAACTGCTAAGAGGAGAAAAAAAATGAATTTGGGCTTGACTGTAACATGATGCCAAATACGAACTCATGCATCACATGTTCCATACAGGAGTTATGATCGGAGAAGGGATTTCAGTGCTCTTATTTTATCAGGACAGACTTGCTGAAAAGCATGACATGTTAATTGGGCTGTTACATATTTGTCCCGGTTTCCGATTTTAAAATAATGTCTTGGCTGGAAATGATACACTGGGTACTTGTTTGGGCACTTATAAACTCCTTCACAGTGGGTATCTCATAAAACACGTCATTAAGATATCACCACTTCAGTGCGAATGTGTCATCCAGGGGTCAGTCCGTCTGAGCAAGTACTCCTGCTGACCCTCCTGAGGTTCTGTAGTATGTGGGTTTCAGCGAGGAGTGATTAGGAAACTCCCGGACTACTCAAATTTCTCACAGTGTCTTATTCTATAACTAAAGTACTCACAATCATTTATTGTCTAACTGGCTCTTATAACTTCCAGTAATTGTCTCTTTAATCATTTCAGTGAGCTAAAAAACACTCCCTCCAAATACTCCAGTAAACTAACCTATACATCCAGTCATAAAGTGTCTTATACCGAAATAACCAGTGCCTAAATAGAGCTGTAAGGGATCAGGCAGCCCTGGATCACCAAATGGTTCCCGTTTAAAAGCATATTTGTCATTTCTTCACTTTAGAGGGGAGGGGGAGTCTGAGAGGCTTCAGTTACACAAATGCTTAAAGTGATTTGGACAGGAGCCCATATGGACATGATTTGACTCTGGCTTTGCTAATGAACACTGTGATTGGCAGGCAGCATTATTAAAAGACAGGCCTGTCACTTTGGCCGGGTCTTCCTGTAATGTCTGTAACACTTAGCTAAGGCAATGTTTGTGTTTCTCCATATTCACGCTCATTACTGGTCCTCTACAGGAAGCATTTGCAGTGCAATCAAAGCCGACTTATTTGACATACAGTATATTTCACCATTGACAGTAAAGACCAATATTATGCTACCAGTAGCAGTAATACCAGTAATATACCTAAAGTTATAATCATGCCCAGTGCCCAATGCCAACAGAACCATTAATTCTCACTTATATAGCAGACATAATAATGCCCAGTAGTATGTTGTCCAAGTTGTAGAGAGCGAGGCCTGGCTTGGGTAATTTAAAACTAATATTTTGGATGCCTCTCATTCAGGGGCAGATCCAGGAGGGAGCAATCAAGAGAAAGAAAAGGCTTCCTCTCAGTGACAGTAGTCAGCCTGTACCGACTGCTGCCTTTAGGGTGGGATGTACTAAGACGAAAATGCAGTAAAACCCCCGTTTTACCACGATTTTCAAATGTGTATATACCCGGCCGCCACGTCATCGCAGGGCAGGGTATAGCCACCTTTGAGTGGTGATACCCTATAAAAGCCTATGGGATTCATTCGCCACACGCTGCCTAACGTCCACCGCAGACTCGATCCCGCTCCCTTTCTCCGTGCTGCTCCTCCTCCCCCAGTAGCATGTCACAGCCGGTGATGTGATTCCGGCTGCAGGGGGAGGGGAAGAGCCCAGGAGGTGACCCCCACACACCACATCACAGGTATCACGGGGGGCCTCCGTCACCGCACCGCAATGCTTGCCACATATGTTAGTACATATGCGCTAGCATCGCGGTGGGGGGGGGGGGGGGCGGTGATGTATGTAAATACATCCCGCCCTTAGACACAGTGTAAATCATCTTTCACTCACAATTCAGAACCTCTGCAGTCACTGCTCTTCAGGATAGTGTACCAGTCCCCACCCTATCCCCACAAAGGCATTTGCAGATAAGCCCATTCAAAGTTCGAATGAGGGACAGTCACGTAGGGGTAGATGTATGAAGCAGATTAAGGGAGAAGTGATCCAGAGGAGACGTGGCCAATGGCAACAATCAGCACTGAAGTAATAATATAATTTGCATCTAATAACATTATACAGAGCAGCTGATTGGTTGCCATGGGCAACTTCTCTTCTGTATCCCTTCTCCTCCCTTATCACTACTTCGTACATCTACCCCGTAATCACTGTGATGTGTATCGCAATTTGGTGAATGGGATGTCGTGGCCCTCATACTACACTAATAAGAATCTGGATTTATCTTCAATATCCCTGTAAATTAAATGATGCAATGGTAACATAATGATGCAATGGTAACATGTTTCACTATGAAAAAAGCTACAGTAAGTTTGTACTTATTTCTTGTTAATCAGTTGGCCCCTTATTTATAGTACACCAATATACACGAGTAATTATTCCAGTAAATTCTTTGTAGCTCAGAAAATAAACATTGTATAAAAACAAGTGTATAAACAATTTAAAAGAATCCAATTATACCAATGGGGCAAACGTGTAATTAGACCTTGGAAACCTGTATATAAAAATGTCCAATGGATGGGATGCCGGGGTCAGTATTCTGATAAAGGGAATCTCGATAATGGTCCCCTCTCTCCCTGCAGCCTACGACAACCATAACTTCCCATCCCACAGCCTAATCCTACCGCCCTTCTAAGTGCCAAACCCTTCCTCCCCACAGTCTAACCCTAACACCCTCCCCCCTCTTACCCTCCCTTCCCCCTGCAGCCTAATCATAAGTCCCCTCTAGTGCCTAAACCTGATCCTCCCCCACCCCTGGTCTAACTCTAACCCACCCAACATACCTAAGTGAGGGATGCTAGCATTTACGATTCCTGATCTTCGGTGATGGCATTCCGGCATCAGTCTTGTGGCTTCAAATCAGGATGCTGGTGTCAGTACTCTGACTGCCGGCATCCTATCCACTGGAATGTTAACTGCATCCCATTATGAGGAGATGGGGCTTCTGTAGCTGAGATGTGAAATAGTGATGCAGAGATGCTGTGGGGTAAACTTACTAAGATGGGAGTTCTATAGGGGGCGTGGCTTGGCGGCCATTCTGGAAAGAAGTGCCTAAACGGAGCTCCGGGAGACGCTGTTCTCAATCCCCAGATAACCACACGCACAAACATCCCCGGGGACTCCTGTCACCTCCGGAACATCCCCAGAGCCAGCCGAGCTAGTTGCAGAGCCGGGGAGGGAGTAAAACCCCTCCTGCAGGCTGCGACGCTCGAGGCCACTCAGCAGCGCCCGCCATCTTGAAAGGCCGCGGCCCAGACGGCACCAGCAGAGAAAGACTCTGCTTCCCCACAAAAGACACCCGCAGAGTCACAACACGGAGCGGGGACCCATCGCACCATCCTGACCGCACAACACAGGCAGCACGGACAACACAGCCGGCCAGCAAGATAAAATTAAGGTACAGAACGCTGCCTTCCCTGCAGTGCTGCAGGACAGAGACGTGGGACCGTTAACCACACGCGCTGCCACCCTGGGATAACAAGCACCTCAGCAGGCTATTAGGTGCGTTATCCCCACGCATAAGGCCAGGCATAATTACCTACACACGAGGGTGCAAACATTGCAGAGACAGTCATCCCCCCTCCTCACAGCACCTCAATACCCCAATACCTCAGTACCTCATTAAACCCAAATCAACCAGCACAAAGATTTGTGCAGTGAGACACAAGTACACAAGCACAGAGGCTTGTCCCTAGCAAAGTTAGGGCTGCAAACTACTGTCTCCACTCCTCTGATCAATTGGCTGCACATAGCAGCTTACTCACTAACAAGAGGCATATACAAAACAACAGAAAGGAGGTGGATCTGTCAGTTTCTCAAGCTTGGCTTTAAAAAGCACTGACATGGAATTAGAATAACCACGATCTAAGATCCCATCCGGAATTGGCTACCAAATCACAGCAACCAGTACAGACACCGACTGGCATACACTTTACCCACCCCTCCCCCTCCAAGTTGATTTTGCCATGGAAAAAATCAAATCAACCCCTTCGCCCCAACGCTCAGCACAACAGAGCGGAATTCAAGTAAAGAGAGGCCCGGGGAACTCTAAATCCTCTGAAACAGAGCTATCCTCCCCTGCACAAAAAAAAGCTATCCCAGATAACCAAGAAGAAGACACAGAAAAACATCAATCCTCTAATCTGGTACCGTTAACCTATGATGATATTGTGGATGCAATCACATCAACTATGGCTCCACTGTTGGCTAAAGCAGTGAGCGACATTACATCTCAACTTCAAAACCTCACTCATAGGGTGGACACTGTAGAAAACAATGTGGGTGCAATAGCACATGATTTGGCTGGGGCCATGTGTGAGATAAAGAGACTGGAGAAGGAGAACTATAATATCATTAACAAACTCGAGGAAATCGAAAACCGGTCAAGACGGAGCAACCTTAGATTAATAGGTCTCCCGGAATCTGTCAAAGGCCCGGCCCTCGATCTTTTTGTTGAAAACACCCTTCCGCAACTACTTAATGTTAAAGCGGAATGCACATCAATGGTTATAGAAAGAGCCCACAGATTAGGCCCCCCCCCCCCGTCCTGGAGATACCAGACCCAGAGTTTTGATATTCAAATGCTTAAGCTATGTACACAAAATGATACTATGGAGAGCTTCAAGGAAAATTTCTAATCTACAATGGGAAGGCAATAATCTACGATTATTCCAAGATTTTTCGGCGGAAGTGACTAAAATGCGTAAAACATTCTCTCCAATATGCAGCAGATTGGTCGCTGAGAAAATCAAATTCGCATTACTTTACCCCGCGAAGCTGAGAATCTTCTACAAGGACTCTCAATGCGATTTTACCTCGCCAGCAGATGCCATTGAATACCTGCGGAATGAAATCCACAACAATGGAGATAACATCGCTGATACTCCCTAATGCTCCCTTATATAGGGATAGTATCCTTTACCTTATGGTTAATATCTGAATATACCGGGACACTCCTACAAAATCCGGCTACCTCCCAGGAGATGCCTTAATGTTATACCAAGTTTGGCACAACTATTTCTGTGCAATTATCAGTTATAATAATTATAATAGAATGTATAATATTGTTTTCCTCCTCTCATCATCAT
This sequence comes from Crinia signifera, assembly GCF_055691185.1. Classification (NCBI taxonomy): domain Eukaryota; kingdom Metazoa; phylum Chordata; class Amphibia; order Anura; family Myobatrachidae; genus Crinia; species Crinia signifera. The sequence goes on from NC_139218.1 coordinate 132,340,009, forward strand.
CCTTTTACAATCATATGATTTTTCCCTCATTCATTACTCCCTATCACTCAATCCCATTTCTCCCCCTCCTCCCCCTCCCCCCCCCCCCCCCCCCTTTCTCTTAAATTCTACACCTTTACATGTGATGCAGACGGCTAGGTGTATTTAAGTTTATGTATAAGCCATTCCGGAGGGAGTTCTACTCCGGTTCTATATGATTAAGTGTGCAGGACACACTTATGTTTTCTATATAATGCTGTTTTTGGGCCGTGGCCTGACAGTTGGCTACAAGAAGTTAGTTAGCTCGACTAGCGAGCTCCAAACGTTTAAATGTAAAAGTAATTATACTATGTATTGTTGTCTTGTCACCCCCTTCCTTTTGTGTCCCCTCCTTCCAAGGTGTAGCGATGCATCCAAAGCCAAAAAAGAACAACTAAACAGGTATGTGGACGGGCCATCTCACCCCTTGCACACAACATGACAGAAATAAAAATTGGATCCCTCAATGTGGGCGGTTTCAACTCCCCCGCTAAAAGACGCAAAATTTTAGTATATGGAAATAAATTAAAATTAGATATCATGTTTATTCAGGAAGCTCACTTAGTTCCCTCAGAAATGGTCAAGTTACAAATGCTTGGCTGGAAAATGATAGCTGCAGCAAGCTATAACTCAAAATCTAGAGGAGTAGTTATTCTAATCAAAAACAATATCCCATTTGAAATAATACATAAAATAGAAGACACTGAAGGAAGATATGTAATAGCCCAGATATCTTTACATACACATATTTACACCTTATGTAATGTTTACGCCCCGACGACCTATAAAAAAACTTTCTTTCACAGCTTAATCAAAAATCTAACCCCATACATAGATACGAAACTGATATTATGCGGAGATCTTAATCTAACCTCAGACACTTACTTAGACAGATCAAATCACAACACGCGGGCTTTACCGCTCCCCAAACTAGGTGTCCCACAATTAGCCTCCACATTAAGACTCATGGATATATGGAGGGTGCTTAATCCCACAACCAGAGAATTTACTTGCCAATCAGCGGCTCACCACACATTCTCAAGGATTGACTATGTTCTGGGGTCGGAGACCTTGCTCCCGAGAGTCACAGCCACTGAAATCGAGCCAATTGTAGTCTCGGATCACGCTCTCATCTGGTTCAAAGTTATGGCGACGGAAGAGCCATCAACTAGATCTGCCTGGCGATTCCCGAACCATCTCCTCACATCTAACACCTTCACAGATAAACTGAAAAAAGACTGGGAAGAATATTGTCTAAACAATCTACCTCATGCTGATTCAGACCCAGCATTGTTCTGGGCTACTGCTAAGGCGGTGCTGAGAGGGAACATTCTTTCATACGTAGCTAAATTGAACAAAAGTTACTCATCCGCTTTCTTATCACTCCAGCAGAAACTAACGCTAGCATATACTAAATATCAACAAAACCCCACAACAGGCAACCGCCAACTTTACACATCAGCCAACACACACTTGAATGAATACTTACACAAGAGAGGCAATAAATACTTATACAGCATTAATTATCGTTACCACACCTTTGGAAACAAAACGGGAAAACTATTAACAAATATGCTTAACGGAACTAGAAAACCAACTGTAGTCCAACCCCTTAGGCTACCAAATGGACAACTAACTTCCTCTAATGTTCAAATAGCTCAGGTCCTTAAAGACTTCTACTCACATTTATATGCAAATAAACCCCCCCCCAAAACACCAGAAGATGCACAGGAGGACCTGCCCTCTTCACTATACTCGTCAATAACATTCCCCAAGATCCCAGCTGACAAAACCAACTCACTCTTAGAACCCATCACAATAGAAGAAGTGGCACTGGTGATAAAAAATCTAAAGAAAGGCAAAGCACCGGGCCCGGACGGATTTGGGAATAGCTTTTATAAAATAATGAAGAACCAGGTTGTACAACCCCTGACCAAGGCTTTCAACCACATATTACGAACCAAGTCCCTCCCTTCCCTTTTTAATGCAGCGTTCATCAAAACGCTCCCGAAAACGGGAAGAGATTTGACAAATCCAGGGTCTTACAGACCGATCTCCTTGTTAAATTCTGATTACAAGATATTAGCGAAAATACTGACTGATCGACTAAAACCCTTAATGCCTTTAATAATTCATCCTGATCAGACAGGTTTTATAATGGGCAGGCAATCAGTAGTGAATGTGCGCAAAACAATAACAGCTATTCAAAAGATGCAAAATACCTCAGACTCCCTCCCACCAGGCATAGTAATCTCTATTGATGCAGAAAAGGCCTTTGACCTTGTTCTATGGCCCCACTTAACCAAGACAATGGAACAATTTGGCATCCCCGTGGAGTTCATTGAATATATCAAACTACTATATTCCAAACCAGTCTCTCAAATAGTAACCAATGGACAGATATCAGATTATTTTCAACTATACAAAGGAACTAGACAGGGCTGTCCCCTATCCCCTCTTTTGTTCGCCATAGCTATTGAGCCCTTGGCCCTTACCCTACGCCAATCCAAAGAATTCACTGGAATACATGTAAATAAATACGAACTAAAGTTATCACTCTTTGCTGATGATATGATTCTCTACGTTACAAATCCCCAAAAATCAATACCAGCTATTCTATCCCTAATACAAAGATTTAGTCTAATATCTGGATACAAAATCAATTTAGATAAATCGGAACTACTTTATATAGGAAAACACACAGCAGACATGTCCGATGACCCCATCTTCAATAAATTTAAATTAGCACAGTCCCAGATAAAGTACCTAGGGGTAAACATCACAAACAAAACCGAAAACTTATATAAAGCAAACTACTCACAAATTATCACAAAAACCTTAGCACTTTTAGAAACGTGGAACCAAATGCCCCTCTCACTACTCGGGAGAGCAGCGGTAATCAAGTCCATTATATTCCCCAAAATTTTCTACTTCATTCAACTCCTTCCTATGGCCCTTAAACAAATAGACATACAAAAGGTAAATTCAGCACTTACTAAATTTTTATGGAAAGGGAAGAGAGCGAGGATTGCACTAACTAAATTAATGCTACCCAAATCACATGGAGGACTCCGAGTACCAGACTTCAAGGCATACTCTGCCTCGGTACTATTTAGATATGCCAGCGACTGGCTGCTAGAAAAATCTATATATACTGATTATGATTTAGACTGTGCAAACTTCTATCCATTCTCCCCAGCGGCACTGCTCCATCAAAAATACACAAACATACCGAAAATACTGCTAGATAATATCATCTTCAAAGATACGTATCTCAACTGGATCTACTTACAAAGAAACTCAAGCGAGATCCACACACTTCCCCTTATATGCCGCTATGGGGTAACCCTAGCTTCCCCCCCTCATTGACTAATGCTACGATTTTGAAATGGAAACAAAGTGGCTTGTCTCTCGTGACCAAGGTCTTCGATCCGGGAGGAGGGATTCTGCCCTTTAGCACATTGGCACAAACATACGCTCTGCCGAATTCCCAGTTTTATCTATATCTCCAAGTAAGACATTATGCACAAACATTAAACCTCTCACAGAATAATAGCTTGCCCCCCCATCCAATTATCAAAATATTAACTTTTAGAACCACAGGGAAATATAGATTAAACTTATTATATCCCTATCTTATCGAAGCCAATATTACATTTGAAAAACAAATTAAAAACCTGGAGAACAAATGGCAACCCGAAATAACCCCCGAAAGAGACACCCCGGTAAACACCATAGAAAACTATTGTGCATTAACTAGACACTTGACCTCGGCATATCTCCAGGAAACACATTTAAAATTCATACACAAATCCTTTATTACCCCAGCTCAGAGGAAGCATATGGTAGCAGAAGACCCAGGACATTGCTACAAATGCTCTATGAGCAACGCCAAATTCATCCACTGCTTTTGGGAATGTTCGAAAGTGCGCAGATTCTGGTATAAAACTATTAATTATACCAATGCTATCCTTCAAACCTCAATAACAATGACTCCAGAGGTCTGTCTCTTATTAGACTTCCAAAAAGCTAGGGTAAACCCTTCTTTAAATTCCACCTTAACTCAACATATTCCGATATTAGTTTTAATATTTACTCTAGCAAAGAAACTAATTTTAAAACATTGGATAAAAAAAACAGCACCCAGTATTCAGGAATTAAAATCTTTACTACTGCAATACTTGTACTTTGATATTAAAAACATAATTGTACAGGAACATAGCAATACACACAGATTCCAATCAAAGTGGCAAAAATACATATTATCTCTAGATCAAGACTCCAGACACACTATTATGAATTACTTTGAAACTTCCTCATGGAATAGAGTCAACCCCTTGATCACGGAGAGCAGAGAACGTAACAGGAATTAGAGCTCATAATATTATCCCCTAATGGCTTGGAGCCTGGTGCAGCAGTAAGGATTTAGAAAAGTCTACGTAGATCTCCCCAAGGTTGATAAATAAATTAATCTTCAAGATGAATACGACCAGTGGAGAGGTGAGATGGCACGATGACACGTTGATAGGCGAACTCATGCTGACAAACCGGAAAAGAATACCCCAGATAAGTATAAATATTAGTCGACTCCTGTTAAATACTAGGAAAAATTAATCTAGGCGAAGGAGACACTGCTACACCTTGCATACCCCCCCCCCCCCCACCCCCTCCCCCCTCTGTCTTCGTTACTGTAAAATGTACGATTATGTTTATGTATGTATAGGATAACTTACAAGTGTCAATTACTCAGTTAACTACTAAGTTGAACACTACGAACTAAGTTCTAGCTTAAGGGAAAGTTAGCTTATTTCCTAATCCATATTTAAAGTGTACCCACCTTCTCCAGGCTCTTGCCTTTTGTAGATCTTTACCCAAACCAACCCCTCTACCATAGTGGAGTATATTATCAGATGCCTATGGAATCCTCACCTCACCCCACCTGGGCTTCTGCCAAATAACCCCTGATAGGGAGATATAACTAACACTCTAGAACAATGTGAATCATATCAACATGTACAACACTATGTATGACGAACATCTAGATTAAAGCTAACCTCAAAAGCTCAGGGGGGGATGGGAGGAATATCAAGCCAGCAAATAGATACGAAAAGGGAAAACGAGGGAGAAGACCAATCTAGCATAGGTATAGACAAGCCAATATGATTGGGAATTATTTTAATAACTATATTATCAAGCTGTTGTTGAAGTTATACTCTCATTTTAATTTCTTCTTTCCTACCCATGATTGATAATTAGCTAGACAGCATCTCTAGAGCTTTAGATTATTTAAAGCAAAAAATGACTGTATGTTACAGAGATCGCCCTAAAAACATAGATGTATAGCACGAGCGAATACGAAAAAATGTTGTGAAGTGCGATCCAATGTTTAACCAATGCATAACCAAAGTATAACCACTGTTTGACACTGAGCAGAATGATACTCTTGTGTGTCACTGCTGTATTGTATTACTTGAAAAAACCTAATAAAAAGTAATTAAAAAAAAAAAAAGATGGGAGTTCTATTGAAGATGGGATGTTGACCATAGAAACCAATTTATCTATTATCCTCTAGAAGGTACTAAATAAATACGAAGTAGAATCTGATTGGTTGGTATGATCAACATCCCATCTTTAATAGAACTCTCACCTAAGTAAATGTACCCCTTAGCGGCTAATTTTCTAAGCATCAGGCTCTATCTGTTGCTTCTGATGTTTTTTTCTTAAATTTAAAAGGACAATGCTTTTATTAGACCTGTTTTGCAAGTAAAATCATTGCCCTTTTCAATCATTTGGGAGAGCCCAATTTTGAACTTGACACTTACTGTAGTAAACAAACCCCATACTCTAATTTCTTGATGATATATTAAGTGACACATATGTAATAACAGAGCATAGACAATCAGCAATATTGGCAAAATGAATTAGGAAGGACAGCTCCAAGAGAGGTTGATGGCAGTTTGTTGCACCAGCTTGATTTTCTCAACCAGTTGGCTGTCAATGACTGCTCCTTATATAACAGATGTTAGTTTCCACCAGGGACACACAGTGAGACAGCTGAGATACCCTCCCTGACAGCTCTGTGAAAACTTTCAGAGTACAGCTAGCCTAATCCATCTCCCACATCACACATTCCATGTGTCCCTGTAACTAGTATTAGGAAACAACAGGAACATTGTCTGCAAGCAAGCTGGACCACCTGTCTGTTCATATATAGCCTCATCATTGTTATTAACCTATTCATTGTCACACTGAGGAGTCTTTCTTTTTATACTTTTTCTTTTTTAAATTGCAAATTTCACCAGTATTACTATGTAGAGATTTTATCATATATGGTGACCCTGTAAACAACATCACTGACACCGGATCCTCTGGCCAATTGCTTGGAAGACTGAGGTTTTTTACAATCCATCCATCCATTCAAACAATCATGATGCAAAGATGACTTCTATTTACTAGTACGGCACATATCAATTTATACTAGTTAAGTGCTTAGGGCATTATAAATTAATTTTTCTGGCCTTCTGGAAGTCTGGCCAAAATTCAGTGATAATTTATATAGTTTACTAGCTGGCGTTGCCCGGGATTTTAAGAATGTTTGTTTACAAAAATAATTTTCACATTAGTTGTTTGTTAACTTACGTTGGAGCGCAGCACATTATGCATCTCCTGTGATACTCTGTGCTGCTGGGGGACCCTGCTATTGCCATTATATAACTGTCAGTGTGTGGGTTTGTGCTATTTGCATTCTCCTCCTCATATCATATCACTGCAGCCCTGTCATCACTGACATATCACGCATGTCCTGATATATTCTGTGCTGCTCCCTCACCCCTAGGGGTGTTAGGTGTGTGTTACCCCCACAGTGTTTGTTCCCAGATTGTAAGTCACATGTGTAGCAAGTTTGGTGTAACTTGCTTCAGTCATTCCAGAGATATGCTGTCTGCTAAAATACTCTGTGCTGCTACCTCTCCCCTAGAAGTGTTAGGGGTGTCTTACCCCCGCAGTGTTTGTTCCCCTATTGTAAGTCATACAGATGGAGCAGGCTCCATCTTTGTAGGGGCTGGCGATTGTATCACCAGCCCCGCCAGTGGCCGGCTCTCACCAGGGGTGCACCCGCACGAGATGCTCGCGCGCGCCCCGTGGCTACAGAGCTGGCTCCGCCACCCACCGCCTCCACTGGTGCCCCTCGCCGCCGCCCCATCCCCCCTATCCCTGCCCGTCTCCCTGAAGAGGAGATGGGCAGGATGCCGCCGCCGTGCTGTCCTGAAACTGGGACATGCGTGCGTCCCAGACAGATGGAGCCCCACTGCGCCAGTGATCGCCAGTGCAAGCATGCTGGCAATCCCCGGCCAAAGAAGAGAGGTGCTCCATCTTTATGCGTACCAAGTTTGGTGTAAATTGCTGCAGTCATTCTGGAGTTATGCTGGAACATAGATATGAGCGTACAGCAAAAATTGTGGTTTTTAATTAATAAAAAAATAACCATAATTAATTTCGATTTGGCATTTTTTAGTTGCCTCTGCCCTTTTTTAATACACTTGTATGTAAAATTTCACAATCTTCTCTTGTAAACTGGATTTGTATAGAAAGACAGAAGGACAGACACATTTTCACTTTTATACATTAGATTCTCCATTTTTGTAAGAGTATATTTGCTAATATGCAGCATTGAAAAAATCATGTGATGCACCCACAACCTATTTGTATGCTTAGTTTGGTAGTAGTTATGACCCCAGAGATTGGGGAGTAAAGGCCTTCTTAGCTATTTGAACAGTGAACCTCACTTAGCCAACGTATGGCCACAATATTCTAAATCTAAACACTAATGCGCTTTGGCAAAAATGAAAATATGTGTTTGTAAATGCTTGTACCTACTTTTAAGCAAGCACCTTGTTTTTATGGGTAAGTGTAAAGATTGATTACTGGCAGAACATATAGGTATTGATATAGGTGGCAGCACTGTTAGATGCAGGTCAGTCCGTGTGATGAATAACTTAACCAGATTGTAGTTTATTAAGCAGGAAGAATAACACAGGGTTAATGCAGTAGGGTAACCATATATATATACATATATGACACACACCTTGAGAATGCCAAGTTGGTGAAACGATCGTTGGTGGTAGTGGAGTGACGCTATCTACAAGCACCTCCCGCAGCAGCAACCCTCGAGACCAGCACACAGTGCTGCGGGGTGCACGGACAGGTACACTCGTCCCTCTCCCCCCGTACTTCTCCTTCCTCCGCTCAGCTTACCTTCTCCTTCCTACTACAGACCACCTGCATACCCTACCCTATCTCTCTCCTCTCATTTATTTCTCTGCTGGGCATTTCAATTAGGTGCCGCTCATCCACCACCACTGGAGAACCGCTACAAGTGGGGGGCAGCAGCACACCTATCCCAGCACCTAAACCTCATAGCGTTTCTCACAGACTTATCTCCTTTTCTGGGAACACTCATCCATGGATGTCCCAGCACTCCACCCTGCACTGGAAGCGTTCTAACCAGGGGGCTCTGGGACATACGGGGAAAGCAGTACCCCATCTTTTTGCTCCATTTGAGGTCTCACTTTCTGTATACAAGCCTGCTTACCCGCCATACCTGCAACTGCCCATCTGAGTTAACCTGATGGTAGCTAGTACAAGGTGTTGAATACATCAAAGGAGAAGGGGACCTCTCTTTTCTACATGTACAGTAACAATTCCACCTGTACCATAGGTATACAAAGCTGGGCAGCAGCTGCTTCCATTAAGGGGATCCGAGAACCTGTTTCTGGGCCTTCCTTTATATCCCATAGGAAATGGTGATCTCCCACAATACCTACAAAGCCCACAAAGTATACTGTGTCAGCTGGCAACTGGGTTTGGGGGTCCCTGTCAAACAGGAAAGGTGCCTTCCTAATTATCAGGCCCACCCTCCCCCTCTTACTATAGGTATATAAAGTTGGTTTTGAGATCACCTATCTTAATCCAATTGGCAGACTTTGACCACAACTTTATCTCTCTCTCACCCTGACACCTTTTTTTCCCTCCTCTCTCTCTCTTCTCTGACTTTCTTTTCCCCATATTTAACTCCCCCCCCCCCCCTTTTTTTTTTTCTCTACGGGAGTTAGAAATACTGTTACCTCCAACCCTATAGATATTATTATTTTGCACCTGGTCTCAGAGATACAGGAACCGCTATAACTGCTGAAAATTAAAAAATATATATCTGCAATATGTGACTGGCGTATCTCCGACGCCTGATTTATAAATGTACTTTTTTGTCATTATCTAAAGCCTAATATTTTCAAAGGTTACTCAAACAAACACTGGTCCTAATATTGACAAAGTTCACTGTCTTCTCTAAATTATGTGTATGTGAAACCTTTGGACGAGTTTGTATTACTCTAATAGGGCCTACACACATACCGATTTTGGCCAGTGATCTAGCATGCCAGATTTAGCATAGCAGATTTCCTTTGAGCACAAAATCATCTATATTGCTTAGAATGTGCAAAATGTCAGCGATATGCCTCAGCGATTCTGCTAAGTGATTTAAGCATGCCAGATTCTTCTCAAGCATGGGAAAAATAAAAAAAAACTCATTTAAATAAAAATGGGCAGTTCAAAGGGCTGGGGGAGTTCATGGGGAGTTTTAAGGGGAGAGAAGTCAGGAGAAGTGTTGTAAATAGGGATGGCCATCGCTGCCTTTGCCATCGATGGCAAAAGTGCAACAGCCCATCGATAGTGTATAACCATTCTATGGATAACCATCGATATTTTTGCATATCGATGGTCATCTATTTTCTCTGATTGAGTGGCCTGTGGGCCAATCAAAATGCGGGGGCGGGGCTTTGCGGGTGTCGGGGGAGGAGCCATGCACTGTAGGGAAAAAGCAAAAACGAAACTATTCGTTTAAGCTTTACATCGATGGTGGGAAACCTTCTGGTTCTCCCCCATCGATGGCAAAACTATTCGACATCGGCCATAAACCATCGATGATTTCTAATCATCGATGGCCATCCCTAGCTAAATCGCTTAGAAAATGGCTCAAATTCGGCATGTGTGTAGGCCCCATTAGTAGTGAATAAAATTGACTGCAGCGAGCAGTCTGATACATTGTATACTAACAATCTCACCCAGATACTGTTTCTTTTCCTACAAACAGAGGGATTACTTGATTTAGAAACAATTAACTTAATTCTTTCTACCTCTGTGTTGACAAGGAGCAAGTGCACTCAACTTTGTGATATGGCTTTCATATTGTTCTATAGTGTATATTTGTAAAATATACACTGTAGAACAAAAGTATATTTCAAATCGTATGTTCTTCTTCGTTGTTTGTTTATATGTGTGTCAATGTCTAAAAATGTCTATCTAGTATTTCTTTGAACACAATTAATTCAAAGTAAAATTTGATATCTTTACAAATGCTCGGGGAATACTATTTATAATTTTCCCCACAACATTGTGTTACTAGTATCTAATCCCAACTGTCGATTAAAATCTACAAGAGGCCCGAATGGAGAAGCCCTAACCTAGTTTGCTCTTGATTATACCCCACCTCAAATTCTCATCATATCATCATATCATATCTCCCGATATTATGATCTACTGATTACGAATACGTAATCTTCATTAAAGAGTGCCCCAACAAAAAAGAGAGTCTTTTTTCTTCTTCCTGTTAAACACGTAATTTACTCTCAAGGTTGCACCTCCACGTACAACTACTTTTTAAAGGAGGCTATATTTCCTCTTTTGTGATACATCAATTGTGGATTTACTATAAACTGTTCATTGAAATTCGCTACCTTAACTTAAAGCCTGTGCACTGGTCCATTTCCCCATCCCCTTTTTCCTCCAAACGAAACATATATATAGCAAGGTCAACTGGTCAAGTCTGGAACATGTGGGTTAAAACCGTTGGCGTGCTGAATAGTGAAGCACAAACATGTGCATACAGTGATGGCAGTGGTATACAGCATAACTATCAATGGTAACACAGTGGCATCTGCAGGGTCTTTGGTGTTGCTCATATTCTCTGTACAGAAGAAGCTCTCAAGGGCACAACGTTCCACAAATCAGGATAGAGCTAGAGGACATTCAGACAACCAGTGCATGGACAGTAGCACATCTCAGTTGGCTGGGTTAAAGGCAACAGGGCTCAGAGGTGACATATTAGTTCTATGTACTCCAACATCTACTGCGCAAAGGGCTGATTCAGATAATGGGCCAGATGCACTAAGCTTCAAAATTGATAAAATGGAGAGGGATAAACAGCCAGCCAATAAGCTCCTACCTGCCATGTTACAGACTGGGTTTGAAAAATGTCAGGTAGGAGCGGATTGGTTGGTTGTTTATCACTCTCCAATTTATCACTTTTGAAGCTTAGTGCATCTCGGCCATAGGTGGAGTGAGCATCACTGTTGCTTACTTTGAAGCAGCAGCAATGCTCAGATATGATAAAGCAGCTTAGATATGATAAAGCAGCAGAAGGTGTAGCTGAAAGGACCATAGGGTCAGGCAAGACAAGTGCTGCAGCTCCTATCAAGATGCCAGGAAACCTTACTCTTCTGATGGAGTTCCTCCCCAAAAATGGAGGTGACACACCTCCATTTTAGTAACTGGCTACATTTGCTGTCCCTTCTCCACCCCTGAATGGCTGCAGACTGTAAATTTCTTGGCATCTGCAGTTGTAGTGCATCCAACAATGCAGTAAGTGTACTGTGCATGGACACAAGTACTGTCCGTTAGTACTTTGCTTCTCATGCCACAGATCCATTGGGATTTGAATCAGGCTAAATAACTTGGTGACTTCATGGGTGCAAATGTTGGTGGTAGGAGTTGATAAATCTGGATTAGGTGTTTACATTTTATGTAACCACATGAATACATTATTATGTACATACATTAAAAGTGATGAACTGTTGAATTCAAGGGGGCTTTATCTGTTTTGTAGAAACTTCCACAAACTGGTCAGTGTATTCCCATGCTGTTTTTGTTAGCTCCATGAGGCTTACTGTACCACCGCTTGTCACAGCAAAGCAGGATATCTAGCCCTTAAGCTGTGTACACACGCTGCAATGTATTGCTCAGTGTCCCGTTTTCATCAGCAACCAGAGATTGTGGCTGAGGAAAAGGAGACTCTGCCGGTGGAGCTGCAGGGGGACCATTAGGGGCTGAACACAGGAGCGCGCACCCAATGATTTATCACCCACAGCACATACGAATCACTGGCTCAGTGACCATATTGCCAGCGATATGTGCTAAAATTGCACCGTGTGTACACAGCTTTAAATGAATTCCTATGGTGGTGACTCATTCCTCCAGCTACTCTTTCCTTATTATATTGCACAAGCCTGAAATATCCATATAGTATCACCCTCAGAAGGTGCTGTTCAAACAACAAAGAAGCTTTTCTTTGCTCAATATGGGTCCATAACTTATGCTGGCATACATGAGCTGAATGCCAAAGGAGCCACTGAAGCAATAGTGATAACGAAGGAGAAGTGATAAAATGCCTGGTACTTTATCACCGGCCCATCCTCTCCTGATTAAGTTACAGGCTGGGTTTAAAAAGGGACAGTTAGGAGCTCATGGGTCATGATAAAGTACCAGACACTTTATCACCTCTCCTCCCTTATCACTGCTTCATAAATCTACCCCTCTGTCTCTTAACACATTTGGAAGAATTAGGAATAATCCCTTTTGTTGTCAAGTATTTTTAAAGATGTAAACCACATCCTCACATTATACAATCTCTGTAACCTCAATGGACCTCAGTATAGCAATCACAAGTTTCAGGTGTGCTCCATGGCTACTGACTGAAATAATGATTTAGCAACTTTAGCCATGACCTTCAATGAACTTCAGCCTTGTGTTAGACCACTGAGAGAGACAGAGACAGTAAGATAGACAGAGAGATATGGTTAGGGACTTCTCTGTTATCCTCACCACTTCTTCCTTCTCGCACCATTCTGCTGTGAATTCTACTCCTATTCTTAGAGCATTTTTGATTATCGTATTAGAATGCCAATCCAAATGCATGGTCTGTTTATATAGAGTGAAACAATGTGTTGGAATGCTTCAGGGTATGCCACACACATAAATAATAAAATTAAATTTACATTGATAGTTCCTTGTGTTTTAGCATGCTTTAAAAAAGAAAAATGTTAACAGAATGCTACAACAAATTATTTCATGGGGTAAATTTTCTAAGATTGTGTTTGTCAAATAAGGAAATTTAGGCCACAAATTCAATTTCCAAAATCTAACACAAAACCCAATAGAGTTTGCTCAAATATTATTGAAAATCACTGCAGAACACACATGTACGATGTTACGATGCCCGCCTGGGCACAGGGAGAAACTGCTGGAGACAGGAGGCTGGAGTTCAGGCGTAAGCCCGTAGCCGGGACTGCCAGTTAGGATGGCCACAGCGAACCCTACTCTGACTCTATTGAGTTCCCCGGGCAGATGGCAAACCCCTGCAGAGCTAGGCTTCACCTGTGGCAGCCGCGTTCGAAGGAGCGAGTTATGCCCGCTCCAACCCCGATGCAGCTAGGTCTTAGGTATGGACAAGGGGCGAGCAATCGCCAGGGGGTAGCTCAAGAGGATGGTCTAACTAATGGGCCTAGCTGGGAAATAACCCCTGACTGCCGGCACCAGGCCAAAGACAGGATTGCGACCCGGTCGCAGACACAAGAGACAGAGGGGGAATCTCCAAACAGTGGTTCAACACAAGACAGTGACTCCCCAAAGCAGGGTCCAGAATGGAAGAGGGAATCCCTGCCTAGATGGAACTAGGGAGACAGGCTGAGAGGAGATCCGAAGGGAACTGGGGGAAAATAACACGAAAGGGAGGAACGACGGGCCCACAGAGGGGCGGAGCCCCAAAGACCCCTGAAATAGACTTTGAAGTAAACAGCCCCAGAAAGCAAAGCCACGGCGGGCTACGGAGCAATAGTAAGAACCACCGGGCTCCACAGGAGTACTTACGTGACCCACTGGGGAAAGGAGAGTGAGGATCGGATGAAGGCACAGGCACAGGACCACAGAGCAATGCAGGACCACTGGAAGCTGACAGAGACCGGGACCAGGCTAGGAAGAGATTCCACCGAAGGAATACCAGCACAGAAGCACTGGGGTCCGGAGATATAAGCAATAAGCTATAATCGGCATCTGTGCCCAGCAGACGCTGGCTATTTATTAAAAACTGGCACTGCCTGCGTGGCCTCAGAGTGAGGCTTGGGATGCTGCCCGGCAACGTCCCCAGCCCCACCGCTCTGCCTCACATCTGCCGTCCGTCTGGGTGCTGGGTGTCCCGGACGGCGGCGTGCAACATACGAATCAACAGACCATCGGAAGAAGAGGACCTATGGGTGACCTGGAAATGTAAGTATATATACAGTATGTATGTTGGTGTGCATGTAGGTTAACTTTTAATTTCAAGGTGTGTGTGTGTATTGTAATATTTTTTACAGGTAGAACTACAGGAACCAGGGGACCCATTAATGTCCTGCATGCTGGTACTTGTGGTTCTCCATGTGCCAACATGCAGGGGAGGCTTGTTGAGACCTGTATTTCCACAGGTAAAATATAATAATAATTCAAAATTTTACACTGCAGAGTTATTAAGTCCGCACCCACTGCTCTAGGGTGCCAGGGATAGCCCCAGCCTTCAGCTCTGGCCCTTGGGTGCCCTGGAAGGGGGACCTCTTTATTGGGGGTCCCTATTCCCCCTGAGACCTTGGCCAGGGCTGAATAGTTGGAGGGTAATCCCACTACCGCAGGGACCAATATAAACATGTCCCCCGGCTGTGGCATTACCGTACTGACCAGTGAGGTCCTGTGCTGGTTTCTAAAATACAGGGACATCTAGAATTCTTTTTTTTTTCACCCATATTTTTGGAACCAGGACCGACCCAAGAGCCTGCTGCTGGTTCTTTAAATACAGGGGGGATCCTACATCTCTTTTCCCCTGTATTTTTAGAATCAGCATTGGCTCATAGAGCCCAGGGCTGGTTATGCTTAGGGGCGAGGTTACTTTTTAACCTCTTTATTTCACATTTCACACAAAGAAGCAATGCATGGGTCTCACTGGTCCATGCACTTGTGAATACACATAGACTGGGACCTAGACATTTCTTATGAAAGCCATATTATCTGAAGTTCGGTGCAGCTATATTAAGGATGCAGCAAGCTAACTTCTGCCCCTTTCAGACCGCACTTTTAAAACGGTAAATTGCCGTTTTTTTACCGTTTTAAAACGGTAATGTGTGCGGTCTGAAAGGTCCAGTCCCACTTAACCGGTTAGAAAATGCCGTTTTTTCTAACCGGTTAAAATGCAGGGTCCTACCCGTTTCTGAACCGGTATTTTAGCGCAAAAATCGGCTCAGAAACGGTATTTAGGACCCAGCCAATGAGCTGGGTCCTAAATTCAGCACAGTGAATACTTAATGAGCGCTCATTAAGTATTCACAGCACTGGAGCCCCCCCCCCGCGCGTGTCGACACCCCCCGCACGCGTGTCGACGCCCCCCCCCCCGCGTGTCGACCCCCCCGCGCGTGTCGGCGCCCCCCCCATGTCGACTTACCCCGTGCCGGTATCTCCGTTGTGGTTCCCGGCACTGCAGCTCAGTATGCTCGGAAAGCACTTATGAAAAAAGTGTCTTTCAGAAAATGGCTGCCCCCCATACGGAAGACAGTTTTTTTAAACAGGGTTTCCTATGGGGCAGCCATTTTCTGGAAGACACTTTTTTCATAAGTGCTTTCCGAGCATACTGAGCTGCAGTCCACAACGGAGGTACCGGCACGGGGTAAGTCGACACGGGGGGGGGGGGCGCCGACACGCGGGGTGGGGTGGGGGGGCGTCGACATGCGCGGGGGGCGTCGACATGCGCGGGGGGCGTCGACATGCTCTCGGTCGACACGCGAGGGGGGGGGGAGCTGCACGGAGGGGAGGGCTGAAGGCTGCACTGGCTTTGACCCTGTATTTGGAAAGTTTCCAAAAACGGGTCTGCCAGTGTCAAAAAATCGGCACTTAAACGGTAATATACCGTTTAAGTGCTGCGGTGTGAAAGGGGTTTTATCTGGCAGACCCGTTTTTGGAAACGTTTCCAAATACAGGGTCAAAGCCAGTTATGCGGTCTGAAAGCAGCATTCTTGTGTCTGGCTGTTTGCAAGGCAGTGTTGTCTTTGTGCATCAGAGATAGGTTTCATAGACATCCTAGATACAGGGTGTAGAGCTTAAGGGTAGGGGAAAGTTACAATGCAATTAATGCAATCATAGCCACACACTTCCACTGTGCAAAGCCACAATTCATGGGGGCGGGTACATATTTGATACCAAGTTAATCATTAAAGCCCATCCACTTCACTAGGAAAGGAGACAGGATACAAGTGGTTGTCGTGGTCTTTCCGGAGGTGCGGTAGAACTCCTCAAAACTGGTGACATTCCAGGAGAATAGGCAAGTACAGTATGAATGGACCATTCACCGATCAGCAGCTGTATTTCATGAAAGCCCAGCACCCATCCTGCAAACTTCCTGTGAAGCAGGGGTGCCTATTCCATCAGTCTATTTTTGGATTTAATCTTCACTCTGACGGAAAAAGCTAAATAAAAGAGAGGTAACGATATCTATGCAGAATGGCTTTTGCTTTTATGTTTTACCTAATACCACAAAGGAAAAAAAAAAATTATGGATCCATAAAGTTTAAATTGAGAATTCTTTCCACCTCTTCACTTTTAATTGCCTGACCTTTTTACATGATTCTTATTCAAGTAACACAATACGTTAGGTAGCCTGCATGTACTCCCACATCACTGTGTGATGCTAACAGCTACCTTCCAATTTCTCTCATTCATTTCAAACCTCGCTGGGAATGTGCACTTTTTTAATGCACATGAGCAGAGAATGTATTAACTTCTAATATTTATACAATGGTTCCAGTGTTTAATTATTTCCCACCAGTAGTTTTTAAAGCTGCATGTAATATACTATATAAAATGGATAAAAAAGCTGGCTTTGTATAGAACTCGCTAATAACAATAATTACATGCTATATAAAGCTCTATAATTCATGACTACTTCAAAAAATCCCTAAAGAGGCCAATACGTAAAAAGAAAAGTTTGCTGCTCCTAGGTATACCCCTATCAAATTCACCCCAAATTTTTTGAATCATTAATAATAAAATTTTCTACTAAATTTTCTATCATAAAAGTGCAATCATTTATATCACACATCAATCACAACTATTAAGCTCAGTCATTCACATCCAGATAAATTACAGTTTCCAATTCTGGGGAATCTGCATGTAGAATTATTATCCATGCAGTAGAATAGAGCGTTCCAAATAAAACCAATTGGCTAGAAATCAGTGAGCTTCACACAATCCTATATAAAGAGCAATAAATAGCACTGTATTGGGCTATACATATGGGGCAATTACAGAGCCTCTTTATGAAACGATATGTCTAGATCGTGATAGAGTATAGACTCTATCAATCGCATAGAAATGAAGTATGTACATGTATGTGTAGGGCCCCTGGACACCCTGGACGACGATGCAGGGTCTCTATCGCCTGGTTAGATTTAAGGGGTGACAGGAGCTTTAGTTAAGCACAGATCGCTCAGCACACAGCGCTGCAGCAGCGCTGTGTGCTGAGCAATCTGTCACTGCCCATGTTCTCAATAGAGAGAACACGGGCAATAACTAGGGTTTGAGTGCATGCAGTCAAAATCTAGTCAGACGATAACCCTTGCTGGGGACATAGGCGTCGATTCTGTGGGTGCTTAAGGGCTTCAGCACCCACGGAAATTGATGAGCACCCACGGCGGGCCCGAGTCCCACTGCTGGGCTGCTGTATTACTGCTCAATATACCCGCAATATTATACAGCAACACACTTTAGCCCTCACTGTACGCCTATAAGCAGCGGCATAGCAACCCCACCACACCCACGCACTCTTACGCGACCTCTCGCACACCCGCCGGGTGCCAACCTCCCCTCCTCCTCTCCCTCCACCGCATGCAGGGTGATCACACACCGTCGGCATCTGTCACAGGGGTAGCCGCTGTAGCAGAGTGGGAGGATGCAACTTGCTCACCCCAACAAGCAGAGCGGAGTAGGCTGGCTGGCAGGAGTAGGACCGGCAACTGACTCCAGTCTTGTGTGTCCTGTGACTGTCAGCTTCTAGGTTCTTCTTGGTTCCACTCTATAAGGCTCATGTGAGTGAGGTCAGAAAGTGCTGGGGGGCAAAGTGATGGGCATAGACACGCAGGGCTGAGAGTGATAGGAGAGACAGGCTGGGAGACATACAGTGCTGGGGGGAAGCCAGACTGAGACACACACAGTGCTGGGGGGGTGGGGACAGACTGTGAGACACACAGTGCTGGGGGGGGGCAGTCTTTTGGTGGCATTGATTACTTTCAATGCTTTTCATGGTGTGTATCGTTACATTGTGCCGTAATGTGTAAAAAGGGGTATTCTGCTGCCGTAATTTGAATATTGGAGACAACTGTGCTGCGTAATAAAAATTTGTGGTACTTGTTTAGTTCACGGTGGCAGCATGGCAGCGCGCTACTTCCATGTTCGGCGCTCGCCAAACTTTCTAAAATAAACTAAATAAACTCCATGCCAACGTGGATAGTTCATACCTCCACTATCCATGTTGGCATGGAGTTGATCTGAGATAGTGTGGCGAGCGTAGCGAGCCACTGAGCCCGTAGTGTGGACGAGCGCAGCAAGCCCCGCAAGGTATTATTTTGTGGCTGCGCCCTCTCCCCATGAAGCCACTTCCCTATATTTTTGGCTTGAGCACCCACCAGCAAAAACATAAATCGTCACCTATGGCCATGGGCCATACATACAAGGCGTTCCATTTCCAAGGGATCTGGTCAAATCCCTTAGAAATGGGTCTGAAATCGCATGCCCCTTTATACTGCATGCAGTATAAATCTAGCCATTGCCAGTGTTCAAGGAACCTCCACCATGCTTCACTGTGGATTGCAGACACTTTATGCCCCCCGGCAAACAAACCTCTGTCTGTTACAGTCAAATATTACAATCAGTCCAAAGCACCTGCTGCCATTTTTCTGCATCCCAGTTCCTATGTTTTCATGTATGTATAACTTTTTATCCACAATTCTTCCACGAAAACCATTTCATTCCAAACATATCCAAACAATAGATGGGTGTATTGGGTCCCACTGCATTCTGCCAGTTGTAAACTGATGCACTAAGTTTCCTTGGCCGACCACTGTGTCTACCTTCCTCAGTGTTACCTATTTCTTTGTGCTTCTTCATAAGAGCTTAAACAGCACATCTTGAAACCCCAGTCTGCTTTAAAGTATTTGCCTGGGAGAGACCTTAAAGATGCAGTATAACTGCCTTGTGTCTTCATGCTGTGGTCAGTCTTGACATGGTGTATGACCTGTGTCTTCCACAACCTCACCTTTGTAGCAAAGTTTGGCTGTTCCTAACCTAGTTTTAAGCTTCCTACACAGCTGTTTCTATTTCAGATAGTTACTGTTTCAAGTTCAACCTACATATGAAATGTATTATCACCATAGTCTTCACTGTTTGGTATGATTGGTTAATCATACTCTTGACTATAATCCTACAAAATCCCTGGCAAGTGTATAAAGAAGAAGCATTGATATTTGAAGGCAAAGGATGGTCACACCAAATACCGATTTAATTGAAATTCCTCTGTTAATTGATCAAAATTAATTTTTTGAGAGCATACTTAACTTTGCAGCATTATTTTCACACCTGCCTACATTTTTTGCACAGTATTGTATGTGTAGATATACACATGTCTAGGTGTATAATTTGATTGCATCTGTGTTTATATTAGTAATTCCCAGTTCAATATAGTGTATAGTTGCCTCTAGCGAAGCTGCAAATTCTGTTCTACACATTGATAGCAATTAAAAAAACAATAATCTTATTCCATAAAAATAGCCCCACTTGTGAGTCTCCTGCCAACAGCAGCAGAATCACATCCTCCTAATTAGGATCTCTTAGCGGGATTTGCAAAAGTACTGTACTTGTTCTGCCAACAAGAGAGACTGTTTTCATCCCCTTTCAATTTGCTTTTGTCTTCCGCAGCAGAAAATATTGGGGCCTAGTGGAAAATATTGGTGCTGCTTTATCATCAGATTTTAACTCTTACTGTCATGGTGCCAGGAAGAAAAAACTGAAGAATCAGTGAGAATATTTGCATTTGTGTCATCATAATCTAATGTGATATATATTTACCCATTTCCTTTTTACCCATTCTTGTAAAAAAAAAATAGATCAATGTAAGGATGTATGATTAAAAGTATGATTTCTTGAATCCTATATTAATTCTTTCTCCTGTCCACAATGGTTCTAATACAATCAGAATATTTATTACTATTTTGGTCATATTTACTAAAGTGGGGATGTTTCCCATAGCAACCAATCAGATTTGACTTATTATTTATCCAGCACCTTCTATGAGCTCCATTGTGCACTTTAGTAATATATCATATATCAATGTTATTTCCTCTGTCTGCTCCACTCTGGAATTAGAGCCATCACAAGGCACAGGACCATGACAAGGGTGGTCAATCCTGGGGCATTTTTTCAATCCTGGGATTTGAGATTGAAAAAATGCTCAATCCTGGGATTCCAATATGTAATGACGAATTGTAATCACGCTGCCCCAAAACAGCCATCACACAGTGTTATTTACTGGGTGGTGGCAGGAAGTATCAGGACCTGGAGCAGTGGTGTGGCAGGCCAGAGACGGGAGAAGCGATATTGGGAGTTGAGCAGTGCGGCGATGGGTGGGAGTTGTGTGGCAGACAGGCTGCGCAGCATGACCTGTGACATCATATCCAGCCAGGGCCGGAGCTACCACTAGGCAGCTTTAGGCAGCTGCCTAGAGAGCTGGCCGCTGGAGGGCGCCCCTTATTTCTCATTTAAATGAAGCAGGGCCAGCTGGTCCCTCGAGCGGCCGACACTTTTCTCTCTGCATCTTTTAAAAAAACGTGTTTATGCGGTTACTGGAAGTCAGGAGGGGGGACCTGCGGCGCTGTAATAGAACTGCCGCCTCAATCAGACACCAGCTGCCCGCCCAGCCTTCCCTCACAACACTGACCTCCCCCGCCTCTCAGAGGCAGCAAACAACATTGGTGCTGTGGAGCCCGCAGCGGCAGAACAAACAGGGAGCAGCGCCTCCCTCCCAGCAGCAGTGGACAGGCTTCCCATCCAGCTGAGCAGTAACCCCCGGCCCCCACACCAACAGTAAGCTTCCTTTTAATGTGGAGATGTGATACTGTACTTGCACTTGGGCCGTGGCTGCCTGGGGAGTGGGTTAAAATCTGTGTGTTTAATGAGTCCCTGTATGTCTGTGGGTATATATATATATATTAGCCTGTGGGGGTATTTATATGAGTGTGGCTGCTTCAGTTTGTTGCCCATGATTAAGGTGCTGTGTGAGCACCGAAACAGCCTGTCGGGTGCTATGACTGACTGGTGGAGTGAGACCATGCATGTTACCAGTGACCCCTCTGCCTGCGGTCTGGATAAGTAGTGTCTCCTCTGCTTTTTAATGGCTTTTTTGTCCGTTTTTTGCACTATATGCCTATAATAAATGTTTTCTATTTTGATGTTGATGGCTCTCTAATACAGATTTTTGTGTTATACCATTTTGTGAGTTTCAGCACTCCCTTCCATATATGGAGTAAGTGTGTGCAGCCCTGTCCCATGGTCATGCTATATATATATATATATATATATATATATATATATATATATATGTTATATATACACACACACACATGATTTGTAATGCTTCCTGTTTGTTTGTTCCACTACCCCTTCACCCCTCCATTGTCTATGAGTGCCCTCATGGAAAAAATGTAGGTGTTGAAAATAAGCTTGCAGCAGGGCCCTCCTTCCCCCATGTTTGTCTGTTTATCCTTTTTTTGTTCTCTCAGTGTTGTCAACATTTGTAAGCCACAACGGTATCTTCTATAAGAAACTAAAAAATATATATTTTTCTTTTTTTTTGGGGGGGGGGGAGGTTTTGCCTAGGGTGCCCAGAACCCTTGCACCAGCCCTGTATCCAGCTGTGCAGAGCTGCATGAGCAGCATCTGAGCAGGTGCTCAGAGCTGGCCAGCATTAGATTGCACATGCGCAGGTAATCCCGGAATCCAAGGATTGGAAGCTCCAAACCCTGTATTCAAATCCATGCGATTTTAGGGCCAAATCTTGGGATCCCACCAATGCCGAATCCAGGACTGGCTACACTAATCATGGCAGCAATTGTGTGATATCACTTGGCCCAAGGGCTTAACTTCTATAGTTGTAGAGAGTGCAGTTGTTATGGGGCCCAGTTTTGAGGGGGGCCCTACTTCCCTGTCAAAGTAACATGTGCTATATACATTATACCCTTGGGAGGTACAAAGGGGCCCTTCCAAACCTTTGCTATGGGGCTTAAAAATACCTAGTTACAATACTGACTTGGCCTATAATAGCAGCAGAGTATAGTTTGCTTGCTTTTGTTTTCTATGTGGTGACAAATTATTGACCAATCTAATTTATCCCTGTTTTTATCTTTATAAAACAGATACATACAAGGTAGTCATCTGTAATGGTGCATTCATTTTTAGTATATATGGGAGTAGGCAGGACTGCAATCATAAATTGTGGGGCCTGGGACTGACAAAATAGGCAGAGCCCCCCTTCCCCTTCTTAAACCCCCAGTGTCCCGGTGAGACTTCCGGTGTCCACAAACTCACCACACTACTCAAACTCTTCAATGGAAATTTGAACTTTGTTTAGTTTCTGAGTCCAGTCTTGGTGCCCATTTGTATCTGGGCCCCGGACTGGAGTCTTGGTAGTCTCTCATTGGTGGGAGTATAGTCAGCTCTAATAAAGAGATAGGCTTTTAGAAAGCATTTAAAGACCTGACAGCTGTGGAAGAATGTGATTGAGGATGGAAGACATTATATACTGTATGTGAGTACCAGCACAGGAAAAGCCTGGTAGGTGGCATGAGAGGTGGTTAGCTGAGGTGTATACCTGAGCATATTCTGAAATGAGATAACATGTCTGGAAAACCTTTCTTATGGTGTTGCAAGAGGTTCCAATGGAACCTCGCAGATAATTGAATAAAAAATTTGTCCATTCACAGAAAGTGTGTCTTCATAGGTTATGCTGCCCATACATATGTGCGATCAGAAGCGATGGGACATCGCAATGCGATGTCCCATCGCCTCTGATCACATCAAGTGGTGCCCAGTGCAGCACCCGATGACGCATGCCATCCTGCAATGGACATCGGGTGCTGGAAGAGGGGTGGTGTGGGACTGTGTAGGCGGGACTGGAGCTGGGGAACATAGCGGTGGAGCTTTTAGGCGGCGGGACTTGTCAGCAGCAGCAGTGACTTTGAAACACTGGAATGGCCCTCTGATTGGATGACAGAGCTCTCTCTCAGCAGCCTCAGCTAATCAGAGGGCCGTCCAGTGTTTTAAAGTCATCTGCTGCCGCTGCCAAGTCCCGCCGCCTGAAAGCTCCACCACTCCGGTCCCCACTACACAGCCGCCATGCCACCCATGCTGCTGCGTCGTCCCTCCGGTCCCAAGCATTAATGTACCAGCACCCTGCCAGCGCTCTGGTCCCCGAACCCACCGCTGATTGCATTTGAGCAATCGCATGTGGTTAAAAACCACATGCGATTTCTGACGCAATTCGATAAATATTATGTGCAGCTCATAATATCTATCGATGCGACATTCGACGGCGTGCCTGCGTATCATGCCGAATGTCAGCTTAAAAATGCATGCAATCATTCGATTTATCGGCCAGATGTGGCTGAAATCGAATGATTGCATTCGATAGCTCACATATGTACGGGCAGCATTAGAGCTACAGGGGACACAATGCAAGATGTAAGGATGTGGAGAGACTTTGAAATGGATATGTTGTGTATAAATGTGAGTTAATTACAAACAGATTTCACATTCTAAAGTGCAAAGGAAAAGGGGCAGGTGATGCATGCCATATTCAGCTGCATCATGTGCTCACACAGTTCCCATATCTGTGTTGTATCAATGGAGTATATAGCTGCATTGGGTAGGGGCTAATGTGGAATAGTTTTAGTCCTACAGTATGTCAATTACATGAATGTTAGTGACAGCTGCATTATAGCTAGCAACCATGTCACTGCACCCCACTGCCACAAAATAACTAAATGTAACAGGAGATACCATACTAAATACACAAACATGTCATCCACAAGCCCCATTTAGAAGGCTCACATACAACAAAAGTATGTTTTAAGGGGCCTACACACAGGCAGATGTGCCGAGCATTCTGGGAGATGCTAGATTGCACAGAGCGCTTAGCAAGATCGCTTAGCACACACAGCAATGTGTCAGCAATGTGTGCTAAGCTATCTGTCAGGGCCAGTGTTCTTCAGTGAGAACTCTGGCCCTGGCCGATTAATATTCAGCATGCTGGATATTAATTGCTGGGGATAGCGCTAAGCGGGCCGCGCATCGCTATTGCTATGGCCCCTACACATGTAGTGATGTAGGGGCATTTTCTAAGCGATCTACTGGGATATCTTAGAAAATGCACCTATATCACTACATGTGTAGGCCCCACTAGCCGTTGAGGGGTAGATGCATCAAGCATGGGAGATAAAGTGGAGAAGTTGTCTTATTCAACAAATCAGCTTCTGTTTTTTATCTAATACAGATAATGATGAAGATGTTTCCCAGGCCAAGAAATTGACAGTTGAACCATTGTGCCGCCTATCCTGCCTGACCCTTTGTGTTGCCATCCAAGGGGTGCTCAGTGGAGTAATGAGGGTGGGGGCCGGGAACGGTCGCACGCATGCGAGCTCCCCTTCCACCGAAGCTTCCATCCCCGGCCCCCCGGATAAAGGGTGCCCTGGATGGTTCCCTGGATAGAGGAGGACAGAGGGGGAGGACAGAAAGGAGGATGGATGGCGGCGGCACGGTGAACACCCCACCCCAGCCAGGATGGGCGCACTGGATGATGCAGACCAGGTCGCAGCCATGACACCAGAGGCGCGCAGCTTGGGCCCCGGGTACAGCACCAGGACTCAGCACCCGGCCGCAGGCTTGGTCCCTGGCATGATGACCCCTAGAGGTGGCGGCGACCCCCAGAGGCGGCACCCAGCTGTGACAGAGGAAGATCAGGCCCACAGGCCCCACCCTCTGTACCCCAGCAGATGCAGGAGCCCTCTATGCTGTGGCAGCGCCCCCCACCTCAGGGAGGAGGTATGATTGACTATAAGGGGCAGCGGCATTGAACTCAGCCCAGGGGATGCCCAACTCCAGTCCCAGGACTCACTGCCTCTCCCCCGGCCTCAGTGACTCTCTCTCTCTCTCCCCCCCACCCTCCCCCACCGCTGGTTCTCCCACAGGAAGTTGGCACCGCAAATGGCTGCCTGGGATCTGTGCACTCAGCCATATGTAACCTCATGTCCCCTGTGTGATAACTGTAATGTCTCTGCTGTAACTGTGCTGTCTTTGCCCATAATGTTACCTACCTAATGACCAGTGGCGCTGCTGATGGCTGCCTAGGCGCAGTGCTGCTCGGTGGGCATGTCGTCCCCGCAATTACAATGTAATGTATGTAATGCCTCCCCCCTCATCCCTGCTTGATGCTGCACTATAAATCCACAAACAATTCCTAGTGTACGCAAGCACACATGGCCAATAAAGTTGATTCTGATAAAGCAAGTGGCAGAGGCTAGCTGGTAGTGTTTTTAGAGCAGTACTGCAGCCTACCTAATTCTACTCCATCCACCAAACACTGTGTTTGCTCTCTATAAAGCCCCTGTTTCATACATTCTTTTCTTTTGCTCTGTTTGGCTGTCTCTGCTCTGCTTACCATTATATTATATTTCTGTGTGTCCTTGTACCTCTTAGCTTTATTCTGAATGGTTCTCCTCCCCACTACAGCCCAGCCCTTCATACAGTTGTAGAACACCATGACATTCTCTGCCAGGATTCTGTATTCTGTACAGATTTCTCATTTTGGAAGGATTTCTTGTGTGGGTTTCTGCTAGTTCTGGCTGCACGACAATGTAGATTCTATTAACATAAGGACAGCAGTGTAGCAGATTGAGGGTTCAAAGTTTAAAACAATATGTGCAGTATTGCACTGAATACAAGGATATCTATAAGTATATAGTGTTAGTCACAGGCCAAACCCAATAACATGTCTGCTCGGTTTTTGTTATTTTTGTCTCTAAACAGAACACAACATATAATACTTACAGACAGCCCCAGAAATAAAATATTTCCTTAAAATGAAAAATAGATAATTTTTGCTTATCTGTTTTGCATGTTGTCACACTTACATGCTCAGCAGCCAACTACATACATCTAATGGTGCCCATACACTTGTGAGATCTCAGGAACAATCATGCTATTTCAATAAATCGCAGCGCAAATTGCATGAATCGAAAGCCAATCACGTGTCACCTGACGCGATGCATGGACACGCTGGTTAAATCTTGAATCTCAAGATATTATGTGCTGTACAGTACCTAATAATGATCGCGTTGCATGTGGTTTTTAAACACGTGATTTATCGCAATGCGAGATGTGATCTGCCAGTTTATTTACCCTCAGATAGCCCAGCCCTCATTACATCACCCAATTTCAGGCCGCAAGGGGCATGCGATTTATCGCATGATTGTATGCACATCGATGGCGGGAAAAAAAGCACTTCAGATTTATCACACAGGGAGCTTGAAGGGAAATCACAGTGCGATATCGCATCACATACATCGCACAAGTGTATGGGCAGCAGAAGGACAGATCAGTCATATTGTGTGCAATTACTCACAACGCCACTCACGGGTAAAGGGGTGGGTGTAACGGGGTGGTATCAACTAGTTTGCTTATACTATTAGCAGTGGTGACTGCTGCCCCAGACAACACATAGCATGGGTGGAGAAAGTGTTACCACATATAAATAAACGAGTAAAGCCCACTCAAAGCAAATGATTTGAAAGCTAGTCTGCTAGCCTGTACATTACCTTGTAATTTGTTTTTTGTTTGCTATGTACGGTGCTGCGAACACTTTGCGGCGCCTTATAAATAAACGTACTACTACTACTACTAGCTTGTGATAGTCTCTGTGTTTGTGCATGTGTGAGAGAGAAAGAGATGTAGTTTCACTCGCTGCCAACAGATGGCAGTGTTTTGGAGACACACAAACGGACACTAGACATATATATAGATGATCTATAATGTTGTATACAATATGTGTGAACTCTGGGATTAGCAGCCATATAAGTCACCACTGCAGTACTCAGTTCCACTTCCTGTATAAGCCTGCCCCAGGCTCCCATTGGCTAGTTTCACAACAGTCTTGGGGCAGGTCTATACAGGATGGAGAACTGAGTGCAGCCATGACCATGAAACAGCGCTGATGATCCCAGGGGTCAGGCAACTGTCACAAATATTAGGACGTGCCCACTGATAGAAAGCATGGCATTTAATCCAACCTTATGCATAGGCTCAAGGCATTCGTATAGGTGCATATGGGAGAATAACACATTTTACTCTGTACACGCAATGTGGTAGTAATGACGGACAATTTGCCTGCAATGGGGAATCAAGGAAGGAGCCAGGAGACAGCGGACAGGACCCAACACTTCCCACATCATTTGTTAATTCACCCGAACCAGCCAGCCTTTTGAATTTAACCTTGGATTACAATTGTGCCCCAGTTTTGGCACCCACACCACACCTAGTCAGGATATCTGCTTCATATGCCATCCTATGTGGATCACAAGCCTCCAGCAGTTGTATGGTAATTATTACCTCTCTGAGACTAACTATTGAAAACCACCATACCCTAATACATACCCTAATACAGGAGTCCTCAAACTATTTTGCTCTGGGACCCCATCAGACAATAAAATTAATGACAGGACCCCAGAAAAATACTGCAGAAGGTCATCACATCACACGTGTAGATGGCCCATACATGGCAGCACTGTGGAGGCACGACATGATGTGAGGAGTCTGAAGTAGATAATTCAACAGATTATTCAGACTCCTTGAATCACTGACTGAGATTAGAAAAGTCATCAGCCTGATAGTCAGCAACATGGAGTCGCGACCCCATGCCGAGAAGGTTGAGACCCACTTTGGGGTCAGGACCCAGAGTTTGAGAACCGCTGCCCTAATACATCTGGTATTGAATTGTTTTCCTAAAGGCGGCATAATAACGACGGGAGTCTCCATCGTTGATTGCAAATGATTCTTGTCCACCTTTTATTTAAATTTATTTTCGATATCTACATTGCACATTTGTTTTTGATATTTGTATTACTATTACAATTCGGTATGTTAATAAAACACTTATATTGATCATTTCCCAAGCACCACTTTTTTATTTATATTCTTTTGCTCTTTTCTCAGGATTGACTCCCCCTCTTCTAATTGGCTGCTTCTTGGCGACAGACCCCTGCCAGTGCCAACTACTGCTATCTTGGTAGCTGTCTTTTGTGAATGCTGAATCACCCCATAAATGTGTGCATTACTTTTTACTTTTCATATGTATATCAATTTTAAATCAGTTTATTATTGCAGTAATATATTATATCATTTCTGCGTCCTGCTGTATTTATTGAAATTAAGGACCAAATTACTTTTAGTTTGTCCTACATGTCAAACTCTTTATTATAGGATCTACGTGTTACTAATAATGTCATGGATGTAATCATTCTGTAATAACTGTCTGCCATCCAGCTATTGCAGTGATTAATACTCAATAATTATCAGCACTGCTGGATAGGAAAGACATCTGCTGGCATATAGATGGGAACCTTCCATCTGCACAGTGACTGGTCAACTGAATTGCAATGTTCAGCCTATTGTTACATTGGATTTTCTCAGTTTTCATATAGCATCGGAATATTACATAACACTAATAAATGGCTTGGTGTATGAACAGTAAATATTAATACAATCTAAAAAAAAAATACTTTTTACAATATTAAATGGAGATTCAAATAAAAAAAAAACAAAAAAAAAAACTGTAGTTTCAATTGTTGTTATACACAGTGATATATTTGCTACAGGAAATCTGGATTAATAAAATAATACAGGAACAGCCAAAACCCTGCTTTTGTATAAAAATAAACATGTCATATATAATTTATCAGCACAACAACCCAAAAATTGTCAAATAATGTCATTAAATGATGATAGCTGGTTATAATCCACAAACTACACACTCATAACATTAATATACCATAAAGATTTATAAAAATGAACAGGATATAAGGCAATCTGCACATATTACCCCTGGTTATAAAGCTGAAAAACTCAATCCCAAGACTCACACGATCTATAAAATAAATAATAAAAATAATATTTCAAAGAAATCACACAAATTATTTATGCTCATTCATGTCCTTCAGGGTCAGACTATTCAATGTAAATATCCAATAGCATTCCTTCTTTTTTAAGAACTCTATTACCGCTTCTCTTCTGTGGGGGCTGAATAAATTGTTTGGTACTGTAATTGAATAACACCAGGTTCAATCTGCTTTATAGGCTTTGCTACAAGGAAATCAAACATTTCAACATTTCTCTAGCAAGAGCTTTTAAAGCTTTCCTGATATGATGTTTATGTTGTGAATGCCAAACCCGCATAGGTAATAGCCTTGTCAACATTACTCTTATCACATGGACATGTTAGAAAATAAATACAGGCGGATGCATGTAAAATATCCACATATATGCTAAAACATCTCCAGTTTTATTAACTTATTGCAACTTAACAGGGATATGTTCAGACTAGGGATGTGTGAGTTTGAGGAATCCGGACACCCCTGGTCGACCCCCAATACGAACCGCTTTCCGAGCCTGTTCGGGAATTCCCGCCCAGACTCGGAGCACGTGTCTCCGGACCTCGTGAGATCCCACTGTCGGGTCTCGTGAGATCCCGACCTTTTAAAGGAGCGGGTGGCCGGACGCCATCTTCACTCCAGACATGGAGAGTGAAGAGGCAGGGTGTACTGGCCACCTGCCTGCCTGCCGTCACACCTTCTTGTCCAGTGATAGTGCTGTCCAGTTCAGTGATAGTGCTGTATATAGTCCAGTCTAGTGATAGTGCTGTATCGTCAAGTCCAGTGATAGTGCTGTATATAGTCCAGTCTAGTGAAAGTTCTGTGTAGTCCAGTCCAGTGATAGTGCTGTATATAGTCCAGTCTAGTGAAAGTTCTGTGTAGTCCAGTCCAGTGATCCTGCTGTATAGTCCAGTCCAGCGATACTGCTGTATAGTCCAATCCAGTGATACTGCTGTATAGTATAGTCCAGTCCAGTGATAGTGCTGTATAGTCCAGTGATAGGGCGAGATGGGATGCAGTTAAAATCCCGGCGGTCGGGATCCCGGCATTCAGAATCCCGACGCCGGAATCCCGACCGCCGAAATCCCGACACATTCTCCCTCCGTGGGTGTCCACGACACCCCTGGAGGGAGAATGAATTAGTGTGCCGAGCGTAGCGAGGCACCGGGCCCGCTGCGTGGCGAACGTCCCCCCCTTGTCGGGATTTTGGCTGTCGGGATTCCGGCGTCGGGATTCTGAACGCCGGGATCCCGACCGCCGGGATTCAGTACTGAATCCGGCGAGATGTATCAAATGGAAAATGCGGTAAAACCCCGGTTTTACCGCATTTTCCAATGTATCAAAAATGATACCGCACTGAAGGGTATCGCCACCTTTGGGTGGCGATACCCTATAGAAGCCTATGGGCTTCTTTTCGCCGCCCGCCGACGCAAACCCGCCGCCTCGCCGACCCCCCCTCTGGCTTACTTTCCTGAAGGGTCCTCCTGGACCCCGGAAGGTAAGCCCTGCCTCCCCCTAGTGAAGCAGCCGGACATCCTTCCGGCTGCAGGAGGAAGCGCCGGGGACAGCATGCATATAGCTGCCCCCGGCGTGAGAGGAGAGCGTGGCGGCAGGGAGGTGACTGAGACCCCCCGCACACCGGTGTACAGGTATCGCGGGGGGCCTCCGTCACCGCACCGCGATGCCAGCCGCATATGTTAGTACATATGCGGCAGCATCGCGGCGGGGGGGGGGGCGGCGAAGGGCGGCGATGTATTTTAATACATCCCGCCCATAGTGCTGTACATAGTCCAGTCCTGCAGTATGCATCTCTGTACTATGGGACTATTTCAACAAGCCCTGCAGAAATGCAAAAAAACTTCAATGTGCAATTACATCCAGGAAGGACTCGATCGCAGTTTGAGTGTTGGCGGAGGGCAGCAATGCGGCATGAATGGGGCAAGGTCAGGACATCGCAATGACAATGTGGTGTTATTCTGGGTGGCCAGGGGCAGAGTGAGCTTTGTTATTTGTGGTGACAGCAGAGGTGGATTGAGACCTCATGGAGCCCTAGGCAAGATACCAGGTGGGGCTTTGCTCTGTCATCCAATCCATAACGCTATAGTTTCCTTCATGATTCATGCCCCTTACATGATTTATTACAAACACGGTGTAGTGATTAACATCACAGAAAGAGGACATTGGTTCAATTCCCAACACAGGACTAACTATAGGAGCCACAATTGCCTCCTCCTCAGGCAATGGAGGATGGAAGTGTTGTGGCTGTGCGTGTTCCTGCTTCTCTATGTATGTGTAATGTGATATTATGACATCACACCACCACTTATAAAAAGACAACCCTTAATATTACCAACAGCTGTTACAGTACATCTAAAATGGCACTAACATCACCAGATCCAGTCACCAAAAAAAATGCTGCAATCATTGTATAAACTCCCAAACTCATTACACATTTCTGCATAATAATTATGTATTGTACCTCTATTGTTTCAATAAACAACACTGCTGATGTAAAATCACCTGTTGGTCTGCTTTTTACCGGTGACACATGCTTTACTATATACCAGGGATGTGGTCAGCATTCCACCAATCAGGATTCAGTAT
Organism: Crinia signifera; assembly: GCF_055691185.1. Classification (NCBI taxonomy): domain Eukaryota; kingdom Metazoa; phylum Chordata; class Amphibia; order Anura; family Myobatrachidae; genus Crinia; species Crinia signifera. Next base: position 132,372,000 of record NC_139218.1, read on the forward strand.
ACCAATGCTGGCATCCTGACTGCCATCAGAAGACCAGCTCCGGAATGTCAAAGAGGTCAGGATGCAGATGCTGGAATACTGACTGCCGGCAACCCAATCAGTGATATACTAGAGAATATCAGTATATGTTTATCAGGTGGACAACACATTCCTAAAGGTGACCATAAAACAATTCCTTTATATTTGTTATATAGACCAGTGTATAACTATTACTGTGTATTCAAAGTCCCTCTGGGATGCTGCACGTGGGAGTAACAGGCAAGAAACTACAAAAACTGTGAATTTTCAGAATTTCTAAGTTGTTTGCCTGTCAATGGGATCCCAGAACACTAAAAGCAGGTGATTATTTTCTGTTTCTTTTTTTATTTTTGGCTGTTATATTTTATGACAGGATTCCTCCTCCTCTCTAAACCATGCAAAGCATTGCCTTTTATTGTACATAATATCCAAACTGAACATGAAATACTGTACAAACACTTTGGGGGAAATTAAGGGGGTTATTCTAGTTCACTCGGAAAGGCACAATCACTCTCTAATGGGCAAAACCATGTGGGGCTGATGTAACATGTGCAGAGAGAGTTAGATTTGGGTGGAGGGTGTACTTCAAACTGATATCTATATTGCAGTATAAAAATAAAGCAGCCAGTATTTACCCTGCACAGAAACAATAAAACACCCAAAATCTAACTCTCTCTGCACATGTTACATCAGCCCCACCTGCAGTGCACGTGGTTTTGTCCATTAGAGTGTGATTGTGCCTTTCCGAGTAAACTAGAATAACCCCCATAGTATGATGTTGCTATGGGCAACCAATCAGAATCTACTTCTTACTTATTTAGCACCCTCTAGAATATAGTAGACAGTATCTGATTAGTTGCCCATAGCAACATCACTTGTGAAGTAGAATACACATCTTAGTAAATTTCCCCCTTTATATCCACAAGGTTTCGGTAAAACTACTCGGTAACTTGAAGTCCATAATAACTAAGATCTTCATAATTTACATTCCCAAATATAAATTAGCATTTTTGGTTGACCAATACCCCTAATGGAATTCAGGCTCAGTCTTATTGGCTAGGACTAGTTTTACATTATTACATAGGAAATCGTGGGGCCAATTCAGATTTGCTTGTAGCGGGACACGGATATTCTGCATGTGCAAACCCAAGGAGCAAATGGCTACGGCGAGTTTCACACTCGCCAGGCTGTTCGCTCCAGGAGGGACGGTAAGGTGGTGTGTGATGTTGTCAAACTCAGGTGTGGTGTAACTGGTACCTTGCACTCTTTGCTCTTGCCATCATGGTCCATCGTGGTCTTCTGATTTCACTCGCCTGAACTCTGAGGAGAAAAGGGACAAGGAACCCCAAGGAACAACACACACACACAATAACAGGTTCACCACACGTGAGGACGGTGAACGTATTCTTTTATTTAACAGCTCCGGATCACTGGTCACCGTTGAAAGTAAGTATGTAAAACGATTGCAGTAAATGACAATGAATGGTGGTCTGGATAGGTCACAGGAATACTGTGGGCGATGCGACCCTGTCACCACGGGTCACAGTTCACACGGCATATGATGCAACATACATGACCAAGCAATTTCACGTCAATACAATTGATTAAAATCACAGAGCATAACCATGTATATTAAATCACACAGTGTAATACAATTAATGAAAGGATACTGTGCGCGATGGGGCCCACAGTCGATACTGGGCCACAGTTCGCTCAATATGCTGCAAAGACAATCTCAAAATGACAATATGAGCACACAAATATGGCAATTCCCAGTTTAAAATACAACAATGTACTTATTCCCTAAAACTACACAGTTTACCCCTAAAGTTAGGTACCTTAGGCCTAGGTGCACCGGGGATACTGCCAAGTGCGGTGTTAAACACAATTAATGGTGAATCAGGCTTGGGCCTGTACAGTCTCGATCTTGCCACAGTAAGGCACTTAGTGGAGAGATGGTATAACAGTTTCCTGTGGACTTTGCAGTGGAAAGGCCTGGTAGATGGCCTGTGTTCAAGAGGCTCTATGTGTAGCAGCTGGGTATTCCTGCTGTGGGACCTATCAGCAAAGGCTCCTAACGAGGGATGAATGAGGTCGCGTTGGGTGGCACAGTTCCTGGTCTAAGAGGAAAAAGGTGGCGGGCTACTGGGCAAGCTGGGGCCAATGATACTGCTGGCTCTGGGGTGAATGGGTGGCCAGGACGGGCAGTGTGATATACCTGGGATTTGGGTGCCGTTGCCAGTTCCTGGCCAGTAATCCCTGCTGGGGATTACTGCTGGGCACGTGTCACACTGCTGGGCACGTGTCACACTGCTGGGCACGTGTCACACTGCTGGGAACTTGTCACACTGCTGGGCACTTGTCACACTGCTGGGCACTTGTCACCGCTGGGCACTTAAGACCTCTGATGGGCACTTAAGACCTCTGATGGGCACTTCAGGGCCTTATTCACCAGCCTCTCTCTGCCACCGGTGGCTGGCTCCGGTATCACTGTGTGAGGGGGTTGCTGCCAATCACTACTGCTACGGCCTCTCCCTCTATGCGCAGCTCTTGGTGGGTGCCGGCTGATCCACTGGCAGCTCTCCCTTCTCTCTCGTCACAGGCACACACACTGTGCCCCACTCTCCACTCTGCAGCACAGCATGTCCCTCTCAGCATGTCCTGGACCACACACTGCGTGCCTCGTTTGCTGCACGCTGTCTGTCTCTCTCCGCCGGGCTGTGCTGTCAGCCGGCTGCCGTGTCATGCTGGAGTCGGGAAGGACTGGTGAGGTCACTGTCCTGTGCCATCCTCCGCACAGCACGCTCTCTCTCTCTCTTACCGCCGGGGCTGTTACAGGTCAGTCGCACCCTGTATCTCCCCTCTCTCATGCGCTGCTCTCCTCAGCACGCCCGGCCCCGGTCACCACTGCTTACTCCTTACTTGGCACGCAGTCCTCCTCTTGATACAACAAAATCTGCCTAACAACAGGCAGAGACGCCCCCTTCGTTTGGAGCCCACTGATCCACCAATGAAAAAGGCCCTTTAGCTTCAGGGATTCCAGGTGGGCAGTGGGTCCCTAAGCTTGCCACTAATATCTCTGGGCTGAGCTGCATGGCGGTTGCCTAGCAAACCCCGAGCACACTGCTGTCCACCATTTTGTTTAAGGGCAAAAAGATTGGCACAAAGAGAAAAGGGGTATGAGGGGTATCCCCAGTTCTGGGGTACCACAGGTGGGCATGGGGCGGAAGCAGGGGGAACACTGAGTGTTTTATGGGCATGAGAGTGCCTTAGTTTTGTGTGTACACTCCAAATCATACGATGATTGGCGAACATCGAATGATTTGGTCCCCGCACCCAAGGCTGCAAATGGATGTTTATGCAAAATATCCATTCGCAGCCGTTTAGGGAACTCGGCTAGAGAGGGGGGGCAATCTATGAGTGTTGGACGGGGTTAAAACCACACGCAGCGCTGCAAAATTTGTAGCCCTGCGTGTAGTCCAGAATAAGGTCTACAGTGTGCCCATTGTGCTCTACTTTCACTTGGTCCCAGGTGACAGGGAAGGTAAGGGCCTGATTCTGGTTCACTCGCAAAAGCAAATTCTCTCTCTAATGCACAAAACCATGTGAACTGCAGGGGGGCAGATGTTACATGTGCAGAGATTTAGATTTGGGTGAGTTATTTTGTTTCTGTGCAGGGTAAATACTGACTGCTTTTATTTTCGCACTGCAATATAGATATTGTGTTCTGCATTTCCTGTGCTATCTGACATCTGTTCTCTATTTTCTTATTTACGTAACACTACTGTATATTACAATCAAATATTTAGTTTGGGAATGCCGCAATATACTGTTACTTTCCACATATAGCGCTTGCATGTAGGGTAAATTTACTAAGATGGAAGTTCTATTTCACATGGAATGTTGCTACAGGCAACCAATGAGAATCTACTTCTTATTTCTTTAGCAGCTTCTAGAAGACGATAGCAACATCCTATCTCAAATAAAACTCCCATCTCAGTAGTGTCATATGGTCCTATATAACCCACCATGATGGCTCATGTGTCCCATTTAGGGGCAAATATGCTAGCGGTTTTAAATAAAAAAAAAAATGTTATGTTGCCCATATCAGATTATGTATATTGTTTATTTTCCTTTTTAGAAGCTTTAGCAAATTAGCCCCTTATAATATGCATCCCCATACATAGGGCCATATTCAATGAGAAAAATTTGCCGTGTTTTAAAGCGAGTTTGTGCTATTTTCGCGTTGGAAGGAGCATTTTGCTCTCCAAAAGTGAACCACCCTATTCAATGTGATATTTTCGCCATCTTTCTAAGTGATTTTCGCTGTGTCTCTCCGTGTAGCAATTCTCCATCTTTTCATGGAGAACTGGAATGTGAACTTTTAAACTAAAAGTTTATTTTTTTTTTATTTTGGTGTAGAAAAATCAGGATTTTTTTTCTGTGAAGGGGCATGCTATGTTTATTCATGTGCTTATAGCACATGAATATATATTTAATTTAAAAAATATATTTTTTAAATTTTTTATTTTTTTATTTTTTTACACAGAGCAGCCATCAGGGGGCCGGAGCTCTCGAGCCGCTCATTAGATATTCATATATTGACTGCACCCGATCATTACCTATGCACAATCGGGTGCAGTTAATACTGGGTCCCCCGCTGGCTATAGGGGGGGGGCAGCTTGTGCCTCCTGGGTCCCGGGGAGCCTTCCTCCCCTCCACATATGTTCTGGGGCAGCCAGGGAGACTTTAATCTCCCTGGCTGCCACCGTCCCCCGGCTCCCTGCCAGCTCCCTGCCGCGGACGCTCGTCCGCTGCAGGGGTTAAGACTCGCCGCGAGTGGCAGCGAGTCTTAACTACATTGAATAGTGGGAGCAGGAGTGGCAGCGAGCCCTCCGGAACAGGGCGAGTGCATGGCGAGAGAAAAAATCTCCCGACATGCACAGCTAATATTTCTCATTGAATATGGCCCATAGCCATATATCCCCATATATCCTGTTACAACCTCAATTCCTCACCCAAGGTATACACAGTTCCACAGTGCTCTAGCACTTCCAATCTCCATCAAAAGCCAATAGCCTTAAAAGGAAATACTTACTGTAGTGCAGAACATTGTACTTTATATTAATGTCTGTGGGAGTCACAATGAAGTACAAATACAAAGTTATCACTGTGCAAGTACAGTAGATGGGATCTGTTCCAAGTCCATAGAACCTCCAGCTGCAGCGTCCTGGATTGGAAATGCGCATATTCCACGATCTGGAAACACAAGACCAGTTTCCCGAGAAGGCGCATGCAAAAATGCACCAAAACGGTCTGTTGGGACAGAAAATTCCGGAGCAAGTCCTAAGGGGGGATGTTCTAACATCCGCGCCCCCTTACTGCCGCGCATCGCCCCCCCCCCCCCCCCCCCATCGCCTACATAATTTTCGCCTTTGCGGTGAGAGACAGTGGGTCCCATCGCTGGGCTCTCCTCCTCCCTGCATCCGGAAGAGGATCATAGTGCAGGGAGGAGGAGGTCACAGGTCCGGGCGGCACAGCACTGTGCTGCCCAGACACAGGTGAGGGGGGGAGATGCGGGCGGCGGGGGTCGGTGCAGGGTGGCTGTGGGTCGCGGTAGAAGCCCATAGGCTTCTATGGGGCATCGCCAGATTTTTCTGGCGATGCCCCCCCGTCGTGATAACCCGGCGAGGGATGCTTAGAGCATCCAAAAATGCGGTAAAAGGCCCAATAACGGGTTTTTACCGCATTTTTAGTTTAGAGAATCTCTTTCCTAGACTGATAACTTCTTTTTCTTGGGAAGGAAAACCCATTGTATATTTGAGTCCAACAAGGCCCCGAGGTGGATTATGCTTTGTGCCAGAGTCGAACTGGACTTGCGCCAATTTATCAACCAGCTGTGAGCTTGCAGAACCGACATGGTCAACTGAAGATGGTCTTGGAAGGTCGCGATTATCAGAAGAATAAGGCAGATAAGGCAGTGTGTGAATTCCTTGCAGCTACAAGTGAGCCATCATCACTACCATCACCTTCGTAATCACAAGAGGCGCGGTGGAATGTCCAAAAATAAACTGATAATGATCCCTTCGAATAGCGAAACTGAGAGCTTATTGATGTTCCTCCCAAATGGGGATGTGAAGATATGCATCTTGTACATCCAAGGAGGCCATATGGCCACCCTGTTCAAGAGCCTCCAGGATCGTTTGGAGAGACTCCTGATTTTTGACGCTCAAATGAATCATTTCAGGATCCTAAAATTTATAATAGGACGGAAGGATCCATCCGCTTTAGGGGACTAAGATCAGATTGGAGTAGAATCCAGTACCTTGTTGAGGGTAGGGGACCGGAAAATAAACAATATATATAATTACATAAAGGTTTTGCTTGCTGGTGTCTTTTTAACTACACTATCTCCAGTTATTACGTGACTGTGTGAAATGGACTACCATACATTTGTTAGCAATTTACCATTTAAACCAAAGCACATCCCAATCCTCTAACACAAGCAACATGTTGAAGTCCAAAGGCAAATACCAGGGCTCCTCCAATCATACAGAATGAATCAGGGTTTGTAAGGGCTCATTTAATCTGTCTTCCCTTTGTTCTGTTTACCAATAGGTGAAAAGAGCAGAGACGGCTACTCAGAGAGGTCATTAATCTCTATGGGGAGCCACCGGAGATCTCTATGTAACCATTCATCTCTGCTCTGTTCTCCTGTCAAAGAATGGAACTGAGGGGAGACTGATTAAAAATATGCCAATGTGCATTTATTTCAAAGGTGCCTATAAATGATTTTGCTTATCTGGAATGGGCTTTTCTTTAATTTCAAATAGTCAAAAATAAATAAATAATAAGTAATGAAATTAAAATGAATCTGTAGCTTATTGTTGTTTATTTGTTGTATTGTTGATCTGCAATGCGTACTGCTGATCCACTTGGTATCTGATGACTCTCAGATAGCTTTTAGTGCTGTATGCTGTATCCATGTCTTGTTGTAGTACTGTAAGTCATGGATGTACGGTGTATGACCTTGCACACACAACAGCTGAAGTTCGGGACCTCTTCACATGACAGTGCACTGTCAGATCTGCTCTGAACACTTAATATGTGATATACCTGTAATTCACCTACGTCTGCCATCTTCATACTACCCCATTCTAAAAGCTGGACCTTCATGAATAAATATGTAATCCCAATTTCATTCGCTACATTATTTTTATTCCTTAGCAAATTGGAAATGTGCTACATGATGCACAAAAACCTTAATGAAGGTAGCCAGTTTCCTCTTTGCCCAAGAACTAGCCATTTCTGGCTGGCAGTGGGATGGCGATTGGCAGGGTGTAACGGGAATATTGTGGGCAGGTATGCACAGTTCCATGCTGGGGCAGATCCAGAATAAAATGACAGGGGGGCACCATGATAAAAGAGGGTTTAGGTGTTGGAGGGGCGGTGTTAGTGGTGCCAGTGTACATGCTAAAAGAGCGGCAGAGAGAGGGTAGGAATGAGATTAAAAATAGGCCCTGGCATTTAAAGTACGCAGGCCCACCATGGCGACAAAAGGGAAGGATGTAGTTGTGCGCGCGCCGAAGGCTCGCTCCAGAAAAGGGGGTATGGCCACTCAACAGGGGGCATGTCCTTGAGTGTAGTGTACAACACCAAATACAACTTCTACACATTATGCAACAAAATATTAGACCCCATTATACTTGCCCCTTACACATGATGACAAATGGATTGAGCCAAAATACACATAATGCCACACGGATTGCGCCAAAATGTACATAATAACACATGGATTGAGCCAAAATTAACATAATGCCAAATTAATTGAGCCAAAATTCACATAATGCCACATGGATTGTGTCAAAATTCACATAATGCCACACGGATTGAGCCAAATTCGTAAAATGCCACATGGATTGAGCCAAAATTCACATAATGCCACACAGATTGAGCCAAAATTCACATAATGCCACACGGATTGAGCCAAAATTCACATAATGCCATATGGATTGAGCCAAAATTCACATAATGCCACACGGATTGAGCCAAAATTCACATAATGCCACACGGATTGAGCCAAAATTCACATAATGCCACACGGATTGAGCCAAAATTCACATAATGCCACACGGATTGAGCCAGAATTCACAATACGCTTCATAAACAGTGACATTGTCCACCAAAGACGCGCATTAAACATTTACACCATAATGTCCGTTACACGTTAAGTTACCAGAGGCGTAGGGAGGGCGGAGCCACCGGAGCTCCTGCTCCGGGCGCCGATTGGTGGAATGGCGCCGCCGGCCCGCCCCCCCCTCCGCAAATGATACTGCCGGTGCCCGAGGAGTTCATGGCGCCCGCTGCCGCTCGCACGGATGCAGCTTTTTTTTTTTTTTATGTATAGTGCTGCGGCAGCCAGCAGCGAGCTCCCAGCATAAAAACAGAGCTCTGCCTCTGTCCCCCACGTGTCCGTCTGCGGCAGCAGGAGGACGGGAGCTCCGTCCTTCCTCTGCCTAGCAGTGGAAGCTCCGCCCATCAGCCCGGCAGCTGCCATTCCGTCCGTCTTCCGCCCGGCACCTCCGTCCACGGCCCTGCATGTGATCTAGGAAATACCTGCCAGCTTCGTCCACTACAGCAGCTAGGCCCCCTCTGCCCAGCACCTCAGTCCCACCCTCTGCTGACTCCAGGTAACTCTTTCCCCTCTCTTCTTCCTCTGCCCCCGGCTGTGTGACATGCAGTGTAAGCTGCAGCACTGCCAACTGTTTACACTACAGATGGGCATTATGTGTGTTGCTATGGGGGCATTATGCATGTGGCACAATGGGGGGATATTATGCATGTAGCAATACGGGGGGGCATATGGGTGCATGTGTGTAGGTGGCACTATGGGGGCATATGTGTATGTGGCAATACTGAGGGGCCATTATGTATGTAGCACTTCAGGGGCATTATGCATTTGACACTATGGGGGCATTATGCATGTGGCACTATGGGGGGGCATTATGCATGTGGCACTATGGGGGGGGCATTATGCGTGTGGTACTAAGGGGGGGCATTATGCGTGTTGGTAGATTCCGTTACAGTGTCTTATATAGCGCAGCACATTCCGTTACAGTGCCTTATATAGCGCAGCAGATACCGTTACAGCGTCTTAGATAGCGCAGCAGATTCCGTTACAGCGTCTTATATAGCGCAGCAGATTCCGTTACAGCGTCTTATATAGCGCAGCAGATACCGTTACAGCGTCTTATATAGCGCAGCAGATTCCGTTACAGTGTCTTATATAGCGCAGCAGATTCCGTTACAGTGTCTTATATAGCGCAGCAGATTCCGTTACAGTGTCTTATATAGCGCAGCAGACTCCGTTACAGCGTCTTATATAGCGCAGCAGATTCCGTTACAGCGTCTTATATAGTGCAGCAGATACCGCTACAGTGTCTTATATAGCGCAGCAGATTCTGTTACAGTGTCTTATATAGCGCAGCAGGTTCCGTTACAGTGTCTTATATAGCGCAGCAGACTCCGTTACAGCGTCTTATATAGCGCAGCAGATTCCGTTACAGCGTCTTATATAGTGCAGCAGATACCGCTACAGTGTCTTATATAGCGCAGCAGATTCTGTTACAGTGTCTTATATAGCGCAGTAGATTGCGTTACAGTGTGTTATATAGTGCATCAGATTCCATTACAGTGTCTTAAATAGCGCAGCAGATTCCGTTACAGTGTCTTATATAGCGCAGCAGGTTCCGTTACAGTGTCTTATATAGTGCAGCAGATTCCGTTACAGTTTCTTATATAGCGCAGCAGGTTCCGTTACAGTGTCTTATATAGCGCAGCAGATTCCGTTACAGCGTCTTATATGGCGCAGCAGATTCCGTTACAGTGTCTTATATAGCGCAGCAGATTCCGTTACAGCGTCTTATATGGCGCAGCAGATTCCGTTACAGTCTCTTATATAGCGCAGCAGATTCCGTTACAGTGTCTTATATAGCGCAGTAAATTGCGTTACAGTGTGTTATATAGAGCAGCAGATTCCGTTACAGCGTCTTATATATTTCAAATGTAACAGGCCAACACATGTTAGCCACGCCCCCAATTCATTACCGGGAGGAGGGAGGGGGCGCGAAATATGCCCTTGCTCCGGGCACCATGGCACCTAGCTACACCGCTGTAAGTTACACGCCATTATGTCCATTATGTATTATGCCAAACACCATAATGCCTATTAAAAATTATGCTACATAAGTGCTGCTTATCTACATGCTCATTGCCAAGGGTTCCATGCTCATTGCCAGAGGTTCCATGCTCGTTGCCATGTGGGATTACATGCTCATTGCCAAGGGGTAATACATGCTCGCGGTAAATGGGGGACAGCCGCCGCCAGGCAGAAGTGATAGCCATGACAGTGGCAGAGCCTGGCTGTATTCAGAGCACTGCAGGTCCCGGCTACTTGAAATAATACCCCTTTCACACCAGAAAATGCATTCCCAAGTTGGCCCCTTTTACACCAGCCTATAGTCCCTGCGTTTTCTGGTGTGAGGGGGAGAGAAAACCACCCCTCCCCCCCTTTAACCAGTTATCTCATTTAACCGGCTATATCTTTGGAACCAACTGACCCATTTACATGAGACAAGTATCATATTGAAGAACTTTTGAGTGGGCTTTGAATGATTTTGGTCCAGTGAAACTGGAACGTTTGGTTCCAGAGTAATCTGCCCTCAAAGAACATGAACAACATTGAAATTACATAAAAAAAAAAAAATTTGGTTTATATGCAATATCTCTGGAACCGAGCCTGATATCATATTGAAGGCCCAGCGATTTGGAATTGAATGAGATCAACCACAAGTTTCTGTGATGCCAGGGGTGGAACTGGCAGCCGTCAGAATCGGGTGGGGGTCGGAATTGACGGGTCCCATAATATCCTATGGGGAAAAAACGTTACAGCTTTGCCAGGCGATATCTCCGGTTCCCGGGGGGCTAGAGACATGGGGCTGGGCTCGTTGGAAAGCCCTGGTCCTAAGCTACAAAATGACAGGGGGGCACGTGCCCAGGTGCCCCCCCCCCCTAAATCCGCCACTGGTTCCATGTATTATTGAATGCCTGTTTCAGGTGGATCTTTTGCATCCAGCATGTAGTAGGTGTAAGTATAAATTATAATGATGACAGCTGCGGATGAAACAATGTGCCGTGTGACTCTATGGGCAGTATTAAATGCTCCCAATTCACCTTTTTTTCGGCGAATCGGGCTGTTTTCACTATATACGGTGAACTGCTTTCAGCATGATTTTCACCCGGATTCACCATTTTGCATTCGACATCTTTTTAAGGTGAACTGGAATGTGTTCTTTTAAAATAAAGGGGTTTTTTTTTTTGTGTGTGTGTGTGTGTGTGTGTGTGTGTGTGAAAAAAAATCACTTTTATTCTGTGAAGGGGCATGCTATTTTGATTTCATTTTTAATTATTTATTTTTTTACACATTACATCAGCAGGGGGCGGGGAGCCGCTCATTACATATTGACTGCACATTGGTTCCGCTCATTACATATGCATGGAGCGGGACCAGTGCAGCGCTCCCTCCACCGCGTCCCCTGCCAGCTCTCCCGGCGGGCAGCTTCTGCTGCCTGTGTCCCCGGGAGCCCTCCTTCTCCTCCACAGATTCTGGTGCAGGCAGGGAGGCTTCCATCTCCCTGCCTTCCACTGTCCCCCCGGCTCCCTGGGGCATTCGCCGGGGGGTGTTAAAAATCACCACCAGGGGCAGCGAGCCCCTGCAGTGTTGAATAGTAGGAGAGGGGGGCTGGCAGCGAATGCTCCAGCCCTTCAGAACCCGGCGATTCTAAAGAGGATTCACTGCACATTGCGAAAAAAAACATTGAATACTGGCCAATGCCTGAAGCCAAACACATACACAAATTAGCATAAGGTAACAAATGTGGATATCGCCACCAACCACACCTGCAGACGAGGTAGTATGCAAGTTTAGAATCAGTCCCATAATTGGTTACTAGTAGTTACTGTATGGTAGCAAATCTTGCAAGGCATTTACTCGCACCTCCATGTAATACAAGGACAATAAGTGAGTACAGAGATCTTACTGTACATTTACATGATCGATGTTAGATGCATCTGTCATGTACTGTATCTCCTTCTACTGCGCCACAAACCTCCTAACAGCAGTTCCTGTGCTGGGATGTACCCTTAGCATCTTTTAATGTCAACATCTGTGACTAAACTATTATGGGGTATGAGTAAAAACCGAACGCGGACAAAACCCCAGAATGCCAGACCCCCAGACAGTGGTGCTGTCTGGGGGTGTCCTGTCTGGGGGGCTGCCTGTCACCAGGGAGGGGAGGAGGGAGAGAATAAAGCCTCTCTGTATGGTCTGTATTATTTATTATTTTGATCACAGCAACTACACCCAGGTCATTTCCCTTTCATGTATTACCAGGATATCAGGGACACAGTCTCAACATAATTATAACCTCACGTCAGTCTTTTCCCAAACCCAACGACTTTTCTCATCGCAACTTAGCTGGACATGCTGCCTAGACAATATATAAATGAGCAGATTCCAAACCAGAGTGATTCCAAAACAACTAATTAACATTCCAAAAAGACTCAACTGTATCATCGTTACCCCAGTAACCGTGTTCCACCTTCTTAACTTCTCCTTTCGCCTAACCTTTTCTTCCCTTCTTATAATACATACTCCCAGGGGCGGGCTGGGCCGGAGGGCAGAGTGCCATATGCCCCCCGGGCCGCTTACCCACCCACTGGCTGCGGGCCGTGCTGCGGCTGGATCAGCTTCTCCAGCCCTCCTGCACTGGCCGCGGCTTACAGAACACGGCCGCGGCTACAGGAAAATGGCCGCCGGCCCCCTGCACTGAGGACATGTTCTCAGTGCAGGAGGCCGGCGGCCATTTTCCTGTAGCCGCGGCCGTGTTCTGGAAGCCGCGGCCAGCGCAGGAGGGCTGGAGAAGCTGATCCAGCCGCAGCACGGCCCGCAGCTAGCGAGTGGGTAAGCGCTCTCCCCCCCCCCCCCCCCCTCCCTCACCCCAGCATATGTGTTTCTGTCACTGTGTGGGGGCATATCTGGCACTGTGTGGGGGCATATCTGGCACTGTGTGGGGGCATATCTGGCACTGTGTGGGGGCATATCTGGCACTGTGTGGGGGCATATGTGTATCTGGCACTGTGGGGGGCATATCTGGCACTGTGGGGGCATATATGTATTTGGCACTGTGGGGACATATGTGTATCTGGCACAGTGGGGCATATGTGTATTTGGCACTGTGGGGTCATATGTGTATCTGGCACTGTGGGGGCATATGTGTATTTGGCACTGTGGGGGCATATGTGTATCTGGCACTGTGGGGCATATGTGTATTTGGCACTGTGGGGGCATATCTGGCACTGTGGGGGCATATGTGTATCTGGCACTGTGGGGGCATATGTGTATCTGGCACTGTGGGGACATATGTGTATCTGGCACTGTGGGGGCATATGTGTCTGGCACTGTGGGGGCATATGTGTATTTGGCACTGTGGGGGCATATGTGTCTCTGGCACTGTGGGGGCATATGTGTCTCTGGCACTGTGGGGGCATATCTGGCAATGTGGGGGCATATGTGTCTTTGGCACTGTGGGGGAATATGTGTCTCTGGCACTGAGGGGGCATATGTGTCTCTGGCACTGTGGGGGCATATGTGTCTCTGGCACTGTGGGGGCATATCTGGCACTGTGGGGGCATATGTGTCTTTGGCACTGTGGGGTAATATGTGTCTCTGGCACTGTGGGGGCATATGTGTCTCTGGCACTGTGGGGGCATATGTGTCTCTGGCACTCTGGGGGCATATCTGGCACTGTGGAGGAATATGCGTATTTGGCACTGTGGCAGAATATCTGGCACTGTGGCGGCATTTGTGTCTGGCACTGTGGGGGCATATGTGTATTTGGTACTGTGGCGGAATATCTTGCACTGTGGGGGCATATCTGGCACTGTGGACATCACATTGTGCGGTGTAATGGGCATCATGGTATGGGGCGTAATGGACATTACGGTGTGGGGAGCATTGGGTAATTGCCATCACAGTATGGGGTGTAATGGGCATCAAGGTGTGCAGCATAATGTGTAATTAGCATCACAGTGTGCGGTGTATTGAGTAATTAGCATCGCAGTGTTGGGCGTAATGTGTAACTGGCATCATGGTGTTCAGCATAATGTGTAATTGGCATTACGGCATGTGGCTTTATGTGTAATGGGTATTACAAGGTTCGCTAAAATGTGCAATCTGCAGGTACACAATACAATCATGGTACAGGCAACGCCCCTTATGATAGGCCACGCCCCTAATTTTTCGGCGCGCCTACGGCGCGCAAAAGCATTCCTTCCGACGGTGACTTGGCTGATTATGGGCCAGTGCTCTGGACTTGCCCCCTAGGCTAAAAGTTGCCAGCCAGCCCCTGCATACTCCCCCATAGCATATCTAGCTGTACCTAGATCGATGTCTGTTATAGATTAGCCAGAGGATTGGAAGTCTGTTTTATACAGGAGCCACCAGATTTAAGGCAATGCTTTACGCTAACCGGCAGGTCTGCTTTAGAAATTTGATCTGGTGTATATGGATCTAGTGGACATACTGTAATCAGAAAGGTCTCAATGAACTCTCAAACAAAAAAAAATATTTTTTTGTTATCTGTTGGAGGGGGATGCAACACATCATTCACTTTGCCAAGGGCACCAAGACTTCTAGTTCCAGGGCTGGATATATGTAATAAGCACCTTATAACTACCATAACATTAATTACATTTACATTTTTCTACTATGCTTTTCTGAAATCTTTAGGACTTTAAAAAATATATATATAGTTGGAAAGAATTTGCAGTGTACTTTCTCTGGTAAAGAGAACTCTCTTTAGCCGTCCAGTCCCAATTTGTGGCCACAAGAGGGCAGTGCTTTGCAAGCCTCAGCTATCTAAGATGTTCCTTGGGGCTAAATTTCAACACGGGCCAGTAGACACGCAGAACCCATTTGTTTTCTGTATACTATTAAGTAAAGTGCATTAAAATGTAGAACTTGTTTTTAATTTATAAAACTGGCAGTTCAAGAAAGCGCAGAGGACAAGAACGACAGGTCCTGATGTATTTAGCTGCCTTGTTACAAACATTTTAAAGAAATAAAAGTTTTATCAAGGACAGCCTTATTTCCTTTTGCAGTTTTAAAAGCTCATTTACAAATCACAATGGATGTATAAAATTGAGCAAAATTTCTCACTGGGTTCGGAGTCCCTAAATAATCCTTTCTGAGCACTTTAAGGTGTACTCCTACTCAGTGGCAGAACGTGTGGGTGTTGGGCCCAGATGAAAAAAATATAATTTGGGCCCCCCTCCTCCACCACAACCCAAGTTCACAGGTGGAAAGATAATTGAGTAACCAATCAGAATCAACTTCTTATTTTGCACCTTCTAGAAATAATATGTGAAATAGAACTCCCATCTAAGCAAATTTTCCCCATGATATTCAACATGGTAGTGGGTGACAGGGATAGGCAGAAGGTGACAAGGAGAGGCAGGGGGAGACAGAGTGTGACAAAGATAAAGGGGTGTATTAAATGATTTTTTTCTCCATGTGCAGCGAATCCTGTTTAGGATTCGCTGCACATTCGCAGGGTTCCGGAGGGCTGCAGCATTTGCTGCCAGCCCTCCCTGTCACCCTATTCAATGCAGCAGGGACTTGCTGCCCCTGCTGGCGAATTTTAACCCCTGCGGCATTGGATGGTGGCAGGCAGGGAGATGGAAGCCCCCCTGCCTGCGCTGGACACTGGGGGTGAAGGAGGGCTGGCAGGGACAGGGGGAGAGCCCCCCGAGAGCTGGCAGGGGACTGGGATAGTAGCCGCTGCACTCACTGGTCCCGATCCTGCATATGTAATGATCGGGAGTGCAGTGAATATATAAATATTAATGAGCTGCTCCCGGCCCCCTGCTGGCGAATGTGTAAAAAAAAAATTTTGCACATGAATAAAAATAGCATGCCCCTTCACAGAAAAAAAATCTGATTTTTTTGACACCATAAAAAAAAAATAAACCTTTATTTTAAAAGATCACATTCCAGTTCACCTAAAAAAGATGACAGATGCAAAACGCTGAAACATGGCGAAAATCACTGGAGAAACCATTTCTCCATTTGAGCATTGAATACACTCTGCAAATTTGACTAAAAACCCCATTGAAAACCACCAGTGAATTGCGGCGAATCGCATACGGCAAATCAACAGATAGGGGGGGGGTCGCGGGGGTTCGTTAATCGTGGGAGGGGCCGCAAGGGTGGCGAATTGCGGGAGGGGGGGTTGTGGGGGTCCTCGAATTGCAGGAGGGGGGGTTGTGGGGGCCCATGAATCGCGGGAGGGGGGCCGTGAATCACGGGAGGGGGGTCGCGGGAGTCCACGAATCGCGGGAGTCTGGGTGCGGGGGTGCCGTGAATCGCGGGAGGGGGCGCAGGGGGCGCGAATCATAGGAGGGGGGTCGCGGGGGTTGCCGGTCACCTACACCATGGTGGATGGTGGGCGTGTACTGTAGCCCTGGCTGGGCGTGGGGGGGGGGGTGATGTCAAGGGGGTGGTGTGTATAACACTGGTCTTTTCCCTAGGGGGGGTGAGTTTGTGTATAACGCTGGGCAGGAACGTCATACACACAGGGGATGAGTGACAGATCTGGATATATATATATATATATATATATATATATAAGGGATATGTTAGCCTGCATATGTATATGTGCCTAGCAATCACCCCCTCCACTGCTTCGTTGTTGCATTAGCCAAGAGGCTGCAGTCGCCACTGGTAATTTCAAACACACACAGAGCACTACATGGAGGATATTAAGAAGGTTTGTATTTGGCACATATATCAATTTAAGCTGCAGCCAATGCAAAATAGCATTACTGTACTGTACCACGTCTGAAAGAGACTTGAGGAGAAGCAAGTACAATGGAAGTATCTGGAAATATCCCTCTAGAATATTTAGGGAGGTATCCAATTAGATGCAATTTGTTTGCGGAGAAATAGGGCAAATGTTTATATATTTTATGTAATGTGCTATTCAAGCAGTACCTAATGCCTACAAGCTGCGAGGAAGCCATTTTGTGTTACAGTACGAAAAAAATATATGTAAAAATTTTGGCTAAGAAACCATTAGGAACTAATAACACGGTGGGTCCTATCCTATAACAATTGTCAGATATCATAACTAATGACTAAGGGCCAGATGTATCAAGCTTCAAAAGTGATAACATGGACAGTGATAACCAGCCAGCCAATCAACTCCTACCTGCCATGTCACAAGCTGGGCTTGAAAAAAATAACAGGTAGGAGCTTATTGTTTATCACTCTACACTTTATCACTTCGTGAAGCTTGATAAATCTGGCCCTTATGGTCTAATAACAGACTTTTTTCCAGGGATTGGGGATAAGTCATCGATTCTATGTGTAATCGCGGGTACCGGCAAAAACACATGGGATGCCAGCATCAGGGATAATCGGGATGCCAGCATCGGGGATAATAGGATAACCCATTGCAGCATTTCTTATCATGTGCCACATTTCATAGTGATTTTATCATTCCTATTTGCTTAGTAGTCTAGGTAATATGTGTATACTATAGGTTTTACAGGCAGGTCTCAAAAGCTTTGTCTCAACCATCCAACTATAAATTGCTACTTAAACTATTTACATGCTACATGCCAATTATACATATGATATATATGATACACTATGTGCATGCGCGTGGTCCACTTGTGAATAGACCATGGCAAGGCTAGCCTTTGCTGGCTATTGGCAAGGTGATTGACAGGTGCCATGCAGGAGTGCCCTGGAAAACAGTTGTTCCCCGGCCATTGGGAGGAAGGGCCACTGCTGTTAGCAGCGACTCTCCCTGCGGCCTTCCTTATCCCCACGCCCTTCACAGAGCTGTGTGTCTAGACTCTCTCAGTGCTGCAAGCAGGGAGAAAAATCGTTCATTGGGGAGTGATTTTACCAATGTTTGCACGGCTGAACAGGGGCAAGGGGGCGGAGCTTGGCACGGCAGCATTACCTGCTTGCTGGACTCCAAATACTCGCAGCCCAGCAAGCAGGTTTGAAATGGGACCAAGGGCGTATCTACCATAGGTGCAAGGAATGCAGCTGCTATGGGGCCCAGAGCTGAAGGAGCCCCATCTTTGCTGTCTAAGTAATATGTTTTGCATACATTTATCACCATCAGTTGCTAAATAGGGGGCCCTTACAAACTTTTGCTATGGGGCCTATGAATATCTAGGTATGCCACTGAATGGGACCGTTGTATGTCTGCAACGAAAATCCCAGCCAATCCCAGTAGCGGCAAGCCCCAGCCCGCGGCAAGCTACTGCTTAGGATGATCATTCTGTCTTTGTGGAAAGAATGTGCTTTTCCCCATATAGGCCACAATGGACAAGTAATCAGCATGGGTGGCAAAAAAATGGCCTGGTAGGGAGGTAGACAGGTTGTAGCAGTGATGTGGGTATGTCAGATTTCATGGGTTGTGTGATATTTGTTGGCCCAGGATCAGATTTTGTAGTGGTGACAAAAGAGCTTAGTTCCACCACTGGCATTAGACCTACTACATTGATGTTCCCTCCGGCATGGTCATGCTTTGCCTTTACTAGGATTTTCCATGTTTTGTGTCTATAATTGCAGCCATGCACAGTACATCATATAAAACTAGAACAGATGAGTTGCATCTAAAGTGCAGAACATACAGCTTATTACAATGTAAACTGTAACACAAACATTGATATATGAGTTTCATATAGAGAAAGCCAAGGTTTCCAGGATGCGGCTATGAAGATCCCTGGTTACATTTCCTGCTCTTAAGGCAAATGGAACATTTCTTCGTGGACAACAGTACATTTTATTTCATGTAATTTAAGTAACTGCTCTTTTTCTACATAGCTTGAAATGCTAATAATGCCCCTTTCAGACCGCACATATTAACCGGTATATTGCCATTTTTTTACCATTTTAAAACGGTAGTATGTAGTAGTACGTTTATTTATAAGGCGCCACAAAGTGTCCGCAGCACCGTACATAGCAAACAAAAAAACAAATTACAAGGTAACGTACAGGGTGTGTTGATAAAATACAGCATAAATAGGGTATAGCTGGTAGAACTAAAATCAGCATCAGTTCTGAAGTAGGTGTCGAAATTGTCGAGGAGACTGAAGATGAAGTAGAGGAAGGGAAGAACAGGGCAGGAGCACTGGTGAGGTAAAGAGGTAGGGTGAGTACGTGAGGAAGGAGGGCCCTACTCATAAGAGTTAACATACTAAAAGGGAGGTGGCTGGACGAACCAAAAACAATAGGATAAGTAGGAACGGAGGGGAATGGAGGCAGGATAGGAGGATCAAAAGAGGTTAGGAGGAGGGATAGGCTAGTCGAAAAAAGTGGGTTTTGAGGGAGCGCTTGAAGGAGGTAAGGGAATCACAAAGCCTGATGGGTGGCAGGAGGTTGTTCCAGTGCAGGGGGGCAGCGCGAGAGAAGTCTTGGACACGGGAGTGGGAGGAATTGATAAGGTGAGAGGTCAGTCGGCGGTCAGCGATGGAGCGAAGAGGATGGGAGGGAGTGTGGATAGAGATCAGTGAAGAGAGGTAAGGAGCGGTGGAGGAGGAGAGAGCCTTGTAGGTGGTGGTGAGGAGTTTAAAGAGAACTCGGAAAGGAATGGGGAGCCAGTGAAGAGATAGACAGAGGGGGAGGCGGAGGTAGAGTGGCGGGAGAGGAAGATGAGCCTAGCAGCAGCATTAAGAATGGATTGGAGAGGTGTGAGGCGGGTGAGAGGTAGCCCAGAGAGAAGGATGTTGCAGTAGTCAAGGCGGGAGATGACAAGAGAGTGAATGAGAATTTTGGTCGCGTCAGTGGAGAGGAATGGTCTGATGCGTGAGATGTTGCGTAGGTGAAAGCGGCAAGACTGTGAGAGAGCACGAATGTGGGGGGTGAAAGAGAGGGAGGAGTCAATGATGACACCGATGCAGCGCGTTTGGTTGGTGGAGGTGATCTCGGTTTCACCAATGCTGATGGAGATAGTGGGAGAAGAGGGGATGTTCGGGGGATGGAAGATTAGAAGTTCAGTTTTAGCCATGTTTAGTTTCAGGAAGCGTTGGGTCATCCAGGCTGAGATAGCCATGAGGCATTCGGAGATCTTGGACAGGAGTGATGGGGATAGGTCGGGGAGAAGAGATAGATTAGGGTATCATCAGCATAAAGGTGGTAATGGAAACCATAGGAGCTGATGAGGGTGCCCAGAGAGGTGGTGTAGAGGGAGAAGAGGAGAGGGCCAAGGACTGACCCTTGGGGAACACCGACTGGCTGCGGGGTAGTAGGAGAGGAGGAGCTCGGAGTGGAGACGGAGAAGGAGCGATCGGAGAAGTATAAGGAGAACCAGGAAAAGACTGTGCCAGTGATGCAAAAGGAGCGGAGGGTGTTGAGCAGGAGAGGGTGGTCAACAGTGTCAAAGGCAGCAGACAGATCAAGCTGGATGAGGATAGAGAAGAGGCCTTTGGATTTAGCCGATAGTAGATCGTTAGTGACTTTGGTCAGGGCAGTTTCAGTGGAATGTAAAGGGTGGAACCCAGATTGGGGGGGGTCTAGAATGGAGTTAGCAGTAAGGTGGCTTAGGAGACGATTATAGGTCAGACGTTCTAGGAGCTTGGAGGCAAAGGGGAGGAGGAAGAGGGGCCTGTAGTTGGATGGAGAGTTGGGGTCCAGATTTGTTTTTTTGAGAATTGGGGAGACAAGAGCGTGTTTGAAGGAGGAAGGGAAGATCCCAGAGGATAGGGAAAGATTAAAGAGGTGAACCAGGTGAGAGCAGACTGACGGACTGAGACAACGGATAATATTGGAGGGGATAGGATCGAGCGGGCAGGTGGAGGGAGAAGCAGATTGAAGGATAGAGTGGACTTCAGCGGCAGTGGTGGGGTAAAATGAGGACAGGGGTTGGAAGGAGGGAGGGGAGATGTAGGAGGGGAGGAGGGGGAGGTCATGGCAGCAGTGATGGCAGTCCTGAGAGAGGAGATTTTGGTTGAAAAGTAGGTAGCAAAATTAGCGGCTACGATGGAGGACGGAAGAGCTGGAGAAGGGGGGAGAGCAAGAAGTTGAAGGTGGCGCAGAGCCTGCGGGGGTTGGATGATTGGGAAAGGATAAGGGACTTAAAGTAGGATTCCTTGGCCAGAACAAGGGCAGAGCTGAAGGAGGAAAGAATGAATTTGAAATGGAGATAATCCGCGAGGGAGCGTGATTTTTCCAGAAGCGCTCAGTAGTGCGAGAGCACTTTTTAAGGAATCGGGTGATAGGCGAGTGACACGGTTGGGGGTTGGAGCATCGAAGGGGGATAGAGGAGGGAGGGCAGGCAGAGTCCAATGCCGAAGATAGGGTGTTATTATAGAGGGAGGCGGCAAGGTTCGGGCAGGACATGGCGGCGATTGGGGCGAGAAGAGGACACAGCATGTTTGAGAAGGCAGCAAGTTCAAGTGTATTGACATTATGCCGTGAGACAATGCGCTTGGGAGGGGGGGTGGGAGAGGGGAAAGCAGTGAGGGAGAAGGAGGTGAGGTGATGGTCAGAAAGAGGAAAAGCCGAGATAGTGTAGTCAGTAAGGGAACAAGAGTGAGAGAAGACGAGATCGAGGGAATGTCCTTGGATGTGGGTGGGAGAGGTAGTCCACTGAGATAGGCCAAGAGAGGAGCAGAGAGAGAGGAGTTTGGAGGTGCCAGGATCAGCGGGGTTATCCAAGGGGATGTTCCCAATCACCAAGAATGACAGATGGCAGGTCAGAGGAGAGGAAGTGTGGAAGCCAGGCGGCGAAGTTGTCAAGAAGATAGGGCCAGGGGGGTGGTAGGTTGCAGCGACACGGAGGTGGTAGGGGTAGTACAGACAGATGGAGTGAGACTCAAAGGAGGAGAAAAGGAGAGAGGGTTCAGGGTGAATGACACTGTGGGTGCTAGTATGTGCAGTCTGATGCTACTTTCACATTGCCTAAACGTTTGAGACCCGGTATTTTGAAATGGTATTTAAAACAGTATATTACAATTTTAAACCCCTTTCACACTGCACATAAATACCGGGTCTCAAGCAGGTTTGCAGTGTGAAAGCGGGACAGACAGCCGCAGGACAGACAGCTATAAGGCAGCATAGTGCATATGTAATGAGCGCTGTGCATAATAATAAGTCACTCATTACATATGCACATATATAATGAGCGGGTCATTATGTATGCACTGCGCTCAGTACATATGCGCATATGTAATGAGCTGCTCATTACATATGTACTGCGCTCTCATAGCTACTGCCTGAGTCCTATATACCGGTTCAGAGCCGTTCACACTGCATAAGAAACGGCTCTGAACCGTGTAGGGCTCTGCTTTTTACCCATTTGAAAATGCTGGTTATTTGTAAATGCAGACTGGTCCTTTCACATTGCAGCTCTAACCGTTTTAAAAGGCTAAAAAATCTGCAATATATCGGTTAAGAGCTGCAGTGTGAAAGGGGTATGAAAGGTCCAGAGTGAATTTACCATTTTAAAATAACGTATTTTAAAATGGTAAAAAAGCAGCGTCCAACCCGTTTCAGACCCGTTTTTTTGCTGTCTGAACGGGTCTGAAGCGCTACCCAGGCAGCAGTGAGCACTACTGGTCCCCAGCGCAGTGCACATTTAATGAGCCATCCACTCATTACATATGCGCATCATTGAATATGCACTGCACTGGCTCAGAGGGGACCAGCTAATGCTCAGGGGAGTGAGGGCTCCTGAGGCTGTCCCGACTACCTGTGTGGTGAAGCTCCAGGGGAGAAAGGGCTCCCATAGCCACGCTGAGCGGTGTGCGGGGGGAGGGAGTGGGGGCTCCTGCGGCTTTCCCGACTCCCTGTGCTGTGAATCGCCAGGGGAGATAGGGCTCACGCGGCCACGCTGAGCGGTGTGCGGAGGGAGTGAGGATGCCTGCAGCTCTCCCTGTGCTGTGAATCGCCAGGGGAGAGACAGCTCCCGAAGCCACGCTGAGCGGCGTGCGGGGGGGAGGGAGTGAGGGCTCCTGAGGCTGTCCCTGTGTGGTGAAGTGCCGGGGGGAGGAGAGAGATTGTCGATCAGTGTTAAAATGCTTTCACACCGCAAACCTCCTTATACCCGGTATAATACCGGGTAATATGTGCTGTGTGAAAGGGACATAACCTGCATGGACCTGTTTTAAGTAACGTTTTAAATACCAGGTCTAAGCAGATTTTGCGATGTGAAAGCAGCATAATTGTACATCCTAGCATGGCTCCTTAAGCAGTTAAACTGGACTTATAATCCTTTTTGTAGTATTGCAGTAGAAACTTGTCTATGCTATAACGATGACAAGAATCCTAGTTCTAATATTTGCAATACTCCATAAATCACAATCTCTGTTTGCAGACAACTGGAAAAACAAGTCTGAAACTGGATAACTTGTTAAGTCGACAACACCAGTAAACACTTAAATATGCTTCTACTAATGCACCCACAGAGAAATCATAGGTCAAATATTCAAAAGTGAAAAGTTGTTGTATATTCTTTTTTTGGTGGTGTATACGAAATCCTGGCAGTCGGGTTTCTGAAAGTCAGATGCCTAATGCATCGCAATGCATATTTTACCCTAACCCTGCTCCTACCTAGTGATGGCTCCAGAGGTGTAGCTGCTGTGCAGTTCAAAATTCAAATAAAGGAGTGTTTGGTGACAGTTGGTATGGACCCCCTATTTGAATTTTGAATTTCACTACAGCCCCATCGCTGGACCCGCCACTGATCCTATCCCTAAACCACCCCTCCCACAGCCTACAGTATGCCTAATCTGCTGGAATGGAATCCTAACTGCACCCCTTCTTTCTCTTTTGACGGTGACTAACATCTCAGTTCTCACCACACTCTCTGAAATTAATGTTTTATTGACATTGGGGGGATTTTCAAAGATAGGAGTTCTATTTAAGATGTGATGTTGCTATAGGCAACCAATCAGATACTATCACTTTTCTTCTAGAAGGTGCTAAATGAATAAAAATTATATTCTGATTGTTTGCCAATAGCAACATCCGATGAGAACTAGAACTCCCATTTTAGTAAATTTCCCCCTTTATGCTACACTGAATTTGCGACTGGTTTTTCAGGGGTCTCTCTCAATGTACTCAACCCATCTAGTTTTCTTTTATAGAGCAGGAAGCTCATTGATTGGATAGACAAACCACCAAAGGTAGTGTCAGGATTAATCTGCAGCGGGCAGGTACACACCATGGCACTGCAATACTCTGGCCTGGTAGGGTTTTGACTCTGGAGGTTCCCGAATTCCCCCCGGCTCCAATCTTGGATTTCATCAGTGGACAGTTGATCCACCACTGCTCAGCTGACTATTTCCACCAATCACTGGTATAAAAGGGGCATAGTGACAGTCAGGGGCGTTCCTGCGTGGCCCATCGTCGTTTTAATGGGAGTGCCCACAAAAATGCTGGGTGCACCCATGATAGAAATCCTATTGGGAACCAGTGAACGCAGGTTCAGGGCAGACAGATTACACCGGCACTCACCCTGATTTCACCAAACTGCCTGAAGCCACTGAGTGGCTCCTGGGACACTTGGTGGCTGCGAGCACCAGGCACAGGAGAAGAAATCGTTTGATGGTAAGTAAAAATCAAATGATTTCCCCTCTGCACAGGGATTCGTGCAGCGTGGCCACATGCGTTCAGCGGAGCGGCATTAACCTTCTAGCATTAACCTTCTAGCTAGGCTGCGTGTTTTCGCATCCTGAAATGGGACAGTTGGACTTCCACTACCCATCTGTTAAAATAATAATCATCAACTCCAGTCTTCAAGTACCCCCACCAGGTTATGTTATTATGGTGTCTATATGTGGAAACAGGTGGCATAATTACTGATCCTGTGAAATATATTATCTCACATGTGCATTATTAAAGAAGTCCAGAAAATAAAATCTGTTGGGGGTATTTGAAGACTGGATTTAAGAACCAATGTGCTGAGCTAAATAAAAAGACTGAGATCAGTAAATCAACAACTCTATACTGTTCCAGCGAAGTAGTTTTTTTCTCTCATAATTCATGTTGCAGATGCACTACTCACCGACATAAGCTTTGCTGTATTCTAATTCTACCCAAAAGTAAAATAAACTGCTGTGCGAATATTCAAAAGCATTGTAGGCATAGAGAATACAAACAAAACAGACGAGTGACTCCACGCCACCTTCACATATAAAAGGTGGCAAATATACTCTTATTAATAACAAGCGTGTTATACATTGTAAATGTTCTTTATGGTAAACGGTTGCTATAGTGATATTGAAATGTGTCAGTTTGTTTTACAATACTTGTATTTCTTTTCAACTTTCAACTTTGCAGTTGCCTCTCAGCAACGAAACATCTTATACTAAACAGTTATAGATGTTAAATTTGCCCTTAGGAAACAATTATCTCACCGCACCCTAAAGAAGCTGTCATTAGCAGATCATCCAAGTGGTCAATTGACTAAGAGAGTGGTAATTCCACCACCTGTCTCCAGTCAGACCAGTATGTCCAGGATTTGACATCAAGTAATGACACTGATGGGACCCTCAGGCCAACAGAAAGGTTAAGAAAAGGAATTCAGCACTGTCGAAACTGCCCGAACAAACACTGCATTCCTCTGTGACATCATCAGAAAGGACTATCAAGATTAGTTGTGCTGGCCACCCGCCCTGTAAGATAATCTGAAGTCACATACATTTAATGGTATATCATATTAGACTAAAAACTATATTTAATAACACGTTATAAAATAATAAAAGTAGAATATTTCACTTATACAGTACAAGCAATTGTTTGCATGTGCTTATTGCTGTACCAAGAATGTTGCCGTGTCCCTTTAATTAGAAAGGCTGGTCAGTTGACAGTAGCACCTCAGTGGAGGGACATAGCCAGTATGCCTACTGAGTAGGCTTAGGCATCTTTAAGATGGACAAGTTGAACTGGAGGGCCTTCAGATAAAAAGCCACCATAGGCAGCCTTCAGGAGTCCTCGTCTGCTATGAGTTATATTCTCTAGAAATGGAAAGAATTTCTTGTTATTTATTTTTATTTAGAAAATCTATTACCCAACTGTGCCACCCTCACTATTGGGTAAATGTACTATGGGAGTTCTATTTGACATGGGATGGTGCTATGGGCAACCAATCAGAAACTACCTTTTATTTATTTAGCACCTTCTATAAGATAATAGTTAGTATCTGATTGGTTGGTTGCCCATAGCAACATCCCATCTTAGTAAATTGACCCCTATGTTCCTGTTTGCATTATTGCTTACTTAGACGCACACACTGGACTTCCGGTTCCGGTATGTGTGGATAAGCAGCGTGTCCACGCAGCTCCGCTTCCAGAGACGGGCTTTTTCCACCCTCAAGCTGTCGAAGACAGGCAGAGACAGATCCCGTTCCCCCCGAAGACCCTCTCCCGACATGGAAAAATTTCTGGGTCCAGCAGCGACGGGTAAAGCCAGCCAGATCCCGTTACAGCAACGGCAAGACAAGAGACGCGGCGAAAACATGGCGCCTGAAGAGAAAGACACCGCAGGTCTTCCAGCGTCTAAGAAACCTATCCCAGAAGGGAGACTTGAAAACGCAAGTATTACTGACTCTACTTACCTATCGGCCCTACAGTACAGAGACCTGACTGCGGCCATACAAGCCACGATTACCCCCCTGCTTAATCAAGCTGTCTCCGACATCACCTCACAGCTCTCTAGTATCACCGTGCGGCTCACTGATGCTGAGACTCATATTAGCGACAATGCTGACAGTATCCATGACATGCAGAAAAGTCTTAATCTGATGTCTAAAGATAATATCAGACTTACTGCCTCTCTGCAAAATATGGAAAATAGAATGTGTCGCAACAATTTACGCATCTCGGGAATACCCGAATCTGTTAAAGGTCCAGCTCTAATGCACTTAGTGAGAATTACTCTCCCAAAAATCCTCCAGATTGAGCGAGACTGTTCAGATTTAGTTATAGAGCGGATACATAGAGTTGGCCAGTTTACAGCTAAGTCGCAGGCAAGCTCAGCCCCCCGCCCTAGAATCGTTATTTTTAAAGTACTAAACTTCTTGCATAGGCAATTATTCTGGTCCGCCTCTCGGAAAATTAATCCCATAATCTGGGAATCGCATACAATAAGGATCTACCAAGACTTCTCCAATGAAGTTTCCCAAGCAAGGAGAATGCTGGCCCCAGCGTGTACTAAGCTAGTGAAGGAAAAAAGGAAATTCTTTGTTATCTTCCCTGCTACCCTTCGAATCTTTACCAGTTCTGGTTTTAAGGACTTTATAAATCCAAAAGAAGCGGAGGATTTTATCTCTTCTGCCTCCTTTCGAGACACTCAATCAGTCCAGGAGGATATTGCAGACATGCCCCCTACCTGAAATCTTTCTGACTCTGCCTAAACGGCAATCTCTATAACCTCTCCTTAATGGAGCACTCTACAACAGCTTGTTGGTATATAATTATACAGTATTTGTTCTTGTTATTTGATTCTTAGCCCTCTCTGAGGCAGATGCCTCACCGGTTTAGATTATGTTCTTCCTTGCAATAGCAAGGTTAATACTTTTTTTATCGTTGAATAGTTACGGAAGTCTAGAAGAATGTAAAGGATTTGTAGCTGCACTTGTTTCATGCTGTTTTGTCTGCTTATGTCTCTGTGTCACCCCCCTTCCTCATGTGTTTACCTTACATGTTTTTTGTGGACAGATTTCTAGGAGGTATAAGAGTTTAAAGAAATACTACTATTGGATATGGCTCTGACCGTAGCTTCGTTAAATATAAGAGGAATACACACCCCTTCTAAACGCCGTAAATTACTCATATATCTTAATAAACAAAAATCAGATATAGTCTGCCTGCAGGAGTCACATTTACTTCCTGAAGAAATAAAAAAACTAAATATGTTAAATTGGTCGGTGTTAGGCTCTTCCTCATTCACATCTAGATCTTGCGGGGTTGTAACTCTTGCACGCAAAAATCTGCCAGTAACGGTCGACTCCTGTCAAAGTGACCCAAATGGGAGATATGTAATTTTGTCCATTACACTGCATAATAATAAACTAACTATAGTTAATATATATGCCCCTACCAAGTATGATCGCACATTTTTTACTACTTTATTAGCTAAGTTGTGTGTCTACGACCCGGCTACTCTGATCATCTGCGGAGACTTCAATCTTGTTGCTTCCCCGATGCTAGATAAACACCCTACACCTAAACGCTTTGCCTCACCCCCGAAAATTGGAATACCCTATATACTAAAAACATTGCACCTGATTGATTCCTGGAGAAGTCTAAACCCCACGAACTCCGAGTTTACCTGTCAATCCTTGACGCATCATACATGGTCCAGGATTGACTACATTTTAATCCCTGAGGCCTTTATTTCTAAAATTGCTGACCCAAAAATCCACCCACCTCTACTTTCTGATCACGGTTTAATTTCCATTTCCATTACTCTCGACCACCAAAATAAACCCACCCCTAGCTGGAAATTTCCCTCTCATCTCTCACAATCCCAAGACCTAAAAAAGAAACTTATTTCTGTCTGGCTGGAATTTGCTTCCGCGAATGCTGACAGCAGACAATCGAAACCAGATATGTTCTGGCTTACAGCGAAGGCAGTTATTAGAGGGGAGATGATAGCTTATATGGCCAAAGTAAAGAAAAAAAATAATTTAGATTATCTATCACTACAAAACGACCTTTCTAATGCATATCAAATCTTTAAATCAGATCCAACTCCTAAAAACAGGGAATCCTATCAATCAGCTAAGTTAGCGTTCGATGAGTACTTAAAACTGCATGGGGATAAGTATTTATTTAATATTGATTCTAAGTTCTATAACTTCGGGAATAAAACAGGGAAATTATTGACTAACCTCTTGAGAGGACCAAGACAATTCAACACGGTCCAGCCTCTGGTGGCGGAGGATGGCTCTGTGGCTAAATCAAACCAGGACACAGTTGAGATCATGAAAAATTATTATCAAACACTTTATTCCAACCCATCTTTATCCTCTTCTATACCTGCAGATTCCCTAACTGACTCTTTTTGGAACTCCCTTCCCTACCCGCAAATCCCCGAACAATATATAGATTCCCTAGTAGAGGACATTACAGTGAAGGAAGTTAGATGGGCAATCTCTCAGTTGAAACTCGCCAAAGCACCTGGCCCAGACGGCTATTCCACCGAATTTTATAAATTAATGGTAGAACATATAGCAGAACCTATAACAGAATTTTTAAATTATATAATTAAATCAGGCTCACTCCCCTTGTATTTCTCAGATGCAATTATTAAGATAATACCGAAACAAGGAAGAGATCTAAGCCTACCAGGGTCTTATAGGCCGATCTCTCTCCTTAATTTGGATTTTAAAATTTTCACTAAGATTTTGGCTGAGAGATTAAAACCTGTTCTTCCTCATGTTGTTCATAAAAACCAGTCCGGTTTCATAACTGGTAGACATGCAGTCACTAATGTGAGGCGAGTAGTAGCGGCTATCCAAAATTCGAGTGCCTTCTCTGCGTCGGATGGATTACCTAATATGGTTCTTACTCTTGACGCGGAGAAGGCATTCGATATGGTCCTCTGGTCTCATTTGTATAAGACCTTAGAAAACTTTGGTTTCCCCAAACATTTTACTGATATTATACGTTCCTTATATACCTCACCTAGATCGTCGGTCAATTGCAATAGCCTGTTCTCCGCTTTTTTTACCCTACAAAGAGGCACGAGGCAAGGCTGCCCTCTATCTCCTCTTTTGTTTGATTTAGCCATAGAGCCATTGGCCTTAGCACTGAGAGCCTCTCCATTGATTCATGGGATACTGATACATCAAGTGGAACTTAAAATAGCTTTATTTGCTGATGATGCATTAATATTCATATCAAAACCGTCACAAACTATCCCTGCAGTTTTGAATCTCATAGAATCGTTCGGTCGAAGAGCTGGATATAAGGTTAACCTGAGTAAATCTGAATTAGTTCCTCTGGGACCCCTGAACCCCTCTTCTCTATCCCTCTTAAATATCCCCTTCGTACTTAATAAATTGTCTTTTAAATATTTAGGAATTAAAATCCCAGCAGACTTAAAATCCCTTTATGCCTTGAATGTTACTCCCTTAATAACTGACATTAAACTAAAATTGGAAACTTGGAACAATCTACCGGTCTCTCTGTTAGGCAGGATGGCCATTATTAAATCTATAATCTTCCCAAAGCTTCTCTATATCATGCAAATGCTCCCTATTGCTATAAAGAAATCGGATATTCTGAAATTCGAATCCATTTTTGCTAAATTCCTTTGGAAAGGTAAGCGTCCGAGGATTGCTAAGGCAAGATTGAAGTCTCCCAGAGCGATTGGAGGATTAGGGTATCCGGATATATCCACATATTCATTGGCTATATTTTTTAGGTATATCTCTGATTGGCTGATGGGTAGGTCAGTATATACGGATATAGAATTAGAAATGGCTCTTTTTCACCCCTTTGCCCCGGCTGCTTTGTTGCTGACACCTAGTCGGAAAATTCCTAAAGATATTCTTTCACATATTTTATTTAGAGATATTTATAATTCTTGGCTTTCATTAAATAAAAAAATGAACAGTAATCCTAATGTATCGAGATACATGCCTATCTGGGGAAACCCAAATTTCCCGCCGTCACTCAATAACGCTTGGTTTGGACACTGGAAAAAGAAAGGCCTAGACACTGCTACAAAAGTTTTCGACCCAGGAGGATGCCTAATACCGTTTGATACTATTGCTGAAACATATAAACTTCAGGAAAAACATAGATTTATGTTCTTTCAACTGAACCATTACCTTCAACCTATTCCAAAACTCCTTCAACCTGTCTCCAATGTCACTTCAATACGCCAAGTGAATGATATAGACTCTTTGCTTCAATTTACCCAAAACCGACCCTACAAGTTGAAATACCTTTATTCATTGCTTGTCACTGGAACCCAATCTTATGGAAATCTCTCACCTTTATTACTGGAAAAATGGAAGTTGGACATCCCTTCTCTAACTTCCCTTGATGATATTCTGGCTCTCCAGGCGCTGACTAAGAAGTCTATAGTTTCTTCATATTTCTATGAAGTATATGTGCTGACCTTTCATAGAGCCTACATAACTTCGTATCAAAGGAGACATATGACAATCACAGAAACGGGTTATTGTGTCAAGTGTAATACTGTGAAAGCCGATTTCCAACATTGTATGTGGGACTGTTATAAGTTAAGACAATTTTGGTGTAAAGTCCTGCAATATATCTCTGATATTTTTAAAACTAATTTTACTTTTGAGCCAGGCGCTCTGATGGGTTTAAACTTTGGAAAATGGCCAATTCACAAGATAGACACGTCATCGCTCCCCTTTCTTATAAATGTTGTGACAACTGCTAGAAAATGCATATTAAAATTCTGGACCAAACCTGCTGCTCCTCGTCTAAAATTAGTCAAACAACTCCTTATTCAAGCATTACACTTTGAATGGAGGTTTGCTAGATTAGACCCAATTAATGGTTCTAAAAATTTTTTTAAAAAATGGTCTCCATTAATAAATACTTTAGATCCCACCCTTAAAGCTTCCTTTGTGTAACTGAAAATAAGTTACTTGTTCTATCCTACTGTATGCTTAATTTGATGGAACGGAATTGTGATATGCATCCTACTGTGGGGTATTTCTGAATAGTCAGACCAATATGTCTTGTTATATATAGTATTTTTACTTGAACATATTCAATCCCCCCCTCCTTTTCTCATGTCCACTTCTCTTCTTTTTATTCCTTTTCTTACTCTCTTTCTATCCCCCTTTCCTAACCCTTCCCAGATCCTGACCTGTCGTCGTCGTTTATGTTAGTATGTCTGCTGGTTATGTTATTGTCTGTGTTAAGCATAATAAGAGAGTATGGATAGATCTCGATACATACATAGAGGGAAATATTTGTAATATGTACTCTTGAAAGTGTCCTACAGTAAGCAGCTGTTCTTGAACGAGACATATATAATTTTAGTATTTAATAGCGTAACAATAAACACAACACCATAGTTTTGGATAGAATTTTTTACTCATGTTATGCGATTAGGTAATTGAGTTAAATTACATCATATTTTCGTTCTGTTTATTCCCGCTCTGAACGGCTGCTGAGGGTTTACTATACAGGAGACATTATATATAATTCGTGATATAACTACATTAGTCAAACAATGGCGTGGCTACGGCGGCGAGTGAGTAGGACGCGTTGAAGCGGAGCTCCCCGGCTAGACATCCGTTACCCCATCCTGCTCCTATTGTGGCACTCGATATCACCGCCGGACGCTGCCCGGTGCCTCACCCGTGCCCCGCACCAGCCGCCCGCCCGACTGATCCTGCTCCGGCGCGGCAGCCAGCCCGCCGGACCGTGGTGAAGACTGCGGCCTACCTCTCCTGCCACGCAGAGTGCACCCGCCCAGACGCCAGAAGCCGGACACTGCCGCACGCAGCTGAGGTCGCGCCGTGGAGGTGACCCCCACGAGCGAAACACCCGCTGCCACTCACCGCTTGTTGCGGAGGCTGCTGAGAGGGGGACATCAAATATTGGGACACTCTTCTCCTGGTGAGTCCTGCGCTGCGGGCGCCATCTTGGGCTCCACGCAGCACACATACTGTACACAGCCTGCAGCAGCCCACCAGAAGGGTAGTTACATACTCTGCCAGCTACACCCGCTCAGGGTATTTTATAACAGGACTGCCAGTGCCTTAAAACACCTGTGGTAAGGGTGGCCCACAGCAACCCACACCCCACACCCCCCACTAACAGATCCAGCATTATAATCCACACCAGCAGCGTCTGCTACTACTGAGGAGGGGGCATATAGTAGCCCATCACCACACAGCATGGTGAAGCAGAATCACAGCGCCTCGGCGGCAAAGCTGGCCAAATTTGCGAGGGGGCAGGAGGCACAAGGCCCGTCGGCACCTCCCGGAGACTCCGGGCAGGGTTCTGGGGACCCAGCTGGCCCTGGGGCCCCCCCTGATGACACCTTACCTACACCCCCGTCCCTCCAACAAATCCTAGAAGCCATTGCTGGCACTGAGAAACGTCTGTCCGACAAAATGGAGAAGGTGCAGTGTGACCTATCCCTTCTCAGACAAGATGTGCAGCGCATTAGGGAACGTGTGGGGGAGGTGGAGACCCGGGTTTCAACGGTTGAAGACGCAATAGATCCTATGAAAACCACAGTTTCTACCCTGACGCAGCAGGTCACAAGTATTCAGAATAAGCTAATGGATATGGAGGGCCGTTTGAGGAGAAACAATGTCCGCTTCGTCGGCCTGCCGGAAAGGGAGGAGGGCACGGCGCCAGAGGCTTTCTTGGAGGCCTGGCTGATAGAGACATTTGGCAGAGAATCCTTCACCCCTCAATTTGCTGTTGAGAGAGCCCACAGAATCCCTACCCGTCCACTCCCTCCGGGGGCCCCACCCAGAACTTTTATAGCCAAACTCCTACATTATAAAGACCGTGACACGATCCTGCGACTGAACCGCACCAAAGGCCCTATCAGTAGAAATGGTGTCACCATCTCCACGTTTCCTGATTTTGCCATCGAGGTACAGAAGGAGAGGGCCTCTTTCTTCCCTGTAAAACGAAGGTTGCGTGACTTGGGCCTTCCCTATTCCATGCTCTTTCCGGCCCGGTTGCGGGTGGTGGCGGAGGGAGAGACTAAATTCTTCAGCAGCCCTCGTGAGGTGGCGGCCTGGCTAGATAGATTTGCGCCTGGTGCTCGCCAGCTGGCTCCGGCCTGATTCCCCACAAACACCCAGAAAGAGGACTAAACCTACACCCAAATGGACATATTATCCCACTCATCCATACGATCTCCAGGAATTTCTGAGACGCCAGAGTGGTTTCGATGATGTCCGGTCAACGTGAATATTATTAGAACATATTGCAGTTGATCTGTTTTACTATGCCTTAGCGGGAGGGGGGGGGGGGGGCGGCGGGGGGGAATGTTACTAAACGTTGTTTATTTTATTTTGCTTTGACTAGCATAGGTGTCGTTCTAGAAGTCAAGGTTAATAGATAGCCGGGGGGCCCCGATGCTTGCATTGGTAGCTATTAACTGACTGCTCCCATAGTTCGTAGATATTGCTGACCTTTCTTGGTCTACATAGTTACTAGGTTAGGGTTACAAGTATGCCTAGGTTGGGGAAGGTATACAGGGAGGGGGTGTATTCTGTTGGGATTGTTTTTTCTATGTCTTCTAGCTTTTCTTCTTTCTCTTTTTCTATTAGTCATGCAAGGTATTCTGATTTGATATGCATACAATTGGAGAGTAAACCGTGTTTTGCAGCAATGGTTGCGGCTTACTCAGGCTCACAAGGTGACAGCACTGACATGACAGCCCTCTACGGCCATGACGGATCTTAACATCTTAACCTGGAATGTCCGGGGGATAAATGATAGACTTAAACGTTCCCTAGTCCTAAAAATGGTTAAGCAGTACGGCTCGGACATCACCTGCCTTATTGAGACCCACCTGGAGGGAAATAGACTAATGTCCCTTCGCAGGCCCTGGGTGGGTTGGGCATACCACAGCTCCCATACCACCCACTCCAGAGGGGTTTCGATACTGATTAATAAATCAGTACAATTTGTGTTGCTAGATGTTAAAACAGACCCACTGGGTAGATACGTTTTCCTCCAGTGCAAACTATACTCCCAGCCCTTCTTTATCCTGGCGGTCTATGTCCCCCCTCCTTTTAACTACGATGTATTAAAACAAGCGGCTGCTTACGTGGCCCAATCCCCTGACACACCAGTAGTGTGCCTCGGGGATTTTAATAAGTTAATGAACCAACGGCTAGACAGATGGTTGCCCCCTGGCTCCGTCCCTGCTGACGACCGCCCCACAGGCTTTGCAAAATATGTGGAGTCAATTGGTCTGCGGGATGCCTGGCGGCTAAAACACCCTATGGTCACCCAATACTCCTGCTTCTCTAAAACCCACAATTCCTTCTCGCGCATTGATCTGGCCCTAGTCACCCCCTCAGTATTGCCCAGACTTAAAAACATCTGCTACAAAGCGAGGGGTGTCTCGGACCACTCGCCTCTGATGTTGACGGTGGGGATGGAATGCCGGAGGGGACAGACCTTCTGGAAACTACATCCCTCCTGGTTACTACAAATTGGAGAATCCGTAGACCTCCAGACTATGTGGGATGGGTACTTTGATATTAATACGGGTACAGCCCCTGCCCCGGTAGTGTGGGAAGCATTCAAGGCATATATGAGGGGCACCCTCATATCTAAAATTGCTTCTATCAAACGAACACACAAAGCTAAGGGTATTGAATTGGAAGATGAATGTAGACACACTGAGATCACACACTTGGAAGAGGGTTCGGAGGAGTCCAGGGCAAAGTGGGAGTTAGCACAAAATACCTGGGTCTCCCATCTAGAGGAACGCAACGCACGCAGCCTGTTATTTAAATCCCACAAACTTTACATGAATGCGGACAAGACAGGCAGCCTTATGGCTCACCTGGTACACTTAGATCGCCCTGCCAACACTGTGGCCCAAATCTTTGGCACTGACGGTATACTGAAGACATCCCCCCGGGAAATAGCTGACGTGTTTCTCACTTTTTATCAGGAGCTATACAGCTCACGCCTAAGATGTTCGCAGGGGGAACTCATCGACTACATAGATAGCATAGACCTGCCCACGCTGTCTGAGGAGGCGAAATCCTCCCTTGAGGCACCGCTTACAATTGCTGAAATAGAGGCTGCGATCCGATCATTTCCTGGTGGGAAGGCTCCGGGCGTAGACGGGGTTCCAGTGGAACTATACAGGACACACTTGGACTTATTCGCCCCTAGGCTGTTGAAGCTATTTAATGATCTCCTTGAACTGAATGCCATGCCGGACTCTATGTCCGAGGCGGTTATAGTCGTCATACCCAAGCCTGGGAAGGACCCTGAATACCCCGACTCATACAGACCTATCTCCCTGATTACTACTGACATCAAAATATTGGCAAAGGTCCTGGCCATTCGACTAAATAGTGTGATACTGACCATAATTCATCCGGACCAAACCGGCTTCATGCCGGGTATGTCCACCAGTATAAATTTAAGACGGCTGTATACACATATCCAGGCCACCCATGAGGAGGAAATGTACTCAGCTATTGTCTCGTTCGATGCCAATAAGGCCTTCGACTCAGTCGAGTGGCCATATCTATGGCAGGTAATGAGACGCATGGGCTTTGGCCCACAATACTTAAAATGGGTCCAGTTACTGTATCTCCACCCGATGGCCAGGGTCTCTGTTAATAGCCATGTCTCGCCCCCCTTCGCGCTAGGAAGGGGTACTAGACAGGGGTGCCCCCTTTCTCCTGGTCTTTTTGCTTTAGCTATCGAACCACTCGCCTGCATCCTTAGGACACACCGAGACATAGTCGGGCTACAACTGGGTCAGAGGACGGACACAGTGGCACTCTATGCCGATGACCTACTTCTCTTTTTAAAAGACTATAGACTTTCAGTACTGATTGCCCTGCAGCTGATGGAGGAGTTTGGCAGTTTCTCAGGCCTCACAGTGAACTGGTCTAAATCCTCCATGATGCCCCTAAGAGGCCCACCACCGCTGGCCCAGGGCACCCCTCTTCCACTCAGCTGGGTCCCCCAATTCAAATATTTAGGGATTAATATTACCAACAACAGCCATGATTTTACTCCTAAGAACCTACACCCACTGCTGTCCGTTGTTAAGGATAAACTGTCGGTGTGGACCAAGTTACCCCTAAATGTCATTGGCAGGGTCAACTTGGTTAAAATGATATTGCAACCTAAGATAACATATGTCTTGAACCAATCCCCGGTTTACATACCCGCCTCCTTCTTCAGACACCTAAATAGCTTACTATCCTCACTGATATGGGCCAATAAGCGCCCCAGAATCAGCATTAGCACTCTCACTAGACCACGGACTGACGGGGGTTTGGCTCTACCACATTTCAGACTGTATTACTATGCTGGCCAGTTCTCGCACCTCAGGCACTGGACGCAGGACACTGACCAGAGTTCGCTCCCTACCACTTTTCTACACCAAATATGTCCCGATATCACACCCACGCAGCTGTTGTTGGGTGGGATGATACCTAGGGGGGCCCCTCCATTAGTGGTCCAGGCCATCAAGCTGTGGCAGGAGGCCCAATCCTTGATGGGATACACGGCTATGGATCCGGGAGCTCCCCTCTGGCATTCCACCAGGTTGTCTGAACTCGCCTGCTTGTCAGGCAGAAGTCTGTGGTCATCTGGGGGGGTGGTGACGATTGGACAACTATATGAGGCATCTCTGCTAAAAACCTTTCAACAGCTAAAGGAGGAGTTTGGGTTATCTCAGATATATTTCTTTAGATACTTGCAGTTGCGCCACGCCCTCAACACCCAGTTTAATAGCTGTCCTCCTGTGCTACTATCCTCCCCGGCAAAAATATTCCTGGCCAATCTCGGACAGGTTAAAACCATCTCTCTGGCCTATTCATTCCTGCTATCCTTTCTACATAAAGACTCGCTGCCCACCCTTAGGGCCAAGTGGGAGGTCGATGTGGGTGCCTTTGAAGAGGAGGAGTGGGAGGAGACTCTGGCATCACCTCGGTATGCCACGGTCTCAGCAAGATTCCAACAAGTCCAACTATTTATCATACACAGAACATACCTAACACCGTGCACTATGGTTAAATTTGGCGGACGGGCCTCTCCGGCCTGCCCAAAGTGTGGTTTCACACAGGGGAACCTGTGGCATCTCCTTTGGGAGTGTCCCCTGGTTAGCTCTTTCTGGGGGACGGTTAAGTCAGCTATTATGTCAACTGGTATACCTGGGCAGGCTCTGACGCCCAAAATGTGCATCTTGGGAAGCAAAGAAAGTACGTCACTGAATAATGCAGAGGGACAATACGTGACCAACCTGTGCTCTTTAGCTAAAGTTGTCATAGCCAGACATTGGATGGCTACTCTGGGACCTACGATGGCGGAGTGGAGGGCCCTGGTTAACACCACGGTACAGCATGAAAAATATGTATATATGTCCCGGGGTACTCTGCCCAAATTTGACAAGATATGGGGTAGGTGGCTGGAGTCTCCACACTCAGCACACTCCTGATGACACATTGCTGGGCTGTGGTGTTTGACCGTGGGGGGGGAGAACTATATTGTTCATATACTTGTGTGAGCCGATCAACCCAAACCATGCATAGTCATATTACTCTAATCGGAAATGATTCCCATAGTATGCGCATTAATCAATGACTACTAATCTCTTTCTCTCTTTCATCTCTGTTTCCTCTCTACTGTTTCTCTTAAATTCAAATAAATAAATAAATAAAATCAAATGCTTAGATATTCAGTCAGAATAAGATGGCAATACCACCTCTCATCATCAATTGAACTTTTTATTATAATCTTTAATACATTGTAATAAGATGATATTGTATGTGAACTGTTTGTACATTTTGATATTTAATGCCGGATCTTGATTGACTGTTCCACATGCACAGTATTTGATTGCTGTTCTGTTCTGTATTAATGACCTGTGAAATAAAAATACTCTATTTAACATTAGTCAAACAATGTTTCGGTGAAAGTATGTAATTTTTCTTTTTCATTTTTTTTTCTCTTCTTTATGTATGTACAACCTTATAATTTTATGTCTTGTACAATTTTTATATTCCATGCTCTTAAGTATAAATAAACATTTAAAAAAAAAAAAAAAAAAAACTTAGACGCACACACTAGACCATAACATCTATTTGCTTCGTTAAAGGCTTGATTTGCATGCTATTGTACACCGATATTAATGCAAATGTTTTTGTTCTGCGCAGGTGTCTAAGTTACACCGTGCATGCTTCCTGATTTTTTTCATACCGAGTTACAGATCAGATTTAGATGTCCAGTATCATAAATGTGAGGGGCTTTTATTGATGATTGGTGACTGGAAGGTAACAGCGGGTTGGCTAAAAACACACATAGAGATGTTGCGTCATATGGGGGACGCAGATGTAATGTGGGTGTCGTGGAAAGCGGTTACTTGCTCATATCATCCAGTGTGTATATACTATCGCAAGCTCTTTGAGTTGTTTGTTGTGTCTTCAGGTACTGTAGGTCATGCATGCAGCTCAAACTGATATAGCCAGCAATATTCAGCACATCCCACAGTGTGTACAGAGTACTGACATATATACCTGATATATCAAACACTGGAACCAAGCATGATATATCATTAGGTCATTTGTAACCTCGCATGGTGAGTTCAAGGGAAATCATTGATGACCTTGTGTCATCTGTACATCGTCTAATGTGTACAAAGCTTTATGATTAAAACCACACATCTTTTGATCTAAGAGACAATGTTGACAAAATATATTTATTTGTGCAGCTATTTGTTCTTGAATTATATTTCTATTGAGGTGATTGAGAAGCCCATAGAGAAACCCAGCTTCCTGCTAATGTTGATCTCATTTATCAATATATATATATATGCTTTTGTGGAGCGGCACTCCAATGGCAAACGATTGCTGAATGCTGCATTATCCTGTGTCAGCCGTGAATAGTCTGCAGCTGCAGGTTATGCACATAGAGTTCTCGGTGACAGACAAATAACACCAGGAGCCTGGATATATGCAGGATGCAGTCCCTATTTTCCCTATGATGTCTTTCTCTCACATGCAATTACATAAATTAAATTAAACTAATCTATCCTAAAAATATACAGTATTAGCAAGGACACAAAAATACGAAGTATTGATGATGATGTGTCCTCTTCCATTCTATGACATTTACTGTACAATGGAGTTTTTCCATATTTTCCTTTTGCAGGCATCTATACTTTAAGAATAATTGTTACATATGTGTGTGTGTTAACACCATATAATTATAAGCAACACTTCCTTCATTTGGGAAGAGCAGATTACTGTACTGTAGTTGGGAACATGGGTCATTCTGGAAGGTGAGCATTCACTAACCAAAATCAATTTCTGTCTTGCGTCGCAGTGATGAAGTACAGCAATTGTTTTTAGAGATTCTACCTGGAAGGTTTATATTTTTCCAGTGCTGTGCAATAAGTAAGAAAAATGGAATATACAGAAGTAACAATACAAGGACATGCAATAAAACAGACCAAGAGAGAGTTATAGTCTCTAAACTCGGGCTCACAATCTAAAACAGTAAACCAACTTCCGAAGACAGTTCTTACAGTTTGCCCTCTTAGAAATAACAAAGCACCAGTGAAAAAAACGTTGCACCTCTGCCAGTCAAATGCACATGTACCACTGACATCCAAGCATGTGAATAGTTGTCCCAGCAGGTATCTAGCAAACTCGCCCTGGTTTTTTGCTTGTCAAATTGCAAAACTATTTCTCCATCAGAACAGAAACTACTGTATTTTTTTCAGCATCATAAACAGACCCTGTATACAGGGCTGGCGCCACCACTAGGCAGGACTAGGCATTTGCCTAGGGCGCCGGCCGCTGGAGGGCGGTACTGAGCCGCCGAGGTACCATAGAGAGGTACCCGAAAGCAGGGAGCGGGGAGCAGGTGAGTCTGTGATTCTCCCCTCACCTATTCCGCCCATGGCGTGAATCAACGCTGCTCCCCCGTGCCGCCCGCTCCCGCTTCAGCGCGGCACCCCCTGCGCTCCGGGGGGGGTAGTATTGCCCGCCGCAGTATAGCCCGCAACCCCCCCCCCCCCGTGCCACAGTATCATCCGCACCTTCAACCCCCCCCCCCAGGCGGGTGGCGCGGGGGAGTTTGCCTGGGGCGGACGGGGGGCTTGCCCGTATATGGAATCAGTGGCGTAAGTTTGTCCCAGTTGCTCGGAGGCAAGATGAATATTTGTGACCCCCCCCCACACACACACACACATACCATTATTCAAAATATATATAGTCTGTTATGAAATATATATTATCTACTGTATATATATATATATATATATATATATATATATATATATATACAGAGAGAGAGAGAGAACACATATATATTTCAGAACTTAGAAGCCACAGAATCACAGAAGCGATTTTGATGGCTTTCAATAATTGGTTTTAAACTGGCAGTGGCGGAGAGGTGCCCCATTGATAGCAGGAGCACGGCGGCAGATGACTCCATTGCCTCCCAGAGTTCTGCCTCTGTATGGAATCATAAATAGTCTAGTACATAATACAATTTTGTGAATCAGACATTGTCATTGTACATGTAATTGCTTGTGTTTCTTCAGATTGTTGTCCAATAGTTGTGGGCTATGTTGGCAACTGTTTTGGTCTCCAGTTTGGTGATGACAATTTCATACAGTATGGGCATTGCCATAAAGTAGATGACCTTATAAACATTTAAGGCAGTAGTTCCCAAACTTTTTTGAATCACGGCGCCCTAGTGTATCAGAATATTTTTCATGGCACCCCTAGGCCAAAAG
Source organism: Crinia signifera (assembly GCF_055691185.1). Classification (NCBI taxonomy): domain Eukaryota; kingdom Metazoa; phylum Chordata; class Amphibia; order Anura; family Myobatrachidae; genus Crinia; species Crinia signifera. The sequence continues at coordinate 132,413,575 of NC_139218.1, forward strand.
TTACTTATTGAGAAATATTAAATTAACTAAATTGTGTTTATATGTCATGCTTAGATTCAGTTATGTGGTGAGGGACAGAATTGGCAGCCACCATCTTTGGATTTTCCTACTAAATTGACCATAAATAATTTGAATTGGTCCTGGACCACCAACCCAAGGCACCCCTGCAAGTGTCTCGAGGCACCCCAGGGTGCCACGGCACACAGTTTGGGAACCACTGATTTAAGGTTAAAATGTCATACTAAGCTGGGCACACACTATACAATATCGTTAACAAACAATGTCGGTAACGCTATCGTTGGAGCTCCCTGACAAACAATATAGGGCATACACACTGAACGATATTGTTCAGTGATGTCATTCAGCCCCCACTGAACATGCAGTCATTGATGATATAGGAAGATTTTACTGCATGTTCAGCTGATACGTGGGGGGTTGTGATTGGCCCAATGAAGCATGCATCGTTAACAATATAGTGCGCACACACTAAACATTATGCGCGATAATGTTAACGATATCGCTATCATGCATGTCATTTAAAAATATTGCAGTGTTACATAAAAAAAACATGACTGTGTATTATTGTTTTTCTTATGTTTTGCCATAAATCCATTTGCACAATGCCCAAGGCACAAAATGGCATCATGGATAATTCCATCCCTTTTTATTTCAGCCTTATTGATGCCCATTTACCTGCAGGTGTTAAGAACCCTCATTCAAAGCTACCCCGTTTCAACCTTTGGCTCGAGTGTTGCCATATACAAAGGAAGACTTAGTTCCTGGCAAAGCACTCCAAGACATAAAAATAAAACATACTATACTATGCAAACAGTTCATATTTAATGATTTCTGTATTCTGACGGTACACATCTTCACAAAGCTTTCATGCTTCCTTGAACTAATTATGTTTACTAATATAGAGAGTATGTTTTCAAAGAAATGCTGCTCCAACAAATCCGTGTTGTCAACTTTGCTACTGACAGCAGAGTTTAAGGTTCCTTATTTTGAACAACCAATTTACTAATGAGGGGAAGCTACCTGGTAGTACCAGGAAAGTTTACATCCTACTCTGTCTACGAATAAGTAAGCATGGTGCCTAATCAGGTAATTGAAAACTGTAAAATTCTGAAAATATATCTGTTACTGTCATAACAACCCCCCCCCCTCACACACACACACACACACACTAGTTTGGGGGGATTTGATAATATGAGATTAATGCTGGATTTTTTTTTTTTATTTTTTTTTAATTTCCTTTTTATTCAATTTCTCATGCATTTAAAAAAGACCATACATAAACATTTTCTCATTACATATACATAAGACATTTCATACATATATAACAATTCACTTACTTAACAATACATACACCTTGCCCATTCCCCACCCTCCCCTTTTTCTGTTCCCGTACCCCTCTAGCAGCTATCTATTACCTCCCCCAATACCCTTTAGGCCCTACTACCCCTGCATCTCTTTTAACTAAATGGGTTCCGATGTCTAGCTTTCCTCCTCCTGCACCTACTGCAAATAAAATTTCGTATCTTTTTACTAGCTTTAGCCTTGTATTAGAATATTCCGCCTGTTATGACCCTGATTCTAGGTTTGGCTGGATATAGTAATCACCCAGTGCATCTTAATGTATTTTATTTCTAACTTTAATATATATACATTGCTCATAAACAACACTCTATACATATACCTCTTTCTCCCTTTATATATATATTTTTTTTTTTTTCCTCTTTCCTCCCCCCCCCCCCCCCTTAAACCTTACTTGTGTATATGTGTAGGTGCTTTTTCATCTATTACTGTACACTCTATATAGGTCTTCCTTTGCCTATTTATGTGATGCTATTATTATAGCTTATATTATTATTTATCCATTTATTCCATTCTTTATTAAATTTATTTATCGTATTCCTGTGGGTGTGTATATATTTTTCGTGTATAACTGTGTATTCGACCAGCCTTTTCCAACCTTCAAATTCAGGGCCCTTATCTGCCAGCCAAGTCCTGGCAATCATAACCTTGGCCAAGGCACACAGATTACTAATAAGGGAATAATCCTCCCTTGCTATATTCTCTTCCCCCATCATGCTCAATAAACAGCATCTGGGCGTCAAACTCTCACCATTGACCCCCAAATCAACTAAAGCTTGTTTTATCTTTTCCCAGAAATCCTGCACTACTGGGCACTCCCAGATCAGGTGGTAGAATGAGCCCTCCGCTCTTTGACATTTCGGGCACTTATCCGAGGCCCTTCCCCCAAACTTCCTCAGTCTTGTCATTGTTAGATATGCCCTGTGTATCACAAATAATTGTACCTGTTGTACTCTGGTTGAGTTTGTCATTTTCATTATTGAAGAAAGTGCTCTAACCCATTCATCCCTTGTAATCGGGCCTATATCATTCTCCCATTTCTCTCTCAGGGGGCCCAGGTCTCCCTCATCCGTCTGCATTAATTGATTATATATCCTTGACGTCAATTTTGATTTATTTACCGATTTAAGCAATTTTTTGATAGGGGATATCCCGAACTCTGGGACATTTCCCAGGAACTGGGACTCCAACGCACTTCTTAGTTGAAGATATCTATAGAAGTGCGTTGTAGGCACTGCAAACTCCTCCTGTAATTGCCCAAATAATTTAAATATTCCCCCCTCGTAGAGCTGACTCAGCATGGTTACCCCATACTGTTCCCATACCCTCGGAATTTGCAGGTACCTTAATTCTTTCATTCCCTGAGGATCATTTAAGGGATATTCTAAGTCAACTTCAGTAACTTTCATCAGCTTATTTGTTTCTCTCCATACTTTCACTGCCTGTACCACTACTGGCGCATCCCCCTTCTTCACCCGCCCCTTTAATAATTTATGCAGAGGGGAGGTCCCTCTCTCACTCTGTTCTACCAACGCCCGTGCCCCCTCGTTCACACAATTAGGGCCCAGCCAATCTGTAAGCTGTGTCAATTGACTTGCCATATAATATAGTTTAAAATTCGGCAGCGCCAGTCCCCCCTCGTCCCTTTCTCTCATCAATGTCTGTAAACCAATCTTAGGGCGTGCATTATTCCAAATAAAAGTAGAAAGCATACTATTTATCGTTCTGAAGAAGGTGTCTGGCACATATTGTGGGGCCTGTTGCAATACATACAAAAACTTGGGGAGCACAATCATTTTTATCATATTAACTCTGCCTGTACTGGTTAATGGTAATTTCTGCCATATTTTAATTTTTTTGTTTAGGTAGGATATTAATGGATCCAGATTCAGCGTCTTAAACTCGGCGGGGTCACGGGATATCCATATCCCCAGATACTTAAATGATTGCACCCACCTAAGTGGCGTATCCACTAATGGGGTTCCGGAATCCCCTGGTCTCACCGCCAAGACGCTGGATTTGTTCCAGTTCACTCTAAACCCAGAGTGATCCCCGAATCTCCTGATCTCCTCCATTACTATTGGGCCTGCCCTCTCACCATTGGCCAGAAATAGTAGTAAATCATCTGCGTATAGTGCCACTGTATCTATTTTAGGACCCGTCTTAAATCCCACTATGTCTGGGTGTCCTCGTAACATACAAGCCAGTGGCTCAATAGCTAATGCGAACAAGGACGGAGATAGAGGGCATCCTTGTCTCGTCCCCCTGTGAAGTACAAATGAATTTGACACGTGCCCATTTACAGCCATTCTAGCTCTTGGAGCTGCATAGAGCATCTGTACCCATTTTATAAACCTTGGGCCAATCCCCATTACGCGCATTGCCTCCCATAGGTACTGCCACTCGATAGCGTCAAACGCTTTGACCGCGTCGAGTGACATTACCACTGGGAGGAGATCCGTCGCATGTGACATTTGCAAATGAGTGCACAATTTACGCAGGTTAATTGATGTTGATTTACCTGGCATGAAGCCGGTTTGGTCAGTATGGACTATTTTGCAAATGTGTTTGTTTAATCTTGCTGCCAAAACCTTGGCAACAATTTTTGCTTCTGTGACAATGAGTGAGATTTGTCTATATGACTCCAAAAGCAACGGATCTTTTTCTGCTTTCAACAAAACAATTATTTTTGCTTCGGACATTGAGTCAGGTAACCTATCGTTATTATAACTTGCATTAAATGTCTCCAGTAATATAGGAGCCAATATTTCTGAATATCGTTTATAGATTTCGGCTGGAATGCCGTCTATGCCAGGGGATTTCCCAGCTGGAAGGGAGCCAATTGCCAGTTTTAGTTCTTGCAAGTTGAGTGGTTCTTCTAGCTCATCCATTGCATTCTGCGGTAAAGTAGGCATATCTATTTTTCTGGATTATTTTTAGTACTATGATATTAAATATATCCCTGCTATTCCCCCCGCGCATGTATATCATTATTCCCCCTAATGTACTGTATATCATTATTCCCCCTAATGTACTGTATATCATTATTCCCCCTAATGTACTGTATATCATTATTTCCCCCTAATGTACTGTACATCATTATTCCCCCTAATGTACTGTATATCATTATTCCCCCTAATTTCCCGCATCTCTCACTCCCTACTTCCCTCTCTTATCCCCTGTACACACTTACCGCTCACACCCCTGTCTCAGTTTGGAACAGCAGTTGCCACATCCAGCCCCCTAATGCATTTCAGGCTCTAGATCCTTCTGTCTATCAATCACTGTAGTGTCTATCTAGCACTCTGTGGGGTTTATCTACTAAGATTGGTGTTCTATTGAAGATGGAGTGTTGCTATGGGAAACCAATCACATTGCAAGGCCCTAGAGCAAAACTTAAAGAGGGCCCAAAGGATGCCACTCCAGCTTGCCGAGCACCCTTCTGAGTGGGTTTGTCACACAGAAAAGTCCCACTAGAATATGCATTGCTGGGGACTCAGGATGGTGACCTAGCATTGCTGGGCATCTGACCTTTCAGGCATTCTAGCGCCCATGTAATGGCAATAGTTCAGCCATTAATCCGTCACTCTTCTATAATATACTGTATTTATGGTTTTATATGGTTATATAGCTTAAATTGATATCGCTAGTGATTCCAGTTTGCAGGGAATATATAACCCATGTGTTTTTAGGCTAGCTGTATGCAGCAAGAAAAGAGTAGAGACATTGATGAAAAGAACTCAACTCTGACAAAACGACATCTTCTGATTCACACAATCATTATCTATGCCATAGAGTTCGACATTAATAAATCTAGGACCACTACTGCAATTATTGCAATAGCATTGTCCATTCCAATGCACCTTCATTGTGTCCTGCTTCGGGTATGAATCATTCAGGGGCGTAGCACAGCTGCGGGGTCAGGAACCAGAAGTTCTCTACAAGGGGAGGTCAGACTTATGGCTGCTGTATTTCTCCCATTGTTTTTTCAGTAGTCTTTTATAAACAACAGACATCTAGCACTGTGGGTTGTAAGTTTTTGGAGCAGAAATTGCAGACCTATATTATTTTTATTTATGAGCAGTTTCTTTTATAGTGCACACATATTCTGCAGCGCTGTACAGAGAATATTTGAGCATTTACATTAGACCCTGCCCCAGTGGCGCTTACAATCTACATTCCCTACCACATGTACACGAACACACATTCTTTGGTTAATTTTGTCGAAGCCAATTAACCTACCAGCATATTATTGGATTGTGGGAGGAAACCGGAGTACCCGGAGGAAACCCAGGCAAGTACAGGGAGAATATACAAACTCTGCACAGTTAGGGCCATGGTGGGAATGAAACCCATGACCTCAGTGCTGTGAGGCAGTAATGCTAACCATTACACCATCCGTGCTGCCCCATTAGTGACATTTTAATCACTTTATACTCTATATAATATAATTTCACAGCTTTTCATTTAGTAATGTATAATAAAACTTGTCAATGTACAGTATAGCTGCTAAATATGTTTTATGCAGAAGCAAACTGACAAGTTGAGCATGGATAATTGCCAATCCTCCACTATTACTGAGTCGCTGCTTTATACCATAAGCTGACCACTACATTAGACATTACGGTACATTAGGTGATCAGCCAGGTAGATTTGCAATCAGTATGTTGGGGTTTGTGACAAGGAACATGTGGTGCGTATAGAAGGAAGAGATGAATAGTGCACAGTGCTATGGGGCAGGCACTGGACATACCAGCATCCTCAGGCCATGGGCGTTTCTATCATGGGTGCAATATCACAGGCCCCCGAGCGCAGTGAAGCCCACACAGCACACACTGCATCCATATTTTAATACTCACCTCTCCTGAGTCCCACGCCATGAGATGCAACTGTGGCAAAAATCACTGCCAAAATGGCCACCCCACCTGCGCAATCCTGAATTTAGTCTCCGGAACATGGTGGGTGCCATGTTTCTGGAGACTTTAGAAGGGATGCAGTTAATATCCCGGCGGTCGGGATCCCGGCGTTCAGAATCCCGACGCCGGAATGCCGACACATTCTCCCTCCTGGGGTGTCCACGACACCCCTGGAGGGAGAATAAATTAGTGTGCCGAGCGTAGCGAGGCACCGGGCCCGCTGCGTGGCGAGCGCAGCGAGCCCGCAAGGGCGGGCGATCCACGTCCCCCCCTTGTCGGCATTTCGGCTGTCGGGATTCCGGCGTCGGGATTCTGAACGCCGGGATCCCGACCGCCGGGATTCAATACTGAATCCCTTTAGAATGCACAGTAGACTCTGGCACAATACCAGGGTCTACGATACAGCAGAGAGGAGGGGGCCCACCTGGAGTCTGCACACGGGCCCATGTATCAGTCACCACGTCATCACTGCTTATTTGTAACATGCCAATGTACAGTATGTGGCAGCACTGGAGTAATAAATAAGAGAAATTAAATTGCACATGTAGAGACATGGGTAGCAAAAGGAAAGGAGTTGCAGTCATTGGGCAGAAAGCATTCTGCTAGCAAGAGCTTTAAGTCAATGGAGGACTGTTAACATGTGACATAAATAGGCTGTAAATATGTTATCCATCTTTTGTGTTGTGCTTGGTGGTCCCTAAAACCTTAGGTTTGTACTAACCTTTTGTGCTAAGCGATTTAGGGTAGGTGAATTCCCTTGAACCTCCCGGTGTCTAGATCATCCATAAACACATAGAGATGTGAGCTAAACCATGTGTGCTAAACAATGTATAACATACTGTAAGCATGGAAGCTGTACTTTATACTGGGAGCTGACATCAGTACTTAATGTATTCTCGTTAGAACTAAAAAAAAAGAATAATACACATAAAACAGGTGGGTTTTGGATGTTTTTATGCTTTGTTTTAATGGAGCTGTCTGAATGGCGAGCAAATTAAATTGCAACATATTGCTACATTGGAAACTAGGCGATACCAATATAGTCAAAGCAGAGATGAAATATGTGCTATAATAGTCCATTTCTTCTATTTTACAGCATTATAGGTCTCGTTTTCATGCACCCAAATTCCTGGAAACCAAATAAAAGATCATAGACATGAATTCAGGCCAAGGACACTGTAAAGCCATTGAGTTGTTCCTGTCTCCCATGCAACATATTGCCGGCAATCCGCTGCCTTTACAACACTACGCAACAAGCTGGTTTTTAGAGTGATATTTCTTTCTCATTTGTGTAACCCTTATGCTTTTCTTGGTTTGTAACTAAGGTGCTTATTTATCAACCTTAAATAATGTGGCAACAGCTACTTCCGCATGGTTAATGCAATATTAAGAACTGGGGACGTATAGCAAAAAAGCTGAATGCAGAAAATGTGTTCAGTAACGTAACCAGCATGGGTTTGTAAAAAAATTTTTTGCCAAACTAACATAATAAGTTTTTATGAGGAATTGAACACAAACTTGTACATTGGCAATGCTGTAGACCAGTGGTGTACCTGGATTTTGCAAAGGAGTTTGACACTGTGGGGGGAATTTACTAAGATATGTATTCTACTTCACATGTGATGTTGCTATGGGCAACCAATACATAAATGAGAAGTAGATTCTGATTGGTTCCCCATAGCAACATCACATTTGAAGTAGAATACACATCTTAGTAAATTTCACCCTGTGCCTCATAGGAGACAGATTAATAAAATGGACGAAGTGGGACTAGGAGTTAAAAGCTGGGTAAGAAACGGGCTGCAGGATAGAGAACAGAGAATGGTTGTAAATGGTGCATTCTCAAGCTGGATACCAGTAAGTGGGGTACCACAGGGCTTGGTGCTAGGGCCTCTTCTGTTTAACATATTCACTAATGACATAGACCAGGGTTCCTCAAACTATTTTGCTCTGGGACCCCGTCAGACAATAAAATTAAATTACAGGACCCCAGCAAGTTATTGCAGAAGGTCATCACGTCACATGTGTAGTCAGCACACAGCTCATACATGGCAGCATTGTGGAGGCACTAAATAATGTGAGGAGTCTAAAATAACAGACAATTCAAGAGATTTTTCTCCTTGAATCACTGATTGATATTAGAAAAGTCATCAGCCTGATGGTCAGCAACATGGAGTCGCGACCCTATGCTGAGAAGGTTGGGACCCACTTTGGGGTCAGGACCCACAGTTTGAGAACCGCTGACATAGACGATGGAATATCCATCTTTGCAGATGACAAAACTGTGTGGAATGATTTGAACGGTTGAGGATATTGCCATGCTACAGATGGATTGAATTTAATTAGATAGGTGGGCAGACAAAATGGAAAATGGTTCAATATTGATAATGTAAGGTTATGCAACCTGAGGGAAAATTATAACCTTAAAGAGGTAGAATTAGGGAAATCGGACTGGAGCACAATTCTGGGCTCCACATTACAGTAAAGACATGGTACAACTGGAAAAGTTCAGAAAAGAGCAACCAAATTAATAAAAGGGATAGAGTATTTAAGCTATGAGGATAGATGAACCAAATTAATAATGTTTAAGCTGGAAATTAGATGATTAAGAGGAGGCATGCTTAACGTGTATCAATATATCAGAGGGCAATCGACTGAACTATTGGGCAAAGTATTTGCTTTGATGTTGGAGACTAGGACATGTGGACATGCGTTCAGAGTAGATGAGTGAAGAATCCATACCCTTAAAAGGAATGTTTCTTTGTTTTTACGGTTAGGGCAGAAAGGCTATGGAACTCTCTTCCAGAAGAGGTGATGAAGGTAGACACATTAAGCACATTCAAAATAAGGTTAGACACATATTTATTGAAATAAATAAACATTCAGGGGTGCAACCTATAACCTCTATTTAGTCAATGTTATAACAAAGTATATATTTCAAAATAGGGATGACAAATCTAGTTCAAAGGCTGATCTTGATGGACATATGTCTTGTTTCAACCTCAACTACTATGTTACCATACCTCCCAACATGACCCTCTACCAGGGACGTGCGGTGAGGTAAATGGATGAGGTGTCCCTGGCAAATTACCAGAGTCAGATTTGCACACAATACTGTATATGAGCCATATGGTACATGCCGGCATTATACACCTGTACAGCAGTATACACTGTTGAGGATTTGCTGAGTTTTAATAAGAGATGTGCAGAAAAGGTAGCCAGGTGAGGCACTGCCTCACCTACCATAGACTTTTTACTCCAGAGTTTTTACTATAAAAATAATTAGAATAATAAAAAATAAGATTTTTTTTTTTATAGATTCTTCGTATTTTTGCCAAACTTTATAAACTCAAAACTCTGGTGTATACATTAGTATGACAGGAAAGGCTGGGCCTCCCCTGCCTAGCAACACCGCACGCCACTGCCCTCTACAGGAGGGACAGAATGCTCTATTCCTGGACTTCCCTCTTAATTGAAGATTACCATCACCTTTGTTATCATGGACCTGTTTAAAACAGGTGATGGCAATCATAAATTAGGAAGGAAGTCCAGAAACAGAGCATTGTGTCCCTCCTGGAATGGGTCATGTTGAGAGGTATGTGTTACTATGGGCCTGATTCAGCTTGATTTGCAAAAGCAAACTCCTTTAATGGCTAAAACCAGGGCTATTTTTCAGCAGGCTCCAGCAGGAACTGAGGCTCTTATTCTAGTTCACTCTTTCTTTTCCTCGGTAAAACCATGCGCACTGCAGATGGGGCTGATGTAACTTGTGCAGAGAGTGTTACATTTGGGTGAGTTATTTTGTTTCTGTGCAGGGTAAATACTGGCCCCTTTATTTTTGCACTGTAATGTAGAGTACAGTTTGAACATTCAAATCTAACTCTCTCTTCACATGTTACATTAGCCCCACTTGCAGTGCACATGTTTTTGTCCTTTAAAATCACCCCCTGTGTTACTAAAGATGGGACTGAAGCCCGTGGTAATTTATCAAGTTAGTTTATGGAGTAAAAATGCAGTATTCATAAATGGGCCCATACAACTTTATGAAGCACATTTATGCAACTGTAAAACATAACACATATATTGCATAGAATATTATCACTGAGCTACTGTATAACAGCATACTTTTTTAACATGTTGAAGACAAAACTATAAGCACAAATCCATTTAACACATACTCGCCTACCTGACCATCTCCATAAGAGAGAAAATGCTCTGTTCCTGGACTTCCCTGGTAATGTACGATTGCCATCGTCTGTGGTGAAACACCTTTCTTATCAATTACCTAGCTCCCCACAGGTGATGGCAATCATACATTACCAGGGAAGTCCAGGAACAGAGCATTTTCTCCCACATGGAGAGGGTCAGGTAGGCAAGTATGATTTAACATGTTTAAATAGCTTTTATTATACTGCCAATGGCTCTGTATACACAAAAGTAACCCTTGTGTTTGTATGCATATGCTAGGGATTATATGTTCTAAATTCCATTGGGCAGGGACTGATGTAAATGGTCAAATATTCTAAAGCGCTGTGGAAGATGTATGCGCTAAATAAATGCCATGGGTTTGTAATGCCATGTATAATGTAGCTTCTGCAGTTATAGTCTATAATCTCCAAAATGGTTTTCTAGAGCAGTGCAAGGTAATATGCCAGTATATCTACAGTATAATCAGTCTGAGCCTACAAAGATGCATACACTGACCTGATGATCACACTGAGATAAAGAACTAGCAGTCTATCTGGGAGGAAATGGCTATAGATATTATTATTATACCACACAATCACTGTCTCCGTGTGCCTATCCATATGGCTAGGATCACACAGTCTTCTCTGTGCTCTGATGTGGCTCTTTCTAATTCTAATTCAGAGTGAAATCAAGCAAATTAACTAGGTCTTTTCTGCCTTATGGCTCATACATCAGCACCTAATGCAAAGATCTAGCATATTACAGGATCTGTTCATAGCACCGAAGATTCCTCATTTAACAGTATTTGAAATATATAAGGCGCAGCAATAAGTAATATTCATATTAGAGGGCTGAGCCACAATGCACTGTGTTCATAAATATTGTTTTAAGTATAACTAAATAAATACATTTCAATTAACTCTGAGTGGCATATTTATTAATTAAAAGGTTTATGGGGGTACAGGAATCTTAAAGATGCATAGTATTTAACAATGAGGGACAAGGTTGGACTGGACCACAGTAGAAAAACCTGGTGGGCCCCACTGTCTTAGGGCCCATCCACTCATCATGGGAACAGACTGTGCACTTACATATGATACACTGGGATACACACGGATGACTGGCATCAGGATGCACACCACTCAGACCTAACCCTGTGGGGTACTAGCAGGGCTATTTTTTCAGCAGGCTCCAGCAGGAACTGAGGCTCTTATTCTAGTTCACTCTTTCTGACAAAATATTTCTTAGATGGACAAAACCATGTGCACTGCAGGTGAGGCAGGTGTAAAACCCCACCCAAATCTAATTATCTCTGCACATGTAACACCTGCCTCACCTGCAGTGCACATGGTTTTGTCCATCTAAGAAATATTTTGTCAGAAAGAGTGAACTAGAATAAGAGCCTCAGGTCCTACTGGAGCCTGCAGAAAAATAGCCCTGGGTACTAGGGCCTAAATGTATCCCGCTCCTTCAGCAGCCTGACATCAGCATACTGACGCAGTAACTGCACATTTCTACACAGCTGCATTGCTAATAAATTCTAATGCAGCAGAAAGGGTCTTGTATAAAAAGCCGCCTGCTAATTCACCGCTGCATCCCAAGACGCAGCATCAGATTATTTGCATAAATATTGGTCACCAAATAACGTTGTCAGGTGTTTCCACGCTGATGAAGCTGCATTAGAAGATGCAGAACCTGGCTGCCTACAAAACAGTTGATTGCACATCCCAATTTTGCAAAACTTTCACCATTGCCACCCCCTCGCTGCTCCCCAAACAGCTGCAGGCTGATGCCTGCAGCCACACTGCATGCGACAATGCAGGACCCGATATGCATATTTGCAGTACGGATCCTGAGCATGCGCAATTCAACAAATATTGGAGATGTACTTAAACCATATGGTTTTTGTACATCTCTATATTAGGCCATACAAACATGCTAATACTGTACACACTGCACCAAGAGAAACAATGATTTAGCATCTCACACCAGTGTCCATTTATTATTGCAATAGGATCCGAGCACGATATTATCATCCAGAATTGCATTGCAATATGCGATTATACCAGGGGTATGCATTATTGAGCAACTGCAGGGACAGGGGGTCCATGTACTGGGCTCAGAGTGGCAGCAGGACCAATGTACATGTGCAGTCCCACTGACAAGGCATGCGTGGCAGCCACTGCTGGGGAACACACTCCGTGCTACATTTGCAATGTGTAGTTCATGGGTTACAGCAGACTAATGCCATCTTCAGATGGTGTTAGCTGCAGGGGACAATCTCTAGAATGCTTTGCATAATGTAGCTTGGTAAATCTGGCAGCATCGCTTATCCCACAGAAACCTGTTGGAGCTCTGTCTGCAGGTGTGAATGGAGGGATCCACTCCCCCTGCTTTTTGGGGATTGAGGGGATTTTGGGGATTCAGGGATTAAGCTGTTTTTTGGGGGGATTAAGATGCAAATATTCAATGATTAATGGGCCTCTTGTACATTCACTTTGGACTGTCATATTTGCATTACAGTTTGATATATAAACAATGCAAGAGCTTATTTGATTTATGATCTACATGCAGTCATTTGATTGAGTATGACCAAAGTAAAAGTTGAAAAATAAAGAAAAAACCTGCTAACATGACTTTTCGGCAATTCAGCAAAGGGTTAACAGAATCGACCATCTACTAAATGCCATTGGTTAATGAAGCATAGCATAAAAAATAGATTTTACATTTTCTAGCATTTATCTCGCTGTCAATCTGACTGGCTGGAAATGAAGAAAAACATGTCATAATTAGCTATTTCTGTTATTTTACATGACAATGGCTCAGTCATGATAAATAAATAGCACAAAATTCCTTCCTATCTGCTCACAAAGCATCCTAACAGTCTTGCCTTGAAAGAAGCCAAAGGAATCGCACAAAGAATGCTGAGGTTTTGTGACTTGCAGAGAAAAGCTATGGTTTTTTGTCTATGCAGACTAGAGTAACAAAACCCCAGGCATCCCTGATATAACACCCCACTCAGTTTCATTGGTTAGCAGGGGTTAATATTCGTTCTGATAATCCATGTCAAGTTTATCTCAGCTATCACAACACTGCAAATTGATTTGACCCTCCTATATTTCCTTAAATAGTCTCTTCTTCCCACCAACATCAAAGAGAGAATCTCTGTCCTCCATAGAAAGAGCTTTGATATGAAGAGGTGAAGTGACAAAAGTCACAAGGTGCTGAGAGCTGGGCTGGAGCTGGGTCCTCGCACTCAGCAGTCACTGGCACTGCTGTAGTTTGCATTGTTCAGATGTTAACTAGCCAAATATACACAGATAGACCTGGTTTTAAGTATGCAGAATACCTGGCAGAGGTGGGCAAATACAGTCCTCCGTGCATTGTAATATCAAGAAGCATATGTAGAAATAAACAGAAATAGGGACATTATTGTTAAAGCAAAGATCAAAATTGGTGTAATACAGTAGGAGGGTTCTACAGATAGCATTGATAGTTACTTTCATATACATTATATATATATATATATATATCTACATGTGAGTAGATATAAAGATATGTGTACGTTAATCACACACTTCTATGTGTCACTATACAGAGTGCAGCAGCAGCAGCAGCTGTGGCAGGGAGGGGGTTAAGCTGCTGCCCTATGACAGTATGGTAATGCTGTGCATGGTAATAGGGGGAGGCAGGCTCTGGCAGGCCAGTGTGGCTGCTGCTGATTCTGAGTGTGGATACAGAGGGGGGAGTATCTGAGCCGCATGTGAGAGGAGCCGGTGAGAGAGGGAGCTGCTACTGTAGATCTCAGCTGCTGCTGCTGCCGCCGCCGCCGCCAGGAAAGGAGCGGAGACGGGAGGACGCGCAAGGAGGGAGTGCGGCGCTGCCTACACAGGAGAGGGCATGACACGGGCGCTGCCACCGGTGATCAGAGCATAGAGCTGCGAAGGACGAGGAAGGAGGCAGCCCGGGCATGACTGACTGATTCCCCACAGGGAGGCACGATAGGAATACAGATTGGCCCTTTGGATCTCCGCTGTCCCCGCTTGTGGCTTCCATCCATGTGGATTAACCCTCTGCCGGTGTGAGGCTGGGGCAGCAGCCCGGGAGAAAGATGCCGAGGTGAGAGCCGCCAGCTGCGGGCATGTGTTGGCAGAGGATGCTGCTGCCTGGTGTATGGGAAATGGCATTGGCATGCATAGGCATTTGACACCATGGTCGTATTGACCCCTGGCCGCCGTCAGAAGGCTGGCAGTGCCACGGGGTAAGCGGTGCCCGGTGCTTGCCCCATGTCCGCACATCTCTAGCCACCCTCTGCAGGGACAGGGCCACCATGTGCTGCTGCTCAGGGATTTTGGCTGAGATTTGGCAGAGGGACCTTGCTTGATCAGAGCTTCATCAGCATGATGCATATGCGTATATATATATATATATATATATATATATATATATATATATATATATATATATATACTCATACAGGAGACATGTATATATACATACATACAGGAGGTGGGTGTCAGCGCTATAAGGGGCAGCGTCTATGCCAGTGAGTACTATAGGGGACAGCAGGAGTGTGTGTGTGTGAGCACTATGGGAGACAGGTAGTGTATGTGGAGTGTGAGTGCTATTCGAGACAGGTTGTTTCTCTGGTGTGTGAACGCTATAGGAGATGGGGAATGTATGTGTGAGCACTATAGAGGAAGAAGAAATGTGTGCTATAGGTATGTGTGTGAATGCTATAAGAGACAGAGGGGATGTATATAAGTTTTATGGGAGACGGTTTAATGTATGTAAGGGAGTGCTGTTAAATGCAAAGGGAATGAATATGTGTGAATGCTATAGGACTGTATGTAACTACTATAGGTTACAGTTGAATTTATTTCAGTAGTATAGGAGACAAAGGGAATGTATGTGTGAGCGCTATAGGCAATAGAAGGACTGTATGTGTATGAGCACTGTAGAAGGCATGGACTGTATGTGAGTAAATGCTATAGGAGACAGAGGAAATGTATGTTTATGGGAGCTATAGGAGACAGGAAATGTATGTGTTTGGGCGCTATAGGAGACAGAGGAAATGTATGTGCATGAGTGCTAGACATGGAATTTATGTGTATGAGCGCTATAGGAGACAGAGGAATTGTATGTGTATGGGGGCTATAGGAGACAGATGGAATGGATGAGTATGGGTGCTATAGCAGACATGGAATTTCTGTGTATGGGCGCTATAGGACACAGAGGAATTGTATGTGTATGGGGGCTATAGGAGACAGAGGAAATGTGTGTGTATGGGGGCTATAGGAGACAGGAAATGTATGTGTATGGACACTATAGGAGACAGGAAATGTATGTGTATGGACACTATAGGAGACAGGAAATGTATGTGTATGGGTGCTATAGGAGAAAGATGGAATGTATGAGCACTATACTATAGTAGACAGATGAAATGTATGTGTATGGGTGCTATAGCAGACAGGAAATGTATGTGTATGGGCGCTATAGGAGACAAATGGTATTTATGTGTATGAACACTATAGAGTAGCAGGCAGATAGAATGTATGTGTATGGGCGCTATAGTAGACAGATGAAATGTATGTGTATGGGCGCTATAGGAGACAGATGGCATGTATGTATATGAGCACTATACAGTAAGAGACAGATGGAATGTATGTGTATTGAGTGCTCTAGGGTATATAGGGAGTGTATGTGAATAAGTGCTATATAGGACACAGAGGGAATGTACTGTATGTGCGCGAGTGCCTTTAGCAGAGCCAAAGGGAATGTATGAGTGTGAGTGCTATAAGAGTCAGTCAGACATGATGGGTCATCAGCGGAATTAACCCTTTTGCCCCCCAGCAATAGAGACCTGTCAGAGGCTATGTACTAGATTGTGGATAATAGTGCACTGCAGGTGCTATGCTATCCTCAAACAATGGAGAAAAAAAAAGTGTTATGTTTATACATTGATGATTGTGACCATGATTGTTGTCATTTCCAATAACTAATAGCAACCACTTAAATGTAAGCAATAGTGTCTATTACATAGAATCATTACACCCCAGTAGCATACACCATGGAATCATTAATAATTATAATGTTGGCGGCTTTCACTGTGTTTGATAAAACATGACACATATGTAAATGTTTGGTATTTAAAAAGAAAACAAAAAAACATGTTGGTAACTTAAAGCCTTGTAATGTGGTTTCCAGTGAGGCGGTGACCTCAGGCATGCGGAAAATGTGTTTTACGGGCATGCAGAACGAGTCTAATGTTGTAGCACACCAAACCATGCAAGTATTTTGTATAGATTGTTTATCAATGATTGCATTTATTCATTCATTCAGAACAGCACAAATCAAAAACCAGCCCTAGATTTTGCTTACACTGTGCCTGCTTCTATGACTAGATAGCTTCTGAGAATGTTATGTTCTATAGTGTGCTAAATGTTGCTATTATTTCATTTAATTTCTGAAGAGATTTTTGTTTTTAAAGATGGCACTTATCAAGTTTGACGTTGTGTTTATTTTTTTATATGTTTTTTTTCTCATAAGTGCCTCATTGCATAAGGCTGTGTATAATACTACTACACAATACCAAATACTGATCAATAAAACATTTGTTCTACTGTCCCCATCCATCAAGTAAGAGGTTAAAATGAAACCACACATACAGCACTATTGAAATTGCTTTCCATTGTGTGATTGTATTTTTCTCTTTAATATTAATATGTGGCATCCCATTTTTCAGTGCAAATGATGTGTGAGATACACATCTATTAAGATCTTCCCCAGTTCATACATCGCGGCAGTACCTCATCAGCGCACATTCTCTTGCTGTAGCGGTGTGTTGCTGAAGTTTGAAAAAAAAAATGAATTCTAAATTAGAATATTAAGTTGAGTGATGAGCCGCACTGTTGAATCCTAAATGAAATCACTTATAATATACACAGAATATTGATAAGCTGTAATGTGTAAATATGCATTACACTGGAAGTGTATGGCATGTTAAGGTCTAACTGCTACTGCCTGGATAGGGCTAACGGTCCCATTTATGTGGCAGTATTAAAAGTCAAAGTTATCTTTGTTGCCCACCTTCCTTTTAAAAGGTATCATAATATACGTATTTATTATGTATATCCAAAAATTCAAGATAGTACCAGTAACATGAGACAATACCTCCTCGGACAGCAAAGGGAAAGACAATAACTTGAAATATGAAACATCTCCTTTTATAAAAACTGCAGATTATTTAGCATGTTTCAGAGAAGTCAAATAACTCATTGAGTTACTATTACTGCTAGTTACAGTATGTTGCCTGCAGGTCCAGGCTGATACCAGTATGGTGCAGTTGGCAGCGTTGTGCTGGGATTTTGATTTGAATATGCTACTTTTCACAATATTACTGATAGAGCTTACACTCTATTTGCAAAAATGTCGGCGAAAGTGAATTGGAAACTTTTGTTACCATTATTGAAAATGATCATGTCTCAGTAATGCATCCAAAAGGTATAAATACCAGAGAGGCAAACTTAGTTACCTGCACCTTTTATACCAGGATCTCCTACCTAGAAATGACCGATGTAACTAATTGTTACGATTGAGGAACCAGTTGTCAGAGGGTTAGGTACCACACCACCACCTGCCTCTACATCTATTCACTTGGATAACCTTTCCCCTGCTTCTGTGCAGTCACTACCCAAGTAAGGCAAATACAAGATAATAGAACAAACAGGGCCTTGCAAATATTTAAAGCAAAGTTTTGTTTATGCGATGTGTTACTGTGCAGTTCTCACTGAGGAGGATGTTGGGTTTCAGCTGATGTCAAAAAGCAAACAGGCTGTTTTTGTGTCTGTGTATAAGGATTGCGCGGCACTGATAACAAACCTGCCCCTTACATCAGAGAGAGTGTGTGCTTGGGACTTTAGGTTTCACTGTAGAATTGCACTTTCTTAAGTGATATAGGTTTTGTTAAGCATGAAAGGTGGCTTCGTGATACATAAAGTAAGGGTGCAATCTAAACTACTGCATTAATTGCTCATGAAGAGACTTAAGGTGCCCAAACATTATTGTACACAATTTGGACTGGATCGCATCGCATAGGTTTTGCAATGCAATGAGATACAATGAGATGAGATCTAGTACAAAAAAGAAAGGTGCCCATGCACGGTGCGATGATCGCACCCGTAATGGGTTGGATCGCATTGCAACAAATGCGTTTTGCGTGCGATGCGATCCGCAGGCAGTACATGAAGTATGTGCAGCACATACTTTTTGTACTGTGCAATGCGATGCCCGCAGGAGCACATATCGCATCGCATTGCTCGGTGCTATCGCACCGTGTATGGGCACCTTGAGTGCAGCACATAGTTTTTGAGCTGTGCGATGAGATGTGTGACGGGAGCGCTCATCTCATGGCACCCAGCAATTGTACGGGCACCTTCACCAGATTGCATTGATGCTGTGGTGATGTTTTATGGTTGTAGCATATTATGCACTGTTTTCTGCATTGATAGGATACATATGTGAAACTTGTGTTTCTAGAGCCAAGAAAGTTGGCTTTTAGTATGGTCTGTTACCCTTTTCATTATATTTATTTATTTGAATATTATTTGGCTGTGGCTTTATTTGTTTTGTGAATCATCACAGCGATTGTGTGAAATTGTGTAACATACTCCATTCATTAAAAAGGCAGTAAATAAGTTGTCAGGTTCAGCAGGTAACACTGTAAATCACACCTCAGGGCTGAGTAGATGACACTGTGAATCAGGTCTCATGAGTTCAGAGTAAGTAATAAGCATTACTGGGTAAACTAAGTCCTGTAGCGTATATTCTGGTAAACTATATGACTTACCCTCAGTAAAAACGACAATATTGTTAGAAGGCGTTGTCACTAACGACACTGATCGAGCGTGTCAAACATTTATACCGAGAACTTGCAATGAAGCAGGAATGTCCCTGTAGTGAGAGCGTGGATGTATTTAGTCTAAACTAGCAGATAAAGTACTAATGTGTTCTTTACAATTCAATATAATGACATATCACCTCATTCTATCATTTCGGGTTGAATTATCATGTCAGAGCTGTTTGGTTTTTTACATTTTAATTTGACATAATGTTGCTGTATCACTTATTGCAGTTTGTACCTTTCCTTTCATATACAAATTGGACATATTAAACCCATTAGTAGGTTCTCTTTTATGTGCTGAAACTTTTTCAGATTGTCCATGGAAAGGATTTCTCTATTGTACTTTGCAGTTTGTGTACTGTACATAGAGGTCTAATAAGCTACATTTACAAAAGGTACTATTGTGCTAAATGGAGGCATCATATACTACTGGCGGTTTTGCCGTTACAAAGCATACTAGTAGTACAAGGGGATTATATGATGTCTGTCACTTATTTCATGAATACAGCTACAGAAATGTTTAACATTGGGCACACACTAAACGATGTGTGTACCCTACAAGCTGGCTAGGGATGGGATCCAGCAGCGGGAGGATTAGGGTCATGCTGAAATCGGCAGCACGGTATCCCTAGTGACTTCCCCAAGTTGAGCTGATGTACAGGCCACTGGGAACTTTGCTAGTGACCCACAGGAGCCTGCATCACTAATGATCTCATCAAATTTGTCACAAAAATTTGTCATTATCGGCAATATTGTTTGAAATGTTGTCTAGTGTATACCTAGCTTAAGTATACATCACTTTCTATAAGTCAGCTTGGTGATTATGAGACATACATTATCAATCAATTTCTAATACACCATTCACACCAGAAATGCAGAGAACAACCGGAGAATTAAATTCCAGGGACATGCAGGGACATTCCCGGGTTGGGACCCATTCACACATGCTTTTGAAGCAGGGACAACCCGGGTCGGCACCTTTCACACTGAACCCGGGATGACCCTGCATTTCTATGAGAAAAGCATTGAAAATGCCCTTTTTTAAGCTCACAAAGATTAGGTAATTAGGGCGAGAGGGCGGGCCTTTGCAGACATTGCAGGGTTTCAAGGTTGAAATAGCACTGCTGGGGTCTGTGGTGCCACAGAGCTTGAACAGTGTCTTCCTGTATGCTGTGTGATTGCCAATGCAGATATTCTTGGCTTTCAGGCTGTCAGGGGTTAAAACGCACTTCTGGGGTCTGTGGTGCCACAGAACATGCACACTGTCTCCCTGCACGCTGTATGCTGCCTCTGGACATGTCTGTGAGTGACCACTACAACAGGAAGTTGCCCTGCTAGCCAATCAGCATTAGAAGAGACAACACGGGAAGGAGGGACATGATCCCTGCACCTTTCACGCCAGCCAGTAGTCCAGGTAGGACCCGGGAGCAATCCTGCTGCCTAGCACAAAATGCTGGCAAATTTACCTGGGAATATGTCCCTGGAACCTTTCACACCAGTTCTGGTCCCGGGTTGTTCCCAGACCCAAACCGGGAATTTAGGCTGGTGCGAAAGAGGTATTATTGAGACACAGACTAGCATTTTACTAAGGTCCGCTTACTGCTGTGTCCTCTGACATTGTTGCTGTAATCCCATTAAACAGCCCTTCGAGTTGCGCCTACTCCTGAGTGCGTTTACTAATGCCGAACGTCTTTTTGTGCATCTTTTTCCCAAGAAATGACCTTTGCTATATGAATGAGATTGGTTGCTATGGGCAACATCCCATCTTTAATAGGACTCCCATCTTAGTAAACTCACCCTGCAGTCTACACCGATTTAAATTATATGAAGCATTTGTATATTCTGTGTGCGACTGCAGCTGCGTCAGCTTAGAAAATGCTACTCTACAGTGTCAGTGGCTGTTTGCCTCTGATGCAGTAGCATATCCCATGCAGATACACCTGCAGTCGCACACAGAATATAGGCATACTGCATATCATTTTAATCAGAGTATATAGCAATGTGAAGAAGACTCATTTTTTTTAATGGAAGAAAAGGTGCCTAGTTCTGGTTGAGTCACACAGTAGCTGGCTGCTTATATGCCACGACGCACACCGTACAGAGTCTAGACCAGTAAAGATTTATCTGTATGTGAGGTGGGTTGCCCTGTCAGTAGAAGGAGAAGATGCAGCTACCACTGCTGCCAGGGTGGCTATTTGCTTGCACAGATGATCTTTAGATGCCCCTACACATAGAACTGTCCACAAACCCATTTGGTGTCTGGGCACAAGCACTTTTCTTTAAGTGTGAAAGGCTGTGGCATTGCCATGCGTTCTTTGGCTTCCTAAAAACTTGGACCTGTGCCTGATCATGTGCCCTTGGTAAATTAACAGTGGAGTCCTCTGGAAACCAAAACATATTTAGTGCCTTGTTGAACATATACCTAAACTTGCAATGGTTAGCAGGAACATGGCTTGCATCCTGCAATAGGGCCTGTAACTTGAATGTATCAGCAGGTTGACTAAGGTTTTTAGCTAGAAGTTGTAACTGTTATGTTATGTCTATCTCAGTGACCCCACTGACTGATGAGAAGCACAAGTCTTGTTCTGCATGTTGAGTAAACTCAAAGACTACCAGTCAAGTGTGACTAGCACATGCCTCCTACTGTCTTCTTCTACCAAAGACATATTCTAGGAAATGTAGGAGTTTATAATACAGTATGTGCTTAAAATATATATCTAAAACCTGATCGCTGGGCTTCGAATTTGCAGACTGGCTGATTATCGATGGACTGCATATGGATCGCAGCGCGCATGTGCGAGACCAGCCTGTGATCAAATCCAGTGTCTTTTTTAATCGCAAGTCGTTCTCAAGTTGATTGACTGATTCAGGGAAGGCGTGCGGCGTCAGCCTGTTTCTTTCACACTGGCCAAGTTGGTTCTCGGCTACGTACACACTGCACAGACTGGGAAACTCATTCTGGTCGTAGGGCTTTGCAAATTAGCAGAGAAGTGATCAGGTCTGAATAACCCTCTAGGTCTGGAATTTAAGGTGCCCGTACATTACTGTCTCCCTCACATATGATACCCCGCCAACTGGCAGCCAGGGAGCCGCCAAGCTCCTGGGCGTCAGGATCGCATGCAGTATATTGTATGCAGGCCTTTGTTTACTATACCTGTATATCATATGCAATCCCAGCAACGGCTGCGGGATCTGACAAATCCTAGGTGCAGACCTTTTGATCTTCGGCTCCGATCCTATGCACTGCAGACCTACTAGGCTGTCGGCTAGTATCCCTGTGCCATTGCCTGCAGGAACAATCTGTGGTATCCATTGCATAGTTTTGCACCATCGGTGGTTCGGGGTTACAGTAGTTGACATAATGATGGCCATCCCTACAATATAATGAATTGCTGATCAACCCAGCACTATCATAAACCATAAATTCCACAAAACTGTAACTCCTGTACCTGCTTGTGGTGAAACAGCTTCCTTAAATAACCTAGCTGCTATTTCTATTAATCTAAGTTAGATAACATGTCACTTGATAAATATTGGAAATAGAGATAGGTAGGCATGTACAGACATGTACAGCTACTGGGTATATATCACAGAATGTGCTGTAGTTGTAAATAAACAAATATGAGCAGTGCTGTAACTATAGAGATTGTATGGGGGCTGGCGGCTTGGGGGGGCCCTGAAGACAATCCCACTGCACCCTCTAAATCAGGCATGTACAACTATGGCCCTGTTGTAAAACTACACATCCCATCATGCCTTGCTACAGTTTTGTTATTAGCGAATGCTAAAACTATGACAAGGCATGCTGGGATGTGTAGTTTCACAACACCTGGAGGGCCACAGTTTGGACATGCCTGTCTCTCCATCTATGCCTTTCCCTGCTGTCCGTCTGTGCCCCTAACGTCCATGCTTCTGCATCTATGTGTCCTACCGTCCATCCATCTGTGTATGGTGCTCTATACATCTATTCATCAGTGCCACCACCATCCATTAATGCCCCATATGGTGCCCTGTATATTTGTTCATTCATCCCCAGCTCACATCCACCTGGCCATCTCTGCCTCCACCCCAGTCCTGTGCTGAAATCAAGTAGTGATTTACGACTAAATATACGTACAGTCCTTAGTGTACACTGTGTATTGTATATCAATAGAGCAGCAGGGGGCTCTGGGACATTATGAACTGGACTGTTTCATGTATGGCAATAAGGCACTGACAAGCAGAAGCCGTTGCACCCTGGATGTAGTGAACAAATCACTGGCTGATCCTGCGTGAAACAGCAGCAAGTGCTACGATAATGCTGGTGTGATACAATGAGACTGTCTGTCTGTATTTTTACAGAGCAATCAGAAGAGTGATACACATATAATGATATTTATACTCCAGTAGTACTTACAGGCAGCATAGCTCCGTGCTGCATTGTATCAGATAAATGCATTTCTAAATAACACAATTTAGCCTTCCTTTATTAATATATTCAGCGCTCACAATGAGGCAGATTATGCAATGTATCATCCCTGGCTCAAAGTGTTTTTGCCTCCCTCACAAAAAACATGTGCATTCAGAATGTGATTCCAATATCTATTAGACCTCATTCTTCTTATGGATGGATGGCTATGGGAAGAACACACATACACAGAGGCTGTCATTGTGTTCATGTATATTTTATAGAGTTTTTCACATACTAGAAAATGCCAACATTAACTGTATCCATATTAACATGGAGAAAGACATCTAAAATACATTCTTGAAGAATTATCTACTGGAGGTTTGCAGCCTTGATGAACTGCGATAGGAGCGAGGATAAGGGTTGTATATATGCCAACATTTGAAAATAATTTACAAGGAAAGTTTGGTAATTAGCAAGGCCATCTCTGCTATGTCTAAATAGACGTTCCAGGTCCCCTATACACATCTTGGTATAATTACTGGACCTGATTACAATGCCATAATATAATCACCGATGACCTGTCCCGTCTCTGTTATCTACAATGGTAGCTGCCGCATGCATCCCCCAATGGCTCCCACTATAGACTAGAGATCATAGAGGGGGGAGAGAAGTGCCGGCACAGGGTCATTATACTAGTGAAATGATAAACTTCATAGAATAAATATGGATAGTAAAATACAAAATAATTACAAACGTCCAATACAGATGGTCAAAAATAAACCTGGAACATTTCCATGGTCACATTTTTAAACTCTTCTGCTGTTCCCTGCAAAGTATGGATAATTGCAAATGATGGGGTATGGGTGTGTTATTTCTGTCTTTGTTAAATCCTAAAAATGCTGGAAATGATAAGAGCTAAAAGTTAATCTTATGAGCAGATCACCATAAAAATATGTACTGGGAATCTGCTGTTCAGTGCAACTCTGCATAATGAATTTCTGTTAACAAGACATTTCTACATTACTCAGCCTGGAGAGATCATTTACTGGGAGATGAAATTGCAAACTACACACTGTGGTGTAAATATCGCAGTATTAGCACCCCATGAGACCGCAACCTAGAGTAAATTGCGCCATTAATCTGGCTGCATCTTGAATTATTCAGGCTACAGTAACTGTGCCATGTCAGCCATTTTAGATAGATATTCTTCCTGGCTCCATTGCGACTATTATAATGCAGACACGCATCATGCACAGGTATAACATTGTATTTCACATGTGTGCAGTTTTCAATAGCTGTCTTGGCAATTCTAGACATAAATCACATTTCATCACTACATGAAGCCATATACAAATGGAGCATAAGGTACTGATACTAATACTGCTACTAAACATCATTTCACTGGGGCTTGGGTTCCAATTGAGTTCACCTCTCTACCATTTAAATAAAGTGGGGTGGTGGAGAAGGGGATTGTGGTACAATTGGCCACTGTAGAATGTGCGACAACAGATTACTGATTCTCCGATGCTTGGAGGTCTGCACATGTACAGATGCCGCAATACACATGCGTCATTTTATGACATTGCTCATATGCACTGGATGCCGCAGTCCAAATGACAACTTGCAGCTGTTTGAGGTGGGGGTGACGTCAGGGAGCGATGATGAATGGACAAGTGTCAGCCCCATTTTGTTTACATGGCGAGGCCAGAGTCTTTGTTTTATAATGCAGTTTTACTGACTTTGACATGTTTACATTTGTGGGTCTTGATAAAAAAAAGACTGGCATGCCCTCATTGGGGTACATGTACAACAATTTGAGAATCTGAGCCCAAAGATTTGTCCTGGACCACCAATCCAGGGCACCCCTGCAAGTGTCCCAGGGCACCCCAGAGTTCCACGGCACACAGTTTGGGAACCACTGACCTAGACACATGTCAACCTAAATGCATGTCGACCTAATGGTATCGACCTAATGAGTGTCTAACAACTTGCTGGTGACCAACTGATCCACACCCTTTTAGACCCGCTCCTTCCGTGTAGACCCAGGAATCACAGCATTTACTGTAATGGGGGAGGGGCTTGATGACATCTGGTTTTGTCCCTGCCCCCAGCAGTGCTGGGTCTTCTCTATGGTTAAGTATGGTTAATTTAAAGTCATTTCATAGAAAGGGAAGGAAATCAGAACTAAAATGAAAATAGTGGAGTAAAAGAATGAAGACTCTTGAACAAAGTCACTCCTGCAGTAAGTGCTAGAGGGGCTTCAGATCCCGGATAATAGATTAGCTATGAATGTCCTACTGTATGTACATCATGCCATCAGGACGGATGTTTGCCTAAGGACAGTCTGGGAGTTAGGAGTGCAACTGTTAAAAACCTGCATTAGACCAGTGAATTAATATAAAGAGCACAGAATATGTCTGCATTCACATTGCCACCGGAATATGTAATTTCATATGTCAGGCAGTTTACTTGTCATGAATAGAATATAAGAGCGAAGGTCAAGCAGGGTGTGTTTCATTAAACTGGGCAGGAAAAGAGAAGTCAATAGGTCCTTATTTGCTGTCAGTATCTATGCTGTTTAAATAGTGGAGGGTCAGTGGCAATAGGTAAGTATTACAGCGGGTTTTGCACCTGACAGTCCCGGGATCAAAGATGGGATCTGGCCGTCCATTATTACTCATCTATAATTCTGTGCGATGTAAATATTTCATCACTATTTCATTTTAAACAGGGAAATGGTATATAAATTATGTATTGCATCAAATTTTAGGCACAGCACCTTACTGAGGTCACTTCACAGCTTCCGTCCCAATCCAGGCTATAACATTTCCTCCACTGATCTTTAGAACTGTAGCCAAGTACGTAGGTTTAGTAATTCACTAATGTTAAGAAGGATTCAGTATTGAATCCCGGCGGTCGGGATCCCGGCGTTCAGAATCCCGACGCCGGAATCCCGACAGCCGAAATGCCGACAAGGGGGGGACGTGGATCGCCCCCCCTTGCGGGCACGCTGCGCTCGCCACGCAGCGGGCCCGGTGCCTCGCTACGCTCGGCACACTAATTTATTCTCCCTCCAGGGGTGTCGTGGACACCCCAGGAGGGAGAAAGTGTCGGTATTTCGGCGGTCGGGATTCCGGCGTCGGGATTCTGAACGCCGGGATCCCGACCGCCGGGATTTTAACTGCATCCCGTTAAGAAGACATTTTAGTTCAATCTTATGGGGATACGGTCACTAGGTCTACAAGCATTAGGTCAACACCACTAGGTCGACATGCATGAATGTCGACATGGTTTAGGTCGGCATGTTCATTAGGTCGACAAAAGGTATTTTCACTTTTTTTTTTTTAACCCGACATGTGCCGACAGATGGTATTTAATGCCTTACCATCCACTAGGGCATGGTAGGAGAATAAAATAGTGTGCCGAGCATAGTGAGGCACCGTGCCTGAAGCATGGCAATCGCAGCCAGCCATGCGAGGGGATGCGGTGATACGTTTTACTGTCCATATCAACTGTGTCGACATTCGGGACAAAGAAAGTGAAAAACCCCACGTCGAACTTTTGACTGTCGACCTTCCCCATGTTGACCTAATGACCCTGTCGACCTAACCCATGTCGACCTTCAGTTATGTCGACCTTAATGCATGTCAACCTAGTGGTGTCGACCTAATGCTTGTCGACCTAGTTGTTGTCTATCTAATGATCCATACCCTCTTATGAGACGCACGCACGGGGTGATTTCAGCCCATTTTCTAAGTGATCTGACTAGATTGCTTAGAAAATGCCCCTACGTCGCTCCTTGTGTGGGGGCCATAGCGATGTGCATGCAGGATAAATCTAGTCAGATCGCCGGTCAGGGCCAGTGTTCTCACCGGAGAACACTGGCTCTGATAGATTGCTCAGCACGCATCGCTGACACAGCACTGTGCAGTGCTGTGTGCTGAGCGATCTAACTCGGATCCCTCAGCACAGTCGTCCCATGTCCTTAGACTAGCAGGAGCATCCAATTGATGTACACACAATTCTGGAAGTTTAGCAAATTCTTTTGATATCAGAACTTTAAATATAAACCAATTAGCAATTTTAGATTATGAAACCTAATGTTTGTTTTGGTTGCTAAGGGATACTGCTTACTGTAAGCACGCTTTTGCACTCTGTTAGTAAATGACCCTCACATACATAGAAACTACAGTGCAACGATCACAGAAAGCCATTCATGTAAAAGTGGCGTTGTCACTCAACAGCTCATAGAACTTGCACTGCATGAAGAAGCACCCTTCATCAGCCTGACAAATAGGCTTCTTTTTGTGTAAGGATGATGGACAGCCGGAGGGCGACGGTAACCCCCCTGCACCTCCTCCATAGAGTACAACAGGTGCTCTCTCTGCAAGGCCTTTGTCTGGTGCAGATGTGTGGGCACTATGAAGGACATAGAGGGAGCTTGATGCCAGACACACCTGCTGCAGGATGTCAGAAAAGATGCCCGTGTTAATATGTTGCCATTTAAATTAACTATTTGCTGTATCAAGTTCTTATTTCAAGTAAACGTGAGATATAAAGAGAATAGAGTATTGTGTTTAACGTATATATTCGTTAGTTTTACATATTTAGTGGCAAACTGGTGGTGATTTTCTGTTTTGTGTCTTTGCCGATTTTCTGAGTGTAAAATTAAGAAATATACTATGGTTAGGTGTGTGATGCGTATAGGCATATTTACTAACGGGTCATAAGCCCTCACACTTTAAACACTTACAGTATGTCTTTTGCCAGAAATAGGTCTTCTTTATGGCAAGTGTTTCTTTATGCTAACGCCCTGTAAAGCTGCCTTTGGGACGTATGGTACCACAAGAGTGTAGGCAGGTAGGCTATAAGGTTA
This sequence comes from Crinia signifera, assembly GCF_055691185.1. Classification (NCBI taxonomy): domain Eukaryota; kingdom Metazoa; phylum Chordata; class Amphibia; order Anura; family Myobatrachidae; genus Crinia; species Crinia signifera. Next base: position 132,442,224 of record NC_139218.1, read on the forward strand.
GCCTGTGTGAGACCTGTCAGGCACTCTTTAGGACTGCTGACAGAGCCACGCACCTCTCTCTCCCCCCACTTTAACGGCCTGATTCAGAGTTGGACACTGATGCAGTTGGATTGTCTAGACTGAGGAGCTGCTTTTGATAGCATTTTATGCTGTTGCCAGTGAATGAAAAGTGACACCCACCGGAGCTATTGTAAACTTGTTCACAATTGCTTACATATACACAGCCTATATGAAAAAATAAGGGACACCAAGACTGGACATGGCAGTTACGACACAGACACTAATGGCAGATACACCTGCCAAACACCCATCCATGACACACTTGGGTTTTTGTAAGCGCTCCCTGCTATCACCTCCAAACAGTCACTTCCTGTCAGCCACATTATGAGTGGGATCAAAGCAGCATCTTGACGCATGCGCAGTTCAATCACGGCAAATGCACAGTATCTCGATAATCTCTCAGTAGCGTGAACATCGGCCATAGGGAATGATTCTGGTTCACTTGCAAAGCAAATTCTCATGTGCTCTGCAGGTGGGACAGATGTAATATGTGCAGAGAGAGTTAGATTTGGGTGGGGTTTGTACTTCAAACTGATATCTATATTGCAGTGTAAAAATAGAGCAGTCAGTATTTACTCTGCACAGAAACAAAATAACTCCCAAATGTAACTCTTTCTGCACATGTTACATCTGCCCCACCTGCAGTGCACATGGTTTTGTCCATTATAGAGATAATTTGCTTTTGCAAGTGAACATAGTGTACAAATCAGGCTCCAAACTAAAGGTGCCCACACACTACCGTGATTTTTCGGCATATCGAGATGTGCACTCCTGGGGATCTTTAGCTGGATCTTTTTCGATTTTTACCTGCTGCAGGGAAGATCGGAAGATGCAGCTAAAGAACTATGGGACTTGGGTATTCGGGTCTTTGTGTGTTCGGGTATTTGGGATTTGGAGGAGTGCAGTTGCTCAGGTGCATTCAGGCACTTGGGTGTTTGGGCTTCGCCCTGTTTGTAGACCAATAAACAACCAAAAAAGAAATCAGTGGCTTCAGATAAATTAACAATAGTAATTAACAAACCAGAACTACCAGTCATGGAAGTTTAACGCAAAGACCCTCATTACCATCTATAATGGAACTCCCTGTCCTTAGGACCTCATCTTCTACCCTGGAGGGTGCCTCTGATGAAATTAGGCTTTATTTGCATAGGCTGGGTTACCAACCCATTATGTCACTCTGCCACTTCAGGCTGTCAATGTAAATACACCGTAACTATTGGTTTTGTGACTTTTAAATGTTATATGTGAAGTGACTGAATAAATGACATGAGGCAGATTTTGACTTGTCTTCCAGAGTAGGTTATTGAGGAGGCCTGACTCAGGAGAGTATGATTCAAAAGAGGCTGTGATAATTAAAACAAATTGGTAAATCACATTTAAAATCTAAATAGTATACAGCCTTTTCATACACTCTAAAGCTGGGCATACACTAGGGAGACTTCTCCCCTTGGAGAAGTCGCCTGTGATCCCCCCATGAACCATCCGGGTCCTTTCTGGGTGGCAGAATTGCATGCAGTCCTTTAGCGTACGATGTGTCGCATGCAATCCCAGCCTAGGCTGCCTGGCTCGGAAGCAATCCAACAGATTGCTTCTGCAGCTGGTGCAGCTCACAGGCTCCAGTGCGATGTGCACAGGACCTCGCATTGGACCTGCTGTGAATCTAATGCGATTGATCGCCACAATTACATTAAAAGAGACCAACTTGCCTGTGATTCGCCCTATTGTATGGCAGAAGTATTGCAGTCATTGGGAAATTGGGCCAATAGTGTACCTTTAAAAGACCCAAGCTTGTCATTAGAGCCGTGATATCAAAACTTTTTGGATCACGACACCTATAGTATCAGTATTTTTAAAACCCTAGCCCAAAAGCTTCTAATTAAAAGTTAAAAATTAAGTAAATTGTGCTTAGCTGTTAATCTGTAGATTTAATTATGTGGTGGTGGATAGGCTTGTACTGTACTTCTGTTTGGCCACACATTTAGGATTGGAAGCCACTATCACTGATTTTGCACATCTATCACATTGACCATAAATAATTTGACTTGATCCTGGACCAACAACCCGAGTCGTCTCTGTGGGTGCCGGGACATAAAGTTAGGGAACTTTTGCATTAAGACAAATGAATCATGCATTTGGAGAATAATCTATTAGCCAAATGGCCGAATGCTGTCCTCTTTGGCTACCTTAATATATAGTTGTCTAGATTAACAGTGTGGCAGTAGTTTTTGCTTCTGGAATATGTTAACATGTCTTTTTTTTAAGGCCCTTAGGCACTAAGAGTTTTGTATTTTTCTCATAAAATTTTGTCCTGTTATATTGAGGGAATTATTACATGGAAGCAATTATAATTCCTAATTGTCTCTTTTCTTTCCTTCTGTTTTTGTTATCTCAACTTTGTTTTCATTTATTATTCATACCTGTTGAGTATAGTTCATGCAACTCTTGAAGCAAAAAAAAAAAAAAAAATATATATATATATTTAGGTACTCTTTACCTAGTACGGCGCCCGTCGCGGGCATCGCGGGTACATTTATGTATGGCCGCGACGCGACCGACGCGATGCCCGCGATTTCCCATTGAAACCAATGTTAAACTTGGAAATCGTGTCGGTCGCGTCGCGGCCGGCCATAAATGCACCCGCGATGCCCGCGACGCGATGCTCCCGATTTCCCATAGGAATCAATGTTAAAAGACGCGATGGACCCGATTTTACTGTTAAATGCCTCAATCCACCCGATTTTGCCATAGGAATCAATGTTAAATGGGCCACAGAGCCCATTAACCCTTAAATGTCCCCCCAAATTTTTAACGCCACCCCACGATCCACGCCAACCCAAAGCGTGGCGAGCGCAGCGAGCCCGCGAGGGGCGGCGGTACGCGTCCTCCGACCTTTTCATGCCCTACTATCCACGTCGGCGTGGTGTGAGAATATAATAGTGTGGCGAGCGCAGCGAGCCACCGAGCCCGAAGCGTGGCGAGCGCAGCGAGCCCCGCGAGGGGACGCGGATACCTTCACAGTTATACGCGTCCCCTCGCGGGCTTCACAGGTGTCCGTGGCGACCCAGACACCTGTGAAGCCCGCGAGGGGACGCGTCTACCTGTGAAGGTATCCGCGTCCCCTCGCGGGGCTCGCTGCGCTCGCCACGCTTCGGGCTCGGTGGCTCGCTGCGCTCGCCACACTATTATATTCTCACACCACGCCGACGTGGATAGTAGGGCATGAAAAGGTCGGAGGACGCGTACCGCCGCCCCTCGCGGGCTCGCTGCGCTCGCCACGCTTCGGGTTGGCGTGGATCGTGGGGTGGCGTTAAAAATTTGGGGGGACATTTAACGGTTCATTGGCCCTATTTGGGCTGTGTGGCCCATTTTACATTGATTTCTATGCCCAAATCGGGTCCATTGAGGCATTTAAGTGTAAAATCGCGGTCAATCAGGCTTTTTAACATTGTTCCCTATGGGAAAATCGCGGTCATCGCGGGCATCGCGACCATCCCGATTTACCCGCGATGACCGCGATCACCGCGATTTTTACCCCCGACGCCCGCGATTTCAATCGTGGGCGCCGTTCTAGGTAAAGAGTACCTATATTTATATATAGAGGGGGAAATTTACTAAGATGTGATGTTGCTATGGGCAACCAATCAGATCCCGTCTACTATCTTCTAGAAGGTGCTAAATAAATAATAAGTCGATTCTGATAGGTTGCCCATAGCAACATCACATGTGAAGTAGAATACACATCTTAGTAAATTTCCCTCATAATGTCTAAAATACCAAGTGGTGTGATATACTTCGCACAATTTTCACATAATTAAAATCAGGTGTAAAATTTTCAGGTCATGAGAGCTTTCTATATGGGTAATCATACCTGTGTGAGTGCAGTATTGTAACATTGCTTTATTACAACTGTGCTTAGTTGAGGATAATGTCCAACATTCTGACCCGTTATATACTACAGATTCAATGGTATTAGGATCAGTGGTTTCTTAAAAGTAATTAAATGCTCCTCCCACATGTTTGGTTTGTAATTATACTTACATTCAAAGGTTTTACAAGCTAATGTATTTGTAGCCTCTGTTTAACTACAACCAGCTACAACAAAAGGCATTGTAAATTCATGCCCAGAGGCTTGGGCTTGCTGATAGTTGCTGCATGGTATACTATATATAAGTTGTAGTTTCATAGCCCATTATACTGTACATACTGTACATATATATATATCGTCGCTGGACGAGCGGCACTCTCAGGATTTCAAATAAAGAAGCGACACTTGTTTTAAGTGCAAATTTCTACGTTTCGGTTTATTTCAATAAACCTTCATCAGGAATAGAAATTTGCACTTAAAACAAGTGTCACTTCTTTATTTGAAATCCTGAGAGTGCCGCTCATCCAGCGACGATATACTTCTTCTAAGAGAGGGCATCGGGTGAAGCTACATCCTTTATAAGGGCAGGAATGCCAGGCCACACCGAATATACTTGTATATATGTCCTGTAAGGTGTGGTTTGTAGGTTTATTTCAAAGCATTTCGGGAAGCATTATGTATTGTATAAGGTAAGTAGCACTTCTACCTGTTATGGGCATATTTCCGCTACTTTGCAGATGTTTGCTCTTGCCATGACCTATTATAATATATTCTACATTCAGTTTTAGCCTCTGGAAGTCATGTCTGCTTAAATAATGATAAGCAAAACAGCCGGTAGTCCTTAGAGAGAACATAGCTCTTTGAGAGTATAAGTGTTTATTAAGTCTGTCCTTTTTAGGAATACAACTACTTGATTTCATTACCTTTCCCTCCTATATTTGTGTCTACAGGAAATTCCCAGAGAAGTGTTTGTTCTTTGTATACACTCTCTTGCATAGGTATTACTACTAATTGAAAGAAAGAACCAAGAATAATGGAAAGTTGCATTATTTACTGTATTTTCATAGAACATAATAATTGGCAGATAATTGCATAGCAGAGGTGGATTTTTGAGAGTTGGTTTTTCCACCAGCTTCAAAACATGACCCTGCTATAAAGCATGCATTTGCATACATTTCCTATGTCAAGTACAGTACTGGGTACTTATTTCCTAGCACGGCGCCCGCAATTTTGATTGTATTGATCGGGTCGGAAAAATCGCGTCGATCGCATCGCATGGCAACCAAATTGCATGCGATGCGATCGACCCGATTTTTACATTGGAATCAATGTAAAATGGTCCCTGAGACCCGATTTTACACTGATTTCAATGTAAAAACCCCCCCATTTTAATAGAACCCCCCCTCATGTTTTAAATGCCCCCCCCATGTTAACGCCACCCCACTATTGACGCCAACCCGAAGCGTGGCGAACGCAGCGTAGAGATTTGCTGAGCGTTCTGAGCTAGATCGCTCAGCAATGTGTCAGCGCTGTGTGCTGTGCAGTCTGTCAGGGCCAGTGTTCTCCGGCGAGAACACTGGCCCATACCTATTAATATCCAGCATGCTGGATATTAATCACCCAGCAACGGAGTGATGTAGGGACATTTTCTAAGCGAACTACTGAGGTCACTTAGAAAATCCCCCTAAATCCTACGTGCGTAGGCCACATTAGTGTTTACATTGTAACAGTAAGGTAACATTGTTCCTAACTGATGAAAAGTCAAGAAAAGGTATGGGTCATAGGTCAACATACATTAAGCCGACCACTAAAGATCAACAGGGCTTCACTCGATACATGCAATAGGTTGACAGGGTCGGAAGGTTGCCAAGCATTAGGTCAACAATAGGAAGGTCGACAGTCAGAATCTCAACATGGTTTTTTCACATTTTTTTATGTCTATGTTGAAGTAAGTCAACATGGGCACCGTATCAGTGTACCACTTTCCATCACATGGCTTGCTGTGCCCACCATGCTTTGGGCATGGTGCCTTGCTGAGCTTGGCACACTATACTATTCTCCCTCCAGGCCCGAGTGGATGGTAGGGTATGAAATACCGTCTGTAATGGAAAAAAATGTGAAAAACTCATGTCGACCTTTTGACTGTTGATCTTCCCATTGTCGACCTAATTTTGTGTCAACCTAAACCCTGTCAACCTTTATTGGTCAACTTTATGCCTGTCGACCTTCATGCTGTTGGCCTAGCGACTCTGTTCCATCAAGAATTAACCATTAATCATCAGTTACATTTCTTTCCAAACGAGTAGTTATTGTCAGTCCTGTACACTGGTACTTATTAATAGAAAAAATATTTACTTCAGTATAAACCTATTTTGTGCCTTGATGAAATGTAGTCATTATTGGTATGGTTGTAAAACCAACTACAGTATGGGAATTTCTTTAACAGTTTAAAGACGGTATAATCACATCGGTTTCTCATAATGGCTCAGTGTATTTAAATTTACTGAAGCAGGACATAGGTCAGTATCCACGAGACTGTGGAAACACCAATTTGTTAAGCATTATATTACATTATACATTATGCGATAAGCTCTATGATGTAGACTCTTGTTCAGCACACCAGAATTCAATATTATGTACTGCCAAAGAAACAATCTTGACATTTTCAATTGAAATTCATTATTAATTTTATCAGAGTTTCCTGTAAGCCTAGTTTATCACAGTCGCTATCTACTGGATCTATGTACACCTCTTCAGCTGCTCTTCTTTCTGTAGCATCATGTTTTTTGTCTATGGTATTTCAAATTTTAGTTAAGATTAACACAATTTATGCCTTAAGAATTTGAAGCTATAAAGTGACACAAAATGTAGTTGCCAAAAAAACATTACAGTAAAACTTAAAGAACAACATAGGTTATACTTATTCTATTTGACTTGGACAGATGCGTATTTTCGGACGGCCACCGAGTGTTCTTAGCCCCGTCTACCGTACGGATCGCTCACACCGTCCGAATGCGGTAAGACGCAGAGCGAACAGACTGTGAGTGGATGTTTCATGTGAACACCTCCTCCATCTGTGGGAACCTCCCCCATCATTCGATGGTCGCCAACCATCGAATGATGGACCGAGTGGTCAGGCAGCACCGAGTGATCCAGACCACTCGGACATTTCTCCGTATGAAAGCAGGGATATGGGCGGGCAGCTGGCATCCGGCTATGTCAGCTGTCCGCCCCCACACGTGCATCACGGCCGGATTACCATACGTACACCCAGCGCTTTCATGGGAACGCCCATGAAACGTGGGGAGTACGCATATGTTAATGAGACCAAACAGCCCTTCACGCCCCTCTCCACCCCCTGCTCGGATTGTTCCGACCTATCGTTTTCTGTATGTAATTCACTCTATATTCGGACGTGCGTGGCGTTCGCACATGCGCAGATACGCCTCTGCACATGCGCAAACACAATAGGCCCTAAGAGAGAGAGAGAGAGAGTGGTAAACAGCCAGCCAATCAGCTCCTACCTAACATTTTTCAAACAGTCTGTGACATGGCAGGTAGGAGCTGATTGGCTGGCTGTTTATCACTCCAAATTTTATCACTTTTGAAGCTTAGTACAACTGGCCCTAGATCACTTAAAAAATGCCCCTACATAGCTCCTTGTGTAGGGCATAGCGATGTGCAGCCCCGTGCCTCAATATTGCCTGGCGATTAATATCCAGCATGCTGGATAAATCTAGTTAATCGCCGGGGTCACAGCAGGGGTCACAAAGAACACTGGCCCTGACAGATCGTTCAGCGGCACATCGGTGTGTGGCACTGTGTGCTGATGCTTGATCGCTACATGTGTAGGCCCCATTAATAAAAGGGTAACCAACTGAAGATACTGTAATCTGTTGAGAAGCTATTGCATTATAAAAATAAAGCTGGGTACACCCTATGCCTTCTCTAACCAATATGGCTGTACCTGTAAAATAGGTCGGATGTATTGACCTCTGCCTGATGTCTGCCAATGGTTGTATTGAGACACTGATCAATGAGATTATTTGGAATCATAAGAATCTCTTATAGGGCCATAGTGATAGCAATGTGGAAAACACTGTCCCTGGCAGATTGCTCAGCACACAGCGCTGACACATCGCTGTGGGGTGACAAACTGCTGTGTGCTGAGCGATCTTGCTAAGCATTCTGGAGGACAAATCTCCCTGTATGTATGCTTGGTAAATGATGAACTCGGGGCGATGTGTGGTGTGAAAGTACCACAGTTTATAACCCTGGTCGACCATTCCAGAAAATTAATCCGGGTTATAAGAAGGGTTAAATGTGAATGCGCCAGACCCGGGTCCAACCCAGCTTTGCCATGTGAAAGCGGTAATAGTGTGTGCCCAGCTTTATCAAATATTTGGAAAATATCAAGTGATACAATGACCACTGAAGGCACTGTTCCATAGGTGTTTATCACTTCAGCGAATGGGCAATATAATGTTGCCTTATATGGAAGTATGGCAGTGATAAGATTATTTCAGTACAGTGATTTACGCCTATATTTTGTGCTAAACATTATAAGGGCATTTATTCCCATTTGAAGTAAAATATATGTCCGCTTAAAACAGTGAAATGCAAATATGATGTCACGCATAGGATGCTTCCTTATTCTCTAGGGAAGGCACTTGCGAGCCACATTTCTAAATATTTGCATTTTACAATTTCATTGCTAAACACAGACATATTAACTGGGACACATAAGATTTTATCCATAAATAGTGAAAGCACCATTGTTTAAGGGCAGATATTATGCACAAGGGCATTTGCATACACTTTCTAAATGTACCTGGCACACTTTCTGGTACGCGCATTCATTCATGACTTATAGGTATGCTCAGGTTGATTACTTTTATCTAAAATCTTATCACAACAACCGCTCAAACGGCGGAACAGACTGCATGGAGTGTTCACTTGCTGTTTTAGTTTTTAATCCATTTTGATGTGCTTCACTCACTGCTCAAGAGTGTGTGCAATGCATCAAAATGGCTTAGCGTATCTGCCCTTCGATGTAACCTTGCCCAATCATGGCGGTTAGTCCTGTGAGGTATGTATTGTAATGTCCTGACTTTTTAAAATGTGTGTGCATACGTTTAGCATTGCCAGTGTCATCATCACTACTTGTAGTAACAGTGAACCACATATCCTGGCTTTCTGTAGTAACAGGCAGAATGTATCATTGTTGTGTATCCTCCTTTTCCCTTGGTTTGTGAAAGGGAAAACAAGTCGCGTAACAGGTCCCCTATCCCCAAAACAGGAAAAGTAAAAGGTGCCTAGCGTTGGTTTAATGGTGATGTATCTGGCTCGGGAGGGTCAGTCTGAGGTCAAACCTGCTTCACACATCCGTGTCCTTAATATAAAGCAGGGGATATGACAGAACTGAAGAGATACTGCTGACACCTTGCAGCCTCCTGGGAAAGCGTTGAGATATTCATAAAGTACGGCTTCTGTTATAAATGCACAGATGGGTTTCTTCTGTGTCGGTACATATTGCTTGATATTTATTTAGAGCACAATGTTAGTACGCAGCCTCTATTTTCTAGCAATCTGTTGTCTTTTACATCTGTAGAAGAGCTCACAGTCTATTTTTAGAGAGTTCTGATTCAAGCATATACGTATCTATGCCAAATAATAGCTTTTATTTCTGTAGATGACAATAAATCGTATTGTGCACTTTTCCATATATGTTTTTGTCAATTTAAGTTATGAGTAGTATTTAGATATATAGTTCCATTAAATATGTAGTGCTGTGTAGAGAATATAACTCATGCCCATCTGTAATTAAACATTACAGATTACCCACTTGAATTGAAATAATTGCCAGCGACTCATCATGGTCAATTCAATCCACTGATTGGCTGCGCAGAACATGGTACAATAACATTGGAATTTGCTCATTTTCTGGGGCACTTTTCTGGGTGCAAGGACAATGAGCATTGATACAGTACTTCTTGTGCCTTCATGGCCACCGCTTAGAATTGAATTCATCATGTCAAATGCATGTGAACATGTTTGATATGAGGCGGTTAGCCAACTATTGTAGTGGAGGTCAGGAGGTGTTGTAATAGAGGATATGATATTGACCCCAATGTGTTAATTTAAGGTGAACACAAGTAAAGAGCAGGCAGCATCAGAAAAACTGTGAGTGCCATGAGTGCAAATGCTAGTAGCTATGTGAGTATTGGATCTGGTGTGCAGGGTTGGACTGGTGTGCAGGGTTGGGCTTCCCATAGGGGTGGGCTCCACTGTCTGAGGGCCCCATTCCATTCTTTAGGGACCAGGATTTAGATTATGCCACCAAATTGTACATTGTTACTTTACTAGAGGGTGGAGCAGGACCATGGATGAATATGGGGTTTGGTTCATTTCTACGGACACCACACTAAGATTTGTTGTCATCTTGCCAATCAATCGTAGCAGTACCAACACTACCCACTACTCTTTAACAGCAGGCCAAGTCTCTGTGCTGGCTGGCAACACCCCCCTCTGGTGACTTGTCATAACCTTTAAGCACAGGCCATGCCAGCATATTCATTTGGTGGTCCCTTCATGTCCCAGTGTTTCACTATCGCCCTCAGTGGGGGACAAGTGATCTGTGCTTAATTTCTAAGCGATCTAGCCCTAGAATTGTTCTGTATATGTAGGGGGCTTAACAGAGTGGGGTGGAATATCTAAGTTGGCCTCACTTCAGTTTTGCCTTGCAATTGTGGGCTTTGAAGGCTTGATAAGAGCGCAGAGAAGGATAAAGTACCAACCAATCAACTTTTGTCATTTTACAGTTTGTCTCCAAGCTGTAGTAAATGCCCCCTATGTAATAATCCATCCCTCTGTACATGACTTTAAGTGCAGCTGGAGCAGTGTGAAGAAAGAAGCACAAGTGTGTGTTTTTTTTATTACTCTTAATAATAACACTCATCACAGCTAATCGCTCTAGATTACAAGGTTTAGAAGATGATTCCATTATTTTTAAAACTTTCACCTAAATCCTATTAAGTAGAGCCACAGGGGTCTAGTTACGCACTGAAAGATAATACATAGATACTGCTGCGTAGCCTCATGTGAGATGTGCAGTGAGCAGTGATGGCCAGTGAGATGCGATAGTGTTTTTCTAATGCTTGTTAGTAAGAGGACACCTGTATCCAATGTAGTAGTTTGTATAAGAATCAGAGACAGCTGCCGTTTGCCAGTTCGATACAGAGACACAGCTGTAGTAAGTATTATCTTATTATCCTGCTGGATATCACATGTAGCCAAAACTACAGGGATTTATCTCCGCTACATTGTGATATCAGAGATAGAAATTGTTGATGCACATAACAACACCTAGACTTCAATGTAATCTGGTGGCGCTCGGCAGCTCACCTCTAAATAACTTGGCTCTTTTACAGAAGGGTGTGAAGTGCTAATTCTTAAAAACTCCCATTCCCTGTAATTGCAGTATTATTAATTAACACTTAGCATGCTTTTGTAAATTAGACAAATGGTGTGAAGTAAGTAATACACTGAATTGTTCCCTTTTGAGTTGTTTGACACTGGAATGGTTGAGAGTGATATTCCGTCATAAGTTTGTTGCCATAAATTGTGAGAAAGGTCACAATATTTAAGTAGCAATGTTCCAGCATAATACAAGGAAACTGTCTTGTTTCTTGGTTGCAATGTTTAAACATTTGTGGTTACGTACATAATTATAGCAGAAACTGCTTGGTCATACAGAAATATAGAAAAAGAAATTCAAGGTTAGTGACATTTCCCACGGAAGTCATACAACACAATGCAAAGAGGTTAGACTGTAATCTTTGTGTAAGGTACGACAATGGAATGTGCTAGCCCTGGATTAACCTACCGGTAGCAACATTCACTCATATGCTTCAGCTGTCACATTCACGACATAAGATACACATAAGGAATAGGAATAATAATTAGAAATAGTTGTATGTAATTTAATGGTACACAAAGCAATTCATTCAAATGTATCTCATACATCAATTGTCACAGTCATAATACATACAGCTCATCATATAGAATACAGGAATAGTAAATATAATGGCTGCCTACTAACAGCAAAAAAATCTGTTCAGAGAAAATAATTTCTTCAACACCTATCTCCCCATAGTCTCACGATTGCCATTTTCCCAGCATTTTGTGCATGCACAGAACAAAAATGGCCACTCGCCATCCCCCCAGAAAAGTACTAGAGTCTAATAGTGTAATAGTTTTCTCGGTACTTGTTTCCTAGCACGGCCACAATCGCGGGCATCGTGTGTCATTTTTAGTGGTATAGGACTCGAGCGACGCGATGCCCCTGATTTTCCCATTGAAATGCATTGAAAACAGTGAAAATCGTGTCGGTCGCGTCGTATGCGGCTAAAAAAGGCTTAAATGGTGCAGACGTGATGCCCACGATTTCCCCATAGGAAACAATGTTAAATGGCTCAATGTACCGACGATGCCCCCGATTTCCCATAGGGAACAATGTTAAATGACTAAATTTCACCAAATCATCATAGGGACCAATGGTAAATGGCCCAGAAACCCCCCAAAACACCCCTGAACAGTGAAATGTCCCCCCAAAAGTATTTTACGCCACCCCACGATCAACACGAACCCGAAGCGTGGCGAGCTCAGCGAGCCCGCGAGGGGCGGCGGTACGCGTTCTCCGACCTTTTCATACCCCCACTATCCACGTCGGCGTGGAGTTGAGAATAGAATAGTGTGGCGAGCGCAGCGAGCCACCGAGCCCGAAGCGTGGCGAGCGTAGCGAGCCCCTCGAGGGGACGCGGATACCTTCACAGGTAAACGCGTCCCTTTGCGGGGCTCGCTGCGCTCGCCACGCTTCGGGCTCGGTGGCTCGCTGCGCTCGCCACACTATTCTATTCTCAACTCCACGCCGACGTGGATAGTGGGGGTATGAAAAGGTCGGAGGACGCGTACCGCTGCGCTCGCCACGCTTCGGGTTCGCGTTGATCGTGGGGTGGCGTAAAATACTTTTGGGGGGACATTTCACTGTTCAGGGGTGTTTTGGGGGGTTTCTGGGCCATTTACCATTGTTTCCTATGGGAAATCGGGGGCATCGCGGCTAAATTGAGGCATTTAACATTGTTCCCTATGGGGAAATCGCGGCCATCGCACCCGATTTTTTAGTGCATGCGATGGCCGCGATGCCCCCGATTTTTCCCTTACGATGCCCACGATCATGATCGTTGTGGCCGTGCTAGGAAACAAGTACCGTTTTCTCTAATGTTCTGCTGGCTAGAGAGAAAGCGGTCTGTACTCGTGCCTTTTCTCATAATACTCCCGATATACATACATATAGATATCATCTATATATACAGTATATATATATCTAGTGTCCATTTGTATGTCCCCGAAACACTGCCATCTGGCAGCGAGTGGAACAACATCTCTTTCTCTATCACACATGCACAAACACAGAGGCAATCACAAGGTAGCAGACTAACTTCCGAAGCATTTGCTTTGAGCAGGCTTACTAGTATACAGTGTGTGTGTGTGTGTATGTATGTATATATATATATATAAACCAAAGAATGACCCCACGTGCACCCTTTTAGTGTGAGCAGCTACTCTAAAACCCCCCCTGTTAGTGGGAGGCAAAAATGGAAATAGAAACAAGAGATATAGAGAGCGCTTTTTACCACCTAATAGAACTTCCACCAATAGGAGTCAGAAATAGTACAGTAACCCAATACAATACAATGTGTAATCTTAAAACCAGAATGCTTTATTTGTGTTTCGAGAACCACATCTGGACATTGTATCCCTTTCGGAAATTTAGTATCAGTAACCCGACGCGTTTCGTCTTACAAAGACATCAGGGGTTTTACACTAGTTATGATTTCAAACGCTTAAACATGCGTGTAACACCTTCAAGGTTGGTAGGTTGTGATACCATTCCCCTCAGTAGGGCAGATTCCAAATATCCGATGTTCCCCAATGGTCTATTTATGACTCCTATGCCAATATCGTGTGGTACCCAGTCCACACTGTTGTTTTATGTGGTACGAGTCCCTGACTTTTTATACCCTGGAGGTTGTTTTCTCTATAAAATTGTTTATCATTTAATGCACCATGAAGCACACTTTCGCCACTTTTTTCTATATATATATATATATATATATATATATATATATATATATATATATATACACAAACATGCACAAAAGCACATAACACAAAATACAATACTAGCAAAAGAAAAAGAAAGACAAACTATTGGTGCTAGATAAAATAATCAATTCCATGGGAAATCAGACCACCGAAACACGTCGATCTCCTTCTCACTGCCTTATTTTGTTTATGAACGGAAAACATTATAGTGACTGTGATAATTCATTTCTCTGGGACACATCTATATTGATTTCTTCATGTTACTTCAAATGGCATTGAAACATTTAGATTTTTGCTATTACCTATGTATAAATAACATATATCATAATTATGACTAGAGATGAGCAAGATGTTCAAAACTGTAGAAGATGTTAAGCATTTGGCTGTACCTTTCACTGTTACAATTTAGCCTTATGGGTTCATAGTCCAACATCAATCACATCAAACAGCAAAATGAAATAACCAAAATGTAGTCACATCAATTGGGACAAAATAAGCAAAAATCCAATGCCAAGTGCCAACCCACAAAAACTATTAAATTGATGGCAGATAAAATCCAATTGGCTCATCTAGTCTGCCCATGAATACATATACACACTAGGGGTGAAATGTAATAGGGTGAGAGAATCAGAAAGTGAGCGATTTGGTAAGACATCTCCAGTTTATTTAAAGCGGCAATCATTTACACTGCAAAATCAAACTGGGTTTGCAGTGTAAATGATTGGCGCTTTTAAAATACTGGAGATTTCTTACCAAATCTCTCACTTTCTGTTTCTCTCACCCTAGGTGTTTTTTTTTTCGTGGGGAATCCAATTAACTTGTATATGTTTGAATTATGGTAGGAAAATCATTCAAGTATGGGCATAATACACAAAGTGTGGTATGCAATCCGGGATCATGGCTGTTGATCCCCGCTGACAGCCGTGATCCTGGCCCGTTTGCGGTCAGATCGACCACATAACGACAGACGGGATTCAATGTCCCATCTGCCGCTCCTCTTAAAGAGGGCGTGGCCGCGAAAACTGCCGTGGATTGTCTATGTGCGTCCAGGATTACGACAATCCATTGCCGTTATCGGTGGAACGGGCCCGTCAGCTTCTGAAGTCGGGCCCGTTCTGCCATGATCCTGCATCAATGCTGTTTTTAAAGACAGCATTGAATAGGGAGCAGTCGCTATATCCCACGTCGGAAATAGCGGCGTCACATTGCATACCCCCCAAAGGCCACAAAGTTAGGGCCTGGTGGGAATCAAACCCATGCCTTCAGTTCTGGAGGCATTAAGGCTAACCATTGCACCATCTGTAAAAAGTAGTATTATTCTATTTCAAGTTTGGCTCTTTATTAGTTGTTCAAGATAGTGTTCCTGGAAATTTGCCCCTATGTAACACTTCCTTCTTCACCGCAATACCCGATTCGCACAAAATGTCATCACAATGTCACTCTTGTCTGATTACTGTAGTTATTATGTGGATTATACCATCACTACGTTAAGCTGCTACTTTTTAACATCTTTACATGCTCTTTTATTATTTATTTGTGTGTGTTTGTATTTATATATATATACACATTTTTTTAATGTATTTTAAATATTTCCTAACTTTTTTATATTCAATAACATTATGCTTTTGATTTCTTTGGTTATTTTGGGACGTTTTAGTTATGCATTCTGTACAGTATATACAGTATGTGACACCTATTTGCCATTGTGTAACCCCAGTAACACTTTGTATTCAAGTATACGAAGCAGCATTAAGAAGTACACGGCTTGACAATGCAACCTTCATCTCTTACTGAGTTTATTCAGGACAATATATATATATATTTAATACACTTAAATGTACGCCTAACCTTTTTTTTTTTTTTTTTAAGTGATGTCTATAACATAAAACTTAATTAATTTTTTTGGGATAAATCTCTAAGCTAATTTAGTTTGTTAGATAATTTATCTAATAGAATGTATTAAACATGTATGTTAATCACGAGCTATTTATCTCTTTATTTTCAAAATCCATTTATACAGTAGTTATTTTTATTATTATTAGAATTTTATTTATAAGGCGCCACAAAACAAAAATAGAGTACAAATAAAGAGCGCCACAGTTCAATACACATTACAGCTTAAATAGTGAAGACTCAATCAACATACTATAAGATGCTTGAGGCCAATGATGGAGATGAGTATGCAGACGAAGATGGTCACTGAGGGGGTTATTCTAGTCCATTCTTTCTGACAAAATCCTTCTTAGATGGACAAAACCATGTGCACTGCGGGTGGGGCAGATGTAACTTGTGCAGAGAGAATTAGATTTGGGTGGGGGTTTTCTTCAAAGTGAGATCTATATTGAAGTGTAAAATCATGCAGTCAGTATTTTCCCTGCACAGAAACAAAATAACTCACCCAAATCTAATTCTCTCTGCACATGTTACATCTGCCCCCCTGCAGTGCACATGGTTTTGTCCATCTAAGAAGGATTTTGTCAGAAAGAATGAACTAGAATAAACCCCTGAGTGTTTGAGTATAGGAGAGCTGTGAGTGAAATGTGAAGAGAAGAGGGCTTTGACAACAGGAGGGAAGAGGGCCCTGCTCGGAGAAGCTTACAATAGTAGGAAGGGGAGACAGACAGATTACAAGAGGTGCAAGCAAGTGGGTGGTAGCTAGATAGCAGGATGTAAACAGGCAAGGGGTCGGAGAACCAGCTAGTTTATGCAGGACTAGTTTATGCAGTGGAAGGGTATGCTTTGATGAATAGGTGAGTTTTCAGTGCCCGTTTGAAGCTTTGCAAGGTCGGGGAGAGTCTAATGGAGCGAGGGAGAGCGTTCCACTGAAGGGGTGCAGCACGGGCAAAGTCCTGTACTTTAGCGTGGGAAGCAGTGATCAGGGTGGAGGAGAGACGACAGTTGTCGGCCGACCGTAGAGGGCGGGACGGTGTATGAATGGAGATGAGGTTAGAGATATATGGAGCAATGGAATTAGAGATGGCCCTCTATGTGAGTGTAAGGTGTTTGAAAAGGATTCTGTAGGGGAATGGAAGCCAGTGCCGATTTTGTTGAAGGGGAGTGGCAGAATTAGAGCGGCGGGTGAGGAAGATAAGCCTGGCTGCAGAGTTGAGGACAGATTGGAGAGGAGCCTGTTGGGATCGAGCGAGGCCGGTGAGGAGAGCATTGCAGTAGTCGAGTCGTGAGATGACCAGTGAGTGGATGATAAGCCTACTGTAGTTGCACTCTGTGAGAGAAAAGGCCTGATGCGAGCAATGTTGCGTAACTGGAACCGGCAAGAATGGGCCAGGGCTTGGATGTGTAGTGCAAAGAAGAAGGAGGAGTCAGGGCCGTCTTTTCGTATGGGCTTAATGGGCACTTGCCCAGGGGCCCCAGGTGTATAAGGGCCCTATGCTGATAGCTGAGGATCCCCTTTTTCCAGGGATACCAGAATTTTGAAAATCGGCCCTGGGGAACTGGAGATATCCAACTTCAAAGCAGCAGTCCACATCCGACCTGTTAAATGCAATTCCCAGTCATGTTTCTCAGATTCTCTCTGACTTAGAGTTTTTCTGAGAGTATATTCCAAAAGCTGGGACTCTCCCCTTTCTGTCGACACTAGGGGCTTGTCTCTGTCATGCCCACAACCAGAGATATCAGCCTTCCAGCAGCTGGTCCCTGCTCCAGCTCCAAACTTCTGGTGTGCAGTTTTATATTTTTGTTATTTTTGCTCTGGCTCCTGATCTCTGATCCCCAAGTTCCCAGCACCTCCTGAAGGTTGGGACTCTAGGTTTTTATACTATTGAAGGCTAAGAAATCTATTTCCTAATAATGGCGATATCTGCAGTCAAACAAGCTGCCCTTCCACCAGAAAATAACGATTATTAAGTCCACTCCATTATCAGAACCCTCCCCTGCGTATAAAACACCCCCTACCTCCCTGGAAGTCATTTACAAGGGACCCTTCATACAGCTCAGTGCCCCCTTTCACACGTTAGTGTTCTCCCTCCCGCCACCTCTGCAGTAAAGGAGTAATTAGCAGAAGTTACTGCTCCAGGTCCTACATGTTGAATGGAAGATAGAGCACCCCCTGCCACCCGTGGGACATTAAAGCTGCTGCTGATAGCACCCCCCACTCCTAGGAGGGGAGAATGGGTAAGGGCCCCAGTGCATTGCGTTGCCCAGGGGCCCACACTGCTGTTAAGATGGCCCTGGGAGGAGTCGAGAGTGACACCCAGGCAGTGGAGTTGGGGAACGGGGGAGATGATAGTGCTTTTAACAGTGATAGAGATATTAGTAGGGGGCATAGCAGTAGTACAAATGAGTCACCTTCACCAGCAATTCATTTGAGCAAAATAATATAGATACATTTCGTGTAGGAATCACTATTTATTATGTGAGTTTGATCAGCTTTTCTACCTGTCCGTTGATTTTATTTATCATCTCTTAAGGTTCCTGATAAATTGTGCCCCCTCTGTCGTAGGGGACATAGGGTCAAATTTGGCCAAAGTGTGGTTTAAAAATTATTATTTACATTGGTGTTCTCTAGTTATAAAAATGGCGGGAAATGAATTTATGTCTGACTAGTTTGGCCTGGGGATGTCTAATGGTGGTATGCACATTATCTTGTAAGGTTAAGACAGTGGTTCTCAAATTCGGTCCTCAGAACCCCACACAGTTCCTTAAGCCCAACATGACCCTCTCCAGGAGGGACATAATGCTCTATTCCTGGACTTCCCTGGTAATTTATGATTACCATAACCTGAGTTGAACACCTTTCTTATCCATTAACCTGTTCACCATTAAGAGGGAAGTCCAGGAACAGAGCGATGTGTCCCTCCTGGAATAGGTCATGTTGAGAGGTATGCAGTTCACGTTTTCCAGGTCACCCGACAGGTGCACTCATTACTCACTGACACATTTAAAAGATCCAAAGATGATTCTAATTATTTCACTTGATTCTATGAGGAGACCTGCAAAACATGCACTGTGTGGGGTCCTGAGGACTGAGTTTGAGAACCTATGGGTTAGGGTATAGTACTGGTATAGCCGAATAAGGGGCCTTATTCTGATCGGTGCGGCCGGATCCGAATATGCGGCCAGGACCGTGCGTGCGAAACCCCGCCTTCCATACGGATCGCCAACTCCGTCCGTACGCGGTAAGAAGCTTGCCGAACGGACCGCACATGTATTTTTCATGGAATACGCCTCCTCCATCTCAGGGAACCCCCCCCCCATCATTCGATGGTTGCAGACCATCGAATGCAAGACCGAGTGGTCCACCAGCTCCCGCAACCTCAGACCACACGGACATTTTTCCGTGCAAAAGCAGGGATCTGGGTGGGCAGCTGACATCCGGCGATGTCATATGTTCGCCCCCTACACGTGCGTCACGACTGCATTACCATGCGTACGCCCAGCGTTTGCATGGGAACGCCCATGAAACGCAGGGCGTATGCATATGGTAATGAGCCCAAATAGCCCTTCACGCCCCTCTACACCCCCTGTTCGGAGTGTTCACATTTCATGCGGCATTTGGCCGTACGCCCCGCTCGCACATGCGCAGAGACGCCTCTGCACTTGCGCAGACACAAAACATCGGCGGCACGAACGCACGCGGATATTACCGCACCAACCAGAATAAGGGCCCAGGTTCTTTAACTGCACATTACTATACAGTATGTTGGTTCAAAATATAGAAAGGGGTACAGATGATTGATAAATAACTACTTAGTTACAGTTATTTCGTTCATTCAAATCCCAGATAAGATGCAAAACAATTATTGTTTGATGAATGAGTTCTGTTAAATGTTCTTTTAATTAATCCTGGAAAACCTGTGACTCTCAAGGTTTTCATCTGCAACTCCTATATGCTTTGCCAGATAGATGATAGCCAGCAGGGTATGCTGGGACTTGTAGTTTCATAACACTAGGAGGGCCACAGGTTGTCCAGATATTTTTTAAAGCATAATTGCAAAATAAGGTATGTGAAAGTAGCGGTGGCACACTGCGCTGTATTATCACTCAAGCAAAGTGAAAAGAGTGCTGCTGCAGCTGGAAAATCACTCAGTTTCCAGTCCTCTTTGTTGGCTGAGGTAATGCCCAGTTAATGGAGATTTCTTCACTTGTAATCCTGTTGGTTTCAGACAGGGATTTCCTGAGATGCTTAAAAAAAAAAAAAGAGAGAAAAAAAAAAAAGAACAGGACATCAGCACCGAAAGTGCCAATAGGACAGATATGCTCATGAATTTAAATATTTGTTTGAGTTTACTCCATATTGAATGTAGACAATATCAGAGGAGAGGAGAACCCCCTGTTTCACATAGATTGCACTGTTTGGGCCTAGGGCACAGGGAAATTACAAAGTGGCATTTCCAAGGTCACATAGAGCTTACATGAGCAGTAAACTAGATTAAATTCCAAAGGCTATGATTTTATCGCATGGTACTCATTAAAATAGAATTTCTCCTGTAAATTGCAATGTATTCTGTATTACAAACATACTCTACTACAGAAATGACATATGTAGAGTGCTTTGACAGCTGTGGTGCACGAAAATATTCTGCTTTGTTTCATGCTGATTTTTTGACACTAAACGGACATTAAAAGTAGTTTTAAACATGTGTCCATTTATCAAAGCATTACTTGCCATTATGATCGCTGTTTGGCTGACTCTCATTATGTACCACTGAGAATTTGGGGAAATGTCTGTCAAAACTGTCAATGCTTTGAATGGACATATTACATTATTCAGCTTGATTACTGCATAGTTTACCAGCCTGTGTAGGAAGAATGTACACAGTGTGGAGCACATTTGTCTGTATTTGCATTACTCGCTGTGTCTGTTTCATTAGAATAGAGAATAGAGCATCAGGGGAAACTACAGTTATGCTGCAGCATGGTTGTCAATGACCATGTCCTCCCTCGTCTGAACATGCTTAGACAGGGAAGAGGGCATAGCATTCACACTGGACGATATTGTTCACAATATTGTTCAGAAAGACCTTTCTGAATGATATTGTGACCAATATCGTCTAGTGTGTATGGGCCTTAAGTCACCAGTGTTCAAGTATGGATATCATTAAAATCTGTATTGTAATAGTGTAGTTCTTGAAACTTTGCTCTATGTTGTATCCAGGGCTGTACTTGGACGTGGAGCTCACACGCCTTATTCTCGTGATTGCATATACAGGTTGGGTATACCTTCTTCGGATATCCCATATCCAAAATATTCAGAAAACCGTAGGTTTCATGATATATCATTTTTTTTTGTTTACCCCCCACGAACATCTCGTAACCCGTAGTGAACAGCCGCAAAAGGAAAGAGAAAGGAATAGAGAGTAAAGACAAAGGCTGCCGCGGACGCCAAGGGACAAAGTGGACATTGGGGTACCGCTAGGGGACCAGGTAAGTATGAAGAAAAAAATATTCCGAAATCCGCCATAATCCCTTATCCAAAATACTCCTGGTCCCGAGCATTTCGGATAAGGTATACTCAACCTGTATATTATTTTGTAAAATTTGGGATATAAGAATCATAGATACATAGAATTTAAGGATTGATAAAAACCACAAGGCCCATTTTGTCTGCCAATATTGATTTTTAAAATTTCAGACCCTATTTATGTCTTTTTTCCAGATTCATGATAGCATTATGGCTACCTTTGTCATGTTTATATTCTCTCTCTCTCTCTCTGGGGGCGATTCTCTAACACAGAAATGCGATAATATACCTGTTATTGGGGTTTTCACAGCATTTCTGTATGCTCTAACCCCCCTCTACAGCAAAAGCTGGCGATTCCCTGCAGAAGCCTATGGGCTTCTTACCGCAGCGCTGTGTGAGGAATCCATCGCGGATCCCTCCCAGCATGCTCCGCGACAGGCATGCACAGATGGACTGCCGAGTCACAGACCCGGAAGTCCAGTACCGGCAACGCATCACAAGGGACAGCTCTTATCGCAAGAGCTGTCCCTTGCGTTAATAACCACATATGTTAGAGCATATGTGGTTATTAATAATGCGATGCCCCGCGATAATGGGCAGCAGATGTTACAACATCCCGCCCTCTCTCTCCCTCTCTCTCTCTCTGTCTCTCTATATCAGACTACTGCCTCTGTCGGAACGCTATCCCACCTGTTTACTGCTGGTATTATTTCCTAAAAACCCACTGCCTCTCTCTTCGCTCCTTCTGTAGAATAGCTCCCACCTGTATCTAGCTATATAACCCATGATGTTTTTATCCTGTCCCTCTTCTCCCTTCTCTGCACCAAGCTGTGCATATTAGGGCCATATATGCATAGATCCGCTGGTGCTAGTGTGCTCTTGCGTGGGTACAATGAGGAGACAGAAAATGGCATTGTCAACTGTTGGCGTTAGAGAAGAAGATGTAGGGTTTTGCAATGACAGGATGGCGGTTTGTTCCACATATCCTGACAGATAAACTAATAATCATATGAACTCTTGACAGTAATCTGTGCCTCGCAGTGCTCAACACAACCCCCTAGAAATAGGGATGGACATCGGAAGCCCACCAACAAATGGTTTGGCTTTCACCACTGAAACCTTTGATGCAAAGGTAACTAACCATTTCCATCAAAAGAATTTGATGGGAAAAATACTTTTCAATAGTTCATACATGTACAAACAAAAAAAATTCTTATGCACAATATCGACCCATAGACGTTTCACAATGTTAAATAGCTGAATTCAGCTGTATTTTAACATCAAATGGTCATTGCTTTCGCACCATTTAATGGATCACAAGGAAAATAATGATGGTGTTAGTTAAACCATTCAAATTCAATAGAAACGGTAAAGAGACAGGTTTCCAGCTATGGGAATGGCCTGCTAGTACCTGTCCAAACCAGTTTTATAAGCACAATTAAATATAAATGAACACTATCCTAAAAAATAATAAAAATGTTTAATGTAAAAAATGCTATGACTTTCCTATACCTGCCGGAGGATTTGAATATGTATGTAATATATTCAGTGTACAGATCTCTACAAGCGAAAGCTGATTATGGCTGCTTATCTCCCCTCCCACATTTTCAATCCCTAGTTCCCTGGGGCAAGTTCTCCTGAGCTGCTGTAAAACTATTAGAATAAGACCACCCTGTTGTTTGCCTTAGATTATAGCTGTGCTGGAGCTGTCAGTGGGGACCCTAGGCAGATGCGGAAAATGATGGCAGCACTATTTACAAAGGTAGACAGAACACTATTTGCAAGGAATTGACATTTATTTTTTATTAAAATTATTTTCCAATGCTGGATGGATTAAAACACTGTCAGTGTCAGACACTACTGTGTCAAGAGCAGGAATCCAGGACCGGTTTTTTTTCTATTGAACTTATGGATAACTTGTTACCTGCACAGGAATGACAATGTAGTGCTGCTTATTAAATAGTGATGCCCATTTCATTCAAGTTTATTTTTTGAGTAACTATACAAGAGTTGTGAGCAGTGGTGTAAGTAAGCTGTGGCAGCCACTGTGGTGGCTTGGGGGAGCCGCCGTCTGTGGATCGCACAGCAGCAAGTGCCCCCCGCCCTGCTCATTTACGACTTTATCTTAATGAATGCCTGCAGCCGCCACTTAACCGGGGACTGACAGCAGTGTCTGTTTCTGCTCATTGGCGCTCCTGCACACAGGACAGTGCAGGAGCCCAGCAGCAGCAGACGCAGTGTGCAGGTGGCGGGCCATGTACAGCGGATGCAGTAGTGGGCGAGCGGCGGGCCACGGGCTCTGCATGCAAAAGAATCTGCCTGGGAGGGACGCAGTCCCGTCTCCTTCACCTCCATGTGTGGTGCCTGGGAGGGCCACAGCCCCGTCTCCTTTACCTCTGTGTATGGATGCCGAGTGCGTGTGTGTGTGTGTAAGGGGGGGATTTTTGGCGGGGGGGGGGGAGGGTGTGTGTGTGCAAAATTTAAAGCTACGCCACTTAAATAAGATGAAACAAGACGAAGGACATATGTTTTGGGTGTCAGTCCGTTATCAGTGATAACCATACACTGTGCAATTGTAAGATTTTAATCATACATCCTTCGCCATCCAAGAAAGGGGGGGAAGATGTGTCAGAAACACATCTATTTTGTTCCTATCCCTCCTGCGACCTAAAAGTGGAATATGAACTGGCACGTTCCTGTATTACATAGAACGTTCCTCTTCTCCGCCTCTGGTAATATGCACCGATCTCACTGAACGATAGATAAAGCAGTGGACCCTTCACCAAGGTTCAGTTTCCCTTAGAAGTGACACAAAACACCAAATACACCCCTTATCTGGGATAGGCGTCTCCTCTTCTCCGACCGGTCTAAGCTTTCCAATATAAAGATTCCACGGGATCCTTTATGAATTCCCACGAACAGGCTCCGTGCAGTGGTATATCATATGAAAATAAACAATGGAACCAATATAGTGTGACACTGTATTTAATTTATAAAAAGCATGAAAATGAACACAGGTAAAATTCCATAAAATCTTCTAAAAACAATTCATGATGCTGGAAGGGGGATAACACAATTACCGGAGTCGGTGGAGAACTCGTTGGAATGGAGCTCTCAAACAGGCGCTAGTAAAGGACGTCCCGGGCACTCTCCGACTAGGCAAGCTGCAGGCGATCCCGGCAAAGGTGTCCTCCCGACTCAGCGGGTGTACGTAGGTCCGACGCGTTTCGACCGACACTTCGGTCTTTTTCAAGGATGTAATGAGTCCATATACGTTGTCCCTATTTAAGGGATAAATGTCCAATCACAGATGAGCAGTTCCGTTCACTCGTAAGCAGCGTCGCGCGTTGTCTTGGAGACTGTTACGGCTAGTGA
Organism: Crinia signifera; assembly: GCF_055691185.1. Taxonomy (NCBI): domain Eukaryota; kingdom Metazoa; phylum Chordata; class Amphibia; order Anura; family Myobatrachidae; genus Crinia; species Crinia signifera. The sequence goes on from NC_139218.1 coordinate 132,467,111, forward strand.
TCACTGCCCCGCTTCCGTCCAAATCTTATGTATGGTTTCACCCCACTTCCGGATGAGCGGACTTTGTCTGTATCAGTTGTTTCTATTGTCGGCAAATGGATCTTTGCGGCAATACTGATCATTGGTGCTGTACGGAAGTTCCATACTTGAATGTAATCACAGGATGCATGATAAGAAGCAAAAAAATACAAATTAGTAAGAATATCCATATAACAATGTAAATAATCATTAATTCTTTAGCAGCTGGATATAATATATATATAGCAGGTGATTAAAAAGATTTTTCCTTAAACAGCAACATATTTGATAAAAAACGATGATAAAAAATATGGGTATAAAAACTAAAGAGTAAAAATTACAGGAACCATTTTATCTCGAAGTCCTTATTAAGACCATGAGGATGAAGAGTGTTCAGGTTATAGATACATTTCATTTCTTCTCTGGCCAATTGTGATACTTTGTTTTTCTTCCTGATGTCATCTTTAATTTCTTTAATACCCACAAATCTGACAATATGGTTTATATTAGAATTATGTGCAATTTTAAAATGGTGGGACAAACTATGAGTTTCAAGACCTTTTTTAATGTTGTTTAGATGTTCAGTTATTCTGGTCTTGAAGGGTCTTGATGTGCGTCCAATGTAAAAGAGATTACATGAACACTCTATAGCATAGATAACATTAGGTGTGTTACATGTAATAAAATTTTCTATATTAAAAGTGTTATGGTTGATTGTTACTTCAGTAGTTTTTGAATGTCCGCCACTTTTCACCATCTTGCAGCCTCTGCATAGGCCACACCTGTGGAAGCCTTTAGTGCGAATTCTACCACCTTGATTCGCTGTGGTAAAAGTGCTTCTGACTAGCTTGTTTTTGATATTTGGGGCTTTCTTATAAATAAATTTCGGAGCTTTCGGCAGAAGTGTTCCTATAATAGGGTCTTTTAGTAGGATCTTCCAATTCTTCCTGAAGGAGGTTTCTACAGTTTTGTGCTGGGCGTTGAAGCTCGTAATAAAGGCCCAATTGAAGTTTTCATTGGTTTCCTCTTTAGATGGTCTAGGTTTTAGAAGAGTCTATCTATACCCTCAGTTTCCTTTACAGTTTCTGATATTTTTTCTATTTCATAGCCACTTTGGATAAATCTTTCCGCCATATTGCTCGCTTGTTGACTATATATTGTTGTGTTGGAACAGTTACGTCTAAGGCGTTTAAACTGGCCTCCTGGGATAGCATTTAGCCAGGTATTATGGTGGCAGCTATTTCTTTGTATGTAAGAAAGACAGTCGGTGGGTTTTGTAAAAGTTTTTGTTTCCAGGTGGCCGTTGTTCTCAAAAATCGTGATATCCAAAAAGTCTATACTCGAATGGCTGATGGTGAAAGTCAGCTCGATGTTCTCATAATTTGAGTTTAGATGGTCACAAAAGGCTTTAAGATTGAGATCATTGCCTCGCCATATAAAGATGATATCATCTATGTATCTGGACCAGGATACCAGGTCCGCCATCCGTTTACTGTTTACTAAGTGTTGTCTCTTATTCAGTTTCCTACATGGTGCGTCATAGTGTACACCCACCTGCCTCAGCTTCTGGGATATTGCTAGATTTACAGGGAGATCACCACTTTCAATTAAGTGATCACCACTTTTAATTATGTGACGTATTTTCGACCAGTTGAAAACACTTAACTTTTCTCTGTTTGTAGGTTGTATTTACATTCAGCCTATTCAATTAAAGTGTTGATTACTACCGACTAGTAAAATTCAGCATGGTCGAAAAACATGTGGATCTGTGAATTTCTCACCGATCCATGTGTTTTTGTCTAAATTGCGCCGTTTTCAACATTTTTTTTGTAATTTTTCGTCAATGCAGTTTGGCTGTAAAAGAAATTGAAATCGCATTGGTGAAAAAGGACTGAAAACCATGCGAAAGTGTCTGCAATAGAACACTAGAATCCATTTCTTTTTGAGTAGCCGAAAAAACTGAATATCCCCCATTTCCGGGTGTACTGCTCGGCCTTTATTTTTTAGTTTATATTTTAAAATAATAATGAAAGTTAATGCATCTGTACGGTCTGTATTTCATGTGTCACAAACTATTTTGTGAGTTTTAATGAAAAAAATAATGTTGATCTTTTTCCACGTCAACCTAATGCAGGCATTCCCAACCACGGTCCTCAAGGCACACCAACAGTGCAGGTTTTAGTGATATCCAGGCTTCAGCACAGATGGTTTAATCAGAATCACTCAGGTACTAATTAAGTCACCTGTGCTCAAGCCTGGATATCACTAAAACCTGCACTGTTGGTGTGCCTTGAGGACCATTGTTGGGAATGCCTGACCTAATGCATGTTGACCAATTTTAATGTGTCGACCTTCTGTCTGTTGAGCAATAGTGGTTGACCTTTTGACTGTTGAACAAAACACTGTAGACTTAATGACTGCATACCATTACTGCCTCCCTTGGCCACATCTCCAACATCACAGGATCATACAGGTGACTTCCTACTTGTCATCAGTCATACTCTACAGAAATGGTCATGCAACTCTGGCCAGGGGAAAAACGTTCTCTCTGGTGGTGCCAGAAGGTTCCTTAGTTCTCAGAGGCCTCCAATGCAGTGCACCTGCTGCAACACAAGTAGCTCCGCTACTGGGATGGGTACCTTGCAACTGCCTGCAAACACAGAACATCTTCTAAATTCTCTCTCTCCAGACTTTTATTTCATTTAAATTATCCCACACCGCAAAAACAAAATGTTACTTCTGCATTCTATGGGCAGTATTCAATGAGAAAGTTCTCCGTGCATGGAGAGCGTTTTATTTCGCTCTCCATGCACTCTCCGTGTTTTAACTGAGATTCTCCCTGTTCCGGAGCCTCCTGCTCCCACTATTTAATGTATTTAAGACTCGCCGCCACTCGCGGCGAGTCTTAACCCCTGCAGCGGACGAGCGTCCGCGGCAGGGAGCTTTCAGGGAGCCGGGGGACGGAAGCAGCCAGAGAGATTAAAGTCTCCCTGGCTGCTCCAGAGGAATGTGGAGGGGAGATGGGCTCCCCTGGACCCAGGCAGCACAGGCTGCCCCCCCCCCCCTATAGCCAGCGGGGGACCCAGTATTCACTGCACCCGATCGTGCATATTAACGATCGGGTGCAGTGAATATATGAATATCTAATGAGCGGCTCGAGCACTCCGGCCCCCTGCTGGCTGCACTGTGTAAAAAATAAAAAAATAAAAAAATATATATATTTTTTAAATTAAATATATATTCATGTGCTATAAGCACATGAATAAAAATAACATGCCCCTTCACAGAAAAAAAAACCTGATTTTTTTACACCAAAATTAAAAAAAAAAACCTTTTAGTTTAAAAGTTCACATTCCAGATCTCCATCAAAAGATGGAGAATTTCTACACGGAGAGAGACGTAGAAAATCACTTAGAAAGACGGAGAATATTTCACATTGAATAGGGTTGCTCGCTTTTGGAGAGCAAAATGCTCCGTCCAAGGCGAACAAAGCACAAATTCTCCATAAAACACGGAGAATTTTTCTCATTGAATACTGCCCTATGCCAAACTAAACATATTTATCTGCTGAAATTATCACTAATTGGGAAACACCCATGATTCCTTAATCACCTAAATCCTTCATTTGTCTGGTGCAACCCCAGAGCTGATGATACTTTAGTCCGCATGTTCAGACCTTTACCTGGATATGGGAGAATTCGCCCTAGTCTTGTGGACACTCTGGGTGAGTAGGCGAGAATTCATTCTAAATGAGGATTTATGTATTCTGCAATCCAATTTTCTTACTTGCCATCCATCCAATTGTAGTTATTAGGGATGAATTTGTGCATTAAAAACGTTTTGAACCAATGAAACCAATGAACCAATTCAGCCTAGTTACTGAACGATTACTGGTGGGTGAATGGGTCATGCTCTAAAGTATATATGTTTTACACTCGAGTGCACTTTAAGCTCAGTTATAGTGCTTGTTGCCCATTGAAGAGCATATGGCTTAGTCATATAATAATACATCCTAATTATAGTCTAATAATATTTATATTCTTATTAACCTCTTTCTTTCGGACGCATCTGAAATGAACAGAAAACAGTGACTACTGAAATGGTTTAGTAATCTCACCAAATCGGAAAGCGGTAGCCAAGATGATGACATGAATTGCATCATCATGCTCCACCCATTATGACATAATGAAACAATTGTGCATCGGTTGAGCGTTATTAGATATCACTCCATATAGGTCCTGTCCCTGCCCTAACTGAGCACTTTGAGGGGAGCTCTGAAACCTAAGCAAATTTTAACCTCCTCTTGTACTTTTATATATGTCAATGACATCAATAGGGGGGTAAGGACAAGACCAAGTGAGAGCCCATGAGGGGGTGACACCAAAATAGCAGAGCTGTTGCTATTTTGTTGTCACCCCATAGGATGGTGTCACCGAGCAGCAGTCGTAACAATAAAGAATGACCCATAAATGTGCATGTCATCTACATCTAGACTGAGGCTGCCCAGCAGCTACCAGAATCTTGCGCAAACCATACCCCTTTGTGTGTACGCGTTCAATGCATGCAATCCTGGCTGGCTGACATCGACATCAGTGATTCCCAAATATGTCACTGTTTTTATGTTCATTTCTAACATTTTCACACACAGTCACTAATTTACATTGACATTTGCTATTTGCCGAAAGTATGGGGGATAAGCAATAACAGGTCTCACAGTATGTTTAAAATAACGCACTTAACAATAACATGTTCCTCTTAGAACAGTGCAGGTAAACATCATAAAGCTAACTTCTTTGCATAGCACTACCCAGAATTCCTGGCAGCAGTTGGGAGTAATGTATGCTGCTCTGTCTGAGAAATGCAAATGTCAACTTTATTCCTTCTCTTACATTCAGGATTGATGCAAACTCAGCAGAAAATAGAGCAATTTGTACAAACAACCCCCTATTCACACATGTACTTTATGTTAACAGATTGATTTTGATGTAATCATGAGTACAGTTGCTGAAATGCTGAACATGTGCAATTTAGGGATAAAGATGAGCAGAATACCTTCCATTATTTCTCACAATGTGACATTTTGAACTTTTGTGTATTGTTTTTGACGTTGTTGTGGCTTTAAAACAACATTAACAGCCTAGAAAATAATGTGTCCATACTTTCCATGATAATAAGCTGCATCACTGCAGTGGTCATTGGTTAATGCAGAAAACCTCAAACGCGTCATTATCCTGATGAAAACTGGTTTTAAGACTACATACGAAATGCTACGTTAGTGTTTTCCAGTAAAACACTGTAGCATAGCATTTCCTATGCATATACAGTGGCAGTTTCGCACAAAATATGGGCATGCAGCACATAATTTTAATCAGCTGAAGCTGCTTGTGCATCCTATTTGCTCTGTTTCGCAAATAAGACACATAGTTACAGAAAAAAGGTGCATGCAAAAACACTCGGTGCTACCAAGTCAAATAGAGTTCACATATTGGACCCAATTCAGGTTGGCCTGCAGATGCTGCCCATACGAATGCCCCCCCTGCTGCTGCCGATTCCCCTTGGTAACATGAAAGGGTATGTGTAACGAAAACACATCCCCTCACCAATGTTCCCTCTAATTTTACGAAGGCTGTGTGCGGCAAAAGATTTTGGCTGTGCAACTTTGGAAGGAAATTAAAATTTTTGTGCGTCACTTATATATAACTGGAAAATGACGTTCAGCATTTGTGTTAACTTTACTTCAAAATGATATTAAACATTTAAACATTCAAAACACAGCACACAATGTAGTTAATGGGTGAAACACACATTAATTGAGTCCACAACTGCAAAAAGGGACCACTGCTGCTTTGTGCGCTCTGTTGTAATGTCTGTGCGCACACTCGTCGAGTTGTGTGTGCGCGCACGTGCGCACAGCTTAGAGGGAACACTGCCCCTCACATGCCTCCGCTGTAAGAGAAATCATTAGATGGTCGCTGAACATTGAATGATTTTTCCTACCTTCGCAAAGAGAAGTCAGTGAAAACTGACTTTATTTGCGTGCATCTAGATGGGTGGTGGACGTCTCGGCCCTCCCGTGTACCCGCTGGGCGTTTCCAAGGGTGTTTCCTATTCCCTCCACCATCCGTCCCTCGCAACGAACAGCCGGCGAGCGTGTAACCTCGCCGAGGCCATTCGTTGCTGGGTCTGCACATGCGCAAATACTCGCTTTTGCACACGCCGACACCAATTATCGATTTAACCAGAATCATGCCCGTTATGTGCAACGCGACTTGCAGTGCACAGAGGATACATGTATGTGGACAAATCTGTACATACGCACATGGGATTCGGTATGAAATCCCGATGGTCAAAATACCGAATGGGTCAAAATCCCGACAAGGACAAAATCCCGACATGTACAAAATCCTGACATTTAAAATCCCGACAGGGTCAAAATCCCGACATATAGAATGTACAGGTGAAACAGTCTACATGACTTTCCGTCGACAGGTGCGAGGTTGACATGGTTTTTTTCACTGTTTTTTTACCCGAATGTCGACAGTCGACATGGACACAGTTGGAAGTGAACCACAGCCCCTCGCTTCGCTCGCTATGCTTCGGGCACGGTGCCTTGCTGCGCTCGGCACACTATTTTCTATCCTAGTGGATGGTAGGGCATGAAATACCACCTGTCGGCACATGTCGGTTCAAAAAACAGTGAAAAAAAACATGTCGACCTTGCACCTGTCGACGGAAAGTCATGTAGACTGTTTCAGCTGTACATTCTATATGTCAGGATTTTGACCCTGTCGGGATTTTAAATGTCGGGATTTTGACCCTGTCGGGATTTTGTCCTTGTCTGTATTTTGACCCATTCGGAATTTTGACCCTGTCGGGATTTTGACCGTCGGGAATTAGCATATCTAGTCTGCCCCTTTTTTAAACATGTTACCTCAAACCATATTTGATCCTTATTTTTTTGTAAGGATATCAATATGCCTATCCCAAGCATGTTTAAATTGTACTACTGTATTTGCCTCTACCACCTCTGATGGGAGGCTATTCCACTTATCTACTACTCTTTCTGTGAAGTAATTCTTCCTCACATCTCCCCTGACTCTTTCTCCCTCTAGTTTCAGTGCATGTCCTCGTGTTCTGTTGCTCCTCTTCCTGTGAAGAATGTCTCCCACCTGTACCTTGTTAAAGCCCTTGATATATGAGTAATACACAGTGCGCTATTTGATTGCATCTAGACTTATAGGAATATGAAGTAGAAATGCGGTCAGTGAGTGCATAGCAAGAAAACTGTTGGCTAATCAGAGTTGAAGTGGAAATATGCCTGTTCGAAAGGTAATTTTGCAGAACTTTGCAGGTTTCTGGCCATAAAGGAATGAATAGAACAGAATAAGTAAAAAGTCAATTACACCTCTGCTGTAACTTTTGGATAAGTTTCTTAACTAAGAACAAGCTAGGGTAAGGCACATAAACAGCTAATCAGGACTAGAACCTGTGTGGTACTTATATGTTAGTTGGGCGCCCACTAAGCTATTGGCTTAGTTTTCTGCGTCCGCTCGCCACGCTTCAGGCTCGTGGCTCACTGCGCTCGCAACACTATATAAAATCAACTCCATGCCGACATGGATAGTGGGGGTATGAGCTTACTAACTATAGTGGGTGCCCAACTAACATATAAGTACCAACTGTGCTAACATACTGTAGTTACATCAGTGCATCACTATAGAGTAGAATAGCCGCAATTCACTTTCCCAGTATTGTACATTTAGACAGTAGTAGAACAAAATTTCCGTGACCTCAGTGCATAGATTCTGTTTAGGAATGGTGTGTTTCCAGCGCTATGTTTATTTTTTTTCCCATGTTTAATTTCAGAGACAAGAACATATGTAAATACGTTGTCGACAATTTTAAGTGTCTTTTTCTTGGCCTTTGAAAATGTTACAAAATACAGGGAATTAACTTAGGAAACACTACTGACTAATTCCATTTGTAATCATCAAGGGTTTATTAATAGTATACTGTAGTGTACAGACACAGGCCGATATGCAGTTGTATGCAGCCTGTGTGGCGTCACCCTGAACACTACTGCAGATCTGCCCTGCTAATCATTGTGGCTTTCATGGGAAAATTCCAGCCCAACTTAAAGCAATTTGTTTCAGTTTTCTGTTGTTCTGGACCATGCCTGAAATTTTTCATCTGTGCCGTGAGGTTTAAAATCCTTGTACTGAAGAAAAACTATCAAATCTATCATACGTGAGGAGACTGAAGTACACAGTAGCAAAAATGTGGTAACACTGACCGCAGATAAGCTCGAATAAAACCAGATATTTATTTTAATCAACAAATTGAATTTGTATGGAATGTTACCAATATAAATGCTTTGGGTTTATGCACCACATAATACATAGAACTAGAAGAGAGATGTTTTCAAATTTGAACTATAGGGCCGATTCTATTTCACATGCTGTGAACCGAATTCGGCCCCTGCCCCAATGGTTGGGTGCGAACGGCCACGGCAAGTTCCTCACTCGCCATGCAGTTAGGGAGGGGAGGGAGGGACGGTGGTGGCGCTGGGCCATTGGAACGCCCATACCCAAAAAAACCGCTGGGCATTACCATGGGTACGTGGGAGGGCCGATGTCACATAACATCAGGCGCCCGCCCTGTCTTCATCCTAGAGCTGCAAATATATGTCAGTCTCAAATGACTTATATTTGCGAAGGCAGGGGGAATCATTCGATTGTCACTGACCATCGAATGATTTTTCCTTCTGCTGGCACATGCGAGGGGATGTGTCTTCCTAATGGTTGCGAGGGATACAGTGGTGGGGAGATGTGGTATTCGCCGGCGTGGTGTCACAGGGACTCTGTAAGCAGCCAGCTTCGCAGCTTAACGAATCAATCAGAATGACCCCCTATGTACTGTACCATTACTTACCCAAGTTACAGCGATGTGGAAATCAAGACTCGGGTGTGTTTATGACACAAACATGCTTTTCTACAGACTTTTTGTAGGAGAAATCAAGACTTTTCTTTTCAGCACATTTATCAAATGCCAAACAATGGAGTAATCACTGATTTCACAGTTCAAGCCTTTATTTGTGCATTCTTCTGTAGCAGGCAATGAGGTATGAGCACTTAGTCAATTTACTAAACGTAGCTTTTCCAAGCTTTTGTTCAAAAACAAAATGTCATCTCAGGTTGTCGTTATGATTATGTGCTTGCAGCATACAATAGCACGTCCCGACGCAGCGAACTTCGAAATCAGCCATAAGGTTTTCTGCACTTGTGCGGCCTTACCTGCCCGCGTGCACAGTCTGAAATCAGCTACAATGCTCTCTTGCACATGTAAGGGGTTTGTGGCTTGTGCATGCACATAGAAAGGATACAGGCTACGTAATATCAGCAATACGCTCTTGTCAGGGGACAGTGATTGCTTTGTGGGAGAGGCAGGATTATGTAGGACACAATCGGTGGGCGGACATTTGTTGAATGCAACGTTCTAAGGGCCAGATGCACCAAGCTTCAAGAAGTGATAGAAGTGGAGAGTGATAAACAACCAGCCAATCAACCCATAACTGTTATTTTTTAACACAGTCTGTGACATGACAGTTAGGTGCTGGTTGGCTGAATGTTTATCACTCTCCACTGTATCACATTTTGAAGCTTGGTGCATCTGGCACTTAGAGAGCAAAAGTCTGTCCATTTTATAAATGATCTTAACTATTAGGGTGTTTATGGATTTGAATTTCAGCCATTGGTAGCACAGGCAGAATATACAAATAACAGTTTCACATGTGCAAATAGAAGTTTTTGAGAGTGCACAACATTTGTTCGATACTGTGATGTTCTAGGCTGTAATCAGTGTGCAGTAACATAAATACATTAGCCATCAACTTTAGACTTCCTTTTAAATCAGCTTACGAAAACATGTTCTTAAAGGCTCCCTGCAGCAAAGTGTATTAAGTGCCGAACATTAACACAAATGAACACTGCAGGCAAAAGTGCAATTGAAGCAAAAGCAAATGCTTAGCAGAAATGTGTGTGTACCGATTAATATGCTTACATCATTTTTAGGACTCTCAGTGGTAAAAATATTTTTATCATCATCATCACCACCATCATTATTAAAGCTTATTTATAAGGCGCCACAAGATTTGCAGCAGCGGACCGGCTAGGGAAAAAATAAAAGAGACATGAATGCACAAGTTATGTGAGAACAGTTAAACAATAAACAGGATGAGTGTAAATTCGCAGTGCGGGTATAATTATATGATGTGCCAGTTGTGTTTCTATAAAGGGTGCACCCTGTACTACTGCAATTACTTACGTTGAGGCACCCAGATATTGTCAGCGCATGTGCGGAAGATAATGAAGACTCTGACAATGCACCAAGTCTTTGCTATTCTATTCAGTGGAAGAACAGACAAATACTGTATGTGCTAAATGTACTCTATCACACAGTCATTCACAACACTCTTCTCCAAATGTCCATGTATAACTTCTACAGCCCTCCTATAGCTGGCTGAAAAATAAATTATAATACTAAGTAATGTTAAACAGCCTATTTTAGCTAAACAATACAACATTGGCAGCTTTCTGGGTACTGCTGGCAATTGCATCATTGCGACCAACTTACCAATTTCACAAGGAAGTGAGAGGGTTCCCCACTCTTCAGAGTCTGGGTGACTTCACAAAAAGTCTACATGGAGGTTCTAGGATACTGGTTAAATCTCCTGGTGGAGAAGGAGGAATTACATAGTGGAGCAGAACAAGTGGGCAGCAGGGGAGAATAATCTGCATTCAGCATATCTGTTTATCAGAAAAACATATCTTGCACTGGCAGGGCTGCCACTAGGAATTTTGGGATCGGGACTGATTTCCAGACAACCCCTTCCCATCCGCCCCCCCCCCCCCTTCCTTCACTTACTGCCCGGTTCCTGCTGCAGGTCCCGAAGCACAGGCTTCTTCAATGCAGGACGCCAGCAACCAATTAAAATGCAGCACCGGCTGGTGAGCCAATCAGAGCTAGTGTGCCGGCAGCTCTGATTGGCTAATGGTACACAAGCTCTGATTGGCTCAAAAGCCGGTGCAGCAGTGTAATTGGCCGCCAGTGTATTGCATTGAAGAAGCAGGCAGCACAGCGGAGGCAGAGTCAAGGGGGGGGGGGGTTTGCGGTGGGAAAAATGAGCTGCCCAGGCCCTTCCAGAGGCCGGGGCCCAGGACAGCTGTACCCACAGCACCCCCCTGTCGGTGACCCTGTGCACTGTAGATTATCAGGTTTTTCACAGGCCTCCACAATAGTACTCAATATAGTAGCAGCTATATATAGATGATAAATGATCCTACCATACATTTACACTTATACCCTGTTGCTAATCATTCCCGACATTAGACATTATCTATTCCAGACATCAGACAAATCTGCTTAATTAAGTTATTTTAACATTCTTAAGATCATACTTCAATCTGAGCATACGCAAGACCCATGGGAGTAAAATTGTAGACTGTTAATGTGAACGTGTTAGATATATATGAAATGTGTAAGATAATATATTTAGCATCTCCAAACATTAGGCAACAGAGCTTGCAGTCAAGGTCTTTGATTTGCATATAATTACTTGTCTTCTTTGACATAATTAACCCCTTAATGGACAGATCTGTATATATCATATAGCATAGGGTGGTGTTAAAAAAAAAAAAAAAGATATAATGATACTGTACATGAGGTCTTGTTGTTAAAACAAAAAAAAGACAAAGAAAATTCAAATATATACTATCTAAAAATACATGAAGAAGATGGCGCAGGGAAGGCGGGGGAATAAAATGCAACATTAGCTGCATAATAAAAGGCGATGCAGCTGGTGCTCATTGACATAGAAATTGTTCCTTTGGTCCTGTCATTTCTAGTGGGGGTAGCCTCCGCTTTTTTCTTCCCCTCGTCTGTTTTTTATATTTTTCCTTTCTATTTCTTGTGCATAAAATATGTGCTAATAATGTACTGCGTGTGAGAGTGACTGACAGCTGGAATGAGCAAAGACTAATAATGCTTCTCCAAGCCTTGCCAGTGACAGTTAAATGATCTGTCCCTGCCTGCTCCCTCAGTCTCTGCATTTTTCTTTCCTTCAGAAGAAAATCTCAAAGCCATTTGAATAATAATCTTATAGCCTCCATTAAGATGACAGTGAAAGAAATCAGCAGAGACCCACGATTACTCCTTCCATCCAATAATTATTTAAATACCAGATAACTCCTTTCAGCTTAATTGAAGCCTTTCAGATCAATCTCCAAGGCCCATACTCAATGTTTGAATTGCTGTATTGTGGTTTTTTTTCAGTGGGGTCAGGAGAAAGACTTTAAGTGACAGTTTTATTTGTTTAGTGATACTAGTTTTGTTTCTGATGTTCGATAAGTTCTCATGAGTCAATCCTGTGGGTGATGTTACAGGCTCTATGATTGGTGGCCATGCTTTCGATTGCTTCTCTTGGTTTCACTATATATTCTATAAATTGTCACCTGATTGATATTTTAATGGGAGGCTGGAATCAATAGTACCTGTGTCTACAATAGAAAGAAAAGTACCTTTTATTCCACAAGAGAAGGGCCATGCTTGGCTTGGTATGATATTCCTTTAATCCAGGACAACTATACTTTATACAGGTTATGTGGCTAATTAAAGGGGGGAAATGCAGGCTTGAATTTAGCCAACCCCAGAACCTGTTTAAATGATATGTTCCCCGGATATTATAGCAAATCTAGCAATACTACAGTAGTTAGATGTTCATTAACTAATACATTTTGTTCCAAATAGTGATATTTATATTGACCATGAGCCAAGATTTATCGATCGGGATGCTGCTTACAATTCACAAGAAATTTGTACATCATAAATATTGGTCACTAAAAGGGGAGGTTCCAGGGGTATCTATTGTGGGTGTGGTATTTTGGCTCATCGACAAGGCAACACCATGGATACAAAATGCCACAATTCTCATAATTTTGCAGCGGAAGGCTTGGTCGTTATTATGCAGAACCTTGGCACTGTCCACTTCACTTTAGGAGTATACAGTAGGCAAAAGGTTTGACTATACAAACTTCGGAGACTGACTTATGATCAGCCTGCATTTAGGTAGTGTGGCTTCTGCCTCTGTTAAGTGTAAATTCACTCATTGAAAGATTGTTTCACTAAACTATATTCATCTGATTTGTGTAGTATATGAAGAATTATACACATAGCTTGTTTCTTTCAATTATTTTGTTTATTATGTTTCCACCAGAAAGAGGTGTAAAGGGGTGTACACAGGGGCTCGAGGCTGGGTGATTTGAGTTATTATTTTGCTTAGTCTAAATCGCAATGTTCCTGCCGGAGATAAGCCAACGGCCATCCCTGGCAGAAGCCTGCGTGTATAGCCGAATGGACAATTCAGAGTGTAGTCAAAATATTATTTCCAGCAGTGTGTATTTGGCTGGGTGATAGTGACGCTGTACGTGGGGCAATTCAGGCAATCCTTCCAATCGATTTTGCAGACGTAGTCAAAATCACTTAGAACAATCGCCCCATGGGTTGGGGCGTTCTGATGACATTGCCGGCATTTACATTTGTGTATAGCACACGTTTATTGAATTCCCCCCACTGTGTTCACTTTCTAGAAGAAATAAACACACATACCTGAATGTTTCTCTATCGTTTTATGAGCGTGAAAGGAACTGGTTCTCATAATTCTTCAATAAACACTAATCCCTATTGTAGCATGCAGTCTGTCTGACATACTTACATGCTTTTGTTTGTGAACGTGAGGAAAAATGTCTGCTGACTATTTGAACAAAATACTCACGTTTTGTTAAATATCAATATACCCTTGGGGCAACTAGGAATATCAGGTATATTTACATGTACAGCAGTTGCTGTGGTCACAGGTGAAGGGTTAAACTAGCAGGAAACAGTCTACATATCAGATGTTTTTCAATACTCTAATGCACACCCTTGCTGTTTTTTCAGCTGCCTGGAAACTCTGCTAGCAGACATGTCTGTTTTTCTGTCCCTTGCATTGTAAAAAGGCACACCAGGGACAGCTGACTGAGATATTGCAGTAAGTGACAGCAAACCACAGAGATTCCCATGCAGGTCAGCAGGGATCAAGCTCTTCAAGGGTCTTGTCTAACACAGACAAGGGGAGGGGACACAGTCTTGCCTTGTGTGGATTTAGGGCAAAAGGTGTCAGACAGTGACATGATTACTTAGTGTGCTAACTATATGGATCAGCCTCATGTTATAACTTATTTTTGGGTTCACATTAATATTGAAACATTGTGAATTACATTGACATATTTTCTTTTCAAAGGGGTACATCATTTTCAAACAATCTATTTCCTATAAATTGCATTTGTTACCTGATAGATTTATGAATCTTATACTGTGGGTGGAATTCAGTTCTCAATGCAGGGATATCGTTCCTGGGTTAAGTGCCTGGAGCTATTCAGTTACTCGCTATGTAAAGTGGTGGATCTCAGCTAGCGCCCTGTGTGAGTAGAAATCAGCAATAACTAATGCCTCGGAGTTAGTTGCAGTATCACGGTATGTGATAACCGTAACATGCCCAGCCCGCAACCCGGAGATGCAACTTACTGTTACTATGGGGTCTCTGTACTAAGGCATGGAGAGAGATAAAGTGGATAGAGATAAAGTACCAGCCAAGCAGCTCCTAACTGTCATCTTACAGGCTGTGATTGAAAAATGACAGCTAAATGCTGGTAGGTAGACATCCTAAGGCGCAGGAAGGTGCATCAACCATGTTAAGTGCCAGACTTTATATGTACGGTAGTTCCACACACAGGATACATACGGATGACCAATGGTGGGGGATGCCAGCAGTCCGAATACTGCCACCAGCATCCTGAAGAAGGGAATCCCCCACACTGCCTAATCTTAACCTCCCCCCAACAGGCTAATCTTAACCCTCCCCGCTACTGCCTAACCTTTCATATCCCACCTCTTAATCCTAACCCTGTGCCCTGCAGCTGGGATACCGGCGTCAGTATTGTGGTTGCTGTCACCTCATCCACCATGATGCTGAACACATCCCCCGCGCACATTGAAATCACAAGCTTCCTCATTCTGAAATACAAGGCCATCTCCCTACAGTCTACCAGCCATTCTGGTGGATCCTGTATTCATGTACTGCTCTCTTCCTCCAAGGTATTTCTAAGAGACATTGATCAATTCATTTCTATCTTTCTTGTTGTATTTCCTTCCACATAACTAAGAACATGGATATGTCTTTTTCTCCACTCTTTCTCCACTTTTTCTCCACTATATATCGTATTCTACCTTATGTTGTATTTTGTTTTTCCAGTCATGACTTAATTAAAGTCAAATAAATAAGCCAGGGTCAAAGAGTCCCTCATGTCTGTGCACAGACTCTCAACTGGTTGAGAATATTTATTGACATTGTATGCTTCTGCTTTGTTTTCCATTGTACAGTTTTAAACACTCAACTCGGTGTCTTTTCTTTGGACTTAATTTTACAGATGTTCTCTTTCCTCAGCAGTTTATATTCATTCTTTAATGGGGTGCATCCCACCCGGGCAGTGAGAGAGTGTTTACGAGCTGAGGAAAGCTTCACTTTTCACATCAGCAGGCCTGTTTCTTTGGCTTGTAAATCAGTTAATAGGGTATATACATGTGTAGTATATGTGCATTAAGTTAGATGGAAGCACTGTACTTACACAAATAAACATAAACCAATGTTTAACAGTACAAATTGAGTATCCCTTATCCAAGATGATTGGGACCCGAAGCATTTAGGATAACAGACTATTAATTAATGCATGAAACACGGTTTCAAAACATTAAACAAAGTTTGTGTACTATCTCAGACACTGGCCTTGAATGCTTAGCAATCATTATCTTGCACATATTTAGTGCCAGTTACATATCATGTTTCCAGTAGTGCCAGTTACATATCATGTTCCCAGTAGTGCCAGTTACATATTATGTACCCATTAGTGCCAGTTACCTATCATGTTCCCAGTAGTGCCAGTTACATATTATGTACCCATTAGTGCCAGTTACATATCATGTTCCCAGTAGTACCAGTTACATATCATGTTCCCATTGTGCCAGTTACATATTATGTACCCATTGGTGCCAGTTACATATTATGTTCTCAGTAGTGCCAGTTACATAGCATGTTCTCAGTAGTGCCAGTTACATATTATTTTCCCAGTAGTGCCAGTTACATATCATGTTCCCAGTAGTGCCAGTTACATATTATGCTCTCATTAGTGCCAGTTACACATCATGTCCCTAGTAGTGCCAGTTACAGATGTCCCCAGTAGTGTTTAAAAAAGTAAAAAAATAAAAAAGTACATTCCGGAAATTATTATTATTATTATTATAATTTTATTTATAAGGCGCCACAAGTGTTTCGCAGCGCCGTACAAAGGAACAATACAGGGAGACAAAACTTGGCATAACATTGAATAAATAACAAAAATACAGTACACATAAAGAGCACCACAGTTCAATACACATTACAGCTTAAATGTAAGTAGTGAGGACCCAATCAACATACAACTAGAGGCTTAAGGCCAATGATGGAGAGGAGTATGCAGACGAAGATGGTCACTGAGTGTTGGAGTAAAGGAGAGCTGTGAGTGAAATGTGAAGAGAAGTGGGCTTTGACAACAGGAGGGAAGAGGGCCCTACTCGGAGGAGCTTACAATCTAGTAGGAAGGGGAGACAGACAGAATACAAGAGGTGCAAGCGAGGGGGTGGTGGTTAGATTGCAGGATGTAAACAGGCAAGGGGTCTGAGAACCAGCTGGTTTATGCAGCTATGGTTTTTATAATAATATGGTAGTTGTAGTAGGCAGTACGGATGGTTTAATGGTTAGCATTACTGCCGCACAGCGCTGAGGTCATGGGTTCGATTCCCATAATGGCTCTAACTGTGCGGAGTTTGTATATTCTCCCCGTACTTGTGTGGGTTTACTCCGAGTACTCCAGTTTCCTCCCTCAATCCAAAAATATACTGGTAGGCTAATTGGCTCCCAACAAAATTAACCCTATTAATCTGTGTGCATGTACATGTGGTAGGGAATATAGATTGTAAGCTCCACTGGGGCGGGGACAGATGTGAATGTTCAAATATTCTCTGTAAAGCGCTGCGGAATATGTATGCGCTATATAAGAAACAGTTCATACATAAATAAATAAACAGATACCCAGATAAGGCATTATCAACCTGTATGTACAGAGATCAAAAGCTATAAGCTATAACCCCTACTATACCCCCCTATAGATCTCCTTAGTTTTTTTTTTATAAAATACATTCCATTGTATTATATTGTTATTTATCCCCTGCAATAAAATTTCAAACCCGAAAATATGTCCTTCAACTGCACATTTAATTCATACTTGCCAACTCTTCCTTATGGGAGACTCATTGATACAGTAGCAATCCCCCTATCTCCCTAAAGAGTCTAGAAATCTCTGTGATTGCACCTTACCCTCATTATGTACATGTAAGATTCTGGGGGGAGAGAAAAACAGATCATTTACATTTGGATGTAAGTCATTTTTATGACACACCTCTGAGAGGTACAGTAGCAGCACATTACTTTCACAAACTCCCTGAAGTATGCAAGGGTGATTTATTTATCCACAAATGAACCTATTTATCCACCAGGAGCATACATTCCTACAGTAAACACAAACCCATAATCTGCCTCCCCTCATATTCCATCCATTTACTAAGCTCAGTGTAACCTATTGCAGATGCAGAATATAGTGAAAGCATCAATGTTCTGCGTAGTATCAACTTAGCACACAACTTCATTCATTAACATTTTTTGCCTCTTAATATTTTATATGTTTACTCATGAGTTATAAAGTTATGACTTATTTATATGTTTAGACCATTTTATACATAGCCTTCATCACATGTCCATTATAAATATCAGTAGAGAAAGAAAAGTAATGTCAATTGTGACCAAAATCACCAAAAATCTATGCAACATAGACCTTTCCTAAGCAAGCAAAGTCATATTTGGCACATCCCACAAAATAGTTTTCCATTGTTTTTCTATACTTCATGCTCTGTGTGCTGGCACAGTAGCTGGCCCAGCAGTAAGTTACAGGCACCTTGTTAACTAAGCAGGAGAAAACTATATTTTGCTTCTGATTTATACCTCCCATAAGAAAGAGTGAAGCCTTAATCTTTGAAGTCAGACTGTTCCTACTTAAAAGGTCGTTACGTTCTTGGCCATAACTCTACAATATCTCTCTTGAGGTTCCTATGCCGTAACTGCCCATGATTTCTATCCTTAAAGGGTGCAGTGAAGGTTAGAATGTCACTAGAGAGAGTGAAAGGTTAAGATATCTGTGGTACTAGTTATATAACTTTCTTGACACTTTGGGACTTATAACATTTCATGCCCTTTGTTGAAAAGGGTAAGACCTTATACTGTATGTACTGTAAACAAAGTTCATTTTCTAGATAGATGCACAATAAAAAAAAATATTTTCTAAAATGCTGCTTCTTAATGTAGTGCGTAATCAGCATACAGAGGTGTCCTCATTCACCTAGTGTGTTTGCACCATATGGTTCCAAACGCTGTTTTACACACAAGACGTTAATGATGCGCACTCCCATGGGTGGTTAACAATGTCCTCCGTTGCCACCTGCCATCATACGTTGTCCCTGACATCAGTAAGTGTGTATGTTGGTTCACCTCACAATAAACCACTGGGTACACACTACACACATCGTGTAGTGCATTCTCAGCTTAAGCCTTGGAGTGTGACATTGTATAGAGAGATAATGTACCATTCAATCATCTCCTGCCATGTTACAGGCTGTGTTTAAAAAATTACAGTTAGGGTCTGATTGGTTGGTACTTTATTTCACTCCACTTCATCTCTCCCAAATGCATACTTAATAGACCCCTTAGGCTGGGGCCACACATGGCGGTACAGCGGGTTCCGTTTGGCTGGAAGGAGCCTGCGCTAAGAATACTTTGTGGCTGTCCGCACATATGTTTGTAGGGCCACAGCCACCGGATACAACCACAGCATGCTGCGATTGGACAGGATGGTAGGATGTGTATGTTTTCTCACAGTGTGGCACAGCCACACTGTGTTCTACTTGAAATTTGGTCAGCAGTGTGACTCCTCAAAGGCTCCTTCCTGTCAAGCGGGTCCCACTTGAAAGATATGTGTGGCACAAGCTTTAAGGTGCCCATACAAAGGTCCGAAATGGCCTGTTTTCACCCAATTCCGACGGATCCGGCCAACATGTTATTTGAAATGTGGCTAAGTCGGACCTGTGGTGACATCCGAATCGATGCGTGATCCCATGCGCATCGAATTGGAGCCGGAGATCATACTTGCTGCAGTTTTAAACTCCAACTTGGCGGTGAACGGGGTTTGCATGCGATACATCACATGCAGAAGGACCGCATGCGATCCTGCCCTGGCAGCTCAAGGGGATCGGATGCCAACTTAATGCTTCGAGAAGTTGGCAGCGATAGAAAAGTAAAGTCCCCCCTTTGTGTGTGGCATGCCAAACGCTACTAATTTGCAAGATTTGAGGCTTGCTCTATGCAAACACAAATGTGATGCATCCAAAATCTGGTAAATTTGCAGCTTTCCCCATTTATAACTTAATTGTCATGGGCTCAAATCAATTTACAGAATATATGTATGTAAAATCTCCTTTTGTTCATCAGGACAATTAATATTACACAGCATAATTCATTTTGTATTGTTTTGTTGTTTTTTATTTTTTTTACAAGCAGCTAGATTGCTTATGGCTATAAATATTATGTAATACTGACAGCTTGAAGACGGTGGAAAACCAATTGCTATTGTTACTTTGTGTACACATTAATCACACAAACTGCATTATGTCACACAGGTGTATTATTGATGACATTATCTGCACATGAATTACACTGTATATGTTCTGCTGTTTATTTTATTGCATATTTTATGCTGAACCGTAAACGAATTCCATATGTCAACTTACCTGAAGCGCTTAATGTAACAATGGGATCTTCCGCTCCCTGGCGGTTACAGCACTATAGCCTGCAGAAACATGAAATGTGCCATTATCCTTTTGTTGGCCTGTATCCCTGTAACCAGTTGGGGCTGAGACACTTTAGATGGCAGCAATATTGAACAAACTTGAATATTATAAGGTCAAGTGTTAATATTATAAATCAAGCAGGAATAGATCCTTCTAATTGTGCCAAACAATTATTACCAGCCAACAGTGCATCAATCTCTGTTTATGTGTGTGTAATGAAACCTGTTGCTTGCTGGATTTTTGGAAATTTTGATGAGATTTCCTAGTAAAATGTCATTACGTTAATAAAGAAAAGAGTAGTAGCAGCAGCAGGTCTTGGTGTTAATTTGTAGCGTCACACTTTGATCACACTCCTTGGCTTGCCTGACGTGTATATAGAATATCATCTCTTCCCAGTCTCCTCTTTTTCTGTGAACAATTACAAGCAGACAGCAGAAAAATGTCTGCAATTTAAACACAGGCACGTCTTGTTCATATATATCTATAGGATCCGTCTTAAGTAGTGTTTTCCTTTTCTCATATCGCACTAGACAATCAAAAACCATTGGGTTGCATTCATGCTTCAACCGCCAGCCCTAGGTACACAAAGATAAAAGAAGCCTCCTTTGACTCATATTTTTGTTGTTCTTCAGGCCAGAAATGCTCAAAGATAATTACATTGAAATGATGGCTCGTGGGCCTTCACTCCACACAGATGCTGATCATCTGTCTAATAGTCCCTGTAGGATGAGATGTTTGGGAGATCTGCACAGGATCTGCCTCTGTGTACCATGTTTAATCTTGTGATTGCACTTGGTAATGCTGCTGCTTGTTATTGCTGCAGGGAAGGGAGGCTTTAACTTATTCTTGTATTTTTTGCATCGCTGGGAGTAGAAAAACAATTATTGTACAAGGGATTTGTAAATGGGATATGTGATAGAACACCTGTTCCGTACATGAACAGCCAAGAGGGGAGAGGTTTGTCTTCTGTGGCGTTGTCACTGACTTGTGTCTGTTGTTTCTTTGTACATTCTGTTGTATTGCTTTTGTTGCTTGACTGCAACTGTTTGTGTGACAGCAGAAATTGCAGGGTGTAAATAGAAGGTATAAGTTCAATAGGTCTGGAGTCGTTATCCCTATTGTCAAGCAACCCTTCGCTGCAGGTGTTTGTATGTCACTTTGATGCCTGGCTCAACGTAAAATAACCACAAACATTTTTGAGGACAATTACTGCAGGAGGAAATCTGGGGCGAAATGTAATAGGGTGCGTTTTTTTAGACTAAAAAAAAATCGCACCAAATCGCACATTTAAAAATCGCATTTTTTGCCGCGAATTCGCATATGTAATGAGATGCGAATTAGCGGCAAAAAAATGCGATTTGCCGCGATTTGCCGCGATTTTTAGTCATGAAAATGTGCGCATTTTCAGTCATGAAAATGTGCGCATTTTTATAAATGCGATTTAGTGCTAAAAAAAAAAAGTAAAAAAAAAAACGGCGTGGGGTCCCCCCTCCTAAGCATAACCAGCCCCGGGCTCATTGAGCCGGACCTGGTTCCAAAAATACGGGGGGACAAAAAGCATAGGGGTCCCCCGTATTTCTGAAACCAGCCCCGGACTCTTGGACCGGTCCTGGTTCCAAAAATACGGGGGACAAAAAATCTGGGGGTCCCCCGTATTTTGAAACCAGCACCGGGCTCCAACAGCCCGCGGTGTCATGCCACAGCCGGGGGACACTTTTTATACAAGGTCCCCCGGCCAAAACATGAGCACCGTGGCTGGTCAGCCTTGGACGGGGTACCTGGAGGAGTGGGGACCCCCCCCCAATAAAGGGGTCCCCCCCCCAGGCTTCACCCGTCCAGGGCTGAAGCCCGGGGCTGTCACCGGCGTCCGTGGCCAGTGGACGCCGGCCTGATAGGGTTAAATCCATCATACATATCATTACATTGCTTTTTACCGGCGAACTACAAGTGCCAGCAGACCTCCCCCGCATGCTGGGACTTGGAGAACCACAAGTCCCAGCATGCGGGGCATTAATGGGCCCGCTGGGACTTGTAGTCCACCTGTAAAAAGAATGTTTATAAAAAACACACACACAGAGAAGTACAAGTTTATTACACACACACACACCTCAATTTTACACCAGCATACTTACCATTCCTGGATCCAGCGCTGGTCTGGCTGCTTTACAGCCGGCTCCCCCCGCGCACTGACAGGCAGCGGGGAGAACCGGCTTTCTCCGTTGCCTGTCACCGGCTTTCTCCGTAGCTTCTGTAGCTCTGTCCCAGTGCTACAGAGGCTGAGAGCGTGATTGGCTGAGCTACAGTATGCGTCTCCATGGAGACGCATAGCTCAGTCCTGATTGGCTGAGCTATGCGTCTCCATGGAGACGCATACTGTAGCTCAGCCAATCACGCTCTCAGCCTCTGTAGCACTGGGACAGAGCTACAGAAGCTACGGAGAAAGCCGGTGACAGGCAACGGAGAAAGCCGGTTCTCCCCGCTGCCTGTCAGTGCGCGGGGGGAGCCGGCTGTAAAGCAGCCAGACCAGCGCTGGATCCAGGAATGGTAAGTATGCTGGTGTAAAATTGAGGTGTGTGTGTGTAATAAACTTGTACTTCTCTGTGTGTGTGTTTTTTATAAACATTCTTTTTACAGGTGGACTACAAGTCCCAGCGGGCCCATTAATGCCCCGCATGCTGGGACTTGTGGTTCTCCAAGTCCCAGCATGCGGGGGAGGTCTGCTGGCACTTGTAGTTCGCCGGTAAAAAGCAATGTAATGATATGTATGATGGATTTAACCCTATCAGGCCGGCGTCCACTGGCCACGGACGCCGGTGACAGCCCCGGGCTTCAGCCCTGGACGGGTGAAGCCTGGGGGGGGGGACCCCTTTATTGGGGGGGTCCCCACTCCTCCAGGTACCCCGTCCAAGGCTGACCAGCCACGGTGCTCATGTTTTGGCCGGGGGACCTTGTATAAAAAGTGTCCCCCGGCTGTGGCATGACACCGCGGGCTGTTGGAGCCCGGTGCTGGTTTCAAAATACGGGGGACCCCCAGATTTTTTGTCCCCCGTATTTTTGGAACCAGGACCGGTCCAAGAGTCCGGGGCTGGTTTCAGAAATACGGGGGACCCCTATGCTTTTTGTCCCCCCGTATTTTTGGAACCAGGTCCGGCTCAATGAGCCCGGGGCTGGTTATGCTTAGGAGGGGGGACCCCACGCCGTTTTTTTTTTTATAAAAACACTTTTACACATTTTTATTAACAGAACCATGCACAGATCTCAATGATCTGTGCATGGTTCTGTCAAATTCGCCTGTCAGAACCTGGTCTATTTTTTTGGCGATTTTTGGTAACATTGACCAAAAATCGCACCCTATTACATTTGCGAGTTGTATACTTTATAATGGGAAAACATCTGGATGCGAATTGAAATGTGACTAAAAATCGCACTTCTAAAAGTGCGATTTCGCGGTAAAAAGTGCGATTTTTTACCGCGATTTTCAACCTATTAAATGTGCGATTTTCGGAAAATGTGCGATTTCGGCCGTTTTTGACCAAAAATCGCACATGTCTAAAAAATCACACCCTATTACATTTCGCCCATGGTATTCACTGTCCTGTGACATTTTCAGGCAATGACAGTTATGCCATAGTATAAAACCTACTATACACATTTGAAGTGTATGAAATACTGTGTGCAGCACATGCTGCTCACATGGAATACAGTTATATGGTCAGCCTCATACAGTATATAATAAGTATACTTTTTATTCCTTGGTATCTAGATGGAAGATAGACAGTAAATATATAGACAGTCCCTAGGTCTATACTTGACATGGTAAAAAATTTGATCCAAAAGAGGTCGACAGGGTTAGTATTGACATGCAAGTGGTTGAAACAGAAAAGCTTGTTACATGGCTTTTCATTATTTGTAGGGTTAGGGCCAATAGTTAGGATTATGGGTTTGACACTTGTGGGAGGATTAGGGTTAACCTGCTGGAGGTGATGGTTAGGCACTATGGGGAGGTTTAGGGTTAGACACAATGAGGAGGGTTAGGGGTAGGTGCAATGGGGGGGGGGGTTAGGCACTAGGGGGAGGGTTAAGGTTGGACACAAGGACAAGGGTTAGGGTTAGGTGCCATGGGGGAGGGTAAAGTTTAGACACTAGGTGTAGGGTTAGGTGCCATACAGGAGGGTTAGGCACTTTGGGAGGGTTAGGTTGCATAGAGAAGGACTAGAGTTAGGTACTAGGGTGAAGGGTTAGGCACTGGGGGAGGGTTAGGCACCATAGAGGAGGGCAACATTTAGGTAATAGGGGGTAGGGTTAGGCACTAGGAGGAGGGTTTGGGTTAGAATCAGCATTAAATACATTTTTAATAGTGTCATCCTTTCTGTGTCTGACACTTGCATGTTGACCTTTTGATCATGTCGCCCTCAGTTCATTTTGGCCATTTAACTGTTGATCTTTTGCCCTGTCAACCTCTTGACCCAGTCGATCTACTAATGTCTAATGTTGATCTTTAGTATTGACTGACTATCTATGTACCGTCTATATTTTAATCCACACCCCCATTCCTTACAATCGTTCCTGTCAACTGTTTCCAAAATCTTAGCTTCAAATCTTCCCACCTATGGCCTTTCTGCAGCAATCTATACTGAAGTTATTAGTGATGAATATCGGCTAAGCATGTATTGTCGTTGATTAGAAAAAAATTGGTCACATTGTACTTTTTGAACATTAGCAAATTATATATATATATATATATATATATATATATATATATATATATATATATATATACATATATTTGTAGGGCAAACTGGCTGGGAAGTTTTTTTTTTCTGCATAGATTCAAATTGTCGTCTTTTTTTTCTGTTTTTCAGAATCATGTAAAGAACACTCAAATTCTTGGAAGCAGTGAATACCAAAGAGAGCTTGGGTTCCATCTCTCAGTCCACCACCATGGAACAGCAGAGACTACAGGTTTGGACAGAGAAATCTCTCCATTTCCACAGTCGGGCAGCCTCTGTGGTCTTGCTGGTTTTGGCCATGTTGTCTCTAGATATTCCTGTTGTTTCTCTCATCAACACATTTCACGCTGAACAAAAGGATTGGACCTTTAGTCATCTGACTGTGCATCACAGCACAGGGGCTGTCTATGTTGGTGCAGTGAATCGGATCTACAAGCTGTCAGGAAATTTAACCCTCTTGGTTTCTCACAATACTGGACCTGGAGAGGACAACAAATCCTGTTACCCTCCCCAGAATGTCCAGCCATGTAGTGAACCTCGTACATTGACCAACAATGTAAACAAACTGCTAATTATTGATTACTCAGAGAACCGGCTGCTGGCTTGCGGTAGTTTGTATCAGGGAGTATGCAAGCTCCTCCGTCTAGATGATCTTTTTATTTTGGTAGAACCATCTCATAAGAAAGAGCACTACCTCTCTAGTGTCAATGATACTGGTACAATGTATGGAGTGATCGTTCAGACTGAAGGACAGGATGGCAAACTGTTCATTGGAACTGCAGTAGATGGCAAACAGGATTATTTCCCAACTCTTTCAAGTCGCAAATTGCCCAGGGACCCTGAATCATCGACAATGTTGGATTATGAGCTCTATAGTGACTTTGTTTCATCCCTAATCAAGATCCCATCTGATACTCTTGCCTTGGTCTCCCATTTTGATATTTTTTATATCTACGGTTTTGCCAGTGGTAACTATGTGTATTTTCTCACCGTGCAACCAGAAAGTCCAGAAGGTATTTCTAGCACTTCAGCAAATGACCTCTTCTACACTTCTCGAATTGTGCGATTATGTAAGAATGACCCAAAATTCCACTCATACATTTCTCTACCAATTGGATGCACCAAGAATGGGGTGGAATATAGACTATTGCAAGCTGCCTATGTTACCAAACCAGGTATCACGTTAGCTAGGTCTCTGAAAATCTCCGTTCAGGATGATGTACTTTTTGCCATCTTCTCCAAAGGCCAAAAGCAATATCATCACCCACCCGATGACTCCACCCTCTGCGTTTTTCCCATTAAGACTATCAACGCTCTTATTAAGGAACGACTACAATCTTGTTACCAGGGAGAAGGAAACCTGGAGCTAAATTGGCTTTTAGGAAAGGATGTTCAATGCACGAAAGCAGTAAGATATTATTTTTCTCTCATTTATCTTTAGCAATATATATATAGTGTATATCACAGGTTCTTAAAGTCGGCCCTCAGGACCCCACACAGTGCATGTTTCACAGGTCTCCTCACAGAATTAAGTGAAATAATTAGCTCCACCTGTGGATCTTTTAAAAAGTGTCAGTGAGTAATGAGTGCACCTGTCGGGTGACCTGGAAAATGTGTGGGGTCCTGAGGACTGAGTTTGAGAACCACTACTGTATATTATCACTTTTACAGTATTTTGTAGGTTTTGTATATTCATTCACATCAAAATAAAGTTCAATAACGAATATATAATACACACACTTTGATCATCCTATGTTATGTGCACAGGTGATGTTTTTAAATTATAACTGCCATGAATAGGGCTCCTTTTTGTCCTTGTTTTTCGTGGAAATTCCCACTTGTTTAACCATACTTTGGACCTTTGCAAAATAAGCTTCAGGTAAGATATAGGGCGGGATGTACTAAAGGGAAAATGCGGTAAAACTGGGGTTTTACCGCATTTTCCTATGTACCATTACCCGTCCGCCCCGTCTCCGCCTGGCAGGGTAGAACCCTATAGAAGCCTATGGACTTCTATCGCCGCCCGCGCGACCCCCCCTCCCGTCCTCCATCTATCTCCTCCTCCCCCAGCAGGTGTCACAGCCGGGAGGACATCTGGCTGCAGGGGGAGGAGGAGACGCAGCGGGACACTGACAGCCGCCGGGATGTGACGGAGACCCCCGCACACCACATTACAGGTATCATGGGGGGTCTCCATCACCGCAACCCGATGCTAGCCGCATATGTTAGTACATATGTGGTAGCATCGCGGCGGCTGTCAGGCGAAGGGCAGTGATGTATATTATACATCCCGCCCAAAGTGATAGAGATGTGTCCACATACATCTATCCTCTGTACATATACATACAGATGTGTCCACATACATCTATCCTCTGTACATATACATGCAAAACAGTGCAAATAAGGCACACAAGCAGCTTCTGTTGAGTAAAATGATAGGCTGCTTGCCTAGAGGCTGTTTGACTGCAGCTGTATCTGCATATGAAATGGTACGTTTGTGTTTTACAGACAGCTACCAGAAGCTGCTTGTGCATCCTATTCACTTTATTGTGCCAACAAGATGCATTTTAATGGGAAAACTTGCAAAAAGACCTCTGGCGCGACTAGAAGCGCTGTTTAACATGGACGGAAACTAGCTGCATGTGGACACATCTATAGGGGAATTCCAACCTGTTCCACAATTCTCCGTTGCAATACTGTGGGAATGGACAGAATGGTGACACCTTGAGCACACCAATTTTCCCATGTCCTCTATAGAGCATTCCCAACTGCACACTGCTGGGAATTGAATTCCCTTCATACAGACTGAATTATGTTTAGGATTTTTTCTTCCCTCCCGTTGGTATCACAGAGTTTATGAACCTCAAGAACGTTATCACTCAACTCATAAATATGATGATTTCATTATGCAGTTTAATTGAACCACAAGAATTTTTCACTTAATGTAACCACTGTGAGCTGCAAGAGCTTGTTCAGGAGTTTCTTTGTCTCCAGTAACATATCATACCACACAATTCCTCATCATTATACCTCAAGTTGTCAACAGGAAAAAAAGCTCAGTCACATGAACAAGTTAAAGGGTCTGTATCCATTACACAATCACTTTACAGGTTTATTTTACTATGCAACAAAATATTAACAACAGTAACATTAATGGACACTATTAAACCTATTTAAATGAATCCACCCCCCCCCCCCCCCCCCCCAAAAAAAAAAAAAAACTTAACACGCTTATCTAGTAGCGACTTCTCTGGCTGCAGTTTGTAACCCCTTTGAGTTTGTCCATTGGCACAGTCTCTTTAACTGTGAAGGGTCCAATGTGCCGCAGCGGTTTAATACTGGCGACGGCATCTGTTCTTCCACCTTTTATGTCTTTTTATTAATTTCAAATAAAATATTGTAATCAATATAGATCGATAAGAAGTGCCCCAACAAAAAGAGTTTATTTCCCTCCTTTACTTTGTTCTTCCACCTTTCTGGGCTGAATTGCACCTTTTCTTCAGCCTGAATTCACACTAGGTCGCTTGCTACAGTATGGGGCACATGCTGCTGTGATAACTCATACCTGCGAGATCATAGCGACTAATTGTATTGACCCCTGTTTGTTATTTGATTTATGTGCTCATACTAATAACAATTAACTGATTAAAAAGCTGCTACGAGGTGATGTAGTCTTAATATAGTAAATGTAAGTTATATATGAAAGAGTATCCCTTACTGCTGCAAGGAGCACAGACAGTATTTACTGTAAGGGGTACAGACAGTATTTACTGTAAGGGGTACAGACAGTATTTACTGTAAGGGGTACAGACAGTATTTACTGTAAGGGGCACAGACAGTATTTACTGTAAGGGGCACAGACAGTATTTACTGTAAGGGGCACAGACAGTATTTACTGTAAGGGGTACAGACAGTATTTACTGTAAGGGGTACAGACAGTATTTACTGTAAGGGGTACAGACAGTATTTACTGTAAGGGGTACAGACAGTATTTACTGTAAGGGGTACAGACAGTATTTACTGTAAGGGGTACAGACAGTATTTACTGTAAGGGGTACAGACAGTATTTACTGTAAGGGGTACAGACAGTATTTACTGTAAGGGGTACAGACAGTATTTACTGTAAGGGGTACAGACAGTATTTACTGTAAGGGGTACAGACAGTATTTACTGTAAGGGGTACAGACAGTATTTACTGTAAAGGGTACAGACAGTATTTACTGTAAGGGGTACAGACAGTATTTACTGTAAGGGGCACAGACAGTATTTACTGTAAGGGGCACAGACAGTATTTACTGTAAGGGGCACAGACAGTATTTACTGTAAGGGGTACAGACAGTATTTACTGTAAGGGGTACAGACAGTATTTACTGTAAGGGGTACAGACAGTATTTACTGTAAGGGGTACAGACAGTATTTACTGTAAGGGGTACAGACAGTATTTACTGTAAAGGGTACAGACAGTATTGACAGTATTTACTATAAGGGGTACAGACAGTATTTCCTATAAGGGGTACAGACAGTATTTACTGTAAAGGGTACAGACAGTATTTACTGTAAGGGGTACAGACAGTATTTACTGTAAGGGGTACAGACAGTATTTACTGTAAGGGGTACAGACAGTATTTACTGTAAGGGGTACAGACAGTATCTGAACACTGTCTTCTTATTTATTACAGCTTACACATGACATGTCCTGCTGTTTATATATCCCTATCCCTCCGACAGTGTACCGTATTACTGCACTCAGACTACAAAGGATCAAATTGGCGAAACTGACTCATACTTCTCTAACGATGATTCTCTGATAAGTCACTTAAAGTCTAGAAATATGAGAGGGGTTTACCAGGGAGATTAATATCTTTGCTCCTGTTTTTGCAGAAAGGGACACCGTTTAAATAAACAGCAAGCATGAGAGAAAGAGAGACAGAGTGAGAGAGAAAGAGAGAAAGAGAGAGAGAGAGAGAGAGAGAGAGAGAGAGAGAGAGAGAAATTAGTACAGTATTTGACATAGAGACCTTGAAAAGTTAGAGGGTAGATTTAGTATTATTTTTGTTTTCTCATTAATAT
The DNA here is from genome assembly GCF_055691185.1 of Crinia signifera. Classification (NCBI taxonomy): domain Eukaryota; kingdom Metazoa; phylum Chordata; class Amphibia; order Anura; family Myobatrachidae; genus Crinia; species Crinia signifera. Next base: position 132,497,011 of record NC_139218.1, read on the forward strand.
TTAATTCCAACTTCACGTTGTATATGATTTGCATTACAGAGCATTTTCTAATGTTTTAATCTAAAAATCTGTGAAAAAAAAACAGTTTGTTTGTAATCATGACCAGAATTCATAGTTTATATTATTACGGGGAGAGTATTTCTACATACAGTAAATTGACATTCATGGCAGCAAGGCACCCTGTGTCAGGAAGTAAGGGGCAATACCTAGATATGCTGCACTGGTTCCCCAGGTTCACACTGTACAATAATTATTGGACCGATTTCCCAATATTTGGGAAATCTGCCTTTTTCACAGTATAGTGTATAGGCGTGTGTAGGCATTTTTGTAGGCAACGTCAATTAAACAGTCAGGAAAATGCCCATGATTATCTATCTTGACTAATGATATCAGTGAAAGGGTCCCGCTATTGTGCCACATGTGTGAAGTTTAAATAATCTGCTCATGTTTCCTATGGTTTATCCTGATTTACTCATCCTCCCTGTGGGTATACGGAAAGCTGCTTAATGTGCAGCACAGATATCCTGACTTTTGTGGAATAAAAATCGTCCCATTTGGTGGTTGACCCCAAAAAATTGCAGAGTGTGTACTTAGATTAAAGTTCAACGTTTATCTTGAGGCTGGTTCTGAGTTGGGAGTAAACCAAAATTTATCAAGTAACTGTGCAATTTGGTAAAACCATGTTGCACTGCAGGTCGGGCAGATTTAAAAGGCGTCAAGAGATTTGATAGAGTCTTAACTCTAAAAACTCTAAAAACTAAATTGCAATGTAAAAATAAGGCAGTTCGACTTGGGCCCCTGAGCATTTATCTGGATGTCCTCTCCAGGCTAAACAGAGGAGAAAGTTAAAGTTGGCAAGTATAGTTCAGAAGTAGGAGTTCTACCTTATGCTGCCCTGAGGTAGGTACCAATGTATCCTTCCTCCATGTGCTGCATTGGGTTAGATACAAACTTTTGTTGGGAGAAGGTAAGGTTTTTCCCCATATAAAGCAGTAAGTAAGAGACCGGGTTTTACTGTAAAAGGAAGTGAAAAGGTTATATCGCCCTTATGCTTCACTATATTAAATACCAAGTTATCCTGTATCAGGAAGTGTGGAGTTTTTCCCACATATAATGCACTGGGTTAGATTCCAATTTATCTTGTGTCAGGAAGCGGGGAGACTTTCCCCTATATGCTGCACTACGATAGATGTGTCAAACTCTAGCCCCTGTCTGAAGGAAACATAGACAGAGATTTAAAGTGACACTATAACCAATTTCTGGTTGTCTTGTCAGAAATACTGACACAATGGTGTTCTACTGACGTTTTCCAGAATTGCTGGCAGCCTCATTTATACCTTACCTGACAGATTTTAGATTCAATTTTCTGTAAATTACTGGTTTTCCGCAGCTTAAAGGTATATGCATTTTTAGTGCAATTCTCTACTAATTTACATAACATAAAATAGGATCTAAAATATACAAACGAGCGGTCCACTAGCACAAAATCCCATAATAGATTCTTATTTAAAACAAATTCTTCTTCATTTTAGTTCCTCTTCTCCTGGACAGTCTTTCACTTTCAGATATCCGGTAATGTAGACACATCTGAGACTGCTGTGTATAAACGGCCATTCTTTAATGGACACAGCATAAAATGGTGAAATGCTTACACGTAAAGATATTTTTAGCCACCACAATTCAGCTTCCCCGCCATTTTAGGACTTCCAATGGCAAAGACTCACCTGCAACCAGATACCATTCACAAAAAGGTATCCTGTGTCTCCCGGTTTCCCACAGTCCAGTCTGATGGATAAAAGTGCTATCTTAGAGAGGGTTCCAAAGCTATACAGTGTCCTCCTGTACCACTAACTCATTTCTGAGGAACACTACACACCTCAATGTTTGACCAGATTTTCACCAGCCCCGCCATCTTAAAACTGATTTTAGGACAGTATGACATGATGATATGAGGTGCAGTCTAATGACTGTGAGGGGAAGAACCTGCTCTTGTCTGGTGGGAAATTAGAATGCGAGCACAAGTGAGAGGTCTTGTTTACTAACTTATGATCTACCCTCCTATTCCTGTTACTTTTTTCATGTCGTCTATTTATTATAGTAGATATGTTGTTGCCCTTTTGAACAGTGTTACCTTTTTGGCCCTTTATATAGATGTACTTCCCTAATGTCAAGTTTGCACTGAAATGTAGAAACCCCTTTAATTTTCCTTTTATACTCGCCATTTATCTTTCTTGCTGAAAATCTTCATTCAAAAGAATACATTTTTTTTCCATAATGTTATTTTCTAAGAATAAAACATTCTTTTTTATTTGTTTCCTATTTTACCCATGTGTAATTGGTTTGGTAATCTATTATAGAACAGCTAAAGTCTCCATTTGACAGTAATTTAAATCAAAGGCTGTGTTGTACTGAGCTGATAATATGCATTTTATAAATAGAAGAGCTTATAATTAATGAAATATGTCCACCATGCTCTCTTTAACCTCTACACAGCTGGATGCCCTGTTAGGCGGGAGGTTCATCTGCAACATAGCAGACAAAGAGTGATTGACAGGCTTGAAGACTTGTATGGCAGAAATACTCTATGCAGATTTTATATATATAGGTTGTTTCAGAGATATTATAGCACCAAATTTGACTTCAGGCTCAGCTTTTATAGCCAAAATCAAGTCCCATTAGGATATAGGGCCTTATTCAGTTTTCGAAAAGAGTGGATCTATGACAATATATTAATGTCGCAGCCAAATGGATTTGTATAGAGATCCACCACATGTATACAAAGACCAATAGCGGTCTCACCATCAGACCTCTAAGGGCCAGATGCACTAAGCTTCAAGAGTGATACAATGGAGTGTGATAAACCATCAACCAATCAGCTCCTACCTTTCATTTTTCAAACACAGACTATGACATGGCAGTTACGAGCTGATTGGCTGGTGGTTTATCACTCTCCCTTTTATCACTTTTCAAGCTTAGTACATATGGACCTCTGTGACCCTATGATTGCTCAGAATGTCCGTCGCAAGTAAGCCAACAGAGCCTTTACCTACTGTCACACAGTTGTGGCACAGTTGCGTTGGCTTGTCAGTCAATCTGCAGACCCAGACTCCTGCACACTACAAGAGTAATTGCTCAGCTACGCAAACAGTGGTATTGCACATGTGAATCAGGCCCATGGTCTTAAAAATAACAGTGTATATTGGTTACAAATGGTGGCAACACGCTGAGCTCTGTTTCCCAAGCAGAGCTTATCGTAGCCCCCTCCCACAAAACATCATCGGACTGTCAATTACTGATTGTCTGATGTCGGAGTCCGTGCTACATCACAGGACCCATTCTCGCGCATGTAGGACAAATCCTGTGCATGTGCAAAGTACCAGTAATTGGTACTTCCCATAGTTACTGTATCTGAATTATCCCCAATGTTAGTACCAATGGACAGTGGACTTGATTCAGATGTGGCTGTTCTTGCTATTGTTGTTGCTATTTTTTACCATATGCATTTTGATAAAATGATAATTTAGGCAGAACCTAACCTGATCATAGGGACGCCCACTGTAATTTCTGTCCGACGCAGTCACTTCAGTACCATCGTCACAAATCAGATCATGCTGAAGAGTCTAAGTACCTCAGTACTGAACTGGTCTCCTGGGATGCTGAGGGCTCTCCAGTAGCAAGTAAGAGCACAATTGCCAATGTATGCACACCGAGAAAATGCCAACTAAAGTTGAACTGTCATGACAAACCTGCATTTGTCCAATCAGTCCTCATTTCCACAACCAAATGATGTCTGTCTTCCTGTCACTCACATTGCGACTAATCCCATTTTGCAAGCTCGAGGGCATGAGCATTTCATAGTTGTATGGTCAAAATGACAGATGGTTTGCTTATTACTTCTGTAGTTCTAGGCCTTCCCCGGCATTCTTTCCTTGCTTCAAAACCATCTTGAACCCAGTCATTACTGGCATGACTCCCATCCTCCTGTGAGTCAGAATAAGCATGCTGACCACAGGATAGCAAGTTAATCCAATCACATTGGAAATTGGGCAGTTAAGAGGTATAATTAATACTTATTACTTGGGAGTTCCAAGGGTATCTTGGATTGAGTGACTGTTTCTTTTCAATTTAATGTTCAACTTGCAGTGTTTTAACATGCGCAGCCTACACATCCCATTGCTGATGAAGTTAGTTTATTGCTACAGTATCCCCTCCCTGTGTGCCTTTTATTTATTCATGACGTATTTTTATTCTTTATGTTTCAGCCAGTACCTATTGATGATGATTTCTGTGGTTTGGACATAAACCAACCCTTGGGAGGACTGAACTTGGTTGAAGGTGTTACCTTGTATACGGAGAGCAGAGACAGAATGACATCACTGGTTTCATATGTCTACAACAACTACAGTGTGGTATTCGTGGGCACCAAAAGTGGCAGGATAAAGAAGGTATGAAACTAATTAGCAAATCCATGAAGACAGAATAAGTTATGGCCTTCAAAAAAGATATTTCAAAAAGATTTATACAAGCAACACATTCTTTTAGAGCTGTTATTGCAGTAAATACTCCTCAGTTTACTGTGCATTATATAGCGAGGTATGAGACATAGCGCAAAACCTAGACAGAACAATGCAGAGATATTTTGTGTAGCAAAAAATATTGAAATGAGTCAAAAACTGGTCCTTTTTCTTGCTGTTTTAAGAAATACACAGTCATTTGTACAGCTCATAGATGTCTTGAGCTATGCTTTCACTGGGACTTGTGGGAGGATTTAGGGGTATATGTATGAAGCAGTGATAAGGGAGGAGAAGTGAGCCAGATGAGAAGTGGCCCATGGCAACCAATCAGCACTGAAGTCACATCTATTATTTGCATAAATAAAATCATACAGAGCAGCTGATTGGTTGCCATGGGCCACTTCTCCTCTGGCTCACTTATTCCCCCTTATCACTGCTTCATACATCTACCCTTAAGAGTTCGTACCAGCTGTAATTCCATTTAATTGTGATGACATCTTTTTTATCAGCAGTCAATTTTATTATTTAGAAGATGTGTGTGTGTGTGTGTGTGTGTGTGTGTGTGCGCGTGTACAGAAATACATATATTTCTATGTTCAAGAAAAATGTCTTCTATGTGTATTTTTTTATTAATATGTTCATAACTTATACCTATGCACAGATGTACCTGCGTATGAGTCTTTTAATAGAATTGGGACATTTAAGGCTGTAGAAAGAGACATTTCCTGTAGAGAAATGGAAAAAAGAGCAACAAATAAACTCTAACATAAGTCTGCCCGAGCTGCTGACCAGAAGAGCTTGAAGTCTAATTGGTATAATGGGAGACATACAGACATGCTAGGAGGAAAAGTGTATTTATTATAAGTGCAAGTTGAGTGCATCTGGAGTCAATAGAGAAAACATTAATAATTTAAAGCAAAGCTTGGTTTAGAAGGTGTATTTTCTCCTGCATTTTAAAAACGGGAGAGAGAAGGATGTTAAATACTAAATGGAAGAGAGTTTCCTAGTTTGGGAGAAGTGAAGGATAAATGTCTTAAGTGGTAAGAGGTCTGGATCATAACGGCTCAGATAGGTGCGTGCATTATACACTCTGCAAAGAGTGCACCAGAATGAATGAGAAACATTTTACTTCATGGAGAGTTTATTCGAAAGCCAATAAAGAGATTTCAGAAGGTCACAATCAGAAAGAAGTCTAAAGAGCAAGTGAAGACGCTGACAGGACGTATATCCCCACAATCTTGTGCCTCACATCCAACTCCTGACAGAACCACTAATCAGTTCATATATTACAAGGCATAAAATGGACTGTAAAACGGTTTTCATTGCAAACTAAGGTTAAACAGGAAAGTTATAATAAATACTGTAGCTTAATCATATAAGCAATATAGGTAGTATTTTTCCAGTGAGGAATTCATTCAGTTATATTGCCTTTTAAAAATGGTGCTTTATATATATATATATATATATATATATATATATATATATATATATATATATATATATATATATATATAGATATATACACACACACTTTATATCTATATACTCTGTATTCGAAGGCAGTGAGATAATGTGCTTTCTAGGTCATGTATAGTTCAAATGAGTAATTAAGCTGTAATTTTGTCAGCTAATTAGGTGCCTGCATCTATATGTATTCATTGTGTGTGTTTTATCAAATCTAGTTATGGTTAACGTAGTAACTTATTTCATTTTTGACAGGGCATAGCCAGATCTTTGTGGACCCCATAGTGATATCTCCAAGGGTACACTCCCCAGTGCTTCTAGAGGCACACCCCAATTCACATTGATAGTTCATTTTCTGTACCTAATATTGTCTAATGCCTATTTCATATTATGCACTATATAGCAATAGTGCCCAGTTCATTTTAGGCTCCAAACAAGTGCCCTAGTTCACATTATACCACCATCTCAAATGATGCTTCATTGGATCCCTCAATTCAGAATATGAGTAACTCAGTTGTATATGTGAGCATGAAACAGGATTGGGGGAGTGGGATCATATCACTGTGATAGGAAGAGGAAGGTATTGCCACCGACAAGTCCCCCTGTCTGGCATGTACAATGGCCCAGGCACTCCCGAGCAGACACTTTGGGGAACTTGGTAGACAACCATATGAGTAGGGTCCCTCCTAAGCCTACTGACCCCATAGCAATGTCACTCCTTGCACCCACTAGCTAAGCCCATTGTAGTGGTCATTCAAAGTTGTTTTACGTGCAACTTAGAATCAGGCACACTATGAATATTTCAGGTCACTTTAGAACACTCTCTAAAAGCAATGGCATCAATTCTAGGGTCTTTATATGTTCGGGGAGATACTAGTATTCTGGTGGTTTGATGAGATTTTACAATTAACACATTTAGTGAAGTAATGGTTTTCAGTGTGGTTGCCTTTAGCCTGCCACTTAAGCTAGTGTATTGGGCATGTATTACATCTACATGGAGAATCATTGTGTGTGTGATGTTTGGAAAGCAGTTTAGCAGTGAAGGGTGGAATTTTGCACAGTCATGTGGCAAGGAATGTTTTTTCCTTCTAATTGCTGCCCAGTGGCATAAAGAATGTACTTCCAATTGACTATATAAAACAATAATAATTTGTTTACACTGATGCTGTCTACCCATTATTGCTATTACAAATAGCCCTGATGGAATCTTTGAAGCTGGGAACCAAGAAATGTCTTGTCCCCAGAATACAGTACGTAGGCTATATTCAGTTCTTCCGGGATTGTTGGCAAATCATGTTTACATGATAAGTCTGAAACCATTTGTAAAGGATTGCCAAATCCAGCCTTGTGGCTTAAGGGTTAACCTCAACATGGCGGCTGCTTACTCAAGCTATTGACTCATTAGGGTTCAGCTAGGACATGTGCACAGTGAAGGCTTAGCAGACAGATACATCTGAACACTAAGAGGTCAACCACTTGCCGCTCCGCAGTAGAGAGAGCCCCCGGGGCTACGTAACAGCATTTGTTTGTAGCTATTACTTTGATGAATCATGAAAGGCATCATTCCTATCTGTTGCCATCACAGAAGGGACTGATGCCGAGGGCTAGAGCGCATAGGACAATAATTGCTAAACAGATCCTTGCCTGTCTGTAGTTGGATTAGCTTCTTTTTTGAATCAAGAGGACCTGTCTGTTTACTAAAACATATCTGAAGAGGTTTAGAAGTTTTTGTGATAATTTAGTAAACATCTGTTAGCACATAAGAACTTTCTTTGTTGAAATATGTTAAATGTATTTATTAAGCAATTTTGACACTTCTAAGAGGACGCTTCATTGATATGATGGTAAATATAACTTGTTATAAAACCATAGATGATCCCTGAGAACTTCAGCTAACATGCTTGCAATATTGGCTCTAAACGGGACCTCACCTGTCCAGCTTATCCATTTGTACGTGGGACTGACAGTTATTAAATGAATGTAACTGAACTTTTACACTTGAACCATTAACCGTGTCTTGTACTAAGTGCTCATGTTCCTTCTTGATCCTTTAAATGAATACTTATGACAACAGTCACCAGGTCACATGGAACTGACAGCATATTACAGTAACCCTGTCAGTGTAAGCCTTAATTCTGCAACCTTTGACCTGGGAAATGCAAGATATTATTTCCATGGGTCAGGCTCACAGTGGGCGTTGTGTAAGTTATTTTTACTTCTTAGACTTCAATTTGAATACTTGAAAATGCAGCTAAAAAAGACATCTACCACCCATAAATAACATGATAGATCTACAGTGTCTAGATAGTAAATCAATAGGTCTACCCCAAAAAAGGTTGACATGCAAAAGATCGGCAAAGTCAAAAGGTCAATGGGGTCAGAATGATAAAGGTAGACACATGACAAGGTCGGCATGAGTTTTCTATGTAAGCAAAGGGAAAGAACATGGCGCATGTTAATGTAAGCGTTACACCAAAAAGTGAAAAACTCATGTCGATCTTTTAATGTATGTACATATTTTTCATGTCAACATTTTGACCCTGTCATCCTTTCCCATATTGACCTATTGCATTGCATCACCACTACTCTCCAGCATCCACTGGACTTTGTTCACAAGTACAGATTCAACTGCCCCTGTCGGCTGCCCCAGCGATACATTTCTGAGGGCTGGCTTACGTGGATGCACGAGAGTCTCACATGCTCGCACGTCCATTGCCGAGAATGGGGTGCGTGAGTGTCTTAGACGCACGTGAGCCACATTCGCTGGCGGGTCTCGGCAAATGGCGTGTCGAGGTCTGGCTAGATGAGAAAGGCTGCAACTGTATGCTTATGTCTCAAATGAATCATGAGCATATGTGTCCAAATGTGGGCACATGACCAAAGATGATTTGCACTGTGAGAAAGTACCGTATTTGCCGGCGTATAAGACGACCCCCCAACATTTCCACTCAAAATATAGAGTTTGTTATATAAGTGCACCCGGCGTATAAGACGACCCTCCCACTTGGAGGCATGTTTTTCAGGGGAAAAAAGTAGTCTTATACGCCAGCAAATACAGTAATTCTATTACAGGAGCGTGATTTTCGATCCCAAGTCTGTGAGACTTAAGCCCCTTATACACGGTGCAATTTCAGCTTAGAATGTGTGCTAAGCAATATAGGTGATTCCCCCTGACTGCTTGTACTAAAGATCTGAGCGGGCAATGGCGACGCGTGGTATTGCCATCGCAACGGGGTGTACAAACGGAGTGATTTGTGCATAATTTCAAAGCTATCTAGACTGAATGCTTAGAAAACAGAAAAAGTTGTAATGTGTGTATGCCCCCTTAGGTTTTGCTGAGCTGCACCCAGTAAAACTAGTGGACAGCAAGCCATGTCTTGCACTCACAACATAGAAGTATTGGCATCAGTCCATCTGGGCTGTGTAACCTAAGATCTAGAATGATGAACAGACTGGTCTATTCTCGACCACACCATTCACTGCTAAATCCCTCTTTTGTGTTCTCTTATATGTTTAAATGTCGTATACCATGGAAATGCAACATCTTAGGCATGCATAGGGTGAGGTTGCATTTAAAGAAGGTTAAAGCAAACAGCTTGTTGCTGCATGTTAGGTATTTAACACGAAGTGAAAATGCTCCACATTAATTATGTAGGATTATAGAAAGAACATTCTTTCCGGCACGGTTTTTAATCCCCGATGCTAGCTGTACAGCAGAGGCCTTTTAAATGCCTGTCTTTGATGTGTGGTAAATCCATTGCTTTTTTTCAGTCTTCTTTTCCCTTTGTAGGGAATTGAATCTCAGAAGAAGTAGCAGTTTCTGATCTGTAACTGGCAGACTACTGAAAGGAAAGAAAGGGTACCTGAGAGTGTACCAACTCCTGCCTAAAATAAATGTTGTTTTTGGGCTGGAAGTTGCTGTAGCAGAGGTAAGCTATCAGTTCAGATTTTGTTTGGAGAAAATGGATTTTCTGCTAGCAACTGGATGCTTAAAGGAGTCAGTTATTCCCTGCTGGCTTGTACTTACAACTACTGTAGTTGTTTTTTGACAGACAAGGTCTTAAGGTGCCCATGCACTTATACAATATGGCCCTAATCACGATTCCCCATCGGGACGATAAATCACGTGAAAAGAGCCATATTGTATGTGTTTTATCTCCAGATCTGATTCGATGAGCAGTCTCATACGCATCGGATCAGATCTGGAGATCACCATGGCTGCCACAAGGATTTGTCGGATCCTGCGGCAGTCAGTGTCATCGCATACAGAGGGGAAAATTCAATAGGATGAGAAATTCAGACTTGGTAAGAAATCTCCAGTTTTTTTAAAGCGGCAATCATTTACACTGCAAAAACAGTTTGATTGCTGCTTTAAAGAAACTGGAGATGTCTTAACAAATCTCTCACTTTCTAAATCTCTTGTCCTATTAAATTTCACCCATTGTATGCAAAAGAAGCGTATACAGTGTATACTATGCAAATCTAGAGCCCGGTGGCTGTTGGGGGGGGTATCGCATGCAAGTACACATGCGATACCTTGCAGTAGTGTATGGGGGCCTTAATATCGGTGATGAAAACTCTCCGAAATTGTATGTAAATATTATTTATATTTATAATTTTTTTTTAATAAATATGTAATGTACTGCCCATAGGCCCCCATTGGCACAATACATGCCACCCTTCTGCCCACACCCCACATGGAAAATACAGTAGAGCCAATCTTGTGAGACTGATCATTAGTTCCTTAGCTGATCGCTGCACTTGGAGGGTAGAGTTAGGCAGTAGTGCACAGAAGGGAACTTCTGCTTCACTGGAGGCTTTGCTCCCTGAGCTCTCCTTAGTACACCTGCATTACAGTTTGACAGGTGTACCGCCCCAGCAAAAACTCCACCTGCCACTCTTAGCACTTTTTTTTAACTTTTACTTTTCTGGACTCAAAAACTGCTTGTGATGTTGAAGGTCAGAGAGGGAAATCAGTTCTGCTTAAAAAGCTTATATTACTCATATGGCACAATGGCATTTTCAGTGCTATATGAAGAAACTGTTAATAAAATAATACATTTTTGTGTGTGCACAGCTCTGTACTACATTTCTCAGAGTGTGTCCATAATCAAGCACCATTAGGAGTACAGGATGAGGCCTGCCCGCTGTGAGCCAGCCAAAATGTAAGTCCTTTTGCACAGAAAACAAAAGCCAGTGCACTCCTTTATTTTACAAAATGAATGTAATTTTTGCTCTGCTCCACAAAACAATGCACACCAGTGCTTCATTATGTATTCCTGCACTTCTCTCAACTCTGTGCCACTGTCTGTGCAAACTGTGCTCATTCATCTATTTACCCTAGAATCAAAGGTGCTTTGGCCATACGGAGAGGCCATTTTATGCTTTGTACAATACCTCTCAGGAGATTACTCTGACAATCTTAATTAGCATGTTAGCATTTTCCCAGCCAGTACATTTTAATAAGCAAACATCTAAATTATATACAAGTTTTTTTAAATTATACTGATGGGGTGGTCGTAAGTACAGTAATGACTGCCTAGATAGCCCAATGCTTGATGCTTAGATGCATTCACACAGCAGTAACTTGTCCATGGCTGTTGGATAGGTGTGAGCTCTGTTATTCCAAAGCAAAATAGAAAATGTTGGTCTTCGATTCGATTCTTTCTCTGTCAAATCCAATGTTAGACCAGATATAAAACAAAAGATGCATCAAACACAACTGAACTATAGTAGCCAATCACATAATAGCTTTAATTAGTATCGTTTAGAACTGACTAATAGTTGCAAATGTCTGATTGGTGGGGTTTTATGCCCTCTTTGCCTTTAATGTTGGTTCACATTGCAAACCAGGCATCTGGGTATTAGTACATAAAGCCTTCAGTAAAAATGTAAACTAAAAGGTAGTCCCTATCTCTTTCGTCCATCCTGGTGAAACAGCTCAACCATGGGATGTAGGAGGGTCCGCAGGAGCAAGGCACCTATGCTGACTTCATTTGAGAGGCAGGCTCCTCCCTTCTGCATCCCAGAATCCTCAGTTCATTTTAGGTGCCCAGCGGAGTGGGTGCTGTGCTGACTGGCTGCTGACTGCAGCCATTTTGTGTAGAGTAGCTAGGTGTTTTTTTATTGTATTAATATTCACTAGTTAGTACAGGTGTCCAATGTGTTACTTCCACAGGAAGTTTATACACACCGAGAGCGCAGCAGAGGCTGACAGAAGCGCCTCCTGTCAGCTCTCTGTGTGCAGAGAGATGCAGCTGCGTCTTGTGCACAGCGCTTCAACCTCCGTTTCAGAGAGGTTTTCTGGGCCCCAGGGCGTCCTGAACCGGCTCCCTGCTTAGGGGGGTATCTTGGGGGATGCGCCCCCCTGCCATGACGGACGCCATTTTCAGGGGTTTATAGGTTGAAATCCTGAAAAGTTGTAGCCTATTACAGGAGTCCAGCACAGCTGGACGCTTCCAAGTGGTCCCAGAAGGAGGGGAGACGCTGGAGGTGAGGAGAAACACTGGTGGGAGTGGCTGAAGGGGGAAAAGGCGCCAATAGGCTTTCTTCCCCGCTGAAGCAGGGACTTGGTCTCTTCCTGCCCTCTGTTCTGGCAAGCAGTGATGAGAACTGTAAGCCTGAGTGTACCCTCCCAAAGGACCGGCTCTTGAACGTCCCGTGGTTGAGCTGTGTCACCAGGATGAACTCAGAGAAAGGGATTTGAACGGTAAATTCTTACAAAAATCCCCTTTTATGTAGAAAAATCCAGCCTACAAGGCATGTAGAGTAGGGGCCTGTGACCTGAGCATAGCCCCAGTATAATCGTTTAGTATTAACTGTCTCAGTACAGAAGCTGACCTACCTCAGAATAACCAAATTACATCTGTGCAGTTCTTAACGTTAAATCTGGCAGGAGTCAAAGTTGCAATTATTGTCCTTAAAGAAAGGCACAAACTGCATCATCTGCAGAGGAAGGATGAAGAATCACGCAGAGCACTGGGTAATCCCCTAGAGCACAGTCAGAGGTGTATGGCATATATGTGGGCTGCTTTAACCCAGCATAAAAGAGGTGTCAGCGGGAAAAAAACGTACAGCACCTTCCATATTAAAGTGAACCATGCATCAACAGTGTTGCATGTATATGTGATTCATATTTAAAGATTCCCGTGTGACTGGAATACACATTTTCACACATAGATCTTGTTATGTGTTGCAAAAGCTTATTCACATGCCGGGCTGTTACAGAAGCCTGGTGTTCACAGGAATGGACACGTTTTTAATGTGGCCTCATACACTTTGCGTGGTTGTCCTGGTCACATTTCCAGACAATAAATGATCCCTTCCGCTTTTTTAATCTTATTCCTTTGTGTACCCTTGCTTCATTTGATTAACAATGAAAAATAGCTCTTTTAAAATGCAATTAAACAAGTAACAGCGCGTCCGACTCCGGAGTTGTAACGAGCACTGTGTACAGTAGCTGTCTCTTTGCCACTTCCAATGCTAGACATCACTGAGCAGCCAGGCTTGTTCACGGGAAGCATTGCTCTCCCCTCCAGCTTTCTCCAAGCAGCGCCCAGCCTGGGAAAAAAACAAGTGGAGGGGAAGTAAATGTTTAGTCATCATTAGACTGTCCCAACTCTGCCCCTGAGCAAACACCAAAGCTCTCTCTGGGTGACACAAGAGGAGGAAGCGAATGCTTGTCCTCTCCTGCGTTCGGATGTGGCTGCATCCGGGTGGCTGACTAACTTGCTCAGTTTGGAATGCAAAGCTTATTCCAGAGTCACTGAGCTGCCAAACTTCACACACACTTCAGGCAAACTTGGGAGAGAAACGACTTGCAGGGTTACTTACAGCAGCGTATTTTATCATCAATTCCCCTAGCACTTTTAGCTGGCTTGTCTATTTAAGTAATTGCTTGCCAAGGCTATCTCTAGGAAAGTCCCTGCAAAAGCCAAACCTTTGTGCCTTTCAAAATAGTGCAGTGCGACTGTTTGGTTATCTCTGAAACATTATTTACTATGTCCTAAGGCTGCAACATAATGGCCAAAACTCATAGATTTAAACGTAGGATTAAACCAGCACGAAATAAAAAAATCTGTATATCAAAGGGAAAAATCCCAATGCTTTGAACAGGATTCTTTTTCTTTGATAGCGTTAGTTCAAAGATACATTGGCAGCACTGGTCAGGATTAGAAAAAAAGTTCGCTTATAGGGTAGGCATACCTTTCACAGGACAGTATGTCAGTTTTATGGAAATGAGATGCATGCATTTCCACACGAGAAGAATCTCTTAAAGGAATATTCACCTCAATATGTACATTTTCAGATAAGGATCGTAGAGATAAAATAGGCTGTCCATTGTTCATCTGGCATTTCACTGTATCTCTGGTTAATGCTAGTGTTCACCTGCCCCCTCCATAACAGACAGCAGTGACTCCTCCCCCTATGTAGGACAGCTTCTGGAGTGATCAGATAACAAAGAAAAGACATCGCTGCATAAACCATGTTTATGTAGAGCCTCCAAAGAGGACAACCTGCTGCAAATTAATAGACTATAACAGTTTGGGACTGACCTCAATCCTTAGTTATGGGCCTAGATTTCTGCAAAAAAGCTAATAAAGAGGTTCATGGTGGAGGACAAAAGTTGGGTGGCGTTTCATGGAGGGTCTGTAACATAAGATGTATGAGTGAGATTGCTGTAATTAGATATAAGGGGTTTCCATTGCTGGGATGCACAGCGCAGCCATTTATATATCAAGAATGGACTTGAATTATGGATGGCCACATAGCAGTCATCTTCTGGTGTTGTCATGTACTTTTAGTGAGATGTGTTTGGCACTTCCATGCTGCACTTTGGGAGAGAAATGCATTTCCATGCATAGTTTAAGCAGTATAATAATATATGCCATGTGTTATATAGACTGATTGCACCTCATTGAGGTTTGGTAGAAAATGTTGATCTCTATCATGTAGACAGTGATGTAAAGTCATCATGTTAGAATGTTAACATTTCATCATAGTGGCCAAGTGGTGACTTGGATGCTTCATTGGTGTCTTCCAGGTCACAGTAGTCATGTGACTATCACTTCAGGTTCAGATATCCAATCCTTAAGTGTTTTTTTTAATCCCCGACTTCAGACTAATACCCAACCCCGCCCCCTGCAGCCTGTAGCTTAACCCTAATGTCCAAATTCCGACAATGTTGACATCTCACCTGTTGACATTCTGAAAATATACTTATGTTGTCTGTCAACATTTTAACACTGTCCACATCATCACTGTCAACATTATACATGCCACCATTGTTATTTTGACCTTTTGAGAGCATTATGTAAACACCAAACCAGACATTATACATAGGAATGTTAAATAATGCTTTTGCTTGCAATTTAAAGCTATACACACAAGTATAGTGAAAAACTATGCCTTTCACTAAGGCCATGGGGAGACATTTTTACGCAGGGCTATGTGTTTCATCTCACAGCATCAGGCAAAAAGCAGGTTCTGTCGTGTTATTGAGAGATGCTTGTAGCTATTGATTGGTCCTCTTATATGGTTGAGGAATGTGTAAAGGTAACCAAGAATCGCACAGTACTTAGTCACTTGTACCACAAATTAGGAAAAGAAAGAAAAACACAGTTGGAGCAATGACAGAAAATGAAATATTCTCATTTAAGAGAAATGACCAAATAATCGATTCCAGATGTGATTTTTATACGAAGAGTACATCTTGTAATAAAAATGATATACTGGTGGCATAAAGAGATGTGATTTAAAATGATCAAGGTTTCAAGCATCTTCAAGTACTAAAATGTGCTGTTTTGTCATATGGAATGTTGGCGCGAGTTGCTTTTTCTGTTAAATATTTCGAATGAAATCTTATCCTTTGTTGGAACACCACTGGAACTATGAGATACACCTGAAAATTGTATTTACCTTTGTATATTTTCTTACAAGCCTGTGTTATCACCCCTAGCTTCTTTTTGCACTTTGTTACTTTCTAAAGTACTTTCTAAAGTATTTTCTTCAGCAATTTTCTGGCATTCCCAGCCATCCCTACAGCATGCACCACGATGCGCTAGATCTGCAGGAGTATCCTTCCATAATCCAAATATATACTAATATGTGAATAAATATACCCTGTGTATGTGTGGCAGTGTGATATGGAATATTGGGCAAGATTCAGTAGCTGTCGTAGTTTTGCTTAATAAGCGATACCACATAGTATCCCTGCTTAGTGGGTAAGTGCAAAAAATGGTCACAGTTTCCAGACCGCCCTCCAGTAACACATTCCAGGTCACCCAACAGGTGCACAGGGAAAGTTCACCAATTGTCATATTTTCAAAGAGCTCAATGGTGATACATTGGGCTGTATTCAATTCGGCCAGTGAAAGCCAGTGTCTACCGTGCCAGCCACTCACCCTATTCTAGGTTCTGGGGGAATCCTTGCTGTCAGAGGACGTTGATGATTCCCCCAAACAGTGAGGCTCGCGGCTAATGCAGGGAGACCGCTGCATTTAGCCACAAGCCTTGCTGTTTTAGCGACCACACACGCTGTTTCCCCTTCGTTACAAAAACCTAGCGAGGGGGAAACGGAGTGTGCAGGGGGTCAGTTGAATACTGACCCTGCGAGCTTTGACAGAAAGCAGTCAGCACTGCTCGCTGTCACAGCTAACAAAAATCATTGAATACACCCCAATGTGATTTGCTGTTTTGCCACATAATTCCAAAAACGATGCAACAGGTTACTACACCCATTCATTTCTGCACATCTATGGACCAAGATCTTTAATTTGGTATATGATGCACCCTGCTCAAGCAACAGCATCATAGAAATAAGTTACTCATAAAAATCGCCCTTACCTTATTAATATATAGATATTATTAGCTTTGTGCTTCCTTTAAAAATCTGTTGATACAGAATTTTTTTTCAACATTACACTTTCCATCTTGTTTTCCAAATAAATCAGCCGTGACTGCATCACTAATAAATGTTGACATTAAGAATTGATTTTAACCAAGTACGAAATGAAAATGAAAGCCTACAGATTCTTAACGGAAATTGAGTAATTTAATGAATTATTGAATTGATGATTGAGTTCCTTAGATGTCACTTTTGCATTTTGCATAACATTTAAGGGATCATTTATGAAAAGTGAAATGATGTGTAATGCAATATACAGTACCCCAGGCTCAGTGGGGATTGGTTTAATTACAAGAAGCAGTCAATAATACTGAGAAAATAGGCAACATTTTACACCTGTATAAGATGGCTGCCTAGGTGCTGTGCTGCTCAGTGAATATATGTTCCCTGCATCTATAACCCCCAGGGTACATCTAGCGCAGTGGTGTCAAACCCATGGCCCTTCAGCTGTTGTGGAACTACACATCCCATCATTCCCTGCCACAGATTTTATATAATGGATTGCTAAAACTGTCAGGGCATGCTGGGACGTGTTGTTCCACAACAGCCGGAGGGCCATGAGTTTGACACCACTATCTAGCGTTTACCTGTACGTGTTATGTATATCTGTACTGTCACTGTTTAACTGTTATCTAACCGGCTGTTGCACACCAATCCAAATCCAATTCCTAGTATACGCAAGAATACCTGGCCAATAAAGCTGATTCTGATTCTGAACCACTATTAGTTATTCATTCTTTCTTATAATGTCTCTCTAACACAGGGGTCTTCAACCCATGGCCCGCGGGCCACGAGTGGCCCACGGAGCTGATCTCAGTGGCCCTCTGCCCACCGCCCAGCCATGCACAGGATTTTTTTTTTTTAAAGTAAAAGAAAACGCTGCCGAGGGAGGCAGGGTAATAGAGTCCCCCCGGGTGCCGCCTACCCGATTTTTCATTGGCTGCAGGCAGGGCAGAGGAGTGGATCCAGCGCGGCTGAGGGAGGAGGAGGCACGTCTGGTGGGAGCTGGGGAGTTGGGACCCGGCGAAGCTGCGGGAGGAAGCGACGCAGCTGGCGGGAGCAGGGGACCTGGTGCAGGAACTGCAGGAGGAGGAGGCACAGCTGGCGGAGGGGACCCGGCGAAACTGCAGGAGGAGGCATGGATGGTGACCCGGCAAAGCTGCAGGATGAGGAGGTACAGCTGGCTGGAGCAGGGGACCTGGCAAAGCTGCAGGCATTACTGGGGGCATTGTGTGTGGGGCATTACTGGGGGCATTGTGTGTGAGGGGCACTGCTGGGGCATTGTGTGTGAGGGGCACTGCTGGGGCATTGTGTGTGAGGGGCACTGCTGGGGCACTGTGTGGGGGCACTGCTGGGGCATTGGGTGAGGGGCACTTCTGGGGCATCATATGTAAAAGCAGGTGTACTGCTGGTATTATGGTCTGTGGCATAATGGGCATCAGTGTGGGGCATAATGTGCAATGGGCATAATTTTGTGTGGATTAATGTGTAATGGGCATCACGGTGTGCGGCATAATGTGTAATGGGCATTACGGTGTGTGGCATAATGTCTAATGGACACTATGGTGTGATGCACAATGTGTAACAGTTTATATTGATTTAAGTAGCCTTTCATTGTTTGGGCTTGATCTGTGAGGCGTACTAGTTCACTGTGTTGGGCCTTCATGCTTATATGTCATGTGCAGCCTTCAGTCAACTTAAGCGTGTGAGGACAAAGACCATTCCTGCAGTAACCAATGTCTGGTCATACAAGTTGCAAAAGAGGTGTCAGGTAATTGTTTTCCTGCTAGTTCACACTCTTTAAAATTAGACCACGCCCTTATAATTAGGCCACACCCCTTTTTTGGAGCGCGCCTACGGCGCGTGCAATTTATTCAATATCAAATTATATATGGGGGCCACATATTTCACTGGATCCCAAATTGGCTGCTGATGATTATTGGGGTGTGTGTGTGTGTGTGTGTGTGTGGGGGGGGGGGTTGTGCTGAGTATGGGCGGCTGTGCCAACTATCTATGAAGGACTATGCTGATGTTATAGGGGAGCTGTGATTCTATGGGGCTGTCCGAAATACCGCAGTAGAGTTTAGTGGCCCTCGGGCTTCACTGGATTTTTTTAGGTGGCCCACGTTGTCTTAAAGGTTGAAGACCCCTGCTCTAACATGTTCAGTAAAAGGGACTGAAATCGTCACTTTTTGTTTAAATGACATTTTAGTTTTATGTGTGAAAACATGCAGTCACTCTGCTTATCAGGTCTGCCACCATTTTGAAAATTGCAATAAACAATTCTTGAAACATTATTAAGATAGTTCAGCACTCGGCTAAACTGGGCATCGAAGCTGATGCAATTTCAAAGGGCATCACGCAACATTTACATATTTATATTCATCCCTTACATTGTTAGTCTGGCCTGCTGGAACACCAGGGAATCCATCAGAAGCCCAGACACAATCCCTGTCAGTGGGATGATGCTGTAAGCCTATGTTCAGCACACATTGTTGCCATTCTCATGGCTTCTTTAAGCTGGGGAATGTGTAGAGAGATATATAGAAGGTACATGCTGCTAACTTCCAGTCCTGTGCATACACAGTGATCCCAAAAGGTCCCCATAATTCATTTAATTACCCGATCTTCCCTGGGATTCTGAGATGTGCATTATGCAGAGGGAAATTGGCAGCCTATTGGAACAAGGTGATCAGTACCTAGGAGCAATAGTGTAAGTGGAACACAGATTTACTATAATGATATATTACTCACATGCTTACAATGCCATGTCTTCACAGTGACCAATGATATCTCCCGTTTAGTTTTACAGCAAATCCTCAAGCAAGGCCCATGCTGTCATGCCTTCATTTCAAGTGAATGGTTTCACTCAGTGTTTTTAATTTTTTATTAAAAAATGTATCAGTACTTAGAAAACAGGTGAATCTACTCACCTAAATGTACATGTTGGCACAAGATTTATAGTTACTTCCATGGGAAGTATTCAGATGATTATTCTGTCACTTTCTGAAGATATTTTACTGATTTCTTTCTGTTTCTGAGACTAGTTAAAAGATGATAAATTTATAAACGGGAAAAAAATCCAGAGTTCTGAGTTCAATCAGAGAGTAAAAACTACCTTTACCTATTGGGTAAATACATGGTAGGGTAAGGTGGTGGGTCCAAGGGGCTTGGCAAAGTGAATCGAGTCATCAATGAAGTCAATAGATATTGAGATCTTGTCTCTTTCCAAAATGTGTGAGCCTCCAGGACATTCCAGGAGAATAGGCAGTAATGCAATGGTGAGCCACCTACAGATTTATTTTCAGGACAGTGCGACACTGTCATAATCAGCAGGCTATATGAAGTTCTTCCCCTCTAGAATGGCTTTGTTCTTCCTAGGACTCAACATTCCATAATATGGTTTCCTGCTGAAACATTGAACACTGTTAGCGAGAGTTTTATGCTTCTTGCTAGAAACAATATGCAAATTTGAGACATCTCTTCAGAATAGGCTTCTGGGAAATGCCATTTATATTGAAATTCTAATATAATTATTTTAGGAATATTGCCATTATCTTTAATATAACAGCGCAGTGTGCTGAATATTCTCTGAAAAAATGAGTTTAGTGATTTTTTAACCTTCATGCATCACTTATCCTAAGAATGTAGAAAAAATGGCAAAAGAACTTGCATGTAGAGACAATTAATGGTTCCCATTTGAAAAATGCCCACTTAGTCCAGATTACATATGCCTAAAAGATGTTTTTGTTGGTACACGGCATACATTACTGCACTTCCTCCATGTTGAGTCACACGTTAATCATTTACCTTAGCCAAGATGGCTGCCATAACTTATTCTGTGCATGTGTGCCGTCTTCTTGTTCACTGTGTTTGAGCACCTCAGCGGCACACATACATGTGTATTACTCAGCTCTGCGGAGGCCCTCTATTACCTGTGCATGACTTGTGATCCTGCCTACATAAATGGCCGTCATGTCTTCTGTATGCTCCGTTGTATGTTCCGATCCTTCAGCACTGTTTGTGTATTATAACTGTGAGTACAGCTGTACTATCACTGAGCATGGCAATAAACACTATTGCTGTTAAAGACTATCTGTATGGCGTGTCTTCCAATTATTTACTGGTGGTGTCTACTAAGAACATCTAGTATACACATATCAGCAGTTTTTACCTTACAGTTGTACTGTACTTTGCTTTGCTTTACTTTACTGTATTAGGCTTTATTATAAGTAGATATTTATTTATTTATTTAGAGGTTTGTTTCACAGAAGCAGGTTATTTTTGTGTTTGATTTAAAGCACCAATAATATTACATATATAATGCGCCTGTAAATACGCTGAAAATAGCTAGCTTTGAAAAGTGGCTCTTGACGTATAAACTCCTTTGTTTCGGGAGTGGGGATTTACAATTTTTTTTTTTCAAGAAGAGCCCAAACTATTGACAGAACATGTGTGACATTACCTTAGCTACCCAGACTCCTGTGTATTTGTGTTAATGGGTCAACTCTGTGGAGCTGTAGAAGCTGGCTGTGATACAGCCCCGGATTCCCCTCAATTAGGAGTCACTTCCCATTATCTTATCAGCAGGACGCTGTCCTATTATTGCTGCAGTCCTCCCTGAACAACAGGCCTGAGTGCTCCAGGCACTGAGATAGTGAGGTCACACTGTCATAGATCTTTGCGAATAACGACTGTTATTTTTCTTTTAGCTTTTAATATAGTGTGCCAACATAATGAAACCATTTCCTGAATTTTTGTAATCTAGGCTTATTTTGCTGATGTTTGCTTTATTTTAACACTACCATAAGCGAAAAAGGTAGTGATCTCTGTTTCTGTTTGTTAGTCATGGCCTCCATTATAACTTGCCAGCAGCAGCGACATGTTTGTTCTTCAGGATGGACAGACATTTTCTCATGCATAATTTATGAAAATAGAAAATGACTGTTGTTCCTTTGGATCCCCCCACCTGCACTTCCCCTATATTCTAGATACTGCTGGATACTGTAAATGACAGAAGCTGATCTTCCCTCAGTTATTTAACTTTAGCGCAAGGAACGTACATATTTCAGTGCCTCAGTGACATTTTTCTAGATTGCTTAAGTGTACTAATGCTGGCCACATACTGGCCATTCCTACTTCTTGGTGGCCAAACTGGATAAAAACGTTTTTTACACTCCATGGTCAGACCACGTGGGGCCAGTTTGTACA
Organism: Crinia signifera; assembly: GCF_055691185.1. Classification (NCBI taxonomy): domain Eukaryota; kingdom Metazoa; phylum Chordata; class Amphibia; order Anura; family Myobatrachidae; genus Crinia; species Crinia signifera. The sequence goes on from NC_139218.1 coordinate 132,519,106, forward strand.
TTGAAAGATGAACACACGCACACAGGTTAATTGTGTTTTCATGTCCTGTATATGTCTACCAATACAGTATATCTGATAATGAGTTGTGGCTGGTATCTCACAGGGCTTTTTACTTTACCTCTGCACAAGCATCCCAACATCCATGCATTTCCGATTTATTTGTGGTGATCTGCACAGTACGTGATGTGTTTGATGTCAGCGGACACGTCAGCATGCTGGTGTACAGAGACTGTGTCAGAAGATACAGTTCCATAGAGCCTGGTGGGCTGATTCCATTGGATATTCTAGGGAACCTTAAGCCACATACACACTGGCCTTTTTTCTGGTCCGTTCAGCCGAACCATTTGTGAGCACGGGGACCATTGGTGTGCATCTGTGCATGCACAGACGCATTTATGCACGTGTGCAGATGCAGTGTGTGTGGGTGAACAGGGTGTTTGCCATACGCATACACCCAACACTGCAGGCAGGGGACGTGGGACGATGGACCGGGGGACTCGACCATGGGAACGCCCGGTGACGTCACTGGAAATCAGCTGCCCACCCACTTCCTGAGGAATGTCCATGCACATCTAAGGTTACCTGAGAGTAACCTTAGATGTGTGTGGGCCTTCCACATTATTAGATGGTCGGGGACCATGAAATGATGTGGGTGTTCCCCCACAGCCTGTGAATGGATATTTACTTTAAATATCCATTCACAGCCCGTGCAAGTGTATGCGGCATGCGAGTGGGGCGGGCAAACCGGCATTCAAAGGGCGGCGTCTGGTGGACTCGCAAGGCTGAGAGTTCGTAGCCTTGGGAATCAACCAGAATAACCCCCACTATGTGATATTTTAAGCGATATAGCTTATTTTGGCCCTTCGGAGTTATATGTAAGTGTGTATGCTTAATATATCGTTAAGAATGCACGCTCTTGCGGTCATTAACCCTTTCAGTGCAAAGAGAATTTGTCAATATAGGTGTGTAATTGGACAAGCAAACATTTTTATTCATCAAAATGACCTGTAATATTTACCATATATAGGAAATATAATCTACTGTATTTTGCACATTTTTATTTGAATTTGTATAACAAATGTGAGTGACGCTGGCATTTTTAGTGGATATTTTGAACATCTCTCAAACATGTTGGCACTCAAAGGGTTAAAAATGTCAATTTAACTATATTATTAAAGACTGCATGCATACAGCGGGGATAGGAACTAAAGAATATTTGTAGCGATATCGTTCAGTTTGTTTGCCCTAGAGTTCAGAGAAAATCCTAAATGATATCGGTCATGGAGCGATTCGTCTAGTGTGTTTGGGGCTTTAAGGATGCTCAGATGTCTGATGGTGCTCCTGATGTTTGTCTTTGTTTGCACCAAGTAAGAGTTGCAGCACAGTACAGTACAGTAAGAGCTGCAGCTGTTGGGCATCTTAATAAATAGCCCATCGGCTAAAGTATTAGAATATTTTCACAGTAGTGTATGCAACAAGACTTACAGCCGCTACTCTGCTGTATCCACCTCTGAATCATTCCCCATAATTCCTCACAAAATGGGACTCTCTAATATCAATGTATATCATTGTGTATTCACAAATCACACCTGAGGCCCAGCCTACTTGTTTGGCCTATCTGTTTTAAGTGATGTCCATTCCCTCACTGTTTCCCTGATGTGGATGTCCAGTCCCAAAGTGTCGATGAGCTAATGAATATAATAATATGCCCTTTTTAGTAGGTGTTAAATGGGTGACTGATTTTATATAATAACAGACCTATTAATGCACGTCTTAGTAACATATTCTGATGTGGCCAGTCATGCATACAGAGGAATCTTCCTCCTTCACACAAAAAACGTGTCTGACATTAACTGCTTATGCGCACAGGGTTCAGGCGATCATATTAACTAAGATTCTACTAGCTGATGGATATTTCTGTCTCCTTTAAATTCTGTTTATTACTTGCTTTATCATTCTGCCGGTTTTGGAGTTCTTTCATCTTGTTATTTAGGGCAGGATGTATTAATATACATCGCCGCCCTTCGCCTGGCAGCCGCCGCGATGCTGCCGCATATGTACTAACATATGCGGCTAGCATCGGGTTGCGGTGACGGAGACCTCCGCGATACCTTTGATGTGGTCTGCGGGGGTCTCCGTCACATCCCGGCGGCTGCCAGTGTCCCCCTGCATCTCCTCCTCCCCCCTGCAGCCGGATGTCCTCCCAGCTGTGACACCTGCTGGGGGAGGAGGAGATCAGGAGGACGGGAGGGGGGGGGGCACGCGCGGGCGGCGATTGAAGCCCATAGGCGATACCCTGCCAAGCGAAAACGGGGCGAACGGGTGATGATAAATAGGAAAATGCGGTAAAACCCCCGTTTTACCGCATTTTCCCTTTAGTACATCCCACCCTTATTCCTCATTATGAAAATATATTTTTGAACAAAGGGCCTGATTCCAAGTTGATCACTAATAAGAGAATTTGCAAATTATTGAATGTGACATACATATTTATTGTAATAGAAACAGAAAATGCATATGGATTGTAATCCTCTCACAGTTTGACTGACAGGAAGCTGGCATTAGGGGGTTGAAACGCCATTTTTCTAGTTATATCTGAAAAAAAACACAGGTGTGCCCAGGCATTTTTGAGTAGGATCTGTGATGTCCGCGATGACCACTTCCAGTCTTTATCAGTCTCAGATTAATGGAAGCGTCAGACTCAAATGTATTGAACAGACAGTAAAATCCTTTCGATGGTCCATGAATTGTGTATGGGTTTGCGGGCGGATTCCGATTAGCGATCCATTCACAATTCTCTTGCAATTTTGCAAAGGGTGTTTTCTCTTTATGGGCCCGATTCAGACCCATTCGGACAACAATGCGCATACGCGCGGGGTCCTCCTGCATATGGACTATGCGAATGCTATCCCTCTCAGCCCATACGCAAGATGATTGACATGCTCCGGGTATTTGGGGGCAGAATGAGTGCCCCAGAAAACTCAGGTGTTCCCTGGTCGTTGAGAGGGAGGGCCGCTGACGTGCTCTGGGGCAGGAGGGGGGGAGCTCAGCGGGGTGGCGAAGCGACAGGTCTGAATTGGGCCCCATGTCTGGATGGCGGCTTACTCCTCACAGTCCACTGCTAATTCTCACATTATTGATCAACTGTGAATCAGGCTTGTATATTGAGATTATAACACATTTATATAGCACATTTCTGTGCTAATACATTTTTTTTAGCCAATTATACCAAAATTCATCAGGGCAACTAATTGGGAACAAGCTAATAAAAAATGATTTCCGGAATTTAAGGCAGGACCCCTTACGTAGGTGTCAAAGGAAGACTTGCACAGCATTTCATAGCTAGAAGGGGTGGGCTATTACTTCACTGTGTCTGTGATACCACCAGCCACTTTTTAAAGTAAAAAATATGTGTCTGCACCCATCTATAATAATTGCACCCCCACCGGGTCACACAAATTATCCCCACGGCTCACAAGTTGGAAACCCTTGATGTAGACTGACAACTGAATTTTGACTGTGTAGTATATAGGCCTGTGTAACTGTATTGGCAAATACAAATGAATGAGAAGGGCTACTTACTACACAGCACTTACTACCAATTAGCATTCAATATAATACTATAATTCAATGGCTGCTCCCAATTTTATCGAGTTTTAGAGCCTGATAGACAGGCTTATAATAATTATGTGTTCATATCATGGATGGTTGTTAATAAACACCACAGGGAAGAGGCCAAAAGAGGGGAAAGAGTGTGATACACAGATGGTATGGGTGTATTGGGGATAGAAGGTGGCATGCTAGTGATGAGGGCATGAAAGGGAGCCACTTTAAATTTTTTCAGGGTCACTTTAATTTCCCAATTTAATTATGACACAGAGGAAGTACATTATAGACGAGTTAGCATATAGTTGCAGGCACAACTACTAGAAAAAACACAAAGATGGCTGCAGCTATGTCAAAGTCAGAATCCGTGCCTGTGCCAGATACTAAGCATGAAAAGTTATAAAGTGCTAGCCAATCAGCTCCTACCTGCCTTATCACAGGCTGTGATTGTAAAATGCCAGTTAGGAGCTGATTGGTTCATGGTTTATCACTCTCCATTTTATCACTTTTCAAGGCTTAGTACATCTGGCCCCTTATGAGGAGGGATCATATCACCTTCAACAGACCCCACCTACTAAACAGACCCCACCTCCATGAGGGCTGCTTTCAGAAATTACCTGGACTGGTTTTCCATCCCAATCTTCCCCTGGTTCATATTATTATGCAATTAGGTTGGGAATTGAGCCGAAGACCGCAGTGCTGTGAGTCAGTAATGATAACCTTTACACAACCCAGTCTTTGAGCAGCAAATTATTATTTTTTTCTTACAACTTACTATTCTAAAGTCTGCTTAAATTATACAAACAGGAAAGACAGCGATAGGTAACCCCTTAATGTACCGAAGAATGTGATACCCAAGTTATCAACCATTAGTGTATACAGCGAGTTCTTATTCTGGTCAAAGCTGATAACAACAGACGCCAAGTAACCCCAGATACCCAGCAAGATTACAGCCTTGCCCTGCATCTTCTACTGATATTAAAAAAACAGGTCTGGTCCTTATCTAACTGCTGATCTTGGGGCTATTTGGTGTGTCCGTGACAGCAGTAATCCTATCTATATTGAAATCTTTTGAAGGAATAACTGGGCTTGGCATAATAAAACGGTGTTATTCAATATAGTATTTTCTGAAGCATTATGAGATAGTTATCCGTTTTTTTCACTGTCTCACTTTACGAACTGTGATTGAATCGAATGAGATACAGTTCTAAAAAAACAGAACTCCTTCATCGGAAAAAGCACATTAAGTAGTGACAATCTGTTAGTAGGAAATTATGTGTGTGCAGATATTGATATTGCATGTATATGATGGGTGCCGGATGACTGCCCGACAGTTGGAATTGTGATGGCCAGTACTCAGACATCGGAATCCCGACTGTTTAAAAGCCCGACAGTTGGGATCCTGACTGACAGGAGCTATTTTCCTTTGTGTGGATCCTCGACCCCCATAGAGGGAGAATAGAACCTGCAGTGAGCAAAGCAAGCCTCCGAGCCTTCAGCGTGGCAAGCACAGTGAGCCCGCAAGGGGCTTCATTGCGATTGACCCACTGTCGGAGCACCAGCAGTCGGGATTTCGATGTTGAGATACTGACCGTTAGGATTCCGAATGTCGGACCGCCATACCACACCCGTATATGAGTTATACAGGCACACACCAGCAGATGACAAACTGTAAACATCTTCTTCAATACAACTCCCATCTTTGTAAATAAACCCCAAAGATTCTATAGTCTTCCAGGGTTATGGCATGAATGAGCGACAGTGTCTAGGTCCAACAGTCACTAGGTAGACCACTAATGTTCGACAGGGGAAGGTCAACACATGAAAAGGGTCGATATGCCTTAGGTCGACATGGTTAAAAGGTCAAGAAAAAGGTAGACAAGGAAAAACACGTTTCACGGTTTTGGTGTCTATGTTGACTTTAGTTAACAGGGACACTGTTATTCCTTTGCACGGCTCTTCGGGCATGGTGCCTCGCTGGCCTTGGCACACTATTATAATCTAGCTCTATGCCCACTGATATGGTAAAGTATGAACAAGAAAAAAATTATGAAAAACAAATGTTGATCTTTTTCCATGTCGACCATTAGTGGTCAACCTATAGACCATGGGTCTTCAAACAGTGGCCCTCCAGATGTTGTGAAACTACAAATCCCAGCATGCCTTGCCACAGTTTTAACACTCTCTTATAGCAAAACTGTGTTAAGGCATGCTGGGATTTGTAGTGTCACAACATCTGGAGGGCCACAGTTTGAAGACCCATGCTATAGACTGTCGACCTAGACAATGTTGACCTAATGACCGGATACCGTCTTCCGTCTTCCAGCACCTAAAACACAAATACCCTGGGCACAGTCACATGTACTAATGACATGTTATGTGCCACTTACGCGCTGCAGTTACACTCAAAGCTCACAATGAAGGCAGGAAGGAACATTATATAGGCCCAAAGGGAGTAACCCAGGCTACATATTTTTTTCCAGAGTTGTTTTACATTTTATTTATTCTTCATTTTCTTTTTTTCAATTTCCATTTTTATGAGAAATATCAGCTTACCCTTTATATGGCAATAACAGACCAATGAAATGTTATTCTTTCTAAGAAACCTTTCACACACATTTTCCAGATTGCCACTTGGACACAATGCCCACACATCAACAGAAAAGCAGGGTCACTTGTATACACAAACCTGTTGATAGATGCCTTTATACAGAGAGTGAGCTCCAGCACAATAATACCGTGCAGCGTGTACACACTGCCCAAGATGGCTTTTAGAATTGTATAGAGCAGCTGGCTCTCTCTCTCTCTCGGTTGTACAGTGCACAAAGATTATTTATGCTTTTCCTGAATTCAGCAATATTCACTGAATCCCTGAGAGATACATTTTAGCAGCAGTGAGTGCTTGCAGTCATACTTAGTATTATTATACAAGGAGGCATAGTGATTTTTCTCCTTTCCTTCAGGAATATCAAATTACTCTTTCAATAAGGCTGGGTGTGCTGTACAATGCTATGGATGCAGCGAGCAGGAGCCAGTAGCAGCTTTATAAGATTAAAGCACAGCACACAATAAATAATTTAGCAGCTTGCTGCAAAAAAACACACATTGTATAATATCTGCTGTCTTGGACCCTGTGATATGTACACACATTTTAAATATACATGCCTTTCATCTGTTTGAGTATAAATACGCAGCAAGACAGATCAGCATAAAACTGAAGAGAAGGTAATGGGAAAATATTTAATCAAATTGACGTTTAACATGCCATGTTTTTCTGTCTTTTTTTTTTCTCCCCCCTGTCTGCCTCTGTTTTTCTAGTCATCCTAGCAATTCTCCTCAAATCTGCCATACAAGGCATATTATTCTACAGCTCTCTGAAGTCTGGTTAAGGGGGGCTTCTGGCATATGTTCTAGATATAAACATACCCGGCTTCTCTGACTACATCTGAGCTGGAGATAATATATATATATATAAGTGCTGTGAAATATGTATACACTGTATAAATGTACAGAGAGAGAGAGAGAGAGAGAGAGAGACGATATACACATTTTACAACACTTTTCCCATTCACATGCTACATTATTAGAAGCCAAATAACCTACCAGTAACATTTTGGACTGTTTGCGGAGTAAAGTAATGGTAACACAGTAGTAAAATTTGACTGTTCCATTTGCACACTGTTTTTATAATGTATAGCACCACATTCGCCCTATCAGTGTCTTTTTTTGAACAATTTCATTTTTGCTAAATTCAACTATCGATGATTCAAAATCATTGATCGTGTATGAACAATGCTAAATACTATTGCAGTTTAATGGGGAGATCCATAAGCAACTATTTTTTTATTTTATGTAATACAAAGTGCTGGGACATAAAGCTTAGAACTGCCCCCCTTCCCAACAAAGCCCTGCCCCTGAGCTCTCATTGGCCCATAGCCTACTAAACTGTAAAGCAGGGGTTACCATTGGTGAGTGTAACCATCAATGATTCCCATGCAGATGGTTTCACATTATCCACCAATGGTAATCATCAATGGATAGCCTGCCGATGGCAATCAACTTTGTGAGACATATATGTGGGGGCACCTGGACAGGGCACCTGGACCAGGGGACGCAGAATACATGTAAAGTTATCCACGTCCCCTCGCGGGGCTCGCTGCAGTCGCCATGCTTCGGGATCGGTGGAGTCAAAGTCCTTAGTGGCAATGAAATAGTTCAACAGATGTCCCACAGTGTGTGCACTCTCTTTCAATGATCGTGCCAATGATCCATGTGACTGATACTTGCAAAAGAATGAGAAAGAAATGCACCAAATGAGCAATATATAACAACACTTTTACTTCATAATAAAGCTCACATACACAGGGGTTAAAAGATGTATGCTTGCCAGCCAGATCAGTAACCGTCACAGCCCAGACAACTAATGCAGGGAATCGCTGCCGCTCAGCTGCAGTCAGAAGACCTCGGACCAAGACGCTGCACCGCTCACACAGAAGTCAGGAGGAATGCCGGCTGGAACATGAGTGAAATGAAGACGTCACAGCATCGGACCAAACAAGCCACACCAACGCGTTTCGTCACAGGAAAGGACTTTGTCACACTCCCCGACGAAGTCCTTTCCTGTGACGAAATGCGTTGGGTGTGGCTTGTTTGGTCCGATGCTGTGACGTCTTCAATTCACTCGTGTTCCAGCCGGCGTTCCTCCTGACTTCTGTGTGAGCGGTGCAGCGTCTTGCATTTTGGTAGGGATGTCGACATTAAAAGTTAATTTAAATGTTACAAATAGTGTACAAACAATGGTTTCAAAACATCATTGTTTTTCAGCATCAGTGTTTGGTGGCCCATTCTAATGCTGCCTAAATCACAGTCTTGACAGCCAGTTACGTTGAAGAGTCTCAGAGTGACCAGATAGAGCGCAGCAGGACACATTGTTACTGCTCTATATCAGCATTTCTATATCTAGATAATTATAGTAGAAGGATGACTTTTATGAGTGACTTAAGGGGCTACACACATAGCAATTTGCTGAGCATTCTGAGCAATGCTAGATCACTCAGAACGCTCAGCAAGATCACTCAGCACAAAGCAACGTGTCCGCGCTGTGTGCTGTGCAGTCTGTCAGGGCCAATGTTCTCCGTTGATAACACTGGCCCTACCTGCCGATATTACTAGATTAATCCAGCATGCTGGATATTAATTGCCATGTGATAGCAATACACATGTGATAGATCGCTTAGAAAATGCCCCTAAATCGCTACCTGTGTAGCCCCCATTAATCTGAACTGGGCACATCATTATATTGGCGTTGTAATTGATTGCTTTGGTTCAGAATTATGTGGAAACGTCCGCCTACCATTTACAATGCAACACCATTGTGTCCTGGAAAATGTGACAGTTGTTGAACTCTGGGTGACCTGAAACTTACAGTGTTATCTAGAAACTGTGACAGTTATTTGCAGCCACCCACTCAGCAGTGATTTTTTAAAGTTCGATTTCTAAGGGGAATGAAAAGGGGTAAGGGGTAAAATGTTCCGCCCACTTTGAAACCGTGCACCTCAGCTAGTAGTTATTATTTTGCTTGTTGTTGTCTGAAAATAACACATTTCAAGCCAAAACTAACTCGCACTATCATTCAGATGAATAGTATATCACAATAGCACATAATCAATGATATGGCCTTATAAATGTGCCTTCCACTAACCACACTAAGCCGCTTCTGTCCTCCTATCTCGCCTCACCTGATATCTTCCTAATGATGTCTCATCAATATTTCATCATTAGATTCCCATCCATAGTTGTTGTGGTATTATACCTGCCATTTCAACATGGGCCTTCCCTCCAGAGTCTCCTGGCAGAGAAGTCCCAATAGTCAGTAGTTATGAATGCATCATTTATACCACTGCGCAGTGGGTGGCGGTCCAATGACATGTTTTACAGTGCATTGTGTTTTCATGCTCTGCCCACATCTCTGTGAGGGTGGGCAAGTGTGATTTTATTATAGAGACTACCCCAACACTAGATTCTGTTGCTGCAACATGACGTCCTCCATTGCAGGCTACTCTTAGCCAAAAAAAAAGGTATGGTATTTTTCAAAATAAATACGGTACTTGTTTAGTTTCACGGCGGCCGATATATCGGATGCAATATCGGGCGATATATCGGCCGATCCGATGTGATTTTTTACCTGTTCATAACCCCACTATCCACTACACATGGAGTTGATTTTATATAGTGTGGCGGGCGCAGTAATATGCGTCCCCTCACGGGGCTCGCTACGCTCGCCACACTATATAAAATCAACTCCATGCGTAGTGGATAGTGGGGTTATGAACAGCTATCGGCCGATAGCACATCCGATATATCATCTGCCGTGAAACTAAACAAGTACCATAAATACATATGTAGTTATTAATATTTTATATACGGAGTCGCTTAATTGTAATCTTCCCATCTTGAAAAAAAAAGGGCTTGTCATTAGCCTTAAGTTTAATTTTCTGGGGACCTGGGCTTTACAGTCTATTATAATATTCCCATAGTGACCTTTATGAAAACATAACTGTTTGAAAGTTTAGTAGAAAGGGTCATGCATGAAGGGGTTAAGCAGGCAGACATCCGCCATAGCCAGTGCAATAACAAAGCAGGAATGTATTTCCTGTTTTGTGAGAAAGTGTGATGATTTTGTCCAGAGAACACTCATTTAGACATAGAAGTAAGCCTTTTTGTTTCACTGTAATAGAAACGGTGATTCGGATTGGTTTGCAAAAGCAAACTCCTCCTTTAATGGCCAAAACCATGGAGCTGATGTAACATGTGCAGAGGCAGTTACATTTTCGGGGAGTTATTTTGTTTCTGTGTAGAGTAAATACTGGTTGATTTATTTTTACACTGCAATTTAGATTTCAGTTTGAATGAACCCCACCCAAGTCTAACTCTCTCTGCACATGTTACATCTGCCCCACCTGCAGTGCAGATGGTTTTGCCCATTAGAGAGAGATTTTGTTTTTTTGTGAGCCAACCTGAATTAGAAGCTATATGACAAACTCACCACTACACAAGCAGTACATTTTGTGTAGCTCACACCTGTCCCCACTTTTCAGGCTGTCTTGGGGGTATCTTGAATTGTCTCTAAGACATTTTGACCTTGGTAATATTCTTTGTTCTCTTATTGATCGATTTTGCTGTACCTCTGCATTACTCCTGGTGTTCAATGCAGTAATCATTAATAAAATGTATTAAATGTGGCTATTTATGTAATAATAGTATGTAACAACATTTTTGCCCTTGGGTAGTAAGTGCTGTTTCTTAATTGCTTATGTCTCAAAAGTATTGAAAATTGTATTTGTTCTCCTCGATCTTGGTTTTGCAACAGGACCTTTTATACTTTAAAAATTACCTATTTTATATTATAAAATGGCATAAATGCATTTTCTTTTACATAATGTAAGAAAAAAAAAATCAATGTATGTATGAAAATCAACATGTAAAGAATTCGAAGTGAGTCGCTTTTTGAGATCTACAATTATGCAGTACATCATGAACCAGCCCCCAGATGTAATCTGCAATCATGTTCTTGTTATACTGTCTTTGGTAGCGGCATTCAATATCCAGTATATCCTTGTAGAAAATAATTCCTTGTTCCTCCAAGTACATATACATGTTCTCCTTCAATGTCTCAAGATGAGCATCAAGAACATGAACTTTCAACAACATCCTGCACACCATTGTGTTGAGGTTTCTCGACCAAAGTCTCAATGAATTGCACTTATTTTGTGGCCTTGTGATTGTCCAGGAAGCCCAGAACCACTGTGATAAAGCTGGTGCAAGAAGTTTCCTGCTTCTGAACAAGCATCTTTGGGAATTCCTTACACTGCAGGATCTTCCTAATCTGTGTTCCCACCAAACCAATGGCTTTCACCTTTGCCTCAGACAACTGGAAGGTACTTGAAGGTTGCCGAATCCTTATCTAAAGCTCTAGCAAATTGTTTCATAAGGTCCAACTTAATGTGTCGTTGCGGCATGAGCACCATACTGGAGTCCACCAGTAGCTCCCACTTGAACTCTGCTTACCGTGGCCAGCGTTGTCTGTTGTAGGTGGCCTTGGTGTCTCTGCTGTCCCAAAGGCATAGAAAGCTAGGATGTTGCTGAATGCTCTGTTCTGGCGGCTGCTGTGTTATATACCAAGCTGATCGCCAGTGAGCTTATCGTTCCTGGAGACTAAAAAAGAAACACATAAAAGAAAGATTTATATTATAGTGTGGTCATGTCCTTGATCAGATAATGTTAGACAGCGTAATATTCTATGTAGGTTTAAATCTTATTTACTGACATTCAGGGCCTTAATGGCCTTACGGCCCATACACGCAATTTTGGCTTTTGGTGTTTTAAGCTACTTTCAGCTCCCTCATCATTGACAGCCACCACCACCCATCAAGCTGTTTTAACAACCCGAGTGAACCACTTTCCATAGTCTCCTATGAAAATTGGTTCACCCCTGTGAAAAAAATAGCTAGAACGGGTGAAAATAAAATTTTCTGGACAACAATTTCCACATCATCGCTCTTCATACACGCTGGGGGAAAAAACACCCAGTGTGTATGCACCTTTACCCCCACTTTACAAAGCTCAAATTTGTGACACTGATATGTGGAGTTATGGGTTCAGTGGAAATTGCTTTATCAAGCCCTTGGACCTGCAGGACACTGTTCTACTTTTCAGTAATCTAGAAAAACTGCTCAGTGGGAATCACTTGGAGTCATAAACATTTCAGTGGCAAAATAACTTGCAATTGCAACTGAGTTTTTATGGGAAGTGGTCATGTGGGCCATGTTCAGCTGTACTGGAGAGGCACTCAATAAGTTTTACATATGAACGGATATACTTATACACATGCAATTCCGTTTCACACAAATCTCCCTATCAGGCCTGTTGTGTTGGAAGTGTGGAAGGCATTTTGTTTCCAGCACAGTAGTTATTTGTGGAGACTGAGTATAACTACAGTATTGCATGCCTGGAGGTGTTCCATTGCCAGACATTTAGTCATAATTTGCTGAAATGGAATATTCTGCCTGCTGGAGACATAATGGTAAAATAGTGACTTGAAATAGGCAATTTATCTTCTGTCTGAACTGTATTGTGTGAGATGACATATTAGAGTTCTGTCCTTCTCAATGAGCATACAACTACTTTTGCTAAATGCATGAAAAATAACTGGAAATATATTTTTTTGTGGACATTTGTTTGCTATCCAAATATATGTGACAAATACGGCAGGCTGTTTTCTTAGCAGATCACATGCATTTTATTAACTTTTCACACAGCTGTGTGTGGGTTATATGAAGACACTTCTTTGACTTTGTTCACTTCATTAAGTATCGGTGCAGCAAATGTACATAATTCGCTTGTTTTGCATTGGTCTCAGGAACAGAGCTACTGTATGTAAAGAACAATTATTGTAGCTGTTTAGTAAATACTTGCATACTGTATACACAGTGGCGCTGGGAGGGGTAATGGGTACTCAGACTGGTTAGAATGATTTGTAGGGTAAGTTTCAAACAGATATTACAATAGAATAAAACTTCACTTTTATTAATTTTGCAAAATAAAGGATTTCAGCCCCCAATCACAATACCCCCGGATTGATACTGACATATAACTAACTCAGGTAAAGAAAATTTGCTTTTTAATTGGAATAAATAATTTAAAGAGTATTATAAGTATATAAAGGGATATTTGTCACTGTGACAAAATGAAAGAAGAGTAGTGCCTGCACTCAGTGTACTTTCACCTTATGTTCACAAGCCAGACCTGGCATAATGCCTGCCCTTTCGTCTACTGGTAATGTACTCATAGTGTACCAACAGGACCTTCTTGTCACTCAATGCTTTGGGTAGCTTCTGGAAATTATCAAATAAGGTACATTTTGTATATTACTATTCCATTCCATTACTATTCCATTTTTTCATCAGTATGTTCCCATTTGAAGGTTTATAGGTACGATATGAACTAATTTCGGTTTTGACACACAGGGACAGATTTATTAAGCCTGGTAAAGTGATTAAGTGTTTGGTACTTTATCACCAGCCAATCATTTACTAACTGTCATTTTTCAAACCCAGCCTGTAAATTGGCAGTTAGGGGTTGATCGGCCATTGATAAAGTACCACCACTTTATCACTTCGCAGGGCTCAATAAATCTGCCCCAGAGAACCATTATCTCTCTCTTGTTCAATCCATTGCCATCTGGTACATTGTTTGCGGTCGCTACTCTTTCTTAATTTCAGAGTACCAAATTACGCTTTCTTTAGGGGTCTATTCATTATCCATAAATTCTACTAAAGTAAGAGAAAAGTTATTTTTCACCTACTTTTGTAGAAATTAAGTATCAGGGCCAATCATTATAATGGTAAACTATTATTTATTACCAGTAATTTATATAGCGCACACATATTCCACAGCAATTCTAGGGTTAATTTTGTTGGGAGCCATTTAACCTACCAGTATATTTTTAGATTGTGGGAGGAAACTGTAGTATCTGGAGGAAACCCACCCAAGTACGGGGAGAATATACAAACTCTGCACAGTTAGGGCTATGGTGGGAATCAAACCCATGACCTCAGTGCTGCGAGGGGTAGGGTGTGGGGAGGTGGGGGCGCTTGGCGTGGACGGGTGGCGAGGCTGCAGGGAGCTCCGTTGGAAGGGGACGCGCATGCCCTTTTGGCGGTTGGCGATCCGACTGCCAGACCCCCGCTAGATGGCCAGCGCTCCATGTGTATGACTATATTTGTAGATAGTGGGGGAATCTGGAGTATCCAGAGTAAATCCACATAAGCACAGTGAGAATATACAAACTCCACACAGTTAGAGCCGTGGTGGCCAATAAATCTGCCAATATTATTATTATATTCATACGTACTTGAAAATTAACCAGAAAGGATGTTATGAAACAATTTGTTTTTCGCATTTGGTCTAGAATGAGAGACAGTTTCCTAACAAACAGTCATAATTTGGTCACTCCAGGTATAAAGGAGTTAAACCAGTGTCATCCATGTTGTAGTAAGCAGCAGTCTCCTGTAGCTGTTGGTAATAATTACAGCGGCACACACTGGGAACGTGATGCATTGATTTATGTCCCAGCTCATGCGCCAATCGATACTCCAACAGTTAAAGCGCTATTTTCTGCGCGCTGAAATGAGGCTTTCCTGAGGCTTTTCACAGGGACCTTATTGATATTTGCTTTCTTTGTTCAGCCTGTACATTCTGCAGCATTGTGGGATGCTTTATAATAAGATAATGTCATTTCTGTTTGCAGCACAAGCAAAGTGAGTTTTAATTATTATAGTACTTGCAATTATAGTGGTCAAAAATAAAAGAGCTAGATACTTCAAAATATTAAATCTTATTCATATTTCCATATTCCGCAACAGTGTTTTTTCACTAGGTGGACTGGCGTTCAGTCAGATATAGCATAAATACTCCAGCTAGGAAAACAACACGTTTGTGGCAGAGGTATGGGAAAGTACTGTGCAAATGTGAGGGCACGCTGCTAGACGCTGTTTTACAATGTGTGGACAAAGCTAATTTCCTAGTTATTTAGCACTTTGGGCTCTATTTATCAAATGGAGAAAAGTCCTCAATAAACAGCAGTGTTGGCATAGATCGGTTTCTTCCTATGCTTGCTGGACAAAATATTTCCTGGTCCTTGCCAGCAAAGACTACTCGAGCAAACCATTCATATAGTATGAATTATTATTTTTTTTTACTATTTTGCCTTTTTTTAGCAAGTGGAATTGAAAACCCAAGTTTGGGATATCAGGTGCACAGTGTATGTGTGAACATGCTAGCAGGGTCATACAGGCACATGTCTCTGGGGAATCGTAAAGTGAAGTGGTCATTTAGCTCAACTCGCTCAGCCGTCTCAGTGACATTATATTGAGATATAAAGGTGGTAGGAGGTGGCGATAAGCAGAAATATGCTTTCACATTGAAAAAATAACTCGGGTCGACCCAGGTCTCTGCGATGTGAAAGGGCCTTTTCAAATTTCCCTGGTGTAGCAACCTGGCATTCTGACTGGGTTAAAAGAAAGGTTAATCCTGAGTCGGTCCCAGGTTTCTGTGCACTATGGAGGAGGCAGCACTTGGAGACAATGTCAGATCCAAACAATGATTTGCCGTTGTTCCACAGTCAGACATCATCAACCCGTAAGCTGAACCTTGCAAATACTGTGTCGCTCCCAGCAGAGGCGTAACTAGATATTCGTAGGTCCCATAGCAAAAGTTATTAGGGGCCCCCTATTTAGCAGCTGATGGTGCTAAATGTGTGTTAAACATTACTTAAACAGTAAAGATGGGCCCCCTTCAGCTCTGAGCCCCATAGCAGCTGCACCCCTTGCACCTATAGTAGATACGCCATTGACTCCCGGGACAAACCTATGTCCAAATCCTGGATGCAACCCGACATTTGTGATGTGAAAGGAGTAATAGAAAGCCAGCCTTACTGTCTACTGTTACTAATTAGGCCCATAAACTTACTGTGGTTTAAGAAACATGGATATTTAGTGCATCATTTTTTTTCTCCTGCACCTTGTGAGTGTTAAAGGATTGGGTGGGGCAGCTGCCATTATAGATCAGAAGAGTAGGTAATGGAAATAGTATGGTCTCATGCCTGTGAAGCACACCCCCCTGCTTTATTATGTTTGTTGGGCATGACCTTGTGTCACCTCCAGGCTCCCTGCCTATTGATGGTGGAGACTTGCCCCCTTTAACAGTACACGGGACACAGTGTGGATGAAAGCACATGTGTGCATTATCCTTCACAGCTGCTCGGTGACACCATTTGAGGGCTTGAGACTAAAATAGCAGAGCTGCTGTGCTATTCCATTGTTACCTCCTTGGATTGTGTCTCCCAGTATGGGCAACACCCCCTAAAGACACCGCTACACTGAACACAAACACAATGTTACAGTACATATCTATTGACATTTCAACAGTACATTAT
Source organism: Crinia signifera (assembly GCF_055691185.1). Taxonomy (NCBI): domain Eukaryota; kingdom Metazoa; phylum Chordata; class Amphibia; order Anura; family Myobatrachidae; genus Crinia; species Crinia signifera. The sequence continues at coordinate 132,535,706 of NC_139218.1, forward strand.
TGCTTTTTTTTTGCATTACATTAAAACCAGTGGCCACTATATAGAGTAGCAGCACTGTAGCCGAGCAGGCAGGTGGAGAGCAGAGGCTACCACTGGATATGCCATTGTGGGAGAGGCTGGACAGGAAGTCTTCTGTGCACCGGAAAGTCATTCCCTCTGTAATAACAGCTTTATTTCCAAGATCTTCAGTTCTGATAAGCACTTATAATGTGAAAGAATTTAGTAGCTGTCCTGTAAAGACCATCGCACATTAGTTTAGTGGTCTATAGACTCCGCTGTCAAGAACACTGTCACCCATTTCCCTTCATACCTTGGAAGCCATTTGTTTGTTTTAGGTCTCCTTAGTTATGAGAGCGTATTAATTCTATATACCAGTACATTTCAGTAGCTGTTATATAGAATGAGAACATTGTACTGGTTTTAGGTTAACCCTTTTGTTAGCAATGTATTTTTAATTCAGGTCCCAATGAAAGGGTTAATCACTTCTCTTTACAGCTCTGCTGGTGTTTAATAGATGGTAATAGGATTTATATCACTGGGGTAAAAGTAATAACTCCCTGAGAAATTCATTAATGTTGCTACTTCCCTTGTATAGATGTGTGCGGCAGCTTTTTTTTTTTTTCTCCTTATAATAATCATTTCCCTCATTCACCCCCTGGGATGAACACATTTTATATGAGACGTCTGCAGTAATAGGCAGATAGGCACATTCCCTATTCCATTACTTCCACTCATCAGCTCCGGAGCTTGTTTACACTTATTTCACAAGCTTGTACAATGTAATCCTGCTAGGACAATGTACACTAGTTCCAGGAAAGTATACTGCAATTCAATACATTCCTTGTCTTACTTTATTTGTGTATTTTTAAAATAACAATAAATAAATCATGCTAATATTACACATGTGCCATTACAAATGGGTGTGATATGGTGGTCCGACAGGGGGGATTCTGTCGGTCAGTATCCCGACAGGGGGCGAGCGCAAAGAAGCCCCTTGTGGGCTTGCCACGCTGCGGGCTCGGTGGCTCGCTTCGCTTGCCACAAGTTCTATACTCCCTCTATGGGGGTCGTGTACGCCCACAAGGGAGAATAGTTGGGATCCCTCCTGTCGGACCACCGGCAATCGGGATTCCGACGTTGAGAAACTGACCGTCGGGATCTCCCCTGTCGGGCAGTCATCCGGCACCCATCACAAGTAGGCCCTTGTTCAGATTTGATCGCAATACAAATTTGATATCAAAATGGGCAAAATCATGTGCACTGCAGGTGGGGCAGATGTAACATGTGCAGAGAAATTTGGGTGGGGTATGTTGAAACTGAAATCTTATTTGCAGTGTAAAAATAATGTAGCCAGTATTTACCCTGCACAGAAACAAAATAACTCACACAAATCTTATTCTCTCTATACATGTTACATCTGCCCCACCTGCAGTGCACATGGTTTTGCCCATTTTGAGAACAAATTTGTACTGAGATCAGATCTGAAATAGGGCCATAGTGTATACATTAACTTAAATTACATATTATTAAAAATATACTTTAATGGGGATACGGTCATTAGTTCTACAGCAACTAGGTCCACAAGCATTGGGTCGACACCACTAGGTCGACAGGCAACAATGTCGACATGGGTTTAGGGCAACATGGGTCAAGGTCGACATGTGTCTAGGTTGACTTGGGTCTAGATCGGCAGGTCATTATGTCGACACAAGCATTAGGTTGACATGAGCAAGGTCGACAGTCAAAAGGTCTACATGGGGTTTTTCACTATTTTTCGAGCCGACATGTGCCGAGAGGTGTGCCAAGAGTAGCGAGACACCGTTCCCGAAGCATCTCGAGCGAAGCGTGCGATGCGAGGTGATGCGGTGCACTTCAAACTGTGTCCATGTCGATTGTGTTGACATTCGGGTAAAAAAACCTGTGAAAAACCCCATGTCAACCTTGTCCATGTCGACCTAATGCTTGTGCCGACCTAAATGTCCTGACGACCTAGACCCATGTCGACCTAGACCCATGTCAACATTGACCCATGTTGACCTAGACCCATGTCGACCTTGCTGCCGGTCGACCTAGTTGTTGTAGACCTAACAACCCACACCCCTTTAATGCAGTATTGTAGAGTTAAACGCATAAAAAATTATGTTGGTTAGAACATTTGGTATACCAGTGGTTCCCAAACTGTGCGTCATAGCACCCTGGGATGGTGGTCCAAGATTCAATTCAAATATTGCATGATCAAAGTAAAGCTGCCCACACACAGAGCAACTCTCACATGTGATTTGAACTTTTTAATGTGTCTAGTTGAAATCTCACGTGTTTCCTTGCGATGCGATCCGTATATATATATCCCAATGCAAAATTTTCTTATATAGCGCAGTATATTCTGTTGTGCTTTACAATTGTATACTGTACAGTATATAGTTATGTCTAAAAACTGAATGCTGATCATAAAGTAACATGTGGCCAACTTTTTAATTATAGGCAGCAAATTGGTTTATGTATTGAGTGCAATATTTAAAATGTGCATTGTTGTAGGGAATAATTGTATTGTTAGGCATTTGTTTTCTTCTACAGTATATCAGCTGGATGGGGATTAATATTGGAATGAATTGAATCATATTTTTTTTTTTTCAACTTCAATGACTGTAAAAATGTTTCAGCAAGTACATTAGCCGCTAAAATACATTTAATTTGATGGACAGCAGACTACAAAACATTTGCGTGTTCTTTAGTTCTCCCACTTATCTTCTATGTCACTAGTAGGCCAGTGGGAATGAAAGGCAGCAATATAATGGGCAAGGGTGTTTTATGATATTGTTAAAGTTAAAGCAACAAATATAAAATCTGCAGTACTGTGTATTGTTGTAATATTTCCTACACTGTTAGCCCCATTAATATGTTTTTCTCCTCCTAACTGTGCATGTAAGTGGCCCGCAGGTCAGCAATGTACATCCGGACCTTTTTAAGAAGATCTTACATGGGCTCAGGGTTTGCTTGTAGTTCAAGAGAAACATTTCAAAATGTGTAAAGCAAATTTGATGATGAAAAGTTGGCCATTCCACATTTTGGTCAAACCATTTTTGATTGTCCATTGAGCATATCCGTTCAGTGCCATACAGCGAAGCCAATTTTGGGATTGGGATTAGCGGGATCCTGGGATTTTTGGACAAAATGCCGGTATTTGAATCCTCTGATCACCATCATCATCATGGGTATTAGGTTGCTCATGCCCAGTTGTACCAGCTGTGCCTATGGCGTAAGCAGGCAGCCATAGACACAGCTGTTCCCGTGGCATTTCATTTCACTTCAGATATAGCACTGGCTGCCAGCCAATTGGAGCTGGAGGACCAGCAACCAATCAGGGAAGTGGTTGCAGCTCTTGATTGACTGCCAGACTGCCAGCTCCAACTGGCTGGTGGCTGGCGCTATATTTGAAATGCTCCTGACACTTTTTGTGTTTCTGTGACTGCCCGCCCTCACTGCTCTATACTCCCACCCTCCATCACTGCTCCCTACATCACTCCCACCCACCATCCAACTATACTGTAGTAGGTTAAAGTTTTGCCTTGGTACAGAGAAGCCTTACACGGGGTCTGCCTACATTCAGCCTCACTTGCTGCTCCCTAGCGATCCATACTTCAATCCCAGGTATCCCATGATAGGACTGAGAATGCATCTTTGTATTAGCACTCGTGTTGCCCTCTGGCTTATCTCAATTATTTACTTTCCTAATGGATAATTCGATGCAGTCTTGGGTCAGAGAGGATCCTTAAAGGCTGTTGTTTTTCCACAATAAGATTTGCAGTTATTATGTAAGCAAGGACAACTGACATATCACAATATAAACAGTGAGCTAAAAATAGGTGGTGACTGCAGAGAGTAAGCATGCCCCTGCCAACACCAAGTGTATCATTGCTGTGTGCAGGAATGTAAGGGGGCAGCGGGAAATTAACCATGACACAGCTGTGCATCTAGTCCCACAGGACATCTCCCTGATGCTAAGAAGCATGGAGAACACAGGCATTCCATACAACAATACGCCACAAAGAAGACTCAGCACGGGAATAAGGAGATGACTATGACCCCACAACAAAATGAGCCATGACAAGAGACCTCAATCCCGGAGCTAAAGCTTCACACAGTCTGTCTTTGAGCCCAAATTCTTTGGCGATTTAGAAATGCCATGCGAGAGTCACTTTCTGGAATAACTGCTATGGATGATATTATGTATTCTGCTCTGCTTATAGCCTTAACCTCAATGGCCCTTTATTCAGTCCACTTCTCACTGATTAACTTTTTTCAGCATGGATAAAGCTACCGGCATATCTGATAAGTAATCGCCCAGACTTGATTAATTAGGCCGTGTTTAAGGAGAACAACACTTCCAGACCAGATAGAATTTTTTTTATTTTTTTAAAGCGTCCTTTATTGCCACCAATAATAATGACTTTTTCTGAACGTCTCTCACAACTAGAACAGTAATCACACTCACAGACAGAAGTATCACATTTATAGAGAGAGCTACTGTAGATTCCCCCCCCCCCCCCCCCCCCTATTTCATTAAGGCATCTATATTAATGAGCAATTAAGAGACATACTCTGTGATTCTTATAGCAAATCTAAAAACATTGGCATCCTAGCATTCCAGCCATCTGCTTTACCATACTGGAGGTCATTTTTATGAAGAAAAGCGATAATAATGTTATTAGTAATTATTGTATTTAATCCAATTTAGATTTTGCTGGTCTTTTGTTTGAGAAGGCTCTAAAACACTGGTCTCATGTTTTCTCCTAAGACGATGTTCATTAATTTGGAAAGGCCACATTTTGCATACTATATTATTTCTTTATTGACAGCAACAGTAATTATATAATGCTTGGATATTACATTGCACTTTAATATGTAATTGTACCTCTTACCTTTGAAATGTTGTGAGATTCAAACATCATAAAGTGCTCCCATCATTCATTCTCATCTTGTAAGCGTTTGCCAGTGGGTATAGGTCATAGGATCGACACTAATAAAATCAACAGTCAATAGGTCGACCACTATTGGTCGACAGGCCGTAGATCGACACATGAAAAAAGGTCATCATACCTTAGGTTGACATGGTCAACACAAGCAATATGTCAACATGGTAAAGGTCACCTTGAAAATGTCCACATTCATGAGTTTTTCATGAGCTTTTTGGTGTCTACAGATGGAGCCCCTGTCAACTTTTCTCTGGTGCCCGCCAGTGCTTGCACGCTGGCGAGCACCGGCGACAGGGACTTTATTGAACTGGGACGCGTGTGCATCTCAAGTGCACGCGCGTCCCAGTCTTTCGTTGGCAGCGGCATCCTGCCCATCTCCGCTTCAGGGAGACGGGCAGGGTTAGGGGAGGGGTTGGGGCGGTGAGGGGGACCGTCGGCAGGCAGGGGGGCTGGTGATAATTTCGCCAACCCCTGCCTGGATGAGCCCTGCTCCATCTGTATGTCGACATTGGTCAACATGGACACCGCATAAGTGTACCACGTCCAATCACATGGCTCTCTTTGCTGGCCATGGTTTAGGCGTGGTGCCTTGCTACACTCGGCACACTATTATAATCTAGCTTCATATTTGCTTGGATGGTAAAGAATGAAAAAACACCTTTTAAAAAAAAACAAAACATTCAAAACGTATGTTGTCCACCTATAGCATTTGTCGACCTTTTCACCATGTCTACTAAGGTATGTGAACCCTTTATCATGTGTGGACCTATGGCCTGTCGACCAGTAGTGGTCAACTTATGTCAGGGTTGCCTACCCCTCCCGGTATGGCCTGGAGGCACCCCAAAATCACCCCGGAAAGGTGGGCGATCCTCCCAGATACCGGCGGCCCACGTCAGCGTTAATTTCCCGCAATTTATGATTTTTTTTTTGTGTGTGTGTGGGGGGGGGGGCGCAAATTGTGGGATTTGCCATACAAGGGGACGGTGCTTGATGATATCATCAGGCCCCGCCCCCCAAAGTGCTGCTGACAGTCTCCCTTCTGTGCTTCTCCCAGAGAGGAGACTTTAAAAGTAGGCAACCCTGACTTATTTACTGTCAGCCTTATTACTGCAGATCACATCTCTTTGCCAGTCTCTCTTGCCACAGAGCCCCCATTTTTTAATGCAATGTATTTTTGTTTCATGGCACTGCACGGTGTAATATACATGAGGTCCCCGTAATAAAAATAACAGCAATTGTCACTGTCACCACTGGATGGTAATGAGGTTACAGTCAGCACTAACTGTCTGTCACCTGTTCTAGTATTTGTTAGACTCTGCTGACTCTTTAGAATAATCACAAACAGCTGCAGGTTAGCCACACACTGTCACGTGCTGATACACACCGTACTCTGTCAAGGTGGGCACATATTACAGCAGATACAACAGTACCTTTGTGTATTAGCTTCCACTGTTTCCTAACCAATATTGTTGATTAGGATCTTGATCGTCCACCAATGTTTTCAAATAAGCAATTATTTTTTTTGTAGACGGCACAATAAAAAAATTGCCTTCAGCACTAATGTTCAGTGCAATAGTGCTGTCTTTATCTCAGGAAGAAATAAGTCAGGACAAATGAAAAGGCTTTATCATGATATGCAGATTCGCTAGCTCATATACAGTAGTTAGCATGCACGGTAATATGCATATATGTCAGCCCCGCTGGCTAATCATATATATACACCCCGCGTTTATGACTTTAGGCACAGTAGCAAAATGCAACCAGCTGGGATTGTAGAGATTAGGGTGGCCCTGGTACTGGGTGACAGATGCATTCTGGTCTCCTATCCTTTTTTTTTCCTACTGTGGTTTTAATTTATAGGGCTCAAGACATGGTGTTTTTCACAAACAGCTGTTGTGTGGGTCCGGCTGTCTATGTTTATGTTTTCTTGGCACAAGTGTGGTTTATAGACAGTATTATAGGTTTTTTTTTTTTTTTTAACATAAGCTTCAAAAAAATAAATCACATAGCCAAAGCCTAGGTATGGCGTGTTGCCGGCTGAGAGAATTGCAATATTTTGTGCCGATTCATGTTTAATAACCAAGCGCAGTGTGATATGTTCACGATAACTGAAACAGCAAAAAAAAGAAACATAAAATAACAATAATGTCTGCATAGTTTTTCTATCTATGTTTCTGAGATAACAAGCATATATGAGCATAAACTAGAATAGAGAAATCAATGGCAGATGAGGACTGTATCAATGTAATCTTCCCTGTTCTATCCAGTTTAAATCCTGAGATTACATTTGCGGGCCTTCTGTTAAGTAGAGCCCAAATGTTCTCCAATCTGTTTTTCAATACTTTTTGTTTACTTGATCGTAACCGTGTATATCTCTGTGAGATGCTTTTTCTAACCCTTTATAGATACTTTGTGATACTGTAGCACAGTGCCTGCAAATGTGATGTATATTACCCAGAGCCGGCGTAAATATACTGCGGCTATACAGCCTCGGAGTGCTGGTGCTAGGTAACTACTAAATAGTATTTTATTTGTGAGTGCTTTTAAACTTCCAGAATGTGTTGATGGTGCATTTAGTCCTATTGTGTGAAAAAAAGAGAAGAAAATTGAGAACAATTATACTAAGTGCAAACTGATTTCATATATTTAATGCATCAGAGGTGATACTAGCCTGCTGTGTAATCTACGCAAGAATAGAAAGAGAACCTCAGACAACCTCTTCTTTGCCTTAAAGGAAAAATAAACAATTTCGAAGGCACTGGAAAAAGGTCAAAGGGCCCATTTATTAAGGATCGCATATACAAATGTGATCTGGGCGGTATATTACCACCGAGGATCTAATTGTAATATGCGATCATATCGAGGGGATGTATGATCGTGCACACGCAGGGACAGAGCTTCAGCCAGGTGCCGGGGGTGTCTGCACACGCGTGGTCAGCACTGACCCCCTACTGACTGCACTGCCCCAGCAGCAGTGTGACCTGTAGCCTAGGGGCTACCGCCATCTCAAAATGGCAGTAGTCCAGGGACCCAAAGCGATGCTGCCTGATGTTGACACATCCATCGGGCAGCTTCTCTTCCCCCCGTATGTTGGTACAGGAGGGATCGCAGCAGGGTTTTGAGTTTCCTGATTAAATAAAAGGCATGAATGTGGCAGTAAGGTAAATGACCACCAGTGGGGAAAATGATCACTTCTCTGCATGTTGCTGTGAAGCGAATTGTTTAGGGACTGATGGTGAGGTTGTTGGTGAGCAGTGTGTTCAGTATATATCCCTTAAAGGTGCCCATACACGGTGCAATGAACTTTGTGCTTTTAGTACTAGATTGGATAGCATCTAGTACAAAAAGCATACAATGTGCTACAGCACCGTAGTTTTTTTTGTACTAGATACGATGCAATCTAGTACTAAAAGCACGGGCTGCACAGGCTTTCTGTGCTGTAGCGTGCATCGCACCTGAAAAACGCACCTGTATGGGCACCATTACTTTGAAGCATTTGTACTAGTAACTGTAAAAAATTAACATTGCAGGTTTGAAAGTGAACACGTGTCGTCCCGGTTTGTGGTGTATGTAGATGACTGGTTGACATTCAGAAGGTCAACAGTTAGTATGTCAACAATAGAAGTTTGACAGGTTTTGAATGTCGGCAAAATCAACCAAATTATCGACATAAATGTAGGTTAACATGATTAAAATGTTTACATGTTTTGATGGCAACATATTATTTTCGTTGATTTTTAGAGTTAGGTTCGGGGTTACTTTTTAGGTTTAGAGTTAGGCAAAAAATAAGCAAAACAACGTACTGTATTTCGTATTCTGTTGGACAATCTCGGTCTGGTACCTGTCATGCCTTCCCTTAAAACACGCCCTGTTTTGAAGAATGGTGCCTAGTGCCAATCCCGTCCTGCGCTCAAATACTACAGCATGTCAATGATGCTGCGAAGACCTGGGGCTGCAAGCAATATAAGACCCTCAAAAATTATATTTTCTTGTAAAACATCGGGTTTGGGTACAAATATGAATTAGGCCCCATGTCTCTAATTTTTTTTTCACGGAACAATCTTTTAAAAGGCATGATTATACCTTGTAATTGGCTGCCCATTTAAAAATATGTTTGTCTGGCATCCCACACGGCCCCAGAACTCGGGCGGCATTACATCCCGCCAATTAAAATAGGATATGACAATGCTGGGGTCGGCTTACGGACACAGGTGTAATGCTACTAAGAGCATTTGGTACTTGTTTCCTAGAAGGGCGCCCACAATTTTGATCTTAGGCATCGCAAGGAAAAAAATCGCGTCAGTCGCATCGCATGCGGCCAAAAAAATCGCATGCGATGCGACCGACGCGATTACCGCGATTTTACATTGGGAACAATGTTTAATGGCCCAATTGACACAATTTCACATAGGGAACAATGTTAAATGGCCCACAGACCCCAAATACCCACCCTGAAGTGTGAAATGCCCCCCCCAATTGTTAACGCCACCCTACGATCAACGTCAACCCGAAGCGTGGCGAGCGCAGTGAGCCCGCGAGGGGCGGCAGTATGCGTCCTCCGACCTTTTCATACCCCCACTATCCACGTCGGCGTGGAGTTGAGAACAGAAAGTGTGGCGAGCGCAGCGAGCCACCTAGCCCGAAGCGTGGCAAGCCCCGCGAGGGGACGCGGAACACGCTCCCGAAGCGTGGCGAGCGGACACGGATTACTTAACATGTATTCCGCGTCCCCTCGCGGGGCTCGCTACACTCGCCCCGCTTCGGGCTCGTATTCCGCATCCCCTCGCGGGGCTCGCTGCGCTCGCCACGCTTTGGGCTCGGTGGCTCGTTGCGCTCGCCACACTTTCTATTCTCAACTCCACGCCGACGTGGATAGTGGGGGTATGAAAAGGTCGGAGGACGCGTACCGCCGCTCCTCGCGGGCTCGCTGCGCTCGCCACGCTTCGGGTTGACGTTGATCGTGGGGTGGCGTTAACAATTGGGAGGGCCATTTCACACTTCAGGGTGGCTATTTGGGGTCTGTGGGCCATTTAACATTGTTCCCTATGTAAAATCGGGTCAATTGGGCCATTTAACATTGTTCCCTATGTAAAATCGGGTCAATTGGGCCCGGTCGCATCGCATGTGATTTTTTGGGCCGCATGCGATGCGACCGACGCGATTTACATTTTACCATGCATTTCTAAGTAAAATCGCGGCCATCGCATCTGTCGCATCGCATGCCATTATAATGGCATGCAATGTATATGCGATGCCCGCGATGGGCGCCCTTCTAGGAAACAAGTACCGAGCATTTTAATTGTGCATTGTTATTTATAATACGTATAATACCTTGTTAGTACTCTAGCGGAGTTACCCCCGCTGCTGAGTGCGAATACATATTTGATTAGTATCAATGCAATATTTTGCAAAATGTATTACAAATGCTTAGTACATCCCACCAAAAAAACACCTGCTCTTGACCAGGATCCAAGTGCCAGGATTTAAGACCCGTGTTGACTCTTTCACACCACAGAAAAAAAAGGTTTTTCCGCAAATTCCCAGGTTGAAAAGCTTTAACCTGGTAATTTGTGGGTGGTGTGAGTTGGGGTCAGGCTGCACCCAGCAAAATGATCTGGCCTCAAAAATGTCGGGTAATTGCCTGGTGGATGGTATGAAAGGGGTATTAGAAACCCACACAACGAAGTGGAGAACGTAAAAATCCACCCATATAGCGCCTAAATCAAGAATTTTTTTAGAATCTCAGTGCTGTGACGCAGTGAAGCAGTAACGCAAACCACCACACCAGCTGTGCTGCCATTATATTTATTTATGGTCTTTGAAAATCTGTCATGCATCAGGCTGTTTTGACATTGAAGACAAATATACAAAACATTGCTGAGCAATGAATTCATATGGATAACTACAGACAGCAGTCATGACAGAAAGTCTGTCGTGATCTCTCGAGAACGCAGCCTTCCCAAGAAATGTACTGTACTGTATATGGATACGGATAAGGTTATAAGCCTGTAAAGCATGGGGTTAAACTACTGTATATTAGTCAAGAACACTGTTATGCAGCAGGAGATTTTCAGGCTGTTTAAGTGGCTACAAACTATGGTGCCACCTCATAAAAGTAGATATTTTCCATAATAAATCATGATGGATACAAGTTATGCCCAACAAATTACAAGCAGTCTAGTAAGAAACCTATAAAATCCCCATTAGTACCATGAGAGCATTTTTTTTGTGGTTCATCAAGCCAACCGAAGAGTTTGTATAAGTCTCCCAGTGTTAGTGAGTGTCATATGATGCTTTGTGTCTGCTGAAAATAGAACTTTATAGTCAAGATCTGCTAGTTACTAGCACTTGCTGCGTAAATAGAGCCATAGCCGTGATCTACTGTGACCGTACTTTATACTTACATTTATTGAAAGGATTTATTAACAAATGAAATAAACTGTAGAACAAGTAGAGGACCAGGAGCCAGTTATTGGCCTCCATGGCATTTGCAGTAGATGTTTCAGCCTACTTGACAAACTGTATGTAATCATTTTAATTGTGTTGACGCAGCAAACCTTGTAATGGCCTATCTCAGGGAAACAGCATTATTTAACGGGATAATAAAAAGGCTTATTCAGTATTGTTTTTGAATAGCACTTCCATGCAGCTGTTGGCTTGTTTGGGGCCTATATCCTCAGGCCACCACATAAAATAGGCCTACCATCTTTACAGCGTGATGATGAACAGCTGGCCACATAGTTGGCGGTAGATAGTATTAACATTTTATTTCTATTTTCCTCACAAAATGGCGCAAGTTGTTTATTTTAACATATTAAGGGAAGCATTGGGGCTGATAGGGTAGGGGGTGTACATACACACACGGCACTGGCCACACACAGCTCCCCCACTTCTCACAATAGGATCTTGATTATTTTCAGCACCATGTAGTTCTGGACTAGTTGATATCAACCTTAAGCGCTCTTAACGAACCCAAGTCATACTTGCCAGGAAGAGCAGGACCCCCTGTGGCATCTTACCAGCTTCCCTAGAGAAGTGAGCTGGACATAATTATTGTGGAAACACACCCTCCACACTTGGCCATAGGAGCCCTTGACCAGGTAATAGAATATCAGCAAGTAAATTATGACCAAGTGGGAATGGTTCAGTACAAGCACATTCGCTGTTGCACCTGACATTTCCCTCAATGCTCAGGTGACATTCCCATGTGGTGAAAAACCAGTGACATAAATATAGTGTTAGTGACAATAGTTATTTTAGCACGTAGCCGCAAGGTCTTGTCCAGGACAAAAATCATCCCTGCAGCTTCCTATTTTCTCAAAACACCTCTATTGTTCCATATAGCTTCCTCATATGAGGCAAATAAAATCTTCATATGAACCCTTCTGTGAAACCTTTTGCTTTGTGTTTTCTGCAAATCCTTTCATTTTCCTGTAATTTTATGTAATATTATTCCTGATCATATCTGGCTATGCTCCCCAGATTGCTTTCTATAATTCACATGGCTCCACCTAAATCCACTGCACATTATTTTCTTAGAAAAACAAAAATAACGTCGTTTCTATTTTCTTTCTCTGCCTGTGCTTGTATAAAAAGACTGATAAGCAACATACACAGGGAAATGATTATGTGTGCAAGGCTTCTCTGTGACAGAGGAAAACAGTAACAGATTCATAAAATTCTCCCATTATAAGCATCCACTCTCCGTACTGCTCTCCCTTCGCTGCCGGAGAAATGGGTATTAATTGCGAAGCCTATGTTTCTCTCCGGAGACACAGAATGAAAGGGTACGATGGAGACCAGTAGCAGTTTTTGTGAAGTAAATCAGTCAGTTAGTTACAGGTTAATTAATCTTGTGCTAAGGCTCCCTTGAAGCGAGATTTGATTATAAAATTGCTCCTGCTCCTAGCCTCAGCTTCAAATTCTCTCACTTCAAGACAGAGGCAGGGAGGCGGCCATGCTCTGACTTGTACGCCCTCAGGTAGCTGAGGCAGGTTTGCAGAGAAGCTCTCTGTGGCCGCTGGCTGCAGAACTATTGTAAATAATAAGCAACATCCCTGTTGTGAAAGTTGGCTGAGCCATTGCCTTTGCTGTTTATTGTTTAAACATGTTTGGGTTTTTTTGCCATTTTCTACAGAGAGTTCTGTCTGCTTTAATTGACACTAGTATATTTTTCTTTCCATGCTCAGTTCAGTCAAATTCTTTTTTTGTGGATGCAAAAAATATTGCCTCTGGAAGACAATAATGCTGGGTACACACTCGAGCGATGTAGGGACTGCAGACACCCACATATCGGGCATACACACTGCCTATATACGCCGTTGTGAGCGATATCAATCTAATACAGTGATGGCTAACCTTGACACTCCAGCTGTTGTTGAACTACACATCCCAGCATGCCCTGCTACATTTTCACTATTTGGCCATGCTAAAACTGATGCAGGGCATGCTGGGAATGTGTAGTTCAACAACAGCTGGAGGGCCAAAGGTTAGCCATCACTGATCTAATACATCCGATCAGACTACATATGTGTGCGATCTATTTAAGATTATGCTTAGTATGTAAGCAAATAAAATGCTGAAATGGAATGTTTATTTAAACAATAGTTAAGTATGCTACAGTTATTTATTGTTATTTTTTTTTTACTAGTCTGTCATTATATAAGTATATAGGGTATTTCAACTGGCGGCCTGGTATCCAGAAATTTCTGGACATCCGAAAGGAAAAATGAAGTAAATAATTGCTGCCAGGCAGACATACTTTTGTACAAGGACCACAAATGAAATACATGAGCACCAGGCTATAGAGTTAGTGGCCAACATGTAGGTGGCCAATTTGGGAGAGATTCAGTAATATCTGTCCCTGTGGCCGGATCTCTTCTGGTATTATTGGGGCCTGTAACTGTGGTAGGAACATGGCAGGAGGCCATCTGCTGACAACTTCCGAACCCATAACTGGAATTGCTTGTGTGAACCAGCGAAAACATGTCAAATGAGACATTTTAGGAAACTGAAGCTCAGTAGCAGTGATTGAGTTTCAATAAAAAAAAAAAAGTTTTTTTTTTGTACAAATAAAAAATATTATTTAATAGTGCTTACTGTATATAAAATTAAAACTCTTATCAACAGCGACCCTTGCATGGAACACAGCCATAAAAGGTGATCACAAATCTCATATCATAAATCCAGTAAGCATGGACAGGGTATAGAGATGATAGAACTGTGCACTGTTTATGTACTTGCTGTATCAAATTGGAGTTACACACTGGGGGAGATTTATCAAAGTTTGGAGAGAGATAACATGGTAGAAATGGCAGTTAGAAGCTGGCTGGCTGGTTCTTTATTTCTCACCACTGTATCTCCATTCAAGGCTTCATAAATAGATCCCATAGATCTGTAAACTCACACAAGATGATTGGTAAATACTTTATCTTTCTCCACTTCATCTATTTCCTATTTCTAATACGGAGGCAGATGTATTAAGCCTTGTGAAGAGATAAAGTGGCGATAAAGTGGAAGGTGATAACGCACCAGCCAATCACTATGTTGGATAAATGACAGTTAGGAGTTGATAGGCTGGTGCTTTGTTACCTTCTGCTTTATTTTTTCACCAGGCTTCATACATCTGCCCCACAGTTCCTTGTACTGGTCGGCTCTCCCTTATCCGTGTATTCCAAAAACCAAAATATTCCCGAAAACCATTGTTTTTCAGAATATTTTTTTTCTTTTCCACCCCTATTTTTCATACTTACCTCATCCCCTAATGTCCACGGCGGCCTCCGGGATCCGAAGGACGCCAGGGGACACTGGGGCAGATGTATGACTGCGTGTTATGGGGGAGAAAATGTATCAGCGCACGTTATGTGCACTGATACCGCTTTCCCCCCATATATTAAGGAGCCAGCGTGCCCCTGTCGATATCGGCACTGCTATCTAAATTCTTACAGGCCGAATGTATGAACGGTCAGCACCGCTGACCGTTCTGCCCAATGCCGGTTTTGGCTTCACCAGCAGCACGCTAGCGAAGCCCTATCTAAACAGCACTGACAGCGCTGTCCCTGCTGTTCGCTCTGAGCTGCGCTGGGGATCTTGCGTGAGCGGCCGGGGGACAGGAGACAGCGCATCAGTGCAAATTGATGCGCTATTTACAGGAGGGGACATCGCCGGAGGGGGGAGTTAGCTCTCCCCCGCTTCGGCGGACAAGATGTTAATACATCTTGTCGATGTCCCTTCCTGCTTCGCCTCGCTAATGAGGTGAAGCAGGAAGTATTATAGCGCTGCTATAATACATCTGCCCCACTGTGTGGACATTGGCGGGCCATCATGGCACCGCCAAGAAATAAAAAAAAAAAAAACAAGCATTTTGGATAAGGGATGCTTATACTTTACTTACATTTAACATTACATAGTTACAGAGTAAAGCTGGGTACACAGTATACAATGCTCGGGCCAACCTGTCAAGTATTGTCAAAGATCGTTAGCGCAAGAATTGTTTAGCGTATGCTCTGCAACAGTGCCCAATGGCTGATTAACCGTCAGGTCTGTTAGTGACATAGCACGTGCTGCACACACTATGCCGGTCCTGGCAGAAAGGAAGTGCTCAGAATTTGAAGTGTATATAGAGGTCATACCGTTCCTGCATAAAAATGTCACCTCAACAATTTGAAGTCCAAGTGATCATTTGAAACAAATCATTTATTGTGTAGTATGTATACAGTATCTCGTGTTCCCAAGGAAATTGTCTAGTCATTGGCAGTTGTGTCTGGTGAGCACCTGGCTTAAGGCTCAAAATGATAAAGATAAATTCAGCCTTTCAGTAATTCTAAACCTATTTTTCTAACCTTTCTGTATAATTTAGGCTTCCATTACCTTTATTAAAAAGGATACTTGCTTCTAAATTCTGTCACATTTCCTTCTTACACTGACATGCCAAAAAATGCCATGTTTTAAATGTATTCTCACTAGTGAGTTATAGAGTGGTAATGCTGTATTTGTATCATCCGCTTTTTAACTGTATCCTAATAATTTAGTCATCTTTGTAGCCCCAGATATTTTTTCATCTAATGGGTTCCATACATCTGCGACTGATTGCCAAAGGTCTCCATTCTGCTGATGGCTGCATAGGGGATTGGAGAAATGCAACATGTTGGATTTCACTGATTCTGACTACCAAGATACAGTTTAAAGTTTTCCTGCTTATAAAATTAATCATATTTTTTTGCCACAACGTCTCCTAAATGACTCCTTGCTGACACAGTGGTACGATATATCCTCCAGTTTATTTTAGAAATGCATCTATCAGAATCTCCCAAAATAGCTTTCCTTGCCTTTTAAAGATTGGTGCCCTGCCTGCTTTCCACCAATCATGTGTAATGAGAGCATATTCTGTTTACCAATTTATAAGTTAGTGGCCCTACGTCTTTAATAACACTTGCTGTTTATTCTATGTCAGCCCCAAGCTTCTCCTAAATGTCCCTGGACTAAGCTAGTTGCATGTCTAGACAATTTGCACAGTGGTTTATCTTTACCCCTCAGTTCCAAGTTTCTAACCATTGTCTCCACAATCACAACTGTCCCTTTCTCATTGTGGAGCAATATCCTGACTGTAGAGCAGGGGTGGATAATAAGCGGCCCACCAGCTGTTGATGAACTACACATCCCAGCATAGCTTGCCTTAGATTTAGTTTTTTTTTGCCATGCTGAAATGATGCAAGGCATGCTGGGATATTTAGTTAATCAACATCTGGAAGGCCGCTTACTGACCGCCCCTGCTGTAGTGAATGTTGCAGAGGGAGAAATCAGCTCAGTTATAGCTAGTCCCCCCCTTCTGCATCAGAGGTAGGCATTACCCTTAAATTATTTTTGAAGATTGCCTACCTAACTCCCTCTGCCATTGGCACTGGTATGAACTGTTGCTGCCTCTTAATCATTGTCAGACCAGTACTTGGCCCCCTTACACTATTGCCTTTACCCTTTCCTCAAACTGTGACGTGCACAAGAAAACTGTACCAGGAACAGAAGAATTCAGCAAGTTGCTTGATAGTCAGGCGGGCCATAAACTTGATTTCACAGATGCCTAGCACCTGTTCTCTCATAAATCAGGATCTTTAATCAAGTGCCGGCAGTTCCCAGACATTTCACCCAACCCCCGGATATTTAAAAGTATTCTGACAGGTAATTTAGGGGCGAGCGGCCCAGGGTGGCATTGAACTGATTGATTTAGTTGGCAGTATGTCACTTCACTTGGAACCTTTTCAAGCACAGGTTTACCCTGTGATGCCAATGCCTGTTCTGAAGAGGTTTAGAAGGATTTCTGTCGAATACACTGGGGATTTAGAGCTGATATTTTAGGGAAAAACTGTTATTTTTTATAGCATTAAATGTAAGATTTTAGATATTATCATTTCCCTTGTAAAACTGAAAAAATGGAATCAAATGTCTTATTGGTTGCTATTCATTACAGCACCTTTTTTATCAGTGTACTATAAATATCACATAAAATAGATCTTCTGTTCCAATAACAGTTGTTTTCCAGACTTATTTGGCTAGCTTTGCTAGTAAGCAGTGTGTTACTAGTGGTCTTTAAAGAACATCACAATTGTTTTTCTTTTAACCTAAACAGTATCTGAACCATCCTCCACTCTCTGTGCATACTCCACAAAAGCACAACACCACATGGTATTACACATAATGCTGATACCATATACGTACACGGACTGGGACATCACATCCTCTAAAAAAGTTATTTGGGACTTTTCTCCCCCAAGTTTTGTCTTGTGCATAGCTTTCCACTATACTATGGGAATGAGAACTACATGTGCATTTCCGCTTTAAGAAAAATATGGAATTCATTGCTTATCTGCTTAGCATCCTAAGTGGTTATTATAAATCAGTGACTGAAGATTGTATGCAGACATCACTTTTTTTTGCGAAGGGAGAAGGATAATAAGTCAGACATGGAGTCATTACTGAGGAACGAAATCCTTATGAAGCTCCATGTGGACTTGAAAGTGGGGGGGCAGCTTGAGATTCGATTAGATCATGAGATAAGATGTCTTGTAGACGCCGAGCAAGTGCTCACCGCAGACGAATGTGTAACCTATATACGGCAGGGAAAGCAGCATCTGCAAGGGCATTGGCACTCTCACAAATGTCAGAACCCATGAACATAACTGAAGAGATGGGAGCACAAAGCTTAGCGTTTTATTGGGAATTAAAAAGAGCCCAGGAAGGCTGGACTCGTGTTATGCTAGATTAAACTGTACAGGATTTTAACAGCACAGAACAATTATACTTAGGGGAAAAGTGAGAAGTGGTATACAGTACCTCCAAAACATAAATGTAAAATATGTAACACACTGTGTCACTGTGCAACTGAGTAGCAGCTCTGGACTTGTATGGTCAAAACTTTATTCAAAATTTGGCCACAAAATATTGAACAATTCACCATCCAAATGTTGGCTTTATTGGTCTCCTACAACCATCATACCACATGGCAGATGTATTTGACCTTTGTTATCCCAGCTCAGTTCATATGTGGGTCCAGAGATTTTTATTTTAAACAACATTTTGTAAACCTTTCACCTGTTCCTCTGTTGTTTCCTGTGGTGGGTTAACGCGCTTAATTTGCAAATTAGATATAAAAAAAAATGCTATATATTAAGATAGTTCAATTCCTCCCATAGTCTAAAAATTAGACAGAATATGAATTGACAACTTTGTTGGGCCGTAGCAATGTACAGAATGGTTAGGAAAACGCTTGCAGATTGTATTTCCGGAACTTTGTACTTCTGAGAATTACTCGTTCCGCCATGGTATTTGATTTTCAGTAAATTTTAGCGTGAATTTTTTCATCACAAGATGTTAGACAAGGTACACGTTATGAGAATAAGACCAATCCTTTCAGTGGGACACCATTTCCTCAGGGCATTACATACTTTTGTGCATTCAGCCTCTTTGGGTCTTACATACTGACTTTTATTTAAACACTCCTGTTGCAAATTATGTCAGATGCTTTTCTCTTGCTCCCATTACGTCTTAGAATGAATACACCAATGGCTTGATTGTATTGTTAGCAATAATGTTTGCACAGTGTCTATGTACATGAGTAACTGTTAACTATATGCACATGCGGCAGGTTGAAAAGAAAGTCCTGTGTCTGCACCTATCCTCTGGCTTTCACAGGCTTAGAGAACTCTGCAGTTTAATGAGTTCCAGAGGCCTGAGAGGAATCTGATAAAGTTACACTCCATTACCGATAGAGAACGGCGCATTTTCCCACTCCTAGACGAATAAGTGATGCCAAATGTTTCAGATGTTATCTACAAAGTGCTCCTGTCCTTTGATGCCCTCACATTACTGGTGGCATGTCAGTGATGGCAGCCTAGGCAAGGAATATAAAATACAAAAAAGGAGCTAACCCATTTAGTCCAGGTTGTTCTATTCCAAATCCAGACTCATGCATTGTTTAAGTGAAAAAGGTCACAAGGACATAGAAAGCAAGATCTGCTGTAGGTCAGCAAACAGTAGCTTGTGAGGTCTACAGTCAAAGCACGAATGGATCAGCTCTGGTTTTTTAACCTTTTTACACTGACACATATTTTGTCTGTGAATTTGCTTTTTTCACACCCTCCAGTTTTAAAAAAGGTATTTCCTGTAATGTATTATTGTTAACACATCAAATTGGGGAATGTTGCAAAACATAAATAATACTTACAAAATTGGAAATACACAATAAACAGGGTCACCCAAGCCTAATTTTTTGGTAAGAGGAAACGGATTTTGCTTCCCCTTGGTGGACTTCCAAATAGAAAAGGGGCCTCAGACCTCAGAATCTCATGGGCAGCAATTTGGAACAGTAACCTGTGGTGAGCAAAGCATAGCATAGCGAGCAAGTGTGCCTGAGGCATGGTGACCAAAATGAACCTGTGAAGGTACACTGTTTAATGTTCAGAATAGGTTTCATTATGTTATGATGCAGTTTAGTTATGCTAACCCAGAGGGCCCACGTTCTGTTCTTGAACCTGTATGTGCTGTCCAGCAATCTCACCCCATGTAATTCAGCTGTCGCTGAGCTGCCTGTCACTGTCTGCCGCAGCGGTGACTGTGTCCTCAGACAGTCGAATACAGTTGTGATATGCACTGCTGTTCCCCTGTATGCACAAAGGGACATCATGCCATGGCTTATGGGTGTGGTATAGCTCATAATATTTAGGTCTACCGCAAAAGGTTAACACATGAAAAAGGTTGACATGATTTTTGGGTATCAATGTTGACACCTGAGCATGTGGACCCCCAATTAGTGTACTGTGTACAATCCATTTGGATTGTAAAGTATAAAAACGTAAAAAAAAAAAAATTGTGACCTTAGGTGTCAACCTATTGACTGACTACCTACAGTAGATATTGTGGCTTATATACAGTCAGAAAATGTCTTGGGGTGCCTGGGACACATGGGACTGTGGGACCTATGGTTTAAAATAGATACAGAAATGAAAATATATATATTCTCACAAACACAATGTAACCTCTATACCATTGGATGCATATGTTCCAGCGCTCTCAGCTGATCCAGTTCATCATTGTTCTCGGAGCCTGGTCTGCAGATCTGCTCCCATCATACTGTCTTTTGGCACACCTGAGCGCCATCCTTCTGTTCTTTCCCAAATCTCCATCTTTTACACACTTATACCCTCCCAGCAGGCACTAGCTTGGGGAGAAGACAGTAGCAGAGGGGTGTTACAGGAGAACATAGAGGATCTGCATATGAAATGCTATATTACAGTGTTTTCCTGGAAAAAACGTAACATAGAACTTCACATGAGATACAGCCGCACTAAATATAGCCAATTTACGAATAAGGCATTTTTCACAATTTCAGCTCACTCCTCTCATTGGGGGAAGAGAACTGAAATGCTCATGTCGGTAGCATCTACTGGCTGCCAGCAGTCAAACAATTCAAAACCGCACTTTATATGAGCATCTCAGAAATCTCCATTGAGCAAGGCATGGCATGGTTTCACAAATGTTTGTGGTGATTACTGCACTGTAGTAGAGAATACTACTGTTTTTGATTATTACATTAGGAAGGGTAATTTTATTTATTAACAGTTTCTTATATAGCGCACACATATTCTGCAGCGCTTTATAGTTTATAGTTGAACATTCACATTAGTCCCTGCCCCAGTAGAGCTTACAATCTATAATCCCTACCACATGCACACAAATAGACATTCTAGGGTTATTTTTGTTGGGAGACAATTAGTCTACCATTATATATTTTTGGATTGTGGGAGGAAACTGGAGTACCCGGAGGAAACCCACGCAAGTACGGTAAGAATATACAAACTCTGCACGGTTAGGGCCATGGTGGGTATCAAACCCATGACCTCAGTGCTGTGAGGCAGTAATGCTAACCATTACACCATCCCACGAATGCCATCCAAATTATCAACACTCTTCACTCTAATTATTCCCATAACTAGACTGATTCAGATTCTCAGTGGGAGAATTCAATTTCAATTAATAGTGGGAAATTTAAAAAAAAAAAAAAAATGTGCAGCTAGATGAGATCACTGTGTGATGAAGTCTGATTTTGCTCTGGAACCCTGGCAGGGACTTTATGGCTAACACTTAGGACCTCAAAAGCCAACGTGTGTAATATATGACTGTCATTATAAACAGGTGATACATTGCTTATGTGCTGTAAACCTCATTTCATGGTTTGTTTTATTTTTACTGTCCACTGTTGAACACATAGAAAATAATTGATCTCAAGTTAGTGTGTGTGGGGGGGGGGGGGTAGCTTTTTTTAGTACATATGATATGGACAGAAAAACTGTTGAGAATTTTCATAGACTTGAACCAGACACCTGAAAGAACAAACATAAAAAGATGCTTCTCGGATTTAGTCACGAGTTATGGAACTGCAACATGTGGTGATAAAATGTATTATAAGAATAACATCAATGCTATGGCTATATTGTAGGGGTTCCAACCTTTGGTATGGGTACCCCTGTGTGCACTCTGCCAAGTTGGGGTACTTGAAAATAATATTGGTAATGGTGGAAGAAGAGGAAGAAGTCTCCCAATGGCAGAAGTCTCCCGTTGCTGCAGACATAAACCAGGTCACATCACTTCCATTTCCATTTGCAGCATCATAAGAGTCTCCCCATGCTTTTTCCCGACCAGCAATCCACTGGGAGCTACATGCGCGGCTTTCAGACATCAGTGATCATCTGCCCCGCTCTGAGGAAGCAGCAGGTGGAGGAAGCAGCGGCATTAATCCTACAGGTCTTAGTGGAATCAGGTCCCTCATGCAGCGGCCAGACACAGAGGGACCTGATTCCTGACCACACACTACTCCTTTATATAAGGATATGCATATGGATACACATAGCGCTCACTTCCACTCCACTTGTAAGTACTGAGAGGAGGGGGTACTCCTAAATATAAAGCCTAATCAAGGGGTTTGGAAGATAAAAATGGTTGGGAACCACTGCTGTAGTGTAACACCTGGACTTTCTATAGGTGCATGCCCGTTTCAGAAGTGATCTTAGAATATTTGAAACATATGGTATGGGGTGTGTTCACGTGGCATGGGTTAGATCTAGAGATCCCTTGAACAAGTAATTAACCAGTAACTGCTAAGTTGCAGTGCTAGGTAACCAATTGCAGCCCTTCATGGACTTCATGTACTCCTACAACAATGTAGTATTTCAGCAGGATAATGCACCATGTAATTGATCCCGAATTGGTTTGAGGAGGGTTCTGGAGTGATCCGATCCAATATGGCCACTATGTTCCTCCAACATGAACCCAATAGATTGTAAGCTGGAACATAGGGCCTTCCTACCTGTATGTCTGTCTGTGATTTCCCATTTTGTCCTATCACTGTTGATTCCAATTGTAAAGCGCAACAGAATATTCTGTGCTATATAAGAAACAGTAAATAAATAATAAATCAAATAATAAAATTGAGCTTTAATAGGACCTGGTGGGAAGATCCATTTGCATCCAAGATCCTGCATGTCTAAATAACAGGGAGCAGTTGGAAGCTATCCAGATGGCATGGGTCAACATTTCTCCAGAGGAATCTAGTTGCTGCACTTGACCAGCCTAGAGGGGGTCGTACATGATACTAGACACTTACATGACTTTTGAGATCAGCGTAAGTGGCTTTTGCACCATGTTTTTATATAAAGGAAAGGCGACCCTTCATGCATAACATGTTTAAGGCGGTAAAAATATGTTCTTGTACTTTTAGGAAAAAATCCCAATTAAGTGTAACCACAGCCGCAAGTCAACCCTACCTCTTAATGACATGCATTGTCACAGATAATAATCCGACTAACAATATATTATTAGCCTCAAAGAAGATTTTGAAATTACTTTTTTTTAGCTTGATTTGGCTTTTTTTTTAAAGTAGACCAATAGGTTACCATAGCAATAAAAGATTTTATGTAAGGATTAATAACCAATCATTATTTACATATATTGAAACATGTATTAGGTGTATAACAATGAGCAATAAATATTTTTCTTCAAACTGTTTCGCTGCTATTATTGCAGTGCTGGATTTGGAGGTTAATTGGGTAACCATACTTTACTACTGTCTTTTCTATATGGTACATTTCAGTCCCAGACTACCACATGATTTTGTATTGAGACTGAACTGAATTTAAAAAAAATGAATTTTCCGTTATTACTATACGAAGATGGAATTTTTATTCATGGAACAGCACAGCTTTATCACAATCAAACCCTTCTATAAAGTAAATGACAGTATGAAAAACTGTTGTTGTATAGTTTCTTTGTATAAAATGTCTGGCTGCTGTTGCAAACCTACCACTCTTTCTGTCTATCCATACTTGAGTGTGTAAGTCGCTTGCTTTTCAATGTAGATATCTAGATTAAAAATTGCACTGCCCTTAAAGAGTTATTAAAGGACTGTCAAAATAATAAAAATATTTCATCTATGAATAATGAATGTAAAATACAATGTTCAATCTCGGTCTGACATTCCAAAGCAACTTTGTTAAAAAGTAATTTGTGGTCTAGATTCATTGGTACAGCAAGGCACATTCATTGCACTGGTAGTCAGTCTGTAGAATTTTCTGCCAAGGGAGAATCTAATTTTGGGGTAATGGCAGGTTCACTAAATTGGATTTTATGTTGGATGCCCTTCTTGCAAGAAATCATATATATATATATATATATATATATATATATATATATATATATATATATATATATATATATATATAGTATAATTGATTACAATTAGTAAATAACAGATGTGGGTATATTTGAAACGTAAGTGACTTGGATCTTTTGGTTTTACATACGTGAGTCTATGGACATTTTCATGTGTTGACCGTGTGCATTTTAACCAAGAAACTGCAGTTCTAGCATCCAGGTCCTATGAGGGGTGCAGAAGTGAAATATAAATAGCTAGAAATACTATACCTTTAAACTGGGGAATCTGTGGCAGGCTGACTTTAGGGCTGCATTTCACCTGTTTTTAATCAGCCAAATAACCTGTGGAATTCATGAATGTCCTGGTGTAAAGGGATAGCATGGTAAGCCTATAAATAGCTATTATTTACAGATTACTGCACTATATTAGAGACAGAAGGGAAATGCTAAAACTGCAAGGTTCATTGGGGGCAATTAATTTGTCCTATTGTACACACACACACACACACACTCGTGTATGTGACAATAAATACACTGCCGATGACTGTTTTGTATTCTAAATATTAAAACATCCTAGGAACCAACCAATAAAACTTTTATGTCTGGAAAAGAAAGTTGAATATGAAAGTGAAGTCAGAGCCCTCACCAACTACTGCTTCTAAAGTAACTATATAAAGTAATGTAGCTCATACACTTATGCGATTTTGCATACAATCATTCGATTTTGACTACATTTGAGAGAGAGCTCTCTCAGCCAATCAGCGACTGCCTGAATATGAGGCATCTGATTGGCTGTGAGCTCTGAATATGAGGCATCTGAGGGCCGCCCAGTGTTTTAAACAATTTTTTTCTAATTCTGCCACCACCGCTTATCCACCAGCACTTCTTCCCAGTGCTACTCTTCTCCACCATCCTCCATCTTCCAGCACCCATGCAGTGCAACATGGTTTGCCTACTGTAGTTGATTTTCAAGGGGGACACCTGTACCGGGCCCCAAGCTTGTGAGGGGCACCAAAGTTCTGAGGGCTGTAGTGCAGTGCCTAGAAATGGTTTATAAAGGCACCCACCTGGATTCCTGTAAGGGTACTTACCCAGGCACCCCTCCAGTATTGGTGAATATTAATTGTGTCTTTTGTAATAATAATAAAACACATTCAAAAAGCGGTATACTAAAAATGTTCTGCTCAAGGGGGCATGGTTACGGGGCCCCACAGATATCAGTGTACCGGGCCCCATGATTTCTGTTGTCGTCCCTGCGTGCAGGGTACAGAACAGTAGATGAATTATTTGAAGGGGACGGCATGTTTCCCAGTACATCTACAATCCCCGCACCCCTCCCCCATTCCAGCTTCTTCAAGTCAGATGAATAGTTATTGTTTGTAACTTATTGTTATAGGGTATGGATGTTTAGTTCGGTTATTGGTTTGTATTTGTTTTCTTTGTTTTCTTTATATTTATTTTTTCCCCGGAGGTCTTCAGTAGAAAGCCAGGTTCATTAACCTTATTAAACCTTGTTAAAGCTGCAAGCTGTTCTGCTGCTCAGCTGCTGACCTCGGACCCAGGAACACAAGGTCAGAGCACTTGTAATAGAGTTATCTGCAGGCAGCTGTGCAGGAGGCATCTCAGTGCCCCCTCAGGTTGACCTGTGTCTGCTTCTAATCTGTAATGTTGATCTAATAGAATTATTTTAATGTTATTGAAGACAGCAGATGGAAGGAAGAGAATCCAGAAACATTTGAACAGCTGAAAACTGTTTTCTGCAAATGATTTCAGATCTTGTTGGAATAAAATTGTGTAATTATTGATGTAAAGCCTGATGAGGGTGTGGGCAGCGATGGAATGTCGGATTTCACTTCCCAAATGTTTTATGCAGGTGTTGAAATCTTTCAATTATTTCACATGTAGAATAAGTACACACCCATTGCTTGCCGTTTGTAAGCAGGCAGCTTGTTGCCAGTTGGTGAAAGCTATACTGACATTGTGAATGAAAAAAACTAAATAAAAACATTCTCTCCAACACGGCCCATTACATTTGGTACTAAATGCTCTGCTCCTGGGCTTCCCTCTTACTGTATGATTGCCATCACCTAAGGTGACCAACTCATCCCTTTAATCCGGGACACATATTAATTACACTGATTCTGTGGCAGTTTAAAACCAGGTGAAATGGAGTCTTGAGGTGTGGCAGTTTAAAACGGAATCGGGACATCTGTCAGAATGAACTTAGGTCTACAGTCATTAGGTCGACCCCACTAGGTCGACTGGCAGGAAGGTCGACCTGACTTAAGGTCGACATGGGCCAAGGTCGACATGACTTAAGGTCGAATTTGCATAAATGTCGACATGAGGAAGGCCGACTGGTCATAAGGTCGACATGGGGTTTTCGCTGTTTTTTTATCCGAATGTCGACACAGTCGACATGGACACAGTTGGCAATGAGAATCGGACCCTCGCTGCGCTCGGCACACTATTTTATTCTCCCACCACGCCCTAGTGGATGGTAGGGCATGAAATACCGCCTGTCGGCACATGTCGGCTCAAAAAAACAGTGCAAAACCCATGTCGACCTTATGACCAGTCGACCTTCCTCATGTCGACCGTTATGCAAATTCGACCTTAAGTCATGTCGACCTTGGCCCATGTCGACCTTAAGTCAGGTCGACCTTCCTACCAGTCGACCTAGTGGGGTCGACCTAATGACTGTAGACCTAAGTTCATTCTAATAGATGACCGCTTCCCATATAAAACCAGGTGAAAGCCAGCCACAGAACCTGTGTAATTAATATGTGTCCCGGATTAAAAGGGATGAGTTGGTCACCCTACCATCACCTCTCTTGAAATAGTTCATTGATGAAAAGGGTGTTTCAGCACAGGTGACGGCAATCAGTAAGAGGAAAGTCCAGGAGCAGAGCATTGTGTACCTACTGGAATGGAAAGTATGAAAACAAAGGGGGATACTGAAAGAAAAAGAGGAAGGGAGTAGGAATACAAGTTAAATAACAAATTTTACATAGAAAACATCTGGAGACATATTGAAACATTAATATATTTATATGTGTAAAGCTCACACATCATGCTCCAGACTTATGTGCAGTGACAGTCAGTGCCCTGTCTTATTAGTATTTCTGGGACCAGGCTAGAGCATCTGAAGTTTTAGGATGCATTCAGGTCTAAAAGTATTAGGGCTGTTTCACACAGTACGGTTCCTGCCGCACGGTGAAATCCCGTACGGTCAGGGAGCCGCGCCGCACTCAGAATTTTATAATGGCAGGGATGGCCACAGCCCGGCAGCCGTCCCTTCCAGTGGGGGGATCCGGCTGCAGCCGTGCGGCCGGGCCGTGTGAATGGACACAATAGTGTCCATTCACAACTGCTGAGTGCGGCACGGCTCCCTGGCCGTACGGGATTTCACCGTGCGGCAGGAACCGTACTGTGTGAAACAGCCCTTAGACTGTAATGCTGCAGGTACTGTAAAGATGGCTGATCACCTGCTATACCATGCACTAACTTGCACGAGGTGTGCCTTACATACAGTGGCATTATGCAAATGAGGGTTGTAAATATTTTTACAATATAGCCTGGAGTAAGGATCCTCTGTTCTATAAGAATTCTTATTAGAATGTTATTCAGTTATAAAAGCATTTTTCTTAATAGAAACATCTTGTAAGTGATTCTCCCGGCAAAACACAGCATGTGCACGCAAGTGTAATTGGAAAGGACTTCATTGGTGCTGTGGGCAGTGAGAGGGAAGGCAAGGGCAGATTACATTTAATGCCAGCTGAGTGATTCCTCCCACCTGCTCTCAGACAGCTACAGTATAAAGGAGGGAGGGAACATCACCTCTCTGGCTGTTTGGATAAGAAGGTGAGCAACAGAATTTGCCGACTTGCTGACGCAGGAATATCTTACTGCTCAGGTTCATTATGGAAAATATAAAAAGGAAATGAATGGGCACATAATTCATGGCAATCCTAATATGTTGTATAGGCCTCTGCCATCTCCACCTCTGTAAGATACATAATAAGCTGTATGCTAGAAAGTCACTATGCATACATTTGTTGCATTGTACCCTTGAGCAATTGTAATGCGGGGTACACACCATCAGTGTTTCTTCTGACCCGCTCACAATGACGCGGGGGGGGCACGACCCGCTCACGATGTGCACCGTAAGTTGGTCCGATCCGATGGCAACCCGCACCCAGGAGTATGGTCGTTATTCAGACCCTACCTGCTGCAGGTAGGATCTCAATAACAACCGATCCGCGGGACCGCGCATCGGATCGGTATCGGTCCACACCAGGTCAGAAAAGGGCCCAATCACCACACAATCTACATCCAATCGGTTGGAATTGGATCTAGATTGATGGGATCGGGCCCTAGTCGTCCTGGTGTGTACTCAGCATAAGACTGAGCAATTACTGTGCATGGCTGTAAGGAAAGTTAGTTGTTATGCAACTTTGAATTCCGTATTCCGTATGATTCACTTTTGCTGCTACAGACTTTTTATTCCTAAGTAAATTATAAATTGTCGCCATCAGAGATTCAAGAGTCAAATTTTTATGCTTTAAACAAAATTGGAATAGTGTACGTAGATGCAGGGTCATCTTAACAGAAGTATGAGCCCCAGGCAAAGCAATGCAGTGGGCACCTACCTACACAACCTCATTTCTCTCGGCACTCCTCACTGATAACATCGGGCATGATGTCATCACGGCTGGCATTTAGTGCGACCACTGGAGGAGGGCAGGGGTAGGAGGAATACCGACCAATGCTCGCCAGCACTATCAGGATTGCCGTAAACAACATTTTCTTTTTCATTTTTGATTTGCACTGCCTTAGGCTGCTCTGGAGCTTCTATACTTGTGAGGCGCCCGGCAGCTGCCCACCCAGCACAGTGGAAAACACGGCCCTTCTTAGATGTCTTTGGGCCTGATTCAGATGCAGTTGCAATGCCAACGCAAACTGTGAGGCATCTCACGTGTAGTGGTCACCCACAGGTGAACAGATCTGTTCTCTGAAGCCAGCTCAACATGCTCAGCAATTACGTACACATACCTCCCAACTGTCACGATTTTAGAGGGACAGTCCCGATTTTCGGGTCCTGTCCCGCTGTCCCACCCGCGGCAGGCATTGTCCCGCTGCGGGGGGTGGCAGTTGGGAGACCCCCCAATCTAGTAGAATAGACGCTGTGCGCATGCGCACAGCGTCTATTCTCGTATGAAAATGAGGTCGCGGCTAATTAGCATAAGCCGCACCCTCATTTGCGTACGCCCCGCCCCCTTTTCGGGCGCGCGCGAGTGTCCCTTTTTCCTCCGGACAGAAGTTGGGAGGTATGCGTACAGCGATTTGAGGAACATCGACTCTGATTGCTTCTATGGCACAATAGCTGCATAAGACACTGCGACACTAGCATCATCTTTTATGAATACAAGATTGGAATCCACACTGAGACGCACCCCAAATCATACACCCTTCCTTTTTTACAGAAACTTCCCATTACCTCACCCAAATGGCTTCTTCCTGTCAATCATTCTGCAACTGATTCCTCACTCCAAATGGCATCACAAAAAGTTTGGTATGTGCGAACTTCAGCCACAACACATGCGATAATCGCTCAGTTGCTACACTGTCAAAGTTTTGACAGCATCTGCATGTTAAGGTGCATACACGCATGCATGCGGTGTGATATTGACTACTGTATGTGCAATTTTGTCTTTGTATGATTTTGATTATGCTATACTATAATACCCCTTTCCAACTGCAGCTCTAAAACGGTAAATTGCCATTTTTTTTTAGCCTTTTTAAACAGGTAGAGCTGCTGTGGGAAAGCTCCATGGTGCTTTATCCATTTAACAAATACTGGTATTTGTTAAACAGGTAAAAAGCAGTGTCCTACACATTTAAGCCCCGTTTGTTTGGCAGTGGGAAAGGGTCTTAAAAGGTATTTAAGATCCCACACTAGTCTTTGCCCTCCCTTGGTACTTTGCAGCTGGTAACCCCATCCCTCCCCCTCCCCTGGTACCTTGAAGCTGATACCCCCTTGTCCCCCCCTCCCCTGGTACCTGGCAGCATGGTAGGCAGAGTAGGCAGTGAGCGTGCCAGGGCTCCTAGTCCGCAGGTCCTGGACTGATTCATAAAAGTATCATGCAGGAGCATGATGCAGTAGGAGGCTGCAGCTGGTGCACAAACAGCGGGGGCACTGGGGATTCGGGCAGCGGGGTCCTTGCTCAGGAGGAGCAAGCGGAGGAAGTGGGTCAATTAGGAGATTGTAATTTCATCGGCGGGGTCCCTGCCGCGAAAGGGAAGTAGCGGACCCACTCATTAAATATGCACGGCCCGCTAGTTCCCATTCGCGGCAGGGACCCCGCCAATGAAATGATAATCTCCTAATGGACCCGCTTCCTCCTCCTGAGCATGGACCATGCTGCCCAGATCCCCAGTGGCACCAGCTACAGCATCCTCCTGCATCATGCTCCTGCATGATTCTTTCATGCATCATTAGGGACCTGCCAACTAGGATCCCTGGCACGTCGCTGCCTACTGCACTGCTCCGCTGCCTGGATGGATTGCTGCCAGGTACCAGGGGAGTGGGGGTACCAGTCGGGAACCTGCCGACTAGGAGCTGTGGCACGCCCGCTGCTTACTCTGCCTACCGCACTGCCAGGTTCCAGGGGAGGGGGGGGGAGTGGGGGTACCAGCTGCCAGGTACCAGGGGGGTGAGGGGCAGGACAGATACCAGGGGAGGGGTGGTATTTTACTGGTGAATTACCGTTTTTTGTACCTTTCAAAACGGGTTCAATGTGAAAGGTACAAAAACAGTAATTACCCAGTAATATACCATTTAGAACATGCAGTGGCAAAGGGGTTTCAGGCTCAGACCCGTTTAAAAGTCCCATTTAACAATACCGGGTCTTTACCCATTTCTGCAGTGGGAACGCAGCATAAGTTGTACACCTTGTAGTCAAAATTGCACTGCCTGCACAGTCTATTGTTCCTGCGATACCGCCCCTACGGGGGCAGGCATCGTTGTCTCAAGCTGTGTACACACGTTGCGATATGTACTATGTTTTCGTCCGATGTTGACTATATATAATCCTTATCGGTAGTTCACATCTCACCACATATATGACCCATTAAGCCCCATTCACACTAGCCGATACGCTCTATGAACAATATTGGCAGTGTTTCCCCCTGTATCAGTAAATTATATTGTTCAGTGACATCTCCGGGACCCGCTGAACATACATAGCCAAAGTTGACCCTCATGTTCAGCAGACGAGTTTGTCATTAACAATGCATGGGAGCGCACATCCTTAACCTTGTTATTATATAGATGGGCAAAATCGAGGAAATCGCATAGTCAAAATCGGTCATAGCCAAAATCGCACGTGTGTATGTCCCTTTGGTCTCCCATGAGTTCAGCTTTATTCTTCTGAGATAAGATCTGACCTTTTCCACAAAAGTTTTTGAACAGCCAATTTGAGAACCACTTTTGAAAAATGTTCAGGCTCTCTACAGGTCACTACCATCCAGAAGATCAGCGCACACACACTGCGCAGAATACTGATGATCTTATCAGCTACAAGTTGTGCTATCCCTGCTGGCTTCCTGCTGGACATAGAGAAGGGTAATAAAAAGATGCTCTAAACCAGGGGTGGGGAACCTTTTTGTGCCAAGGGCCGTTTGTATGGGGAAAAAATCCTTCGGGGGCCATAAGTAAAAATGTATCTTACAAATTGTCCTGCTGCAGCCGTCCCACGCTCCAGTGGCTGCCTTTGAATAGGACTGACAGTCTCCGGCTACTGTCGATTAAGAGTAATATCATGAGAGCTACCGACCTCTTGCAAGAATTCCCCTGTAGTTGACTCCCGGCAAAGCTGCCAGGCGGGTGGGCGGGCCACTCAGACCGGCTACGGGGGCCGCATACGGCCCCCGGGCCTGAGGTTCCCCACCCCTGCTCTAAACCATGCCAAATGCACCTTATAACAAATGTGTTATAGTTACTGTTACCTACAAATGTGTGACTGCATGATGGCTCAGTAACAGGACACATCTTCTGGATAACATATACATGGGTATTATTTAGAATATGATAGTAACACTTCTGAGCACGAACATGCTCAATGGGCTCCTCAGAAACTAAGAAAGTTTTTGAACGTTACCTGCCATTTAACCAGAGGGGTTTCTTATTGGATGTTGTAGATCATGGTAATACACTTGGCTGGCTTTAATGATTTTAGTGAAGTGAAAACTGTCAATTATTTAGAAAGCTAATCAACAAAATGTCCCTAATACATTGGTCAGCTAAAAAAAAAGGATAATTTTTATTAACTTAAATATATTGGTGCTGATGCAGCGCAAGTACAGTAGCAAAGTGAGCGTAAACTTCTCAAAAGAAATGTGCACAGAAAATGGCTTATTTCTGCATATAGGGGGTTATTCAGACCTGATCGTTTTCTGCTAATTTGCAGAGCCCTGTGCAAGGCTGCAAAAGGCTTGCGGAAATATAGCAGATCGGCGATTAGCTGCAAATCCATTCTCAACTCACTCACCATGGATTCATTTTTCCAGTTTCTGCAGTCTGTGTGTAACCCAGGACCAAGCTGGCCAGTGCCATAGAAACAGGTTGATCGGGACCAGAGCTGAAATCACACTCCCTCCCTGAAAATGCATGGGCTTGCCTGCGGTTTTCCTGACACTCCCGGCAAACAGCTGGGTGACAGTCACAAATACCAGTTCCTGTCAATCAACTTGCAAATGGCTTACCATTAATAAAGATGCTGCATATTATTGCTGGATGTCCTCGCGCAATAATCCATGTGCATGTGCAGATAATAGGCCGGCCTGCGAACTTACAGCCCCTCATGTTACCGAGGGCTGCGCTGGTGGTGGGGGGTGGGCGTTTGGCAGGGTGTCGGGTGCCACTTTCCCACTCACTGGGCAGTGAAAGAATGTGGAAGCATCAGGTACAACAGCGTTAGGAAATATTTTTCTGTCTATGGCTGGGCTTCTCCTCTTCACTTCTTTTTACTCTTTTATGCAAGGGAACTGCTTTTTTTTGTGCATCACAACTGCCTCTTTATGCTATGTCATGGCCAATGGAATTCATTCAGAGATGTACACCAGCTGCACCACTAATCACTGATATGGGTTATAAGACACGCCATTAGACGTTGCCATTAGACACAACATTTAATGCATTATGTTGCACCAGCCTTGTGGATCCGCAGAATGTCTGATCATGCTCACAGCCACAATTGCACATTGCAACGTGCCCACATCACGCTAGCCACTATTATCACCCAGATAGGCCCACTGGAATTCCACTTTTCTGCTCCCAAATTTGCTCCTGTGTCTCCAGGTGGTAACCATCAGGATACACGCACAGTGTAAATCAAATACAAGCACAGACCGAAAACATTGGACACTTGTGTGTGATGACTCATCAACGTCTACCTCTGAATCAGGCCCATTATTTTCTAATATACCGTATTTGCCGGTGTATAAGACGACTGGGCGTATAAGACGACTCCCCAACATTTTCACTCAAAATAAAGGGGGAAATTTACTAAAGGAAATTTGTAAATAATAGGTGTATTTGTATCCAGAAATACACTTATTTTTGACATTTACTATCCCGAAAATATGGCAATTCGTAGTTGTATTGATGTGCTATCAATACGAATACGAATTGCCGTATTTTCGGGATAGTAAATGTCAAAAATAAGTGTATTTCTGGATACAAATACACCTATTTTTTTTTTTTACAAATTTCCTTTAGTAAATTTCCCCCATAGATTTTGTTATATACTCGCCCTCTTCCGCACACCTTCCACACACCAAATAAAACGTAAAAAGACATCAGATTTGATTTCAACATGTTAATTTATATTATACCGTATTATACCGGTATTACATGAGTGCCATTAGTATTAGTGTCATTACAGTACCTGTCATTGTCACCATTGTACGGCCGCACTGCGACCGCAGCACCTCCGGCCTGCCCCTGCATCTCCCTGTGACCGGCAAGTGCGCATGTGCGAGCTCTGCGTAGACAAGGAGCGGGCCGGAGTGCCGTTGCTTCCCGCCGAGCAGAACGGGCCGGTCACGCCGAAAAGGCTGGCACCCCTGTCTCGCTGCTGATGCTCGCCGCAGCCACGCTGATGACCCGCCGTGGCCGCTCTGGATACCCCGTGATACTGGATGCCACTATTTGCAGCTATGTCTTTCCCAACTGAAGTGCACCCTGCGTATAAGACGACCCTCCCACTTGGAGGCATGTTTTTCAGGGGGAAAAAGTCGTCTTATACGTCGGCAAATACGGTACATTTTTTCTGTGTCATTTACTAAACAGGGAATCATAACTAGTTTCTGACCTGCAGTTTCTCACCCATGGTGGGACCAACTTTTACTATCACCATAATCACCCTTTCGCTCATGTAGCCTAGTTACTTCTGATGAATGACTGCCAAATTGCCTGGTAACTAATATCGAGCAAACATCATCATAGCATCCTTTACATGTCCTCATTAGAAAATTGGCCTTGTTTGCAAGAAAGTTACTGTATTTGATGGGGTCGTTCTCTGAGTGGATACCTCACCCTACTGAAGGGCTGGCAGGACTGGAAGATTCCGTACCTTACTAAAGGACTGTCACAACTAGTGAGGAAGGGGTGGAAGATGTACAAAGGCAGAACAGAGTGTTCCAGGCTGTGCAGAGATTCATAGACAGAAAACAGCAGAAGTGCCAGAAAATATCTCAGAAACAGCTAGGGACAAATGACCATGTATTAAGCAAAATGTCCAGTTATGTGAAAATTCCCTCTTAAGGGAAAAATGATGCTGAAATGATTCACTAAAAGTAATACATAATTGAGGCAAGAAAATGGATGTTTTCTACTGCACTTAAATATTTTAAGGGCTTTCAAGTCATCCTTCTTTCAGAAAATGATTGTAATTTAGCATTATATATATATTTTCTCTCCGGCAGTCAGACAGACCACATATTTCAGTCACAGCATGGTTCAGGATTTTTTGGGTCTGGTTACATTAATCTCTCCTTAGTTAGGGGGCTTTCAGTACTAACTGATTGGTCTGTAACATGTTATACTTGGCAACTAAATGGCAAAAAGTACATCCTTAGCATTATCAATATTATTACCTTCTCTTGGCTCAGATAATAAGGTACAAAATAGTTTCCTATCCAGAGATAATGACAGAAGTGCTAGCTATGTCACAAGACTTATATTTTTCTGTAAAATAAAACTCTGGACAGCTCTGTAACACAGCGCTTGCACATAAATATAAGTCATATATAGGAATCTAGAGCTCAATATTTACTTCACTTTTATTCACTTATATTAATTGCCTTCTATGGAGCTCTCCTGTCAGTCATACTGATTAGTAATTATCCTCTCCTTGTACTACTGTATAACAGATGTGTGGGCTGTAGTCAAGGGACATGTGTCATAGAAGGTGGTATGACATAACTGGGGGTGTGGCCAGTGCATAATTGGGGGTGTGGCGAGGACATAATTGGGGCGGGGCAACCAGGTCCAGAAATGTTTGAAAATGTTGTTGTTCTCCTACTTTGGGCGATGGTAGTGTAGGTTGAACACCATTAGTAAATGGTTGTTTCAATGTTGTATTCACCTGATGATTGCGGAAGCTAAAAGGGTAGATACCAAGATCAGAAAACTGATGTGATTCTGGAACAAACAGTAACTACTTTATTAGATAACAGACCCTGAATAATCATGTTTCATATATACTGTAGTGCAATTAGGACTGATATATACATAAACCCTCTATTGCTTGTCCCACAGCTTCATTATTCAGCAATAAACATTGGCTAGGGATTGTGCATGCTGACTTTTTAGTGCGAAATGTAGACTGCTGCCACGTAACCCATTACACTCTGATATTTAGGGCTTGTATGCATCATCTTATGCAAACAGAGCTTTAATTAATTAAGCCAGGTCCTCTTGGGGGCAAATCCATTAAAATGTTTTCCTTTTACAGTAACTTCATTTCCTTCTGATATAGATTGCATTGTGACGAAGGGGATAAAAGATGGAACGTGAAATATTTCTTAATGTGTGGTTTATTTTTCAAGGACCTGGAGGGAGCGCTTGGAACACTGTGTGCGCATTTTTCAATTTTCTGTTCTTTTCTTCCCCAAATGTTTGTGTTTCTTTTTAACCGCGGTGAAATCAGAGGTTGGGACATATCTACTATTTACCTAAATATTGAGCAGACAGGATCTCATTTCTGCTACTGTTACAATAACAAAAGGTTATTTGCCAGAAGTTTCAGAAAATGTTTCTCTTATACAGGACTAAAGATTTCAGTACATTAAAAACACAGTAAACAAGTTTCCAAAAGAAGCGGCTTAATGTAGAAAAATAATGAGGATTACCAGACAGGGTGTGAAAGTGGATGGTTTATACAAGAACCCTCAGGGGACAAAATCAGACAGAGGTATGGGGAAGTTACCCTGAGTATTTACAAAATACTGGTAATATATGCAATGATGATGCACGGCAGACACTGAGGAGTGAACGACACAGATAGAAAATAAACAAATGATGGGGGGGGGGGTGTACCAGTGTTGAAGAAGGGGGAGCAGTGTAGAAGAAGGTTTAAGAGGAGAAATGACTGACTTGGCAGAGAAACAAGACTTTGCAGTTGATAAAGAATATTTGACTATAAGCAAAGAAGTAAAAAATAACATAAAAGGAATGATGGAATTCAGACAAAAAAGATGCAAAATAAAGGTAACATTACATACAATACAGATGGGGACTCATATAGACACAGATATAAAGAGGGTATTAAGTAGATATGTCAGTCACACATAATCTTAGTTATTTCTTTTACGGCTTGTTAACACACAGCTTATTTGCCCCCTGTGAGGTCCACGTTCCACTCCAGCACATTTCAGACAGATCACATGGACTAAATTAGTACAAGCATGGAGTAGGCTAGGGCTCACCTTACATCCGTATCACTGAATGACAGCCATAATCCTGTGCGTTTGCATTAGTCCATTCAAAATGAAGGTTCACCTTGATGGCTATATGTAATTAAGAAAAAAGGTAAACCCTGTTGTAATTGTGTTTTCATTCATGTCCTGGAGCCCACAATGGCAGTCTTTCTTTTAAATGACTACATTGTTACTGGCATTTTTTTTGCATAGATTGCCAATGCCGTTTTAAAACAAAGCGCTCATCCACAGAAAAAAAGGTTGATAAGAGAACCCTTATGAGCATTTGCTACATTTATCTCAAGCTTTCGTTTCAGGTCTCCCATAGAACAGTGTAGGCCACATAAAAGTTCAGACTCCTTGCAGGTGATCAGAATAACATTATTTAGAAATCCACGATACAGTTTAATAGAGGCAATTGATATGGAATTAAACCTGAATTTGAACAGCGGACGATTATCGATACTCTGCGCAAGCGTACGGTCCTGAGTACATATGTATGAGGCCATCCTGCGATGAAGTCCTGCTTTTTTTTGTAAACGCAGAAAGTTCATGAGGCGATGGACATGTTTAGTGGGAGTGCTAAGAAAAACGCAGACATGCCTAGAAAAATACTGTGAGTGTCTAGTAAAACGCTAGGCGTGCCTGAGCGTTTTTTGGGAGGGTGCGTAACATCAGCTCCAGGTCGGATATGCCTTTTTCGAGCGAACCCACAAGTTTTCCTAGTGTAAAAATCATTCGATGGTGAGTCTGTCACGATGGGTTTTGGACATTTTCGCATGGCGGTAAATGGATGTGCGGCCGTACAAATCCATACATACAGCACTCACTTTGATTCACAAGGCGGGATTTTACTGTAGCTGGGGGGGGGGGGGCTTAACTAAATGCTGACCAATGCAAATTCACAACCGTGCATCCAGGTCTGAATCAGGCCCATTGTCGGAAAAGACTGCATCCATGGGCCACCATATAGACAGCTCTGCTGTAGACT
This sequence comes from Crinia signifera, assembly GCF_055691185.1. Lineage (NCBI taxonomy): Eukaryota > Metazoa > Chordata > Amphibia > Anura > Myobatrachidae > Crinia > Crinia signifera. Next base: position 132,573,851 of record NC_139218.1, read on the forward strand.
GCTGGTGATGATTTTATTATTTTCTCAGTTAATCAAAGAAGCCTCTCTATAATGTTTTTTTTCCAAGTCTTTAGATTGAGAGCCAGATTTCCGCCACTACATTTATAAAAGACTTTCCCCACAGTCTAACCCTCACTCTAGTGCCTTACCCCAGAACTTACTGGTGGGATTCTGACTGTCAGGATCTCACTGTCAGTATTCAGAGTGTCTGTGGGCCAGATGTATCAAGCCGCAAAAAGGGATAAAATGGAGAGTGATAAACAGCCAGCCAATCACCTCCCAACTGTCATATCACAGGCTGGGTTTGAAAAATGACAGGTAGGAGCTGATTTATTATCTCTCTCCATTTTATCCCTTTTGAAGCTTAGTACATCTGGCCCTCTGAAGCTTGATACATCTGACCCTGTATCCTAACTACATCCTGTTCCCCATTCTTACTGTGCAGGTTACATACAAAGCTGTCCTCATAGCAATTCTAGCCTCCTAAGAAGTTTCTGCATTTAGCATTTATACTTTTTTTTAAACTTTTCTTTCACCATTTCTAAAAAGCAAATCTATTTCAATATCCCAAAGAGCTGACCTTGACATACAGTATCTGCGGCACATTATTTAGTTATAATAGAATGAGCCACATTGGCATAATGTAGGGATACACAGAACAATATAATACACAACAATATAAGACACCAGAATGTACAGAATTCTATTCAAGCTGTCAATTGTTCACTATAATGCAACACAGTAAATATAACATTCCAGCAGCACTCAGTGGTTTGTACTTGATGGCATATCAGCACTGACATATCTATAGTGCATAGTGATGTGCAGTATGCAGATGTAATCGCAGAGGCCTAATGTTCAAGTAGGGAAAAGGATTTCAGACAGATGTGAAAAGCATCAAAATAGAACATTCAATGGTTGTACAATGAGAAATTAAGAGACCATACATGCATATACTGTATATTCAGTGGTAAACAAAACTGTCTGGAAACATTAATCCCCAATTAAATGATGGTCCTATAGTACCACAAATAAAATCAAGAAGTAATCCCATAGCATGGTAGGGAGGTAGCATCTCACTGTTACATAAATAAAGACATCCAAGCCTAGAGCTTATTTAAAATACATTTCAAGTGAAGTCTCACAATACATCAAGACAGTTGTCTATATAATACCAAGAAGTTGTTTCAAACACTTGTAGGATCTGAGATTGTGCAGAGGAGTCGAGTAATTGATTCAATATATGCGCCCTACTTCTTGTAGAAAGATACAACTCTAGGGTGCCGGACTGGGTCCCGACAGTCATTTACCGGATGTCGGGATCCCAACCGTTAAGACACCGACAGACGGGTTCCCGAAGGGTCAACGGCTATTCTCCCCCGTGGGCGTCCACGACCCCCATAGAGGGAGAATAGAATAGGTGGTGAGCGTAGCGAGCCTCCGCAGCGTGGCGAGCGCCATGCTGTCTGAGTCCGGCCAGTCGGGATCCCAATGTCGGGCTAATGACTGTCGGAATCCCGACTGTCGGAACCCTATACCACACCCACAACTCTAGCCTCTAACGCAGGTAAAACTACTTGTCTGTCATTATATAAAGTCTGAAGCAGAATAGATTTACCCATATCCAAAAAAGGGGGCGAGGCAGAGGTCCAATTCCATAAAATAATTTTGGCTACAGTGGCAATAATAGTAATCAAAGAAAGTACTGTATGCAAATCTTTTTAGGTCCTAAGTATTAGTAAAGTTAGCACATAATAAGACCAAAGGGTATAAAGATGTCGGTGAAAAGTAGAGTTAATAAAGTGGATGACTTTGCCCCAAAACTTTCCAATATTGGGGCAGGCCCAAAAATTCTGAAAAAATATGGCATTCGAGCGCTTACACTTCAAAAAGTCGCCCGACTCCTCTTGTACCGTCTTACTCCTACGTGGTTAGGATATGTAATCCCTATTAATAGTTTTAGTGTGGACTTCTAAGAGTGGATTGTTCATTAAAATCATAAGTTATTAAAGGAATTCCAGAATGTATAATGATATTTGTACCATAGAGAGATAAATTAATATATATTTGTTAAATAGATAGAGGTAGTGAAAGTCATGTAGTGCACGGCAGACAGCATATGTTTCTTTGCTGTCACACCCTCAGGCAGGAGGACATTCTAAGTAAAAACTCTTCTCAGACTGTTATCTGGGACTTCTCAGAAGACAGTGAGAACTCCCCCCTGCAAGAGATAAGGCCCTTTCAAATTTCAGTAACATCAAGGTGTGTTCTCCATAGAGTAAAGAGCTCTGGCCAGTCTCTCTTGACTGACTTTGCCTTGGGAAAGCACTTTGAAGGCACTTTTGATAATGGTACTATTCCACAGAAAGACGTTGCCCTGCTGACTTCACTCTCAGAGATAAAGAGGTGTGTGATATCGTATCTGCTCACATCCCATCCATCATCATCTCTATGGGTACCATTTGATATGGAATCTTTTGGAGTATAATATACCCATTCATCTGGTGGATATTTCTAATAGTAGATATTTTATTTCACTGATACGACGCTCCTTCTAAGTTGACCACGTGCGCTATTTTCAGGTAGACGATGTCTAGATCTTTAATACATATCACTGTGCCAGAGAAATAGGATGTGAGTTAAACAATGACCAATGGAGCAATTTATTTTCAAGAGGCATTTAATTTGCTGCTTATCCCCAGAAGTCCCCTTGCTCCTACAGTAAGTCACTGCACATTTGTCACTCCTCCTAATGACCTGCGTGACGGATTAGATCATTTCGTCACAATTACAGTAGACAAAAGAGTTAGAGAAAGGAAGGTTGCTTCTTTTTCTCTCGCTCCTTTCACTATATAAATGAATCTGAATTGAAAAGACATTTGAGTCAGATTTGCATTATGCCTAAGTGGTTATTCCAAAAAGCCTTTTCATATAAGCATAAGGTTTCTTTTTTTCATTCTTCAATCCCTTAACTTGAGAGGTAATTTTTCCCCTCTATTTTTCTAAAGCTGCTAGAACAAAGGATGGTAGATATTACTTGCTCCTTGTTATGTCTCTGTGAAGCCTTGGGGATTTTTACGCCTCTCTCTCATTAGGGAAACAAATTGTCTCCAATAAATATTGAGCTGGAATGGCACAAGAGAAATGATTTTCTTTATTTGTATTAAAGCCAAACAGAACAGTTTTAACCTATTTAGCCATGGTTGATGATACTCCCAGAATTCTCTGGGATTCTCAAAGGATCTTAAAAGTATTACTTCCTGCTATCGTCTGTAGATCATTTTGAACTTATGTTGTAGTGGCTTCTAGATAAAGTGATAAAGGTTCTTTGAGTGAAATATAATAAATATATATATTTGCCATTATTAAATGTCAGTCATTTATACTGTAACTTCCAGTATGATATAGGAAAATGAATTATTAAGGGGCCTACACATGTAGAGATTTTCTGAGCATTCTGAGTGATGCTCAGCAATATCGCTCAGCACACAGCGCTGTCTGCTGAGCGATCTGTCAGGGCCAGTGTTCTCTGGATATTAATCGCCGAGGAGGGGACTGCGCATCGGTATCGCCATGGCCCCCTACACACAGAGTGATGTGGTGGCATTTTCTAAAGTGAGATTGCTTAGAAAACCTCTAAATCGTTACGTGTGTATGGGGCCATTACAGTTCTAGCTGTGGCATGTGACAGTTGGATCAGAAGGCAGTGTGTGATTGTTTAGGGTACCAATTTCTATGCAATTTTCCTGGTGCTGTCTTAGAGATGTGCAAAATATCCTCTAAAAATACCAGCGTCACTCACATTTGTTCTATAAAATCAAATATTATTTTGTACGTATAAAAGATTATATTTCCTATAAGCGCACAGGGGGACCGATTAAACCAGAATAACCCCCAAAGTGTACTAAGGGCTCTGATTCTGAGAACTAACAATCTAGAGTTACACTGCGTGCTCCCCTGGAATGAACTGAAACAGAACTTAAGTTAAAAGCATGTGTGTGACACCACCCTAACTATAATCAATACATGTTATGAATTCTAACCGGTAATCTGTACAGTCTGATAACTTGAGGGATTTCCCAGCTGCAGATATATTTGTGAGTTCAGCTTTTGGAAATAAGCGAATGAGAGGCGATCTGTTCCTGGGCTGAGCTTCCTCTGGATTCATGGCACGAAACAACTTTCTCAGGCAGAAGTTGATTCAGCACTGTTCCTGCTGCTATCATCCAACTTACTATGGGATTGTAATGCATTATAAGATCTCTGGGAAGCAGAGATCTGGACATCAAACAATGAATAATGCATTTACCTTTTTATACATATCTCTATTTTACTTGTTTGTTTGATAATTGGTAAACCCCTTGGCAGGTTCTGCTGTTTCTTTTTATAAGAACTGCATATTGAAAAGTACAATTCTTGTGAAATGTCGCTATGCAGCACTTTTGTAGCCTAGTAATGTCAGCCTGGTTACCTTGGTGGGGAATGCTGAGTACCAGCAACAGTGTATTATGTGTGGCCCATCACATTTGTGTGTGTGTGTGTGTGTGTGTGTGTGTGTGTGTGTGTGTGTGTGAACTATCAACAATATTTACTGTGACTTCATTTCTGCAATGAAATAACAGGCATGCTTTAACTTCTTCACACAATTAATCTACAGTAGAGATGGCCATCGACCATCGCTGATTCAAAATCATTGATGGTTCATGTCCTATGTCGAATACTTTAGCCATCGATGGGGGATAACCAGATGGTTTCCCTCCATCGATGGAACAGCAAAACAATGTTTTGCCTTTTTTTTTAAGTCCCGGGACACCGCGCATAGCTCCGCCCCCGACACCTGTGAAGCCCTGCCCCCGTGTTTTGATTGGCCCGCAGGCCAATCAAACAAACACAATGGATGACCATCGATATGTAAAAATATCGATGGTCATCCATAGCATAGTTTAGCACTATCGATGGCCAGTTGCAGAATTGCCATTGCATACCCTCCAACATGACCCATTCCATTAGGTACAACATGCTCTGTTCCTGGACTTCCCTGCCAGTGGCAGTTACAGATGTGAGCCTGCAGCACAGTCCAATATTCAAAAAGGGGAGCCACACCAGCTGCCATCCCAAACATCACTGAGAGTTGATGTGACCCCCCCTCTTTGAATATTGGACTGTGCTGTAGGCTCACATCTGTAACTGTCACTGGCAGGGAAGTCCAGGAACAGAGCATTTTGTACCTAATGGGATGGGTCATGTTGGAGGGTATGTTAGAGCCCCGTTTTTGCTGCAAATAATTTTCCCTAAAAATACTTAAGATTTAAGACAAACTCCATACATATGTGTTTTGGTTGTACTTTTTACATAAGGCAAGGGCACGTATAGTGGATTTGGTTTCACATACCCTCCAACATGGCCCATTCCATTAGGTACAAAATGCTCTGTTTCTGCACTTCCTTACCAGTGGCAGTTGCAGAGGTGGGGCTGCAGCACAGTCCAATATTCAAATAGGGGAGCCACACCTAATGCCACTCCAAACATCACTGTCCTGGACGCACTGACATTTGATGTGACCCCCCTCTTTGAATTTTGGTCTGTGCTGGAGTCCAATCTCTGCAACTGCCACTGGCAGGGAAGTCCAGGAACAGAGCATTTTGTACCTAATGGAATGGGTCATGTTGGAGGGTATGCCATTGATGGCTACCATCGATGGCAATGGCGACGATGGCCATCCCTAATCTACAGGGTTAGGGCCAGATACAATAAGTTATAAAATGGAGAGTAATAAACAGCCAGCCAATCAGCTCCTACCTGCCATGTCACAGGCTGGGGTTGAAAAATGTCAGGTAGGAGCTGATTGACTGGCTGTTTATCACTCTCCATTTTATCACTTTTCAAGCTTAGTGCATCTGGCCCTTAGTCTTTTCTGTGTGTTATTAACATTTCTACAACCTTAATTAGCAAACTACTAATAGCTGACATTTGATGGCAATAAAAAACAGCATCTGATTTAATTTTATGCATGCAATACCTAAGAAGTAGTGTATTTTTTTTTATAGGGATAGATACCTTCCACTTCAGCACATTATTCCTATTCATTATTTTTTCTGGGTGACATCACTGTTACCAAGGAAACAGAACAGCGGGAGGAATATAGTGGCCTCTGTGCATATAATATAATCACCCATGTGAGGAAAGGACACTCAGGGACTGTGAAAAGTAGGAGTTAAAACAGGTTCTTGTAACTGTAATTAGAATATCAGGAATCATATTAAATACTTCTATAAAATGCTTCGCTTTTAAAGGGCAGGCTCTTAAATTACTCTGCAGAAAGTGATTCTCTGTCACGTGACACTTGTCTTTCATTTTTTAAAGTTATTATCTGTGAAGAGAAGACAATTTGCCTGGGAACCCTTTGATGAGCAAATAAAGCTACTATTTCACTTTAATATGTAATATATAAAGACCGTGACCTGCTGAGCTGAATGAAATATTTTAAATAAATGGAGCGTTTATACTGTACTTAACTAAATATGTCTACCATGCTATCTTTTGCCCCTCTGTAGGTATTGGCATTGTAGCAAGCTTGATGTGGAGAAATTAACATATTTGATTGGTTGATTTAGTCACAGGGGCAGAGATCATGATGGGGGTTATTTTGGTCCGCTCTTTCTGACAAATTCCTTCTTAGATGGCCAAAACCATGTGCACTGCAGGTGGGCCAGATGTTAGTTGTGCAGAGAGAGTTAGATTTGGGTGGGGTTTTACTTCAAAGTGAGATCTATATTGCAGTGTAAAAATAAAGAAGTCAGTATTTTCCCTGCACATAAACAAAATAACTCATCCAAATCTAATTCTCTCTGCACATTTTACATCTGCCCCCTGCAGTGCACATGGATTTGTCCATCTAAGAAGGAATTTGTCAGAGAGAGTAAACTAGAATAACCCTCAATGTCACAGCAGCACAGCAGACTGTTGCCTGCAGTCTTTCTGACCTGTATTAGGTACTGTTAGCACACTTTCCTAATTAAGGGGGGAATTCTGGTTGGTTTGCAAAAGCAAGCGCCTTCTTTAATGGACAAAACCAAGCTGCACTGGGTAAGTTATTTTGTTTTTGTGCAGAGTAAATTCTGTCTGCTTCATTCTTAAGGCCCATACACACTGGACGACTTTGAGCTGAAAGCCGCTCAAAACAGCCTGTTTGAGCGGCTTTCAGCTCAATGCCGCCCAGTGTGTATGCCCAAGCGATAAAAGCATCATCGCCGGGAAAGCCGCTCATCTGCTGGTTATACCAGCAGATGAGCGGCGTTGAGGACGGCTTTGCATGCCTCTGCGCTATGCAACGCCGTCCTCCCCCTTCCGTTGGCGCCGGGCAGGGGGAAAGCCGCTCAGTGTGTATGCACTGAGCAGCTTTCCCCGCAGCAATGATTGACATCATCGCTGTCCATACACTCTGGGCATAGTCGCCCAGTGTGTATGGACCTTTACACTGCAATTTAGATTTCAGTTTGAACACACCCCACCCAAATATAACTCTCTCTGCACATGTTACATCTGCCCCACCTGCAGTGCACATGGGTTTGCCCATTAAAGAAGGATCAACCATTAAAGAAGGACCAACCTGAATCACCTCCTATGTGAGGTGGGGCTTCAGCTGATGTAATGAAATTGGTATATAATACTGTAAATGTACTTTTTAACAATTCTGCATTAAAATGTCAGGTAATAATGTACATTGTATTCTACTTTGTTTGGCTCTTGTCTAATTATGTTATGTTATTTACAGGTAGTAGTTGTTTAAGTTACTACTTTACCTCATAAGTTTTGCAAGCATACCTTGTGTCAAGGTGCCCTTTGAACTACATTGCATGCGATTTGCATGCGATGCGATGCAAAGTGATTGGGACCTAGTTCAAAAAGCACAGGCTGTGCGTTTTGAACTTCATTTGTGCCGTGCGATTTTGGCACTTGTAGGGGGATGCGATGCGATGCGATCTACTGTACTGTGCGGGTGCAATGCAATGCGATGCAATTTTAGTCTTTTTTTATTTATTTTTTTATTTTATAGTTACCTAATGGACATCGCATCGCATTGCAATGCATCGCATGTACTACAAAACTTATGAGATGTGATGTAGCACAAAAAGTACTGCCTGCAGATACTTTTTGTACTATACAATATTGTACCCACGGGGACGCGCATCGCATCCCTGCAGGTACACGGTGCAATTTGAACTGTTGCAATGCTTTTTGAACTTTAAAAGTTCAAAACGCATGTTTAAATCGCGTGTTTGGGCACCTTTACTCAATGGTCTAAAACACTTTGAAGCCTAAAGATGTCTCATTTATTTTACTTTTTATGACACATTGTCAAGATGTAATTGTGTAAGCCATGGGTTCCCAAAGTTTTTGAATCATGGCACCCCAAAGCATCAGAAATGTTTTCATGGCACCCTTAGGCTAAAGGTTATTGATGAGAAAGTCAGAAACAAATATTAAGTTAAATAAATTGTGTTTATATCTCATCCTTAGGATCAGTTATGTGGTAATGGACAGGATTCACTTCTGTTTGTCTACAATTGGACTATTATAATGGATATAAAAACTTGAATTGGTCCTGGACCACCAACCCAGGGCACCTCTGCAAGTCCCCCAAGGCACCCCAGGGTGCCACGGCAGACAGTTTGGGAACCACTGGCCTAAGTAATAAAAATATAAATAGAAAAAGTATCCTGTCAGAGTGACAGGTGTAAGGGGTTACTGCACATGCAAAGTATACTTTTAGTTGAAGGGGCAATACAGTAGTTTAGGGTCATCATTATATGGAATATAAATAATGAAGAAACCAGTGATGCACTCACTCAGAACTGTCATATAACCATTTCACTGGCCAAGATCTTTGCCTTAATACTTTTTTCATGCAAATTTTGATGACAAAATAAAGATCACATATGTAACTCAATGACAGAAATTGTACCAAATAGTTAATGGGATTAATTGTAGGAATAAAAAATCTGTGGCCATTGCTCTTTACTGGGACAGAATGCTTTTCCAGTCTCTGGCAGCTGAAGGGTTCATTAAATTAACATCAGGTCTTTTAGTGCATGGGCTTCAGAGACAGTTGTCATGGCAACGGCTTTATTAAACAGCTGCCCTAACGACGTGGGGACATGGCTGGGTGGGTGGAGGAAGAGCGAGAGTAAGAAAGACACTGAGACTGTGAAAGTCATTGCTGCCCTTTGAAGACGGGACCCCGACTGAGGTGGACCGACTGCCGCGTCCTTCTGACAAATTCTGCTCAGCTTTTAAGTACGAGAATTAGAATCGGAGGCTGCGACACTTGTGTTTGAACTTGGGAAAGCCAGTTGTTGACTCATTGTGACCTTGAATGAATGACCTTGTATTTGTTGGGCACAAAAGATGTTTCAATTGTTAGCTTTGCGGAATGCATTTAACATGATATCAATTTGGTGTATTCCACATCCTAACAGTGTAGTTAATTTTTATTGTTACACAGATTTTATAGGATAATTACAAGCCATAAGCCATGGGATTTGTAATGTGCTGTTATTGGCTGCATCTTTTACCATTTGTACTTGGTCATCTCGTTGAAAAAAATATTGCAAAAAATGTATGTGCTGCCCACTTCAGTGGCCAGTATCTGCAGTAGATTCCCTCTTCCATTCTGCATGCAAGACCCTCTGTATGCTAGGTGCCAGAAAGCAATGGGAAATGATTACAACCCACTTATTGTAACGGTTATTATTATTAGCAGAGATAATGGGCATTTCACCGGCGAAGGCCAGAGTTTAATCGGCTCCATTCTGCACCGTGTAAAACCTCAGTGGAAAGCCATAAAAAATCCAGGCCAGGGTGCAGTGAAAACAAGAGCCATAAATACAGAAAAGTCATTTATGTGCACAGTCCCTCTCATGCACGGTGCTATAAGGCAAAAGACATGGTATTGCTTCCATGGATCCTTGTGTCAAGAAGAACTATGTTGGTCATATTAATGAGATTTCCTTAGAACTTCCAATACATGTACTTTTGGGAAAATTGGACTTGTTTATTAAAAAAGTGTGTAGCAACCAATCAGATGCTACTGTGTGAAAAATAAAAGCAAACGTATGGTAGGTTACTAATGGATAACCTTTCCTGTTATTATCGCATACTTGTTACTGTGTGATGGAAATTACATATGTCATTCTCAGTTGAATCTGCCTGTGGTCACTGAAAAGTAACTTTGTCTGATCATTAATGATCATGCACCCTAGCTGCATCAACTGATGTACTAACTAAGTGGAAAGTGATAACATACCAGCCAATCAGCTCATAACTTCCATGTTACAGGCTTTATTTGAAAAATGACAGGAGCTGATTGGCTAATAGTTTCTCACTCTAAAGCTTAGTACATCTGGCCTACAGAAACATATAATTTATTGGCAGTATATAACCACTTGGCCCATCTAGTCTGCCCTAAGCACATGTACATGCAAACACTTACACTAGGGTTCATTTATTTTTATTTTTATTGGGAGACAATTAACGTACTAGTATCCTACTAGTATATTTTTGGATTGTGGAAGGAAACCCACGCAAGCGCAGGGAGAATATACAAACTCCACAAAATTAGTACAATAGTGGGAATCAAACCCATGACCTCAGTGCTGTGAGGAAGTAATACTAATAGTTGCACCATTCGTACTGACTATGTTAAAGCAACGCGACTAAGGAGGGCTCTACAACTAGATAGCTGTAGGCAGCTGCCTATAATGCTGGGATATTGGGGGCACCAATGTGTCTGTTTATCACAACACTGAGGAGGATGCCTCGGAGAGAGAAACTGTGGAACTTATAAGACACCGTTTTCACCTGGGGGATGTTAATTAGATATTGGGGGCAGTAAGCTGAAGTCTTTGTGAGACACCTTGCACCTTTCCTGAGCACAACTTAAGGTTCTATAGTGGTCTAGACATGAGTAAACAGGTCCCTCAACATGGTGTTCATGTAAAAGAGATTGCTACTAATGTACTATTGCTTTCCAAGTATTTTTCCAGTCTTTCTGAACCACCAAATTTACCAGTGTAAAATTATGTAGCAATGCAGATTGTAGTCTATACGGGAGCTTTCATCATTCTATTTCCATGGGCAGTAGGGTCTACACACAGCACTGCTCCCAGCAGAGAGAAGGGGGCCCGGCCGGAGGCGTCACATGGGCCTCCTCCTCTCTTAAAATGTCCCATGACTATTGACCTTCTCTTAATGATTACAAAAAAAAAAATGACAATCTTTACAGCACAATCTTGACCTATTCTTCATACTTGGACGTCTTATGACACACATCGCACACACCACTTAGTGTTATCTGTAAACACACTGTCATTATAAGAGCCACAGTTATACATTTCGTTACTGTAAACAGCACTTAAATGAGCCGTGTGTGTTTATCACGATTGACCAAAACCTCCGTAACTTGGCTATATTTTTTACTTGAAAGAATTGTCTGCACAAATTTAATGCTTGGGCTCATTGCTTATCCAGTGGAAGCTGCCCTCATTTTCACAATTATGCTTTTGCCCTTCATACTGAATATAATAAAGTAGCCTGAGCAAAGATAGACATCTTTATTATTGGTAAGACTTTGGCATTTCCCTGCTACAATAGAGCCTATTCAATCTCACAAGGGGGAGTTGTATTACCTTGGAGAGAGAGAATTGTTGAGAGATAGTGTCTGTCATATTTCAAACACAGCCTGTAACATGGCAGTTAGATGCTGATTGCCACTTTATCTCTCTCCATGGTTTGATACATTCCCCCCTGTGTCACAGTGGTCTTGCCTTGTTGGCCAGAATCTGACGGTTTCAGTATCAGTAGGGGCCGCTGGGCTATTCTAAGTCTTTGATTCGGATGGTTGGTTTAATCTGTTTGTAGACACATGACAGCCTCCTCCTCAATCTCTCCACATCTCTCAGTGTGACACCGTGTTACAATCAAATAGCTATTCAAATATGCAAATCCTGCCACGTGCAGATTGGATACAAACTGACACCCTTCCCCCAGCAAGGCAATGCATTTATAACTGTAAATCAGAATGTGGGAGATTCAGAGCAGCCCTTTCATTACACCCTAAGTGCCATTATAGATACAACGAGCATCTTCCTGTATGTATTTGGAATATACCATTTACTTTGGCTTGTATACAGCACCATATCAGTAATTATACAGAATACTACCAAACATTATTTGACCATAAAATATGTATTCACATCCCACAGATACTCAATTGGATTGAGATCTAGGGAATTTGGAGTCAACACCTTGAACTCTTTATTCTGTTCCTCAAACCATTGCACATTATCCTTCTGAAAAGTGTCACTTGCCATCAGGAAACACCACTGCCATGATGGGGTGTATTTGGTCTTCAGCAATGTTTAGATACAGTTGGTGGTATGTGTCAATATCATTAAGCCTTGAGCACCCATAAAATTGTCACAGGTTCACAGGTTGTCCTTCCGTTCTTTGTCTTAGGTGTTAACTACAGCATGCTTGGAACACCACCATTTTATCCTTGTTTGTCTGTGTGTGTGTGTGTGTGTGTGTGTGTGTGTGTATTTATATTATATATACATACAGTATATATATATATATATATATATATATATATATATATATACTGTATATTCACATAGATACTGTAAATAATGAAAGTGTGAGGTTAGCATAATTATGTAGTGAAGATAAAAAGCAGAGGACCTTGCAATCTATAGGGATATATGAGTGGATTGAATGAGAAATAAGGGCAGAGGCTGCAGATTTGGGAATAGGACAGGTAAGCTTGATGGCTGGATAAATAGAGCAAGGGCATTCCAGAGGTTAGGAAATTCCTGAGGGAAACCCTGACTGCAAGAATGGGAAGTGATAATCATGGAGGAGGTGAGGGGATAGTCATTAGTAGAACAAATAGGGTGGGAAGAAATGGTGACACTTAGAAATTGCATTTGGGGAACAGAGGGGATTGAGACATTGTCAACAGAGAGGGAAAGTGATAGAGCTTGGCATTTCTGGGGTACATTTACGAAGATGGGAGTTCCATAGCAACCAATCAGATTCTATCTATTATCTTCTATAAGGTGCTAAAAAAATAATAATAAGAATCTGATTTGTTGCTATGGGCAACATCCCATCCTCAATAGAACTCCCATCTTAGTTTCTGGGCAATATTGAATAATAAGTTACTGTACTAATAAGTGTCACAGCAATAATATTTTATGTGAACATTTACAGCAATGGAAGCTGGTTTGCATGTCCTATTTCCAGCCTTTGTTCTGCACTTGTTGGTTCTATGCATATTATTATATAACTAATTACTGGAAAACCCCATTCCTCCTGCAAGATTGGTATGGATTGCATAATCAGAGGGTGTTATCTTCCATCTCCTGTAATGTACAATAGAACACTAAAATAACGTTACTTACATCTTGACATAAATGATACATGGTTGAAATCTGCAGACAAAGCGAATTAGCTGCTATCAAGTGATATAATAAAACAGTAAAGAGAAAGCTTTATGTCTTTATGGCATGTTATGTTATAAAGTACTTGTGGCTCTTGTTGATAATTTAGTAAACCACCATAATGTCCGGTATTATGGATGGATGTACTGGATGTATTGCATTTTGTGTAAGTTGTGAGCTAAGACTATCAGTTAATGCATATTCCTTGTGTTCTGCAGATTCGGGCAGATGGTCCTCCGAACGGTGGCATTCAGTATGAAGTTGTACCGGTCATGAGAGATGGAAGTCCCATCCTTAGAGACATGGCATTTTCCGTGGACAACAAATTCCTTTACATCATGTCAGAGAGACAGGTAAGAAAGTGGAACAGTGACTTCAAATGAATACAGTAGCAAACCATTCTGATGGCGGAGAAAACCGAAACCGCCATAAACATAGTGAAGCTTGTAACCATCCCTAAATTGCTAGATTCCGAGCCGACATGTAAATTAATCTCCTTTTGAGAGCCATATGGATGCAAATGTATTTTAAATAAAGTAAATAATGCTCAGCCACACTTTCATAATGATAAGTCCCAGATTTCCTGGAGCAGTAACTGGCACACAAACACTCTCATAAATATATCACAATAGCACAGGACTACTGGTGTATTCCAGAAATGTTTTGTCACTGCTTGAGTGTAACAGGTTTATCATTGTACATGGTTATAACAGTCGCACGGTAATATATTCCAGACTTCCTGCTGCACATCCTGGTTATGCCTGTACATTGTTACAGCATACAACGATTTATAGGGAATATTACCGTCTCAGTTGACATTACCCATTTGCTGTCTTAGAAGCCAGCATTGTCTGGCGGGTGCAATAAAATAATAGAAACATGCTTTAATTATGTTCAAACTCATCAATATTGCAGTGGACCACTAACAATTTGTATTCTGAACCATATTTGCATTAGCCACACAAAAGGATTTCTGTCACAATAACAAGAGGCAGCTATGAAAATCCTCTGATGTACAAAGGGGGGATATGAAAATAAATAAATAGATGTAAGACTGCGTAATTTGTCCAAATCGCATTTCTAAGGTGTAGGTTTGGGCCAACTCATATATGAGACATGGAAGCTTTTTCTCCACACATCGTAATTGTTTGTCGGGTTTATGATAATTCAGAATTAAAGCGAGAGATGTTTAATCCTTTCCCGTGCTCACCGCAGGAGACATTAATGCACATTTTTCTCTTGCAAATTGACTTCTCCATGTAAAGATTAGAGCGGCCCGGGTTTGTTCTGTTTGGATAGCAGCCTCGTAGAATTCAGATTTCATGCAAATTTAGGGAAGTGATTCAAGCTGCTGGCAGCTGTATAATGAAAGACTAGTGCAGGTATCAGTAACTAGGCATTTAGTCAAGAATATACCTTGGGGCGCTTGGGAAATTCCTAGTATGCAATTTATGAATGTGTCCTATTTGATCTTAAAGTGACCAAGAGGATATGTTGGCAAACTGAGATGTTACACAGTTGGGTTATTACAATCCCAGCACTACAAGTAAACAAATCATTTGTGTGAATAATCTCACGCACTTTGACTACATATGATTGACTGTGATAAGCTCTTGTGTATTAGTTATGTTCCTGTAGAAGTTATGTTACAGATATCGCCAGCAGTTTATGATGCTCCAGGTCTCACAATTGCGTTGACATGGGTGAGGTCCTTCTGAGCCATGGCGGGCTCAGGTAACGGGGTCCTGCGGTTCTACTACTCTGTGAACTCTTATGTAGTCAATACAGTCTTTCCTTAGAGGTCATCTTTCTATGCTATTAATGCATTCCAGGTTTCAACAACTGGGAAATCTACTAGCTTTGTTGGCCAGGTATACTAGGAATTTGTTTTCGGTTTGCTGTGCAGCAGACAGGTGGGTAACAAGTAAACCGTATAAACAATAAACAATAGAAACAGGTGGGGGATCATGTACATATAGTATACATTAAATATATTTTACTGCCTTTAGATATATAGCTTTAGTAGATGAACCATTATTTGATCTGTTATGTGTTATGTAGTTCCAATGCACGCAAACCTATCTCTTCATTTCTATGTCATACTATCCCTTTAAATGGTTTAGATGCCAAGTTCCCAAATCTGTCCACTTGAAACAGGCTTCCAACACACCTCCTCCTGTCTGTTTGGTGCCAAGAGTTTTTTGTGGTAATTAGCCAAGCTACTATAAATGACAAGTAAAATTCTTAATTACTACTAATTGTTCCCCCTCCCATCACACCAGCCCCCCCAAAAAATGAGTCTGAGCATTCCTCTTAATTGCTACCTACTCTGCATATTGTTAATGGACACTGTTCGTCATCTGACAGCTACTTAATTAGGTCAATGACTTTTTTTTTCCAGTGTGTGTAATTATCCCACCTCTATCTGGTCTTCACCTATGGACTGCGGTTTGCACTGGCCAAATCCATTAACCCATTCTGTGACAGATGAAAGCAATCGACAAAAGCCTGATGCAGTAAAAATGAGGGTATTGGACATGTATAAATGCAGAGATTGCATTCTCATTAGCTTGCTCAACAATTCATAGTTTCCAAATCTCTACTAATTATGGAGTCTATTTATAAAGGCAAAACAAAACAAAATGATTTTCTCCAGCATTTAAGCTGCAGAATTTATTTAATTTGTCCATATGTAGTAAACAGACGTGCAAATCGCATATTTCTGTGTTTTCTCTTGTTATTTTCCCTTAAGCCCCCATAGCTATTAATGGTAACTGCAGGTTCGGTATATATAAAGATAAAAGAAGCATTATTACTCTGAATGGAAAAAAAGCAGGAAATAAACTGCTTTTTCCCCTGTTTTCACCCACAATGCAGTGCTATCTTGGCTCCCAGGGCACCCATTCTGTGCATGGGCAGGTACTGTAGGTTCAGGCATATACTGCCATCTTTCTCATTTACAACAGAAGCATATAACAGGACAAATGCTTTTTGAGTGAATTATTCTATTAGTCTTTTTCTAAAAAAATACGTTATAAGTAAAAAAATGTTGACAACTAGCTACTCAATTGTGTAGTTTTTACTAAATAGACCCTATCTGTATTGAAGCCAAAGGTGATCTCATAGCTCTGGAGATGCCCATGAAGCCCAATATATGGTAACGTCATGACTACTTAGTATTAACGGATGGGGGACTGTTCTTTAGCTGGATCTATCCCTGTTGTTAGTGGTTACACTTTTGTAGAAGAATTAGGACTTTCGGGTACTTATTTGACAAGCATTCAAAACATCACTTTTCAGGGAATTGACCTAAAAACTTCTTTAGGAACTAGAATTTCTGTTTAGTCAGTCTGCCTCTCTCATAGAATGCCATTGGCATTAGAGCGTAGAGGGGAGGGGAACAGCTGACAAATCATAGGGATGACATCCAATAGAGAGCGAAAACTAAAAGTGTTGGATTTTTAGAATAAATGGTGTAAGCCTAAAGAAGGAGCATGGTAATTCATTGTGATATATCTCACTTTACCTTATATATATATATATATACGTAAACAGTTCAATATATTAGCCAAACATATACTGTACATGGGCTGGCTTTACCGTCTGTCTGAGAGGCTGTGTGCACTACTTTGGAATAAATTACCTTATTCATTCCCTGTTAAAATGAAATCTAGAAGTTGTGGTTTATGGTGGAACCTCCTGTGTAAATCTTTATACACTGTATTGCTGGCAGAAACCCCCACCTTTTACCACTTTCAGGCTCAGGCATTTCTTCAGTTTTGCTCTTGCAATTCTATAAAGATGGAGAAAAATCCATTTAACCAACGCTGGATAATTACAAGAGAATGAACAATTTCACTATGCCCATTTTTGGAAGTGGTGAACTGTGAAATTTGAAATCAGAGCAGAAACGCCTAGTATTCGTCTTTTTCTTTCATTTTTTTCCCCTCCTCTCGCCTCTTTATTATTTCAGGGTCTTTTCGATGCTGCAACACTGTAGTAAATGAGTTCCACGGTTAGTGAGCTGATCAGAAAGGGGATTGCTCACACTGAGCGTTAACACAGGGACATAACTCAGGGTGTATGCAGGAGAGTTACGGAGATGCGCAAATTATTCTATTTTATACTTTAATTAGTTTGAATTAGCAACGGGAATAGAGGCAGAAAATGATCCAGCCAAGGGTGAAATGAAAAAAGGGATAGGGTGGGCCTCTTTGGTATAATAATACAAGCAGAGAATGAAATCTGTCTTGCATCCCTATAGTGCGCACAGTATACGTTAGTGTCTGACGGGTTCGGCATGGAATTGCAACCACTGAGGGAAGAGAGGAAGTAGAAGGAGAGCTGATGATTGCTACTTTGTAAGTGGGAAGGGGAACATTAACTATTTACAGCTAGAGAAGGATCATCTGATTATTAAATACTGAGCTGAGATTACTAACATGTTCTTATTGAACTCAGACACTATTCAAGAACTGCAATTAAAATAAAATAGAGTTTATCGTAATGTGCCTTATCTGTTAAACTGTACAATGTGGTTAAGACATAGACATCGATGGCGCTCTCTACAGCATTAGCCTTTAACTGTATAGGATAATATATTATATTCTGCATTTTATTTTATGGGCCCTATGCTGAGTTGGAAGCTGTACATCTGTCAGAACAGACTTAGGTCTATAGTCATTAGTTCGACCCCGGAAGGTCGACTTGCCCCAAGGTCGACAGGCTTAAAGGTCCACATGGGTCAAGGTCGACATGACTTAAGGTCGACATGGGCCAAGGTCGACATGGGGTTAGGTCGACAGTCATTAGGTCGACATGAGTGTTTCACTGTTTTTTTTTATCCTGAATGTCGACACAGTCGACATGGACACAGTTGGAGATGCACCGCAGCCCCTCGCAATGCTTCGAGCACGGTGCCTCGCTACGCTCGGCACACTATTTTATTCTCCCACCGCGCACTAGTGGATCTTAGGGCATGAAATACCGCCTGTCGGCACATGTCGTCTCAAAAAACAGTGAAAAACTCATGTCGACATAATGACTGTCGACCTAAACCCATGTCGACCTTGGCCCATATCGACCTTAAGTCATGTCGACCTTGACCTATGTTGACCTTTAACCCTGTCGACCTTGGGGCCAGTCGACCTTCCGCGGTCGACCTAATTACTGTCGACCTAAGTCTGATCTGACAGATGACCATTTCCTGCTGAGTTCATCACAAATGGCCTGTGGATGCTCCACAGAAATAAATGCATCGATTTTCCCATAGTCAGTATTGTACAGTATGCATCTTTGCTGTCCACCCTCCCCAATTTGTATATTTGCAAATGATATGTGTGAAACCAGGTGTAGTTAAAATATGCTTCTCTTGAACACTACATTTTGCAGACACACTTTGACTGAACCTCAGTCATACTTGCCTACTTTTGAAAAAGCATTATAGTGAGATTGTGAAAGCAACACCTACAGTATAAGTAAGTGGGCGTACATTGTTATAGCTGAGAGGTGTGTCATAAAACTAACATTTTCTAATGTAAATGAGCCCAAAAGTAGTTAGCAAGATCTATTTTTTCTGATGCTGTTCAGAGCTTGCTCATGTTTGTGTTTTACAAGTCCTCCATATAACTGGCTGTGAGAAACCTTATTTAGAAATGCATGTAGCCTCAGGTATAATTGTGCCTAATAACCAATACACGGAATGTGCATTGATGATCCCCTTTGAGTATGTATATGTCTGATTTATATTTTTAAGAATATAACGGTTACATAATGGGGGTTAGTGGCAATCAGGGAGATTGCTAGACTCTTCAGGGAGTCAGGGAGATTGCCGTTAGTTCAGGGAGTCTTCCTGACAACCAGGGAGCGTATGCTTCAGTCACAACTTAAAATGTTAGGAAAATGTGTATTATTCTTCTGTACACCCAGTTCCAGAACATGTGCAGTGTAGAAAAAAAAGGATATGGTCCACAAATGTTCTATTCAGGTCCTACAGAATCTGTACAGGCTTGTAATGGAGCATGGAGGCCAATGATCCCAAGTTCTAGATCTGTTTGCACTCTATTCGACGCACAGGAGGCAGAACAGGACACTTGTACAGCTAACAATCTGCTTGTTGCTTTGTTATATCCCAACCATTCTCTTAACTCCGCTTTTTAAAAGAGATCCATTTGTTCTTATAGCTGCAATAATCATTTAAGTCTGCTTTATTGATTCATTAAAGATAGCATCCAACCTCACTCTCCATCTGTAATGAATTGATCAGCTCTTCTTCATTACAGGCTGCACAGAGAGGTCCTGTTATAATGGATGGTTGGAAATTGGCATCTGTCTGCTAGAAGTTGGCGGACCTCAAGGGTCACAATTCTACAGTTGCCAAATTTTAGATTCACTTCAGGGAAGTGAGTTCAGAAAAACTACGGAGAGTCGGGTGACAGGCCCTGACATTACCAAACATAATTTTAATTCTACATTTGCACAGCCAGATGCTTATGAAATGACCACGAAGTTGGGTGGATGTTCTTGCTTGCACAATTTAAGTAATGAAAGTTAGTGCCTGATTGGTTGTAATGGATTTATGTTCCAATTGTGGGGAGGCCTGCCTTGTTTTAGGCATGAGCCTGACCCACCCAGATCCCAGAAAGTATTAGCAAGAGCATCCTTAATGGGTCCCAAGCACACAGGAGAATCCACTTAGCAATCCTTTTTTGCAGCGAATACAGCATTCTGGGTAATGGCACAACGCACATTATTTCCGCACAAATACTTTTCTATTGGCACGAACGACCTTGAAGACATTCACCACGAGAGAATGCACTAGCCACCAACGGTTGAGATAAGTGCTGGTTTTAAGTGGCTCGCCCTGTATGTATGCAGCTTTTGTGTGGGCATTAACTATTTTTTGTCATTTTTCATAACACAGGGACTTTTCCATATATATATTAGTTAAAATGTCACTTAAAAGTGCAGTTCTAGAGAACAATCAATCATTTGCTCCCAAACACCGAAACACACCTTTTTCATTCAGACAAATTGGTTAAATCTGTTTAATTGGGTAGCCGGGGCTCCTCACTGTGAGACCCTATTTCACAGCTCCCTCGCCCCTACATACCGATCCAGGAGTTCCCGCTTGCCCAGACGAGTGCCCGCTTGCAGCTGTGACTAGGTCGCGGAGCCGGGAGATGCTCCGGCAGTCCCTGCGGGTTGCGGCCTACACACGCGACTGAAGCCGGGACCTGGATTTCAGCCTCTACCCGCGGCACCGCTCCTGGCGAGAATCAAACGGCGGGGAAGCGCCGGATCGCCTCCACAGCCTCCTCCAGCGGGCGGGTCCTCCTGAAGGGTGCCCTGGACCCGGCAACGACCCCATCCACCCTCCTGTGGCTGCCTCGTCGGGCAGCAGGCTCGCCCTACACACAGAGTCCCCCTTCTCTGCAGACCCGGCGGCGGCCATATTGGATATCGAGCGCTGCAGCTGCTGGCGCCCTAATCTGCAGGAGCTTCTCTACATGGGCTCCTCTAACACACAGTAAGTGACTCAGCCTGCCATAACACACCACCACCCTCAGTGTGATCCATCCACCCCCCTCCATTACTGGGGCAAATTATATCTGGAGCCCCTAACTAACAGACAACACACCAAATATTGTGGGCACTAGCAACTCACTATAATTAATCTAGTCCCCAACAATTGAGCAGACCCGAAAACTTTACTATCTAACTGCTGCCCAAAACACCAACTAAGAGAAGCTGCCCTGGTTGTTCTCCCTGCCTGGGAGTTGATACAGCCTCCTGGGCTCTGTGATAAACGAAATTGGGGCACCACCCTGTGGCCTAACTAAAAATTACACCTCCACAGCTCACCCCATAAACAAAAAGGGAAAAAAGTACAGAGGTAAGCTCACTGCCTCCTGCTCACCAGATTGGGCTCCCAACTACTGCAATAAGTGGGACTCTGCTCTGCGTCCCCCCCGCCTTGCTACCCCAACCCCCACGTTCACATACTCCCATACACCTTCCTTCAGGGGAGGGTGTTCTCCAGTCTCACACGTGAGAAGAACGGAAAATCCTTGATCTCCTGCAAACTCGACAACTACGGGCCCAGGAGCCCTAAAAGAGACATCCCCTTTCAACCCGACAAGGATCTTGTAATCCACCTCCTCCTCCTGTATACCCCTCTGCAGTGCTACCTTTTCATCTCAGGCATAACAAGCTATATCCCTGCTTTCTAACAGGAGCGCTGCTGGTCAGGCTCCCTCTCCTTACACTGCACAACCGATCCCTCTCAACTCATCCCCCCTCTACCTCTACGAGAACCGGATCCCTCCCTCACCTACAAGCCAACAACCGCTCAGCCAAGAAACCCCTCATCCAAGGAGCGGCTTAACTCGAATCGCAACCCCCTTTGTCTTTTCTGAACTTACTACTCAGCCACCCAAATAACAACACAATGTCGACTTAAACATCACCCCCACTTCCCCTGGGTGCCCCAGATCGTCCCTTCCCAGTCCTCGGAACTACCAGCTGTTGAACTTCTTCAATACAAACTCCTCATACCTCACCCTCCACAAGGGTTCCCCACTGAAGGACTATTTAAACACATATTCCCGCCTAGGCTCTCTTCACATGCGGAGATCGGCCGCTAAAACACCCAAAAAAGGAGGCTCAGACATCTCTCAACACTTCACCAGAGCTAATAAAACGAACCGCCAGGAGGATACTCCTTCCCCTCTTACCGAGACCATGGATAAGAAACGCCCTCCATCCCCCTCCCCTTCTACCAAAGAAGACATCCTAGCTCTTCGATCCCTCATAACTGATCTCAAAGACTCGCTTGAAACCAAACTAGACAAGGCAGTCGCCTCCATTAAATCGGACATATCCTCACTAGCCGCAAGGACCACCAAGTTAGAGTCCCGCCAAGACGGTCTTCAAAAGTCTTTGAACGACACGAGCAGAGACCTAGATCATATCATTTCTGAATTAACCGACCTCCGCACCAAAAATGAAGATCTCGAAAACAGGGAACGTAGAAACAATATCCGCATACGAAACATCCCCGAATCCATCTCGCAAGAAGCTCTGGAACCCTACCTCCACAAACTCTTCTCCTTCCTATCCCCGGACATTGGGCCTCGGAAACTACCTCTGGAGAGAGCACACCGTGCACTTCGACCTAAACCCCGAGACAGTGACCCACCTCGGGACGTGGTTATCCGTTTCCTAAGCTTCAAAGACAAGGAACTTATCCTCTCAGCAACCAGAGGGCAAAAACCAATCATTTTCGAGACCTCTAAACTTCAATTTTACCAAGACCTCGCACCTCTCACGCTTGCCAAAAGGAGAGACTTCCGAGACCTCACAGTGGCCCTCCGTGAGAAAGGCATCCGCTACCGATGGGGATTCCCCTTTAAACTCATTGTGGACCTTAACGGTAAGACTGTTCTAATTAGAGACATGCGAGAATGTAAAGACTTCCTCTCCCACCTGGAAGAGTCCACTCCCTCCTCAGATGGAGCCCTACCACTACGCTAAAAAATGACACCCCCTTACAATTCAGCTCCGGACTGCCCTTTCGGGCTTTAGTTTCATTTAAATTTGCCTCCATTCACTCTCCACTCAACTAGTTCACCACAGCTTGTTACTACAGTTGACTCAGACATTTACTTAGACTACCAGTTATGTTGCTAATTGTTTAGGTTGTTCTTGTTATCTCTAATTGTTTGAGAGACGGGCGCGGGGACTGGGGCGGGTTGGGGTGGAACCTCGGTGCCCTTGAATGTTGGAAAATCCAGATGCCAACCCATCTAATTATATAGCCAACTATGGCTGCAACTGGTGCCGGGGCCCACCTCTGCCCCCCGCCTCCCGCTTTTGGTCTCTTCCAGCATCTAATGTTTGTATTGCTAGTTGTTGCAATTTTTTGATGTTTTACACTGTCTATTCCCTTCTGCACCCAGGGGCCGTGGCCCCCCATCCACATACCCTCCTAATCTCTCTTTTACACACCGCCTTCTTCACCCTTTCCTGAGGTGACACCTTTCACAAGGCTCTCACCCCTCTGGACACCCCAGTCCCAACCACTGAGTACCTCCTCCCCTTGTTGAGGACTCGTACCCAGACCCGCCTCCCTCCCTCCCTCCCCTAGCGCAACTGACTCCACTCCACAACACTCGTCATCCCAATCTCGAACAACCTACACATTCCCAACCCCTGACACTTTCGGATCCCCCCTCCCCCCCTTTTTCACCCTCTTCTTTCGGTTGGTAACTCCTTGCTCAACTATCTCTGTCCCTCCCTATACTCCCCCTGTCTCTCCTCACCCCCCCACCCTCCCTAGACGAAAATGCCGATAACCATAACCTCCATGAATGTAAGGGGCCTAAACACTCCTCAAAAACGATCTCTCTTATTCCGTACCATACAATCCCTGAGGGCGGATGTAATCTTAGTTCAGGAATCTCACTTCAGAGAACCCGGGCACCCTACCCTCCGTTCCAGACACTTCTCCACTGTGTTATACTCCTCCAGTACGACCAAACATAACGGTGTTGTCATCCTAATCCACAACAGACTACCCTTCTCGCTGCACTCTGTGTTTAAGGACTCAGACGGCAGGTACATTATCGTGACTGGCCGATTGGGCCCCACGGAAGTTACTTTTGCCAACGTATACGCTCCCAACACAGGCCAACAACGCTTCTTTAAAAAATTCTTTAACATCCTACACAAAAAGAAAAAGGGCTACTTATTCTTAGGTGGGGACTTCAACTGTGTTCTAGATCCAAACCTAGATAAATCTACCCTCCGACCCCCCACCCGATCGGACCCCCTAGCCCGCGCCTTAGCAAAACACGTTAAAGAAACAAACCTCATTGACACATGGCGCGCTGTAAACCCAACCTCCAGAGACTTTACTTATTTCTCTCCTCCTCATCACTCACACTCACGAATTGACTTTATCTTTTGTTGCCCAATAGCCTCTACCCAACTGGTTGACTCTTCCATTGTCCCCAACTCCTGGTCAGACCACTCTTTCCTCACCTCATCATTTAATCTCTTGGATACACCGACACCCAAGCCTTCTTGGCGCCTCAACGAGACCCTTTTAAAGATCCCACACTTCCAAACCAAGATAAACGAAGCCATGCTTGACTACTTCTCTCTTAATGCAATCGACCAAGGCTGTACTCCATTAGTCTGGGAAGCACACAAATCGGTAATCCGGGGACACATCATTAGCTACGCCTCCCATAGAAATAAAGATCAGAAACAAAAACTTCAATCTCTTTTAGATCAAGTCGCCCTCCTGGACTCCCGACATAAACGCTCCCCGACTGACGATAACTATAGACAACTTACCAAGGCAAAATCCGCCCTTAATGCAATTTTGGCAGAGAAAATCGATAAGTCCCTCCGCTGGACGAACCAGCGCTTCTATGAGAAAAGTAATAAAGCTGACGCCCTACTAGCCAACCAACTAAAAGCCCGTAAAGCCCGTTCGGCCATCCCATCTCTTAAAAATTCGTCAGGCACTACGTGCTACCACCCTACCGACATCAATAACATATTCAAGGAATTCTACAAACAACTATACAACTCCCCTACACCCCCCCCATCCACCCCCACGTCGACAACACCCTCTGAATATCTGACCTCTTGTTCTCTTCCCGTGATCGACCCTAACACCTCCGCCAAACTATGCTGCCCCATCTCGCCGGACGAGATCACGACTGCCCTTAAAGCCCAGAAACCCTCTAAAGCACCAGGCCCCGACGGATTCACCTTTTCTTACTATAAAACCTTCCAACAAACTCTCATCCCTCACCTCACCTCCACCTTTAACCGTATTCTAAATGGTGAATACTTCCATCCAGACACTACAAGAGCCGTGATAACTGTCATTCCTAAACCTGGCAAAGACCCCCAGTCGGTCTCAAACTACCGCCCAATCTCTCTCCTAAACACAGATCTGAAACTCTTCGCCAAAATACTCGCTAACAGACTCAACCCCATCCTCCCATCCCTTATTCACCCCGATCAAGTAGGCTTTGTCCCAACGCGGCAGGCCTTGGACAACACTAGAAGAACCATAAACCTGATCCACCATGCAAACACCTTAAAGCTCCCCTCCTTACTACTAGCCCTAGATGCAGAAAAGGCCTTCGACCGGGTATCCTGGTCTTTTCTGACCCACACACTTCATAGGTTTGGTTTCCAGGGACAATTCCTTCAGGCCATCCAAGCCTTGTACCATAATCCCTCCACATCAGTCTCTGCGGGAGGTATAACCTCTGACTCATTTAGTATTTCTAATGGGACCAGACAGGGATGCCCATTATCCCCACTCATTTTCGCGCTAATCATAGAACCCCTAGCCAGCCGAATTAGATCCAATCCTGACATCTCGGGTATCTCGATTGGTAACTCCAACTATAAAATCTCCCTTTTCGCCGATGACGTCCTCCTCACCCTAACCAATCCCTCCATAACTCTCCCCAACCTTTTCCAAGAACTATCCCTGTACGGCCATTTCTCGGGTTATAAAATAAACCACGACAAGTCTGAAGCACTCCCCCTCCACATCCCTAAACCCACTCTTGATCTCCTTCAATCTAACTTTGCTTTCTCCTGGCGCAGAGACTCTATAAAATATCTAGGCATTCACTTATCAAAGACTTATGCTGGCCTATATAAATTTAATTATCCCCCTCTCATCCGGGCTATCACACAAGATCTTACCCGGTGGAGTAAACTCTTTATATCCTGGACAGGCCGCATAAATGTCATCAAAATGTCTGTGCTCCCAAAGCTTCTCTATCTTTTTCAGACTCTCCCCATTGCTGTCCCCAAAGGAATTCTTGCTACCCTCCAAACCTCTTACTGTAAATTTATCTGGAACCATAAAAAACCCCGCATACGCCGAAATATCCTCTCTAAGACTTCGACCTCAGGTGGCCTGGGCCTCCCCCTTCTCGCCAAATACTACCACGCATCTAAACTCAGTCAACTAGTTGCTTGGCACTCTCCCCGTGACGTGAAAAGATGGGTCGACCTGGAATCTGATCTCGCCAAGGTGCCTTCTGTCTCCTATCTACCCTGGATCCCGCGACAACACAGACCTCCTATAGTTCTAGCTATACCCACAATTTCCCTTACTCTTTCTGTTTGGGACTCCCTTAACACCAAGCTCTCACTTTCCACATACCCCTCCCCCCAGACGCCCCTCTGGCAACACCCATCATTCCCCCCCGGCCAATCCCTACACATGGCCTCCACATGGTCCTCAGCAGGTATAACACGCTTTAGGCACATCCACGACAAGAACGCTCTGCTCTCCTTCGCCGACCTCCAGGAAAAACACCACCTCCCTCACTCCCTATTTTATCAGTTCCTTCAAATCCGGAGCTTCGTCTCCTCCACACTCTCCAGGACGGGCTCTCTCAGAAACCTTACACCCATAGAAAGTCTGTGCGCCCACAGACCTATGGATAAAGGTATCATTTCACATCTATACCACTTCGTCCTCACACCAGATAACCCCCCTCTAGAAACCCATGAAAATGCATGGGAAGCGGACCTGGAGACTTCTCTAGGAGAAGACTCTTGGAAAGAGATCCGACTAGCTATCTCTAAGTGCTCCATCAGCGTAGCTATTAAAGAAACCTCATATAAAATCTACACCCGGTGGTACCTGGTCCCAACACGCCTTCATGCTATATACCCGTCTGTCCCCAACTCATGCTGGCGACAATGCGGCTGCGAAGGAACTTTCTTCCACATTTGGTGGACCTGCCCACGTATTAGGCCCTTTTGGAACATGGTCCAATCTGTCATAATCTCAATCATACCAGCTTGCCCCCCACTGACACCCACCACAATGCTCTTGTGTGCCCCGGTCGTTCAGTTACCCACCTTCTCTAATAAATTGATTCTCCACATCACCTGCGCCGCCAAGCTACAGATTGCTAAGGCCTGGAAAAACCCTACTCCTCCATCATACCAAGAACTACTAAATCGAATCTGGTTTGTCTCCAAAATGGAATATATAACCAGCCTCCAAAATAATACAGTGGAGAAGTTCCATAAAACTTGGGAACCCTGGTACTCATCAAGAAACCTCCCCCTTCCGGGACTGGTTTGAGCCCACTTGCATCTGTACCTCCCCCTCTCTGTCTGTCCCACATCCTTAAGGTCTCTCCCCGCCTCTCACAACCCCACTCTACACTCACTCTCCTCCACCTTTGAACTCCTCCCTACTCTCTCACCTCTCTCAACATCTTCCTCTCCCAGCTCTTTCTCCCCCCCCCCTGCTCCCCCCCCTCCATCACCACATCCGTTCCTATCTCATGCTCCATATCGCCTCCCCCCCCCCGTTTCCACATCCCCATCATACATAATTTCATTTTCCCCTCCCCTCTAGCCCCTCCCCCCTCTCTCTATTGAATTCTGTTTACGCCAGTACAACTATCTCATGGACCTCGATTGACTATGTAACTGTTACATTACCCCCTACCTTCCACCTGGTCCCTCCCTAATTCTGTATCTGATGTACTTGTTAATGTTGTGCATTTCAATCTTCAATAAAATATTTGAACAATAAATCTGTTTAATTATAGCAAACTTAACTCGATCAACCCAAACCCTGTTTTCCGGGGTTTGGGACCAAATGGTTGCTTGTTATTTGCTCCCAAACATTACCTGATTTTTGTTCTCACCAGACAGATTGAGCAGATAAATGCTTAGGTGTGTATCCCAGTCTAGGGAAGCTGCCAAATTGCTTGTTCTGCTGAATAATGATCTATACTGTACATCATCAGCCTCGATATCACCCAAATGTTTCTGTATCTGGGGCAATTGCAGGGGCAATTCTAAATTGAATACATGAATTCTATTTTAGAGGCATCTCTCTGACTGGTACTCAGGGGTTGGATCAAAGTTAGAGTGTGTACACACGGTTCGATATTCTGTGCGATCCGATGTACGATTCGATGTTTTGTCCGATTTTTACTTTTCCCTTTTTTTTCTCTACTCCTTAAGATATGCCTTAAGATATGCTTAAGATTTTGACTTTTTACCATACAATTTGCTATGTGATTTGATTCCTATTTGATTTACTATGCGATTTCCTATGTGCCTTAAGATTTGCTTAAGATTTTGACTAAGCGATTTTGACTTAACAACAGGATGACTGACAGGGCCCTGGAAATCGTATAGCACATCGCATCTTAAGCATATCGCAAGACACATACGATGCATGCGATATGCTTGCGATTTGTGCTAGATAGAGTGTGCTGCCCACTCTATCTCCCCTCCGATCTCTCCTTAAACGGGAGCGCGCATCGGGCTAGGAAGCCCTTACAATGCATACAATCAGTATGCGATATGTATGCGATATGGATTCCGATGTGGACGATATCGTCAACATCGGAAGCCATATCGAACCGTGTGTACACACTATTACTCAATGATGATTAAAGCAATAAACAGCACTATCTAGACACTTCTGATTGACCTGTAGTGACCTTTTATCCCTTAGAAAACCTATCCAGGCACTGGAATATGTAAGTCATAATTTATCTATACACAACGCATTCTACTCTCCCAGCATTTTGGAGCCATGAAAATAAAAGCCACTTTGTCCACAGACGTCAACAGAGTGTATTTCCTTTATGTGTCTTATTTATTGCCTAAGCAGCTGCATTAGTCTTCCTGCAGTAAGATGGATGATAAATAAAGCTGTTCCACTCTTACCATTAGCGTGACTGCTGTAGGCAGTCAGAATTGCTACTTGTGATATACAGTTCCAAATAGAATGGGATTCCATACATTTGGGGCAAGATGCACTAAAGGCCATACACACTGGGCAGCGGCTTTGAGCTGAAAGTCGCTCAAGACAGCAGGTTTGAGCGGCTTTCAGCTCAAAGCCGCCCAGTGTGTATGGCCCAGCGGTGAGCACTGCTGCGCGCTCCCGCAACATCGTCGGGAAAGCTGTTCATGTGCTGGTTATACCAGCAGATGAGGGGCTTTCAGGACGGCTTTGCATAGCGATCCACTATGCAACGCCGTCCTCCCCCCTCCGTCGGCGCCGGGCAGAGGGAAAGATGCTCAGTGTGTATGCAATGAGCGGCATTCCCCGCAGCGTTGAATGCTATCATCGCTGTCCATACACGCTGGGCATAGTCGCCCAGTGTGTATGGACCTTAAGCTTAAAAATGTGTCCAAACCTCAGAAAATTCCTCTTGTCATAAAAGCTGTCCTTCACATCAATAGGACCTGACATTATTGGCAATGCAAAGGCTCCTACTGTTTTATATTCTGTTCTGTGGATCCCTGTTATTTAGCCCGAACAGCCAAACTTCCATAGCACTCTGATCTTGTCCACCTGAAGTACCAAATATCAGGAGCTCTCTCATACTCAGGGCCAGATGCACTAAGCTTCAAATGTGATCAAATGGAGACTGATAAACAACCAACCAACCAAACCTGACATTTTTCAAACACAGTCTGTGACATGGCAGGTAGGAGCAGATTGGCTGGCTGTTAATCACTCTCCATTTTATCTCCATTGAAGCTTAGTGCATCTGGCCCTTAATGGCAGATCCTTCTTAAGGCCCCCATACACTAGCCGATTTTGGTCAGATTTCTGCCAGATCAGTCGGATCTGGCAGAAATCGGACCAAAATCGGCTAGTTTGGATGTCCCCTCAGATCCGATGCGCGGTCCCGTGCGCATCGGATCTGCGTCGGGTGGTCGGACCTGCTGCACGTCCGACCACCCGACTTGGGACCTAGTGCGGCGGTAGAGGGAGCAGGGGGGGCTGGGGACGCTGCGGGGGACACAGGCGGCATAGAGCCGCGCAGGGGGAGACGGCGGGAGCTGTCAGTATTGAATAAAAAAAAAAAAAGCCCATACAATGCATGGGCGGCCTGTGATTGGCTGAGCGCTCTCTCAGCCAGTCAGCAATTGGCTGAGAGAGCGCTCAGCCAATCACAGGCAGCCCATTCATTGTATAGGCTTTTTTTTTCTACCATTGACAGCTCCCGCCGGCTCTATGCCGCCTGTGTCCCCCGCAGCGTCCCCAGCCACCCCCGCTCCCTCTACCGCCTCGCCGCACAGACGCTGGGGGGACACAGACGTGTCACCCGCAGCGTCCCCAGCCCCCCTGCTCCCGCCTCGCCGCACAGACGCTGGGGGGACACAGACGTGTCCCCCGCAGTGTCCCCAGCCCCCCCTGCTCCCTCTACCGCCTCGCTGCACAGACGCTGGGGGGACACAGACGTGTCACCCGCAGCGTCCCCAGCCCCCCTGCTCCCTCTACCGCCTCGCCGCACAGACGCTGGGGGGACACAGACGCTGTCCCCCGCAGCGTCCCCAGCAGCGGGGGACACAGAGTCCCCAGCGCCCCCCCCCCCCCCCCCCCTGCTCCCCGGGTTTCTTTACATGTGATAAATCGAGACGATTTATCACATGTAAAAAATGGCACATCAAGTGCCAGTCTAATCAAGCTCCCCCGGGGAGCAGCCGGGGAAGCTCAGGGGGAAGTCGGGGGCGACTTGTCCTAAGGACAAGTCGCCCTAGTGTATGGGGGCCTTTAAACGTTAGCCTAGCAACGATCACAGTGAACCTATCTCTGTATGTAGTATATTGGCACTGATCCACTTCAGAGTATTCCAACACATCTTTCAATAACATTGGAAAGTAGAATAAACATCCCTTGCCACTATGGGCATTAAGAAAAGTTTGTTAACCTGACACTGAAAATGTAATTGTTTAATTACTGCTAAGTGACTGGGTTTTAAATTTCTGTAGCTTGAAAATAATAATAATTGGGTTGGTATAGGCCCTTTTTACATATAAAAGACGGCGCTGCACCTTGTGGCACTCTGAATATTTACATACATAATATGAATGGAACATTATTATCCTTACATGAAAATGCAATTCCTTAATTGTGGTGTAGTGTCTTTTAAGCTATAATTGTAGTTCACAGGAAACAGCTGTTAATGGAAGTGAAAGGAGGGAGTTACAAGATTGAATCAGTTCAGTAGTCAGTGTTCAGAAGCAGAAATATACCTTTCAGCAGTCGCTACCCACCAGGATTTGCTTTCTCTGTAGAGCAGTCTCCAAGGAGCCCGCATACTGCACTGCACAGAGAGAGCGCCTGGTTTGTCTTTAGAAATGAAGTAGGTGGCAGCTGCTCCACCGAGAATGTATCAAAGTTCTCAGTGTGGTTTGTAGTTTACCACTCTTCATTGGTAGGACTGACGCTGGAGATTGCCTTTATCTAAGTTTTCACACAAAAATGCAAAAATAGCTTGCTGACTGACACTTCCTTTCTAAAAAAAAAAAAAAGGCTGACTGAGAAACATGAGTAAATCCGGAAAATGAATGTAGATGAGAGGCCGCTAAAGGAAACCATGTAATACCAATGTGACCATTGTGCTTGTAAAAATAGCATTTTGAGTACACAGTGTCTAATACTGCATATGTGACTATCACACATAACATGAGCTAGCTGGGTACTCACGGGTATGGGTCTTAGTGTTGACAGTATGAAGGTCGGCCACTAAAGCTAGCTCTGCTCCCTCCAGTAGTCCCCTTCCAGTTGGCGGCGCAGCATGCGTGCTGGCTTAGTCACTTCCCTTGCGCACTTCCGGGTTTTCACTCTCCGCACTGGTTGGTCAGACGCGTGTCAGTCAAAGTGCCTTGGTGTATCATGAGTGACACGCGTGTCATAGGTTAGCCATCATGGTTCTAGAAGGTGCTAAATAAATAAGAAGTAGAATCTTATTGGTTGCTATGGGCAACATTCCATCTTCAATAGAACTCTCATGTTAGTAAATGTACCCCTAATTCTCTCTGTACATCTCTGCACATGTTACATCTGCCCCACCTGCAGCACAACATGATTTTGCCCAGATGCTTGCTTTTTTGCTTCAGTCACATACATGTCTCAGGCCCAATGTGCGTGGTATTACAGATGGAGCCCCTCTTGTTGTTGCCCAGCGCCCACCAGAATGTCCCCTCTGGTGAGCGCCGGTGGAGAGGGACTCCATTAAACTGGGCCGGGCATGCGACTCACGCTCACGCGCGTCCCAGTCTCTCGGTGGCTGGGCAGTGGGTCCCTGGGTCCCTGCCCGTCTCCGCTTCAAGGAGACAGGCAGCGTTGGGGGGGGGGGGGGTGTTGGCGGTGGGGACCAGCTCTGTTGACGGGGGAGGCGGTGGGGAGTTCTGTCACCACGGGACGCGCAAGCGTCTTGTGCGCGCGTGCTGGGGGCCGGCAAATGATTCGCCAGGCCCTGCAAACATGAGAGGTGCTACATCTGTATGTTGTGACATCTGCCAAAATGCTGCCATTGTCAGCTATGACATGCACACCTGTGACTGCTGTGAGTTATGTGTCAGTGTTAAATATAAATGATAATTTATATGACCGGCACATTAGCTTTCCTTTCCATGTCAGCTACTCCTCTGCCCCTACTTATATCAGTCACGTTGCCTCTGTCTGCAGTTTGTAAGTGTTCCAGCTGACATTTCAGTATTAAACGATGGGTGTGGTTTTAGCAGAGGGATTTGTTGTTATACTTTTGCCTTTTCAGTCCTTCTTTCCCGCTCAGAGCTGGCATCCTTTTCAAAAAGTGACAAGTCAAATGTCAAAATACACAGCCAGACCTTGCTCTTCCCTACTGAATATTTATCAGCAGCCTCCACTGCCAATCGCAGGAACATCCAAGTCTCTTACCTCAAACAGCTGGAGCACTTTGCTTTGTGAGTGCACAGCTGCTCCATAGAAATGAACCATCAATACCTTTGGAAGCTCAGAGGCCTATCATCCGCTTATACATATTTATTGCCTCTGCGGGATGCTGAGTTGGATAGAAGCACCTTATCCGGTTCAAACACTGATAGGTAAATTTGCAAGGACAAATGGAACTCGCATCGTGAGAGCATGAGAGCATGTGTATGACACCCAGATGGTATGCAAATTCAGGGCCACATTTATCAAGGCAAAGTGCTCCATATTCATCAATGTAACACAAGTATCCTGTGCTTTGCCACCAAACTGCTGCAGAATCTGCAGAGGTAGTTATGGCTGACTGCCTTCTACTTTACAGAACAGTCTTAGATTTACCTTTTACTTATTTTTCCCAGAATGCAGCCTGATTGGCAGAAGTGGTTGGAATATAATTTTACAACATTTTTAATATTTGACTTTCAAAACACGGGCAGTACGAGTTAATTGCTGCACTAGCCCCAAGGTGGCGGACGTTAGAGCTTGTTCTATATGTTTTTGAGATTAAACACTTCATTTTCACAGTGCACTGTGTCATAAAAAAATGATAGCTAAAACACTTGCAGTCTTAATGGCCTCCATACAACGGGGTAGTCGGAAACAAAATGCATTGTTAATCTCTGCACTAGTAAAGGGCGATTCCACCGGTAATGGAATCACCTTTTTACAGTGATAAACTCTATTTATTATACAACCGCCACCACTAATGTGAACAATCCTCATAACAGGCCACAAAAAAAGCCCATATAAAATACTATCAAAATAGCTTAAGTGCTATCTTGTGTACGATATCCTTGATAAATCAGCCTACTTTCAAAGTCTGTAATAGAATCACCATTCATGAGACGTATATGTACACAAAATTGTTAAAAATTAAATTCTGGAATTAACTCTACATTTTCACAATTTCATTGCAATTCAGGGGCAAAAAGTATAACAATGTAGGGATGGCTGTCAGACATCAATCATTTTAAATCATCAATGGTCTATGCCTGAAGTAGAATACTTTTACCATCAATGAGCCAGATGGTTTCCAGATGGTTTCCTGCCATTCATGATAAAGTACATAATTTTTCCCCCCACAAAGATGGTAGGACACAGCCTAGCTCCACCCCTTGAAGCACCTGCGAAGCTCCACCTGCATGCTCTGATTGACCTGCATTAAATGGGGAGGGGTGACCACTGGTGGATGAAACCATCAATTGTTCCCTTGCAGATGCTGGCCATTGATCGTTAATTCACAATGGCCATCCCTATGACTATTTGTCTAACTTTGGCACATTTTTTAATACAGTAATGGAATCACAATGGTTAAGCTTTGGTTAAGTTTTAAGATAAAACTGAAGTTTGAGGTAGTATCTCAAAATCTGAATTAATCAAACTTTTTGGCCTTTTTTTCCCGGTAACAGAATTAATGTTACTGTTTTAAAATGGTTTGAATTTAACCATAAATAGAGAAAATAGTTTTTGCCTGTTAAATTGCTTTATTTCCATTATTTTAACCCTAATATTGACAGTTTAATCAAAAATATCTTCACTATTTTATATGCAAATGCCCACCTTATTCTTTTTATTCAATTACTTACGATAGTTTAGAGAGCCATAATATGAAGCACTAGATCACAAATCAAAATGAGTTTCTTCTATTAGCAAAAGAGAGTACTTCAGCTAATTGATAGGCTCTACTGTATGCAGGGCTGTGGAGTCGGTAGATAAATGTCCCGACTCAGACTCCTCGTACGTCTGATGCTGACTCCTCGACTCAGACTCCTCTGTATTAATATGCAAATGTATTTGATACATTCCTTGAAGGAAAGAAAGGCAACATACATATTATTACTACAGAAACTAGAGGCTGGGAAGCCAACAGTCTACTGTATTGAACAGTTTGAGCCAGGCATGTCCAACGTTGGCCCTCCAGATGTTTTGAAACTACATATCCCAGCATGCTTTACAATAGTTTTAGCATTCTCTAATAGCAAAACTGTGGCAAAGCATGCTGGGATGTGTAGTTTCACAACATCTGGAGGGCCAACGCTGGACATGCCTGGTTTAAGCAAAGGACAAACACAATGAAAACAAAGTTTTATTAATTAATTAAATGGCTGGATAGTAGCAGTAGGCATAAACATCAGGAAGAGGAACTTTACCAGTTCAAAGCTAAAAACCACATTATTTGGTTGTTTTCGGAACAAAAACAATAGGAAAGGTTCAGAAGTGTGGAGCATGAGTTCCGCATGCTTTGTGACGACAACAAAAATCAACGAGCCACAATCTCCGCTGGTTTGCTTGCTCGTCACTGTTCAATTCATGGACACAAGGAACGATTTCTTTACCGAATCGTTACTGGCGATAAAAAATGGTGCCTCTACATCAATATGCGTAAAGAATGGCTTAGCCAAGATAAACAAACGACCCCGCGCATGAAACAAGATCTTCATCCGTGCAAAAAGATGTTTTGCGTATGGTGGGAGAGCTTGGTTGAATGGATTTTTCAAGTCTACACCAGGTGATTTCTACCAACGAGGTATTGAAAACCTTATTGAACGTTGGAAATAAGTTGTAAACTACAAGGGAGAATACATTTATAAGTGTTGGTGCTCCGAATTGTGCGTTGTGTGCCAATAGTGAAGCACATGAAAAGCATGCTTTTTCATGGTCACTTAACGTGTTCGTTTTGCGGTTACGCGAGGCACTGCATGCATTGGTCTTTATTCTTACAGTAGAGAAGTCATTAATTATAATTTTCAGCATAAAAAATGTTCTGAAAAAGTAGGCTTATACTCTAGTATATAAGATACTCTACCCATGTTGTAGCTCCACCCACAATAAAAAAAACTAGGCTTGGGCTGGCCCTGGCAGGAAGTCTGCCTGGTCTCTCTCACCTAAACAAGGCAGAATGTCTGTGTGTGTGTACATGTGGTAGAGCGCTGCGGAATATGTGTGCACTATATAAGAAACTGTTAATAATAAGTAAATAAACGGTGCTGCAGAATATGGACATCTTTCCCAGTATATTACTAAATATATCTTTTTTTGTTAGCCCTCTTCCTGTTTGGCCAAATAGTTGCATTGTGAAATGTAATTTTAAGTTGTCATGTTTGTAATACATACCGATGCACAGAAAATACAGTATACAAGTGTAAATATGTATTGAATTAGAGAAAGCCCCGGAGCATGTTCCTATTGAGGGAAAACACATTTATTGCAGCCTGTTATTTCCTAAGGTGTGTACAAATGGCTGCCATCGTGTGCATCTATCTAATTGAGACCTAGCACAGCACTTTTCAAAATCCTCGAGACTTCATTCATTCCAGTGTTAGATAAAAAAGAAACAGATGCTATATTTTCTCCTCCAGCATCAAGAGCTGTCTCTCTGTCAGCGCTGAGATGTGGGCAGCAGAGGCGAGTGTAGGCAGGAGCAGGGTGATTCTAAACAAAGGCTCTTAATGCAGGGAAATGGAGTGTGACCAGCAGCCCCTTCTATAGGTCCCATGTTATACAGCTGGGGTTAATCAGTGGGATCAACTCAAACTAGCTTGTAAAACAAACAGCCCGTGAAACCAGGCTTCTCCTAGTTCCAGATGGGGTTTAGCTGTATCAGATATTGATCATGTGTTGCAGTCTATCACTGTCATGATGTGTTAACACCTTTGTGTTTGAAAAACCATGCCCATTGGAGAAAAAAAAAGGCTCTATGTTACATCTCATAGAACAGAGCCCTGTAGCTCTGACGTCTCTTGGGGTCCTGCGTCATTATAGTGTTGTGCTCCCCCCCCCCCCCCCCCACCGCCCCCCATACTCAAAATAGGTACATTATGGCATGGCTCCATGGGGAAGGGGCATGGCCACATTTTACTACAAGTTCACAGTAGTGTTCCTTATTCACAGAACAGAGCAAAGTGCCAATTGTAAACATTCCACTGCAGCAGACACAAAGGGTAACACACCTGCACTGGAACACACACAGGTTTACACCACACCGCACTGGGAGACATTCAGGGTTACAGTGCACCTTGGATACATTGCGGAACACAGTGTGCACCAGATACAGTGCAGGATACAGTCTGGGTCAGATACAGTGCTGGATACAGTGTTGGTCAGATACTGTGCAGGATACAGTGATGATCAGATACAGTGCAGGATATATTGTGGTTTGTATACAGTGCAGATTAGAAATAGTTTGGGATGTAGGCCCTCATTCTGGTTTGATTGCTCCCCTGCGCGTTCGCAGTTCAAAGTGTTATTATGATATTTATATTGAAGCTGGAGTTACACAGGAGTTATACAGAAGGGAAATATAAGGATTACAATGGAGACTAATCTGTCAGCCAACTCTTCTGCTATCAACTGCATCCATCTAATTTACTCTAGATACCATTCAGACCACATCATCCACCCACTCGTCTGGACCACCTTGCTCCCTTATTGCTACAAATATCATCTGCTGCTCCCTGAAACATGTGAAATCTAATTCCATTATTTTCATATTGAACTTACCACTGTTCTAATACTGTCTTTTGTGCCACTGTATTTCACTTTTTATCTTTCTTCCTGTTACCCCTCACTGTATGTTATACCTCTACTATGCACACCCTGCCAGCAGGAACCTACACTGTGTGCCCCACTCAGGTGGCTGCATGGATAGTTTCTCCATTGGCAGGTTACACTATGTATTGATGTATTCATGTGTGGCGGACATTCCTGGCCTTGGTCCTCGGGGTGCACTGGTGGTGCAGGTATTTGTGGTATCTGGCCTTTGGCACTGATGGTTAAATCAGAACAATTGAGGTACTGATTGGGTCACCTGTCCTCTGGCGTGGATGTTACTGGGGCTAGGGCTGCTGGTGTGCTTTGGGGTCTGAGTCTGGAAATGCCTGATACAGACTATATATCATATTACACAGGTGTGGCATTTTTCCTATATATTCCTTGGATCCTTGTATGGCTTATCACCCAGTGTAACCTTTTTAATGGAACCACAATGTCTGCCTCATCTGGTACGCTTGTGGAAGGGATGGAAATACATGGGTCTGACTGTGTTAGGACCCTACTGTAAGCTTTAGCATGCTGCAAACACCTCATTTTATGTAATCCACTCTAGGAATGACATATTCTACTCGGGGTAATCCTACGTAGTGCGCCCAATATGGCTGCCTCACCTGGTACCTTTCATGAGTGGCATAACCTAGTACTGCGGGCGCTATCCCTACCTACCGCTTTATGTCCTGCCCATCCCTGCCATGCTCACTTTTTGCCTTCAGGCCTCCTTGCCTGCACCTCATGTTGCCTCTCTGGGCAGTATTCAATGAGGCTGATTCGCCATGTTTTATGGCGATTTTGTGCTATTTTCGTGCTGTAAGGCGATTTTTTTTTTACTAAAACGGCGAATCACCCTATTCAATGACCAGATGCCGAATACATTTCAAGGTTTTTATCGACATGATTCACCGAGTAGCAATCGCTATCTTTTTATGGTGAAGTGGAATGTGAACTTTTAAAATAAAGTGTTTTGTTTTTTACATTTGGTGTCAAAAAATCAGGAATTTTATTCTGAGGAGGGGCATGCTATTTTTATTCATGTGCTGTAGGCACATGAATATATATTTAATTCTAAAAAAAATATATATATTTTTTTTTTACACAGCAGCCAGCAGGGGGCCAGGAGCCGAGCCGCTCATTAGATATTCATATATTCACTGCACCCGATCATTACATATGCACGATCGGGTGTAGTGAATACCCGGTCCCCTGTTGGCTATCCCGGGGGGCAGCCTGTGCTGCCTGGCTCCCGGAGAGCCCACCTCCCCCACACAAACGTTCTGGGGCAGGCAGGAAGACTTCCATCTCCCTGCCTGCCGCCGTCCTCAGGCTTCCTCAGTCAAAATTCCCCGTTCAGGGGCAGTGAGCCCTGACTCGTTGAATACTGGAGCGGGCGAGGCTCCGGAACGCGGCGGGCAGTGGCGAATGTGCAGCGAATCCTAAACAGGATTCGCTGTACATCGTCAAAATTCTCATTGAATACTATCCTCTGTCTCCCCTCTCTCTAGACCATGGGTCTTCAAACTGTGGCCCTCCAGATGTTGTGGAACTACATTTCCCAGCATGCCCTGACAGTTTTGGCATGCTTTTATAGGAAAAAATGTGACAATGCATGTTGGAACATGTAGTTTCACATCATCTGGAGGGCCACAGTTTGAAGACCCATGCTCTAGACTGTAAGCTCTTTGGAGCACAGCCCTCTTCTTGCATTTCAATTACAGCTCTCTTATTACCATCTTTACTCGCATCTCTTCCCACTTGTGTTCATTCATCTCTACCACTAACAACCTGCCCCTGATAACATGCAGACTGCTCCTCTGCTTCCCTACATCTCGGCTGTATGTATTGTGTACTAAGAATTGTGCTGCTAATTGTTACCTGTGCTCTGTTTTTGTTCTTCAGTTATTGTTATGTTTAGTTCTGTGTACTCTGTATTGTTCCTATATGTGCTATATGTACTGCGCTGTGTACCACTTGTGGAGCCTTGTAAATAAAAATTTTATAATCACATTTAGCAACTGCGCATGCGCATAAACATTTTTGCGCATGCGTAGCCCCTTGGTGCAAGTGGATTTCAGCTGCCCACTCTCTTCCCGTACAGGGCGCCGCAGATCTAAGGCCAGCAGAGAGTGACTTTGATCGGATCGTGAAATCAGTCGATGGTCGGTGACCATTGAATGATTTCACCCCCGCATTTAAGCTCGGTCTAAATGTTTATGCAAAACATCCATTCGCATGTGATGTAGGGAGATCCATGGTGCGTGCGGGTGGCCTTCATGCAGGTGTTGTTAAGATTACGAATTTCGCAGCTTTGCGAGTCAACAAGAATCACCTCCATAGTGTGGTTGGATACAGTGCAGTGTATAGAGCAGGTTGGATACAATGTGGGATACAGTGTAGATTAGATTTGTGGCCTGAATCAGACCTGATCGCTTTTTTGGAGCTCGGTAATCAGGTATACGCCACCAAGCTAGAGTGAAATATATAACAAGGGAAGTACAGAAAAACACATCCTGTATATTCTGACATTAATAGTGGGTGTATTACTGGTGGGTATTATTAGGGCTAGCATTCAGGAGTTCTTGATGTGCGATAAGATTATTAGTGGGAACCAGCATTGATTTCTGAGGGTTAGGTAATTAGCTTCTATTTGGAGATGAGTGAGAACTTAGACCAGGGCAACGCAGTAGATGTGGTCTACTTAGATTTTTCTAAGGTCTTTGTACAGGGCCTCACATGAGGTTGAGCTAATAAACATGGGAGATGGGAAGAGGTAGCATCATTTGTACTTGGGTGAAAATTGGCTGGAGAAAACGAACAGTGAGTTCTGGTAAATGGAACATTTTCAAATTGGGCTAAAATGTTAAGTGGTGTTCCTCAAGGGTATGTGTGGAGGCACTTCTTTTAATTCATTTATTAATGACCTTGGAGATGGTTCTAGTGAGCAAAGTGTAAATTTTTGCAGATAACACTAAACTATGTATTAAATCGGATCAGGGTGTAGGGCGGGATGCTCTAAAATGAAAATTCAGTATTTTCGTATTGCGATAAACCCAATCCACCGGGGCACCGATGCGGAGGGTGTGGCCAGCTTTTGCTGGCGATACCCTGTGGAAGCCTATGGGCTTCTATCCGCCACAATGTCAGAGGAATCCGTCACGAATCCCTCCCAGCATGCCCTGTTACTGTGCACATGTGGAAGTCTAGGGGGGGACAGCTATTACCGTATATGCACTTATTATTGCATATGCGATTAATATTGATGCGGTAGCCGGCTATGTGACATGGAGAGGGGCAGCGGATGTTAGAACATCTCACCCATAGTCTCTCTACAGAAAGACTTAAACTGGAGACAAAGGGTGATATGTTCTAAAGCAGAAATGCAGTAAAAACCCAGTTTTACTGCATTTCTGTATGATGTCTATGGGCTTCTTACCGCAGTGCTGTGTGAGGGATCCGTCACAGATCCCTCCCAGTATGCCCCGCGGCCGGCGCGTCATTCTGCGCATGCACAGATGGACTCTCGGGTCTCAGACCCTGAAGTCCAGTGCCGGAGCCGCATCGCAAGGGACAGATCTTATCGCAAGAGCTGTCCCGTGTGTTATTAATTGCATATGTTAGAGCATATGCGATTATTAAGAATGTGGTAGCCGGCGAAGGGGGGTGATGTAGGCCAGCGGATGTTACAGCATCTCACCCTTAGGCAGCTAAATGCCAGATGAGGCTTAATATTGATAGATGTAAGGTTATGCATTTTGGAAGTAGAAACAAGTGTGCGATCTATAATAGGGAAATAGGAAAAATATAGAGGATGGAGAAGGATGTGGGGGTGCTGATTGACAGTAGACTTAAGGGGCAAACACACATAGAGATCTGTGCTAAGCAATTTTGCCGGTGTCAAGATCTCCCATGGAGAGCACATACACACACAGAGATTTGGGTACTCTTTACCTAGAAGGGTGCCCATCGCGGCCATCTCGGGCATTGAATGCACTAAAAAAATCGGGTACACCTTGATAAAGGGGCTCAACTACCCCAAAACGTGGTTTCCCAAAAACACTTTTTTGTTTGCACTTAACCCATGGAGTGCCGCTGTTTGATTTAATGCTGACCTCTACCTTAATGTACCAGAAGGCACCCACGAACATTTATATATATATATATATATATATATTATATATATATATATATATATGAACAAGATAACCCTTTCACTGCGCTATAAAGCAACAGGCTGCACCTCTATAAGTCCCCCCCAGTTAGTGGGGGGAAAAGGGACAGATACAATGAAAATATATAGAGTACACCAATATAAACGCCACCACCAACTCAGATACCATTTATGAGTGACATTGTAAACAGTATTTGGAAAGTTTTAAACAATTTTTTTAATAAAAAGATTTCTCTTTTATAAAAATACAATCTCAAAAGCAGCATGTGGTCCAGTGACTTAGATATCATATTTCCATAAAATGATCATCAGAAAACCAACGCATTTCATCCGCTAGACTTCATCAGGGGTATACAATTTCGATGTTGTAGTGATAATTTATATAAAAAATATATTCACTAGAGCCAATGTGTGTAGGTCCTCTTGGACTCCTTATGGTTTAAGAGACCTTATCAAACGAAGATATTTGAATTAGCGAAAAGTAGC
Organism: Crinia signifera; assembly: GCF_055691185.1. Taxonomy (NCBI): domain Eukaryota; kingdom Metazoa; phylum Chordata; class Amphibia; order Anura; family Myobatrachidae; genus Crinia; species Crinia signifera. The sequence goes on from NC_139218.1 coordinate 132,616,347, forward strand.
ATAATCCAGAAAGAGGTTCGACCACAGCTCTATAAAGCAGACCAAATGTATATATGGTTCTGTAAAGCAGAACAAATGTGTATACGGTTCTGTAAAGCAGAACAAATATGTATACGGTTCTATCAAGCAGAACCAAATATACTTACAGTTCTATAAAGCAAAACCAAATGTATATATGGTTCTATAAAGCAGAACAAATGTATATACGGTTCTATCAAGCAAAACCAAATGTATGTACAGTTCTATAAAGAAGAACCATATACATATATATATATATATATATATATATATATATATATATATATATATATATATATATACATTGCTATGTTACAAAATGACAACTAAGGTCTACAATGTTATATAAGCATACTGCGACATTAGAAATTGATGTTAAACCATATAATGTGTTATACACAGAATGAATGTCAGGTTATTGACAAATGATAGAACCCAGAGCATTGATAAATAGTGGCGCTGATTGTGTCTGGGCCCCTGCGTGCTGCAGCCCTGCGGTTATAAAATACTAATATGTTACCAGCTTTTCCATGCATTTTACATTGCTTGCTCCATGGGTTGGCTATAAGGAAATAAAATATAAGCTGACCAAGAAATACATTAGCTTGAAGCAGTGAGACGGAGACGCGTCGGGTGTGCAAGGTTTCATTAGCCAGGGAGGTTTATACGTAACTACTCTTCCGCTCCTTCACCCTGGAGCCTTTTCAATTTACACTTCCCCTGCAGTCAGTAACAGGATTCAGCGACACCTTCTATCGCTCACTTTCCTATCCGTCAACTGCAGGGTGTTACGCACACATCCCTCAGCTTAGGGAAAGGAAAAGTCACGTATTGCTGTACCTCCAGTGCTTTGGTAATGGGTCCTTTACAGTGTTTAGAATATATGAACATAAAAAAGGCATCTGCTATGTATTTCTTCATTGTTCTCCAAATTAGTATATACTGTAGAGGCCCTCTTCTCTCTTCTTCAATGTCCGCAAGTATCAGATATCAGCCTGGATGTGAGTCTTGTATAAAACTTTCATCGGCTAGTATTTCACTTAGAAGTAAATAGGTTTTTTTTATTGCAACATGGTTTATATGACTGTGCAGGAATTTGTAGGTGGGTTATACAAAGGGTGATGGGGAATGTATCTGAAAACTGCTCCAAGGCCAGGCTGTTTAAAATATGAACTAGAAGTGCATTATCCTTCAAAGCGCTGATACATCCTTCTCTTCACAGGACAGAGATGATTTATTGACATTTCCAGCACATGAAATGTTTGTCTTGTAAACAGATCTCTCAACTGTCCCGATTTTTGCGTGACAGTCCCATCCACAGCATGCAGTGTAATGAGTTGTGTGTGTGGGGGGTGGAGGGGGGGGGGGGGCAGTTGGTAGTCCCTCCCTGCACGTTGCTGCTCTGCTATTCAGTGACACAAAGGGGCTGAAGACATGACAGCTCTAGAGCCCACAGTAGCAAAAACAAGGGCGTGGCCTTGCAGAAGGTCAGGCCACCTGGCCGCGAGGCTTTCGGCGCACGTATGCGTCCCTCCTTCTGTGCACTGAAACATCCCTCCTTTGGTGCTCGCAAGTATCCCTCCTTCCTTCAGTCCAAAGTTGGGAGGTATGTTGTATATAAGTGACAAAGTGTACTGTAATTGTTTACAGAGAATATAAAGAAAAAAGGTAAAATTAACCCTGAGAAACTTGTGGGCCATCCACCAGTTAGAGGTGGTTAATATCTTCTCTAGCCATACCAGAGCCTGGGTAAATGGCAACTGGGTATGGGCAGGTAAAGGTGATGCAGATTTGGTGAGCCTAACTAACTCTATCCTTACCTTAATGCTGCCCTCTGGTCCTCTATGGGGTTTATATGGTTTTCTGGCACATCATACATTACATACATTAAAGCATTCCTAACAGCCTCTATTCATGGAAGAGCGATGGACTGGGTGCATACCAGCAGCTCACAGAGCACTGGGCAAGCCCACACAGTGATGGCAAATGGGAGGTCAGGAGTGGCATCCTGCAAAGCCATGCCCATTTCATCGAGGCCACATCCCCTTTTCGGAATGCTCAAGGGAGTTGGGACAATAGGACAATTGTTGCTCTACTACTGTAGTTGTGCTTTGTAACAAAAAAAAATACATTCTAGGTGCTGTCTGACCAATGTGATGAAAGAAATTCCTAAAAACACAAAATTGACATCTGTAATAAAGACCGTGACCCTATAATTAATTTAAGACATGAATAGATAAGTGAAAGGTGAATAATAGTGATACTTTCACCAGGGCTCAGTACAATAATACTTCATGCAATAATATCGAAGGTGACAACCTCACCTTCGATATTCAGTATTATTGTACTGTGCGCTGGTGAAGGGATCACGCTATTATTTACCCTTCACTATTGCCTATTAGGGTACCAAGGAACACCCCTAAAGCGTTCTTTCCTAGTTGCCTGTGTGCACTGTGATTGACCCTATTTGTTTTATGAATAAATATGTGACCATATACCAGTGGTTTGAACTCTGAAGGGACTTTTTACTACAGTATGTCCAACATTGCTATTTTTCTGTCGGATTACTACAGCCTTACAAATAAGAGCAGACTGATTTTTCTGCACTATACTGTTGTGACTTGCAGACTGTATCATGTAGAGTTCAGCAGTACTTCTGCATTTCTATGTGAGGTCAGCATTTTATGTTCACTTTACTTTATATACTTCTATATTAACTATAAAACCTGGTAGATTTTATTTGAAAAAGGGCAGTAGTGGAATTTCCATTATTGATTGTTTTTAAAAGAAACACAGATGTAGTATTTACCTCTATTATAGGCCTGTGACAAGGCAATGGTAGCGATCATACTTTTTTACTGAGGTGAAAGCATGTATGGCAGGAGAGGGCTTCAAGCTGTAAAGCGACTGATCAGTTTGGCTACTGTTAAATATTTTATTTTTGTGGTCTTTAAGAGGAAATGTGTAGTTTGTGTCAAGTCTCGCTCTATTTATTAATGTAAACCTTTGTATCTCTTTGTAGTTTTATTGTCCATAATAGCAGCTCAGACAATCTGTGCATGCTATCACTATATATAAAAGGCTACATTTTCCTCACCTTTTTAAGCGGAATTGCCGCCAGTAACCCCTAGAGGCCATTCGATAGAACAAATTACTTCCTAACAGAAAGTGAAATCAAAATTTATATATTTCACACTTCCTGGATATGGACAGAGGGAGTTGCGAATACAGAGATTGGAGGCAGGAGCAGATAGGGACTAAGCCATCATTTTGACAGGCTTTTAACCAGTATTACTACAGTCTGTACGGATAAAACCACAGTGCTTGCCGATGCCTTGTACTATAAAACGGGCATACGTGGCTACTGGATTACATAAGTACTGCTGTGGTAGTGTATGGACCTCATATACAATGCACACTGGATTTGGCATCACAGTTAATTTCCTCTTGCTCTTAGCAGTTTTCCAGCCTTTCCAGGAGATTTTGGGGGAAATTTACTAAAGGAAATTTGTAAAAAAATAGGTGTGAAAATAGGTGTATTTGTATCCAGAAATACACTTATTTTTGACATTTACTATCCCCAAAATACGGCAATTCATAGTCGTATTGATGTGCTATCAATACGAATACAAATTGCCGTATTTTCGGGATAGTAAATGTCAAAAATAAGTGTATTTCTGGATACAAATACACCTATTTTTTACAAATTTCCTTTAGTAAATTTCCCCCGACAGGTCAAAAACATCTGCAGTGACCTTTTACCTTTAGCCCTCATTTGATGGAGAATAATGGGTTGACCCAATTGTAATATATTTGGAATTGTTTGGGTTCCAAGCTAATTTCTTATTAATTGCCACCCAGATTAAATAAGCATCTCTAAACACAAAATTGCTAAAAATGTGAGCAGTATTAGCTGTTTTTTGGTGTGTTGAGTAATGAACTTGGAAAATATGAAGCTAAAAAAGTTCTTTACATCCTATACAGTCATGATCAAGGACCCACTCCGCTGTATAATGGCCTTGGAAAACATTTTGGGGTAAATTTTTTTTTCTTTTGGCGTATTCGTATTTTTGGCATTTACTATGCCAAAAATACGAATTTTCGTATTCGTATTGATGGGACATTCGTATTTGTATTTACAAATACGAATGAATACACCATCGATAGAAAACAACAGAAATCACCATTCAAAAGAATGGTGGTTCCTGATTTACTAAGTGGCCGTATTTTCAATACGGCCACTTAGTAAAATTAGCGTTAGCGCTAATTGGCGTAAAACGTCCGCGAATGGCCGGGCAAATACGGCAGGAAAACACTTTATTTTCTTGTCGTATTTGCAGCCTTCAGTGTTAAAAAAATAATAAAAAAAAATGAATAAAACGGCGTGGGGTCCCCCCCACAGCCGTAACCAGCACCAGGCTGAAAGAGCCGGGGCTGGTAATAAAAAATCAGGAAACCCGACAAATAGTTGTTCCCCGGTTTTTTAAAACCAGCCCCAGGCTCCAGGTCCGGGGCTGGTTCCCAAAATACGGACAAAATGAATAGGGGTCCCCCGTATTTTAAGAACCAGCCCCAGGCCAAACCAGCCAGCAGGGTAATGTCACACCCAGGGGACACTTATTATATAAGGTCCTGCGGCCAAAACATTCATCCCTACTGACCAGTCAGCCTGGCCAGGGGTCCTGGGGGAGTGGGAACCCCCCCAATAAACGGGTCCCCCCCCTCCAGGACTTACCTGATCAGGCTGAAGCCTGGTGCTGTCCTCGATGCCCCTGGGCGGTGGGCATCGAGCTGATAAAGTATATAAAAAAAAAAGAATAAACTATTGTCTAATACTGTGGAACTATGAGTCCCAGCAAGCCTCCCCCGCATTAAAGGGCCCACTGGTACTTGTAGTTCCACAGTATGAAAAATAGTCAAATAAATACACACTGACACAAGAAAAATAAAACTTTAATACATCCAAAGCCCATACATACTGATACTTACGTATCTTGAGCCCGTCGGTAGGTCCCTGAGTCCAGGGCTCCATGGTCCAGGGTCCGGTGCCTTGTTCCTGGGTCCGGAGCTGCAGAGTCTGGGGCCTTGGTTCCGGGGCTGGTCCGGGGCTCTTCGGCTGAAGAGTCCAGGGTCCAGGATCCGAAGAAATCCATATGGGGACCTGTGGAAGGAAATCCTACTCACCAGGTCCTCTGGCGAAGATCCCGTCTTCTTCTCTCCACCGCAGTCCAAGTCGCGCATCATTTTAAACACTTATTCTAATTTTCTTATCTTTATCATATCTGTCGTTCTATATTTGAAAAAACTTTCACCTTTTTATCTGCAAAAATTCATTAAAGGTTATATTTTATCTAATATTAGAAAGGACGCCCAGTGCACCCTACTATACTTTCTTTTCTTGTGTGGTTGCAAGTCGTGCATCACCCTGCTCAAACTGAGGAGAGACGCAGAGAACATTCATCTTCTGTGCCTCTCCTCCAAGAAAGCTGGCTCCTGATTGGCCGCTAAGCGGCCAATAGAATCATCCCCAGGCAGCCCCGGAACCTGGACCATGGAGCCCACTGAGCGGCTTTCCCCCTGCCCGGTGCCGAAGAAGGGTGTGCGGACGGCGTTGCATAGCGGAGCGCTAAGCAAAGCCGGCCTGAAAGCTGCTCATCTGCTGGTATAACCAGAAGATGAACAGCTTTCCTGGCGATGTTGCGGGAGCGCGCAGCAGCACTCACCGCTCATCGCCCGGGCATACACACTGGGCGGCTTTGAGCTGAAAGCCGCTCAAACCTGCTGTTTTGAGTTACTTTCAGCTCAAAGTCGCCCAGTGTGTACAGACCTTTAGTTTAGGTAGCCATGTTTTTTTTTTGTATGTTCGCTAACTCTTTTTAGACTAGGGATAAATTGAGTGTGGGTGCTTATATCTTTGGCAAAAGACATGAGATCATCTAGAAGAACCATCAAGATCAGATAATGTAATAAAGAATACAGACAAATACAGAGTGCTGCTTTAGAGCCTGTTATTTTATAAATGACTATCATCTCCAGCAGCGAGAGATTTGCATTTGGTCCATTTTTCACACCTAAGAAGTTTTGGTGCTTCTTATCTGTCTTCCCTCTGGCCTTGCACTCGGAAGTATAAAGATTAGATGCTTTAAAGAGATTCATTCTTCACGCCCTTGGTCAAGATGCATAATTGGATTTGCGAGCCAAAAGAATTGGCAGGTTCCCTGGTGCCTGTTATGGATCAGTCCATTCTATGACAAAAGTGAACCAAGGACAGTGGCATGTTTAATAGGCTTCATAAAACTCACACTTAGACAGAATGCTTTAAGTGGTTATTTTTTATTATTTTGTTTAAATAGTTTCATATGGAGAGAAAAGTTATTAAGGTTGTTTACATGTCCTCTTTTTGAGAAGCTTGTGATTACAAATATGCTAAATACACACAAATCGATATTTTAAAGTATATCGCTCATTTTGGCCCTTCTGAGCAATATTGGCTATAATATCATTCAGTGTGTACGCTTAATATCGTTAACGACCCCCATCTGATTCTCTGTGCTGCATGCCCAATATAGACTACATCATCAATGAGGTGTGCTAGCAGAGGGGGATGGGTGATGTCACTGAATGCTATCATTCAGTGTGTATGTGCTATATCGTACATCTGGGACTACCACCTTTATCGTTAACGATATTGGAGTGGAGCCTATCATCTAGTGTGTATGGGGCTTAACCCTTTGAGTGCCAACATCTCTGTGAGAGATGTTCATAATATCCACTAACAATTCCAGTGTCGCTCACATTTGTAATATAAATTCAAATGAAAAAATGTTGCGTAAAAAAAGATTATACTTCCTATATATGGTAAACATTACAGGTCATTATGATTAAAGAAATGGTTTGCTTGGCAATTTTTACACCTATTTTAACAAATTGACTTGGCACTCAAAGGGGTATATTCAAAGATTTTTGCAAGTTGTGACAGCCAGCAGTGCTGACTGCTGGCTGTCACAGCTTGCACGGTCAGTATTCAACTGACCCCCCTGCACACGCCATTTCCCTGTGGCTAGGTTTCTGTAGCGACGGGGAAATGGCGTGTGCGGCCGCCAAAACAGCAAGGCCACGGCTAAATGCAGAGGGCTCCCTGCATTAGCTGCAACCATCACTGTTTGTGGGAAACAGAGGACAGCGAGGATTCCCCCAGAACGTAGAATAGGGTGCTCGGCCGGCGCGGGGGTTAAACGGCATTGAATACGGGCCAAAGAGTTAAGGCTAAAATGTATTAAGGGTTAATGATACAAAAGTTAAAACCAAGCATTATGTTTATTTAATCGTATGGGGTTATTTTGGTTCAGTCTTTCTGACAAATTCCTTCTTAGATGGACAAAACCATGTGAACTGCAGGTGGGGCAGATGTAACTTGTGCAGAGAGAGTTAGGTTTGGGTGGGGTTTTACTTCAAAGTGAGATCTATATTGCAGTGTAAAAATAAAGCAGTCAGTATTTTCCCTGCACAGAAACAAAATAACTCCCCCAAATCTAATTATCTCTGCACATTTTACATCTGCGCCCCCCCCCTGCAGTGCACATGGTTTTGTCCATCTAAGAAGGAATTGGTCAAAAAGAGTGAACCAAAATAACCCCCGATGTCTTTTTCTCATGAGGCCTTTCTGGAGCTAAAAATAAATATATTACATTTATTTTTAGGGCGGTATCCGATTACCCAAGGTAATTTACTGTGGCTAATTGGCTTTCCCCAGGGGCTCATATTAGCCCTTATACCAGCACTTATAGGGGATGTGATGCAATCAATTGGCAGCAGCAATCAACTACAGTAAGATTATCTGCAGAATTCTGTTTTATATTAATAAGGGCTGCCATATTTTTTTCTTCAAGAATAATATCACCTGCTATACTTTCTATAAAATCTTAAAATGTGGACTATTGCTTTATATCATCTTTATTATTCTTCGGCAAATGCCTGATGTAGGGTCACATGATCAACAGTAAACCATGTTGTCACTGAAATAAATGATGACCCCAGAAAATAGAATGTTGACATGGTCAAACCGTCAACAGCACCATGTTCACATACAGTTATTAAGTTGCCATATAAAATGTAAACATTCTGAGGATGCTGATGGTTAGGGTTAGGCTGTGAATGATAAAGTTCAATACAAACTGGGCTGTGTATGGTAAACTACAACATAGAATCATAGCACCCACTGCATATAATAAACTACAATATAGTATGTATGATGAACTACAAATACAGTCTGGTGCAGAATTAGTTGCTTGCGTTCAATTCTGCATGGCATGAAGTGGTGGTAACACTATCTACCTGTGAACATTGTCACCCATAAAATACGTTATGTTTTCAGTCATAAGCAATGGGAGCTCCAGAAGTGGGGCTGCAGTGCACTCCAATGTTCAGAACACTGATACTGTTCATGTGTCCTCTGTTGCAAGACCCATGTTTAAATGCGCTGAACGGGTCCAGTGCAAAGTACTGAATATCGGTACAGGTACTTTGTTCATCAGGATGAAAAAAATGACCGGACCCGATTGAGGTCCATTTTTACGTACTTGAGTTGCCAACGCCTATTTACTGCACATACACAACGAGAAAGCACACAAGATGTTCTCCATACAGTTGAATGTAAACCCGTGAATGAGCAAACCGGTAAGATTAATGAATATACTTGATTACAACACACTAAATTAATCAACTCCACATTTCAGTAAAACATTTTGTACATGTTATCAGTAAAATTTCAGGTATTCTTTTAACGGCCCCAGCATACCACAAGATAATTAATCCAACGTAATTTTCCCAGATTTTTTCTAGCCTACACATTCTGCAAGTACATATCAGAATAGCATTACCCACAAAGAGGAACGAACTTTAGTGGACATCTTTCTAACAAGCTGGGAAGTTTTGCATATCTCAAATAAAGTTAAGACATTTCATGAATTAGCCGTTCTGTTATCCATTTTTATAGTTCGAGACAGTTATCCACTATTACAGTATTCCCCCTGTCCTTGTCATAGTTGCAACAGATGTTTTTGCTTTTATGGAAGGCACTAGTGTCCAAAATTCTCTCCACATTAATCCCTGGAGACTCATATGAAACTAATGTGCTAACACTGTGCTCTGTGTCTGTCATACAGAGGGGAGTGAATGAAGGCAGTTGTTGGGGATGAGTGACTGAGTTACCGTAGAGACCTTCCGAGGGGGAATTGTCCTGGACTATGCATGGTTGTATAAATTTCACAGTTTGCCTTCCAACTTACAATATATATATATATATATATATATATATATATATATATATATATATATATATATATATATTTTTTTTTTTATTGAACAAACAATCCAAGCCTTCAGTAAACCATCAGTTTACTAGTATAATATTATACAGTTATTTATCCGCCCCTTGCGTACGGTTGAGATACCATATTTCATTTGCAGCCATCTAGGTATCTACACAGCAGCACCCGCACTTCCCTGATTGTAGTATAGGTAATTTGAAATCTGTGCTATAAAATCTTTGCTATATTTTATCTTATTCCCCACAGCCTGACTTGTCCAAGTCATCACCCGACATACACTTCCATTACTTTTTAAATACCATTCCTTCTCTAAATTCAGCTTATTTAATTTTTTATTCAGCCTTGAAATGGAACCTTTTGCTTGACCTGGTTCTCTCAGTGAAATCTTCTAGACATTGCCATGGGCCGCTCAGTCACCGCTTGCTTTTGATATACTACATACTGTGTGATTAAAGTGTGATTGCATTTTCCTGATTCAATATGTTATGTATTTTCGGAATTTTCTTCCAGAGAATTATCTTGCTATGCTTTATATACTGGTCTGTGGTACCGAGGTTATGCAATTTGAGAAATAACATGCTATTTAGTGCAGTGTGTGTAAAATCGCTCTGGTGTTCTGATGAAAACAATAATGACTGCACGCATTTCCAAAAGTAATATTACAATTTCTGCAGGCTTCCAACTAACTAATATGAGCCTGACATGTGCCGGTCAATTCCCTGATGCTTATCCAATCCGCTGATTGGCGAAATCCCATTAAAATCCCAGACTCATTGTTGGGTCGGAATTGGCAATTCAAGGATTTCCAACAGGTTGTATTTTACTTATGACCTGCAATTTGAGAACGAGGCATTGCTCTATAGATGCCTGATGTACAGATCCATGCGGACAATTAACATGGGGAAATGCTGCACTATGTCAATGTATAACGCTGCTCATTCATGTATTGAGTTGAAGAATAACATGGCAACCTAGGTCATGACATTACATGGACCTGGCCACATTGCCAAAGTTCCTTTGATGTTCTTTTAAAGAGTAAAAATACTTGTACACACAAAATGGTTTCATCCAGTGTATGTGGGCAGTGAGTTTACTTTAAATGTGACACAGGTACTAAGCCTTTATCCAAAAGACCTTGGAGTCTGATTCAGAATACTATGGAGCAGCTGAGCATTTTATCGGTAATCTATCGATCCTGCTTGCAATCAGCAGCAAAAAGTAACGCTATTAATTGTTTGAGCAAGGAGGGTCCCAAACCGGTATTTTACTTAGGGGCCTCATGAGGTCTAAATCCGCCTCTGGACCATTATCCTATTTGGATAGATTAAAAGTGGTTGGACTATAATCCAATCTGACAGCATGTATGATCATGCCCACATGAGAATAAATCCCAGTAGGATGATGGTGCACAAAGGCATATAAAGAGACACACATAACGGCCAGACACATCAGGTGAGGACTGTCATACATATAGTTCAATAATGGTTTCCAGAAGGAAGTTATTCTATATTCTTTAAGGGTATTATAAAATATATGTATATTCTCCCTCACCGTGCTGATTTGTACTGCATTTTCATTATCAACTGGGCAGTCAGGGAGCTAAGACCCATTCACTGATGGATTCCAAAGGTTGTGTGGAGCAGCCCAGGACAGTGTGTTCTCCCTGGTGGTGATTAACCCCAACCCTGTGATACATGGTTACATCATGTAACCATGTATCACAGGGTTGGGGTTAATCACTTACATGCCCTTTTCATGTCCTCATCACTCAAATCCACCCGTTCCCTTCCCTTAAAAACACTTCAACTTTTCCATTTTAAATATCTGTAACTCTTATTTATCTTGTTTACTGTTTAATTTAATTTAATTACTTCTAGTACCTATTATATTCTGAACCCTGAAGGTAACAGTCCTCTTACCAATGACAGCCAGTGTCCCACTTGTTCTTTCCGAATTTTCTTATATGCACCACGTAGTAAATGGACCCCTTAATCTCTGAGAGTTTTTTTCTTAACTCCAGACCGTCGTACAACTCCAACAGATCATGTTTTGTAGGATAATTACTAACCACAAGTTACAGTAATTAACTCTCCTAAGATTATGACAAATCTGAAAACCTGATTTGTTGGTGGCAGTTGATGGCTGAAACAGTGGTTCAAAAGAGAACACAGTAGACTGTGTTAGTCACAACTTTCATGGGGACTGTTGAAACAATTGGGGGTAAATGTATGACGCTTGGAGAAGTGGTATCTATCCCCATAAAGAATGTTATGTACAAGGTGATACTGCTCCAGCCAATCAGCTCATAACTGTGAATTTACATTTTGGAGCTGATTGGCGTTCTTTATGGGATAGATACCACTTCTCCAAGCTTCGTACATTTACCCCTTAGTAAGGAGAAGAATCATCTTTAACGCACGCACACATACACAAAAGTAGTACAGTGACCTTAAGATTGTCTTCTCTATCCGCCTTCGCGGCTTAGCTGTGCTGCCAGCTGTTTGTTTATGAAATGTGCATCACCCGTAGGAAGGTTCATCTTTAGATTCTGCTTGGTCTTTACTCACTGTTTAAATGCTATCACTGCAGAACATTAAAGGCATTAACACGATACTATAGAGCCATAAATCCAGACGTTCCAGAGAAGACACTTTATGATCCTTTTCTGTGCTGTCATTAACAAGCATTGCGTCTGCCGAGACAAGTGCCCTGTTGCCATAAAAAGAAAGAAGCTGGTATCAGTGTACCCAAACACATCCTCTCATCCGTAATTTAGCAATCAGAGCGTACAAGGGGCGCCTCTTTAATGAGAACTTAATTAGCAGTAGAAAAGAGCACACAAGGGCATTGTGTTCCCTTAAACCTCTTTGCTTCAGTGTTCCTGCAAAATATTACTTCACCTTTGTCACTAACTGGTACACTAAAGATTACTATATATGTGTGTGTGTATATATATATATATATATATATATATATATCATCTCTAATTTCTACTGATTCCAATGATTACTATGTAAAGAAGAGGGATAGGTACTCTTGGAAAAATAATGATGCATACGATACATTTTGATTGGGCACATCGGATGTTATACCTACTGTATATAACACGCTAAAGGCTTTTGGTAGTTGTGTACAATCTTGGGGGCAAAGGCAATATTTATGCATATTAAGAGAAAAGATTGTCATGCTTTGAAGAGCTAACAATCTAGTTCGAAGGGGTGACAGAAAGATGCTATGAAGTGCAAGCAAGCAGGAGGTGGCCTGAAGACACGATGTAAGCAAAACAGAGATGGTCAGGGCATGAGGCAGGGGGTTGGAGGAGCAGCCTCAGGACTAGGTTATGCAGCTGAAGGGTACGCTTTGGTGAATAGGCGGGGTTTCAATGCCCGTTTTTCAAGGTCAGGTAGAATGTAATGGAGCAAGGGAGAGCGTTCCACTGAAAAGCTGAAGCGCGTCTCTATGATGCACATACAGTAACTTGCCCATTTATTACCACAGTACCACAGCTGACATAGGTAATATCTATTGTTTGCCCAAGTTGTCGCCATAGCTGTCTATTTGGACTGTGATAATGGTTAGTCAACCAAACTCTGAAGAGCTTAGTTTTTCAGAGCTTGTACCAGGTAGCTTATGCAATCTTAAATTAGTTTTAGTGATTGTAGCGCACAGGATACAGTATTTTTCCCAAGAGGAATCCTCGTTGTCAGGATGTTAACATGAGCCCATACTTACACATTTTAGGGGTTTATTTACTAAGATTGGAGTTCTATTGAAGATGAGATGTTGTTATGGACAACCAATCAGATTCTATCTATTATCTTCTAGAAGATGCTAAATTAATAGGTAGATACTGATTGGTTGCTTATAGCAAGATGCCATCTTTAATAAAACTCTTAGTGAATAAACCCGTTAATGGCCTATTGATGTGCATTATGCATGCAAAGTCCATACCTGGAAGAAAAGTCATAGCATAACCTATCATTACATTTGATACATTCTATACAAACTTTTTTGTTATTGTCATAAAATTTTAAAATATTAGTAAATCAGCCCTATAGCACTATGCAAGCCTTGATTTATAGAGCAGTGTGATCTGTGGAGTTTTCTAAAGCAAAACATAAACTCTATTTAATGTTTGTGACTTATTTCGAATGTAGGCTTGAGAAGGACTTCCTGGGATTCTTAATGATAACATTACTTGGACTATTGACAGATTTCGGCTCCCAATCAATATTTTCCCATGTGCATCACTCTAAGGCAAAGATGCACTAAGGTTCAAAAGTGATCAAATGGAGAGTGATAAACAGCCAGCCAATCAGCTCCTACCTGCCATGTGTTTGAAAAATGTGAGGCAGTAGCTGATTGGTTGGTTGTTTATCACTCTCCATTTTATCACTTTTGAAGCTTAGTGCATTTAGCCCCTAACTCTGCTTCTCAGAACTGTAGCCCCTAGAAACATGCTGGCGCTTTAGTGATAATTGTGCAAGGGATTGGCAATCTCAGGGGAAGGAGTCCCTCCCACCTATATCTTTTGTAATATTATTACTAAGAGCTTCCAATAGGCAAAAGCCACTACACCCCTCCTTAGTGACCGCTCTACCTGCTAATGAACTGCAGGGTCTGGGATCATCTCCTATACCGCCACTAAGTAATGAATGATGGTAAGGGGGGGACACTGGGAGTGGTATGCACTACATCTATTGGCAGTTACATCCATGCGTTCTTAGTTACTGTAATGCTGCCTGGTGCATTTTCAGGTGTGACATCAGTAGCTCTACGGCTATGTGCAGATTTTCCATCAGAGTATGGCCTCTAATGTGAGTGATTCAGTGACTCGTGCAACAACTTTTGCCGAAATAATCTGCCCATAAGATAGGTCATTTCCATGCAGGGGTACACGTGCTCAGGTGTCGACATTGATACCCAAACATTTTGCAAAAATAAATCATGTCAACATTTTCATGTGTTGACGATTTTCGTGTCAAGCTTTTGCTTGTGTCAACCTTTTGTTAATGTGGACATAGCGCACGTCGACATTTCAGTATTGAACTAGACACTGTTTATCCTTTGATCTACACGCCCTGTGCCCAAAGCACTTCTTAGTTTATTTACCAACTATCCTTAATATCTCACATTAGTCCATTGTATGTCTGTCCATGTCTAGTCTTTGGGAGTGTAAAGGTTAAGAACTAGGCTAGACTGTTTATACCTCAGTCACTCCAGTGATCAGAAGAGTGGCCAAATCCTGCATACACTAACCATCCTTGGGCATAGAAAGAGCACAGGTGGAGTCCCCTAGGTGGGATTTATCAAGGATAAATGACAGTGTCACTAGAATCTCTGTGTATGTTATTAATGAGTCCCCTGTGAGTCTGTGCTTAAGACTCTGGCTTAATAACCATTCCACAACGGTGCAGGTGTTTGCAGAATGCCTAATTACTTCAGCTTAGACTCCCAAATTATTCCAAGTGCTATAGTTGGTGCACAGGGCTTAGCTGAACACCGGGACACAATTATTTGCTATAATTAATTTGCTGAGAGGATTGGCTGGTGTTCAGGGAGTGTATGGTGTGGCAAGAAGGCTAATCATTACATGCCGACACTGTACACCTCTTGGTTTCTGGGATCGGTGCAGAAGTCAACATTTACTTCATATTTTAATAATAATAATAATTGTTTTAAGACCCGATATTTACAAGTGAATTTAATAGACAAACAGATTTATAAAAAAAAAGAGTAGTGCTGTTAAACTGTTGACCCATGGACTGAATTGTTCCAAAGCTTTTTGGTAGTCTTGGTGACCTTGTCACTGTGTGCATCTGACAGTAGCCTAACACAAAACTGATACACACATACTAGACATGAGCAAATCTTTCTGTAAAGCATTTGTATTTGGGCTTGGAATTGTACACATTTTAGTAGATGAATGTGGCCTTAGGGGCTTTGTTCTCCTACCCCAACCAACCAACAATGCAGAATAGCCATCTATAGCATATACATTAGAAAAGATATATCTCCAGTACTTCGCATTTTGCTCCTCTATAAATCGTCCACCATTAAATTCTGAAACATCTTATCTGTAACACACATGAAAGCGTAGATAGCCTGCAATAAAATATAAACACATTCTGTGAATGTAATCTGTTTCCTGTACACTGTGGTGGTGTTTAGTTTTTTTTTTTTACGCATTAAATTTTTATTGTAAAGTTTTTGTCCAAATAATAAAAGGGGATACAAAAGAAAGAAAAGGGAATGGGGGAACAGAAATACAGAACAGCACTTTGGCAAATCACATTTGTCTCACGTTACACTGTAAACCAGACATCGTATCACTATCAGAGTATGGTGGACTGAAACTACACACAACATCTATATCTATAAGCATTGGAGAGGTGCATAATCATGGAGAGCCAAGTATGGTTAAGTCAGGGGGGTTGCTGTAGATGGTGGTGTTACCCATCTTGTCATTATAAAGGGACCATCCCAGCCATTTCATGATCAACGAGTTTGGGGAGGAGGAATAAGCAGCTCCGGAAGTCTCAAACAGATAGTGGCTGTGGATTTTATTATGTATAGATTCTATAGGGGGGATTGTATTCGTTTTCCACATTTTGGCAATAATTGCCTTAGTGGCAATAAATACATGACCTGCTATGTATCTATCAGCAGCCGAAAAATAAGGTGGGAAAATATGAAGTAATGCTATAGCTGGGTCAGGGGGAATTGATTGATTTAAGATTGAGCTCAGCGTTTGAAATACCTCCTTCCATAGAGGCCGCAAAAGTGGGCAGGACCAGAAGATATGGAGAATGTCACCAACGTTCCCACAGTTTCTCCAGCATAAGTTAGACGTTGCTGGCCAGATCCTATGCAGCCTCTCTGGGGTGAAATAGGCTCTATGGATGAGTTTAAAAAACATTTCTGAGTGATTAATACAGCGAGAGATCCCAAAACAGGATTTAAATACGTTTTCCCAATCTCCATCATCTAAGGGTCTTTTCAGGTCTCTTTCCCATAAAGCTTGAGAGGTCAATTTTGGTTTATTTTTAGTGGTAAGTGAGTGTGAGTACCACCATGAAATGCCTCCTTTATGAGAGAGGGCGCTCGCCTTTATTTTAAGATAAGCAGGGAAGGATGTTTTTTTATTGGAAAACGGTATATGTGTTTGTAGCCAATTCCGTAGCTGTAAGTAGATAAAGAAATCCTGCTTAGGGATATTGAAATTAACCTGGATGGACTCGAAGGACATCAAGGTATCACCGGCATATAAATCTCCCACTGTCTTCACTCCTCGTGAGATCCATCTATCTAGTGGAATGTTGGGGATATATGACTTCAAGGCACCTAGTGACAGGAAGGGGGCTGGGAGGATTACTCCTTCTACAGAAGCCAACATTTTATGCCAGACGTCCATGGTTACTTTAATAGACTTGCAGAGGGCTGTATATTTCCGTGTTGAGGAACGAGGAAGCCAAAGGAGGTCTGAAATAGGCATAGGGTGGGAGTAAGTACTTTCAAGCGCTACCCATGGTTTGGGGTCTTTATCTGCGAACCAATCTCTAGTCTGGTTCAACATACATGAAGCGAAATAGCTTTCGATGTCTGGGTATGCCACTCCCCCATCTATCTTAGATCTACGCAGGATATTTTTAGCAATCTTAGGTTTAGCCCCCTTCCAGATGAATTTAGCAAGGATTTGGTTAAATTTGTTGAATAGATAGCTAGTGGGGGGTCTCGGGATAGATCTAAACAAATACATTAATTTTGGCAAGAGGACCATTTTTGCCGCCGCAATTCTCCCAAGCCAAGAGATATCATGCAGCATCCAGTCTCCAGTCAGCTCCGCAAAGGCTTTCAGTAGGGGATTATAATTACACTCTAAAATGTGTTTTTCAGGGGTCAAGTTGATTCCTAGATATCTCAATGAACGGGTCTGCCATGAATAATTGTAACGTCCTTTCAAGTCAGTCACTATTTCAGGTGGGAAACCCAAAGGGAGGGCCTCTGTTTTACTGGTGTTCAGTTTATAAAATGAGGCTTCTGAGTATTCCTGTAACACTTTGTGAAGAGCAGGGAGAGAGTTTACCGGATCCAGGATTAGCAATAGAATATCATCGGCGAAAAGGCTAATTTTGTGAGGCATATTGCCAATTACTGGGCCCTTAATGTCTTCTACGCGCCTAATGCATTCCGCCAGAGGCTCAACTGCCAGTGCGAAAATTAATGGAGAAAGCGGGCAACCCTGCCGGGTGCCATTAGATATTTGGAAGCCTGAAGAAGTGCATCCGTTATTAAACACTTTAGCAGAGGGGCAAGAGTAGAGAGCCAATATAGAGTCTAATATCCGCCCGGTGAAGCCAAATTTTTGTAGGACCATCTGCATAAACCCCCAGTGGAGTCTATCAAAGGCCTTCTCGGCATCTAACGATAAGACTAATAAGGGTTCCTTCTTTGATGAGCAGAATTCTATAACATCTAACACCCTGCGTGTATTGTCCGGGGCCTGCCTGTTTAACACAAAGCCAACTTGGTCATGATTAATAAGGTTGGGGAGAAGATGGTTTATACGATTAGCGACTAATTTTGCATAAAGTTTTATATCAGAGTTGAGAAGTGCGATAGGTCTATAATTTTGGACAGATGTCTGGGGCTTTCCTGGTTTGGGTATCGTGATGATTCGGGATTCCAACATTTCTGAGGGGAAGAGTTTGGTTTCAGAGGCCTCATTGAAGACCCTGAGAAGCACTGGTGATAGTTGGGACTTAAAAGTTTTATAGAAATTTGAAGGGAAGCCATCTGGTCCAGGGGCTTTGTCTATAGGAAGGGAGTCTATGCCCTTTTGGATTTCTTCCAATGACCAAGGAGCGTTTATGGAAAGACAGGATTCCGAGGACAATGCTGGGAGACTAATTCTGTCTAAAAAGCTCTTAATCTTCTCGAAAGAAGGTTGGGGAGTGGAAGGATCTTTTCTTAGGTTATATAATTTAGAGTAGTACTCCGAGAAGATATTAGTAATCTCATTTGGGTCATATGTCTTCAAACCCTGAGCAGAGTATATCATGTGTATTTTTTGTTTAGCTCTCCTGCCCCTCAGCTTTCTTGCCAACAATCTACCTGCACGGTTACCCAGCTGATAAAATTTTTGGTTCAGTTTAGCTACGTTTCGATGAACAGTGGCTAAATAATGTCTATTTACTATGTCTCTTGCATCATTTAATCGCTTAAAAAGGGATTTGTCAGCTGGATTAGCCTTATGGGCAATTTCCAGCGATGCAAGTTCTGATTCTGCCTGCTCCAGGTTTTTTCTATAATCTTTTTTGAGTTTGGCAGCAATTTGGATCGCCGATCCACGAGTGACTGCCTTAAGAGCGCACCAATGATTGAATACTGAAGTGTCTTCAGGAGGATTCTCCTGCAGGTAGTGTTCTAATGATGACTGGATCGCCAGCCGAGCCTCTGGCTGAATCAGACTTTGACTACCAAGACGCCACGGGCCAGGTGCTGTCTTCCTGTTAGTTATTTCCCACTTTAGAAAAAGAGGAGAATGGTCAGACCACGTTCGGGGAAGTATTCTAACCCCATGAAAGGATTCAAGAGTCCATTTATCTGAAAATGCTAAATCGATTCTTGAATAGGTTCCATGGGCATGTGAATAGAATGTGTAATCTTTTACCGTTGGGTTTTTGACCCGCCAAATGTCAAATAGGTCATATTCTGCTAATAATTGACGAAAACTTTTAGAGCAATCACGGGGCCGACTGGAGGACCCTAACCGGGTACGTGTGCTGTCCATAGTGGGGTCAGGAATTAAATTAAAGTCTCCCAGAAGGAGCAAGGCCCCTTTAGTTCTTTGGTGAACTTTAGCACAGAGTCTTCTACAAAAGGCCAGTTGCTTAATGTTGGGGGCATAACAAGATACAATGGTCACCTCTCTGTTTTCAAGGGTGCCGGATAGTATTAGAAATCTTCCTTCTGGGTCAGAGTATTGGGACGAGAGGGAGAATGGGCAATGATGGGAAATTAAAATAGCAACCCCGGCTCTCTTATCCGGACCATTAGCCGTAAAGCAATGCGGGTATCTTTTATCATGGAATAGTGGGGGAGCGAAAGCTGGGAAGTGGGTTTCTTGGACAGCTGCAATATGGACCTTGTGTTTGTGGAAGAAGTTGAGAGCTAGCCTCCTTTTATTAGGGGAGTTAAGTCCATTGGCATTGATGGAGATAACATTAACCATTATCAGGTGGTATGTGGACTGCTAGAGGAGGTAGAGACAGACGATCACCTAAATATATCAGTATACAGTGGCCGTTCTGGTGAAAGGGTAGGGGGACAGAAAAACAAACTGAGGAGTGACGAAGGGGGAGAAAAAAAGGGAAAGAACTATAAGGACCCCCCAACGGGGGCGAGGTTGGACGCCAAGCCATGGCGACTCGAAGAGACAGCAGGGGGTAGTGGCAAACAGAGATAGCGAACTACAGCACCTGGATCTTAATCTAACCTGAAAGAATTAACAGTAATAAAAATTAACAGTATTAAAACAGTTAGACGTATGAAGCAACAGGGCATAGTCTCCCGAGGACCTCCGATATGAGGGCCCGGGAAGGCAAGCACCCATCGCAAGCACAACCTAATAATTAGGAGGAATATAACAATAAGAACAACTAACAGAATTACCTCGACCTGTCATAGAGGAAGGTATCTGCAACAGTGTAAACAATTCAATACGGAAGATAATTCTCGCCAGACTGCTAAGCTATTATTTTAAATCTCTATGGAAGAGCAAGTAGAATGTAGACATACATATCAATAATCTAGATTCCTGTGAATAGAAAACAAGCAGAATCTGGAGACTAAACGTAAAAAAAACCGTGTAAACTCTAGTATTTAATGTTGGTCAGACCCTGGCGCAGACCAGACCGGCTGAAGTCCACACCCAGGCTCTGGAGCTGAAGAGGAGCCTGCAGAGTTTATAGTGGATAGGAAATGTTTTCCTTCCTCGACTGTTGACAACACAACTGTGGATCCTCCTCTATTGATTAGTAATTTTGTAGGAAATCCCCATCTGTAAAGGATATTTTCCTTTCGTAGGGCAGCCGTGACAGGGTAGAAAGAGCGTCTTTTAGCTAAGGTGGCTTGGGAAAGGTCCCCGAAGAGCTGGAGCGAACCCAGAATTCTGGAGGATTCTTCGGACGGTCTGGCAGCTTTAAGAATCGCTTCCTTCACGTGGAAAAAATGGATCCGCATAAGAACATCACGGGGAGCGTCCACCGGGGCACCTCTGGCCCTTGGAAGCCTGTGAATTCTATCAATCAACAGGTCAGCGGAAGAGCTACTAGGAAGAAGTTGTTGGAATATGTTAATGGCAAAGTCATTCAAGCTACTATTGGAAACCGTCTCTGGGATACCGCGGATCTTGACGTTATTCCGTCTAGATCTGTCTTCCAAGTCTGAAATTTTTTCCCGAAGGGCAACAACTTCAGCCTGCAGATTGTCATGGGAAGATATTAGATCGTTATGAGAGGAGGCGAATTCACCCATTTTGGTCTCCATATGGTCGGTACGCTCACCGAGATCGTCAATTGATTTCTGACAATCTTGTAGGGTGGTTTTAAACTCTTCTGTAACATCTCTTTTGAATTGTGCCAAAAGGATTTTCATGGAGCCCACTGTGAGTGCTTGATTATCATCCAAAACGGCTACATTAGGGGCAGGAACATCCATCTGAGTTGGACCTGGCCTCGAGGAGCATGGGGTAATTTGATTGGACGCTTGTTCCCTTGTCTCGGCTCCTTTGTTGGGCCTAGCAGGTGAAGGCTTAAAGAAGGCCACTTGGGAGACTGGCTTGGGTGTTTTGCAGCGTTTGGAAGGCATATTGGGGAAATCACCTTAGCAAAAAGCTCTATGAATGGATGGGATTTGTAAGATAGAGGAGGTGTTGTTTAGTTAGACAGGAATTATATCATGCTTCTTGGGTATCCAGGTGCTTATAGATCATTCTAGAGTGTAGTTTCACCTAGACATGGAGAATAGTTTAAGCTGGGCTATAGACAGAAGCCACTAGGTGGAGCAGTAGGCTCAGTAATGTCTATTGTATTGCTAGCAATGTGGCAAGTGCTGCTGTGCAGCTTATAGAAGCAGATTTCTCTATTCTCCTGTATTAGATACAGTCTGGAGGTAACTCAGGTTTAACACCGCAGAGGCCAGCTATTATACTTTTGATGGTGCGGCAAGAACCCTCTAGGTATAGGCATGTGTGGGTATTTACTCACTGTTAGGTGGAAGTCCTAGAGATGCCAGCACTATGCCATCTGAGGTGCCAGGGGGTCCAGGCAGGCCAAACTGTGTATAGTGCAGGGCACTCAGCAGGTGCCACAACCAATATGGCCGCCGCTTCTTTACTGTGGGTACTGGTCCCAGAGAGGAGAACAGCACAGGTATCTCCCACCTCTCTGTATTCCGCACAGTGGTCTGGGGGAGTAGTGGGGCGGCTGGGGTCACTGCCCGCCGTCCTCTGGTGGCGTCCGTCTCAAGGCCCGATTACCGGGTCCCACAAGATGGCCGCCGCGTGTAGGGCTCAGCGAGGGGGACAGCTGCGTCCCGGCGTCTCCCGGAGCTCCTGTGCCCCAGTCCCCCGATGTCTTTATGTGCAGGTGAGAGGGGGGTCGTGCGGGGAGCCTCCGGAGGTCCGGCGGTATCGGAGCACAGCCGCGCTCCGCCTCCCGGAGCACGGAGCTCAGACACCAGGCTTCCCCCACAATCGAGGCCGCAGGATGAGGAGAGGTGAGGGCCGCAACCCGCAGGGAGGGATTGTTCCCCCCCCCCGGCTCCGCAGCGCGACTCACCAGCAGTCAGGGGGATCTCTTAGGACTGAGGGCTACGGGTGTTGACCTCCGGGGACCCCCGGGCGGTGATCGGCGTTATTGGAAGCGGGGATAGCGCCGGAGCTCAGTAAGGTGCGTCTACCTCCATGTCCGTCCAGGCCACGCCCCCCGTGGTGTTTAGTTTTATACATGAATGCAATTTTCTCTTTTATGAAATCAATAAAAACATAAAATATATATTTACAGATATTGGAGCTTCAAGAAGCTAACCCCGAAAGCCATATTAATAACTAATGTTCCCTATATAAGTTGCGGGCATTTTACTTCTCTAGCCTTGTCAGTTTGTTCACCTGTCTCTTTTATCACAGCTTAGTTATAACAGATTTTTTTTTGTGATGTCATCTAGTCTTTTGTGATATCATCTGCTTGATAGTTTCAACTAAGAGATGTAAAAGTTATAGTTAGGACTTTGTTTTGCAAGATACACGGCCCTTGCTTATGATTCATTGCTGATGCCTAATAATGTATCTACAGTATGTGCATATTTGTTTATGGTTTGTTAGTTGTCATGTGTTAATGCTATGTTTGTGCTGTAGCTACGCCTCTAGTCTCAAGTGAAGAGGAAAGTGTGAAGAGTTTGGTTTCATTAAACATGTGTTTACACTGTTCTTTTGCTATGTGGAATCCTGATGCTCTCAAAGGAGACAGACGGCATAGGCACCATGTTAATGCATTGGTACTTTTAAATAAATATGCTCATTCTGATGAACCGCCAAGTTCTGGCCATGAAAATTACAGTACAATTATTGCTCCACATCACGAGGCTTATGATCAATGCAGTATTTCAGGATCACGTGTCCATGTGCTCGTCATTGGATCACCATACATGCAGTATGTTCTGCCCATCTTTATCTAAAATAACCGATATGGCCTGGAATAATGCCACCGGAGTAGACACCTTCAGTGTATGTTTTTCCCTCTGTATTTATGGCTTTCATAATCAACTAAGCAAATGCTTGTTTAAGCATTTCTCATACTGGTACAGTGTCATATCATATACAATTGGACATTTGATATTGTTCAGCATCCCATAATTTGATTTGGAATGTAAAAAAAAATACTCTTATGCCCCGTACACGGGGGAGATATACTGCTCAGCAATATATTGCGCTAGCAATATATTGCGCTAGCAATATATTGCTGAGTGTCTCTCCTGTTCATCAGCGACCAGAGATGGTCGCTGATAATCAGGAGACTCTGCCGGGGGAAGAGGCAGGGAAATAGCTGATCGCAGGAGCAAGCTCCTGCGACCAGCGACCATCAGGGGCTGCACACGGGAGCGCGCACCCGGCGATTCATTGCCGACAGCACACACAAATCACTGGCAAAATGGTCGCTCAGCGCCCATATTCCCAGCGATATGTGCTGAAATTGCACCCGTGTGTACGCACCATAACAAAATCTCAAGTTACACGAATAGCACTGCAATGCATTACAAGATGGCAAATGCAATTTTAGCTCTTTCATCAATATAATACTTTTTTTTTCATTAACAAAGAAATTGTTCTTAGCAAATCAGATTTATTGTTTATAGTTCCTAATGATTATTGAGTTAGTTTATGTATTGTATGGGCAGTTTTGGATTGAGTTTAGCTATAAGACACCTGCACTCTTATTAACAATCAATACAAATAGGCCTAGGGCTAGGTTACATAGCCCATAGAGACTGCATGACTAGAGTAGTCCCTAAGATCACATATGGGAATAGTGCTAAAGTCAGCACATTTAAACTGGCAATCCAGTAAAGTTATGACGTCCCATTTACAGTGCTCCATGTTTGGTTGATATTTCATGAACCAAAATGTTCCTTATTGTGTTTATTGTGCTGTTTGTGTATTTTGAACACACACACATTCAGTATTGTAATATTTCTAAAAAAAATGTTGCTGTGGCCACTTTAAATGTAGTCTACAGCCTGTTTGTTTTATTTTGAAAGAGACAAATGAGGGAGTAAAGTTGGATCAGTTCTTCAATGCCTAGCAATGTTCATTATCACAAGAGCAGAACGCTATGGCTAGGGTTACCAGTCACCCATGTAAAACTGGACAGATATGAAATACACTTTGAAGGTTATTCTGATATAGGTCAGTGGCATGCATGTAACAGGTCTGCCACATCAGCTTCTACTGTGTCAGAGGTACTAGTTCAGTAGTGTAAATCAGGGTCCACGCCAAATATTGACACAAGCATGCAGCATGGGTCATTGCAATTAGTTCATTTGTATCCTGTAGTTAAAATGACATTTTATACAGTACATTTTTTGTGTATTATTTTTTTGTTAACAGTTTCTTATATAGCGCACACATATTCTGTAGCGCTTTACAGAGAATATAAACTACCAATATATTTTTGGATTGTGGGAGGAAACCGGAATACCCGCAGGAACCCCACGCAAGTACGGGGAGAATATACAAACTCCACACAGTTAGGACCATGGTGGCAATTGAACTCATGACCTCAGCGCTGTGAGGCAGTAATGCTAACCATTACACCATTACATCATCTGTACTGCCCACGTAGGTTACTGAATCAAGGTTTAGACAAAAAAATTTAGAACAAAGCAGATTTTGAGCATACTTGCCAACTCTCCCTGATTGTCAGGGAGACTCCCTGCAATGGTAGCAATCTCCCTGACTCCCTGAAGAGTCTAGCAATCTCCCTGATTGCACCTTAGCCACATAATGTAGATTTTATATTCTTGGGAAGAAAAGAAAATCAGTGATCTTTACATTTAAATTTGATCATCAGTGCCATTTCTTACCATTAGTTATAAAGCACAATGATTCCTACGGCTACATGCATTTTCAAATAAGGTTTCATGTGGCAACTTACAGGTATGTGGAACCATTAGTAAAACACAATACACGAGCAAGCACTGAAATGTATCAGTGTCTTTTCATCAGCATGTAGATCTTACTAACTGCTTTGGGGCTCATTTATACAGGTTCGGGTCTCCCTTATCCCTGTATTCCAAAAAACCCAAATATTCTGAAAACTTTGTTTTTCAGAATATTTCATTTTGTTTGTTTGTTGTTTTCCCCGCCCCTTTTTTTCATATTTGCTGTACCTTGTCCCCCGATATCCACCGTGGCCTCCGGGATTCTATTCAGGAACATCTCTGGTCCCAGGGGTGCCTTGCGCGGGTGCGATGGTGATGTCTCCGGCGTACCCGCACACTTGCACAATGCACCCCTGGGACTGGAGATGCCACTGAAGAGGATCCTGAAGGTCGCCATAGATGCTCAGGGACAACGTGGACATTGGGGGACCATCGGGGCACCACCAGGGGTCCAGGTAACTATGGGAAAAAATATATTCCAAAATCCAAAAAAAATCCATTATCCAAAATGCTCGGGATCCCGAGCATTTTGGATAAGGGTACTCAACCTGTATTTGGATCTATGTACATTTTATGACACTCTCGCATATACAGTAGCAGTAGTTCTCCGCTTTACACTGTGCGTATAGGTGTTGCTTTCACAATCTTGCTGAAATGCCTTTTTCAAAGTAGACAAGTATGATTTTGAGTCATTTATAAGATCATTTGTTACAAGGCAAAATACAGTATATGGGTATAGGAATTTGAATAGAATCACTGTTTTGTAGCACTAGTTATAGCTGGGGTGGCTCGATTCTGTGAATGCCTGGATTGGGCATTTTTCAATCCTGAATTTTGGGATTCAAAAAATTCCCCGGAATTAGCCACCCTTCATATTTTCAAACTTTTCCTAATTAATATGGTATTGCTCCTACGAGCAATACCTATAAGTGGATTCAATTGTTCACTTCCCCTAATGTCAACGAAACAGATTACTGTTAATTTCTAGTAGAGTTTAGAAAAGGAATGCAATTTTTGTTAGGAGATACTTGTTGTCCAGTTGTCATAAATACATGTTATACAGTATCAGCAGTTCCCAAAGTGGGTGCCCCATGACACTTGCAGGGGTAACCTGCATCGTTGGTCCAGGATCAATTCAAATTATTTATGGTCTACGTAATAGACATAACCAGTGCTTGGGGCTTCCAATAATAACCTATGGGGACAAACAGAAGTGATTCCTCTCCACAAAACCGACATACTGTATAAGCATAATTTACTTAACATTATATATTTTTTATAAATTTGACCATAAAGAACTCTTGCTCTAGGGGCGCCGTTAAAAAAATTTAGGAACCACTATAGAGACTGCAGATTTGGTGTACCTGACACCCTTTTTGTATATTTGTTCACATTTATATAGTGTTTTGCATGACAATTATACATTCTTCAAACATTCCAGATTTGCTTTATTTTCATTTATCTAGATAATATTGTGCAATTCCCGAGATATCTCCTGGTATATACGCAGCGACATTCAGAGTAGAAATTACAACTTTCACAATCCCCCACACAGTAATCAGCAGCTGCTTTTAAGATGAAATTGCACACAAGAAGATCATGATAGCAGCGGTGGGTTACTGCCGTTTCTGAGATTCATGACATCTCTCTCACATCAAGCAAAATGCTTGTCCCTTTATCTTTTCCCTATGTGTCACCTCCAGAATATCTTTTCTTTCTGTAGTACCTGAGTGTCTAAAACAAGGCAGCCGGTGCCTGCATCTGACAAGCCTGGGAAATAAAGTCTCTTTTCTCTGTTTGCCTTGTCTTCTGCCCTCTGTCATTCTTTCTCTAGTGTGGGTTTTTTTGCTGTGGAAATATAGGCATTCAACTTTGCAGTGTGCGATAATACTGTGTGTATCTATTATGTATCTATTATGTATACCCAAATCAAGCTGTATTAGGTAAATGTATTAAAAACAGGTTACAGTGCTGTGTTCTCTATGAGATCAAATTTTACTGTGTGGAATAAGCAAGATTATTCTCGTCACTCTAGTCTTGTCGGGAACTAGTAAATGCTGGTTTTCCTGGCTGATAGAAGGAAAAACATACTTATATATACTGAATATACCATAATGCATTTCAACTTCGGATAATGTCAACATAATACATTATATGTATTTATTGACTTTTATGACTTAGTTATGTATTGTAAAAAATGGCTTTGTTCCTTTGTGCCTCTCATATTATACATGCCAGATGTAATGAGGTGCGAGTACGGTGGCCGTCCGGAATGCCAGCCGAACTCAGAAGCTTTTTACAAGGCAAGACCATGCTTTGTAAATGACTGCCCCTTTAAAAAAACTCAGTTAGGTTGGCATTCTGCATGGCTACCGCATAAGATCCAGCCCTAGGCCTGATTCAGATGTGTACGCAAACGCGATGGTTTACATACACATCTTATGTTTGTGGGATTGCGCAGGAGCAAGACCCCATTTTCAATTTTGTAGAGGTCTTGTGATATTGCTCAAAGACTCTTCTTATCCGAATCATGATTGTCATGTTTCCCCCGCAGGATGCAGACTGTCTGGATTTAAGTCTTGATGGTCGAGACGGTGATCCGATGTTGTGTCCTCAGACACAATGCTCCAATCTCGCAGATGCATTTTATTTGTACAGAATTGCACAGACGCTTCCCTGCGGCTGTGCAATTTCATACAAATTGGAATCCGTCCCATAATGCATTACTCATGTTAATGCTTGCAGCTGTGAGTGCATGTATATGTGTATACATGTGTTTGTGTGTGTGTGTGTGTGCAGAACGTAATAAATTGCATTAATAATATATGTGCATGTGTGCATGAAGAAACAGAGAGGGTGGAGGGGGTACTGGAGTGTGTACAAGGATGATGAGTTACTGTGTATATTTTTACAGTTATTAAGACATACAAATGTGAAACTATATTTTACAATTTGTGTTTCCCTACATGAATTTCACAGTGTGGGATCAAATTTAGAAAAATCATTAAAGACAAGAAAAGAAAAATGGTTAGAAAGTGGAATTACGCCGACAGAGGCCACATTAAAATGTGATTTTAAGAGAAGTTTTTTTTTTTTTTCATCTCCCTCTGAGGACGTTTGAGACTACGAGTCAGTGACTGCAAAATCCCATTGCAAAGTTCATCAGGAATCATGTTCCAGCTGCTGGAGTGATAGATAGGTTTAATTACACTGAATTACTGCGGCAACAGCCGCTCCGCTCTCCCCGAAGTCATTAAAAAGAAAGGATTTTTCAGAGCTGGTCACTGGCCCAGGCTAGGCCTTTAGAATGGAGGCAATGTGGTTCGTGGGCCAGAGGTCAGAAGGGGCTCAAACTTGTCATCTTCCACTGATTTCCTGTGAGTCTCACTGCTCACGGGTTTATCTGGATCAGTTGCTCATTGGCAGAACCACTGCCACTGAGCTGACAAATACAAATTTTTAATTCGAGTGGCATCCATCTTTTTTGTGACCTTTTTCCTTCTTTTCTTTTTTTTTTATTCCCCTGTGCCCCGAGGAAAATAAATTGTGTGTGTTTGTCAATTGCTCACACTGACAACACTGCCCAGCAAAATGTTGACAGTTTTCCAATTTCTAGCTCCTGTAATAAAACCAGGTTATATGTGTGTGTGTGTGTGTGTGTGTGTGTGGTTTTTTTGTAGTGATTGTGCTCCCACTGAATGGAGTATGAACTGCAGATGATCTGTTCCTAGTTATTTTGAATATGTCTAATCATTAAACATGACTAGAGACTGACCTTTGTGCAATTCATTGAGACACTGTCATTTTGTTCTATTCCAGATTGCGAGAGTCCCAGTTGAGTCATGTGGGCAATATACAACTTGTGGCGAGTGTCTGAGTGCTGGCGATCCACATTGTGGCTGGTGTGTTTTGCACAACATGTGAGTATTTACGGTCACCAAGCATACAGCCCAGCGACTAGACTTTTGGACTTTTCATCTCCCTCCTCTATGTTAAGTGCGCCAACTAAATCATGTGGCAGTTTTTTTTCTTACAATGAATTTGCATGGGTACATTTGGGTTATATTTTTACATACTGTACAGTAGGCCTGGCCCTCTTTATAAAATTACACTGGTACACAAAATTACACATGGCACTCACCACTGGGCCATTGGCCAGATCTTGCCGTGTATGTGTCCGTCAACCAATCTGAAAGCCTGGTGAAATTCTATTAAAACAAATAGCATACAGGACATTTCAGTCAGACTATGGCTAATATAGGCTTCCGTACGTGACCGTCTTCTGACTGCGATAACAAGCTCACATTTGTTTCAGAACTGATATGGCAGAGACCCAAGAACCATGGCCAAACTGGGCATAGAGCCTGACACTCAGGCTAGGCAGACAGCTTTAGGAATCCGATATTTCCAAGAGGGAGCAAGTTTAACCCATAGTATCAAGCTCTTTACGGAAGCTGTCTGTTACAGAAAATGCACCCTGTATTCTAACTACCTATTACATTACCTGAGGTATCAAGTCTTTTAGAGATCTGGCAGGTTTTTGTCTCTGAGGTATAAACCAAGAAAATAAGGTGATAAAAACTGAAAAATGCTCTTATCGAGCCAGAGTAACAACCTCCACTTAGCATTTATACCCACAATAAATACCACAATATTACAGAGACTTTCAAGAGAGCATTAGGTACACAGAGCTACAAGCTTGCTTTTTGTTATACAGAAAATCACACTGATATAACATTACTTATGGTCTATATACCCCAATGCCATATAGCTATTGTGGTATTGCTGATTCGGTGCATGGGGAACTATTTCCTCGTCCATTTCCACATCCTAGCGGAGACTTTGTCTGCAAATGACTTTATGCGTCTGTGCCTCGAGGCATCACAATCACATTTTCAGATATGCAGGGTCAGCTACTCGTTGTTCTTGCCGAATCCTGCATACCAGCACCATATTAGTGCTGTAGCAATGCATTATGCTCAGGTACAGCATTTATTTTCTGATTATACCTTACATTTATTCTTCATAGCGATAAATTAGATATCACATTTCATAGGGTGTAGTAGATACCTAGCAAATGTTATTGTTAAACCCGATTTTTGTTTTAGAAAACAAATGAACCTAGAAAGCGTTCTAATACATCTAGTAATATATTTTTATCATGCAGTCATAAAACAATGGTTTTCTCAGTGATTTGTATTGATAACAAAATAGATTCTCGCTTATAACTGCTGGTGGTTGCAAGAAACAAGAAGGAAGCAGAACCTTCTATATTTTTAGCTCGATAGAGAAGATTAAAGGAATCAATTAAATTAGTCATGAGTAGGCGAGAGGTAAGCTGGGTACACACCATACAACTATTGGGCCGATTTGCCAGTAATTTGGTGATTGGCCTAATTTATTGCATTGTGTGTAGACATAATTGTTTCAGCTTTTCATTAATGAAATGGTTCAAAAACATTCGCAATCCTTCAATGATCTGTCAGTCATAACCAAACATTGCAGCCTCAATTTCCTGATATCGAGCAGTGTGTGTGTGTGTACATTATACATAATATGCCCATATTCATTATTGTTTCCTGACACTGGGACTAATTCAGCCGCGTACACCGGGCTGCAACTTCGCAGCCCAAGTGATTATCGGAGGACCGCACATGAGCAAAATTTACAGCCATGGGGCACCGCAGTGTTTTCTGGGAGTGCTGTCTAAAAACGCAGGTGGACCCAGCCATTGGGAGGGAGGGCCACTGGCATACTTGGCACTGCAAAAGGGAGAAAACCATTGGTGAGTGATTGCAAGTGGTTTTCCCCCTGTGTACATGGCTGCAAATGTAAGCAAGGCGGCATTTACCTAATCCCAGAGATCAAGTCTGAATCAGGCCCACTATGTCATCCTCCTTGTGATTGACTGTATGCAAAATCAGTGTGGTGTGGCTGAATAACAGCACCCTCTACTACAGGTAAAATAATGCGTAGCACAGATATTGTGGCTTTCAGTTTGCTGAAAAATTGCCCTATTTGTCATTCCGATGACATAAATTGGACATTGTGTACCTAGCTTCAGTGCTGCTACACAGACTTTAATCACAGCCCCATAGAACTGTGCACAAACATCTGCAAGTCCAGGGTGAGGTGATGGCAGGGTGTGGTGCCCAAGTTTTCTTTGTAAAGTAATCTGACAACAGGCCACTTTGCCTGTAGACTTAAGTTTGCGAAAGTACTCTTGGATTGGCTATGTATGAAATATTTAAAATACAGATACAAAATAATCGAATCATTCAAAAGTTATCTACGTATGCAAAAAGTAAAGTGTATATTACTGCATAGTTATCAATAACGTGTATCAATATAATAAGTTAAGTCTTCTGATTCTAGGTGTTCCCAGAAGGATAAATGTGAACGCGCAGAGGAGCCATTCCGGTTTGCGGAGAACATAGAACAGTGTGTTAAGGTTACCATACAACCCAACAGCCTTCCAGTGTCCGAGCACAGCCTGCCGGTAAGAGACGGATAAACAGTTTTCTATAGATGTTCCATTAACATGTACATGGAAGAGTGACAATGAAAGAACAAGTTGATTGGGTTTGCTGCAAATTATTTTTGGGGATGTAGTCATTAGGCCAAAATAAATAATAATCACAGTGTCAATAGATATGCAGTTGACATTGTTAAAATGATGGCAATTTGACGACATTATCAGAGTGTTGACGTGTAAAATATCGACATTGTCAAAATGTCAGCATTAGGTTTGAGCTTTGTCCGGGAGGGATAGTTGTACACACTAGGGAGAGCCTAGGGTTAGACTGCTGGGGGGTAGACTGCTGGGTGGTAGGTTTACACATTCAAAGGACCGCTTGAGTTAGTACTGACCCGGGAGTGACAGACACATGATCTATGGACCCAGAAGCCGGGCTGGAGCTACTGCAGGTTTCATATGCAGAAAAGTGACTGCTGGGCCACCAGGCATGCTATGTGAACCTATCATTTCAACATTTAATCAATGTCTACATGATGAATATCGTCAATATGGCTGTCGACATATCATACCACACTCTGTTGTTGATTTAGGTAAATCAGTCTGAATGTTACCAGCCAGCCCCTGATTATAGATAATTACTAATACATCTCTTCTCCCTTAGCTTACTTTGGAAGTCAGTGATGTCCCAGATCTGTCCGCTGGTGTGACCTGCTCCATTGGCAACATTACTCGGGTTGAAGGACAAGTATCTGGCAACCGTATTGTCTGCATTTCTCCAGCTGCAAAAGATGTTCCCATAATCCCTGCAGATCAAGGTGAGGTCTTAGATAAGGTAAATAATATTTGGGAGAAGAACAGGTATATATATATATATATATATATATATATATATATATATATATATACATGCCCATGTAATTAAAATAAAAATTACAGCTCTGTAATCTAGCTCAGTGGTTCTCAAACTCGATCCTCAGGACCCCACACAGTTCGTGTTTTCCAGATCACCAACTGTCACATTTAAAAAATCTACAGGTGACTTGGAAACATGTACTGTTTGGAAACCAGTGATCTATCTCATAAACACATTGAAAACATGGTATGGGATGACCATTAGTAGGTTACCTTGATGGTATTAACCCAATAGTAGAGGAACCATCAATGCTTTCACCCACCGATTGTCATCCATGCTGTATTACTCAATGGGCAGCAGGCCATTGGTGAGGTGGATCTAGTGGTGAGGTGGAGCAAGTGCTTTGAGACACTAAGGTATATCCCGTGACTCGGCCAGCTAGTGGTGAGGTGGAGCAAGTGCTTCAAGACACTAAGGTATATCCCGTGTCTCGGCACCAAGAAGGGGAAAAAAAAACATTGGGGGCTCTGTACTATCCGTGGTGGATAACCAAATAAATTCAGTAGACAACACCATGGTTTATTAAATCACTAAAATCTTACGGTGGCCATACATTACTGCGATGTTTTGCAGCAGTGTACGGCCACCTGATACCCGCATGCATCAGTTTCCCGCCCGGCTCACCGCCGGGAGGGAGGTCCCAGATCGGGTGGTCGGACGGCCAGCAGGTTCGTCCACCGACGCAGGTCTGATTTCCAACAAAGTCAGTTTGATGTCACCTAATGTCCGTTGCACACGGGACCACGCATCGGACCTGAGGGGACATCAAACTGACTTTGGCGGTATCGGCCAAAATTGGCTCAGTGTATGGGGCCTTAAGACATGTTTTAATATACACAAACACATATATAAGCCATGACGCAGAGCTCCAGGTGAAGAAGCAACTGCACGCATGATGAAATTGAGAACATTATCCACTATTCAGAGGACAGAACTGTACCATGTGTCCCAAATAAACATGATCTACCCAATCTGCATGTGTGGATAGTTTACTGGTGTCCCTCCCCATCCATCCCACAAACTGGTCACACATGCTGCCATGTTGTGATTGTGGCTAGTCACGCCCCTGTGCGATCGGTTCGAGGAAGCATATGCACCCAAGGATCATGGGTGTTTACGCAGTGCATGCTCATGGCTGGGGGGGGACACTATTGACGTCAAACAACCTGCGACTAGTAACAGTCATGGGAAGATGAGAAAGCACTCATCTGATGTACAGTACTCTCTTGACTGATTGCAATGCATGTGCAGTAGCAGCAGCCAGTCAGTAATTATTGGATCTGTTAACCATAGTCACATCAGGGTCTACAGACACATCATTCTCCATCTCCTCTATTCACTATCTAGATTTAAAACAAAAAAAACTGCTGGTTTTAACATTTACATGGCACATTACCAGGGGTTGAAACCAGAAAGGTGGACAAGTACTAATCCCTTTGTATGTCCAAATCCTGATGAATATAACCAGAGGCAGATAGTCATACCCTTAGTAATAAGATAAATTGCACTCCGCTGCACAGTGAACTGTATTAATTGCTGCAATGACATAACAACCTTTACCTATATGTATTTGGGCTGATATTAGAACATGTCGCTCTTTTATATAAAGCAACTTAGGTTTAGTGGCTCTTTAATATATCTATTTCACAGTGGCTTTCAGGAAAGCATGTAGCTTAAAATCAGGATATAATGCCCAGAGGGTGATTTAAGTCTCAGACACTTTTGGAAATCACATAACGGAAAAATCCAAGACCTTGGAAGAGATTTTAGTATGCCTAGAAGCTTATGTGCAGAGGGGAGCCTGTTACTTACAGAAAGATAGAGATTATCCCTTTTGGGGAACAAGGAAGAAAAAGGATTATTTCCTGACGTCAGGGAAAGAGTCGGTGCTGGGAGGATTCTTTGCGTGCCTATTCCTCTTATGTGTCAACTGCTGGAGCAGTAAACTCTGTATACACAGGGTGCCCATAATTAAACTTCCCCTTTTCGGAGCCATCTGTAGATTGATGTAACAATCGGAATGGGTAGAGAGAATAACTAGGGCTTGGGGGATTCCTCAAACAAAATATGTAAGTGCTTCCTATGTCCTAATTATTCTCCCTAGCAAATATGTTGACGTTTTTATTGTTAGATCAACCTACACATGGCTCTGAGCATGGGAAGTTTAATTATTACCACCCTGTATACAGAAATGTCATTTATTATCTATATTTAGTAGCAACATTGTTATTGTCAATTATTGTTGCATTCTTTTCATTGCTTTAACCACTGACGTTTTCTCTTTCAGACTGGTTTGGGGTGGAGCTTCAGCTGATTTCCGAAGAGACTGGCAAGACATTTGTGAGCACAGATTTCAAATTCTACAACTGCAGCGGTCACCAACTGTAAGGCGCCATCTTGTCCGAAATGTTAAAATAGACCGCTTGCTGCTCAAATTGTGTTCATGCTGAAGGGTAGCTGTATGAAGCAGTAATATAAAGTGCCTGGTACTTTATCACCAGCCAATCAGCTCCTAACTATCCCTTTTTTAATCCAGCCTGTAACTTAACAGTCAGGAGCTGATTGGCCAGTGATAAAGTTCCAGACACTTTATCACTTCTTCTCCCTTATCACTGCTTCATACATCTACCTCTGTGTGTGCTGCAGGCATTCTTCCCATTAGTCCATGTACTATGGAATGGAATGTTTGCAGTTGTTTATGCAATATGCATAGTCCTGGGCAGTTTATGGTTGAAAAGAACCCGGCATATTCTCTTAAACATCTCTGTTTGTGCTTCTGGGGGTTATTCAGACACGATTGCTGGGCTGCAAATGGATTGTGAATATGTCGATCGGCGATTAGGTGCAAATCCATTCGTAAGACACTCACCAATGAATGATTTTTCCAGTGTTTGCAGTCTGTGCGTAACGCAGGACTTACTCAGCCAGTGCGATAGAAACAGGCTGATCGGGGCTGGAGCTGATGTCATCTTCCCTGTAGTAAAAATCTAAATAAAAATTGCAATAAATGGCCTGCATTCTGCTGCGTATCTAGTAGACATAAATTATAAACCACATCTTTGTCCTATACAGTGCATTTCAAAATAATTGCTTCAATACCTAATGCTGCCCTGCTGGTGAGGTGGAACAGAGACCTGTTATTTATATTGGTAGGCATTCACTACTGAATACAACCTTGACATATACTCAGTGCCTATCTAACACAGGAAGGCTAGCTACTACTGCCCCTGCACTTGCCACAGGCCAGACCTGCATACTGGTACCACAGTTACTGATAATATTCCGTTCATCCATCCATCCACCCATCCTATGTTCCAAGAAAACAAAACCAGGAACACATTTTACAAGTAGAGGAAAACACGCAGCATTACTAGCACGTAGTGTCACATACACATTGATAACCTCTACTCTTTCACTTTGTGTGCCTTTAATGCATATTCCTTTTTGAAACCATACATACTGTACTGTACATTTATATTATATTTCCCCAAAAATCTTGCGCAACATTAATGCTCTCCCATCGTCACTTCTTTTCCTTTTTTGGCGTCCCAGACTGCTTCAGCTGTACAGTTTCCCTATGGTCAATTCCATCCGTAACCACTCAAGGTTTTCAGAAAACAGAGAGTGATTTAATGATTTGCAGGTTGGAGTTCAGAGCGGAGAGGGCGACAGTAACATGATGTATGTGAGTCAGGTGTTTAGATCTGCACTGGTATAAATATTGAGGTTGTGTTGACGGATGGAATTTGCCACTAGTATGTAACTGGAGATGCTAATAGCAAATATATGTATATTTAATGTATGTCAACGTGAGGCAGTGTTTATGCAGCACAAGTCATATATGGCTTCGGGGAGCCTGTATTGTTTATCCTCGCCCATGTCCAGTGTATATGCAGAGGAAGCCGCTGTTTATCCTAGCTGGCTGGTTCTAGAGATGTCCCAGCTTTTTTTTATTCCTGAGAACCTCTGTGGCTTGTATGAAAAATAAATATTGGATCTTTCAAAGAAAGCATTGCACTAGGAGAAGACCAGGCTGTGTCTTAGCCTGTACTCCGTTTACTCAGCAGATTCTGCTGATTGTTTTAACCTGCTTGCTATGTGAATGGAAAGAGGTTCCTTTGTCCATCCTGGCCTTTTTGGGTGGGCTCTTTTTGGTCTGCATTATTGGTCTGTCTTTCAGTGTATATATCCGCTTATCACATTGCTCTTTCAAAATAAATCCTTCTTTCCATTTTAATGTGTTTTTTTTTTCTTTTCTGCTCTACACGTACACATACAGTATACCATACCTCCCAACATTATTCTCCCCAGGAGGGACACAATGCTCTGCTCCTGGACTTCCCTACTAATGTATGATTGCCATCACCTGTGGTGAAACACCTTTCTTATCACTTAACATGTTCAACACAGGTGATGGCAGTCATACATTAAGAGGAAAGTCCAGGAGCAGAGTATTGTTTCCCTCCTGGAATGGGTCATGTTGGGAGGTATGGTATACAGTATGTGTATTATAATGTGTGTGTGTGTGTATGTGTATATATATATATATATATATATATACACTCACAGACACACATACACATGTGTGTACGTACATGTGTGTAGCTCTGTTCGGCCTATATTTTTATTCATCACGGACCAATGTTTCTCCCTTCTACCCAGCTGCCTATCCTGTGTGAACAGTGCATTCCGATGCCACTGGTGCAAATACCGCAACCTCTGCACACACGATCCAACTACCTGTTCTTTCCAGGAGGGCCGCGTCAACATCTCTGAGGTATAGAAGCGATTTCTGTTGCATTTGCATAGCATTCATAGAAAGGATATAAATATTAATGAAGCTTACAGTGTATTGCAGTGGCATTACAGGCCCCCGTGAATGCACAGCTCTATCATTGGAGTGCATAATGTAGCAATTACAGCGGGTCACTGATGGAAACGTCAAGGGAGACTGTAGTGTTTATGATTTGTTTTACCTTTTGTAAAAGTGTTCATTAAAACTCCATTGCCTCAATCATGTATTTAAAGATGGCTGTATGTAGCAGAATATTATATTTACTAATTAATATTAGTGAGAACTTTATTGTATCCTGAGCGTACAAAAAATTATAAATCGTCAGATTCTCTAAGATTCAAAAGAGATAAAATGGAGAGTGATAAACAGCCAGCCAATCAGCTCCTACCTGCCATATCACAGACTGTGTTTGAAAAATGTCATGCAGGAGCTGATTGGCTGGCTGTTTATCACTCTCCATTTTATCACTTTTGAAGCTTAGAGAATCTGGCCCATAGACTGAAGCAAACAGCAATAGAACAGTGCCCCCTCCTGGTGAAATAATCTTACTATAACTGGAATTTTTCCTTGTCAATGCTGCTGGTCAGTAGTTAAAACAAACGCTTGTTTTATTTTTCTTTTTTTTTTCAGCAGAGCCAAGTAATAAATGCAGTTACTTTATTGAAATCATTTGTCACGTACATCCAAATATATACAGTATATTGTTATCATTGAGTAAAAAATCCACCACAGCTTGCTGTATATGATCAGCAAAACAATTTACTGCAGTGCAGGATATAGTGACAGTGTAGAGCCGCACATGGTACTGGTAACGTTAGAAAAGAGATTTAAAAAGCGGAGCTTATTTGCATAATGTGTGTTTGTTATCCCAGGGATATTGTTATTTAACTTACTAGAGGTTAGTGGCAAAAGCTATGATGGATTAGTCCATTTCTCTGGGGTTGCACCGCATATGAGCAGCACTCTAGCAGAGTAAGTAATGAAATTTGTTTAAACACGCAGTGTATATATCTGCAAGTCTCTCTGGGAGTAAAGACCTGCAGAATGCCAGTTATCAGTACCGCTGTGGAGTAGAAGCAGGGATAATGCACGTCTTGTAGAGCTGGCAAAGCAGCCAAATCCGTCATTAATAAAGCTAACACCAAGTTTTAGGGACAGAATGCCTATCTTATTCTTAACCCTATATCTCTGTATTTGTGGACTGGAGACTGTGAAGCTTATAAGTAAGTGAGATTGAAGAGGTTCGTTAGAAGGTGCATTTTCTGGATAAGGGATTGGGTGAGGGGCTTTCATTCTGCATATATTTATTTCATGCATTTGTATGTGTATTCTGATCTCTATAGTAGGGATGGCCATCGTTGCCATCGATGGTTGCCATCGATGGCAATTCTGCAATTGGCCATCGATAGTGCTTAACTATGCAATGGATGACCATCTATATTTTTACATATCGATGCTCATCCATTATATTTGATTGATTGGCATGTGGGCCAATCAAAACATGGGGGTAGGGCTTCGTGGATGTCGGGGGCGGAGCTATGCTCTGTGTCCCTGCACTTTGAAGAAAAAAAAAGCAAAACATCGTTTTGCTATTCCATCGATGGAGGGAAACCATCTGGTTCTTCCCCATCGATGGCAAAAGTATTCAACATCGGCCATAAACCATCGATGATTTCAAATCAACGATGGTCGATGGCCATCCCTACTCTATAGAGATAAACCAGCAAGCTCACTAATACCCCTTTTACACCGCCGAAAAATCCGGGTCAGCGGCGGGCCAGACCCGGATCATCGGCGGTGTAAATGGGGTATATCCGTGTCCAATTACATGGGTCCTCTACCCTGGGTAGAACCCAGATAGGACCCGTGTAAAGGCCGGTGTAAATGGTCCCGCTGTGGGTCCCGGCACCCGCAGCGGGTCCACAGCATGCAGCGCTGGGGAAGCTGTCCCCAGGTGCTGCGAGAGGAGGGGGGTCCCTGCGGCTACTGAGAGGAGGGGGGGTACCTGTCAGCCTGAGGTCGGAGCCGGAGGGGATGATGTGCGCCGCAGCCGCTGCTGTACCTCCCCCCGCAGCCGTGAAGTCCCTGCGGCGAATGGACCGTGAGCATCGGGGGTCCCTCCGGCGTATGGGAACTACTAGTTCCCATGCGCCGGAGGGACCCCCGCCACTGACCCCCGCCACTGTCCATTCGCCGCAGGAACTTCGCGGCTGCGGGGGGAGGTACAGCGGTGGTGGCGCACATCATCCCCTCCGGCTCCGACCTCAGGCTGACAGGTACACTCCCCATCCTCTCCTCAGCAGCCGCAGGGACCTCCCAGCACCCGGGGACAGCTTCCCCCTCTACCCCCTCAGAATTTATATTTAAGTAGCAGCATATATATATATATATATATATCCACAAATGAAGATAGCACTCACCAGGGCTTGTCAGCTTGAAATACGTGCTGCTGTGTTTATTCCATCAGCAGATCATACACAAATACATACAGTCAGGTCGACGTTTCGGCCACAGAACGTGGCCTTACTCATGACCACATCAAAGACAGACCAACCAGGCATATACACAGTCTGTAAGTGAGTGCCAGCCTGTTCCAGGATATATATATATATTTTTTTATTTTATTTTTTTATATATATATATTTATATATATATATATATATATATATATATATATATATGCCTCCTGACAACAAGCAATTTCACCCCCCTTGGCAACGAGCAAGCATTTTTGACGACATCCACAAGGAAAGGCAGGGCTGACCCAGGTTCAGTGTAAATGATGCAGACCCAGGTCTGACCCAGGTCAAAGTGCTGTGTAAATGGGGTATAAAGCAGACCCTGGAAACTCCAGCGTTCAAAGACCAGGGTCCGACCAGGGTTTTTGGTGTAAAAGGGGTATAACTTGATCCATGTAATATGCTCACTCCTGAGGTGTAAGCAAGCACTGTTTTAGAATAGAAGAAGAGTAGAAATTAAAGTGTATAACGGATGGAATTTTAACGTGACCTTTTTTCCTTGGGTGCCATCAGCTCTACAGCTCCCCGGTACTGGGAGAGGACTTGACCAATGTGGCGAGGTGTTACCAGTCCCCCTTGTTAATAAATTTATACAATGATAGTTTATGTGCAGTTGCACACACTTCTCAAGGGGGGTGATAAATTGGAGAGATATAAAGTATCAGCCATGATGCAAACTGTGTTGGAAAAATGACAGGATCTGGTACTTTATCTTTCTATACTTTATAACCCTCCAACACTCAGTACTGTACATCATCCGGCAGGGGTAGACAGCGTGATCTGTCTGCTGGGCTGGGGAGGGAAGGTGCTACAGCATCAGTCAGTCCTCTTTCTCCCTGCCCAATGTTCTGCTGGGAGTGTGGGGGCAGACTCTCAACATATTGCTGGTTAAGCATATCTCAGGGTATAACAATACATATAACATACAAAAACTGCATAGTAATATACTCGTACTGATTTTTGTGGAAACATAACAGTCACATTTTGACACGAGTTACAAATGAAGCCCCACTGTGTATGTCCCCTGAGCTCTTCATTCTGTCACATCTGACAGCAAGAGCTCTTTACTGGTGCTTAAATAGCTGCACATATACAGTGCCTATATATGGATTTTCCTATCATTTAGAAATGAAACTGAAATGAACTGTTTTTGAGTGCATTTTGGCCTTTTTCCTACACGGTGCACATTTAAGGGGCAAAAGCCTCCCTTGACCCTTTTCATCAAAATGTGGAATTTACTTGCTGTTAACCAGAGTTTCTGTTTTACCCAGGATTGCCCACAGTTAGTACCCACTGAAGAGATCTTGATTCCAGTTGGTGAGATTAAGCCAATCACACTGAAGGCCAGGAACCTGCCCCAACCACAGTCCGGACAGCGAGGTTATGAGTGTGTGCTGAACATACAGGGTGTATTACACCGTATGCCTGCTCTACGCTTTAACAGCTCCAGCGTCCAATGTCAGAACAGTTCGGTGAGTGCTTGTACTGCAGTAACATATGATGGTGATGGAGCATAGCATGATAGTTGCATTAAGTCCTTTGTAGTCACTGACAAAATGATGATGTGCTGCATACTGTGTACAGAACACTGCCGTAATCTACACTTTTTGTAGTGAAATCAAAATAATGCTGTTGTGTTCCTAGACCTGAGCCATTGTAAATTAGGATGCTATTTAGAAAGGACGGAGCTCTTTATCTAGCCTTTCCCTGTCGCAGCCTGCGGGGGGTCATTTGGAGGAATAAGACAGCAATCTGACAAAAGAGTGAAGCAAAAAAGCTAATTTACAGCAGACTGATAAAGCAGAACGGGGAAGTCTTATCAGCCTCTGCAAGTCCCCAGCTCACGCCGGCTCCATAGAATTCCTAATACAGTTGCTTCTGGCAGTGCAGCAGAGGGTCTGTATGAGACAGAGGCACACAGTAGAAGGAGTAAATAAACACTTTCACTGAACAAACAGCTACAGGGAGTGCTCTGAGTGTGGAGGTGAAGGGACTTTTATTACAGAACCTTTCCTACACTGGGGCTATGGATCTTCCAGATTTTGGATTACTTTGCTATGTTGGTAATGCTTTTAGACATGTACAAGGAGGTTAATAGCCCACATCACAAATGGCTGTTATAAGTTCCCTCGGTACTTGTGTATTATCACGTCGCCCACGATATTAGGTCGCACGACGTATAATCGCATTGCATGCCATCGCATGGCATACACCCGATACACAGCGATGCAATGTGATTTTAAATTGTGTAAGCCCTCTATACGATGTTTAATTGTATAAGCACCCTAATGGGGGCTTACAGTGTTAAATGCACCCCCACGCCACCCCCACTATGAACGCCAACCCGAAGGGGCGGCGGTACGCGTCCTACGACCTTTTCATATCCCCACTATCCACGTTGGCGTGGAGTGGATTTTATATAGTGTGGCGAGCCTCCGAGCCCGATGCGTGGTGAGAGCAGTGAGCCCCGCGAGGGGACGCGTATTACTTTACATGTATTACGCTTCCCCTCGCTTCAGGCTCGGTGGCTCGCTGCTCTCACCACACTATATAAAATCAACTTCACGCCGACGTGGATAGTGGGGGGGTATGAAAAGGTTGTAGGACACGTACCGCCGCCCCTCGCGGGCTCGCTGCGTGCGCCACGCTTCGGGTTGGCGTTGATAGTGGGGGTTCCGTTGGGGGTACTTTTAACATACTAAGCACCCATCACGTTTAATTATCTTATAGGGGCCACTATTTACATTGAAAAACCCATTAGGGTGCTTATACAATTTTAAATCACATATGCGATACAATGCCATACAATGCGATCGTATACAATTTAAAATTGTATAACATCGCCTGCCATTGCGTAACATCGCATCACATCGCATACCATCGCATGCCTGATGGTCTGCGATGCGATGGGCGCCGTGGTAGTACACAAGTACCGTTCCCTCTTATTTTTGGCCTTATAATAAACCTACTTGTAGGCTTATTATCTGATTCAAAAAGCATACAAGGAAATGTAGATAATACTGATAACATTAAGTTGTCACAGGCAGATTTATGTGTTGTTTGTGTATGAGTGGTCAGCATGGTGACATATTGGTTAATATTGCTGCCTTGTTGTGTTGTTGTCATGAGTTGAATTCCCAAATAGGTTCCAATATGTGTTAAGTTTATATGTTATCTCCATGCTTGTTTGTTTTTTCTTCCAATGATTGTGAATGACAAATATATAAATAGATTTCTGCCAGTGCTTGGGTTTGTGGTGCAGGGTGTCTGCGGCGGAGAAAAGGTTTGTTCCAGTTTATGGGCAGAGTTGGGTGGAGCAAGGGCACTCAAGCCAGGTGTACAATTGCATCTAATTCACACCTAATTCACACCTGAAGCAAATAACCAGGTTAAAGCTTTACAACCTGGGAATTTTATTTAAAAAAAATGGGGTTTTTTTGTGTGAAAGGGTCAACTCGGGTCTTAAATTCCGGGTTGCTGACCCTGCTCTTGACAAGACTGCACCTGGAAAAATGACCCGTCACTCAAAAATGCCAGGTAATTGCCAGGTGGCCGGTATGAACGGGGTATAATTGTTAAGAGAGAGGTTGATGAAACAAGAGGGCACATTTATACTCCACAAAAGAACTTGAGTTTTGCACCAGCTCTAAGTGCTCCACAGGATGTTCCTGTCCTCCCTGAGATCACCTTAGGACACCCCCATTATGGTTTGACAGGTGTACCGCCCCAGTGAAACTCTCCACATGCCTCCTTTTCACAGAAGAAGGAAGCTACCTGTCACAGATATTATTACAAAGAGTGCAGTGAAGGCAGTAAGGTGGGTTATGTAGGCATGCCGGTGCAAATGAAAAGTGGGTGTATCCTTGCTACTTTGTAAATATGGTCCAGTGTGTCTGAAATCATTGCTTGATTGCCATCTATTTGTTAGGCCTGCTGCCAAACCAGTACTGTCACAGAAAACCGTTTTCTAACTTCTCTCCGCTCTGTTCTTAGTATTCCTATGAAGGCATGGATATCAGTGACCTGCCTGTGGATTTCTCTGTTGTCTGGAACGGGAATTTTATCATTGACAACCCGCATGATATCAAAGGTAAAAAAAATAAGACTTTTATTAGTGTAATATTTCCAGGTTCTTTAAGAAGAGCTATCTTAAGGCCCCCATACATTAGGCCGACTTGTCCTAGGGACAAGTCGGACCCAATTTACCTGCGAGCCGCCCGGCAGCTCCCCGGGAGGCTCACATACAATTTGGCACTTGATGT
The DNA here is from genome assembly GCF_055691185.1 of Crinia signifera. NCBI lineage: Eukaryota > Metazoa > Chordata > Amphibia > Anura > Myobatrachidae > Crinia > Crinia signifera. The sequence goes on from NC_139218.1 coordinate 132,660,381, forward strand.
GCCATTTTTTACATGGGATAAATCGCATGCGATTTATCCCATGTAAAAAAAACCCCGGGGAGCTGCAGGGCGGTGAGGAGTAGTGGGGGCGGGCAGCGGCGGCAGTGGTGGGGGCGGGCAGTGGCGGGCGGCAAGTGCGGTGAGCGCTGCTGACCTGGCCGGGCAGTGTACTTACACATAGCAGCAGCGGGGACGGGACGCGTAGTGGCGGCTATTAGATTTTTAAAATATTTGTCAAATGACCGGCCGCTCTCTGATTGGCCGGAGAGCTCTCAGCCAATCAGAGAGCGGCCGGTCATTTGACAAGTATTTTAAAAATCTAATAGCCGCCACTACACGTCCCATCCCCGCTGCTGCTATGTGTAAAGTACACTGCCCGGCCAGGTCAGTCAGCAGCACTCGCCGGCGCTCAGGGACCCGCTGCCCGCCCCACTGCTCCCCCGGTGTCTGCATGCATATGCCTGTCAGGTGGCAGGCATATGCATACAGGGAGGTCGGACATGATCGTATGTACAGACCGTCCGACCTCCCTGATCCGGTCCGATGCGCACGGGACCGCGCATCGGATCGGATCAGATATCACACACCTACGATTTTGGGCCGATTTCACCCAATTATCGGCACAAAGTGCCGAAATCGGATGAAATCGTCCCAAAATCGCATAGTGTATGGGGGCCTTTAGAAATGTTACGTTTCCAGAAGTAGGATTAAATTGCATCACCGTTACTTGAATATAGTCAGTAGTGTAGCTATAAATACCCTTCTGAGTGATATCTTTTAAAAAATTGTGGAGTGTGCACAGTCAATAGCATCATAGACTTGCGCTCCTGTGGGTCATTAACAATGCCCTCCATCATCCTGCATGTACAGGCTACAATGTGGACTAAATGAATGTGAATGCCTCATTGTTTTACACATTGTGGAGCAAAGGTGGATTGAATGTGCTTGTTCCAATATGGCTTACGCAGAAATAAATGCTAACATTTGCCTTTAATCAGACTGTTCCATTCTTAGCTGCTGGGCAGCCTCTTTCCACTGGTTCCTAGCTGTCATCATTAGTGTACAGTTACAAAAGCCCCATCCTACAGTAGGTATAGAAAGTGCATATGAAACATGCTACATGGCTAGCTCACAATTCAGTCTACACACCCTTTCTGAACTCAGTCTGTGTAAGTTCAACCTGTTATAAACCGGTTGCGTACCGGTAGTTGCCAGCAGAGATGCCACTGAATTATATACACAGTGGCGTATCTATAATGTGTGCATGGAATGCGGTGTACATGAGTCCCTGAATCCAGAGGGGCCCACGGAGCACAGTGCACTTGTTTACCTCAATATCCTTATCTTTCTGGAGTCCCGTTTTAGCCGTGCTTCAAAATCACTTGGAAAATGTTGTGGTGGCGGTTCCCAGATCTTTGCATATGCGCAGTAGGGAAATCACCTGCGCACGAAAATCTGTCACAGTGATTTCTCATTGCAAGGAACAGCTCATATAAGTATAAGCTGTAATAAACGCCAGTATGCATCCAATAAGATGTATTACATAATGTACGTGATACGTCCTGCCCTCTGAGTTAGAAATTAATATTTGGCCCTTACTTTCAAATGTAAGGATATTAAATTGTACCTGATGCCCCTTATTAATGTTTGCAGAAACTGGTCCTCTGCCTTTGTATTGACACCATACTCCACAGGGACTTCCAATTTGCTTAGATTTCATAGTAGGGGGTGCATTATCCCATAGGTTATATTATTGATTTCAAACAAACTATGTTTTTTGAAGCACGTAATAAATAATTCAAAAGGTGGACAGCAAGGACAGAAGCTCAGGTCACAAACAGGATGACACAATCTTACACTCGAAAAAACAGGCTACAGTAAGTGGTAGTTTAGGCAGGATCCTACTGCTGCTGCTGCTATTGCTACTATGATGTTGCAATGTGTCTATAGACAGCAAGCAATGTGATTCTACAATGGACATGTCATTTCCATTTACTGTTATTTTAGCTGGACAAATGCATATTGAAGACTTTGTTTACAGATTTTATGTAATAAAATTGTCATAGTGTTTTGCAAATGTTGTGATATATTTACAAAGCAACAGCTTTTGCAATCCAAGGCTTTTTTGCTTGTTTGGAGCTAAAATTTGAATGTGGCACTAACATCTAGTGTAAATCATGCAGGACTTTGTAGATATAGCCCATAGCTTTATACCCGCCTAACATTGGCAGGTATTCAATGCGGCCGGCAAGGGGGTTAAACCCCTGTGCCGGCCGCTTGACCTATTCAACGTTCTGGGGAAATCCTCGCAGTCACAGGACGGCGAGAATTCCCCAAAACAGCGAGACCCGCGTCTAATGCAGAAAACTCGCTGTATTTAGCCACGAGTCTCGCTGCTTCTGGAGCCACATACGCCAATTCCCCCTCGCTCAAAAAATGGAGCGAGGGGAAATTGGCGTATGAGGGGGGGTGCATTGAATACTGACAGGGTGAGTGGTGACAGTGAGCAGGAAGCTCTGCTCGCTGTCACCGCTCGCCCACAGCAATGAATACCTGCCATTGTCTTGAAGGTAATAAACCCTTTGCGTGCCAACATCTCTGTGCAAGAAGGTCAAAATATCCATTGAAAATGCCAGCGTCGCTCACATTTGTTATATAAATTCACATCAAAATTTTGATGTAAAAAATAAAAAAGATTATACAGTATTTCCTATATAAGGTACACATTAAAGGTCATTATGATGAATGAAAATGCTTGTTTGCCAATTTTCATACCAATTTTGACAAATTCACTTGGACAAAATGCGGCACCCTTCCAAAAAAGGGGTGCACAAATTTCTAGTTACATCTTTGCTACTGCCATGATTGCGAGATGTTTAGTATCATACGGCATTAGATTGCGAGATCCGTAGTATCTTACAGCATCATTGCTTGGGAATTCCAAGAAGTCCTTCTTGTTTTCCCATAATAAAGAAACAATGAAAGGCTATTTAGCTTTTCAAATACATAATAAATAAGTAATTGGTATAATTATTAAATATAATGAGCATATACTGAGATTAAAAAGCTAACATTGCAGTTAAGAGCTGATTGGTTGATCCTTTATCTATGTCAACTGTATCCCTCTCCAAGGCTTAGCACACTGGGAAAATGTTGTTGTACCTAATGTTTTCTGTTTCATTTTCCTCTAGTTCACCTGTACAAGTGCGCTGCTCAGAGAGAAAGCTGCGGTCTGTGCCTGAAAGCCGATCAGAAGTTTGAGTGTGGTTGGTGCAGTGGGGAAGGACATTGTACTTTGCACCATCACTGTGCCTCCTCCCATAACCAGTGGCTGGACTGGTCCAGCAGGAATGTCAAGTGCACCAACCCACGTATTAATGAGGTATGGCGACCTCATGGTGTCCACGCTAGAGTATGTGTAATGGGCAGAGGAAACATATAGAAAGTGTGGGCTTTGTACACAGTTGTGAGTCACACGGTGGAACCTTGACCTTATAATCATCTCTATTTCCTTAATCTTTCCCATCTGTCTCATTTCATGATTATCTTCCTAAATACCTCTCTTCCTGTCCTGTGCTCCTGCCTCTCTAGCTACTAGCTGTTTAACGTCAGTCTCACACACAGTATATCCACAGGCTCACAGCCGTTAATTAAATAAAAGTGTGAGTGAAGCGCATGCAGGGAATCGATACTCTCAGGAAGAACATTTTCTTTCCATGCCAGGGAGGGCTAGGGACACTTAGGTCAAGATGAGGGGGGCAGACGATCTCCTGAAATGTCAATCAATAACCTTTCACATTTAAATAAACCTAAGGCTCTTGGGTCCTCTTATGTGACTTTCAATGTATACCGTTTTCTCAGTAACATATATGTATAGCTGATACTATTAAGAAACACGGTACTCTTTACTTAGTACGGCGCCCGTCGCGGGCATCGCGGGTACATTTATGTATGGCCGCGACGCGACCGACGCGATGCCCGCGATTTCCCATTGAAATCAATGTAAAACATGAAAATCGTGTCGGTCGCGTCGCGGCCGGCCATAAACGTACCCGCGATGCCCGCGACGCGATGCTCCCGATTTCCCATAGGAAGCAATGTTAAAAGCCGCGATGGACCCGATTTTAGTGTTAAATGCCTCAATCCACCCGATTTGGCCATAGGAATCAATGTTAAATGGGCCACAGAGCCCATTAACCCTTAAATGTCCCCCCAAATTTTTAACGCCACCCCACGATCCACGCCAACCCGAAGCGTGGCGAGCGCAGCGAGCCCGCGAGGGGCGGCGGTACGCGTCCTCCGACCTTTTCATGCCCTACTATCCACGTCGGCGTGGTGTGAGAATAGAATAGTGTGGCGAGCGCAGCGAGCCACCGAGCCCGAAGCGTGGCGAGCGCAGCGAGCCCCGCGAGGGGACGCGGATACCTTCACAGTTATACGCGTCCCCTCGCGGGCTTCACAGGTGTCCGTGGCGACCCGGACACCTGTGAAGCCCGCGAGGGGACGCGTCTACCTGTGAAGGTATCCGCGTCCCCTCGCGGGGCTCGCTGCGCTCGCCACGCTTCGGGCTCGGTGGCTCGCTGCGCTCGCCACACTATTCTATTCTCACACCACGCCGACGTGGATAGTAGGGCATGAAAAGGTCGGAGGACGCGTACCGCCGCCCCTCGCGGGCTCGCTGCGCTCGCCACGCTTCGGGTTGGCGTGGATCGTGGGGTGGCGTCAAAAATTGGGGGGGACATTTAAGGGTTAATTGGGCCTAATTCAGGGTTAATATGGCCAAATCGGGTCAATTGAGCCATTTAACAGTGAAATCGCGGTCAATCAGCTTTTTTAACATTGTTCCCTATGGGAAAATCGCGGTGATCGCGGGCATCGCGACCATCCAATTTTACCCGCGATGCCCGCGATGACCGCGATCACCGCGATTTTTACCCGCGATGACCACGATTTTGATCGTTGGCGCCCTTCTAGGTAAAGAGTACCAGAAACACTTCTGTTTCTGACTCATATGTTTGTTAAAACAACAATTAAGCGATAATATAACATGTTAAGGGAAATGTAATAGGGTTTATAAATATATATACTTATAGGATTCATTTTTTTATTATGGAAACCAACCAATATACTGTAACAACTGTAAAACTTGTATTTTTGCAAACTTGAATCTTATTGGTTCCCCCCCCCCCCCCATTGTGGTGTTAGAAATTTATTTTGTTCTTAACACCTCATCTGTCACCACTATGAAGTAAGCATGGAAGTCACTCGCCTGATTCAGAGGAAGGAATAGATCGATAAAGGTTGCAAACAAAAGCAATTTGCTCCTGGAACAAACCATATTGTCACTGCATGTATTTAATTTATTTTTTTGCATGCAGAGACAATACAGACTGCTTTTGCATGTAGTGAACAACTACAAGGCATCTATATTTTGACACTGAACACAATACTTAATCTTCAAATCTGGACTATTAAAATCTGCCCACAAGTTCAAATTGCTCCTTTTTTATCAACTCCTCTTTTTGAAGATGGGTTCACAACATTTTTGTGACTGTACTTGACCAAAATGAACTACAGTATCAGTCAATATTTGCTCATCTGCACTCAGGGGGTGGGGTGTGTGTGTGTTTGTGAGGGGGGCTGATGTTATCAAGCCCCACCCTCATTACAGAAAATGCCTTGATTCTCAGGTCTATGAGAAGGGGCAGAGCTAAAATAATGCAATTTGCATAATTTTGGTCCCTCCTTAAAGAGCCAGCAGAGAAGGGGGATGCTGTGGAATGCGGGAGGCTTGCCCACCTTTCTGGAGGCCGGGAGGGCCACAGGGATTTTTGGGTAGGCAATTATGTATCAGTCATGATATTTTTTTATTAATTTGGTGCAAATAGTTCTTGTGTAGAGTGCTAAAAAAATAGACTATATATTTTTTTTTTGGGGAGTCCAATGGAGTCATTTTATTCCTGGCTGTTTTTGTCTTCACTATCTTGATGCCATTTCTCATGTGCATAACACCTATTCTGCTAATATCCTTCCTGTGAAAAAATAATAGCGTTCCATTTTCTTTAAGCCTTTTTAATTCTAATGATGTCTGGTATTAACTTTAATTCCACTTTATCTCTTTTACTGATGATGGCATCGTTATATATATAAAGTGGAACAGTGGGGAGTACAGCGTGAATAGAACTTGGAATTCATTCAGTGACAAAGGAGTTTATGGACCAAAATGTGTCATTTATCTTAAGTGCTTGATTAATTGCTCTAGAGAAAGTAAACCGTGCAGTTAGTGAGTAGAAATATTCTAGTGCAAATCATGTTGTTCAAAGACTGGGCTGGCTGCATCATGGAATAGTTGAGCAGCCTTGGTGCAAAAGGTGAGAGGCTTTCTTTTGCTCATTCACTAAGGTGTCATTTGCTCAACCTTGCTGCCCCCCTTAACACTCTTCTCCTATACATGAGTTTCTCTGCTGGCGCATAGCTTAAGTTCACATGTTGCATAGAGTATAGTTCTAGAGGAAGCCAATAGAGAGCATGAGGGCTATGGCAAGAATTGCAATCCTTTGTCTAGGTCAGGCTCCCATGGTTGCAAAGTCCCTGTGTGTCTGTGAGCGGTGCTAATAACGACAGAATATCCTGTTGGAGCCTTTATTCTGTGTCACATCCAATGCCAAAGGTCAGCCAGACGCTGGCTAGGGAAATACAGACCCTCAGACAGGCATCGGGGAGCAGATGTGCCCATTGAGAAATCGATTTTCAGGGGAGAGGAAGAGAAGGAGGGGTTGGTCTAACTTGAATGCTCCAGCCTACGGGATGCCCAGACAACTGTGGTGCCTAGTGGAGCATAACGGATGGTTTTAAATCTGCATCCCTCTCCGCCCAGTGTTTCCAGCCGAATCTTAACTTTTATCGAGTTGGTGTGGTCGTCCAGGAAACATAAGTGTCAGAGCTGCTTTTGGGATGGACGCAATTAATCACACTTAGCTGTGATATCACTAAAGATCATCCATTGTGCTCCTGCTCATTCTGACTGCCCCTATTGTTACTTATAACCTATTCACTGCTGAAGCACCTGCAAGTCTCCTCTTTTCTGCTTTATTTTTCTGTAAGTAAATCTCCCTCCTTGACACATCTTGCAATTTATCACACTAAGCAACAGACTTGTACATCTCACCTGAAATGGGAATGAAAGCAGGGATTCACACATACATTCTCACAAACTGTTTGTGTAGTGCATCATATAATACAAAACAGTATATATATATATATATATATATATATATATATGTATATACGCAAAGATGATGAGTGTGAGGAACCATACACACACACATATTTATACACAGCTATACATGCAATGTACATGGTTCTATTACCATAACATGCCCTGCACACAGTCGCTGAAGGCTGTTCTGTCAGAATGAATAATCGGGTCCCTCTCTCTTGTAACAATTAGGCTGTAAATGTGCTCACTGCTAGGCGGAAAGTCTCTGGCTCTTGCAGAGAGAGACTCCATCACAGAGAGCTTATGGCTCCTTCTCTAATTTCTGCTGCGCAAAACCGTGGGTGACCCCTTGTGAACCACTTGCATATAAATCATCTGTTTGCACCAAGTGTTTCTGAGATTTTGTCAGCTATAGGCGCTAAGATTGATTTGATGACAATCGTGTGCTGAGGCGGATTTGTGAGTGCAACAGTGTGTGCATATTTATGTGTAAATAAATGTGTTTTGTACTTACCGTATATACTCGAGTATAAGTCGACCCGAATATAAGCCGAGGCACCTAATTTTACAACAAAAAAACTGGGAAAACTTATTGACTCAAGTGGGACCCTCACTCGAGTATAAGCCTACTTTTTTTAGAACATTTTTTATGCTGAAAAAGCCCCCCTCGGCTTTTTCAGCATAAAAAATGTTCTAAAAAAAGTAGGCTTATACTCGAGTATATATGGTATGTACAGTAGAATATGTTAGTCCACCCATTCAAATACACTTTACACAACAACTTTAAGCTCCAAATACATGTTTGTAGTAATAGTGGCAATCAGGGACTTGTATTGTTTAACATTTTTATTTCAAGGTGCACAATGGTGACACCATTGAGGAGTGCCGCAGGGCCGTCTTAACAGCAGTGTGGGCCCCTGGGCAAAGCAATGCACTGGGGCCCTTACCCATTCTCCCCTCCTAGGTGCTATCAGCAGCAGCTTTAATGTCCCACGGGTGGCAGGGGCTGCTCTATCTTCCATTCAACATGTGGGACCTGGAGCAGTAACTTCTGCTAATTACTCTTTACTGCACAGGTGGTGGGAGGGTGAACACTATTGTGTGGAAGGGGGCACTGAGCTGAATGAAGGGTCTCTTGTAAATTACTTCCAAGGAGGTAGGGGGTGTTTTATACGCAGGTGAGGGTTGGATAATGGAGTGGGCTTAATATTTGTCATTTTCCGGTGGAAGGGCAGCTTGTTTGACTGCAGATATCGTCATTATCTGGAAATAGATTTCTTAGCGTCAATAGTATAAAAACCTAGTCCCAAGTTCCAGGAGGTGCTGGGGACTTGGGGATCAGAGATCAGGAGCCAGAGCAATCCATTGACAAAAATATAAAACTGTACACCAGACGTTTGGAGCTGGAGCAGGGACCGGCTGCTGGAAGGCTGATATCTCTGGTTCTGGGCATGATAGAGACAAGCCGCTAGTGTCGACAGAAAAGGGAGAGTCCCAGCTTTTCGAATATACTCAGAAAAACTCTAAGTCAGAGAGAACCTGAGAAATATGACTGAGAATTACAATTAACAGGTCGGATGTGGACTGCTGCTTTGAAGTTGGATATCTCCAGTTCCCCAGGGCCGTTTTTCAAAATTCTGGTATCCCTGGATAAAGGGGATCCTCAGCTATCAGCATGGGGCCCTTATACACCTGGGGCCCATGGGAAAGTGCCTATTAAGCCCATATGAAAAGACGGCCCTGGAGTTCCACTTATCAAGTACTTGTGTACGTATACACATATACAGTATAAACATATATCTAAGAGGTGAGGCAGCGGACGGGAGTGCCGGACACACACACATAGAGTATATAAATATATTACTCATGGACGGGAGTGCCGAACACACATAGAGTATATAAATATATTACTCATGGAAAACGCACACTTTCTAGCATGAGGTGTAGTGTACCATTCAATCGCCTCACTGACCAGTACAAAAACCATCCGTGACAGATAGGACTAGCACTTCCATATTTAAATCAATAAACACAGTTTTAATTATTTCCAAAAGCTCATAGCTACAGATCAGCAATACTTAACAATAGATAGGCAGAAGCTGAAAACAGCAACAGGATTATTAATTCCAGAAATGCCCAGATGGGCCTTTTTAGTATTTCAGCCATTTTGGTGTTTCGGTACTAACACTGGATTGGTATGTTGCTGTTTTCAGCTGATGCCTATGTATTGTTAAGTATTGCTGACATGTAACTATGAGCTTTTGGATATGATTAAAATGGTCTTTATTGATTTACAGTATATATGGGAGTGTTAGTCCTATCTGTCACGGATGGATTTAGTACCGGTCAGTGATGAGATAAATATATATATATATATATATATATATATATATATATGCATTTATGCATGTGGAATTATGTGTTTATATAAATAGGCATGGTTATCCAAGTTTCAGCGTGTGTGGTTGTGTGTATACTTTAGTGGTGTATGTGGTTTTTATCCTGCATCTCTCCAGCTGTAATTAATAAAACTCATTCTGTCCCAGCCGGGGGCTGAGCTGTGACACAGTTACTTCCAAACTGCTCAATTAGCGTCCAAAGGAATGTAGGTCACAGAGAAACCCCGGTCTTTTCTGCTCCTACAAAAATCAACCACTTGCCTGGAGCTTTATGCATTATATATAGTATGTGAGAGTGGACTGTGTTATTGTTGCCATGCTATCCTTGCCTATAATGCATTGCGTGGGCTGCTGTTAGTTTATGCTTGGGCAGGTACTAGATGCGCCTAAGCAATGTATTTGACAACTGTTATACATGGGACGGTTTTAAGTAGCAACAAATACAGTATATGTGAAATTGACTGTATAGTCTGATTCAGCCAGTCCTTTCTACATTGTGTAGCCAACAGAAAGCAGAGGTTGTTATCTGGTGAATATTCCTCTCAGTCACTGGGGCCATGTGTACAAGTTGCTGCAGGGCAATGGCTCTCTAGATCCAAGATGAGCTGTCACATAGAGTAATATGCCCTCCCGCAGCCTCTACCTCTCATGTTTACCTCATCATGCTTTGTGGATACAACTGTGAGTCCCACTGCAGTCGATAGGACTAGAGGTGTCCTTGCGCTAGTGATTGAAGCACTCTTCTAATAATTGTGATAGATTGGCAGTGAGAAAAGGGCTCAGTCTTTCCAATCTTGTGTTTTTCACTCATGTTGTCTACAGTCCATTGAAATGTGTTCATGCCTTGAATAAAATAAGCCTACTAGTTACTGTTGGTAGCCAAATGAGACCTGTTAGTGGCGCTTACACTCTAATTGCCTGTACTGTCTCAATTCAATTACTGTATTACTTGGATTAAGCAGTAAAAGCATTTAGTAATGTAATACATACATATGTAAATAACAATGCACGTGATAAATAAGACTTGATGTACCTTAGGGTAAAGAAACTGCAAGGGATGTGACTATCAGAATATTTATCTACTTTTTGCTTCTTTCTAGATTGTCACTGTATCTGGACCCCCTGAAGGAGGGACCCGAGTCACTATACTGGGAGTGAACCTAGGCCTGGACTTCTCTGAGATTGCCCACAGTGTAGTTGTGGCTGGAGTGCAGTGCACACCTGTGGAGGAAGAATACATCATTGCAGAACAGTGAGACTCCCTCTTATACCAAGTCTTATTTTACTCCTGCTTAGTACACTCTATAAATAGGTGCTTATAAAGCTTAACTTTTTATTGGACTGGATGATCAGGACAGTTTATAAAGAAATAACAAACTACACATTGAAATCAGAACATCTAAGGCCATATTTAGAGTCATATTTGTTTAAATGTTATCATTAACCTTAAAGTCTACTGAGTCATCCCTTTGAGGAGATCCCTAAAGAAGTATATATACTCAGGATCCCCAAAGTTTGAATGTTCCACTCAGTTCAGACATTTTCTGTAGATATTGGTTCTGTTTTTTTGGGGGGACTTGGTCCTTCGCGCCTACTCTGGCTGCCTACAGATTATCACTGAGGGTGACCGTTAGTGATTTTCTGTAGATAGCCTATCCTATTTTTTTTCTGCAAATGATGTGTATACTGTTACTGTATTAAGCAGTAAAAGGAGTGGATAAGTGGAGCAGTTGCCCGTAGCATCCAATCAGCTTTGAGGAAGCATCTTCCTAGTACATTCTTTAAAGTAATAGGTAGATACAATTTTTTTGCTATAGGTAATTCCTCCACTGGTACACTTCCACGCTCGTTTCATTGCTTGATACATTAACTCCGTAGTCTGCACTCAATCTTACCTGAGAATTGGATGGCTCTGGCAATCAGATAGAACCAGGTACTGTAAACTGAAGATTGAGAGATTTGTTTATTGTACTAATAAAAAGCCAGTGATAAATGGGAAAACAGAGCGGAAAGCCGAGACTGTAAAGCCTCTTAGTGGTACTGTGGGTACCATGGCTATGTCTGCCATGGTGGGTCTACTCAACTACTTTTAAGCTACTGTAAGTCTCGATGTGCATGATTTAAATATATTTGATATGCAGATTTGTAGACATGGGGTACCGGAAAATGGAAATAGCACTATATGGTCAACCTTAGATTTATTTTGCCTAGGTTAGGAGTTCCCAATCTCTTTTGAATAACGGCACCCTAGTGCATCGTCATTCATTAATGGCCCCCAAAAGGGTCAGTTAAGTTGCATTTGCTTCTGTTTATACACATATGTTATGATTGGCAGCCACCAGCACTGGTTTTGTCCATAAATAATTAACCATACATAATTCGCATTGGTCCTGGATCACCAACCCATGGCACCCCTGCAAGTGTCCCGAGGCACCCCAGGGAGCCACAGCACACAGTTTGGGAACCACTGACCTAGGTAATGTTTCTCTTACTGTACACAGCAGTTTAAATGGAATTTATTTAGCATCTGCTGACAGATACTTTATTAGACGAGACCATGTATCTTATTCAGTAGATAGCATTGTGAGAGACTGCATGCTGAACATAGATGGAAGTGGGGGACGTCCAAAAACAGAATAATAACAACTAGAAGCCCACAATTAAAACAGAAATCACGTGTATAACAGCTCTGTTGTATACTGTAACAATCAGCTATTCTTTTCAACGCATTGATTAAAGAAACCTGAGAACATCTTTCAAAAATTAGTTATTATGACATGGCATTAGTCTATTCCTGCTACAGATTTTTTTAGCATGATACATTCAGAAAACATTAAAGCATTTCATCCCTGCACCTGTCTCTCTACACAGTGTGAAAAGTCTGTCCCCCCGCATGGCACTCACACATAGAAAGGCACAGCCGGGACGGGCATACAGGTGCAGGCGTCAGGATGATGGAATACACCCCCCCCTCTTTTGTGTTAGTACACAATTGGGGATCACACAGCATATTTTCTCATCTGTCATGGGTGGCAGAGCCTGACTCAGTCCATCTGGGTTCCGAAGCACCTCCAAATCCAGGCACAGAGACTGTTTCCCTTAGAGACCGAAGCTCTAAGTTTGCAGCTCTTTCAGTAAGGCTTTCCAGATGCACTGCAGTGTGAAATGACAGAAGGGTTAAGGTTTTGTTATTTTTATTGGTGCGAATCAAGGAGTGTCCATCTGGCAAGCTGAGCTTAATGCAGATCTCTTGAGGGTTCTAATAGGGAAAAAGACAATCAGCTGGAGGGAAGCGGAGAAGGGTGAAGGGGAACATTGTGCGACATGCGTTAGGTAGAACACAGTGAAACAGGGCAAAACTATAAGGAACTTCATAAAGAAAGAGAGTCGCTGGCAAAGTCATGTGGGCGTAAGGAAGAAAGAAAGGCAAAGGACTAAACAGTGAAAAGTATAATTGCTACAGTATTCAGTGAATAAGCACAGATTAGAAAGCTGTAGGCGGTCTGATAGGGGATAATGGAAAGTGGTTCTAGGAATTAGTAGAAACAATAGTGTTTAGTGACAAAAGACACAGTGATTGAGCAGGCTGTGCAGCCAGAAATATTCTATATTTATGGTTTCTGATTAAAATGTTGATAAAGCAAGATATAGGGGTATATTCAATGCTTTTTGCAAGCTGTGGCAGCGAGCAGTACTTACTGCCACAGCTCGCACGGTCAATATTCAACTGACCCCTCTGCACATGCCACTTCCCCCTCGCTGGGTTTTTACAGCGATGTGCAAATGGCGTGAGCGACTGCCAAAACAGTGAAACTTGCGGCTAAATGCGAACCTTGTTGTTTGGGAGAATCCTCGCCCTCATCTGACAACAAGGGTTCCCCCAGAGCATTGAATACGGTGAGCAGCCGGCGCGGGGGTTAAATGGGCAAAGGTCCCTCGTTTTCGTTGATCCCCGCCATTTAACCCCCCCATTGGCCGCATTGAAGACTGACCATAGTACTAACACATAGGTGGTGGAGAGCACAGCGGACCACAGAGCTAGCAGTTTGTTGTGGCAAGACTGAGGGAAATAAGTGAGGGCATAATGAAAGTCAGAGGAAATGCATTTATTACTACTTGCGCCATGGGACAGTATGTAACAGACGGTAGTATGGTGCAAGATGAGCCAGAGTGAGAGCATGCCATATGGTTTCAGCTGGCCACAATGGCTCTTAAATGTATTTTGCGGACTCCCAACGTCTCCATCTTTTGTTAACTTTTGGTATATAAATACAATGGTCACTGTGATGTCACTTCAAGAGGATATAGAGCTAATGAAGTAGTATCAGTATATATTGACTCTCTTTGCATTGTTTCAGAATTGTGTGTGAAATGGGTCCGGCGTCTGCCACATCAAGCTCCGGCCCAGTGCTCCTCTGCATTGGCGAGTGTAAACCAGAGTTCATGGCTCGGTCCCTGCAGCAGTACAGCTTTGTGGTAAGTAACCCGTCCCACAGTGTTTTGGCATATTTATAGGGCTCAATTCAATTAGGCAGGACTACGACTAAGTGCATGTTATTGAGCACTGAGAGGAGCGAAAGATTCATTCCTGGATCTGGGGCCTACAGAGTAATATATTCATAGCAACAGCATCTCTGATTTTGATATAGCTCATATTCATGTCTCCAGCACTAATTGTGAGAACTGTCCAGAGACATCTTAAAGATCCAGCAATGGTTTCTTCACCGGATTGGTCAATTTTATGTTGTTCCCAGTGGCCCATTCCTGTTGCCTGTAATTTACTTTGTTAGCACAAACCTAATAGCAATGATGGAGGCAGCAGCTCTCTTCTCTAATCTACCACACTCTGTCTTCCCTAGCAGCAAATTATAGGTTTGCTCAAGATCATGATAAAATGACACATTCCTTCTGAAAAATCAATGCTAAGCTTTCTGCAGCTCTACTGCACAAGGCTCCCCTTAATCATGCAACAAGCCATAACTGTCGCTCTGTGCTTTATGATGTCATTTAACAAAAGTGTCCCGGGAAGGACAGATAGGCAAAACGAGGAACCTAAAACTAGTTAATTCTAATAATGACGACAGATAAGGGAACCACTTCATATAAATGTGTCTTTCTTTCCCTTGCTAATTAATAAAGTTTTATTGCCAAATAACCTGGAACACTCTCAGGGCACTACGCTTCTCTCACTCACTGACCTTGTCACTCAGCAACAGCTTACACTTCTACACTGCAGGTGTCCAGCCTTGTCACATTCATGTAGTCCCACGAAATAAGAAATTGCTAAAGAAATATCCAGCTGCTAAACACCCTTGCAAAAAAAAAAAAAAATACATTTTTTAGTTACATTTTTTAAACTGCAATATATGCTTGCTCTCTCTCTCTCTCTATCTCTCTATCTCTCCTCCCCCCTCTCTGCTTCTCCTCTGTGTTGTGTATGATCACAAATTTAACTGATCTATTATTAATAATTTTATCATCCTTTATTTGTATGGCGCCACAAGGGATCCACAGCGCCCACTGGAATAAGTTTCAGCATGGCAGAAAACTGCAGTAATTGGTGCCATACACGGTACAATTTCCGCTTTGTGATGAGATGCGCGCTCCCGCAGGCATCCCATCACACAGCACAAAAAGTATGTGCTGCACGTAATTTTTGAACTAGATTGCATCGCATCTAGTTCAAAACGCACGGTGCTTTAACCCATCATATGTGTTTTGAACTAAATGCGATGCAATCTAGATCAAAACGCACGGTGCCTATCGCACCGTATATGGGCACCTTTCGGGAAGGAAAATATTTTGTATTTTGTAAATACTGTAGATACCTGCTGCCTACTTTGCAATCTGATCCTGCATCCGAGGACTACAGATAAAATATTGGGTGCAAAGAAATAACAGTGATCTGTATCATGTATATATTTACTATGCTGACTAATACAGCTACCCCTACAATGGAAAACTGGATTTTCACTCTACTAATAAAATACAATAATAATAATAATAATAAATGGGAGTGCTCATACAGTACTGCATGTTTGAATGCAGTAAAACTATTTATTCATGAATCATCCTTATTAAAACATATTCAGAAAATAAAACAACCTCAGGTAGAAAGGTGGACAAAATATCAATAGGGCATGACCTAAAATAATTCAATATTGCACAAATCCGGCTACAAATAATTCCAATGTAATATAAATGGAATCGCAGAGTTGAGGTTCGGCAGGTCATTAAAACATGTTTTGGCATCAAACCGGTTGGTAACCAGTTCATTCACAGCTATAAACTGCGTGATTTAAATATAATAATGCGTGGCAGCTTGCTGGTCCAAATGCAAATATAGTGATGTTCCAATGCTGTCAAATTACTGTAATGAATTATGGTCCTGACAGTCTTTACCTCTATCAGAGGATATCGGGTGGTTCTTACCAATCGCTGTGTACTTTTTCTTTTGCTGCATACAAGTGGCTGCTGGTGCAGAGACCCAAGGCAGAGAGAACACTGCTCCTCATTTGTGGCACTTGTAGCTGCTCATGCTGCCTCAATGAGCCAGGGGATGCTGCCAGATACATGGTCCACTACTTTTCGAGGCCATGTATACACAAACTGGAAGCACGATTTATTATTATTATTATTATTATTATTATTATGCCTCTGAGGACACATCTTTGGATCATCAGAATGTTGTGTAAATATCAGACATCTGAACAACTCTCATGTTGCTCAGGATGGCCATGCACTTCATGCTTCTTAGGACAGTGAAGCTACAGCTAAAGCTGTGTACACACGGAGCAATATGATCGCTGGCAATCATATTGCTCCGTGTCCCGTTTTCATCAGTGACCAGAGATGGTTGCTGATGAAAATGTCACACTGCCGGGAGAAGAGGCAGGGGAAGTCGCTGGCCGGAGGAGCATGCTCCTCCGACCATTAGGGGGCTGAAAACAATTTATTGCCGGTGCTCACTCCAATCGCTGGCAATATGGTCGCTCAGCGATTTATGTTCTGCATCTGCACAGGGCAGATCCTTCACATAAACATTAAGTCCTCGCGTAGGTGCTGTACATTGGTTTAGTAGCAGTGAATTCTCTTAGTAGGGTTTCAAAATACTACCTTCCTATTAGCTCCCTACACAAATCTTCAACCTCTGGCAAACATTTGCGACACCCAATGCAGCTATATATGAGTATGAGTATTGGTAATGATGAGCTAATCCGATATGTGTTCACATTGGTGTTAAAGCGTTCTTATGGCCTTAGATTGAGATTTAGGGATTAGGTAACAGTTAGCAGTGCTGTCTTGTGGTGCTGAGGACACTCTTCACTTCCAACCTGTGGTAGGTTCAACCTGTGTTAGTTTCATCCCACAGTGATCTGTAATTCTAAACATTAACCTCCGATGGGACAGGGACTGAATGATTCAGTGGTCCCTGGAAAACACTGTGTAAATAATAATGGTAAAAGCACTTTGCGTTTAGTGTTGCTTAAAAGTGAGTTATGGTACTTGGAGCATATCTTGATTGCGGTTTTTACTTTTTAAAAATAGCAAGCCTGATACACTTTTAGGGCTGCATTGGACGGCCCTCTAACCTTCAAAGGGGCCACACCTGATCTTATTCTCATCAACAAGTTAATTTAATATATATAAGCAAAGAGACACCTAACTATAATATAGCAACAGACCATTCAAACTTGTTTTACAAGCTATAATCATGGCAAAGCAGGAGGCCACTGTGAGTTGTAAGTAAAGCCTTGGCCCTGGGCCTTCTGTATCTCCTCATCACCCCTACAATAATCATAGGAACAAAATTATGTATTTTGGTTCAAATACCTTCATAGAAGTCCTTACTTACTGCAGATACAGTATAATGTGACCTTGACTGCTGCGCTCTCATCTTGCCCTCTTAACCCCACAATATCATTGTAAAGTGATTCTATTGAATGTGCCTTAAAAGAATAAAAATACATTTTATCTCAATAAGTCAGCTGGCACATTGTGTATTGCAAAGTAATGCCTGGATAAAGGTCAATTGCTAGAGGTGGTAAGGTCGTGGAATTAAGGTTGCTCAGCTGCATCCTCTATTCCCAGTACATACAGTAGCTGATAAAATTGATCTTTGGCCGTGGTCCAGCTGTAAGAGTATCCCAATGCAACATATCTGCTACATGTAAGCCGCACTCAGAGACATCCTACTCTCCCAGGAAAATGTGTATCTGCCAGCCAGATAATAGATTCAACTGCTGCCTATCTGGACCCGCAAGTCACAATCCCACTCATTATTTCTGATTTATGGGATTCTGGACCCAGTAACAACCTTCCTGAGACCTAAGTGTATATCTCTATCTCTCCTTACCACCGAACACCACAACATACCCCTATATTTCCTCATTTACTTTTGCCGTCTTTGCTTTGCATCAGAGACATAATCATTTTTTCCAACTATTGTCTGCTCGCTGCAGGTCTCTGCTGTGGGCTAGCAGACAGCGTCTTCGCATAAAGTAATTAGCAAGATATGAAACAATCTACTGGTCAGTGTGCGTCTAGCAATGCATTCATATCAGCCTGTTATTTATCTCTGCCCTTGGATTACACCTATTAAGTTGTCTGTGAATCTGTTACCTAATCAAATTCCATTTATTTATTGGCTGTATTTACTTACTTTGTTCGATTCTGGCCACAACTTTCTTATACAGTAGATTTTCTGCCAGAGCCGCAAACAGCATTAAAGCATTTCCATGTCATCAAATGCAATCAAATGGATGGTACTTTCAGAAGCTCTTGGCTCCATTCAGTAGATTTGGGAGCGCTGTGCATGACAGCTTAGCGCAGTAAGAATTTCTTGTATGTGTCAGTATTAAGTGCACTTCACTCTCTCAATTACCTAATTTGTTTCATTCCCAGAATCCAACTGTATCCTATCTTTCTCCCAGCCGTGGCCCTGAATCTGGGGGGACCATGATAACTATCACTGGCCACAACCTTGGAGCTGGAAGCACTGTCTCAATTCTGCTTGGAAACCAGACTTGTGAATTTTATGGGTGAGTACAAATGAATCATATAGCGGTATTTATCACAATCTGGAGAGAGATAGAATGGAGAAAGATAATGTACTAACTGATCATCTTGTGATTATTTGTATGAAAAATGACAGGAGCTGTTTGGCTAGTGCAATGTGGGTTGCTTCATTGGAATCTGTTAGAAGGGTGGATATTTCAAATGTTCTCCATTTTTTTGGAATATCAATACAGATTGCAAGTATGGCTAATTTTTATAGCATACTGTATCTACAGTATGCCTTGTTGTCAAAATATCTCTAGTTCTGGTAAATTTTTACATTTGTAATTGTATTATCATATGGCTCTGTATTAGAAAGGCAATCCAATATTTGATTTAAAGTAAGTTAAAAGTTGTAAGTGCTTTAGTTTTGACTATATTTATTAGTACAGTACTACATCTTTACAACACTACTCTCGCTAACCAACAGGTACTAGATCCGCTTTTTGTAGTGCAAATTGCCTAGGAAGAGCTGGGTGACGAGCAGCATAGTGTAATGGGTAGCTGGGTACACACTGGGTGACAAGCAGCCAGGTTGAACAAATTATGTTGCAAACAATCATATTTGAAGGAACTTTCCCCAGTGAAAAAGTAGCATTTATTCAACAGAGAGAACAACATGTATTAATGGTCATACTTTAATAACTTATGCAAATGAAGTCTGATAACACTATCACTATAACGCTACAACTCACACAGCAAAACTAGTTGTTTTTGTTTGTGTTGTCCTCCATTTTGCTGCCCTCTTCTGGTTTGCATGTTGCCTTTCACCTCAGATATCACTTATTCCAGCAGTGTTCTATTTCCATGTAACCCTTTCTGTGGTATATATTCTTACAATACGACCATCTACGTCAGATGTTTGTGTGATCATCATGTTATATACTGTATGATGTGTTTGATGTAACCTGGCTAGGATATAGTTAATCTATTCCTTTGCCCCTGGACTGCCTGCACACTAATATCTCTCATCCATATACTAATTATACCGGGGAAGCAACGTGTCGGAGGAAAGAATAGCATTTGATACGTGTGGCCCGGCATGCTGTGCTCATTGGGCCCTACTCCCTTGTCCTATTTTGAGAACACTGTGTAGCTGGGGAGCCTGATTAGATGAAGCATTTTATAACAAGATTGGGGCTAATTACAGCTTCCCATTCTTCAGCCTGCGCACCAAGTTGTGGGTAGATTCTGCATGACGGCATAATAATAGCACGGGAAGCTAATTAACTGATCACAGGGAAGGGGCAAGATCCTGCCAGCTGTAATGTATCCTTTTTGGATTGGACTGGCAGGAGGAAGAGTTGCCTGATGGACTTCTGTATTTATAACCTGGAAGACAAGAGGAATAAAAAATGAACCTGTAGAGAACAATACCCTATGTGTCACACAAACAATGAACTGAAATGGCGCATATTAGGAATAGAAGAAGAAGGTTATAATAAGATGCAGGAAATAATTAAGTCTAAGAAAGGAAAATATGTTTTGTTCAAGATTTGAGTATTATTTGAAATATCTGTATGCTAATGATGATGCCACAGTTGAGACATGTATTAGTGCCGCAGAATACGGCCTTCTAAAGACAACATTTACTTGTATTGGCACCAAGCTTCTAATTGTATATTATAATGCAGTACACTGCACCTCTTACTGTATATTATAATGCAGTACACTGCACCTCTTACTGTATATTATAATACAGTACACTGCACCTCTTACTGTATATTATAATGCAATACACTGCACTTCTTACTCTATATTATAATACAGTACACTGCACCTCTTACTGTATATTATAATGCAGTACACTGCACCTCTTACTCTATAATATAATGCAGTACACTGCACCTCTTACTGTATATTATAATGCAGTACACTGCACCTCTTACTGTATATTATAATGCAATACACTGCACCTCTTACTGTATATTATAATGCAGTACACTGCACCTCTTACTGTATATTATAATGCAGTACACTGCACCTCTTACTGTATATTATAATACAGTACACTGCACCTCTTACTGTATATTATAATGCAGTACACTGCACCTCTTACTGTATATTATAATGCAATACACTGCACCTCTTACTGTATATTATAATGCAATACACTGCACCTCTTACTGTATATTATAATGCAATACACTGCACCTCTTACTGTATATTATAATGCAATACACTGCACCTCTTACTGTATATTATAATGCAATACACTGCACCTCTTACTGTATATTATAATACAGTACACTGCACCTCTTACTGTATATTATAATGCAATACAATGCACCTCTTACTGTATATTATAATGCAATACACTGCACCTCTTACTGTATATTATAATGCAATACACTGCACCTCTTACTGTATATTATAATGCAATACACTGCACCTCTTACTGTATATTATAATGCAGTACACTGCACCACTTACTGTATATTATAATGCAGTACACTGCACCTCTTACTGTATATTATAATGCAGTACACTGCACCTCTTACTGTATATTATAATGCACTACACTGCACCTCTTACTGTATATTATAATGCAGTACACTGCACCTCTTACTGTATATTATAATGCAATGCACTGCACCTCTTACTGTATATTATAATGCAGTACACTGCACCTCTTACTGTATATTATAATGCAGTACACTGCACCTCTTACTGTATATTATAATGCAGTACACTGCACCTCTTACTGTATATTATAATACAGTACACTGCACCTCTTACTGTATATTATAATGCAGTACACTGCACCTCTTACTGTATATTATAATGCAGTACACTGCACCTCTTACTATATATATTATAATACAGTACACTGCACCTCTTACTGTATATTATAATGCAGTACACTGCACCACTTACTGTATATTATAATGCAGTACACTGCACCTCTTACTGTATATTATAATGCAGTACACTGCACCTCTTACTGTATATTATAATGCAGTACACTGCACCTCTTACTGTATATTATAATGCAATACACTGCACCTCTTCCTGTATATTATAATGCAGTACACTGCACCTCTTCCTGTATATTATAATACAGTACACTGCACCTCTTGCTGTATATTATAATACAGTACACTGCACCTCTTACTGTATATTATAATACAGTACACTGCACCTCTTACTGTATATTATAATGCAGTTCACTGCACCTCTTACTGTATATTATAATGCAGTACACTGCACCTCTTACTGTATATTATAATGCAGTACACTGCACCTCTTACTGTATATTATAATACAGTACACTGCACCTCTTACTGTATATTATAATGCAGTACACTGCACCTCTTACTGTATATTATAATGCAGTACACTGCACCTCTTACTATATATATTATAATACAGTACACTGCACCTCTTACTGTATATTATAATGCAGTACACTGCACCACTTACTGTATATTATAATGCAGTACACTGCACCTCTTACTGTATATTATAATGCAGTACACTGCACCTCTTACTGTATATTATAATGCAGTACACTGCACCTCTTACTGTATATTATAATGCAATACACTGCACCTCTTCCTGTATATTATAATGCAGTACACTGCACCTCTTCCTGTATATTATAATACAGTACACTGCACCTCTTGCTGTATATTATAATACAGTACACTGCACCTCTTCCTGTATATTATAATACAGTACACTGCACCTCTTGCTGTATATTATAATACAGTACACTGCACCTCTTACTGTATATTATAATACAGTACACTGCACCTCTTACTGTATATTATAATGCAGTTCACTGCACCTCTTACTGTATATTATAATGCAGTACACTGCACCTCTTACTGTATATTATAATGCAGTACACTGCACCTCTTACTGTATATTATAATGCAGTACACTGCACCTCTTACTGTATATTATAATACAGTACACTGCACCTCTTACTGTATATTATAAGACATTTGACCAAGAAAGTGTCCATGTCATATTTATATCTATATTTTATAGTGTGTGTATTGTCTACAAGTGGCACAAATCACATAAAAAAGCAAATAAAAGAAGCATATTATAGAAAGAAGCAACAGTGTATTTAACAATACACGACCCATAAGAAGATAGAAGATTGGTATATGTAAGAAAGGAACAGAAAGAAGGTTGGAGGGTAACGAGTAAAACACAGCTATAGACTGTGATATACAATCTATAAGAATGGAAAGGGAGATTACCACAGTATTTGCTGATGCTCATTTCATAAAATACAGCCTGTTGGTTTAGTATCCAAACTGTGGGGAGATTTATCAAAGCTGGAAGAGAGATAAAGGGGATGATTCTCTAAGGCTCGGTAAGCAGCAAAATTGGCGCTGACATCCTGTGACATCAACCGCCCGCCACTGGTAGGCATCTGTCCGCCTGCGCTCCCATTGGAATGCCCATCGTTTACATGGGTACGCCCATAAAATGCTGGGCGTTCCCATGAGCGAGCCCCGTATCCGCTCTCATCTGCCCACGGCCCTCCCTCACACCAACGAAATGCCCAGCGAGTGTGTAGCTGAAGCCATTCGTTGCCAGGGTCTTCACATGTGCGAAATATGCACTTGCGCATACGCAGAACCACCACCGTCGGAATGAGGCAGAATTTGAGCCTTTCCAATGGATTTTTAATCACCCCCAAACAGTGGGGCAGATGTATTAAGCCTGACAAAGAGACAAAGGGCCAGATGCACTAAGCTTATTAAGTGATAAAATGGAGAGTGATAACCAGCCAGCTATTCAGCTCCTACCTGCCATGTCACAGACTATGTTTGAAAAATGTCAGGCAGGATCTGATTGGTTGGTTGTTTATCACTCTCCATTTTATCACTTTTGAAGCTTAGTGCATCTCTCCAAAAGTGGAGATAAAGTGAAACTCCCAACTGTCATTTTCAAACACACTGGCTGGTGCTTTATCTCCAGTTTATCTCTTCTCCAGGCTTAATACATCTTCCCCAATGTTTGAAGAATGTTTCTGAATTCCCTCACTATCCCTACAGCTGCTTCATGGCAAATGAGCCTTTGTGTAATCAGGCTTGCATTTCACCTCAACCATACGGAGTATCCATGTAATTACAGTACTGTGGTGTCGTCAGGAAATGTCTTGGCATTTGTGTCCATCAAACTTGGTGTTCTACAGTATCAGAAACACCCACATTAAAGTATTTCTCTAAGGTCATGTAGCTGTGCGGTCTCGCAGTCAACAGTGGCAAAGCTTGAGAAGATCTCCCATGACCTTCCCGTGCTAAATCTGGAGCTGTCAGCTGATATGAATTAGCAAGAAGTGTCAGCCCATTCCGATTAGCTTCATTGTTTTTTATTTAATCATTTCTTTAAAAGGGCTAATAGAATTGTTCACATGGCACCATTTTGCTTGGACTGTGTATGAGCGCAATCTTGTATAAAGACTAACAATCAAGACACAGAGCAGATCTTATTATGCAAAAGGGAATGCAGAAGCCTTTTATATTAAAGCATTAAAATATAACATAGAAAGAACGCAGCATCTCCTGAAGATAGTACAATGATGCAGAGGCTATTATTGTTCATCCACATGCATATGAGTTCCTGGATGCTAATGTAGTATGCGCACTTTATAAGCCCATTAGAAAGATCTATTACTTTATTATTGTGTCATGTTCCTTTTATTGTAGGATACTGTTGAGTAGTTTAATTATTTCCTGAGAATGGTATTTATTGTAAAATAAATGCATTTGGGGAACACTGTATCTGTTTTATCGGATAACGTCTGCCTTTCATGAAAGAACAATAGTTACCTGATCACATTTAAAGTACACGATTCCATTGCACATTTCCCTCCATTTGTATTATAAGGTCACAACCATAGTTTTTGGCGCTTACAGCAGTCAGAGCCCGTTTTATAAGCATGCTCCACATTTCCCTATATTTTTTCAAATAAAGACTACTCGGTGACATATCAAGTCTCAAGAATCCGCAGGAAGGGTAATTGTTGCATAAAAAAATTCATTGGCAATATCTGAGCCAGGAAAATGTACCTCTAGACATCAGCCCAATATATAAAACACGTCATTGTGATTCAGCCTCTCTCTCTCTCCTTTCTACCCTGTAACATTTATTTTATTGCTTGGTGAGCAGGTGCTCGGTTCTCACAATCTGTCGGAGTTCATTAAATACTGCCCCAAACGCACTGCTCCCATCACTGTGGCTGTAAGGTCACTCTCAGATCCTTTTATCTATTCTGTAATGTGTGCGGATGTGACACCCACACAAGGGACCGCAATAGGGAAGAATAGTAGCAGGTTAAGCGAGAATGGAAAAATGAGCAAAAAGTCAGCTTGGTATACTAGGTAGATTCAAAAGGAATAACTTAAAATGATGCATCCTAACAATGCAACATGTATGTATATATATATAAATATATATATATATATAATTAGAGATGTGCAGGCTCTGATTTACTCTGATTTCAAAGCAGGATCTTATTGGCTATCAATTGTCAAAAACTGTCATGTGATTTGGGATAGCCAATAGGATCCTGCTTTGAAATCAGAACCTGCACATCTCTAATATATATATATATATATATATATATATATATATATATATATATATATATATATATATATATATATATACTGGTACAATGGCGGCACTCAGACGGCTTGAGTATATATATTAACTAGAAACTAGGGTTTTCATGGGAGAAATGTCACATAATTAGCTTCTGTAACCAGAGCTGTCAGATTGTGTTCTGTCATACTGATTAAACCTTTGCAGTCCAAATGAATTTTGGCAATTCAAACAGTCTGGTTTATATGTTTAACCTAATAATAATTATTATTTATTTTTTATTCATAAATGGTCTACATTGAATGTTGAACGATGTTAATGTTCTTATTTTAAAGTGGCTCAGCATTGGATCGGCTACTAGCGCTAGGGCTGTTGAGCCTGACTAGATGCTGGACCTAAAAGGGTTAAACTTATCATTTATATATTGGAAGCACACTTTTACAGGAGCTGATTCACCTTTGCTCACAAGACTGTTTATTGTGGCTTTTAGGACTGCACATGCTCAATTGCCAAGCATGCACATCCACAGGCCATTCAGGAACTAGAACATCTATATCGCAACTACATTTCCTACTGAATAGGTGTAACTAATGGGGACACTCACACATAGGTTGTTTAGGGCGGGATGTATTAACATACATCGCCGCCCCTCGCCACGCCCCCACCGCGATGCCAGCGCATATGTACTAACATATGCGGCTGGCATCGCGGTGCGGTGACGGATCCCTCTGATTTCAGATGTGTCTCTTACAACAGAGATAGAGCTAGTGGAAGTGTGCAGTAATAATGATGACATATGAAGCCAAGTGGTTGCATAGGTGCACACAAATCTGTAACTGAGCAAATATACAAGTGTACTTGTGTCACACTTGTGTGCAACTTTGACATTTGAATGTGTATGCTTGATTTCAATACTTCAATACAAGCCAGCACAGCTTAGACCAAGTGCTCATGGTACTGTACTATGGGAACCTAGGGAAGAAGAAAAAATATACTCAAGTGATAAAAATAAAATAAAAATCATTGACAATAAATTTTTATTGAATGAGAAATGTAAATTGTCACTATGTTTTTATTGCAGGAGGTCTCTTAATGAAATAGTTTGCGTGTCAGCTCCTTCAACACACGGCCTAGGCCCAGTCCATGTATCAGTCAGCGTGGACAGGGCCCAGCTAGAGAGCAGCCTGCAGTTTGAGTACATCGATGACCCCAAGGTGCTGCGCATTGAACCTGAATGGAGCATTGCCAGGTAGGAAACTAAGGTTATTAAATATGGCGTAGGTGTCAGTAGTAGGGAGGATAAAGTGAATTGTCATTCCCGTCAGTAGACCAGCCTGTCACATACTGTACGTCTCTATTTCACATGTGTTGTATCCTCTGACAAGATGAGTGGCAGTAGCTTTTGTACATGAGTGTTGGTGTTCTCTTCTGTGCTGACATGCAAGTACATGTAATGTAGCTGTTCATGTTAAATATAGGGGAAATGCATTGTTCCCTGTAGCTAACAAGCATTACATGCAATGTACTATTAGCTTTTAGCTAAAAGCATGTTAAAAGAGTTAACATTGTGTGTTTGAGGTACACCACGGGCCCGCAGAATTTATTTGTAATTAGTTTATTTTACAAACCCAAGAAGCTAAGTAGGTGCTAAATTTATAAAGCATCACAAACTGTTTGGACTGAAACCAAATGTCACTGTAAGTGCAACAATAAAGCAAAGATGTTGGCTATTAACAGAAGAAGGAACTTGCTGCACTTCTTCATCTCTACAACCGGGCACAATTATTAATTTAGGATGCGGCAATATGTCACGTCGCCAGCCAGGTTACGTTGTCAATATAGACTTTAGGTGTTTTCTGAGAGTCACAATAAAACTCTGTATTCCTTCCCAAGTTTATACAACTTTTAAACTTTGGTTGATAAAAACGTCCATGGTGTACTGTATTTATGCTCTGATGACTACAGATACATATATGAATACAAACATGTTGACAAACTAAAATGAATACAAGTAATAACTGTAGAAAATGAATGCCATCCTATAGTCCAGGGATGGGGAACCAGGATGCCCTGCTACAGTTTTGCTATTTGGCCATGCTAAAACTGTTGCAGGGCATGCTGAGATATGTAGTTCAACAACAGCTGGAGGGCCAAAGGTTCCCCATCCCTGCTATAGTCAACCACTATAGAATGGCAATACAGTAGCCTACAGTAACATGCAGTTCCACATATATAGGGGTCTACTTACACAGCCATGGAGTGAGATGCAATAACAGCCAATCAACTGCTAACTGTCCTGTTACAGGCAGCATCTGAAAAATGACAGGAGCTGGTTGGCTGGTACTTTATCTCCACTTGATATCTCCATGGCTTTGTAGACCCCATTGACTGGTGATGACGAATTGTCACTTATGACGCTGTATTGCCTGTTGGCTTTATGTGTACTGTCTAGGGAAGCCTGTAGAATTGTTACATGATGTTGTACATAGATGCATGATGTCATACATAGAAGTAAGCCACGATCTCTTATAGAATGGTCATCTATGGTCATATATAATCCATGTTCATGCAGGATAGTATCTTGTGTGCATTAATGTACTCTCATTACAATATCTGGCTGTGTAAATAAGAAAGAGAAAGGGGGATGTTTCTCCCCTGGCATCATGTAGCCTTAACCCAGGGGAATTTGCAATTACATTGTGACCTTTAAATTGCAAACAACCGCCTGTAGAAGACTCACGGCAGTACTGTATATGTGTGGTCCCAGAGTCTTCTCAGTGATACGCCAAAATGATGTCATAAGATACAATCTGCTCCCTCTATGTTTACATAGGTAAAAAATGTATTATACTGTAAATGTATTATTCACATACTCCATTGACAGACCCTTTCATTGACGTTTTTATTGCCACAATAGGCTGTAATGCATTTTGATGCTAGGAAAGGATTTATGTTCATAGGAAAGCTACAGTACAAATCAAAAGTATTGGATTCCAATAGGCAATCAGTGAAATTAGCATATATGGCTCGAGGACCCTGGGAACACCTGGGAAAATGATGGGTCACTCATAGTGAAAGCTCTTCTGTATAACTAATAACATGGACGATTGGTAAGGGTCTTGTAATATATATTTGGACTGTGCTTATTGCCTTTATCTATGGGCAGCATGACTGCCAGAGGAGACCTCAGTGACTTTGATAGGTGGGTAATTGTCATCAGGAGCTTCCATGACCAATACAGCTTACATTGTGAATGCATCAATAGCATCAGTCATGTTAGCATGGTACTCTGATGGATACCTTCTCCAGCAAAGTGGAACACATACTCCAGGGTCATGATATCCGCACACTCAATAAACATTCACGACAGAACAGCTAAATAACTAAAGATCAATAGCTGCAAATATCAGCTTCTGGTGCAAGCAATTTCATTAAGCATTGCATGATGAGAACTGCACACAGATGGATATTCTAGTCATAAGCCGCTCATCACACCTGACAATGCATATTTTCACAGTATCCAATTAGAGCACGTTTTTATCGGCTAAAAAACGGTGATCACACAAAAAACACATGGGATCCGGAATAAGTTCCCAATCCCATGTGTTAGCGTACCTCTTATTGGGGATTATGGTTGGCATGCATAAGGCAAGGGATGCATAATACCCGATAAATGCTGGTATCAGGGGGTTAAATACGCCCACCCTGGGGCTAATAGAATAGCCCCTGTCTCAACCTGTTTGCATCTATAAAGTGCAGCTGCTAATAGGATCATGCAGACACATGGTGGCCTAAACCTCTGTCCACTACTTTTATCTTCTTTCTATTGGTAAAAAAAGGTGTGCATGGGAGTTTTCAATATTCATGACAGTAGTTTACTCTGGCATTGTTACTCTGGCGTTGTTACTCTGGCATTGTTACTCTGGCATTGTTACTCTGGCATTTTTACTCTGCCAATGTTACTTTATAGAAGTGGATATGTTTCATATAGCAACCAGTCTAGTTAGTATCTTGTAAAAAATTATATTTTTCATTGGATACTATCGGCACCATCCCCATTTCTATATAACCTTCATTTTTTTAAATATATACTACTTGGTGTATAATAAAATACTATGCAGCAATAAAGCATTGCACATAAACATTAGCATGTAACAGTATTTCATTTAAAAAAACATTGACGTCTGAGGGGGGTATTTTCTTAAGTGACTAGTCGAAAAACTGCACTTGTTTCGCAGTTTTAGGTCAAATTTAAATTGAACTTATTTGATTAGTTGAAAAAACGGAATGGTCAAAAAACACATGGTTTGCCAATTTATTTCACGATGCACGTGCTGTTGCTAAAATTACAGGCTTTTTCGCCCTTTTGTTTTTGTTACATTTCTCCCATGCCACTTTGATACAAATAAAAGTGGATTGGCATTGTCAAGAGTAAAAAAAAACAGGCAAAATTGCCCACAATTGAATACTTAAGTAATTTTTTTTTCCAGCTAGCTGAAAAAATGTCTGAAATGCAAACCCAAAAGCATTTTTAAGCATAGATGTATTTACTTTTCTTTTGTATGACGTTTTATCACAGTCACAAAATGTCATTATCACAATCATGACAAAAAGTACTTACATGACTCATTCTTCCGATGGAAGATAAGAAATCCAGACAGGAAAAGTACATCATTTTTTTCTGGGCTCATATCAAATGGTTTTCAGTAATGGAAACAGAGGTCACCGTATAACATAAAACCTATACAAGCATGATATTACTTTATAGAATGTAAGTGAACTGGACATGTTATTCAAGCTAATACGATCTGATTGTGTCTTCACTTTTGTGTATCTGTATGAGTAAATCAAGTTAATGGCTTCATAAAGTGTACAAATAAGTATCAGTAAATATATATTCTCATGTCAAAATTATATTGATCTTAAGTGTTCTTACCATTGATTTGGACCAGCAATAATATGGATCTGAAGCTACAGTGCCATTATTCTGCACAGTAATTCTATTGATTTGTATGAAGTCCTACATGAATAGGTCTGGACGCCTATTGTTATATATTGATGCTACTATTGACATGTTATCTTGTAATAATAGGGTTATACCATGTAACAGACCCCTTATTTTATAGTATTTTTATGTTGAAAGAAATCTGTCAAACAATATAAGTATGTATGGCAGAATTGTGATGTTTTTCCTTTATGTGGATGACAATGACATATTCTGGGTCGTATTTTTTTATTAAATCTTAAACATGTCCTTTGATTTTAAATTGCCCAATGTTACTTCCATTGTGTTCACTGCAGTATATTATATTATTGCATTTAATTGCAGACTTCCAAAAGAAGAGTACAATTCAATAGATTTGTAACATAGTAAATTCTATTTTTCATGTCCTGAAAGTTAGCTGTTAATGTTCCATGTGTACATAATCTTCTCATACAAGTCTGCCTGGCCATTTTTACTTGGTACACTATAGGATGTCCTACTTACAGAGACCTGGGCTAATTGAATTTATGATAACGATGTTTAATTTAACATTAATTGCTTAAAGAGTTCTTAAAAATAGGTTTACTGAGAAGGTGGTTTTGGGATTGGTAACCCAAGAATAGACACAAAGCTGCAGTGTAGGGTGAAGGGTGAATTCTCACATTTCTTACTTGTATAACACTCTTAGGGGCAGATTCAGTTGGGGGGGGGGGGGGGGTTGGGGGGCATGACATGTTTAATTAGTTTGTAACGACTCACAATTCAAAGCGGTGTTCAAAACTGGGCATGAGGTAAGCAAGGTTTTTTACCTCGCTGGACCTTACGCCCAGTTTAATTCCCCGTTTAAGTCATTACATTAATAGGTCGGAAATTAAAAGAATGACCCTAAGATTGTATAGGGGTGTACAATGTAGCTGAACTATAAAGTGTCCCTTGCAATGACGTTGCCAAATGAATCTGTCACACTACATGCTCATGTAAGAAAGCAGCATGTAATGACAGAGGGGCAGATGTATCAAGCTTCAAAAAGTGATAAGGTGGAGAATGATAAACAACCAGCCAATCAGCTTCTACCTCATTTTTCAAACCCAGGCTGTAACATAGGAGGTAGGAGCTGATTGGCTGGCTGTTTATCACTCTCCAATTATATAACTTTTTGAAGCTTGATACTTAAGGCCCAGGATCACCTTTGCCACATCCAGGTTGCCATATTGGAAAGACATGGCCGTTCAGAGTGGTAAAAAATCCTGTTCACAATATGGACCTTTATAGCAGCCCTGATAATTTACAGATTTTCCCCTTCTGTTTTGTAGTAGGAATACACAATTGGCAAGACTTCAATTATTGTTGTGAACCGTAATCTGTGCGTGACCAGCATTAGCGTATACATGCATATGTTCAGATCACCAGTTTTATAGGATAAGACTTTATTCTCCTTACTAAAGCAACTAGTAACCAGCAATGACTGTCGTGGCTCATGCTTGCTGAACATAATGCAGTTTGCTGTTACTGGGCTGAGATGATGTCTCCTCATTGTTTGCTTCTTGAGGTAAACACATGAAACAGCACTTATCTAAATTTGCTGGTTTTGTCATTCACAGCGGGCACACTTCACTAACTGTCACTGGCACCAACCTGGACATCATACAGGAACCAAGAATCCGAGTGAAGTACAACGGGAAGGAATCTGTGAATGTACGTCACTTGTAGGAAGATAACGGTTTCCTTTGGCAAAATAGTTTTGTTTTCCTTTTTAAGTATAGATAAAAGTATAATCAAAATATGATTTTAAAGCTGAAAGGGGGATAAAGGATTTCTGGAATCATATTTTTTGATTACTGAAATTGTCCTTCTGCGTTCATAGATTATGACCATTGCTTATGTACTGCAGGATAAAGTAGCACCATCTGCTGGTGATCGGCAGTATTGAGCTGGAATGAAATAATATTGAAACCTTCCTTAGTAGATTGTACAGTATTATGCATAGTATGTGCATTAAGAGCATGCAGATACAGAATATTCAGCCAAAATTAAACAAGCAACCAAAATAAAAGTAATATGTCAATATATAAGCTGGACATCAGGGCAGTGGTATACAGCATGTGTGCCCCAGCTTTTGTGGAACTACACCTCCTAGCACGATACCCTGTCAAGGTTGTACTATTAGGGCATGCTAAAAGTGGCAGAGCACGCTGGGATGTGTAGTTCCACAGCATCTGGTGGGCCACCATTTAAATAACTCTGCAATAGGAGGCTGGGTATCTGAAATTTGGTGGTTGCTTGGAGACAAAATATACTGAGCATTCATTATGTTAGGACATTTAAGAGTTAATTGTAAGAATCGTAATGTGCAGCTTTACATTTCTGAATTAAAAACTACCATGTCATATACTTTAAATGCAACCCTTATATTTCTATTTAACAACTGCTCATTCAGGACATGATAGTATTGCTGTCTTCCTCTGATCAGGTGTGCAAGGTTGTAAATGCAACCTGTCTGACCTGCTGGGCTCCCGCTCTTACACCAGAGTATCGTCCTGGACTGGATGCTGTGGAGAGGCCAGATGAGTTTGGCTTCATCTTCAATAATGTGCAATCACTACTCATTTTCAATAACACCAAATTCATCTATTACCCCAACCCAACCTTTGAAGTACTCAGCACCACGGGCATCCTCGAGCAGAAACCTGGTTCTCCCATAATATTAAAGGTAAGAGAACGTCCGGATGGAAACCGAACACAACGTACAAATAATGTAAAAATGTGACATTAATACCAACTACATTTATCTGGCCTGCATGTTGCTGTAAAGATTGAGGGTCAGATGCACTAAGCTTGAGCAGTGATAAAATGGTGATAAACAGCCAACCAATCAGCTCCTGTCTGACATTTTTCAAACACAGTCTGTGACATTGCAGGTAGGAGCTGATTGGCTGGCTGTTTATCACTCTCCATTTTATCACTTTTCATGCTTAGTGCATCTGGCCCAAAGTAAGCAAACTGTGTGTTTCATACATGTGGTTATATTTCTATGTAACAGGTTATCTGGCCCAATACTAAATGTTACAGGTGTGATTCAGCAGTTCAGTAAGAGATATTACGATGGCAAGTTATGTACACTACAGCTCTCAATCTTATATTTGATGAGTAATAATGCTGCATCCAATTGACCAATTTTGTTCCAATGCTAATTTCTGTTAGTGATGGCAAAATACAGTGGTGAGCACTTGATTAAAAGGGTGTTTCAGCATGTGTAAAAAAAAAAAAAAAAAACAATATGAAAAAAAATATTATAACTCTCATTTGAGTTTCATGATCTAAATCACAGGTTCTCAAAGTCGGTCCTCGGGACCCCACACAGTGCATGTTTTGCAGGTCACCTCACAGAAACACAGGTGAAATAATTAGCTCTGCCTGTGGATCATTTAAAATGTGTCAGTGAGTAATGAGTGCACCTGGAAAACGTGACCTGGAAAACTTGAACTGTTTGGACTGATGACCGAGTTTGAAAACCACTGATTTAAATAAAACATTTCTTCCTGAGGCCTTGTGCTTCGTATGGTCTTGGAACTCCTCTGTGGTGTTTAACATTCTTGTATTTAACAGAATCTTAAGCTTACTCAGCTGCTTCATTATACTCCAGGAATAATATGCCATTATTGTCTGTGCAGGGGAGAAATCTGTGCCCACCTGCCCCAGGTGGGGTGAAGCTGAATTACACAGTTCTGATAGGGGAAACGCCATGCACGGCCACTGTCTCCGAGACACAACTGCTTTGTGAGTCCCCTAACCTGACCGGACAGCACAAAGTGACTGTAAGTCTGTTCCCGCTACATCTTCATACTTGGCCAACTGAATAATTGAGTATACAGTATCTCAGTGTAAATGTTCTTTTTCTTCTTTCAAGTAATATGTATTTACATGTTTTACATGCTCTGCTCAGGGTTACCAATTATTGAAAATATGTTTTAGTTATAATGTAAATCCACTTTGGGACTTAATAAACAACATACATTTAGATCAAGTTGCTTTAATGCTCTGTAATGCACCAATCAGGTTTTGACTGTTTACCTTAATTGTAATGTCAAAAATGAGAGCGAGCATCTGACACTGATTTGTTGCTATGGGTTACATGTGCTCACATTGCACAAATTGTGTACAGTATGTAATGAAACATAAAAGCAGGATTATCTTCTATGTTTACATTTTTAATCAGACAATAGTCAAATAGTCTATTAATCCATGTTTATAGGTTTCCTGAATTACAGCCTCAGGTCTTTGTAAACAATGAGGTCATTTAAAAAAAAAATCTATATATTTTCTCTATTAAAGCATATTGCATATTGCAACAAACACATCTAACATCATGTCCATTAATAAAAAAAAATAGAAAGTAACCAGTGCAGTAACCACTTAATACATTTCATTGAAAAGTTGAATCATATTAAAATTAAGAATTATGGATTCCACAGAAAATCACCTACCATTATTGGCCTGATTCATTACCATTATGGGCCTGATACATTACCATTATGGACCTGAATTAGATGTTGGTGATGTGTGCCCTGCACCGAAAAGTACCAGTTATGAATATTTTGTGCATACACAGGGCATATTCTGCGCATGCACGTACGGGTCCTGCAACACAGACTGACTGGCATCAACATCAAATGTCCATAGTTTGATGGAGATTCCCAGCCTATGCAACTGGCGG
Organism: Crinia signifera; assembly: GCF_055691185.1. Lineage (NCBI taxonomy): Eukaryota > Metazoa > Chordata > Amphibia > Anura > Myobatrachidae > Crinia > Crinia signifera. The sequence goes on from NC_139218.1 coordinate 132,695,324, forward strand.
CTTGTGTAGTACTGTGAGTGCCACAAGCCACCTGATGGTGTGTGAGTGATCCAATGCTGTTTCCTAGGACACAGATCAGATTACTCCTGCTGCCTTACCATACAGCACGTTCACTGCTGCTTCCAAGAAAGCAACAGTGGTAGCACCTCCATCAACATCTGAATAACTCGCTATATGACGCAAGAAAGCATACTCAGAGTCACTTCAAAACTAGAGCAAACCCTGCAATTATTTAGACGATAAACCCAAAAGATCAAATTCATTACAAGGGTGATTTTGTATGTGTCGATTTTTATTGTCATTACCCTATCAGACCAAAACTAGCAGCAAAGCTTTATTTATTTACGGGGTGTTTCCAGTTCCATGAAGTGGGTGCGTACCTGGAAATGCACTTGGCAGACAAGAAAGGTCACATAAAGGAGCATTACAGCTCTGCATATTTTGCAGTGTGTTGAGCCATTAGTTATTTCCTATCAATTGTTTGCCTGTGTCACAGGTTGTGAGTAAAGTTTTTCTTGTTCTGTAACATATTCTTCCAAGTCTCAGACCTTGCTGACAGTCGTCTAGATAAAATGAATGATGGATTTCTGGGTGTAAGTCACTTTGGCTGTTAAATCAAGTTACTGTACATAGATAAAGAAATTGCTAGAGGTCCGTAACACAGTTGAAAAATTTTATAAACCATTTAAAGTTTTTCAACTTTGTAAGATAAATATAAATATCTATCCATTCCACTTCTCTCAGAACATTCTCTGTTTTCTGATAGGTCCGCGTTGGAGGCATGGTCTTCTCTCCAGGTTCCGTGAACGTGATTTCAGACAGCCTCTTGACACTTCCCGCCATTGTCAGCATAGCTGCTGGTGGAAGCCTTCTCCTTATCATTGTCATTATCGTGCTAATTGCTTACAAACGCAAGTCCCGAGAGAACGATCTCACGCTAAAGCGGCTGCAGATGCAGATGGACAACCTGGAGTCTAGAGTAGCCCTTGAGTGCAAAGAGGGTAAGTACTTGTCTCATCATTAGAGATGGCCACCATATGCTTAAGCATTTCAGAAAATTTTAGTCAACATCATAATTGTTCTCAGTCCTGCTCACACCACACAGCACAATGATGTGGTCAGCATCCTAGCATTTATCATAGAATATACAGTACTAAATTCTGCTAAATGTAGATGTTCAATGGCAGCACAGAATGGCTTTGTACTGTATTGTTAGAACTTAGCACCTATATAAATTGGCCTGTTCCACTGCAAAGCTCAATTCTTGCAAAGTTTCTCAGCAATTTGTTCTTCTCTAGATATTGCAAACACTTTGGAAAATTAATAAAAATACAAACAGGAGCATGTGTGTCAACAAGGGTCATAGGTTCATGTTTTCTCTAGTATGGAAAGTGAGTTTACGTCTCAACGTTTAATGCATTATTGATTTTGTTCCTGCGGGTTGGATCACTGTATTAAATTTGTCTTCTTTTGTTTTTGCACATGTTCTGTAGACTTGAACAACAATCGAGCTTGTAAAAGGGTTTTTGTTTCAGCAGCTGGTCCCCGGTTTGGGATGTGCATAGATTGTAGTTACTGGACACAGAGCAAGTGGATAAAGAGCTGCCATCTGCTGTCTGTATCTTTAACTAGAAGAACGATAGCTGACCTATTACCAATATATTTTGGGCAAGGGTTAAACAAAGATGGCAGTCTGATTTGAAGTTCTATTATAATTACATTTCATTGCACCCTGAATGCTTAATGTGCAGGAATGTCTGCAGTATGTTTGCTCTTGGCTGCCTCATAGGTATATTTAGCAGCTGTGTCAATTGTCACTCATCCAAGATTTACCTTCTCAGCATATTTGCATGTATATCAGTGTACTGAAAAGGGAAATCATAAACTACATCTGATTCAAAATGTTCTTTTCTCTGTCCAGAATATCTCCTATATATTTGGCTACATCTGTCACTCAAAGTGGGTGTCTGTGTCTATAACGCTCTGTTCCTGGACTTTCCTCTTAATGTGTGATTGCCTTCATCTGTGCTGAACACCTTTCTGAGAAATTAACCTGTTTAAAACAGGTGATGGCAATCATACATTAAGGGGAAGTCTAGAAACAGAGCATTGTGTCCCTCCTGGAGAGGGTCATGTTGGGAGGTACTGTATGTGACAGAGAACCAGCCCAGTGAGCCCACAGACAGTGCCAGACACCTACTGCCTTCCCATGTTGCCCAGCACTGCTACTCCACAGCCACCAGGTGAGCGCCCCCCTCCCGCGATTTGCGGCAAAACCTCCCCCCCGCGCGCCCCCCCTCCCGCGATTCGCGGCAAAAACACCCGCTCCCCCGCGACCCCCCCTACCGCGATTTGCAGCAAAAACACCCCCGCGACCCCCCCTCCCGCGATTCGCTGCAAAAAGACCCCCCCCACGACCCCTCCCGCAATTCGCGGCATAACCACCACCCCGCGACCCCCCCTCCCGCGAATCGCGGCAAACCCTCCCCCGTGACCCCCCCCCCGATTCGCGGAAAAAACACCCCCCCCGCGACCTCCCTCCCGCGATTCGCGGCAAAAAGAACCCCCCCCGCGACCCCCCCTTGCACGATTGGCGGCACCCCCCCTGCGACCCCCCTCCCGCGATTCGCGGCACCCCCACCCCCGCAATTCGCAGCAGCCCCAGGATTAAATGGCACATGCAAAACACTGACATGGCTATGGTCGACAATGAAAAAGGTTGACATGAGTTTTTAAAGATTTATTTTTAATTTTTTTAATTTTTTCATATTCATTGTCATGTGTCGACATGGACACCAATGAAGTGGCACACTTATGTCAACATTTACATGTGTTGACCTTTCTGTGTTGATTTTTTTCTTGTGGCGATTCGCGTCACACCCCCCGCAACCCCCCCTCCGGCGATTCGCGCGACCCCCCCCCCTCCCGCAATTCACGGCAACCCCCCACCGGAAACCCCCATGAACCCCGCTCTCCCGCGAATCGCGGCACCCACCCCCCGCAACCCCCCCCCTCCCGCAAATCGCGGCACCCCCCGCTATTCGCGGCAGCCCCAGGATTAAATGGCACATGCAAAACACTGGCACGGCTATGGTCGACAATGAAAAAGGTTGACATGAGTTTTTGAAGATTTATTTCATTTTTTGAATGTTTTCATATTCATTGTCATGTGTCAACATGGACACCAATGAAGTGGCACACTTATGTCAACATTTACATGTGTTGACCTTTCTGTGTTGATTTTTTCTTGTGGCGATTCGCGTCACACCCCCCCGCAACCCCCCCTCCCGCGATTCGCGGCACCCCCCGTGACCCCCCACCTCCCGCAATTCGCGGCAACCCCCCACCGGAACCCCTGTGAACCCCGCCCTCCCGCGATTCGCGGCACCCAACCCCGCGACCCCCCCCTCCCGCAATTAGCGGCACCCCCCGTGATTCGCGGCAGCTCCAGAATTAAATTGCACATGGAAAACACTGACATGGCTATGGTCGACAATGAAAAAGGTTGACATGAGTTTTTGAAGGTTTTTTTATCATTTTTTGAATGTTTTCATATTCATTCTCATGTGTCGACATGGACACCAATGAAGTGCCACACTTATGTCAACATTTACATGTGTTGACCTTTCTGTGTTGATTTTTTCTTGTGGCGATTTGCGTCACACCCCCCCCCCCCACAACCCCCACTCCCGCGATTCACGGCACACACACACCTCCCCCGCGATTCTCGGCACCCCACCCCGTGACCCCCCCTCCCGTGATTCATGGCACACCCCCGCGACCCCCCCTCCCATGAGACGCCGCAACCCCCGCCCCGTAACCCCCCCTCCCGCGATTCGCGGAACCCACCCCCGCGACCCCCCCTCCCGCAATTCGCGGCACCCCCCACGATTCGCGGCAGCTCCACAATTAAATTGCACATGGAAAACACTGACATGGCTATGGTCGACAATGAAAAAGGTTGACATGGGTTTTTGAAGTTTTTTTTTTCATTTTTTGAATGTTTTCATATTCATTCTCATGTGTCGACATTGACACCAATGAAGTGCCACACTTATGTCAACATTTACATGTGTTGACCTTTCTGTGTTGATTTTTTCTTGTGGCGATTCGCGTCACACCCCCCCGCAACCCCCCCTCCCGCGATTCGCGGCACCCCCCGTGACCCCCCACCTCCCGCAATTCGCGGCAACCCCCCACCGGAACCCCTGTGAACCCCGCCCTCCCGCGATTCGCGGCACCCAACCCCGCGACCCCCCCCTCCCGCAATTAGCGGCACCCCCCGTGATTCGCGGCAGCTCCAGAATTAAATTGCACATGGAAAACACTGACATGGCTATGGTCGACAATGAAAAAGGTTGACATGAGTTTTTGAAGGTTTTTTTATCATTTTTTGAATGTTTTCATATTCATTCTCATGTGTCGACATGGACACCAATGAAGTGCCACACTTATGTCAACATTTACATGTGTTGACCTTTCTGTGTTGATTTTTTCTTGTGGCGATTTGCGTCACCCCCCCCCCCCCCCACAACCCCCACTCCCGCGATTCACGGCACACACACACCTCCCCCGCGATTCTCGGCACCCCACCCCGTGACCCCCCCTCCCGTGATTCATGGCACACCCCCGCGACCCCCCCTCCCATGAGACGCCGCAACCCCCGCCCCGTAACCCCCCCTCCCGCGATTCGCGGAACCCACCCCCGCGACCCCCCCTCCCGCAATTCGCGGCACCCCCCACGATTCGCGGCAGCTCCACAATTAAATTGCACATGGAAAACACTGACATGGCTATGGTCGACAATGAAAAAGGTTGACATGGGTTTTTGAAGTTTTTTTTTTCATTTTTTGAATGTTTTCATATTCATTCTCATGTGTCGACATTGACACCAATGAAGTGCCACACTTATGTCAACATTTACATGTGTTGACCTTTCTGTGTTGATTTTTTCTTGTGGCGATTCGCGTCACACCCCCCCCACCGCCCCCGCAACCCCCACTCCCGCGATTCACGGCACACAAAAACCCCCCGCGATTCTCGGCACCCCACCCCGTGACCCCCCCTCCCGTGATTCACGGCACACCCCCCGCGACCCCCCCTACCATGATTCGCCGCAACCCCCGCCCCCGTAACCCCCCTCCCGCGATTTGAGGCAACCCACCCCTCCCGCGATTCGCAGCATCCACCCCCCCACAACACCCCCTCCTGCAATTCGCGGCACCCCCCGCGACCCCCCCTCCTGCAATTCGCGGCACCCTCCGCGACCCCCCTCCCGCGATTCGCGGACACCTAAGTTGCAATACAGGGCATCTTTCATACAATTCTAACCATATTTCTCATATACAAACGTTCACAAATTAAGGGGGCGCAGCCCCTTACGACGGTGTGAAGAGCGCCCGTAGGGCGCGATGAATCACCTAGTATTTATATAATCAGGGCAATAACTTAGATGATGGAACATGTGCCACCGCACAGGGCACCACAAGGCAGGGGGCGCTGTTCTGCAGCACCTGTCAATGTTCTGCTTTGATCAATCACACTTGCAACTTTCATCCCCGGAATCACCTGGCCGCCCTCGTCTCAAGTACCTTCAAACACACACTCCTTTTTTGAAAGCACGCATTTTAAACGTCTCTCACACTTACAATACAGAAACAAATAGCTCCATGAGTAAGGTGTCTGACTGCAAGATGGCAGGTCATGGGTTTGACTCCGGAGTATGATGGTATACGGACTGATCATAGAATGACTCTAGGTTGACAGTCATAAGGTCGACCACTATTGGTGAACAGTCAAAAGGTCGACAGGGTCTAAAGGTCGACAGTCAAAAGGTCGACAAGATTTAAAGGTCGACAGACAATAAGTCAACATGGTCTAAAGGTCGACAGTCAAAAGGTCAACAGGGTTTAAAGGTTGACATGGCCAAAAGGTCGACGTGAAAAGGGTTAACGTGCATATTTTCTTACTACATTTTGAGCCGACAGGCGGTATTTCATGCCCTACCATCCACTAGGGCGTGGAGGGAGAATAAAATAGTGTGCCGAGCGCAGCGAGTCACCGAGCCCAAAGCATGGGGAGCGCAGCGGTACACTTAGACAGTGTCCATGTCGACCTATGTCGATAGACACCCTTAAAACAATAAAAACTCCTGTCGACCTTTTTTCATGTCGATCTTTTGACCATGTCGACCTTTTGACCTTTTCAATGCCACCTTTGGACCCTGTCGACTTTTTCAATGTCGACCTTTGGACCCTGGTGACCTTTTGACCCTGTGAGACCTTGTGACTGCCGACCATTAGTGGTTGCCCATATGATTGTAGACCTAGACACTGTAGATGTTTTAAAATTTATACCATAACCAGTATGACAGGATTTTGAAACCTGTGCTTTAAATAAAAAGAAAGCTCTCAAATTTAGTCCATAAATGATGGTATAGGAAGATTGGTGTCCAAATAAAAAATTTTTGGGGAGTGTTCAGTAAGTATGGGGGGATGCTTTTTCTGGCCCAGGGCACCAAAATGTCTAGTTACGACTCTGACTATAATATATTTCTTTTAACTGACGGGTTAATCCTGACTTGCTCATGGCATAAGTTGTTCAGTATGTGCCCTCATCTGTGCTTTAGAGATAACTGACATTTTTCATTTTTATGAGGGTTGTGCTTCTGTCAGTTGCCACATTTTTAAGTCACACAGGATTGTTTGTTGGCTTATATCTCTTAGATAACAAAAATGTAATGTACAGAATGCAAATTAGTTGGCTCTTACACATTGTTATTTCCAGTGATGTCACAACAAGATAACTGATATTCTGAGCGTTGTTATGATATTTCCAGCATCTGACTATGCAGAAGGTACTAACATGCCCCAGCACAGCCAATGCTTCCAAGACATTGGGGGTCATTCAGACCCGTTCGCCAATCTGAGTATTCTTGGCCCCCCGAAAATGCAGGTGTTCCCCAGCCATTTGGGGAGGGAGGCGCGATGACATCATCAGCACCCTCCTTCTCCCCATGGCCTTCTCAATGCTAAGTCCTGGCTTACTCAGGGGCAGATTTATTAAGCTTGGAGAAGAGATAAACTGGAGATAAAGCGGAGAAAAGATAAAAGGAAATAAAGCACCAGCCAATCAACTCCAACTGTCTTTTTCAAACACAGCTGATTGGCTGGTGCTTTATCTCCTTTTACCTTTTCTCCGCTTTATCTCCAGTTTATCTCTTCTCCAAGCTTAATAAATCTGCCCCTCAGAGCTGTGATCATACGATGGTGAATGATTTCCCCCTGTGCACGGCTGAGTATGCATTAGCAACCATACACAGGGGCGGGTGGCTACGAACACTCGCAGTCCAGCGAGCAGGTCTGAATCGGGCCCTTTGTTGGCTTTATTGTAGTCCATTTAATGCATGTTATATGTGCAAATACCCTACATTAATTATTTGCCATCATTTTAGCATTTGCAGAGCTGCAGACTGATATCAATGAATTAACCAGCGATTTGGATCGCTCTGGAATCCCTTACTTGGATTATCGTACCTATGCCATGCGAGTGCTCTTCCCTGGGATAGAAGATCACCCTGTGCTACGGGAACTGGAGGTCAGTACTGACTACTATAAGAAGCAAACCTCTGTGTGTCACATGGGAGAGCTGGGAATAAATTAAAGTCCAATACTGGTCATTTAAATAAAATCTGCACATTGCAACTTTCCCAATTTGGCCAAATTAACTAATTATGTACATGTCTGCTGCATGAGAAATAGAAATACGTTTTTGGAAACCATTTTCAATGTTGAAACAACATAAAGCTGAGCTGAGTTTGCCTTTGGATGGCCAATGGTCATAGTCATGGCTCCTCTGCTGCCGTGTCGGTAATCTGTGTCAGTTACTAGGCAGCCCGGCAGCACAGGAGTTAGCGTATTTCAGTCAGCAGCTCTGTGGCTACCAGTGCAGGCTGTTTCCTGTTAACTCCCTGTCTCTGAACAGCTATGGGTCATTGACCCGCAGTGATGGACTGCAGCCGAGCTAGGAGTCAGTGCAAAGATGCCGGTAATGAATTCCAGGGAAGGTAATGGCCTTATATTAAATCTGTCTCAAGGGAGGCAGAGATAAGAGGGGGCCAGGTATTCACATGGGAGCGGGAGGCTTGGTGGCAGCGCGGAGACCGTTTGGATTATGCATGAAGAAAATGTACAAGTAGCAGATTTATAAATGGCACTTCTATTGCGGCATGGCTGCCTAAAATGTCATAGGACTGCCCATAGTCTTTCTGTTGTAAAGGACAGCATTTTGGTGACTGTAGAATGCCACTTCGTAGCCACATTGCAATAATAATATTATTCCAAGTAAATATTTTTGCAAGCAAGAAAAATAGAATAATTATCATTTCTTGAATGACCCATTAACAAGTTGTCAAGCGTTTGTAGCGCAGACACCAAGCCAAGCCAGTGACCACAACTGACTTACGTTACACCATAGCAATGGTTAATAGTAATCACAGATTTAATATTCTCCCTTACATTTTGTAGGTGCAAGGCAATGGGCAGCTGAGTGTGGAGAAGGCACTGAAACTCTTTGCTCAGCTGATCAACAACAAGGTGTTTCTGCTGACTTTCATCCGCACCCTGGAGACGCAGCGTAGTTTCTCCATGCGTGACAGGGGAAACGTGGCCTCACTCATCATGACAGCCCTGCAAGGGAAGCTGGAATATGCCACAGATGTCTTGAAACAGCTGCTTTCCGACCTGATTGAGAAGAACTTAGAGAACAAGAATCACCCTAAGCTGCTGCTGCGCAGGTGAGTGATGAACGTGTGAGTCAGTAGGAAAGAACTGTGTATTTTTTCAGTTAAAAGGTCTTACAGGGTACACATTTAAAAATAAAAATCATATCCTTTGAATAATTATAGTTTGAATGGCAGTGTATTGTTCTTATACCCCTTTCACACTGGAAAGCGATTGCAAGCCGGGTCGCAAGCAAGGCAAAATCCCAGGTGCGACCCAGCTTACAAGCGTTTTCACACTAGCAGCCCGACCCAGCATAAAGCTGGACGGATGACATAATCGGGAGGCAGGGTGGAGCCTTTATATTGCAGCGAATGGAACGTATGTCCCGTCGACCAGGGTTACCCGATCGCACTGCCCCTGGACCCGCGAGCGTTCCAGCTCCAACCCTGGTCAAGACCCGGGTTGAAATTCTAGAACGCTGGTCCTGGGATAATCATTTGAGACTCTTTCACACTGACCAGTTTCCCGGGTTGTTGTGAGTTCATGTGCAATAATTTGGGAAATATTTGTCAGTGTTAAAGGGGTATTAGTTGCTTTATTTGCCTTATGAGAGAAAAAATATAGAATTCATGTCAGATGCGGAACTACCATTGGTGCAGCAGATGCAGTGCACTGTGGCCCCGAAGGACTAGGGGCCCACTGCTGTCCCTGTTACCCTCTTCCTGTCACCTACTGTTTTTCCCTGTCACCCACTGCTGTGTTACATATTGTGAAATTGTGCTGGAGTGGAGGAGGGGGCACCCAAAATGTATTTGTGCACCTGGCCCCACAACACACAAGTTCCGCTACTGCTTCATATAGTATTGTCAGCTCAGTTTGGTGTACAGCATTGATGAGCCTTATATATTACTTCTTGTACCTATGTACCAAAAGAGAACTGGGCGGGTAGCACTGAGTAATGATTGTTGTCCTGCTGCTAATAGAAGGAAGTGCAGAACATTGTGATTCCTTCCCTCAGCTTCATATAAGTACAAGTGTAGACGAGCACACACAGTGGCTGCAAGTTATATTAGTAAGAACTAATGTTGCATGAATTTGAACTGCAGTCATGTGTGAACAATCGTTATTATAATTGCCATTAGAACTAAGCAATTCGGTTTTAGACTCTTGGAAAAATATTACATCTCATACAGAGTTAACCGTTACAGCTCTTTCAGCATTGGGGGATTATTCTAGTTCAATCTTTCTGACAAAATCCTTCTTAGGTGGACAAAACCATGTGCACTGCAGGTGGGGCAGATGTTACTTGTGCAGAGAGAATTAGATTTGGGTGGGGTTTTACTTCAAAGTGAGATCTATATTGCAGTGTAAAAATAAAGCAGTCAGTATTTTTCCTGCACAGAAACAAAATAACTCACCCAAATCTAATTCTCTCTGCACATGTTACATCCCCCCCCCCCTGCAGTGCACATGGTTTTGTCCATCTAAGAAGGATTTTGTCAGAAAGAGTGAACTAGAATAAGGCCCATTGTCTCTGAAAATCTAATACATTGCAATTTGACTTTAATTAAAGACAAATATTTTCAGATCCCACCACTTCACTAATTTGCTTGGAGATGCAGTGAAAGCAGCTGAAGTATAAAGCTGAGATGTTAGGACCTAATGGATAGTGAGCACTGGGCCCTCTGATCATCAAATCGTTTCAGTCATTAAAGAGATTGCAGTTGTCTTTGCTGTGTGCTGTTTGGGATACGTTCATTGGGTCAACATGCTGGAAGGTCGACAGGGTCATTAGGTCAACAGTCAAAATGTCGACATGGGGTTTTTCGCAATTTTTTTACCGACAGGTGGTTTTTCATGGCCTACCATCCACCAGGGCGCTGTGGGAGAATAAAATAGTGTGCCGAGCATAGCGAGGCACCGTGCCCAAAGCATGGCGAGCGCAGTGAGTAATGCCAGGGGACGCGGTGCTACATTTCAGTGTCCATGTTGACTGTGTCGAAATGTGGGACAAAAAAAATGTGAAAAACCCCATGTCGACCTTTTAACTGTCGACCTTCCCCATGTTGACCTAATGCTTGTGTCGACCTAATGACTCTGTCGCCCTAATCCATGTCGACCTTCCTGCATGTCGACCTTAATGCATGTCGACCCAATGCTTGTCGACCATCATGCTGTCTACCCAATGATCCATACCCCAATGGTCTGCCAGGTGACGCAGTGACAGCCTTTTGGGGTATGGCAGCATGACTCAGCTTCTGGAGAGCAGCCTGTGACAAGCAGTGTAAGCGTCAAAGAGGTCAAAATGACAGGCTGCTTACCATTGTCACCTGTACCCTTCACTGCCAGAAAAAGCAGCAATGCTTGCATTATAAAAGTACTACTTCTTGTGCATTGTTTTTATGGTTAAGTGGTTCAGTGGCTCATTTTCATAATAGATTGCTGGCACCACCCTAATCTGGGAAGGTAATTTAATAGAGTCTTAGGTGGCCATACACTAGTGCAATTTCTTGCAGCAGCGTATAGCCATCAGATCCCCCTTGAGTTGTCTTTTTACATGTGATGTATCGCACGCGACCCCGTTCCCCGCCACTGGGAGGGGGACCAAGTGCAGGTAGGTCTGACCTCCGACAATGTGCACTGGACATTGGATTCGCTTCGATGTCAAACACATGCAATTTTGGCCCCGATTGCATAAGTTTATGGGGCCTTTAGACTGCCGTTTTAGGGAACAGGATAAAAGTAGTTGTACTAAAAGCATGTGACCTCGCACACCCCTTCCATGTTCTAACCTTAGTCTTTACAATCAGACCACACATTTTTTTCTGTAAAGCGCAACGGAATATGCTGCGTTATATAAGAAATTATTGATTAATAAATAAAGAAATTGTAACCTCCCAAATGCATCCAGAACTGTATGTATTGTGCATTTAATGCGAATGTTGTGCCTAAAGCCCCGTACACACGGGGGAGATATATTACTCAGCCATATATTGCTGCAGAGGTAATCAGCTGGTCGCAAGAGCAAGCTCCTGCGACCAGCAATTAGAATGGGGCTGAAAACGGGAGCGCACACCCGGCGATTTATATTTCCAGCGATTTCAGCCCCTATCGCCCCCGTGTGTACACAGCTTTAGATGTGTCGGCGGGAGATATTCCTCCCATATTTATTTTATACCCTGGAGATGTGTACAGTAAGCTACCCAGGGCCGGCGCCACCACTAGGCAAATCTAGGCATTTGCCTAGGGCGCCGGCCACTGGAGGGCGGTATTTCGCCCCCCTTGCCGCCCGGGTACCTGTCCTGCAGCGCTGTGCGTATATAAAGCTGGCGGCAGCGGGGGGTCCCTGCAGTCAATAAGAAATAACTAGCGCTATCTGCCGGGCTATGCGGAAGCGCTTCTGTTTTGGCAACACTGGCCGCACGCTGATTGGCTGAGATTCAGCCAATCAGCATGCGCCGTGCGGCCAGTGTTTCCAAAACAGAAACGCTTCCGCATAGACCAGCGGATAGCGCTCGTTATTTCTTATTGACTGCAGGGACCCCTCGCTGCTGCCGCCACCAGCTTTACAGTGCTGCAGGACAGGTACCTGAGCGGCAGACACCGGGGCGCCCCCACCCCGACTTGCCTGGGGCGCTCCGGTGCCTTGCACCGGCCCTGAAGCTACCAGATCTATTACGTTACTAACCAAGAGCCATGTCTAGATCACGGACAGCATCGGTGCACAGTATAACAAATCATGTTCCAGCACAAAAGGCGAGAGGGCAGGGAGGACATACCTTTGGAACTGAATAGAGCCTTTAACACTTTGTCTCCACAGAATAAGATTGCATCTATCGATGACCTTTGTCAAAGTCACCACAAATAACACCTATGCCCACACCATTACAATTCCGAGCTGAGCGCATGTAACCTGCATCCAGACAGTGAGAGGCACAGGATAAAAATCTATTATAATCAATAACAACATACAGTATCACACGTATGGATAAACATATCCGTGCACTTATCATGTCTGCTTATTGCAGTATCATCTGTTCTATCTCCCGGGAAGGCAGTGCACATGTCTTTTCCTCTGTACCTATGTGCCCAGATGCTGGAGCCAGCGTATCTGCTGTAGAAAGTGAGGGGTCCATCTCCCGTGGGCTTGCAGATTTGGCAATAAAATATTGTACAAATGGTCTAGAAATGAGAGATTGACATATTGCTTTATGTTGTATAGTATTTTTTTTGGCTCCTTGTTACACTACCACATGTGTTCAATTCTCTTATTACTGTAGCAAATGCGATGAATGCAGCAGAGCAACATATGAGGGCAAAGAAGGTTGTATCATGCAAGATGCCGCCATATTTTTCTGTAATTTAATTGACCAATAAAACTTGGATTCCTGCTCACTGTCTTGGTTTGGAGCATTGCTGAATCCTGCAGAAGTCTCCATTCTGCTGATAGTTTTGCAGTTCCCTGCACCACCCTCTATAAATTCCCATATATATATATATATATATATATATATATATATATATATATATATATATATATATATATATATATATATATATATAGTATATACAGTACATCCAGCTGTACTCCGGCATGCAGCAGGAGATGTCTGGCACATGTGAGCCACCAGTTCCAAACACAGAAAACTCTACAGTTTCCATTGACTGTGCAAAGAAGGAATACATCAAATGAGTGCTAATGATGTGGATCAAAATGCCTTGTTAATAAAAGCGTTCTGAGATGTTTTGGTAGTTGGATGTACTAAAGGAAAAATTCTGCCATTTCCGCAACACCCATATATTACAAGTTGTAGAATGTAATGAATTCCCAATCTTATATGTGCTCGGTAATGGAGGTTTTAGCTGGCATTACCCTATAGAAGCCAATGGGCTTCTCAACAAATTTTTCCTTGAAGGGTATCCAATTGGAACCCCCCTTGTAACACTCTGCATGTGTGCAGAATGACTCCCAGGTTCGAAACCCAGAATACTAATGATCTCAATGAACAGCTCTTACAATGAGAACTGTCCTTTGTCGTCATAACTGCATTTCGTGTACATACCTCGAAAGGATCGGTTCCTAATAAAGCACCTTTGGGATATGGTGCAATAGGAGATGTGCAGCATGGACATGTTGGATGACAAATTTGCATCAACTGTGTAATGTTATTATGGGCCTTATTCTAGTTCACTCTTTCTGACAAAATCCTTCTTAGATGGACAAAACCATGTGCACTGCAGGTGGGGCAGATGTTACTTGTGCAGAGAGAATTAGATTTGGATGGGGTTTTACTTCAAAGTGAGATCTATATTGCAGTGTAAAAATAAAGCAGCCAGTATTTACCCTGCACAGAAACAAAATAACTCACCCAAATCTAATTCTCTCTGCACATTTTGCATCTGCTCCCCTGCAGTGCACATGGTTGTGTCCATCTAAGAAGGATTTTGTCAGAAAGAGTGAACTAGAATAAGGCCCTATGTCACCATGGACCAGAATCTATGAGTAATGTTTGCAGTACTTTGTTGAATATACAGATGGCGCCGGGCTCATCTTTCCAGGGGATGGCGATGGCGACGCCATTCGCCATTCCCTGCTCCGGCGCCATCTGTGTGTCGGAAGGGGACGCGCGCGCACGAGGTGTGCGCGCGTCCCCTTCCGACGGTGCTGCCGTCCTCGTCCGACGGGCGCCCGGTGCCCACACCGGGCGCCCGCACCCCCCCACAGCCGCTTCGGGTCCCCTCGGGTCCCCCCAGCCCCCCTCGAGCGGGAGGCGGACAGTATTGCGTCCGCCTCGCCCGCCGGCCGCCCGGATACTGAGACGCACGTGCGTGGGGGACGCACGCGCGTCTCAGTCAGATGGCGCGCCGTGCTGCTGGCGGATCGCCAGCGGCATGCTGCTGGCGATTCGCCAGCAAGCATAAGGCCTGCCCCATCTGTATGTCACAAAGGATTCAGGCTGATCTGGAGGCAAAGGGGTATATATTTTAAATGTACAGTGTAAGCCTTTGAGAGTGATAAAATGGAGAAAGATTAAGTACCAGCCAATCGGCTCCTAGTAAGAATTTCAAACATAGGGGCAGATGTATTAAGCTTTAACAAGAGATAAATCCAACGGTGATAAGGAGAGATAAACGCCCAGCCAATCACCTGCCAACTGCCATGTTACAGGCTGTGTTTGAAAAAAGTCAGTAAGGAGCTGATTGGCTGGATGTTTATCTCTCCTTATCACCCTTGCATTTATCTCTTGTTAAGGCTTAATACATCTGCCCCACAGTCTGTAACATAACAGAAGCTGATTGGCTGGTACTTTAGTAGATCTTCCCTCTCTCTATCACTTTAAGCTTGGGTGAGTTGATTGTTTCCCTTGATGACAGGGATAGAAAGCGAGTTGATGCTAAACTAAAATTTCGAGTGTACATATTGCCACCATAAGTTGTAGCTCTGCAACAGCTGGAATGCTACCAATTGCGTGACTCCACTCTTTGCCAAAACTTTGCTTTTGGTTTTATACCTGGTAGACTGGTTTTAAGTTAATCCTATCATAGTTGGTGGCCATTTTTAATTGGCTCACCTTTGCCCCCCGCTTATGTAAAAGCTTGCCCTTAAGCGCAGGTTCCGATTTCAAATACAACAAGTGTGGTTTTGTGCACAGGAAATTGCAGTTGATTCTTGTGCGTCCGTTAACACAGAAACTGTCCCGCAAGACACAATAATGGAATCCTTGTTAATTTCCCCCGGGAATTGTGGGAGAGAGAAGAGGAGAGAGGAGGGGGAGACTCTGCTTCCACTGCCAGCACTTAATATTAGTTCATCACTCCTACTGAGCGGGCTAAAAATAGGCATAGAATCAGGGATATTAACCCATGTACTGAACACTTATTATTTCAGCCTCATATGTTTAACCTGTTCAGCACCAGGGGATGTACTGTAACACTTGAATGGTAAATATCCTTGTTTACAATGTCAGTAAAATGACAGAAAGTAATCAATGTCTAAATGTGTTTCTAGAGGAGAAAGGCAGAAGAACTGTAGGGAGTTCCGCAAACCGCTGTCTAACCAGAGCTAGTATTAACTAAAATAATCAGGATCAGTCAATGCGTGCAGCTAGGCAGTGTCCAATACTTATTCTCTGTCATTTTACTTAAGTCCATATCCTAATCAAATCATGTCCCTCGTCTTCTCGCTGCCGCACCATTAATAAGAAATGTTTCCAATGACGTCTGTAATGCTGAGATATCGGATTGTGGGGGAAATAAAGAGATGGATTAACCCTGTGATGGCCAGTGAGATCTGCAGCAGCGCATTAATGCAAAGGCTCAAACGGTTGCCGCACCCTAGAGGCCTCGCAGCAAGGACACATCCATTATTTTTGGGAAACTGTAAATATTAATGCGGAGCAGGAAAGATCAGCCATAGCCTAAGGGAGAATACACAGTAAGGGGAAAGAGAGATAGAATAAAAATCCGGAGCTGTATTCCGGCAATTTAATTACATGCTTGGTTGTTTCAAAATGAAATTTGTTTGGTGACGGGATACGGAGGCAGACGGATTCCTTGAATAAGGTGGTGGGGTGAGGTCCTCAGAGGGTGGGAAAAGACAAGGCATGAAAGGGGATGCTGAAGCTGGCGTGCGTGATCAGGAGGAATAAACAGCACAGGGTTACAAGGGTAAGGCAGGTGGTGTACAACCAAATGCCACTTCCGAGTAGGCATTTATTATATTGTGATACAATGTCATTATCACGTATAATAAGGGGTGTCCAGCTTTCTTTTTTATTATCTATTTGTTCTACACTCACATTATGCATGATTTCACTGTCAAGAGAATGATAAACTGATTGAGAAATGTATTACAGAACATGTTCCAAGACCACCTGTATTATTCTTACTAAACTAATATTTCCCCCAGAGACTGGGCACAAGCTTTACAAATCAGGCCGTTTGCATGAAATTTATGTGCTGTAGAGCTAGGGAGCGTGGAAATAAAATGCTGAAATGGCTGAGACTTTGCAGTAATTAGTTGTTTACAATATAGAAGCTTAGCTGGTATTTGCAGGAGATATTCCTGACAGTATGCAAAGCATGCACCATATTACATTTCATTCCTGATCATTTTAATATTACGTATTGAAAGTCTGGAACTCAGCTTTTGCTGATGTGGGTGGCATTTCCTATCAGCCAGCAGCCCTTTCCAACTATTGGTTCTCCAACATATTGTAATGTTTTTTGTTTTTTTCCTAGCAATAGTTATATATATTTTGTTACATTAAGAACAGAACCAGTACTAGCTGGGCAGCAATACACTGTGCAGTAACATGGATCAGGACTTTTATCGCACATACATGTCTATCATGGCTAAATCTATAACCTCCCAGCATTCATTTAGGATTCCTGACGCTCGTTTCCAGTCCCAGTGAGTGTGACCGTACACACTTATTATTTCCGATGTCATATACAGTTACAGGAAATAGATCTAGCTTGATCTATTATTATGCTGGACATAGAGGTAAATTCATTTAACTGCATTAAACTACTGCACCTAATTGATCCCCGGGGTATAATTCAATTACCCTCAATAGCTGGCCTTAGTGAGGATATTGGCCCTTATTCTGGTTGACACACAAAGATGTGAATTCCCCCCCCCCCCCCCCCCCCCCCAAACCCTCGCAGGCATACGAATGGATCATAATGGAGGGATGATAATGGATGATAATCCAGTTGCGACCATGTGGGGGACCAATTGTATCTGAATAACTCATTGTTTTACCTGTCTGGAGGCAGGAGAAAGAAAATATTTAGAATAGAATTCAATAAGTGCTGTGAGTTATCCCAGATCCTTTATGATCTGGCATGATAGCGGGTAAAATGTACTGAGAAAAAAGTGGGATTGAATTAAATTGACCCCAAAAAAAAAAATCAGGCGAAAAAAAAATTTGGCTGTGATCAGGTGACCTCCCCCGCCAAAGTAACAATTTTTACAAAAATGTTCTTTTAAATCTTTCATTGTTTAAGAAATGAATTCACTGTCATTAATGAATGCATTTCTTATGCTGGCAAAAGCTAAAATGTATAAGATATCGCTGCCCCTATTCCAGAGGCTGAACACCCCGTGGGGTGTGTTTCTGTTCCTGTAAGATGAGAAAAGAAATGCAATAATTATGGCTGCTGTGCAGGGAAGAATATAAAAAAGCAGAGATTTGTTGTAATAATCTCTGGGGTTTTGAAAATCGCGGAGCTCAGAAAAAATTACAGACGTTTTTTGAAAGGCAGATTTGTTCATCCTTTTGTAAAGCTTAACATGAAGTGAGAACGGCTTGCACAGGATTAAAATCATGAGAAGAAGGACAAAGACCACTTATTGTATGTGTGGTAAGCTACCTTCCATGCAATGCGGTAGACAACACCAGCTTCGTTCTTTTATACAGTGTAGTGATCTTCTCAGGGAGGGTGATGAAGTAAATACTGTACTGTAGCTTACACTCTGACATGGCAATAAACATGGGGACTTCTATAAAATCAAGGGTCTCTTCATAATTAGGGCTAGATTCTTTAAACTTCAAAAGTGATAAAAGGGAGAGTGGTAAACAGCCAGCCAATCAGCTCCTACCTGCCATGTCAAAAATGTCAGAGAGGAGCTGATTGGCTGGCTTTTTATCACTCTCCATTTTATCACTTTTGAAGCTTAGGCCCTTAATACTGTACCTAAATAATTGCATCCACAATTCATAGTTGTCCCCAAATTATTGCTACTAAAATTTCTGCTGCCTTTTCAAGGAAACATTAGCACACAATATAATTTGTTTCTAACCAACCCAATGTGCCGTAGACATTAGCCAACAGGTACAGTATCTTGTGCGTTTCATACTCCCCCCTCCCTTCCATCTCCAGCAGAACAGAACTTGGCAGCAGGCCACAAACACACTGTTATATAGTTTTTTTTTTAACTTTATAATAATAGTAAATGTACAAACAGCTTAGTGCTGCAGAGAAGCCGATAAGTTTAAATATTGTTTTTCTTCCATGTGAAAACAAAAATAAAGCAAATCACAATACATTTAATGTCACAAATCATCTTTGAAACTGTAGCATATAAATAAAATAGGTTTGTGTAAACAGACTTTCTCTTGCATTCATAGACACATGAACAAAAGCTTGGCAGACTTTCAGATGTAACAGAAACATTAAAACTCGCAGTAATAACAATGGTGCATTTAAAGGTTAGAGCGGCAGACCTGTGTAGTGCGACACAGCACATTGTAATCCTGCTGTTTTTCTACTGTAGGACCGAGTCTGTGGCAGAGAAGATGCTGACTAACTGGTTCGCTTTCCTTCTACATAAGTTCCTTAAGGTATGATAATATCCAGTGTATTGGTTTCTGTTTATTTTAAAACTTGATATTTGTCATAGGCACCAAAACACACATTACAGAAAAAAGAAATGGGCACAACCCCACAAATAGCAAATATTAGGTCACTGAAAATAAGTATTACATATATAACTTCTGAAATTGGGATGTGCCATATATAGTGCACAGTACGGACAGTGTAATGGTTAGCATTACTGCCTCACCGCACTGAGGTCATGGGTTTGACTTCCGCCATGGCCCTAACTGTTTGTATAGTCTCCTTGTGCTAGCATGGGTTTACTCCGGGTACTACAGTTTCCTCCCACAATTCCAAAAATTTACGGGTAGGTTAATTGGCTCCTAACAAAATGAACCCTAGAATGTCTGTGTGTGTGTGTGTACATGTGGTAGGGAATATAGATTGTAAGCTCCACGGGGAATAATGTGAATGTTCAAATATTCTCTGTAAAGCACTGCGGAATATGCAACATTTATATACTTGCCTGGGTGCTCGCTCGGACGAGTTTACCATCAATAGTTAAAGTTGAACGAATAGGCGTCACTCTGGGACTCCTTTAAAATGCAAAAGGCTGTGCTTTATTGTGTCAATGGCATTTTGGGCAAAGCCCGTCTTCAGGACATATGACATACCGTATGTATGTCCTGAAGACCGGCTTTGTCCGAAACACCGTCGACACAATATAGCACAGCCATTTTGCACTTTAAAGGAGTAAAACACTATGAAGTAACGGAGCACAACAACATGTGAACAGTACATGGATATAATTGATCACCAAATACTGGCTAACATGGCACTGTTCATCTTTTATGTTTGATATTTAATTCACCCCAGCCAAACACTCAACACTGCACCTGCTATTGTAATACTAAATGATAATCTGAATAGAACTGTGCCTCTAATTAAGAAGAATTTAAGCACAATTATATAATTATTGATTTATTTATTTATTGATCACTGAAAATGTAAAGCTAGTTTTCAATTACTTTATTTTTTATTCACTTCAGTATAGTATATGGTATCATCCATTCTATGGGCAATTTTACTACAGACTAACTGTTACAGGACACAGATAAAACACATGTGGCCAAATGTAATAGCCTCTGAGTTTAACTGCTGAAATCTGAGAATTTTTTTTAAGGAGCAATCAAGGTGTGGTTTTGCCTTGTAATTGAATGCTCGTTTAAAAAAGCCTCTCCTTTGGCGGGCATCCCGCACTGCCGCCAAACTCAGAGGCTATTAAATTTGGCCACTGGTGACTAAGGGGTAGAAGCAATGGTAAGGGAGGAGAAGTTATAAAGTTCCTGGTACTTTATCACCGGCCAATTAGCTCCTGACTGTTAAGTTACAGGCTGGGTTTAAAAAGGAATAGTCAGAAGCTGATTGGCTGGTGATAAAGCACCAGGCATTTTATCACTTCTCCTCCCTTATCACTGCATCTACCCCTAAATACAGATTCGCTCAGTCCACAATCAGTCACAGTTTTTCTAACGGTTTTCACAGGAGTGCGCTGGGGAGCCCCTTTTCATGCTACACTGCGCTATTAAGCAACAGATGGAGAAAGGACCTATAGATTCAATCACTGGAGAAGCCCGCTATTCACTGAGTGAAGATAAATTGATCCGGCAGCAGATTGAATACAAAACACTGGTAAATATATCAGGTGCCCACAAGGGGGGTGTAGTAAAGTTATGTGGCATGTTGAAATTCTGCCCTCGCTATTAATGTGTCATTTCCCAGTCGTTTGGGTCTCTCTCAGCCTTGTCTAAAGTGGCTTCCTTTCATTGTGTGCAGATCCTGAACTGTGTCAACCCTGACAATGAAAACAGTCCAGAGATCCCGGTGAAGGCATTAAACTGTGATACTATTACTCAGGTCAAGGAAAAGATATTGGATGCTGTGTATAAGAATGTGCCATATTCTCAGAGGCCGAGAGCTGTAGACATGGACTTGGGTATGACAATTTATACTTTTATCTGTTCCACCGTTCTAATCTTCTGGTAAAATGTGTATCTGAACAGTAATTTATTGTCAGTAGTGAAAGCTGGGATTCTGTAATTGGAATCTACCAATTTTGGCTTGTGTGGGAAGGTTATGCATGGCAAATCATATATTTTACTGTATACAAAGAGTTGCATCAGCATACAATATGTATATAATTTCTATTGAGCTTGGTGTACCTTATTCCCTGGCAGAGTGGAGACAAGGACGAATAGCAAGGGTCGTCTTGCAAGATGAAGACATCACAACTAAGATAGAAGGAGACTGGAAGAGGCTTAACACACTAATGCACTACCAGGTACATCATCTACAGTACATTAATATGAAGAATTGTGTTATATGCATTACTGGTATCCACACAAAAACTTAGTTCACAGACACTTTGGTGCTTTTCTACCTTCAGGGCCACCTCACCTTGTACGGTGATCCAGTAAACTCCCTGTTTGTCATAAACATTTGTTTTAAGGTCACTTGTGGCTATCATACTTAGGTGGAAATTTACTAAAGGAAATTTGTAAAAAAAATATGTGTATTTGTATCCAGAAATACACTTATTTTTGACATTTACTATCCCGAAAATACGGCAATTCGTATTCGTATTGATGTGCTATCAATTTAGTAAATTTCCCCCTTACTATCCCGAAAATACGGCAATTCGTATTCGTATTGATAGCACATCAATACGAATACGAATTGCCGTATTTTCGGGATAGTAAATGTCAAAAATAAGTGTATTTCTGGATACAAATACACCTTTTTTTTTTTACAAATTTTCTTTAGTAAATTTCCCCCACAGTCTCTTAAGGCCCCCTTACACCGTGGCGACTTCTCCCGTTGGAGATACCGTATGCGGCTCTCTTGCATGCGATATATTGCACGCAATCGCAACCAAGCCTGCCCAAGCAATCTAAGAGACTGCTTCTGCAGCAAGGGCGGCAACTCGCAGGCTCCGGTGCGATGCGCACGGGACCGCGCATTGCATCTGACCTGCTGTCATTCACCTGCAATTGGGGCTCTGATCTCCGCGATCGCAGGAAAGAGCCCAAATTGTTGTTAAATGGCCTTAAAGGTTTGATCTAAATGAAAAAACACATGACATACATTCCAAGGTTAATTTTCAAGCATACTTGCCGACACTCACACATCATGGGGACCATTCCCAGGCTCCTAGAAGAGTAGACAAGCAATATGGACCACACAGGAGCGCGCATCACAATCGCAAGGCAAAATAAAGTATGTTTTAAACTAAAAAGTAAAAATCGCATGTGAGAATTGCGTGTGTGGGCACCTTAAGTTGAACAAAGTGAATAACATAATTGAAGACAGTTTTCTGGGCAAATGACAAGACAGGAACTAGTGTAAGGGAAAGGGCAGCTGCAAATGGTGATCACCGAGAGAGAGGTAAATTAGTCCTGCTCTCTTAAAGGGATGGCATTTATTAGATATGTTAATCACATACACTGTTAAGTCATATAAATGGAAAGTTTTCATTTAAATGTTAGTTGTAAAGTTAAGTATCTTCATTTACGCACAATAAAACGTAACTACAATGGTAAATCAAAATTTCACTCAGTATGTATCATCCCTCCAAGGTATCCCTGTATCTCTGCCCATACCATAGCAGTTCAGTTAGTACATGTGTGCGTGATGCAGGAAAGTAGTTAGTACATGTGTGCGTGATGCAGGATAGTAGTACATGTGTGCGTGATGCAGGATAGTAGTTAGTACATGTGTGCGTGATGCAGGATAGTAGTTAGTACATGTGTGCATGAATAAGGATAGTGACGTGCGCGCGGCCAATGTGTGAGGAAGAGAGAAGAAGCGCTCCTTGTGCACAAAGATTACAACAAAATCTTTCATCAATGTACACAAAAGCTAAATAATAATTAGAAATAATTAGAATACATATTACATTTATTGTATAACCTTATTAATAACTCAATGCGTAAGGATAAACAAGAAACATGCCTTTGCACTAGAGTTCAGACACATGTAACCGCGAGCAGGGAGAACTATGTTCCGTAGGGTTCAGTGATTCCTGTTACTACTTTTTATCCCATGGTTATATAATTGGTCCACAGAGAATAGAACATGGACATACATACACCACATGCCTATACATTGCTGTATGTTAATGTCTAGACATTGTTAGTTGTCCTTAGAAATCTATACTAGACTGATATTTATATGGTAATGCACTGTGTGACTATATCTATACGGGTAGATAGCCTCGCAGTGCATTCCTTAGTTGTGAAAGGACACTGGTGAGTTTGCTGACATAGTGCATTGCTGTAGATGAGGATCAGCAGAAAGAAACCTCTGCATCAGGGCGTATCCGATACGCTAATTGTCAGGAAGATGAAGTTCTCATTTTCTGAGAGGATTGTTTTTGTTTTAGACTAATTCGCACAAAAAGAGCAATTTGCTATGCTACCTGTTAAATATCCAGTCATTGCCTGCAATGATACTTGAGCACAGTCATTACTCGTCTGGGCCACCCTTATTCAACCACACAGCCAACAAGAACAAAGCTTTGTCCACATGGCAGCATCTGCCCTTGTGTCGCTTCTACTAGTTATTTTTTAGTCAAGAACCTGATAAATAGAGGAGATGGGCCCTCAAAACAATGGGCCAACCGACGGTTTCACTAAAACCCCTGCGAGTCAGTTCAGCCCTGTAATCAAATCAAATGGCCAGATCACTTCCAGACCACCTGAGGACAGCGGTCATATGATAAGATAGTCAGATAGTCATCTCTTGTACCATTTAAGATGACACTTATTTGCAATCGGTTATTATTAAACATCAAACAATACTGGTCAGTTGTCTGATGTCAATGGCAGCATTGCAGCATCTTGAGCCTGCATTACTATTTTCTGAGTTGAATTATACAGGGCTAGTAAATAAATAGACCAAGCAGTGAGAATACTGTAACCTTGAATAAAAATGGAACAGTTATGTGGGAGAGTGGGGAACATAATGGGGCGATGTGAGGATTTTGGCAGAATATAAAATATGTATTTATTCATTCATTTATTTATATCTACAAGTGAGGACTTGCACAAGGAGGGCCTGGAACTGTTGTATAACACAGCATAATCCCTGGTAACAGAATGTATTATTTAGGGGGTTTCTCCTTTATGAATTTGTTATAAATTAATAATATGTAAGGAAGATAAAACGATTACTGTTTTTTGGGGGGAAGAGAATATAACACAATCTCGTTAGCGCTAATATTCATCTACAGTTTGACTTTTGTCTAATTAATCCTCCTGATGTAATGGAGGGACAGGTCATTTAAGCCTCTGAAAGATGGCTTTATTGCTTGTCCCGCTATAAATCACATTTTTATAAAGTTCATAAAACCGGTTAGAATAAAAAATGGTTTAATAAGAATGCTTTATGGTCCATAACATTATTATAGCTGCTTATTCTCTTTGTGCTTCAGCCTTAATGAAATCAGCTGCATTCTCCATAAGATAGGCTTGTAAATGAGAGAGGCTTAAATGTTCTTAATAAAAAATATAAAAAAAAGTGTTTTTCACATGTATTAGCCACGAACATAAAATATCTTTGAACACTACTTGTTTGGATTCTGGGCTGAGTTGGAAACACTCCTAGCACAAACATCGCTTTGTGTGAGGAAATGAGTCATGTTTTCAGAATATGCAAGATCTGATACTGTAATGTTGTGTTCCAAAAAAAAACCACCCTCCAACTTGTATCGCAAAAGACAATTAGGGCTACATTCCATAAGTAAAGGTTACGATCTTAGCACAAGGCATGGAAATGCTATTGTCCAAGGCCATTTTCCCATTTTCTATCAAAGTAGTTTCTTTAAATTCTTAGCTACAGTGCAGATGCAATGCTTTGGATCTCTTTTAAGCACTTACATAAACTTCATTTTGTAGAGTGTGAAATACTGTATAAAACAAATATAAAACAGATCATGTGGGCAGTAAATACATTGTGAGCAGTCACTAGGTCAGACCTGGCCTTATTCAGATCTGATCGCAGTACAAATTTGTTTGGAAAATGGGCAAAACCATGTGCACTGCAGGTGGGGCAGATTTAACATGTGCAGAGAGAGTTAGATTTGTGTGAGTTATTTTGTTTCTGTGCAGGGTAAATACTGGCTGCATTATATTTACACTGCAATTTAGATTTCAGTTTCAACACACCCCACTCAAATGTAACTCTCTCTGCACATGTTACATCTGCCCCCCCTGCAGTGCACATGGTTTTGCCCATTTTCCAAACAAATTTGTACTGCAATCAAACATGAAGCAGAGATGGGCAGGGAAGCACCCTGTCCCCACTCCCTGCCTCCCAGCTGAGTGGGAAGTGCAAGCGAGTGAGACGCTCATGCGTTAATTTAATTAATTAATTAATCAATTAACAAAATGCTAACAGAAGAGAGATGTAAATCAAATCAAAATTTGGTGTGTCCAAATTTAACACTTCTATTTTGGAAATTGTAATAGAAAGGTACAGTGTCATTCACAAGTAGGTAAAGCTTTATCATGACTATGTAAGTTTTTCTTGTACAGGTTTCAGATCGTTCGGTGGTGGCTCTTGTCCCCAAACAAACGTCATCATACAATATCCCAGCTTCTGCAAGCATTTCCCGGACCTCCATTAGCAGATACGGTGAGAACATGCTTTTCTACTAAATGATCAATATATTCACAAATGCAATAAAACAACATTCCTATATACAGTGAGAGATAGAATAAAAGAAATACAGTAGCATTAAAGAGATTCTATAATGCTTTGAAAATATGACATTACAGGAGAGATTCAATAAAGCACCTGGCAGTGGTGAGGCCAATAGCTGTGGAGGCATTGGCTAGTATTGGTGAGATTATTGGCAGGGGAGGCACTGGTGTCTATCGATAAGGTCAGTTGAAGGAGAGGCACTGGCTTTTATCAAGGAGTTTAACGACTGGGGAGGCACTAGCTAGTATTGGTGAGGTCAGTGGCTGGGGAGGCACTGGCTAGTATCAGGGAGTTTAACAACTGGGGAGGCACAACTGGGGAGGCACTAGTCAGTATCAGTGAGGTCAATGGCTGGGGAGGCACTGGCTAGTATTGGTGAGGTCAGTGGCTGGGTAGGCACTGGCTAGTATAACTAGATATACACACACATATGCTGTTTATAACAGCCCCACTTGCACAGACCTCCCCCCTCATAGATCACCGCTAAGCATAGATCCCCCACACACAGATCTCCATCTAGCACGGGAGATCCCCTCCTACACAGATCACCCCTAGCACAGAAAATACCCTTTAGCACAAAATACTTCAACCCACACACACAAACAGATCTCCCACTAGCATAGAATGTCCTCCACCCATTGCACAGAAGGTGCCCTTCCTGCATAGTGACAACATGTCAACTATTGGAGTCTACAGGGAAACCCCTTATCCCCTTACACAGATTCCTCTGCATATTCCATACTTGCTCATTGCTGCTGCTGCTGGTGTCTGAATACTCCTGGATTGATCACCTGATTGTCAGCGGTGTCCATCAGAGCTCAAGGCATGGCCTTCTCTGGCCCCATAGGCTTTTTTATGAAGTGCTGCTACACATACTGTAGTTCCAAATACTGTGTTATGGTAATAGATTATTTTTTGGTTACAATGGGCAAAGATTGGTAAAATAACATACGGCAGAGACACATCACAGGACCTCGCTCTTAATTTGGTCTCACCCTAATACACAGTTTTGAAACGTCTGCATAGGTGTCTCAGCATAATAAAATATGTTTTACAGTATGTACTGTAATGAGTTGATATATTTACTTGCAAAACAAGTAACAGACAATGGTTTTGGCTATGTGTTCTAATGTTTCCAACATCCCAAAAATTATTATAATCTGTTTAAATGCAAATACAGTATGTTCTCAAAGTCAACTTGAATCCCACTGGCAGCATGATATTTGCACACTTTGGGCCTTATTCTAGTTCTCTCTTTCTGACAAAATCCTTCTTAGATGGACAAAACCATGAGCACTGCAGGGGGGCAGATGTTACTTGTGCAGAGAGAGTTAGATTTGGGTGGGGGTTTACTTCAAAGTGAGATCTATATTGCAGTGTAAAAGTAAACAGACAGTATTTACCCTGCACAGAAACCCAATAACTCACCCAAATCTAATTCTCTCTGCACAAGTAACATCTGCCCCACCTGCAGAGCACATGGTTTTGTCCATCTAAGAAGGATTTGGTCAGAAAGAGTGAACTAGAATAAGGCCCTCTCCCCCCTCTTACAGTGTAGGACTGTTGCAATGCTAGATCAGTGAACACGCATAGCCAGTGTTTTATTTAATTTATCATTTCCACTAGTGATTCTCCATAAAGAATACTGGAGAGAAACCGTGGACATGACACAGGTCATGAACAAATCATATTGATATGTGAAAGGCTGTGGATACAAAGGTTCAGCGAATAAGCATCCAACGTAGAGGAGTGTTTCATCTTAAAGCAGAATGTAGCAGTCATTCCATACGGCAGATAGCACATTATATACCCAGGGTAGCTGTGTAGCTCAGTAATTCAGCCTTTTCCGCAGAGAAAATATTGCTGTCTTGGAAAATACAAACTACTCACGGTATAATACAATCAGCTGGGAATGTGAATAAAATGGAAATAAAGTAACAAATCAGAGCAATAACCTGCAGCCAGCTCTAGCACATATAGGGTTACTGTTCTCAGCAGCGATTCACAGGCGGCGTTTCTATGCTGATCACGGCACAAACAGCATAAATCTTCAGCCGCTAACCGTCTGCTAAGGTGGCAGCATCAGTAACATTTGTCTCTCTCATTCATTAACATGTAAATTATGAAAATTGGAGCAAACACGATTACGGTAGAAAGAAAAAGCATCACAACACATTATTGGAAATCCACAATACTGCTGATGGGTGATTTGCAGCACAACGCTCAGCGACAGACAGCATAAAAGCTGTATTTCTGGCTCCTGCTAGTCTCTGACATTAGGAGCCATATTAATGGTCACATAGGGATTGCGCATTGTTTTGGATTGATGGAGATGTGAATGGCTTGAATCTTCTCCTGACAGAAACACTAGTGTCTGTTCCATCTCTGTGTCCACCAGTGACTGTAGTGGCTTGTCTCGTCATGCTTCCTGCATCCCCTACTTAAACAGCATAATTGTATCTGCTTTAGCTGACAACAAAGACTATCTAAATTAAACCTCGGCTGCAGTCTTCTAATTTGACAGCATTTTTATTACTAAATAGTGCTTTCTTTGCTAAACTGGGATAAGTCTTTTGCTGTTTCCTTGGATAAACTGCAAAGAGACTTATGGTTCATTAGCACTGGCAGCTTTTGCTTGTGAGCCAAAGTCATTTCACTTTCCATACATAACCCTTACAAAGCTGCTTTACATATAAGAATGGCTGCGGAGAGAGCAAGTGACATGTGGCAGCTGTTGCAGAGCCCCATGTAAGCCGTAGCAATAAATAGCGCCTCCGCAGTCTAGGTTATTATTATTACATAAACGCAGTATACTCCTCAGCACTTTACATGTGGTGACAAACACAGCAATAAAACAAGACTGGGTATTAACAGACAAGGAGACAAAGAGGTAAGAGGACAATGCTGGCAAGCTTACAATCTGCAAGGAAATAGGATGCCTGCGGCCAGTGCTGTTACTCAGACATTTTGGTGCCTTGTGCCAGAAAGGAAATTGCCCCCCCCCCCCTATACAAAAAAAGGGATATTACACACTAAAGGTGTGCAAAATGTAAGGGCGAGGCTTCATGGGGAAGGGGCATGACCACATACAGTATTAGTACCAATTCTCATTACACCACACAGTAGTGTTCATTATTAACATTACACCACACAGTGCCACTTGTACACTTTCCACTGCAGCTACACAGTGGGGGTATTCTGGTTGAGTCGCATGGCAGCGAATTCAAAGCCTTGTGAGTCCACCAAACCCCACCTTGCGAATTGTGGGACGCCATCCCACCATTCACAGGGTGCGTACGTTCGCATAAACATCAATTCGCATGTCAGTGGGAACCTCCCACATCTTTCGCTGGTCATAGCGGAGCGCTATGCAAAGCCGTCCTGACAGCCAGTCATCTACTGGTATAACCAGCAGATAAACGGCTTTCCCCGGCGATGTTGCGGGAGTGCACAGCAGCGCTCATCTCAGGGCGGCTTTGAGCTGAAACCTCCTGTTTTGAGCGACTTTCAGCTCAAAGTCGCCCAGTCTGTATGGGCCTTAACTATCACTCATGCATAGGTAACTGAATGACAGGGGCTGCCGGACGGGGTCCCGACAGTCGGGATCCCGACAGTCATTAACCCGACGTCGGGATCCCGACTGTTAAAACACTGACGGCCGGGTTCCCGACGGCCGTCAGCTATTTTCCCTCGTGGGGGTCCACGACCCCCATAGAGGGAGAATAGAATAGGTGGTGAGCGTAGCTCGCCACTGTGCCCGCAAGGGGCTTTGTTGCGCTGGCCACGCTGTCTGAGACCAGGCAGTCGGGATCCCGACGTCGGGATAATGATTGTCGGGATCCCGACTGTCGTGAATCATACCACACCCATGACAGGTGCTCTAACCAATAGCATTCATTCAGATATTTTCTTTCCTCTTCTAAATGGTTACCCACCACGTCCAGGTAACCTCATCATAAGGTAAGGCGCTAACATTCAAGGAGTTCAAGTCTAGGGCGTGGGGCACCTCCAAATCCGCCAAGCTAAACCACCCCAAGACTTCACACTAGTGAAGGAAAAGAGTGTTAGATAAGTGAGAGGTATTACCTTCTAATAGAGGCTAGTTCAATATGCAGTCAAAAATGCCAGGGCCCTGGACGGCACACTCTAATGGGCCCCATACATCAGCAATCACAATTTATGGATTTTCAGATATTGGGATATTTTGGCCAGATAAATGGATTTTCAGATCTATCCGACTTTGCCCACACATTACAGTTTTTTTCAGTGATCGGCAGATTTTTCCATCTAAAGATTGCATCTTCATATCTGGAAATTGCCCCAATCGATTGTCATTTCAGCTGTTCATAATGTAAATAGATGAAGAAAACGAATTGGGAATGCCCACACATCTAAAAAAGATCTGCAGATAATACCAGATTATTAAACATGTTTAAAAACCTGATTAAGCAATCGATTGGCGATTGTGATTGGGATTGCCAAAAGACGGAGCCCACACATCTAAAATTAATTGTGGCAATCATCTCCATATCTGAAAATTGTCACAATTAATTGCTGATGTATGGGGCCCTTAACTATATGTAAAGATAGGTACTATCTTGCTGAGACTTCTAAATTGTAAAAGAAAAACTGATGGAATCGGATTGTTTGCCATTTCTACATCATCATTTCTTTTGTTTCTTCTTCACTAGTTTTTAGAAATACTTTTCTCCTGTGTGTTCACAATGTTCTAGCCCAGTTTATTGTATAAAATTAATCATATACATAAACCCTGTAACCTTGTACTGAAGAGTACACTATTATATTGCAGATGAATATGTATTATTCCAATGTCATAATGGTTATATTTTGTAATTCTTTTGCAGATTCCACATTTCGCTATACTGGCAGTCCCGATAGCCTCCGTTCTCGTGCTCCCATGATCACTCCAGATCTGGAGAGTGGTGTTAAAGTGTGGCACTTGGTTAAAAATCACGAACATGGAGATCAGAAAGAGGGTGATCGGGGGAGCAAGATGGTTT
The DNA here is from genome assembly GCF_055691185.1 of Crinia signifera. Taxonomy (NCBI): domain Eukaryota; kingdom Metazoa; phylum Chordata; class Amphibia; order Anura; family Myobatrachidae; genus Crinia; species Crinia signifera. The sequence continues at coordinate 132,726,153 of NC_139218.1, forward strand.
CTGAAATCTACTTGACACGGCTGCTAGCCACCAAGGTAAACAGACCTCAAAATAACACAGAGGGAGATAGCCTATTATCCCCGGTAAAACATTAGGAGCTGGAAAAATTCAAATTTTTGGCAGTTTTTTCCCCCATGTTTCACCAATATTTTCTTTATCTGGCTATGCTATTGGATTGCCAAAGAAAAAAAATCAAAACTTCTCCATTGGTCCACTTCTCCACTCTATTCACTAACTGATACATTTTCTCTCTCCAAGTGTCTTAAATCTGTATTACGATATCTTGTTGTGAGTACAGTTGGGAAAAATGAACAGAAATGTTAGAATAAATCCCAAAGCAGGACATACAGTAGGGAAGTAGGGATCTATTCATGAAACAGAAATAACAGTGGAAAAGTTTGCCAGTGGAGAAATGTCCAATCAGCTGCTACGCTTAATTTTATAGAATGCACTTGATAAATGTTACTTCAAAGCTGATTGGGTGCCATGGGCAACTTCAACAACTGTCTCACTTCTCAGCTCTTTTCACTGGTTCATTAATAGACCCCATTGTGTACTTTCGATATCATGGGCGAAATGCAATTTTTAGTAATGTACAATTTTTTTGTCAAAAATTGGTAAAATCACGTTTACTGAAAATCACAAATGTAGTAGTATGCAATTTGCAGTAAAAGTCACACGTTTTGCCGGGATCTAAAAATCGCACATTCAAAACCGCTTCCAGATTTTTCAAATTGCAACCTAAACATTACCAGAAAATGAAAAAAATTGACCAGGTCCAGGCTGGCGAGTTTGACAGAACCAAAACACAGGGATGGGGGGTGACTATTGGACCAGTCCTGGTTCCGAAAAGAGGGGGACAAAAGACTGTGGAACTAGCATTGGCTCCAACAGCTAGCAGTGTTGTGCCACAGCCGGGGAAACTTTTTATGCAAGATCCCCCAGCCGTCACATGACCACCCTGGCTGGTTAGCCCTGGGGGTCCCCCCACCATGCTTAACACTTCCACTTCCCAGGGATGTATGTTAATAAAGCATGTATGTTTCTAAAGCTCTACTTGTTAGTGTAACATTGGTTATGCAGTGGGACTAATGCCCAACATGCTGGGACTTGTGGTTCTCCAAGTCCCTGCATACATGGGGAGGCTTTCTGGGACTTGTTGTTCCACAGCACATCCCAATGTTAAATGTTAATTCTATTATTTTACCTCAAACTTATCAGCCCGGCATCCACCGCCTTTGGACGCCAGAGACAGCCCCGGGCTTCAGTCCTGGAAGGGTTAATCCTGGGGGGAACCCTTTAATGGGGTTGTCCCCAATCCCCTAGGGACTTCGTCCAGGGATGGCCAGCCAGGTGTTCATGTGACAACTGGGGGATCTTGCATAAAAAGTGTCCCCTGGCTGTGGCATTATACCGCGGGCTGTTGGAGTTTAAAAATAACATGTAAACCTAGAAATTGCATGAAATTGTTTAAACAGGAGTATATAGAACTTAGAGAACTCACTTATTAATGATTTATTCTAAAGGGAACTTTACAGAAGTTTGTGGATGACCTGTTTGAGACGTTGTTCAGTACAGTACACCGTGGGAGTGCCCTACCTCTTGCTATAAAGTACATGTTTGATTTCCTGGATGAACAGGCGGACAGGCACAGCATATATGATACAGATGTAAGACACACTTGGAAAAGCAACTGGTAAGTGAGTTGGGGTGGAAATAAAAAGATCATAGCAATGGCAATACCAAACCATATTATAGATACTGGGAACTCCCCCCCACACACCTCCCTGATTTCCCCGGAACATCCTGAATTTAACAATGCGCTGGAAGCATGCTGTAGATGTGTAGACTAGCATTCACGACATATTGGCCATTATTCTGGTTGGTGCGGTAATATCCGCGTGCGTTTGTGCCGCCGATGTTTTGTGTCTGCGCATGTGCAGAGGCGTCTCTGCGCATGTGCGAGCAGGGCGTACGGCCAAATCCCGCATGAAATGTGAACACTCCGAACAGGGGGTGGAGAGGGGCGTGAAGGGCTATTTGGGCTCATTACCATATGCATACGCCCCGCGTTTCATGGGCGTTCCCATGCAAACGCTGGGCGTACGTATGGTAATGCGGCCATGACGCACGTGTAGGGGGCGGACATATGACATCGCCGGATGTCAGCTGCCCGCCCAGATCCCTGCTTTTGCACGGAAAAATGTCCGTGTGGTCTGAGGTTGCGGGAGCTGGTGGACCACTCGGTCCTGCATTCGATGTTCTGCGACCATCGAATGATGGGGGAGGTTCCCTGAGATGGAGGAGGCGTATTCCATGAAAAATACACGTGCGGTCCGTTCGGCCAGCTTTTTACCGCGTACGGACGGAGTTGGCGATCCGCATGGAAGGCGGGGTTTCGCACGCATGGTCCTGGCCGCATATTCGGATCCGGCCGCACTGATCAGAATAAGGGCCATTGTACCAAAGTTCTATTGTAATTGAAAATTTGGTGAATGTGAAGGGCATTGAAACACATGGAACACATTAACAATTAAATTAATAATGTGTTTAAAAAAGGGGCAGACTAAATGGGCCAAGGGGTTCTTATCTGCCATCAAATTCTATGTTTCTCTGTAAATGTTGATCATTTAGTATTGATGGAAGTAATTTGTGGCAACAAAACATTCCCCACACCATCTTCACCTGTCTGAACTGCTGACACAAACAAGGATGGATCAATGGGTTCATGTAGATTACCTCAAATTCTGAATCTATCATCCACATGTCACAGTAGAAGTTAAGATTTGCCAGGATTTCGACCGCCGGCATATTGACCGCATACCCCTCTTTACCCCAGTGATTTTGCCCACAGAACTGCCAGTCACTGGAAGTTTTTAGCAAATCAGTTTAATCTCCAGTAGATCATCAGATTCTAAGGGGTTTATTTACTAATATGGGAGTTCTATTGAAGATGGGATGTTGCTATGGGCAACCAATCAGATTAAATCTATTAGCTTCTAGAAGGTGCTAAATATATAAGAAGTAGATTATTATTGGTTGCCCATAGCAACATCACATCTTCAACGGAACTCCCATCTTAGTAAATAAACCCCATATGGCACAAACAATCATTGCCTGATCATAGTCACTGTAGATTACATCCATGCTCATGTTTGGTCTGAGTAATAACTAATCTCTTGACCATGTCTGATTAGAATATTTTGCTTGCCAAGCAGGTAAACCTAATAATAATAATAATAATAATAATAATAAAAGGTTATAAATTGGGAAAAATATGAATTAAGAGACAGGATAGGAATGGGCAGGTGAAATAAATCATTCGATGAAACGATAACTTATCAATACTTACATTTCTTCTTTTCAATAATACAGCCTACCACTCCGGTTTTGGGTGAATGTCATAAAGAATCCACAGTTCGTGTTTGACATCCACAAGGGCAGTATCACCGATGCCTGCTTGTCTGTTGTGGCACAGACGTTCATGGACTCTTGTTCCACCTCAGAGCATCGGCTAGGGAAGGATTCTCCCAGCAACAAGCTTCTCTATGCTAAGGATATCCCCAACTACAAGAACTGGGTGGAGAGGTCAGTATGTAAAGCCACTAGTACTTTACTGTTGGTATCTTACATGTTCTTAATTGAGTTTAATATTTCATGGGGGTGATTTAATTCAAGGTATTCAGCATCAACATTTTTTCATTGCAACCAATAAAAGTGCTAAGGAAAACTTGCCATGTGGAGTCTGCCATAAATGGTTTGCTACTGTATGTGCCGGTAAAGCAATCCAATGCCGCTAGGTGGCCCATGTATTGACCATTACATTTCCACAATGTAAAGGAGTACGAATAACTTTTTATATGACCATGATATTTTATATAAGAATGAGATTATAACTTGTATGACTGGCTCATGAGACATGTTGTCCTTTGCAGGTATTATGCTGACATTGCCAAGCTCCCAGCCATCAGCGACCAGGACATGAATGCCTACCTCGCAGAGCAATCTCGCATGCACGCGTCCGAGTTTAATATGCTAAGCGCATTGAATGAGATCTACTCTTATGTCAGTAAATACAGTGTGGAGGTGAGTAATAAGAGGGCTTGAAAACTCCAATTCAGAGGGAAGCGGCATAGCCCAGTCTGAACAGTGAAAGAGTATGAACTGTTATATAATCAATATATTTTTATATGCGAGTCAGCTCATCTTTGTCCTTGTGGATAAAGAGTTCTGCAGTTGACATGCTCTAATAGACCTAGTGTTGGTTTAAAGCTTATTAATTTAATTATCAGTTGAACTTAAAGAATGATGAAGAACAGGACTGCCATCAGAAATTATGGGTCCGGAACTGCCAAAATAGACAAGCCCCCACCACACACACACTGCTTATTATACACACACTGCCCCATAGCCACACACACACACTGCCCATAGACACACACACAATTGCCTGCACCGCCCCCTTGCAGCTAAAACTTCTCCTTCTACACCCCCTTGTAGAGCCCCCACACCTTACCATTGAGAGGGGACCCGGGTGAAAGCATTGTGGATCAGGGCAAGGTCAGCTCGCAGACCGGCATCCAATCAGGAGCTGCCGAGTAGCAGCTCCTGATTGACTCAGTCTGTGAGATCTGATTGGCTCATGGCCAGCACTAAATTCATATTACCATGCAGCTGGCCCAAGCCTCATTCCACTCTGCTGTCAACCAGGCTCCCTGTCAGTCTGGGATGGGGAATGAAGTCCTGATCGGTGGTGGCCCTGGTGAAGAATGTAAGCATATTGCTTGCAGAAAAGGTAAACTCCATCCTGGTGTCACCTAGACAAATATTTTAGAGAGTTTTTCTATTGAATAATACACTTTACACAAGCACTTTATCCATTGTTGCATCTCTGTTGCATTGTTCTCTGTTCAATAGTAAATGGTATTATCTCCTGACGTAGTGGTAATAAAGAAGGGTTAATTCCCACTGGATATGCAGGCGGTCTTCTCTTATTGTGAATCTGCATACAGCACACACTCTCGCTACGTCCCTCCTTTGAGGTGCCTACACAATTATACACCCTCTGAAAATGTAGATATGTAACATAGCATATTGGGGGTTATTCTGATTAATTTGCTCCCCTATGCGTTTGAACGCAGAATAGAGGATTCCTTTCTATTGCCTCCAGCATGTTGTTAATGGAAAACATGCTGTCTGTATGAAAAGAGGCAGCCTTAGTAGTAGTGAGCAGAGTCCAGGGTGCCTACTGTACTTCCGTTTCAAGCTCATCCTGAGGCAGGCCTTCATTATACAGCTGAGGGGATATGTGCTTCTGATTGGAGGGATCACAGCCTCCAATCACCACTGAAGCTATCAGAGACCCCATCTGAGTGTCAGCTACATTATTATGCCTTTATATATCATTTATGGAAATAGCTTTTTAAGGAGTCATAATAAGTTAAGATGACTTAGAAAACGCCAGCAAAGTAACATTTTAGGTTGTAAGAATTATTATTGTTTTCAGAGGATTCTTCTCTAAAACAGATGCCCTACTGCAGGAGTGTATGCCATTTTTTTGTCCACAGTATAATTTATATGTATACCTACTTCTGCTGTGCTTCCTCACAGTCAGTAAGTATATGTCATTTATTTAATAATGAGTTACCATCAAAATGACGGAACTACATAACAGTAATGTGTGGGCCTGAGCAATACAACACTTGAATTGTTTTGTCAGGCGCCACCTAGTGACCGCCGGCATGAATAACACTTGAATTCTTCTCACAGAGGTGCAAGCCTTTTATTATATAGGATAAAACAAAAATCCCCATCTCTTACATAGTTGTAAAATAAATAATCACCAGTATGCTTCTGAGATATTCGTTCTTTCTGTGACAGCTCGGTGCTGTGCAAGCACATTAGGATTGTTTGTTGTATTGTTTTTGTAGATTGTTTTTCTGACAAACTGAATAAAAGCGCTATCACAAACAAGATGCAGAATACACCCAATGGCATGATACTGCTTGTGATGGACAGCTGAAATGCCAGTTGATAACCACTACATGTTGACACAATAAAAGCTTCTCAAATGTCATTGTTTATACCACGCCAGCCCTGAAATTTCAAGTTTGAGATCCAATTTCTTTTTTGTGCTATCGGGCCTGATGTGGTAAAACTTACTATCCAGGTCAATAGAGGAACAGCTTTTAGGATAGGGCTTTATAAATAAACAACATCCCATGTACCAGCCGCAGAATGCACTGTATAAATGACATATTCCTTGCTGTGCACTGTAGATAACATCTTCATCTTCTCTTCTGTAGCTAATCACAGCCTTGGAACAGGATGAGCAGGGGCGTCGACACCGCTTAGCCTACAAAGTGGAACAGCTGATAGGGGCCATGAGTTTTGACAGCTGAATTTCATTGCTTCCCCTTAAACACAGAAAGGGGACAGACTTGTGGCAAAGACTCTTATGGCAGAGACCTGCAGGCTTCCATGGAAATTCCTTGCAAGTGTGAAAACACATAAAGAGTCAGAAGGTATTCCTGTGGATTACTTTGCAGAATGAGGAAAGCAGCCAAACCAGCTCCACACTCACCATCCCCCTGAGAACCTGAAGACTACACCTGAGTTTCCACAAGCCCAGCAGGTTGATGATTGCATGTTGTATGTAAATTAAGAGACTGCATAACCGGAAAAGACTCAATTCTTCTCTTTGTTGGTTTGGTTGTTTGTTTGTTTAGCTTGTTTTCTCTTTAAAGGACTCATATTTTTAGTATTATTTATTGCTTTTTAGAAAGGGCGTGATAAGGGGGAAGAGTACATTATTTTTCATCCCTATATGAGAAACAGAAAGGGAATTTTTCATAGATTTCAGTTCTTAGAGAGCCACTCTCGGCATATTTTGCACTGGTTCAATGATGACTTTCAAGAGTTGAAAAACAGAGAACTGTGGAACTCTGCGACAGCGTATATCCACATCCTGTTGGCCTACCGGAGGACTTGCACTCCATCATCTGTCTTATATGAAGCTGCACCGAAGGTCAATTCAAATTCACCAGCTAATTCAATTATGTATTTCTCATATCAAGAGGCATGTGTCCAATAAGCCAGTGGGATGACCCCTTAGCTTCTTTATGAACCTGTCACAAATTCCATTGCTTTTTTGTATTTAAACCGTGGCCTACAGCTCTTCGTAGAAGGTCTTACGATCCATGAAATACTTAGGTTGTAAGAGAGTATAGTTTGCATTATAAGTGTACCAAGCAGATTTCAGAAGAACGTTATACATTTCACAGAAAATGCCATAATACCAACCCTCTATTCAATACGATATATTGAAAGCATTACATTTGTATACTAGTTTGCATTGCACAATTCCTTACAGCCTTCATGACCAAAAAGAACGTCAGTGGTAATATTAAACATGTAGGTTATTATTATAGTAACACTATGCATGTTGCTTTGTAGTTTATATTGGTGATTAGGTTCTATAAAGATCATAAATCCGTTACTAGTCAGTATAATTCAATATCGGAGTTAATGCAAAGTGTTTTAGACAGGTATAATATGTAACATACAGACGTTAGATATATATATGAAAGCCTACTCTAGAACTGCCCTCTTGTAATCCTTTTGCTTTTCTAGCAATCTTTGCAAATGAGGGCATCCATGTAGCTTATGGTTTTATTGTAATCCTAAAGCCATGAAAAGACATAGGAGCTTATATATATTTATGATAGTTCTTGTTAAAATGAAATGTGAACATACATAGATATAGACTTACAATTACCACATAGACTTTTAAATCAGTTTACCTATGAAGATTTCCTGGGCTGTCCTATATTAACAAAGATCAATTTGACAGCCGGTAAAACGTACGTTAGGCATTAAGGACTTTGTGCCAAGCAAATGATCATATACAACGGTTCTGTATTTCTTACTATAACAATACCAATGTGCTGGCTTTGGAGTTTATATATTATTTAGCTATGTGCCAATGTGGTAGTAAGTGCATCTTGGTACAGAACAGTATTCAGCATTGACTACCATTGAAAACTGTTATTTTTGTAATCGATAAAAAAAAAAAAATAGAATTGAAGGTATATGTCTCTTACAGATGACAAGGTGTATTAAATCTTAGCATTGTGCTCCACGGTGTCCTAGCTAGAGAATGTTTATTCTGTCATATCGTAAAAAGGCGCTGGCTCATTTGAATTCACGTCTTACAGTTTTACAAAGCAGATCATCACAATTTATTATTTATTTATCCGAAACATGCTTAAACTACAGGGTTTTTGTTTCACATAACCTTTCAGTTTTCTAATTTTGTCCATAAACAAATTACTACTGCCCGCTGAAATAAAATGTCTTAAATGAAACAGCCGGCAGAACAAAGCCATACAGTTTTAGGGTATGACGGAGACAAGTCCAATAATCATTGCCATGATCTGAAAATATATTTGATATCATTGTGTTTTTACTCAAGTATGAAGATCCCATTTAAGATCTTTATTTCCAGGGGCTAGGGCAATCACTGATATGAGCCATGTGTGTCATTGCAGATGACCAGTGCAGGCCACACATACTGTGATATCACTGAGGATATTTTCCTGATATCGCCGTAACAGCAATGCTTGTAAATGATCCATGCAAACTCAACTTTATGCTTGTATGTGCAGTCATGTGGCAATCATACTAACAGGCCTATGTGATTTGCCTAATTGGCTGTACCTATCCAAAATAGCCACAATGTGGGGTTCGGGCCTGAGCGGCAGTTCAGTTTAGCGCAAGTCGAATATTACCAGGCATTTACTGACGATGGGCCAGATGCACTAAGCTTCAAAAGTGATAAAACGGAGACTGATAAACCACCAACCAATCAGCTCCTACCTGACATTTTTCAAACACAGTCTGTGACATGGCAGGTAGGAGCTGATTGGTTGGTTGTTTATCACTCTCCATGTTGATGTCTTTAAAAACATAAAACATTAAATGAAGAATGTGCCAAAAGTTACTGAACATGGCTTAAATTTACTTTCATGTTGAAGTATTATATTTTAGTGTAAAGTCAACACTGAAGCCAATATTAGCCTGTGCGTCCGGTGTACAACATGTTGTAAGGCCACAAGGCATAGTTACAAAAAAGAAAAGTGTCACCAAGTCAACTCTATTAAATAAACACCTGGGTCTTCTGCTATCCAGGTACCATGTATTCAGTGTAGTCATAAGCATTGCCCCACAGGTCATATGTTTACAGCAGCCATTACTTGAAATAGCATTGGATATTTATTTTGTATCTCTTTGTTTGTAATTTTTTCGCTCTTGGAACACCTGCCTCGTGTAATTTTGATTGGTGGTTTAAGAAGGTCTGACGGAACATTCCTTTACTTACTAATTTGTACAGTGCTAAAGTAGGTGTCACCTGTAAGTAGCTTCAGGGGATCAGTGTTTCTAACAGATTTTAATAATCATCACTATGTTCAAAACAATGTTTTAGCTTATAGAATTGTGTTTATGTCTATGGTACTGTTCATGTACCTCCAGGAGAATGTGACTAATGCAACCCACTTTTAAATGCAATTTGCCAATTCCCCACCTGCAGACCAAAGCCCCCTTTGACCTTCTGTCATTCAGCCCACTTGAGTCCAACTAATGTATTGCTGGGCAATACCTTACTGGCCGTTTGGGTATTCAAAGGTTTTATCTGTATGTGATGTTTGCAATTGTTGACCTGTACTTCAGCCTGTGCTACCCCAGTTTGTCTCCTGCATTCCAGAGTTTGTTAAACCATATGCCTTCTTGCCAAACACTTATATAAAGCAAATAGTTACCGTATTTTTGGTAGTTGAATGAAAGTTATACTGTATTGTTTATATTTCAATTATGTCTGTTTACCAAGAACTGTAGGTTTGTTATATTAACTCTGTTATCTCCTTTTAGAATTATATGCAGGTTGGAATAACATGAAGGAAACTAAAATGTAAAGTCGTGCCAAAATCTGGACTGTTCATTATTCCATAAACATCTTTACTTTCCTATTGATAACACTTATGTTTCTCAATGTGTCACATGATAACCCAAACCACTCAATCAGATTGCAGAATGTCAGGGCACCCAGCTCTCAAGTTCCGCTGCACTTCTGTACGATAATTGTGTCTTTGTTTTTCCCCTCTTATTTTTTTACGTCTGCCTTGCTTCTTTTCTGTCATTTTTACAGTTGTGAAAAAAAAATGTAAGAAAGTTTTAATTATTTAAAAAATGTTCGGAGACAAAAAAAGTTTTGTTATTATTTTAATATATTATTGTGTACCTATTGTAAATATGAAACACTCCTATTTTGCAAGCCAAGGACCCACTTTGTACTATTGTTATATATAAATAAAGTTTACTGGAAAAACACTTTTTTTTTCTTGAAGTTATGACTATAATAAAACAGAGTGAGTCATGGCAGGGCCAGACTTTCCACATGTTTCTAACCTTAGAATTAATTTGATAAAAGAAGAATGGAGAGCAAGTGTTATCAAATCTATTAACCCATAATGGGTAAGAAGAGATGAGGTAAAATGATTGGGTAGAAAAATAGATGCCATGAGCATCTAACATTGCTTATGAAACAACAATATGTTATTTTATAAGCAATTGTAATGGGAAAGCTCTGCGAGTGAAAAGAGCCTATTTATCATAGTGGGCTGGATGGTCCCAGATGATTAAGTACTATGTTGTGGGGACAGCTTCTATGTAAAGATCCTGTTCCAGCGATCAGTATCACTGCTACAGAGGTACAGTTGTGTTGATCCTTTTTTGATGCCTGTCTGCCCAACTGCGCATGCATGGCCTGAGGTTGCGCTGTATCCCGCCAAAGGTCCTTTGCAATCCCGGGCCTCCTTGCCATAGGAAAAAGCGATGCACCGAGATCAAGCGCTATCTGAAGATGGCATTGTTTCTTGCAAACAAGTTTACTGAATATTATGTGATCATAAAGAACCCCTAATAATTAAAGGGCCCATATCCTAAACATGTGAAAAAAGGCTTTTCAGCTTGTGTAATGGACACATAAAGAATTGGCCACTAGAAGCATGTAAAAAAATAAATGAAAGTTTATGTTATGTATGCAGTGAGAAGCCAAGTATACATTAACATACAGCTGTATCTTTGGCAATATGAAAAAGGATGTTTTAATAATAATCAATCAACTTATTACACCAGGTGTATTGTGCTTCTGCAGCACCCTTAAGTATTTATTTGTATTCATCATGCTTCCCATTATCCTCTCTACGCCATATTGTTTTCCACGATACACCACATGACACAGATAATTGCAAGCCACATACTGTACAAAAAATAAGACCTCATCCCCACAGCCTTTTCTTCTAAATTCTCAGACCAGGTGATCCTCCTGTCCTCAAGTCTCGAGAACCTATACATTTACTAAAATGAACATCCAAGTGAAGTGGGATTATGATCTGAGCTAAAGTGAGTAGTCCCAGACCTGCACATAATGTGAGTGCCAGAAAGTACATAAGCTGGAGTACAGACCCACTGTGATCTTATAGGCTTTCTTAAACTATGGTGATCATAGACCTTTCCACCCTTGGCTGGTTCCAGATGAGTGACGGCACAATGTTGTGTCCCATCTTTATTATTTCTACTTCAAAGAGGAAATAGATAGAACTTTGCAGAAGTACTAATTGGATACGTAAGGTAATCGCTTGAGGGAGATGTGTAGAGTATTTATTGCTGTTTAACTTAGTAGTGAGTTATGACTGTTATTTTCAGAAAATATCAAAGCTTTGTCATTCTAGGTTTAGCAGATTCATTATTCTAGTTGGCTTCCCTACAGGCTCCTCCTCTGCCTCACTGTCACCACCTCAGGCTATTTTCTTCCAATTTCAATATCTTTTCTGGGTGTCTCTTTCTTGCTTGTACAGACCAATCTGTTTAGAGGCATTCTCTGATACCTGGAAGTGGCATGCGATGCTTTGCTCATAATGTTGCAAGTCTGACTATCTCTATGAGTTTCTTCTTTCTTGCAATTATTTTCCCTCTCTAATCCTAGTTGTGCTTAAAAAAAAAAGCACCTCTTTTTCGGGGTTGGGACATGAAAAATTTCCGATCGGAGTTTAGCTGCTGTATGTCCCGCTGTTAACCAATGTTTTGTAACCGGTTGCTCTGCCACCCATTTTATAATAACCAGGCGATGATTCGCCATCCTATCTCTAAATGATGTTTCTGTTTTGCGGACTTAAACCATTGCACAGGGACAAGTAAGTATGTTGATGGTGAATTTTGAAGTACATGTAAAGACTTCCCGAATCATGTAACGTTTGCCCAAGTGTGGATGGGAAAAATTACCCACAACCAATAATGAGCCACATGTCGTACAACATGTGGAATGGTAGCAACCAAATTTGCATCTTAAAAGTGTCCTGTATTGCTTGTATCTCCTAAGCCTATAACATCAATCTTGACTAGCTTGCTACCCCTTGAGTAGGCTTGCATAATACCTGTCCCCAATAACATAGGCAAATCGGTACTTGTTTCCTAGCACGGCGCCCATCTTATGCCATCGCATACCACTAATTAAGGTATGCGATGGGACCCGAGTTTCAGGTCCTAAGAGGCGCACTGTACAATTTTAATATCGCGTTGCATCGCATGCCATTACAATGGCATGCAATGCGATGCGATTTGTAATTGTACAGGCACCCTGATGGGTGATTACTATGTTAAATGCACCCCCACTATCAACGCAAACCCGCCCCCACTATCAACGCAAACCTGAAGCGTGGCGAGCGCAGCGAGCCCACAAGGGATGGCGGTATGCGTCCTCTGACCTTTTTATACCCCCACTATCCATGTCGGCGTGGAGTGGATCTTATATAGTGTGGCTAGCCACCGAGCCCAAAGCGTGGTGAGCGCAGCGAGCCCCTCGAGTGGACGTGGAATACATGTGAAGTAATCCGCGTCCCCTCGTGGGGCTCGCCACACTATATAAAATCAACTCCACGCCGACGTGGATAGTGGGGTTATGAAAAGGTTGGAGGACGCGTACCGCCGCCCCTCGCGGGCTCTCTGCGCACGCCACGCTTCTGGTTGGTGTTCATAGTGGGGGTGGCGTTAACAATGGGGGTGCATATAACATAGTAATCACCCATCAGGGTGCCTGTACAAAAAAAAATTGTTTTGATCGCATCGCATGCGATCTGGTCACATGCGATGCGATCGATGTGATCAAAACGATGGAATAAGATTAAAATCGTGATCGCCGTGCTAGGAAACAAGTACCGGCAAATCATTTTCTGGATTAATGATAGGCCATGATTTACCCATGGTATTTCCTTCTTTGTGTCACTATTTGTCTGCATATTGGGTTTTAAACAGTTTTGTCTAGATAAATTATAAACTTTACACTTGTTTTTAACTAGTTCACTGTGCCTATACCCTCTCTGTTCGAATTTTGTGACCAGAGAATCCAAGGTCTCTTCAATCTGTGCAGGATCACTCACAATGCGACGTTCCCATACCACCTGTAAAAAAGGTAATCCTTTTCTTAATGCCACCGGGTGGAAACTCTCATGTAACAATACAGAGTTTGTGTCTGTTTCTTTAACAAATATAAACAAAAGTCACCCTCAAGTCTATCTATTTTATAGGTAAATTTTACCACACTAGATGACTCATTATGGCGATCAAAAATATCTTTAAGGGAAACGTCATTGACCGACCATAAGATCAATAGATCGGCAATAAATCTTACATAATGCAGGATTTTATCATTTTGTGGCTGTTGATAGAATAGTAGCGACTCCTGATAATACATGTAGGCATTGGCATAAGATGGGGCCACATTCGACCCCATCACCACGCCCCTTCACTGTAGGTAGTACCTGCCGTCAAAGTAGAAATAGTTATGTTTAAGTACTAACCTAAGTGAATCAAGAAACGGGGGAATAGGTGGACCTTGGTAATGTGGATTGTCTGTCAACAGTTGTTTGTGGCCTCTACAACCGCATCATGTGGGTATAGGCTTACCACATCCACACTACACAAAATGGTATCTGTATAGTATTCAAATTCTGCAGCCCAATCAATAAACTGGTAGTATCTTTAATACAAGATAACATTTTCTGTATACAGGGATTAAGAAGAGTATCTAAGTACACAGAGAATGGCTGAAGGAGTGACCCCCTGGCAGAAATAATCGGTCTGCCAGTGGGTTCCTTAAAATCTTTGTATATTTTCAGGAGCATAGGAAAATCTACCATTAAGGCTCTATGCAAATCAATAGACAAATATCCATCAACAACAGCTTTTGTATACCCTCTTCTTTGTGCATACCCCTAAAGCAGGCATGTCCAAAGTCAGGCCCGGGGGGCCAATTGCGGCCCATGATGTCACTTCAAGCGGCCTGCAGCCTCCAGCCAGAAGCGTGCGGCTGGAGGCTGACGTGGGACGCACAGCACAGGACTCTAGAGGTGCGCCTTTACCTTGCTGGCTTGCTGTCTGCATTGGTGAGGGGGTGCCGGCTGCCACTGTGAGACGTGTTGGCCGTCTTTCAGATGAGTATGTGTCCAACTCCTGCAATTATATATCACCCTCCACCGCGATCACAGTGACAGCAGGGAGGGGGAGGAGCAAAGGGGAAACTTGCTCCCGTAATATGTGGCACGGAGAAGGGCGGTGGTGGGAGCCCAAGCATCTGTCTCCTGCAGGGGACTATACAGTGCAGGGAGGCAGTATGTGGTACATTCAGAGAAGGGTGGGCAGGCTGGGGGACATAGTGAATGGGGGTAGAGTGGGGGGCATACAGTGAATGGGGTACATACAGCGAAGGAGGGGCAGTTTATGGGAATATACAGTGAAAGGGGCAGGCTGGGCGACATACAGTGAGTGGGGGCAGGCTGGGGGACACATAAGGTGATGGAGGGGCACGCTGGGGGACATACGGTGAGTGGGAGCAGACTGGGGGACACATACGGTGATGGAGGGGCACGCTGGGGGACATACAGTGAAGGATGGGCATGCTGGGGGACATACAGTGAAGGAGGGGCACGCTGGGGGACATACAGTGAATGGGGGCATGCTGGGGGACATACAGTAAATGGGGGCATTCTGGGGGACATACAGTGAATGGGGGCATGCTGGGGGACATACAGTGAATGGGGGCACACTGGGGGACATACAGTGAATGGGGGCAGGCTGGGGGAAATACAGAGAAAGAGAGTCAGGCAGGGGAATATAGAGTGAAGGAGGGGAATGCTGGGGGACAAAGAGTGAATGGGGGCAGAGTGGGGGGCATACAGTGAATGGTGCAGAGTGGGGGGCATACAGTGAATGGTGCAGAGTGGGGGGGGGGCATACAGTGAATGGGGCAGGCTGGGGGACATACAGTAAATGGGGGCATTCTGGAGGACATACAGTGAATGGGGGCAGAGTGGGGGGCATACAGTGAATGGGGGCAGGCTGGGGGAAATACAGAGAAGGGGTCATGCTGGGAATATACAGTGAGTGGGGGCACGCTGGGGAACATACAGTGAGTGGGGGCACGCTGGGGGTCAAACAGTGAATGGGGGCACGTTGAGGGACATACAGTGAATGGGGGCAGAGTGGGGGACCATTCTTATGTGATAAATGGTTCAAAGAATGTCAGGCTGAATGGTCGGCCCCCACACATTTTCACGTCACCATATCTGGCCCTCTTTGCAAAAAGTTTGGATACCCCTGCTCTAGATATTACGGGTGAGATTTAATAGGATGACAGATTCAGAAAGTGAGAGATTTGGGAAGAAATCTCTAGTTTTTTTAAAGAGGCAATCATTTATACTGTAAGACCAGTTTGATTTTGCAGTGTAAATAATTGCCGGGTACTTGTGTACTAGCACGGTGCCCATCGCATCGCATACCATAAGGCATACGATGGTATGCGATGCAATACAATGTTAGCAGATGTTATACAATTCTAAATTGTAGACCATCGAATTGTATGCCATTGTATGGCATATACAATGGTATAAGATTTTAAATTGTATAAGCACCCTAATGGGTGTTTTCAATGTTAAATGTGCCCCCTATAAGATAAATAATTGTATAAGCACCGTAATAGGTGCTTACAATGTTAAAAGCACCCCCACGCCACCCGTGCTATCAACGCCAACCCAAAGCGTGGCGAGCGGTACGCGTCCTCCGACCTTTTCATACCCCCACTATCCACGTCGGTTGAACTTATATAATGTGGCGAACGCAGCAAGCCACCGAGCCCGAAGCGTGGCGAGCGCAGCAATGCAATGAGATGCAATTTTAAATTGTATATACAATCTTTAATTGTATAAGCACCTTAATAGGTACTTACAATGTTAAATGCACCCCCACGCCACTGCCACTATCAACCCCCACTATCCACGCCGGCGTGGAGTTGATTTTATATAATGTGGCGAGCGCAGCGAGCCACCGAGCCCGAAGCGTGGCGAGCGGGGTGCTGCAGAACCCTTGTGACACCCTATATATGAAAATAAGGTACTTCTTTACTTTCACGGCGCCACTAGATTAGGACAGATAGGAAATCGCGGTCATCGCGGGCATTGAATGCACTAAAAAATCGGGTGCGACGCGATGCCCGCGATTTCCCATAGGGACCAATGTTAAATTTCTCAATGGACACGATTTTCTGTTCAATGCCTCAATTGACACGATTTTTCCATAGGAAACAATGTTAAATGGCCCACAGAGGCCAAATAGGCACCCTCAAGTTGTTAACGCCACCCCACGATCAACGTCAACCCGAAGCGTGGCGAGCGCAGCGAGCCCGCGTCCTCCGACCTTTTCATGCCCTACTATCCACTAGGGCGTGGAGTGAGAATAGAATAGTGTGGCGAGCGCAGCGAGCCACCGAGCCCGAAGCGTGGCGAGCGCAGCGCGCCCCGCGAGGGGACGCGGATACCTGTGAAGCCCGCGAAGGGACGCGTTTACCTCGCGGGGCTCACTGCGCTCGCCACGCTTAGGGCTCGTGGCTCGCTGCGCTCGCCACACTATTCTATTCTCACTCCACGCCCTAGTGGATAGTAGGGCATGAAAAGGTCGGAGGACGCGTACCGCCGCCCCTCGCGGGCTCGCTGCGCTCGCCACGCTTCGGGTTGACGTTGATCGTGGGGTGGCGTTAACAATTGTGGGGGTCATTTCACACTTGAGGGTGCCTATTTGGCCTCTGTGGGCCATTTAACATTGTTTCCTATGGAAAAATCGTGTCAATTGAGGCATTGAACAGAAAATCGTGTCCATTGAGAAATTTAACATTGGTCCCTATGGGAAATCGCGGGCATCGCGTCGCACCCGATTTTTAGTGCATTCAATGCCCGCGATGACCGCGATTTCTAGTGGCGCCGTGAAAGTAAAGAAGTACCGAAAATAATAATGTAGGTAGGCTTCACTTATGTGGAATAATATGTAATAGGCATTACGGTGCCTATTTACAATAGGCAAAAAACTGTAAAGCAGTGGCTGAAAAACTTATAAAAAATGCTTCTACTCTAAATAGTTTGGATATATACCTGTATGCAGCCGTTCAGGTCAAATCAAGCTTAATAAAGCTGATATAGGCATACTGTAGTTCAATTTATGTATCTGCACATTTTTGCTTACGTTCATTATCATTTCTTTTTTGCATAACTTCATATGTCTGTTCATGATTTTGTATAAAACAATAATGGGCCCTCAGAATGCTATGCATGATCTCTCAGCTGATGCTGTGTGCTGTGCGATCTCTCACGGCCAGTATTGTCCGATAAGAACACTGACCCCGACCGATTAATATCCAGTGTGCTGGTTATTAATTGCTGCGCATCACTATGGCTATGGCCCCTACACATACACACAGCGATGTAAGGGCATTTTCTAAGTGATGTACAGTAGTTAAATTAAGTAACATCGCTCAGAAAATGCCTGTATATCGCTACATGTGTAGTCACGGGTATGGATTGTATGGTCGACCTAAAGATGGTCGACAGCCATTAGGTTGACACCACTAGGTCGACATGGGTCTAGGTCGACATGGGACAAGGTTGACAGGTCATTAGGTCGACACAAGCATTAAGTGGACATGGTCTAGGTCGACAGTCAAAAGGTCGACATAGGGTTTTTAATGTGTTTTTTTTTACCCGAATGTCGACATAGTCGACATGGACACAGGATTAAGTGTACCGCTACGCTCGGCACACTATTTTATTCTCCCACCACGCCTTAGTGGATGTTAGGACATGAAATACCACCTGTCGTACATGTCGGCTCAAAAAACTGTGAAAAACCCCCATGTCAACCTTTTGACTTTCGACCTAGCTTATGTCGACCTAATGCTTGTGTCAACCTAATGACCGGTCAACATTGTCCCATGTCAAGCTAGACCCATGTCGACATTGCAGTATGTCCTCCTAGTGGTGTCGACCTAATGACTGTCGACCACCTTTAGGTCAACCAACCGACCAGATCCCATATGGCCCATTAGATCCAAAAATGTTTTTATTTATTTGGCAAAACTCCTAGTAAATAAAATAATAAAGTCATTATTAAAACCACAAATGCATCCAAACTAACAAAGAGCCTTTACAAAAGAGCAGTCATTTGCCTAACTTCTCATACATGAACCTCTTACAGTACAGTATGTGTTCCCTAAATGTGCATTTAATATACTGTACTTATATTTAACATCTCATACTGTCAGAAATAGATATTTACTATTAGAGAATAATTATTTTCATGCCAATGTTGTCATTTATAAGCCCAATTTGCCCAAGATGCAAAAATGCCAATTGCCCCTTAGGGAAGCTGATAGTTCAGACATTAATGAGTAAGTAAAGACATTAATATATTAAAGGATGTGTATTACAAAGCTGATTATATAGAGTAAATAACATTTATAATTAACCCTTTGAGTGCCAAGGGAATTTGTCAAAAATTTGTCAAAATAGGTATGAAAATTACCAAGCAATATTTTATTACTTTTGAGTGCAAACATTGCTGTGAGAGATCCTCAAAATATCCATTAACCCCTTCACGACATTTGACGTATATATACGTCATGGCCGGGAAGTACTTCCCGACCGTTGACGTATATATACGTCATGGCTTAAAACTGTCACTGCGTCTAGAGACGCAGTGACAGAGGGACGATGTCTGCTGTCCCTGACAGCAGACATGTCCGTGCATGCCCAGGGGGGGCGGCGATGCCGCCCCCCCGTCGGCGATCGCTGTGATTGGCTGTTCATTGTGAACAGCCATTCACAGCGTTTTCTGTGTCACCGGCGAATAACGTTCGCCGGTGACACGGGATCGGAGGTGATTGGTGCTGTAAAGTACAGCACCAATCACCGCGGGGTGTAAGGGTGACACTGGTGTCACCCCACCTCACCCCTCCCGCCCCCAAAGGCCGTGATTGGTTCGTCGGACCGACGGACCAATCACAGCCATGGAGGGGGGTTTAAACTAACGGTGACTGCACTGCAGACGCCATTCCGGTCTGGAATAGCGTGCAGTGCGGTCACCGTGCCCAGCTGCCGCCTATACTGACCAGAACCCATCCAAAATACTTACCTGATCATTGATATTGCTTATGATTGTGACATCTTGTGACATCCTGTGACATCTTGTGCTGCTGCGATTTATTAGATAGAGAGAGAGTTAGAGAGAGAGAGATAGAGAGAGATAGAGAGAGATAGAGAGGCCTAGTGCTATATTTTGTGCTGCTGCAGTGTGATAGAGCTATAGATAGAGAGATAGAGAGAGATAGAGAGAGAGAGATAGAGAGAGAGATAGTGACAGATTGTGCTATATATTTTTTATATAACTGAAAGAGATAGAGAGAGATAGAGAGAGATAGAGAGGCCTAGTGCTATATTTTGTGCTGCTGCAGTGTGATAGAGCTATAGATAGATAGAGAGAGATAGAGAGAGATAGAGAGAGATAGAGAGATAGTGACAGATTGTGCTATATATTTTTATATAACTGACTGCTGCCCCCCCTTTTGTGCTGATCAGTATAAATTAACTGATCAGCAACTTTTTGGGGGCGCAGGTTTTTTTTTATATATAGATATACCTGTCAGTGCTGCTGCTGCAGTGTCATAGAGTGATAGATAGTGAGAGATAGAGAGATAGAGAGAGATAGTGACAGAGAGTGATAGAGAGTGCTAAATTTTGTGTCTGCTGCCCCCGCCTTTTGTGCTGATCACTATATCTGAGGTGATCAGCAACTTTTTGGGGGTACAGAGGTTTTTTTTTTTATATATACCTGTCAGTACCACCAAAGGTTGTGCACCTGCTGCCCCTCACTGGTAATCAGTGTCGCATCACTGATCACCTTTTTTTATTTTTTTGTGAGTGCTGTGGGGTCTTTTTTACATTTTTTTTTTTACACACACTGTGATTTTGTGTGTGTCCTGTGGCCACTGTGCGCTGATCAGTGACGTACATCACTGATCAGCTTTTTCGGCACAGGGTTGATCTATTTTTTTTTTTTTGGATCAAATTCCTGTTGCCTTTGAGCGCTGTTCAGTGACGGACGTTACTGACCAACATCTGTGCTCAATTTTTGGCGCAGGACCTTTTTTTTTTTTAACCCCTTCCATTTTTTTTTTTTTTTAACCCCTTCCATTTTTTTTTTTAACCCCTTCCATTTTTTTTTTTAACCCCTTCCATTTTTTTTTTTTTTTAACCCCTTCCATTTTTATTTTTTTTGTATTTTTTTTTTTCTGCACTACACACTACATACCCCCCGGGTTGAAATAAAGTTTGTACCCCCCCCTACACTATACACGTGTTGAAACATTTCACTACCAGTAACACAAAAATATAAATGGCATCCCAAATGTCATCCCAAATGTCGTCCCAGTCATCCAGGAGAATGTATTCGGTGGAGGAGGCATATGCCATGCTTGCCTCTGACTCTGACACAGCCAGTGAGGCAAGCGGGGAATTTGAAGGATTTGTCTTAAGCTCCTCTTCCTCCTCTGATGATGAGGGACCCCCTCAAAGACGCCCCCGTAGAGCAGCTGAGACCCCCCCCCCAATAATTGATCTCGTATGGACCCCACCAACAGACAATTTTGAGCCCCAGGTTCCTGAGTTTTTGGCCATCCCAGGAATCCAATTTGATTCAACAGGTCTCAGAGAAATTGACTTTTTCAAATTATTTTTCTCTGATGATTTTATAAATTTAATGGTGGACCAAACTAATTTATATGCCCAGCAGTTTATTGCTCAAAACCCCACGTCATCATTTGCTAGGTGGACCCCTGTAGATGCAGTAGAGATGATGACGTTTTGGGGTCTGGTGTTACATATGGGCATAGTAAAAAAGCCACAAATTAGGCAATATTGGAGTACAGATGTTCTGTACAGCACCCCATTTCACCGTATGGCCATGCCCCGGGCTCGTTTTGAGGCAATCCATAAATTTATACATTACACCGATAATGCACAGTGCCCACCCAGAGATGATCCCACCTTTGACAGGCTATTCAAAGTCAGGCCGGTCATTGATCATTTCAGTGCCAAATTTGCAGAGCTATACATCCCTGATAAATGTATTAGTATCGACGAGTCCCTTATACATTTTAAAGGAAGGGTTAAATTCCGCCAGTACCTTCCCAGTAAGAGGGCAAGGTATGGCATAAAAATGTATAAGCTGTGTGAAAGCACCACAGGGTACACCCACAAGTTTAGGGTATATGAAGGGAAGGATTCAAGAATTGAACCACCAGAATGCCCCCCCTCCCTCGTAGGTGTTAGTGGAAAAATTGTCTGGGATTTAATGCACCCCTTCCTGGATAAGGGTTATCACCTCTATGTGGATAACTTTTACACCAGCATCCCCCTGTTTAAGGCCCTTGGTTCAAGAGGTACAGCAGCTTGCGGTACTGTGCGCAAGAACCAAAGAGGCCTCCCCAAAACGCACAT
This sequence comes from Crinia signifera, assembly GCF_055691185.1. NCBI lineage: Eukaryota > Metazoa > Chordata > Amphibia > Anura > Myobatrachidae > Crinia > Crinia signifera. Next base: position 132,748,082 of record NC_139218.1, read on the forward strand.
TGCCCAAGTAATGAGAAGGGGTGAAAGCAGGGGAATATGCACCGAAAATATGTTGTTGGTCAAATATAAGGACAAGAGGGATGTCCTTATACTGACAACAATTCATGGAGACAGTACCACCTCCATCCCTGTACGAGGTACCAGTACCCACACCTCAAAACCAAATTGTATCCTAGATTACAATAAGTACATGGGCGGAGTGGATCTTTCAGATCAGGTACTGAAGCCGTACAGTGCCCTGCGGAAAACAAATATCTGGTACAAGAAGCTGGCCGTGTATATCATCCAGATGGCACTGTATAACGCTTACGTGCTATTCCGTTCTACCGGCCAGAGGGGGACATTTATGCACTTTCAAGAGGAAGTCATAAAGGGCCTAACATTTGGGAACCAGCAGGCAGAGGGCCCCAGTACTTCTAGTACTGGCCCCCGTATTGTACCAGGGCAGCATTTTCCCAACGAAATCCCCTCCACTGCAAGAAAGGGCAGGACACAAAAAAGGTGCAAAGTTTGCTATAAAAAGGGAATAAGAAAGGAAACTATTTTCCACTGTGAAACTTGCCCCGACAAACCCGGCCTATGTATAAAGGAGTGTTTCAAAATATACCACACATCTATGGATTATTAGGTTCATCATTTCACCGTGCTTCGGGGGTCTTGCTAATGCCACATAGCACCCACCATTCATTCCACCAGAATCTGAGCTGCAAAAACCAAAAATCACTCCTTCCCTTCTGAGTCCTGCCATGCACCCAACTGGTATTTTTTGGTCACATGTGAGGCATTGCCGTACTCTGGAGAAATTGGGGCACAGATTTTGGGGTGCTTTGTCTCCTTCATTCCTTGTGAAAATGAAAAATTTTGAGCCAGAAGTACATTTTTGTGTAAAAAAATGTATTTTTTTCATTTTCACTGCCCAGTTGTACCAAAATTGATGAAACCCCTGGGGGTTTGAAATGTACACTATACCCCTAGATGAATTCCCTGAGGGGTGTAGTTTGCAAAATGGGGTCACTTGTGGGGGGGTTCCACTGTATTGGTAATGCAACATAGCACCCACCATTCATTCCACCAAAATCTGTGCTGCAAAATCCAAAAATCACTCCTTCCCTTCTGAGTCCTGCCATGCACCCAACTGGTATTTTTTGGTCACATGTGAGGCATTGCCGTACTCTGGAGAAATGGGGGCACAGATTTTGGGGTGCTTTGTCTCCTTCATTCCTTGTGAAAATGAAAAATTTTGAGCCAGAAGTACATTTTTGTGTAAAAAAATGTATTTTTTTCATTTTCACTGCCCAGTTGTACCAAAATTGATGAAACCCCTGGGGGTTTGAAATGTACACTATACCCCTAGATGAATTCCCTGAGGGGTGTAGTTTGCAAAATGGGGTCACTTGTGGGGGGGTTCCACTGTATTGGTAATGCAACATAGCACCCACCATTCATTCCACCAAAATCTGTGCTGCAAAATCCAAAAATCACTCCTTCCCTTCTGAGTCCTGCCATGCACCCAACTGGTATTTTTTGGTCACATGTGAGGCATTGCCGTACTCTGGAGAAATGGGGGCACAGATTTTGGGGTGCTTTGTCTCCTTCATTCCTTGTGAAAATGAAAAATTTTGAGCCAGAAGTACATTTTAGTGTAAAAAAATGTATTTTTTTCATTTTCACTGCCCAGTTGTACCAAAATTGGTGAAACCCCTGGGGGTTTGAAATGTACACTATACCCCTAGATGAATTCCCTGAGGGGTGTACTTTGCAAAATGGGGTGACTTGTGGGGGGGTTCCACTGTATTGGTGCTTTGGGAGTCTTGCTAATGCAACATAGCACCCACCATTCATTCCACCAAAATCTTTGCTGCAAAATCCAAAAATCACTCCTTCCCTTCTGAGTCCTGCCATGCACCCAACTGGTATTTTTTGGTCACATGTGAGGCATTGCCGTACTCGGGAGAAATTGGGGCACAGATTTTGGGGTGCTTTGTCTCCTTCATTCCTTGTGAAAATGAAAAATTTTGAGCCAGAACTGCATGTTTGTGTAAAAAAATGTAATTTTCCATTTTCACATCCCAGTTGTACCAAAATTGGTGAAAACCCTGGGGGTTTGAAATGTACACTATACCCCTAGATGAATTCCCTGAGGGGTGTACTTTGCAAAATGGGGTGACTTGTGGGGGGGTTCCACTGTATTGGTGCAACATAGCACCCACCATTCATTCCACCAGAATCTGTGCTGCAAAATCCAAAAATCACTCCTTCCCTTCTGAGTCCTGCCATGCACCCAACTGGTATTTTTTGGTCACATGTGAGGCATTGCCGTACTCGGGAGAAATCGGGGCACAGATTTTGGGGTGCTTTGTCTCCTTCATTCCTTGTGAAAATGAAAAATTTTGAGCCAGAACTGCATGTTTGTGTAAATAAATGTAATTTTCCATTTTCACATCCCAGTTGTACCAAAATTGGTGAAACCCCTGGGGGTTTGAAATGTACACTATACCCCTAGATGAATTCCCTGAGGGGTGTACTTTGCAAAATGGGGTGACTTGTGGGGGGGTTCCACTGTATTGGTGCTTTGGGAGTCTTGCTAATGCAACATAGCACCCACCATTCATTCCACCAAAATCTGTGCTGCAAAATCCAAAAATCACTCCTTCCCTTCTGAGTCCTGCCATGCACCCAACTGGTATTTTTTGGTCACATGTGAGGCATTGCCGTACTCGGGAGAAATTGGGGCACAGATTTTGGGGTGCTTTGTCTCCTTCATTCCTTGTGAAAATGAAAAATTTTGAGCCAGAACTGCATGTTTGTGTAAAAAAATGTAATTTTCCATTTTCACATCCCAGTTGTACCAAAATTGGTGAAACCCCTGGGGGTTTGAAATGTACACTATACCCCTAGATGAATTCCCTGAGGGGTGTACTTTGCAAAATGGGGTGACTTGTGGGGGGGTTCCACTGTATTGGTGCTTTGGGAGTCTTGCTAATGCAACATAGCACCCACCATTCATTCCACCAAAATCTTTGCTGCAAAATCCAAAAATCACTCCTTCCCTTCTGAGTCCTGCCATGCACCCAACTGGTATTTTTTGGTCACATGTGAGGCATTGCCGTACTCGGGAGAAATTGGGGCACAGATTTTGGGGTGCTTTGTCTCCTTCATTCATTCATTCCATTTTCACATCCCAGTTGTACCAAAATTGGTGAAACCCCTGGGGGTTTGAAATGTACACTATACCCCTAGATGAATTCCCTGAGGGGTGTAGATTGCAAAATGGGGTGACTTGTGGGGGAGGTTCCTAACTTTTAGCACTTATGGTGCCTAGAAACCTACATGGTGCCTAAAAAAAAATCTCATAAAAAGGAGGCTCCAAAATCAAGTAGGTGCTCCTTCTATTATGAAGCCTGTGGTTTGGTCAACGTGCACACTAGGGCCACATATAGGATATTTTTGAAAACAAAAGAATTGGGGGAATCAATTTTTAGTCACATTTCTCTAGTAAAATCTACTGTATTCATTAAAAAAATGTATTAAAATTGAAACTCTGCAAAAAAAAAGAAATTTTGAAATTTCACCTACACTTTGTTTTAATTCCTGTGAAACACCTAAAGGGTTAACAAACTTCCAAAATGCTGTTTTGAATACTGTGAGGGGTTCAGTTTTTGAAATGGCATCATTTATGGGGGTGTCTCACATACAAGTCCCTCAAAGTCACATCAGAACTGAACTGGTCCCTAAAAAAATCAGTGTTTGAAATTTTCATGAAAATTTGAGAATTTGCTATTCATATTGTAAGCCTCCTAGTGTCTAAAAAAATTAAAAGGAAGTTGAAATAATGATGGAAACATAAAGTAGACATATGGTCTATGTTAGTTATTAACTATTTTGAGTGGTATGATTATTTGTCTCACAAGCAGAAAATTTAACATTTTGCAAATTGCTAAATTTTCCATTTTTTCACGATATTTTGGTATTTTTCACAAAAAAACACAGACTGTATCGACGAAAATTTACCACTAACTTGAAGTACAATGTGTCACGAGAAAACAATCTCAAAATCACTGGGATAAGTAAAAGCAAAAAAAAGTTATCCCCACTTAAGTGAGACATGTCAGATTTGAAAAAAAGGGCTCTGTCATGAAGGCACAAACTGGCTCTGTCATGAAGGGGTTAAAGATGCCAACGCTGCTCACAGCGACTGTTCTTTTTTTGGGTGAAATATTTAACTAAAATTCAATTAACTGACCTGGCTGTATTTGTAATTATTTAAACTGAAAGAACAGTCGCTGTGAGGGATACTGGCATGATCTGTATTCCCTACCACATGTACACGCACACGCAGACATTCTAGTGTTAATTTGTTGGGAGCCAATTAGCCTACCAGTATATTTTTGGTTTGTGGGAGGAAACCGGAGTACCCGGAGTAAACCCACGCAAGTACGAGGAGAATATACAAACTCCGCACAGTTAGAGCCATGGTGGGAATTGAACGATGACCTCAATGCTGTGAGGCAGCATAGAGCCTGCCTCACAGATTACACTTGGCAGCATAGAGCCTGTCCATCTGCCATCAGCTGTTCTTATATTCCACAGCTATTCGGATTATTCACACTCTCCCAGACATACTATTGAAATAATTATGTGGCTGGATCCACAGGAAATAATGAACATCAGTTTTTCTATTTTTACAATGTACAGTATAGTGGAGGCAATGTCGCTATCACTGTAAATGTGGTCTTCATTAGTAACATTTTATCGGCAAAAACAAAAATGCAGAGGATGAAGAAGCCGTGAAAGTGAAATATTGCAAAAGTAGCAGTGCATAGCGAATATCATTTCAAAATGAAAATGGCTGCAATAAGAAATATAGCCATGATTCACAACATATAGCAAACATTTTACTGAAGCTATTCCCATTTGTAATTTGTTTTTACAATACTGACTTGTGGTTTTCAACCTTTAACTGCAAAACTCTTTAAAAATGTATTGTGACTCAGGGCAAGCCACTTAAATATTCATTTTGTTAGAGCCCCGGCCTCCTGGTCTCGTGTGCATTGACAAAAATGACTAGTGTTGTTTTACATGTTTGTACATGAAAAGTACTTCCATTGTATTTCATTTTATTGTTTCTTAAGGACATGTATTCAAATAACCTTTGATTTGGGAATCATAAAATATAAATAAGACATTGCGGTATTGTGCTAAATTAATTAACGTCAGCATGTGCTCCCTCCCCCACAGAAAATCCAATGCCTGATACCCGATGGATTAAAATTGGATATATCAGATATATTTTCATTATTCATTATATTATTTTAATTCCTGTAATCAAGAGTGCCCTCTAATTCCTCCTAGGCCCCCTATTGCCCCCCTCTATCTGCAATACCTAGCAAGAGATTCTTTTAACTGCTCAGAGGATTTGGACGAATGGCAGACTTGTTTTGGATAATTAAAAATGTCATTGGCATTTGAGCGTCTGGATGAGGATAAATTATTCCTCTCTATTAGACCCTAATCAAATCTCATGGGACACCCTTCACAGCTATTCAATTTAATATCCATGCCAAGGTATTATCAGAACTGCTGTATAATAAAGTCCTTGAGTAACCCTTTCATTGTCTCATTTTGCATCTGGTATAGCTGGGTTTAACACTCTGGGCTGCAATCTCAGGACTGTGCTATACAGTACCTTTTACGGAACATAAGCTTATTAAAGGGAAGTTTTGCATTTGTACAGATCACACAGCAGTGTGAAATGTAATTTTAATTAAGTGGCTATGCACACAGGAGGAGCCAGTCTGCATATAAATGACTTCTATTGCAGGCGTCTGAGCGAAGTAATATTAGAGAGGCTGCATAAAGCATGCACGTCTATGAAGATGTCTGGGGTATTGAAGAACACTATCATACTGACATGCATAAAAAAAAAGTTCCATTGAACACAAAATGTATTACAAATATATTGCATCCTACCAAGTTGTTTAAACACTTACTGACATTTGTATGCATATTAAGTACATAACAGCAATAATAAGCAAGTTGTTTCTACATCCACTTTTGTTTTTTGACAAGAATGTGACGTTAGGTTAGAGCAGAAGTTGCAAGCAGGAGGAGGAGTTTGCAGGTGCACACTAAATATATATGCTAGACCTTTTAATATCTTGCTATATTGCATTTGAGGTTATTAGCATAGTATTAGGGCCCCTCCCCCTATAGAGCAGAAGTTGTTAGATGCCCTCCAGTGTGTTTTTTTTTTATCTGGAATTTACATAGGTGTAGGGTATTTTCCTTACCTTCAGTTGGATAGTACCGTCGCCACACTTCGGGCATGGTGGCTCACTTTGCACGCCACAGATTTAACGTATATTCCCCCTCCAGGTATACGTGAACCCAGTGCATGATGGGAAAAGTAAAAACAACAAGTGGTTCTAGCCGAAACCAAAAAGCCACCAGCACTTTGCGTGACTTACAGAGGCAGAACTCTGGGAGGCAATGGAGACATCTGCCGCCGGGCTCCTGCTCCCAAGGGGGCACCTCTCCTCCCCCTGGAAGAGTAATTCAGTTATTTAAAAGCCAACGATATTGGTTCTGTGGCTGTAGTCTGAAATATATGTGTTCTCTATCTATATATATTTTTGAACAGACATATATATTTTCTATAAGGTTATATAGGGTTGTGTGTGGGGGGCACCAATATATATCTTGCCTCCGGGCACCTGGAATGAACTTACGCCACTGGTGACTTACTGTGCCTGGGAAAACCTGAGCTTCATTGGCAGCAGCAAATGAGTTCAGGGACCAACAATATAACGTAAGTGTAAGAAAAGCTACGGTTAAATTCTTCCTATAAAGACATTAAAAACATATTCAATGCTCTGACGGTAAATTATCTACAACGAGAAGTACCGTTAACTTGCTTTCGATGTATTTAACACTTCCCCTGAGGCGAGGTCAGGGGTTAAAGTGAAGGGGAACGGGGTGGAACGGAGTTCCTTCAGCTTTACCCTTAATGGTGAGGTAGAACATTTTAACCCAGGGTTGCCGACCCTCCCGGAATTTCCGGGAGTCTCCCGAAAATCGGGTCCCCCCTCCCGGCCCCCGGAAGGGTGGGCAACCCTCCCGGATTCAGGGGGCACCCCTGCTGTCCCCCGGATCGCGGCATTAAAATGCCGCAATCCTCGGGTCTCAGAGGAGGGGGCGGAGCTAAAATGACACAATCGCGTCATTTTAGCCCGCCCCCTCCACGGGGATCCGTAAATTTACTGGTTTAGCATCATGGGGGGCGGGGCTTAGTGATGTCACACACAACCTCACAACCTCCACGTTTTCCCTACACAGAAATTCTCAAAGAAAAGCATTCTAGTTTGCAGGGAGATGCCAAAAACCGTACCACTGGCCCTATCTCTGCCAAATGGGGGGAGGGGGTAATTAGGTGGCATAAAGAAATGAGTTCCCCCACCATAAACAAGGTCAACATTGATGAAAAAGGTTGACAGTTTTTAACACTTTTTTATACTTTACCATCCACATGAACTCTGATCTGGAATGGAAAGTGCGCCGAGCGCAAGTGGTAGGTGAGTGAGGCACCTGGACTAAAGCACGGTAAGCTCATTGGGGGTCCGTGTGCTCAGGTATTGACATTGACACAAGGATCGCATTGACCTTTTCAATGTCAATCTTTCCTTTTTTGACCTTTTGTTGTCTGTCAACCCTATGATCCATACCCCCTTTGATTTACTTCCTACCATGTTTGAAAACCTGCATATACAGTAGGAGCAAGTTTCATCTTTGTTCCTTTGGCCATGGCAAGCCATGGCTATTCTATTGTTCTCAGCTGCAATACGTATTGTATTGCAGCTGAGAACAATAGAATAGCCATGGCTAGCCATGACCAAAGGAGCAAAGATGAAACTTGCTCCTACTGTACAGATGTGTCCACATATACCTTTCTGAAAATAGTACCATGGCCTGCCATTCATGACACCAACTCTGCCAAAATATCTCCATTGGGACATGTGTAAGGAAGCTGAATTATAGGGCAGTGCCGCTTTTCAGACAGCAGGTGGCTGTGTAAGCAGAAAGCTGGATAGGAAGATCCTGTACCGTAAGCTCCTCCCACTGCAGTGACAGGCAGGTTTAAAAAATACCCTGCAGACTTCGCCTACTGTACATAGAGTAAAAGGTCCTACTGTAACTGCTAACTAGATCTTACACTAGCAATTGAATTCTAGCACAAAAAAACTGCCTCTAGGAAACTATCATCAAAAACACAATATTTCATATAAATCGATTACAAACCTAGCGATCAAAAATCTGTTTTCTATAAAATCATATTTCATTTAGAGGGGATCAGAACGAGAGGACAGATGATTTCTACCTGCAGGTATAAATCTGTAAATCATAATAAACAAGAAAAAGAAGTGGCGCTGGTATTGATGAAATAATCGTACAAATATTTAATAACAATTAAAACAACATGTCATAAATCAATTACATACAACAATAAAAAGGTGAGTCAATAACTGGACCGGAGGCTGAATGGAATGGACCCAAGGAATGGTGGAAGTAGGTAAATAACTGGAATAATGAGGGTTGCCCAATAGTTACCACTGATGGTGATTATGATCCAGTCCCGAAAGCTGAGTAGCAAATGGTCCTCAAGTAGATGCGACTGTGGGTCCACAGTTGGTTGGAAACCCAATTGATGTTGTAGGGCTGCGAGCTGTTTAGGCCACAGTGTCTCACGTCGCTTAGAGGCTCCAATAATGGGGATGGGATCGAATGGCAGGTGTCCTCAGGGTTGGAGAATTTTAAGACCAACTGGTCAGTGATCTCAGTTCGTTGTAACCAACCGTAATTTCTGCTTGGAACTATGTCCATGTGGTGTCGACAACAATGAACCGCAGATGCGGGGTGGTATATGGGCAGTTGTCTCTCAGGATTTGGAAATGGGCACCCAGAACACTGGAGAATCTGATGGGTAGGGTCCAAATATGTTCAGCTGGTCCTGGTCCAGGCTATAGCCTAAATCTGTAAATCATAGCAGACACTTGGGGTTCGAGGAGTCCTTGTCTCTGTGTAATTGTGTAATTTTTTGGCTCCAAAAATAAATTTCTATAATCCAATAATATAATACATTTTATTTTTGCTGATTTTTTTTTTACACATATAACATATATAAATTACAAACATATGAAAATATAATGCATATACAGTAGTATAAAAAAAATGTTGGTACTTGTGTAGCTTCACGGCGTTAGTTATGTAGTCAGCGTAGTGTCCCTCAGAATCAGTGTAGTGTTCCCTCGGCCAGCGTAGTTAGCGTAGTCAGTCAGCATTGTGTCACCACTTATTACATTGTGTCAGTTATGGCTGCCGAAACATTAACCATTTTCAACCTGCCGCAGATGGAGAAGGAGTCGGTGGAGTTTTTCCAATGCCAACACTTGCTGACAGAGACACAGACCTGTGTCAGCGGGCATCCTATGATGCTCAATGTAAAGGAGCATATGTGGCACTGCCACATAAGCTGTGGGAAGAAGGTCAGTCTCCGGGCCGCACAATGGTTTCGTGGATGTCACCTGACATTTCTGACCCTTCTGTGTTTTCAGTTTTGTAAGCGCCACCTCAAGATTTCGAACAAAAGTGCCATTATATACAACAATCTGATGCGGGAGGCATGTACCCTCGATCTGATATCCCAGTCCCAATGCCGGACTGGCAGACCTGGCACATTCGTTGAGGTGGACGAAAGTCTGTTTGTCCAGCTTAAGAGCCATGTTGGATGCTTCCTACCACAGCAGTGGCTCTTCGGTGGGATATCGCGTGACATTGGTGAATGCTTCATCACACCAGTGGCCAGCTGTGACGCCAGGACCCTAATGTCTGCCATCGAAGCATACATAGAGCCAGGTACCACCATCTACTCAGACTGTTGCTGTACGTACAAAACGCAAGAATTGGAGCAGGCACCGCCACCACATGCATGTCAACCACCGTTATTACTTTGTGGACCCAGACACTGGACTCATACTTGCAGGAATTCATATGGCGCAAAACCCTAGGGACGCTTTCCTGCACATATTACATGCACTGACTCTTGTCCCAACTACAGACAAAGCAGCCAAAGCCAAGGATGATGCAGCTGCGTCAACATCAGCTGCATCTGGAGGGGCTGCTGTGCCAGAGGAATAAGTGTTTTAGACCTTTCTGGGACTTGTTGTTCTATGGTATTATTTAACATTGCTCATTGTTTTTCTTGTTCAATCTTTATGTCAGTAAAATCCATTTGACATCCATTAACACATGTCATCATTATTGTTTCAGATGGATGACATGACAGGTGTGAATGTGTTCCTGAAACACCCCAACTATCCACGTCAGCCCGAAGCGTGGTGAGCGCAGCAGTTTGCATCCTCCCAACCTATTCATACACCCACTATCCACGTCAGTGTGGAGTTGATTTTCTAAAGTGTGGTGGGCGCAGTGAGCCATCGAGCTCAAAGCATGGTGAGCGCAGTGGGACGCGTAAAATGAGCCCGTTACGCAAGGGGATGCGTAAAATGAGCCCGAAGCGTGGCGAGCGCATACGTATTACTTGACGTGTATTCCACATCTGCTCGCCATGCTTTGGGCTCAGTGGCTCGCCACACTTTATAAAATCAACTCCACACCGACGTGGATAGTGGGGGTATGAACAGGTCAGGAAGATGCGTAACGCGTCACCCCCCAGGTGTTGCTGCGCTCACCACACTTCAGGCTGGCGTGGATAGTGGGGGTTTGAAATGGAGGCATTTGCCAGTATGTAACATGGAGCACTGGCAAATGCCTCCTTTATTGTGCATGAGATGCCCTTGTGCACCCCCCGTTTGTGCACGAGACGCACACGCGACCGACCCCCTAACCCTGTCTGTCTCCCTGAAGCGGACACGGGCAGGGTTGCCATACCCTGCCGCAAGAATTATTGAGATACACAAGTGTATGAGACGCTCCTGCGTCTCAGGCAGATGGAGCGCCTCTCCGCCGGCGCCTGCATGATCGCCTCTCTGGCGCTGTGTGAAAGGCGCTCACTAGGTCACTTGCCAGGGATGCCGAGGACAGAGCTGCAGCTTGCGGGGACAGTATGGTGACTACGTTGCTGATGGTAACACTACGCTGACTATGCAGGGCTGCCGCGGGGACGCTACGCTAGGCTGCTGTTGGGCTACGCTGCGTAAGGTGCTGCCGTGAAACTACACAAGTACCAAAATATCTACTTGATTAAAGTGGGTCTAGAACTCTGAGCATCTGTTTACAGTAAGCAGTAGTGTTTCTGCTCCAGTGCACTTTCTCTGTGATTCTAATGGACCACATGCACTGATGGAACTATGCTCTTCCCCCACACACAAAACACCTTTGTGCCCCGTAACCTTGGCAATCACTGCATCTGCGGGAATTCTTCCACTGGATAGATCAAATCTTTGTTGATGTGCATCCACATATGTGCTAGAAGGACAAATAGACACATTTGCAAATGATTAAATGACATGCGCATTTATAATTATCTGGTCTAGATAAAGATGAAATGCAGCATGCCCCTAAATCTGTTATTTAACATCATTACCTTGCATGTATGGTTGTGTATAGATGAATAATAGTACAGAGTTTTTAATAAGCGTTCTCACAGCATAATAAAGTCAGTATGATATTTTAGACCACAAAACAATTTTAGGCCGAATAGATCTGTACACACACACTTTATGACAAAGGCCAATTTCAACATTCAAAATAATTAAACCAATGTTAAAAACAAATTAAAGTTCAATGCTCTGTACGGGAATTCAGATGAAGGCTACTGAATTTGAAAAAATATTTTGAAAGGATGGGCCGGCTGGATATTGGCTGAGAGAATACTCTCCGACAATAAGCGGCCTCCCATCTGATTGGCTGAGAGAATTCTCTAAACCAATCAGCAAGGTCCATGAGGGAAACCTTCTTCAAATGAAGAGAAGTATTTGAACACGAGGACATGCACTGACACTGGAGGGAGGTAGGTTCAGGGGAATTCTGAGGAGAAATTACTTCACAGAAAGCAGTGACGTAGGTACCGTCAGGAAGCCCCCGTAGCCGATTGAGGGAGCGAGCACCAGCAGGGTCTGGGGGGGTGCCGGCACCCACCTGGCGGACTAACATTAGCCTTGCCCGCGGGTGCCAGGGCAAGAAAATCCCCTGCACCCTCTATACATATAAAAATTATCACTGATGCCGCTGGTTACACAACTCGAGGACCAGTGGTACAGTTATCACAAGAGAAACGGGAGGCACTGCGTTTCCATTCGCATTCCGGGTGCCTCCTCCAGACTCCTCCCATCATGGCCCACAGCTGGTGACCAGGAACTGCAGCACAGTCCCAACTCCATTTCATTGAAGGTAACTGCCCCAGACAGCTGTCTCCAGCTCCCTTCACTGTCCCTGACCTGGCCGACTACAGCCTCTGCACTCACTGGTGCATACTGGCTGCACGGCAAGCAGAGCATCAGCGGCAGTCCTGTCCCTCCACATCCCGGGGTGCCTCTTCCAGGCTCCTCCTCCCTTCATATGCCCACAGCAGGTGATTGGGGACAGCAGCACGGTACTTTATAGGGAGGAGAGGTCATCGCTGCCCCCAGCTCCCTTAACTCTCCCTGACCCCACGGCAGCAAGACAGTTCTGCAGGGGAAGCACAGTGCTGCTTCACATGTAATCCTGGCCTAACCCCCCAAAACTGTAAGTTCTAATAATGTATGTCAATATAAGGGGGAGGAAGGGATGTGTGTGTGTTTGGCATACTGTATATACTGTAAACGGGGAGACATTTGGAAAGGGGGGTGAAAGCACCAAGCATATAAGGGTGGGCTGATTAACAAAGTATATATGTGGTACATATGAACTTATAATACAGCATATGTCTATGCCCCTTCACAATAGTTTATCTGTCTGTCCATCTATGTCCCCTCCCGCCCATCCATTTATGTCCACCCCCATTTGTTCATCTGTGCCCCCTCCCATCCATCTGTATATGCCTCCATATGGTGCTAGGTCTGCTCGTCTGTCCATCTATGCCACCTCCCATCAATCCATTTCACTCCCTTCTGTCTGTCTATGCCCCTTCCAGTCCTTCTGCCTGCCCATCTATGTCCTCTTCCGCCAGTCCGTCTGACTGTCTAAGCCCCTGCCCATCCATCTATGCCCCTCCCGTCAGTCCATATATAACCCTCCCATCTATTTCCCCTCCCTTCTGTCCATCTATACCCCTGTGCTCCTGTCCGTCCGTCTTTTTATCTATGCCTCGTTCTGCCTGTCCGTATGTCCCTTTATGCCCCTCTCATCCTTCTGTCTGTACCGCCATATGGTTCATTTGTCTGCCCATGACCCCGTCCATCCATCCAAGCCCCCAATCTGTCTGTCCATCTATGCCTCCACTCCTGTCCTGTGCTCTGATCTAGTGTCTCTCCTGCTCGCTCCTTCTCCGTCTCCCTGACAATCTCTGCTGTCTTGATCCTATCTTTTTCTCTCTCCCCAACACTCTCTCTCTCCCTCCCTCATTAACTCGCCCCTAACACCCTATTTCTCTCTCATTCCCCCCTCTTTGCTGCCCCTAAGGGAAATTGTAGTGACAAAAATTGGGTGAGTGGGGGGCCTTTCAAGATTTTGCTATGGGGCCCAGAGAGTTATGCCCCTGGCTGTGAGTGACACTGACCCTCCGCTGAGCTGGGAGGAGGAGTAGGGACAGTCTGTCATGTGCCCTCAGGCTCCTCCTGCGGCAGTGCATTATGGCGGGCAGGCTGCGGCGTGAGGGTAAAATGAGGTTTGTGTCAGCGCCTGCTGTTTAAGTAATTAGTATACACGGTTCTCTTAAAAAATATATATAAATTTAATTAGAATAAAAAATATAAGTATAACAAAATACAATTCATATAATTATGCACATATAATAAAAATAATATTAAAAAATATCTCGTAATTGTGAATCAATTAGCAGCAATATACTTTGTTTCCTTTTTAAGGGGGTATAATAAGCGACAGTCCTGTAATCAGGTAAATGAATGCTGATGTTAATATTACCATCCCATGGCGCAAGTTGTTGTAATGGCCAGTTCGATAACTTGTGACGCTTTGAGGTTCTGTTTGCCTTATAATTTCAAAGGCTCAAGGGTCCTGAATCGACAGTCCTGATTTCCTTCTCCTTGGAGCAATTAGGATAATAAGAAACCCAAAATGTTTTGAAGTGTCCAGGAATAATTTTTGAAGGCGGACGTCACAGGAATAAAGGATGAACCAGGTCACTTGTGTAATAAAGGATGGATCAGCAATATGTGGATCGCTCAACGCGTTTCTCCGGAACCTCCGGCTTCCTCAGGAGCAAGTGTGATTGTGGGACAGTTTGTCCTGGGTTTATATACCAGCAAGGCTAATTGATCTCACTGATTCACATGTGTTCACATTAAAAACAATAAACTAATATAGCAAGAGAACCGTGTACAATATGGCAAACGAATGTGCCCTATCTTAACAGGAGACAGATAATATCATTAGACTTTCATAATTCATAAAAATAGGAGTTTAACGTTTATTTTCTAACTCAATTATAGGTTGTGATCACATGACCCGGAAGTGGGTCTATTGCAGCCGATTATAATATCCAAATACTGTTTCAACCGTACATTATACATAGACATACCTGACATAGAACAAGAGCAAATGGACTAGGCTGGCGGAGTACGGAGGTCCTGTGTCTCTGCCTAACGCCGATTGCCGGTATCGGCGACTAAGGCTGGAGACACGTCCATTCTTTCCTCCCCCGGCGTCTCTGGTGTTGCCCGGCAACGACCGGTCACGTGGTGAAGCGTGACTCTGGCGTGCCGTGCATTTCAGAATACACCCAGAGGACCCGGCGACTTACCCGGATGTTCGTCAGGCGCCGCGTGCCTGTGCAACGCGGCTTGTACCTGACGTCACCGCGCTTGACGCACGGGTCTGTCTGGATGCTTACTGCGTCGTCATGACGACGCACCAGAGACTGGTTGCTGTATTAGCATCCCTACTAAGTCCATTAGTTTGTGCCACGTCAGGATGTGTGTTAAATAGAAAAATCAAGATATAATGGGACATATCCATATAAAATCTAGTATTCAAAGTCAGAAACGGTGTAAATTCTCATTTCTCATAGATATACATAAGATTAAATTACAGTATATATTTTTATAATAAAGATATATTTAAAAGAATTATATGTAAAAAATTAGGTAAGTATATGAAATCAACACAGAGAGATGTATGAATATTTTATGGGGCAAAGGACAACGTATAATTGTTCAAGATTATCATACTTGTTCTATTATTTTATAATCATCTTTATGGTGATATAGGATTTAAACAAGAAGACATTGAAGGATCATAGTAGTCTGTGATTTTTTCTTTTTTATTGTCCAAATGTGAATATAATTATAAATATTATTATCATAATTATAAATAAAATTATAAATAAATGAATGTACATGAGAATAAAATTAAAATTAAACTCAGTATAGAAAGGAAGTCAGGAAAAAAAGTAAACTTATATACTATTTTTTATTTTTTAATTTGATTTTTCCGATTTTTTTTTTTTTTTTTATTATTTCTTTGATGATTTTTGATAATAATGAATATTAGAGTACTGTGTTCAATTCGATGGTTTCATTTAAACCATCGGGATGTAAAGAATTAAACCTCAGGGTCCAATAGATCTCTCTTTTACATAATAGATTATATCTATCACCTCCCCGTGGTGTATGGGATATACATTCTAAACCTACTATAGACAGGCATTTTGGGTCCGATTTGTGATGTGTCTGATAGTGTCTTGACACACTGTGATTTTGGAAACCCTTTAATATATTTCGACGGTGTTCAGTGAATCTTGTACGTAAGGACCTTGTGGTTCTGCCTATATAGGGCAATTTACAACTACAGTAAAGTAAATAAATTATATAAGAAGAATTACAATTGATAAAGGCGTGAGGGTGACTGATTGTGGTGGTTAGTATTCTCGCCGTGCAGTACAGCAGGCTGCACAGCCCGTTCAGCCTGTTCCCGATCCACACCCGCAGTCCTGACTCCCGTCGCAGCAGCACCCATGTGTCTCTGTGCCCTCTCACCTGCCTGGCTGGCTCTACGTCCAGCAGCCCCAACGTCAGCTACTGGCCCCACTGGCAGTCTTTCCCATTGGGCTTAATGGGCAATTGCCCAGGGGAAAAAGGATTCTAGTGTGGCATGACCTGAATTTTGGCTCAATCCGGGAGGCTTGACCTGAATTTTGGCTCAGTCCAGGTGGAATGACCTGAATGTTGGCTCAATTCAGGTGGCATGACATGAATTATGGCTCAATCTCGGTGGCATGACATGAAGTTTGGCTCAATCTGAGTGGCATGACGTGAATTTTGGCTCAATCTGGGTGGCAAGAAGTGAATTTTGGCTCAATCTCGGTGGCATGACGTGAATTTTGGCTCAATCCGGGAGGCATGACGTGAATTTTGGTTCAATATGTGTTGCATAACAGAAATTTTGGCTGATTATGTGTTGCATAATGTGAAGTTTTACTCTTTCAGTGTGGCATGATGTGAGTTTTGGCTCAATCCGGGCGGCATGATGTGAATTTTGTCTCAGTCCAGGTACTTGGATGTGAATTTTGGCTTATGGTGTGCAAATCGGATGTGCCTTCAGATACTATCCATGATCTGATCAGATCGGATCGTGGATAGTATCTGAAGGCACATCCGATTTGCATACAAGTCTGACTATATAGTGCAGATCTGCACTATATAATCATGGCAGACAAGACTTTCTGCCTTGCGCTACATGAACGCGCATCGGAATCGGGATCTGAAGGGTTAAAACCCTTGCGATCTGCATCTGATTCCGATCCGATGTTGACTATATCGTCAACATCGGAAGGCAAAAAGTACCGTGTGTACACACCATTAGTCCGGGAACCAGGATGTGAATTTTGGCTTAGTCTGGGTACCAGGATGTGAATTTTGGCTCAGTCCAGGTGGCATGATGTGAATTTTGGCATAAAGGTGCCCATATACATAGTGATCCTGTTTTGCAATGGGTGGCCCCCCACATTGCAAAGCATGATATGTATATGCTGCACATACTTTTTGAACTAAATCACATCACATCTAGTTCAAAATACACGCTGCTTTAGCACATGGCATATGTATTTAAGTAGTTGCGATGCAATCTAGTTCAAAACACATGGAGCACATCGCTGCATGTAGGGGCACCTAAACGTGAATTTTTGCTCCATCCGGGTGAAATAATGTGATTTTTTTGGCTCATTCCATTTGAATTTTGGCTCATTCCATGTGGCATAATGTTTAAGGGGCAAGTATAGGGGGTCTTCTATTGTGTTGCATAAAGACACGCCCCCTTTTACGCTTTCGGCATACACATAATAACCGCAACCATCACTTTTCCATGCCCCCACTTTAAAATTTCCACTTCGACCTCTGTACTGGTGACGCGGTAAATAAGACACAAAACGCTGATTGTTTACACAGTTTTGTGTCCTTTATTGGGAGTGCCTCCACAAGCGCACCACAAAATTTTGGAGGGTGGTGGGGAATAGCCTCCCATCAGTGGTGGTAGAGGATTAGACAGTAGAGCAATGTAAACATGCATGGGAGACATAAGGACATCCTTACAATCATACCTCCCAACTTTCGAAGTTGGGAGGTCGGGACGTCCGCGCGGCGAAGCCGCGCGCGCTCCCGAAAAGGGGGCGCGGCCTCGCGGAAAGGGGGCGTGGCCTCGCGGGCCGACGCGAAATTCGGTCACGCCCCCGTTTTCGCCGCTCGTCGGCGCTGAATAGACGCTGTGCGCATGCGCACAGCGTCTATTCTCGGGAAGCTGGGGGGGCTCCCAACTGTTCCCCCCCCACCGCGGGACAATGGCGGCCCCGGGCGGGACGCGGGAACGTCCCCGAATATCGGGACGTTCCCGCGGGAATCGGGACAGTTGGGAGGTATGTTACAATGAAATAAAGATCAAATAGGGTTTGAGGTAAGAATATGGTTAAATAAGGGGCAGACTAGATGGGTCTAATGCTTCTGCCTTAAATTCTATGTTCCTATGCTTCCCTAATCTACAGGTAATATAGTAGGCAATACGCATAGTTCATCTGAGCTGTGACAAAGCCAGCCCTCAGTGCTCAGTATATAATGCGTGTCTCAGGCAGAGCTTAAATTGTGTAGTGCAATTAAATGTGACCATCTCAAAACTCTGAGGATTAATTACTTTATCACTATAAAGTAATCAGGCCTCTTGGGTCATGAAAGAGTTACTAACGCAGACATACAAACCACCAAATAGTATTATTAATGCTCCAGCTGCCTCCATAAATTCTATATACGAGAAGCCATCTGTGTACAAACAGCTCTTAAGTGCATTAGCACATTATTATGAGGAATTGAAATCAGATCACACTTTTTGTTCATTAACAGTCTATCTGCATTTCCCCACAGCTGGGAGCCACCTCCTACCACGAGAGTTGTACTTACAGTCCCAAAGCTGAGATAACTTAGAATGTATGCTATTTTTCTCTCACACTGAATTGGCTCTGTAACGTTGTTTTACTGCAAAGCCTGTATCCCAAATCTTATACATTTGTGGCGTGCTTAGGCCTTTATTATACAGCATCATTTAATGGGTCTCATGGATGGTAAGTAGCAGTAGTCTGACCGCTTATGTTACAGAGAGTGGGAGTGCCAGGCATACGTCTATACAGTATTGAGGGCAGGACTAGCAAAGGTCTAGGTCTGGGCAGGAAAGATGTAAATAAATGTTGTAGCAGAATCACATCGATATAAATACATCCAAGAGAAGTCACAATCCAAGGTCAGGAATGAGAGAAAACCAGTAAATCAGTTATACAAGAGAATCTGTTCCACATAAATCACAACATCAGCACTGATTTCCCACTTAAATGTGTTGGGAAATATACGCTTTTGCAAGCCGGCTACAGTAAATTTACACGTAGGTGTAGAAAGACTGCCATTATTAAGATGTAGGATCCATCTAAGACAAGGACTTACTTTTGTTGTCTCTTGGATTAACTGCCCTTCCCGCTTTCTTCTAACATCTCTCACATCCCTTGCTGATTAACATCTCTCACATCGCTCCGCGGTGCACCTACTCAATTTACCTTCTTTCATCCTTCTGTCATTTTCATTACATTACTGTGCGAACTGTTGAAAAGTGAGTGTGCCGACTGCATGTTGCTACTTTTGCAGGGAAACTTTATTTCCTGTACCAAGATGGCGATCAAGGTCATTAGCAGTGGTGCCGCGAAGAGTGGGGTGGGTACTTCTTACCTGGACCCAGGTTTGAAGGAGGGTCCCGGGTCCCGCTTCCCCCTCCCCTGTTGCAGAGAGCTGGGTAGAGAGCACAGCCTCTCTCCCCAGCCCAGCACACGCTGCTCAGTGCTGTGTGCTGTGAAGAGGAGGAAGGCAGCTGCAGCAGTAGCCTGTCCCCTCTCCCTGAGCGATCCCACCTGCATCCCATTAGAGAGAGAATTTGCTTTTGCAAGTGAACTAGAATCAGGCCCTTAAAATAATTAGGATACTATATTTAATTACTATCTTGATGGTCTCTTGTGAATTGCAGGCTTTCTTTATTTAGCCCAAGTTGTCAATAATATTACGGTTGCATAGGGATTGCCAAACCGTATACTGGCAGCAGTCTTAGAAACTGTGGAGATAGTAGAAAGCATCCCTATCCATCCCTGTCTGGGGCTGTCACATCCAGGGGGGAGTATGTGACGGTTAGGGAGGCCAATAGCAGGTCTGTTTTTTCAATCCTGGTATTTTTACTTTACTCTGAACTGTAGGAGAGTACATGAAGGCAGCTTGGGATAGAGGTAGGGAATAACTCCATAACAGTCATCTATCACCGACACAAACAAACACAAATATATGCATTGTACATCGGCTTTAAAAACTGTTTTCATTTTTTATGGTTAGTTCCACTTAGGGTTGAGGCAGCACACTGAGAAGAAGCTATGTAATGAAATGATAAATGGCCATTGCTATGTCAGCTGAATCTGCAGAGCCATACATGCCTGTATACTGTCCTTTTCCAATCCAGAAATGTTTTTTCTTTTTTATGAGTGGACTAATAATATTCTCAACAATGGAATGAGATGGGATCTCCTTGCTAATTGACGATTATTCCTATGTAATTACACTATATAGTAATTGACAAAATAAAATGAATAAAGATAAAAATAACTAGTTTGTTAACGTTAAAATTTAGAGTAAAGCACATTGGATGAGTAATTGATAAAATTATGAAATGTTCCCAGAGGAGCGTTGATCTCCGCCTGATGTCATTGCTCCACAAGCACCTGCCCACACTCCCATAGTCCCTTTCATGTGGTTTGATAGGATAAAAAATTTTGGACCCACAAATGGTTTCATCCACTTTATGTGGGCAGTCAGTTTACTTTAAAAGTGGCACAGGTAGTAAGCCCGCATCCAAAAAAACCTAGAGCCTGATTCAGAATTGTACACAATGCCGATAATCACGCAGCTGAGCATTTATCGGTAGCTGTGAGCACGTTCTAAGGTACAAAACATTAATTCACATTTGTGCGGGGAAAATTGGTGTGCGTATGGGGGGGGGGCGGGCATTCGTGTGGGCGGCGGTTAGTTGACTTGCAAAGCTGCGAAATTTGCAGTTTTGGGAGTCAACCAGAATTACCCCTCTGTCTCTTATCTGTTGAAGAAGTACCTAAAAACTCCTCCGTCACACTAAAGCCTCAGACCCCCTCTATTGCCCTGTCTTCTATTTACTTCACTTTTGTTTCTCTTCCCCTATTAATATAACTATTGTTAACTATGTTGTCCTTGCAGTTCAAACAATAATTTAATATGTTTCATGTTGTAAAAGTATTGTGGCACTATTCTGAAACACTATTAGTTATCTGTGTATGTATTCGATCCTTTTATTGTATTTTCACTAAAATATGTAGAGTTAGGCACTAGAGGGGACGCAGGTTAAGGTTTATGTGGGGTACTAGGGTTAAGCTTTGGGACGGGGGAGGGTGACTAAAAAGTAGGGATGAGCATGTTCGAATCCTAAAGAACTTGCCTGATCCAAGGCGCATCGGAGCTGCACATTTCAGTCCCACCATTTTTCTGAACAGAAAACAAGGCCAAACGTCATCTCCCTGCAGTCATCTACTAAGGGGGAACTACTGAGTGGGAAACTATTAAAGGCCAGGGTACAACTACTAAGGGGGAACTGCTGGTGGAGGACTGTATACAACTACTAAGGGGAACTACTGTTGGGGAAACTATACTTAACTACTGAAGGTACAACTACTAAGGCGGCATAACTAAGGGTACTATTATGGGGGCACTAGTAAGGGGGCTGCTAACTACTCATCCCTGTTGTGGGCTACCTCCCCTTGGCTGGGAACTACAAGTTGGAAGTGATTACCCACTTGCGTGGTTCATCCTATTCCCCATATCTGGTGATAGCATTCATTCAATTAAAGGGATACCGATCCACTTCAGAGATTATGTTTCTACTACCTATCATTGTATTGCACCTGATGAAGTCATGTTGACGAAACGCGTCAGGCTCTTTTTTTTAATAAGATTACCTTTTGAACGAAGTCTACGTGATATTGTTGAAACATCAGAACTTCACTCTATATATTGAATGATTGTAATATCATGTTAATTGTATGGGCTAGGTCAGGGCTGGGCAACACCGGCCCTCCAGATGTTGATGAACTACACATCCCAGCATGCTTTGCATCAGTTTCAGCATGGCCACATAGCTAAATTAATGCAAAGCATCCTGGGATGTGTAGTTCATTAACATCTGGAGGGTCGGTGTTGCCCAGCCCTGGGCTAGGTGGTACTACTAGAGCGCACTCCTGACAAACCCTCCTTCCATCCATATCAATTTGTGTCTCTTACTAACAGGAGAGACTTCTTGGAGTCGCGGCTCGCTATTTCTATTGATAAGCGCAATATATATATATTAGAGTATAGGAGGCTGACTAAGCCTTTGCTGGCTATAGAAATCTGGCTTTAGAAATTTTGTCAGAATTCAAAGTAGGAAGATTCTAAGTAGGAATATACAACCGCATACTGTCAGCCTAGACTTAGCCTGGACTTGCTGTGACATAAATCCTGTCTTATTCTCTTCTCATTGCAGGTAAAATACCATTCATGCAACAGTCATATTTGAACTAGCATCGCTGTGATTAGTATACTGCATTGTCTAGGTAAAATACCATTCATGCAACAGTCAAATTTGAACTACAGATGGAGCCGGACTTATTGTTGCGGCGGGGCGACGAGGCGGACAAAATACTGTCCGCTTCCCGCTCGAGGGGGCTGGGGGGGACTCGAGGACACTGGGTGGGGGGGTGCGGTCGGCGACCGAGGGCAGCACCGTCGGAAGGGGACGCGCGTGCACCTCGTGCGCGCGCGTCCCCTTCCGGCATACAGATGGCGCGGGGCAGGAGATGGCGGCTGGCGTCGCCATCGCCATCCCCTGCAAAGATGAATCCCGCTACATCTGTAGCATCGCTGTGATTAGTATACTGCATTGTCTAGGTAAAATACCATTCATGCAACAGTCATATTTGAACTAGCATCGCTGTGATTAGTATACTGCATTGTCTAGGTAAAATACCATTCATGCAACAGTCATATTTGAACTAGCATCGCTGTGATTAGTATACTGCATTGTCTAGGTAAAATACCATTCATGCAACAGTCATATTTGAACTAGCATCGCTGTGATTAGTATACTGCATTGTCTAGGTAAAATACCATTCATGCAACAGTCATATTTGAACTAGCATCGCTGTGATTAGTATACTGCATTGTCTAGGTAAAATATCATTCATGCAACAGTCATATTTGAACTAGCATCACTGTGATTAGTATACTGCATTGTCTAGGTAAAATATCATTCATGCAACAGTCATATTTGAACTAGCATCGCTGTGATTAGTATACTGCATTGTCTAGGTAAAATACCATTCATGCAACAGTCATATTTGAACTGGCATCGCTGTGATTAGTACTGCATTGTCTTGGTAAAAGTACAAATTTATTTTTAAAATTAGATAGTGACTTAAAATTGACTAGTGACTTGAACATGGTCTGTAACATCTCACCATTTGCTTATCTCAGTTTTATTGCTCACTTTCTCTAGTGGGAGAGGGGCATTGGGTGCGGTCTTAATTACTGAAGTTAGAAACCGCTTTTACAGACCTACTTATTAGAGTATAGGAGGCTGACTAAAGGCCCCCATACATTAGTCCAACTTGTCCTAAGGACAAGTCGGACCTGATTCCCCCCTGCAGCTCCCCGGGAGGGGGACACACGATTTGGCACTTGATGTGCCAAGTTTTGCAAATGATACATCGCATGATACATGATACATCCAGGGGAGCTGCAATGTGAAGGGAGCAGGGGGCAGGGGGACATTGAGGCGGCTGGGGGAAACGGACGCTGCGGGGGACACAGCTGCGGCAATTACTTACAGCTGAGCCGGGCAGGGGGAGCCGGGAGCTGTCTGTACCGAAGGGAAAAAAAAGCCCATACAATGAATGGGCAGCCTGTGATTGGCTGCTGAGCGCTCTCTCAGCCAATAGCTGACTGGCTGAGAGAGCGCTCAGCCAATCACAGGCTGCCCATTCATTATATGGGCTTTTTTTTTTTTTCTTCCGTACTGACAGCTCCCGCCGGCTCCCCCTGCCCGGCTCTATGCCGCCTGTGTCACCCGCAGCGTCCCCAGCCCCCCCTGCTCCCTCTACCGCCACGCCGCCCCACTAGGTCCCAAGTCGGGTGGTCGGACGTGCAGCAGGTCCGACCACCCGACGCAGATCCGATGCGCACGGGACCGCGCATCGGATCTGAGGGGACATCAAAACTAGCCGATTTTGGTCCGATCTTCCTACTTTGAATTCTGACAAAATTTCTAAAGCCAGATTTCTATAGCCAGCCAAGGCTAAAGGCCCCCATACACTAGCCGATTTTGGTCAGATTTCAGCCAGATCAGTCGGATCTGGCCGAAATCTGACCAAAATCGGCTAGTGTATGGGGGCCTTTAGCCTTGGCTGGCTATAGAAATCTGGCTTTAGAAATTTTGTCAGAATTCAAAGTAGGAAGATTCTAAGTAGGAATATACAACCGCATACTGTCAGCCTATACTTAGCCTGGCCTTAAACTGGACAGAAACTGAAGGAAAATAGGATTTTAATACTTACCGGAAAATCCTTTTCATTGAATTCAGATGGGGTACTGAGGTCTTATAACCTTGGGGATTAGAGGGTATCCGACAGGAGACAGGCACATAACATTTTCTTCAACCAGGGTGTGCTGGCTCCTCCCCTCTACATCCCCTTACTAGCCAGTTAAGAAACTGTGCCCGAAGGAAGGATAACGTATGTGAGGTAGGAATTAGCATTAAGATAACGTGGTGAGATTTGCACCAGCACACCACAACAAACACAACAACTCTCTCAACTAAACATAGTTAAACCCGTCATTGTGTTACTTAGACATAAATGATATTAAGATATTTGTGGAGCAATTAGTCACCAAAACTCAGCTGCTCCTAAACAGGTCAACGGACCTATAACTTTACAGAATGCCAGAAATTGCAATCAGCAAGTAGGCAATAACAGGATTACAACCTGTGCAACAGAGCACCGCACTGAGGCGGGCGCTCAGTACCCCATCTGAATTCAGTGAAAAGGATTTACCGGTAGGTATTAAAATCCTATTTTCACTTTCATTCAGGATGGGGTACTGAGGTCTTATAACCTTGGGGAGGTCCCAAAGCTTCCAGAAAGGGCGGGAACGTGCGGAGCCTGTTGCAACACCGCGCGGAGCCTGTTGCAACACCGCCTGCCCAAACTGGGTATCATCACTGGCCACAGTGTCAAATTTGTAAAATTTGACAAAAGTGTGTTGACCAGACCAGGTGGCAGCTCTACATAGCTGCAATGCTGACACACCCCGAGCAGCCGCCCAGGATGCTCCTACGGCTCTAGTGGAGTGGGCTCTCACTGAGGCCGGAATAGTCAGATGGGCTGCCACATATGCTTGCTGTATAGTGGAACAAACCCATCTAGCAATCGATTGTTTCGATGCTGGGCATCCCTTCTTTTGTGCGTCATACAACACAAAAAGACACTCCGTCTTACGGATCCTTGATGTTCTCTTAACGTAGATCTGCAGGATTCTAACCAGATCAAGTGACTCAGGGATATCCTTATGCCTGAACAAGAAGGAACCACAATCGGCTGGTTCATATGGAACGCCGAGACCACCTTAGGCAGGAACTGTTGTCTTGTCCGAAGTTCCGCCCTGTCTTGATGGAAAATCAAGTATGGGCTCTTACAAAAGAGAGCACCAAGCTCAGAGACTCTTCTGGCCGAGGCCAGAGCCAGTAGCGTCACCGTCTTCCAGGTGAGGTATTTTAAGTCAATGGAGTCCACTGGTTCAAACCAGGCTGACTGAAGAAACTCCAGGACCACATCTAGGTCCCAAGGCGCCGTTGGCGCCACAAATGGAGGCTGTATTCTCAAGACTCCTTGCAGAAAGGTCTGGACTTCAGGATAGACCGCTAATTTTTTCTGAAAAAAGACAGAAAGGGCCGATATTTGAACTTTTAGAGACCCCAGCCGGAGTCCCTTATCCAGGCCCACCTGCAAGAACTGAAGGAAACGGTCTAATTTAAAATCTGCTGGCGGAAAACTCATGTGCTCGCACCAAGACACATATCTACGCCAGATCTTATGGTAGTGCGAGGCCGTCACTGCCTTCCTGGCCCGGGTCATGGTGTTTATGAGCGAGGAATGAAATCCCTTCAGAGCTAGGATGTTCCGCTCAACCTCCAGGCCGTCAAACGAAGATGCCCTAAGTCCTGGTAGACGAAGGGGCCTTGTACTAGAAGATCTCTTCTTAGAGGCAGCCGCCACGGTTCTTCTATCAGCATGTTTTGCAGACTTGCATACCATGCTCTCCTGGGCCAATCCGGTGCTATTAGGATTGCCTGCATCCTCTGATGTCTGATCCTTTGTAACACTCTCCCCAAAAGGGGGAGGGGCGGGAATAGGTATACTAGGTCGTATGACCAGTCTGCGGTCAGAGCATCTGTTGCCTCTGCTTGAGGATCTCTTGTCCTTGAGCAATACCTTTCCACCTTGTGGTTGGTCCTTGAGGCCATTAAGTCTATCTGTGGAAGCCCCCACAGATCTACAATGCTTTCGAATACCCGAGGATGCAGACTCCATTCCCCGGGGTGGAGGTCGTGACGACTCAGGAAGTCCGCCTCCCAGTTGTCCACCCCGGGTATGAAGATGGCAGATATCGCCACCGCATGTGTCTCTGCCCAGGTCAGAATCTTGAAGACTTCTCTCATGCACGCTTTGCTCTTCGTGCCGCCTTGGCGGTTTATGTAAGCAACAGTCGTTGCGTTGTCCAACTGGACTTGTATCGCCTGATGCTCCAGGAGGAAGTGAGCCTCCACAAGTGCATAGTGTACAGCCCTCAGTTCCAAGATGTTTATGTGGAGCTGAGTTTCCATGTATGACCACCGGCCCTGGAATCGCATCCCTTGTGCAACTGCCCCCCAGCCGTGAAGGCTGGCATCTGTGGTCAGCAAGATCCAGTTCTGGATCCCAAATCGTCTCCCTGCCAGGAGATTTGGCGTATGTAGCGACCACTGCAGGGACTGTCTTGCCTTCACAGACAAGCGAATCAACCTGTGCATGTGGATGTGTGAGCCCGACCACTTGCTCAATAGGTCCCACTGGAAAATTCTTGAGTGGAGTCTCCCGAACTGCAGTGCCTCGAATGAGGCCACCATAGTTCCCATCAGTCTGATGCAGAGGTAGACCGAGACTCTTTCTGGGGCTAGCACCTACCTCAACAGCTGCTGTATTGCTGCAATCTTCTCCCCTGGGAGAAACACCCTTCTCTCCACTGTGTCCAAAATCATCCCCAAAAACTGGAGACGTTGGGACGGAATCAGTGAAGATTTTAGTATATTCAGGATCCATCAGTGCCGAGACAGGAGTTGTCTCTATGGCCCCCAGCTGCTTGGACACTGACTCTGCTTTCAGCAACAAGTCGTCCAAGTATGGGATGATGTTTATCCCTTGAGCCCTAAGTAAGGACATCATCTCCGCCATCACTTTGGTGAAGACTCGTGGGGCCGTTGAAAGCCCAAACGGTAGGGCTTGGAACTGGTATTGTTCCTCCAGGATTGCAAATCTCAGGAAGGCCTGGTGTGGGGTCCACACCGGTATGTGGAGGTACGCGTCCTTCACATCGATGGACGCTAGATATTCTCCCTCCTCCAGACCTGCAATCACTGCCCTCAGGGATTCCATTTGGAATTTGAACACCCTCAAGTAGGGGTTCAGGGACTTTAGGTTTAAGATGGGTCGAACCGACCCATCTGGTTTTGGAACCACAAATAGGTTTGAAAAGTAACCCTTGTTCCTTTCTGCAGCTGGCACTGGTATGATGACCTGTGCTAGGATCAGCTTTTGTACAGCTTGTCTGAGGATTCTGCGATCCTCTGCTGCTGCAGGGAGTCCCGACCTGAAATATCTCTGGGGGGGTGGTCTTTCGAACTCCAGCCTGTAACCGTATGAAATAATGGCCCTGACCTAAGGGTCGAGGGCGGATGCATCCCACACGTGACTGAAGAACCTCAGTCTTGCCCCCACCGCGGGAATATCCTGAGGTGGGAGTGGCCCGTCATGCGGCGGACTTAGGGGTAGCTGCACTTGTGCTACGGTCTCTTGTAGCAGCAGCCGCTGCTTTCCTAGGCTTACCTCTGGCGCCTCTATTGGCGGTGGAGCCTCCTCTGGCCTTGGACCTGAATCTAGAGGTCCGAAAGGACTGCTGTGAACTCCCTGTTAAAGGGCGTCTTACCGGGGTGGAGGCTGACGGGAGGAATGTGGACTTACCAGCCGTAGTGCAGGGGAAAGTTTGCCTTAGGCTGGAGATGACTGGGGTGTAACTCGATACCCAGCAGCCACCACGTAAGAGGGTTGCCAACCTCCAAAATTACAGAAACACAAACAGAGATGTGGGGCGCTCTTGGGTATCAGGATGAAAAAAGTTTATTCAACACACAATGTTTAAAAATAATACACAATCAATAGACAATGTTGCATGAAAAACACAAAAAAAACTGAAATAAATAAATAAATAAAAATACGTAAATGAAAAGAATTGCAGTGAATAATAAAAAATAAATAAAAATAAAAAATTGGGCTAAGCAATTAATATCAGCACATCCAACTGGATATGATGCAAGTGATTGTTCAGCGTGTTCCACCAGTGTAACTTTTTTCTTTGCCCTTTGTTAGGGTCTGACAGGTGGATATATGCAAATATATGGGGTACAGTTCCTTATATAAGGCTTAAGTGTCCAGTTGTTTGACTGAGACCAATTTGAAGTATAAATGACTAGTGTGCACACTAAGGCCCTTATTCTGATCGGTGCGGATATTCCCGCTTGCGTACGGCCCGCCGATGTTTATCGTCTGCGCATGTGCAGAGGTCACTCTGCGCATGTGCAGGCGATTTCGCCGCATGGATTCTTTATACGCCGCACAGGGGGCGTAGAGGGGCGTGAGGGGCTACTTAGCCTCATTACCCTATGCATACGCCCCCCGTTTCATGGGCGTTCCCATGCAAACGCGGGGCGTATGCATGGTAATGAGGCCGTGACGCGTGGGTACGGGGCGGGCATCTGACATCGCCGGATGTCAGCTGCCCGCCCCCATACATGATTTCACACGGACAAGTGTCCGTGTGGTCTTGTGTTGCGGGACCTGGTGGAGCGTGCGGCCCTGCATTCGATGTTCGACGACCATCGAATGCAGGGGCAGCTCCCAAGACGGAGGAGGCGTATCCCCGTCCAATTTCATGCGGATCGCCACATATCCGCGTACGGACGGCAGGTGGCAATCCGTATGGAAGGCGGGGATTCGCCTGCACGGTTGCGGCCGCATATTCTGATCAGGCCGCACCGATCAGAATAAGGGCCTATGTGAAGTTACAGAAATAGCTTGGCAAAGCGACAGTATAATTGAAGCGAATGTGGGAGCAAGGACTTCTGTTTTTTAGTTGTTACGTAGTAAACAGTGTCCGTCCTGTCCCTTTATAAGTTCTTACCAGTCGTTGTCTGCTGGCCTTTTTTCCTTCTAGACTTGCGCTGAATGGAAAGGTCAGCACCGCAGCGCCCGCTCTCTCTATCCTCCGCTCGGCTTAGAAATTGATGTTGCCGTTCAGCCGGTAATTAGTTTGTGGCGATAGCCGCTTCCTCCTGCAGCCTTCTCCGCTTGGAGACTCACACGGCGCTCTGCCACAGCGTCCGTGGGTAGTGATGTAATTTGCGGCTTGGAGGGAGGGTAAATAGTCGGCTCAGCGTCTGGCGGGTATTGTAGTGAGGAGAGCGTCCTTCCTGGATTTTGCTGGAACGCGTTTGGCCGCGCACTGGGCGGCTTTGTCAACCAAGTGTGAGGAGTATCCTCTCTGGTCTGTTTAAATACTGGTCTCTTTGTTAAGCTCAGGTGTCTCTCATTACATAATCACCTGTGTGGTTTCTCAGACTGTGATTCTCCCATTGAGAATACAAGGTTCTCACTCTCAGATGGAGGTTGCACAAATACTTGTATGGTCTCAAGTTTAGGGCTAAGAATTTTGTATCCCTTAATGGCAAGTATAATTTTTCAATGCTGGTGGACTTGTAGATGTAACAATACATAGGATATGCAATTTCTTTAAATAAAGATTAATAAAAAATGATATTTAATAGGAAAAAAGTGAATATAAAAATATAAAAAATATACATATAAAAAATCTAATATTTAAAAAGACAAATAATTCATCCTTCATGCATAAGCCACTATAGAGGCTTTTTCTTCTTTGGCTGTTGCGGACAGACTTATGTGGTAATTCCCCTATCTAGATACATTCATGTATAAAACCAAGCATATCAATATTTCTTGTGTTTGCAGTCCATTTACATTTTATAATGTCGACGGGCTGTATGTACACACTTATTCAGGGACATTTTTTCTCTTTTTTCTTAAAAAGGGACCCACTTTATTATACGTTATTTAGTCACTGTACATCACATTACGGGTCATTAGTTATTAGCATCATGTATTAACTGGTTTGTTTTATTACAATTAAATAAACCCCTATCAGTGACCAGTTAATTCAGCATCCGACACTCCCCAAACTGTTCTCAAACTAAATAGATCAATCTTGTTCAGGGAATATCAGACACAATGAATAAAGTCTAGTTGTTACAAAGTAATCTGTTAGAATCAAAGGTGAATATATGATATAATGCAACTAAACACACATATATTATAGACAGATGAACAAACGAAGCAGATAGAGCCATATGTGTGCAAGTTTCACATTACATAAATAAGGGGAAAAGGATCCAATTGCTTATATATTAAAGAGATATGTGCAGATATCTGATCATCCAATATCTCAATTGCTACGCCCATACATGTGTGTGTGCATATCATACACACACACATATATGCGCGCGTATCGACATGGAGGGGGATGGGTGGGACCGCAAAAATTTGTCTATTACAGTATGTACATATATATTTTGTATAAATTCAGTAAGCGGATGGATACGGGAGGGAAAAAGCTGTACGGGGTAAAAAGGAGTTCAAACTAGAAAGAAAGTTTCAGAGGATGCGCTTCAAAGGAGGAGACCCAAGATTTTATTAGAGGTATGCTAAATGGTGGGTATTGACTCTAAATGAACTCTAAATCGATGTTTTCATTCAGGCCTTGGGTTTTAAGGGACTGTAGTTTCAGGATCCATGCCGCCTCTTGCTTGCACAGAGTCCTGAAACGGTCCCCGCCCCGGCTTGTTATTTTGATGTGCTCTAATCCTATCACCAGCATCCCTTTAGGATCACCATTGTGCACTTCAGAGTAGTGCCTTGGGATGCTGTGATTGGTACATCTATTCAGAATGTTCCTTCGATGTTCTGTCACTCTGTTTTTAAGTTGTCGCGTAGTGCGCCCAACATAATACATGTGACATGGACATATTAAAAGGTAAATCACGTATTGTGTGGCACAGTTGATAAACGACTCCATCTCAAATTTTTTGCCTGAAGTTGATGCCTCTACCACCTGTTTTTTGTTGCTAACATACTCACAGGTGATGCATCTCGTATGGTTACACCTGAAGAAACCCCGTACTTCAGGACCAATCAGAGTTCTTTGTATTAGATTTCTCCCATTCTGCTTTCTATCTTTGAGCTGACTTGGGGCCAGAATGTTTTTGAGGTTGCGGGCCTTTTTAAAGATTATGGGAGGTTGTGTATCCAGATTGCTTTTGAGTATTGGGTCGGTACTGAGGAGTTTGTAATTTCATTTGATAATAGATGTAATTTTGCCAGCAGCTATGTTGTGTGTAGACACAAAAAAGGGGGTCTTATTTTCAAAGCTGTTTTTTTGTGATCTTCTATCAAGTTTCGATTTGTTTTTCTTAAGTATATCTTCTCTACTAAGGTTTTCTGCATAATTAGAGGCTTCCTCCAGCACTTTTTGTGGATAACCCCAACTTTTAAATTCTTCTAGAAGATTATTTGCCTGTTCTTTAAATTGGGTATTCGAAGTACAGTTCCTTCGAATCCTATGAAGCTGGCTTCTCGGTACATTATTGAGCCAGCTTTTTTTATGATTGCTAGAATAGGGAATAAAACTACACACATCTACTGGTTTTTTGTAGCTGGAAACTGCCACTCTTCCGTCTATCACCTCCACCATAATGTCCAAAAAATTAATCTGTGTCGGGTGGTGCGTGCAGGTGAAGGATAAACCAAAATCAT
The DNA here is from genome assembly GCF_055691185.1 of Crinia signifera. Classification (NCBI taxonomy): domain Eukaryota; kingdom Metazoa; phylum Chordata; class Amphibia; order Anura; family Myobatrachidae; genus Crinia; species Crinia signifera. The sequence goes on from NC_139218.1 coordinate 132,780,015, forward strand.
TAGTGTTTAAATAATCAACAAAATTTGTGATGGATAAAGTGTCTCCGTGCCAGATAAAGAACAGGTCGTCGATATAGCGACCATACAGGACCAGGTTCGACGCATAGCTTCCTTCCCAAACTAATTTGTGTTCAAACGCACCCATATACAAATTTGCGAAGCTAGGCGCGAACCTGGTCCCCATCGCTGTACCGAGGACCTGTAAATAGAAATTGTGATCAAACAGAAAATAATTGTGAGTTAAAATAAATTTGATAGAATCCAAGACAAATTTACGCCTCTCCCCTGAAATATCCTCATCGGTAAGTAGATAGCCTGAGACCACCTCCACACCTTTTTGGTGTGGAATGTTGGTGTACAGGGCCTGGACATCGCAGGTAACGAACTGATATCCAGGCTCCCACTGGAGGCCTTCAACCATCTGGATAAAGCCAGTGGTATCCCGTATATGTGATTTCAGGGAAGAGGCGTGTGGCTGTAAAAAACTATCTACAAACTGTGATAAATTAGATGTTAAACCCCCAATCCCAGAAATAATAGGTCTCCCAGGTGGATTATGCAGTGTTTTGTGGATTTTGGGGAGGTGATAAAAAATGGGGGTGACAGGATAAGGTGAGTGTAAAAAATCAAATTCGTTTTTGTTTATGGCTCTATTATCTAGAGCTCCCTGTAGCATTTCGACCAACTCATTTTTGAACACAGGCGTGGGATCATGTGGGAGGGTTTTATAGAAGGCCTCATCTGCTAGCTGGCGCCTGGCCTCTTTTACATATTCCTCATAGTCTTGAACTACAACTCCCCCACCCTTGTCAGCCGGCTTGATGACAAGGGTGGGGTCGCTTGATAATCTTTTTAAAGCTTGTCTTTCTACAGCCCCCAAATTAAACTGCCCTGGGTGGGTTCTCAATTCGCACAAACTTTTAAACTCCTCCAGAATTGTTTGGTAAAATGTATCTATAGCACATGATTTATATTGTGTAGGGAAGAACTGGGATTTTCTTTTAAAGATTTTTCTATTTGTGTTGTAAATTTGCGTCTCTGTCATCACATCATCAGATGTGTGATCAGTATTTTCTAACAATAATTCATTGAGCATTTGTACCCCTATCCCATCTGAATCCTCCAATATAATTTCGGTTTCATCATTTACATTTTTCTTATTGATGGCAAAATATCTGGTTCTGCACAAAGCTCGTACAAACCTATTGAGTTCTATGAATAACTCAAAATAATTAGGGGTTGAGGTAGGGGCAAATTTCATGCCTTTCGAGAGAATTCCCAGTTCTATATCTGTAAGTTGTTTAGAAGAGAGGTTGAAAACACCAGCAGGTTCTCCTTGAACCTCTGGTTTTTGTTTGAGTTTCCCTTTTCCTCCCCGCCACAAACTAATTACCGGCTGAACGGCAACATCAATTTCTAAGCCGAGCGGAGGATAGAGAGAGCGGGCGCTGCGGTGCTGACCTTTCCATTCAGCGCAAGTCTGAGAGAAAAAACGCCAGCAGACAACGACTGGTAAGAACTTATAAAGGCACAGGACGGACACTGTTTACTACGTAACAACTAAAAAACAGAAGTCCTTGCTCCCACATTCGCTTCAATTATACTGTCGCTTTGCCAAGCTATTTCTGTAACTTCACTTAGTGTGCACACTAGTCATTTATACTTCAAATTGGTCTCAGTCAAACAACTGGACACTTAAGCCTTATATAAGGAACTGTACCCCATATATTTGCATATATCCACCTGTCAGACCCTAACAAAGGGCAAAGAAGAAAGTTACACTGGTGGAACACGCTGAACAATCACTTGCTTCATATCCAGTTGGATGTGCTGATATTAATTGCTTAGCCCAATTTTTTATTTTTATTTATTTTTTATTATTCACTGCAATTCTTTTCATTTACGTATTTTTCTTTATTTATTTATTTATTTCATTTTTTTTTGTGTTTTTCATGCAACATTGTCTATTGATTGTGTATTATTTTTAAACATTGTGTGTTGAATAAACTTTTTTCATCCTGATACCCAAGAGCGCCCCACATCTCTGTTTGTGTTACCAGCCGTAGCTTTTGATATCAGATCATCCAGTTCACTCCCAAAGAGTCTATCCCCTGTGAAGGGGAGACTCTCTACGCTGCGTTTGGAGTCCGCGTCAGCGACCCACTGCCGCAACCACAGGGCCCTGCGGGCCGACACAGCCATGGCCGAGTTGCGGGCATTAATTGCACCTAACTCCTTTTGTTCTTCGCACATCATCTTTGCTGTGTCCTGGATGTGGCGTAGCTTTTCAGCTACCGTAGGCACATCCATGTCACCCAACAGGCCTTCTTGTATCTGGCCTGCCCATGTGAAGATGGCTTTCGCCATCCAGCAACTATCAAGCACCGGGCGTTGGGATGCCCTTACTGTGCCATCTAGTTTCCTATCAACCGCGTCCTTTAAGGTAGATGTACCTGGGACTGGGAGCACCACCTTTTTTGAGAGGCGGGACACCGAAGCGTCCACTATAGGGGGCTCCTCCCACACCTTCCTGCCTGTGGGATCAAAGGGGAAGGTAGATTTAAAACGCTTGGACAATGTAAAACGTTTGGATTTTTCCAGGCAGCTTTGAACACCTCTTCTAAATCAGACTGTTCAGGGAAGACTATGTCCTGCCTTCTGTGTGACACAAAGAATGGGTCACCCTCAACCGGTGTGGCTAGAGGTAAATCTAGTACTTCTCTAACAGCAAGAACCAGGTTTTCAGTACCTTGAACGCTAGACTGTGACGCCTGTTTATGGGAACTAAATGTGCCCCATAATAAATGGGAATATTGGTAATTACCAAAGTCTGACCACAAGAGGGCGCCAATAGACTGCACAAAGATCTGTGAGATCATTCAGCCTCCAACCTCACTGTAGATCACTGCTTGTAGCTTCTACCACTGTACCCTGTGTCCTAACAGTATATTATATATAAAAATTGTTACACAGTGACATCAGGACGTACAAATTAGTCCTTTACATAAAATACTTTCAAATAGCCAGGTCACCTCTCCTCAGGGCTTTACAGAACAGACATTTTTCTGGGACAGTCATATGTGTGAATTTTAAAACACGAACATTCTTTCTTTCCAAAACACACTATATGTATCTGTGTATGTACCGTATGTCATTTTAACCTCTTAAATTTCAGCTGTTTATGAAAAAAAATTTCCCTCGATATTGTAAGATAGGGAATATTAAAAATAAAATTAATAAAAGTTACATTTTAATAAACATTTTTTCAGTGCGTTCCCCCAGACAGCCTTTTCCTTCTCCTGCCTTGAAACAAATCTCTCAACCTAACCTGTTTAAGCTCACTTCTTTCCCTTCTGTGTCACCCCAGTCTGTCTAACCCTCCCCTTTAGAATCTAAGCTCTCATGAGCAGGGCCCTCTCTCCTTATGTGCAATGTGCCTTTCTTAGAATATATAAACCTCTGCCACCCTGATAATTGCTTCAGTGTCCTGTCCCCTGGTGCAACTATCCATATTAACCATGCACTTGTCCTAAACTGTCTTGTACTGTAATTTGTTATGTGTTTTTGATTATAACTATGCTCTGTAAAGTGCCGTGGAATCTGTGTGCGCTATATAAAAAACTGTTAATAAATATATATATATATATATATATATACAGGTTGAGTATCCCGTATCCAAAATGCTCGGGACCAGGAGAATTTTGGATAACGGATTATTCCGTATTTCGGAATATTTTAATATTTCAATGATGTATTTTTAAGTATCTTGCATGTATGCTGTATAAACACATAAAATACACACAAATATATTTTATTACCACATAAAATACACACAAATATATTTTATTTGTGAAAAAAACAAGGTTTCAAAACATGAAACAAAATGTGTGTACTATCTCAGATACTGAATTTGAATGCCAAGCAGTCATTTTCTTGCACATATATAGTGCCAGTTACATATCATGTCACCAGTAGTGCTGTTACAAATGTCCCCAGTGAGTTTTTAGCAAAAAAAAAAATTTTATTCACTTTCTGGAATGTATGGTTTTCGGAATAATTCGGATAACGGATACTCGGATACGGGATACTCAACCTGTATATACATATATATACACATACAAACATATACATATAGATGTATATATACAGCCATGGCCAAAAGTTTTCGGAGTGACAAATATTAATTTTCACAAAGTCTCCTGCCTCAGTTTTTATGATGGCAGTTTGCATATACTGCAGAACGTCTTGAATAGTGATCAGATGAATTGCAATTAATCGCAAAATCCCTCTTTGCCATGAGAATGAACTTAATCCCAAAAACAAAATTTCCACTGAATTTCATGGACCAGTGATTCTCTCATTAACAAAGGTGAGAGTGTAGATGAGGACAAGGTTGAAGATCTCTCTGTCATGATGAATAAGTTAGAATAAAAGTCTGAAAGCTTTAAAAGGAGAGTGATGCTTGAAACCATTGTTCTTTCACTGTTAACCATGTTACCTGCAAGTAAGCCTGTGCAGTAATTACTGCTTTGCACGAAAAGGGCTTCACAGGCAAGGATATTGCCGTTAGTAAGATTGCACCTCAATCAACCATTTACCGGATCATAAAGAACGTTCAGCAAGCACCAGGACCATCTCCTAAAGTTGATTCAGCTGTGGGAACAGGGCACCATTAGTGCCGAGCTTGCCCAGTAATGGTAGTAGGCAGGTGTTAGTGCATCTGCATGCAAAGTAAGGTTAAGAGTTTTGGAGGATGGCCTGGTGTCAAGAAGGACAGGAAAGAATCTACTTCTCTCCAGGAAAAACATCAGGGACAGATTGATATTATCTGAAATTAAACTGTTTAAATTATATTTTTTTAATAAGAAAAGGCGCTATGTGGTTTAACAGCAGTCGGCAATCATATAGTGATCCAGGAATCCTGATTTAGGAGTTGAGCTGTGCACTCTTCCCTCACTGAATCACTATATGATTGCAGACTGCTGTTTAACCGCATAGGGCCTTGTTTTCACCAATTTGAAAGACGTATAAGAACTCTTCTAAAACTTTGAAGAACACCTGATGGTGGATATCTTTTAAATCCACAATACCTACGAGATTTACAATGGACCAATACACACTTTTGAGAAATCCCATTCCTACCAATAAGATTGTGTGGTCATCTCAACAATGTAGCCTTTGCCCCTGATGAAGTCAACACCATGAGGAAATGCGTTGGAATAACCATTTTGTCTTATTGACTATTATGTGTATTTGATAAGAGGATCGTTTATCTTTTTTGATTCACTGAACTGTACTGTAAAAACCTTTGCACACAGTTATGCCCTGAGGGCATTTTTATTAAATATTACTTGAATATTGTTCCTTTGTACGGCGCTGCGAAACACTTGTGGCGCCTTATAAATAAAATTATAATAATAATAATAATATATTTTACGCTCTAAGGTTTAGCACACTCTGAATCCATTTGTAGAGATATATGTTTATATATCTACATATATCTATATAGATACAGTATATATATCTAGAGATATATACTGTGTATAAGATATAGATAGATATATCTTGTTGGTTGCTTGACCGGGGCATAGAGAGAGCCGCTGGACTCGTGGAGGGTCCGGCGGATCCCTTTTTTGCCTCAATCGCGTCCTGGAGAGAGGGTGGCTTCACATGAGGTTATTCCCCTCTCTCCTGGCATCAAATTGGCCCTGGCATTTGTGCATGCGCCCAACGTGAAGGCATGCGTGTGCACATGCCGGGCCGATTCGGCGGCCCAGTCCATACCTGTGTACTGTATATAGTTACAGCCATGGACTAAATTTGTCCGGGTTTATGGCAGGGTGCTCCATCCTGATGGAATAGGCAATGTTTATCACCAAACTATTCTTGGATGGTTGGGTGAAGTTGCTCTTGGAAAATGTTTCGGTACTATTTTATATTCATTGCTGTGTTCTGAGCCCACTTTCTTAGCTGAGAAGCAAACCAACACATGAATGGTGTCAGGATGCTCTACTGTTGGCATGACACAGGACTGATGGTGGCTTTCCCCTTTCCTTCGAACAAGCGTTCTTCCAGATGCACCAAACAATCTGAAAGAGGATTAATCAGAAAAAAATATTTTACCCCAGTCCTCATTAGTCCAATCCCTAGTTATAAGGGGTTATTCTAGTTCACTCTCAAAGGCAAATTCCTTCTCAAATGGACAAAACCATTTGGGTTAGTTATTTTGTTTCTGTGCAGGGAAAATACTGACTTTTCTTTTTACACTGCAATATAGATCTCAATTTGAAGTAAAACCCCACCTAAATCTAACTCTTTCTGCACATCTGCCCCACCTGCAGCGCACATGGTTTTGTCCATTTGAGAAGGAATTTTCCTTTGAGAGTGAACTAGAATAGGGGCCATAAGTCCTGCTGGGATGTTCTTGAGCTTTACACATCTGTATTTTGACACATTTTAGCCACAGTGTTACAAAAATGGTGAGCGAAACTATACATAAAAACATTTTCTGACTATTTAAGAAGTTTATGTTTGGTACCAATTTTACATAAATGAGAGTATTTTAGCCTTGCTACTTGCTGAGCATGCATCATTAAACTTTTATGAATCTTCCATACGTTAAAATGTAATGTATCTGCTTCGATATAAGCACTATAAAATCCTGTATACCTTTGCCAATTATATATTAAAGACTCCCATTTCCCAAGGGAGAATCATTTAGTTTCTATGACCACAGTTTAAATGGCAAGTTGATTATATGTCACAGAAATTGTGAACATTGTTTGATGAGTGGCGAGAGAAAGTAATTGCCTGATATTTTAGATGGGCATGTTGTAAAACAAAAGCCTTATACTGTAGACATGCATGCTGTAAAAATTGACATTTGTTCTATTAAAAATAAATTAAAAATATTATCTGAAAGGTTATGACAAATGTGCCCCTTGCAAATCAGATGGTCACAATGGAATGGTAGACCCAGAAGTAAAGAACCTGAGGAGCACCATAATATAATTATATTCCTACCTTACATACCTCAAATGTTCATCTCTCTATATCAGTGATGGAGAACCTTGGCATTCCAACTGTTTGGCCATGCTAAAACTGTTGCAGGGCATGCTGGGATGTGTAGTCCAACAACAGCTGGAGTACTATTGTTCTCTGCTAAAAATAATAACAGCTGTATAAACATGGTTATATTAAAGCATTTAAAATAAGAGGTCCCGAAAAGGTATGGCCTGGACAGTTATAGAGTAAGAGCCCAGGTGATGGGGTTGCTGAACAGCTCCAGGGATCAGGTATCTTTCCACCCTCTCCTGTTCTGCCCTCCTGACACAAGCCTATTGCTATGGAGTACCGTGTGAGGAAAAGTTTTTGCATACTTACCTTTCGTTACCATGATGGCTTCTGCTTTGTCCTCCTGTGACCTGCAATGTGCTTCATTTATACTTCATGTATACTCACCTTAAGTTGCAAGCCTCTTGGCTGCCTGACTGGTGAGGTTATCCTACTATGTCTCCTTCCTTACTGCACAGTCCAGCAAAATGAAGCTCCATGCAGTTATCCCCTCCACTCCCCTCCACTCCTGCTTTACCTATTGAACAACTTCTATAGGCTATTATTGACATAAAGAAAAGAGTGACAGATCGGGTGGTAGAGGTTCGTGTTGACTTATATCTCTTTTATCAGGATATTCAGAAGATGAGGGAAAGGGCTGGAGAGACAGAATGGTTTATGCACTTTTGTAAGACTGTACCACTCTTATTCCTGGTCAGCTGACCTCTTTGGAATTTCAGATGGATTACTAGCAGAAGATTACAGATATATGAAGGACATCACCATCGTAACAATAATAATAATATCTGTCCAGTTGGCCTTGGGTCCTGTTGGAGAAAGTGTGCTATATAAATAAAACTTTCTTAGTTACTACTTGGTCACCCGAGAAAGTGGAGGGTGCTTTTAGCTGTGAGACTCCACTACTCCCACAAATTAGTCCCTTCTCCAAGGTGCTCCTTTGTGGATCTTTATACAGTAGTTAAGATTCTGCATTATGTGAATCATGATGCAGTACTTGTCTTTGATAAGACCAAAAGTTTAATTGTAAGAGAGTGGCATTTATTTTAGATTTTCTCCGCTAATATAAACTTTGTTCGTGCAAAACGACATCTTTGCAATATACAGCTTCACTACAATATACCTATAATGTTTCCTATTTGTTTAAAGGTGGTTTCAGGTGGATGTAACCGCTGTTCTGACTCCCTCTGTGAGCATAGGCAAATCTAGAATTATGGTAATGGGTGGTCCCAGATCTAGACATAACAGCAGGGGGATGGACAATAACAAGAAAAAATAGTATAAGAACCTGCGCTCTAAACAAAGGGTGCAGCCTTATCATAAAGGATAGTCACCAAACTATCCAGAAATAGTAGATGCAAAAACAGAAGGGTCTGATAGGGCGCTCCCACTTGAGATATGAAGGACTTCGATGTCAGTGGATCTCGTAGAAATATGATACCTCAAAACGAGAAGAATAAACAAATCGCAGCATTCATAGTGTAGATTTCGAATAAAACATATAATAAAAGCTTCTACGGTCAATATATATTCTCCGTACCGCAAATGAGCCTTCCCTTAGGCCACAAGATATTTCGTATAATGTCGTCTGATAAGAATATGGTTCCCTTTCTCCTCCGCTCGTATACCTCGGTTAAAAATTCAATATTTGCACATAGCGTAAAACTGTAACAATTTATTCAAAACATAATAGTATACACAATCAAATTGGCATAGTACCGTGTCTGGCCTTATCATCAAGGCTATTTATGTCGCTTATAGGACAGTCAGAAGGATAATTTCTCAGTGGGATCCTGGGTTTCCACCGAAAAATTAAGCTCCGTCCCAAATAGCCTCAGATGGTGTATTGACAAGTCCAGTCCAACAGCCTCTATGTCCTTAAAAACAACCACCAATGCGTTTCTGCTTGATCACAAGCCTTCCTCAGGGTATGGCACACCCTGAGGAAGGCTTGTGATCAAGCAGAAACGCGGTGCAGCTGCTTCTATGGGGAGAGGAGTAGAGCGAAGCGCAGAGCACGCTCCCACTCCCCTCCTGGTGTCCCCTCTAGCGGAGTGGACATTTTGAATATTGTGCGCGCCGGCACCACATGATTAAAGGAGGGGGGGGGGCGGGCTGAGGTGAAAGCGGGGAGAAGAATGAAGTGGAAGCTGCAGGGGTGACAGTCATTGACAGCTGGGCAGAGAGCAGGGGGCTGCCCGGCTGTATTCAGAGCAATGCAGGTCATGGCTGTTTGAAATGATACCCCTTTCACAACAGAAAATGCAGGGATTTACCCGGGAATATGGTCCCAGGATCATGCAGGGACATTCCCAGGCTGACCCCTTATACACCAGCCTAGTCCCTGCATTTTCTGGTGTGAGGGGGAGAGACAACCACTCCCCTCTCCCTACCCCCCTTTAACCAACCAGCTCTATCTTCGGAACCAACTGACCCATTTACATGAGACCAGTATAAAATTGAAGAACTTTGAGTTGGCTTCGAATGATTTGGGTCCCATGAAACTGGACTGTTTGGTTCCAGCAAAATCTGCCTTCAAAGAACATAAACAGTCATGAAATTACATTTAAGAAATGAAAAAAACGGTTTAACCTCAATATCCCTGGAACCAATTAACCCATATGGATCCAGCCTGGTATCAGATTGAAGGCCCAGCGATTTGGGTTCGACTGAGATCAACCTCGAGCTTCAGTGATGCCGAAGGGGGAACTGGCAGCCGTTGAACTGGGTGGGGGTCGGAATTAGCGGGTCCCATGTTATCCTATAGGGAAAACGTTCCAGCTTTGCCTGGCAGTATCTCCGGTTCCCAGGGAGCTAGAGACACGGGGCTGGGCTCGTTGGAAAGCCCCATCCCTCAGCTATAAAATGGGCTAATGGACCACCCCCTAGATTTGCCTATGTCTGTGAGGATACAATGTGGCCAGATCTCCTCAGGCTCCTGGATGTGGTGCCCCTTTGGATGGATTCCATGTTGCTGAGTAATAATTGGATGTACGGTATTTGTGTGCTACTTATATGCTATATGTGAACATTTTCCTGGGCCAAGTGCATTCTATCACAGGCTTTTTTCTTCAGACTTCTTATTTGAGTGTCTGTTTTTGATCGACTCTGTCTGCTTTTACTGTTTGTGTTTGGTAGCTTTTCATTGGCCCGATATCTCTGAGATGTATACACCATAACTTAAGGGTGCATGATGTAGCTATTCCCACCTTACTTGCCTCTTACTTACATTTGGGTGGTCATAAGTAATAGTCTGATTTTTTTGTTTGATAAATTAAGGCTTTTTTATCAGTTCATAACTTTATAGACCTATGTGAATGGTTTAATTATTGGTTCCCCAGGATTTCGGGACTAATGGTCTCAGATTGTAAATATAAATTTACTCTGTATACTGACGCTATGTTTTTTTTTATTCAATAATTTTTATTAAAGTTTTGGTTAGAAACAAAACAACAAATCTGAGATAGACATAGCAACATATGTGATATGCACCAGCTCAGCATTGTACGATAATAAATACAGGTAATATACTGTAAATATAGTAGTACAGTGATGGCTAACCTTGACAATCCAGCTGTTGTTGAACTACACATCCCAGCATGCCCTGCTACAGTTTTACTATTTGGCCATGCTAAAACTGATGCAGGGATGAGTAGTTCAACAACAGCTGGAGTGTCAAAGTTAGCCATTACTGTAGTATTACAATCAGGATATATGAAATTCCCTACATAAAAGAAAAATAATAGACCATCAACCCGAAGGCGCCATTCTGGTACAGTAAGCCGCAGGGGCATATAGTAAGTGAACAGTTGCAGCCTGGTAGGATAGCAGCACATAAAATATGAATTAAATAGTATAGAAAGATAGCTATGTCTACCTATCTATCAAAACAAAAAAACACAACTAAACAAAACCCCAAATAAACCATCAATAAAACATCTCAAAACAAACCTCTCCATAACCCCCACCCTGTATAACCTAACCCCAACCTAGGAAATTCTTGGATCCCAAAACTAACCCATTTTCCTACTAAACTACACCATCTAGCTAGAACAATTCCCCCACCCGTCCCACCTATCCACAAATGGATAAAATATATATGGACTAATAGGGTCAAGACCTATTGGCTGCAATGTAAACACAAACAGGATATAGCACCAGCAATAGGGTATATAGATCTACTGGCAGCTAATTGGTCTGGGACTCATGAAGTGAATTGCCATTGGTTGTGCAGTGATAGGCTGAAACAGGGGAACATGGTGGTGCCCATACTCTGACACCTGTGGAAACTTTACATGCATTGCCATTATGCTGACAATGGCAGAGACAGGGTGCTACAACAGCTGAGGAGGGGCTGCAGCAGAGGTAGACATACATCAGAATCTGGTGCTGACCAGTATGCCATCAGAATGGTAAATGAAGGGGCCTGAATCTGAGGTCCTGGACATTTTATGACTGCACCCCCTTTTTTTTACAAGTGGCCCCTGACCACTTCTTGATTTTTTAGGGTAATTTCCAATGGAAGGTAAACCAATTGGTAAACATGGTCGTCAGTTGTGTTGATCAATGCTCTCTCTTCAGGCCTGTAACTTCCAGTCTATAAAATACCAGATATGTCAATAAAGGCAATGTGAATCCAGGATCTATTCATTTTCAAATTCCACCTGTCATTGAGTATGAACTTTAGGTGCCTGTGAAAGTGTTAGGTGTGCTGATTCTAGTTTTGTTATGAAGCTGTTGCTAAGCAACCTGGACTGGATTTTCTGTACAGCAGTACACATCCACTGAATGTCTCATTAGCTGGTTACCCTTCATTAGGAATTCTGACCAGCTGCTCCCTGCTGGTTATACTTCCTGTTTAGTTCTCCAGAGAGTGTCAGTATGTGCTTCTCACTGTGCTGTTTTTTGGCTCAGTTTTCCAGCCTGAGTTCCCAACCATGTGTCTGCAGTCCAGACTCTTATCTCCAGCATACCTCAGCCTGCCTTCACTCCCTTTATTCCCAGCTTGGAGTTTCCACACCTGCAGTTGAAATCCAATACATCGCCTGTCACTTACCCTGGGTGTTTTGAGTCCCGTGGGCCTCCTGCACATGGCTGCTAGGTCCTTTGGTTATTTACTATTGTCCTATGTATATTTTGCTTCTGGGTTTTATTTTATGGTTGCTTGCTTATTAGCAGCAATTCCGCCCTGGTATCTTATTTGTGACAAGGTTGCTATTGGGCTTGTGTGTATGTGTGATGTGGTCACTCCTGGTTTTCGTATGCTTTGTTATTGCTCACTTTTACTATGTTTTTCAGGTAGCCTTCTAGTTTCATTTAGTTAGTTTTCCTCTTGTCTTCCTTTAAGTTCCACTGGTGCCTTGTCCCTCCATAAGTCCTGGCGGCACTGAAGTTGGGGCAGATGTTATTCGCCCCTTCAAATGTGGCTGTTTTAGGTCAAGCATTAGCACAGCAGGTATCTAGTGGTCAGAATAGGGTGCTGTGACTCTTTCCTATATAGGTCAGCTTGGTTTTCGTTATGCCCATATTCCATTTCATACATCCTTACCCTGGTCATGTTATTTGCATCCTTACCTCAATGCTCATGGTTATTGTCAGTTACTCTTGTCTGTCCTGTGTCCAGTATTCAGTTTAGTTTCTGTCATTTCTTAATACTGATCATCCTGCAACTGCTCCAGGTACTTTATTAGCTCTAATTCCCTATAGAACATGGGTTAATCCTAACAGGAAGTTATCTGAAATTGGTTTAAAACCAATGGTCTCAGTAAATAAATGGGAAACAAATTTTGACAAGAAAGTAGTCTGAGTTTGTAGGTCATGGAATAATGACCTTTTCTACAGAAAAGTGGAGTAAACTTCATAGAAGGAATTTTAAGTCTAAAAGTATGAGTTGATAACCACATTTTGTAACCATCTCTTGGTTTTAAGCTTGGAACTGCTCTGCAATAAAGATCTGCCCAGTTCAGAAGTTCAAGGCAGTCATGTGGAGACAAAAAGCCTAATTCAGACCTAATCGCTGGACAAATATGTTCTCAAATGGGCTAAACCTTGCTGCACTGCAGGTGGGGCAAATGTATCGTGCATAAAGAGTTATATTTGGGTGAGTTATTTTGTTTCTATGCAGGGTTAATACTGGCTGCTTTATTTTTACACTGCAATTTAGATTCCAGTATGAACACACCCCACCCAAATCTAACTCTGCATGTTACATTTGCCACACCTGCAGTGCAAGTGGATTTGCCCATTTTAAGAACAAATTTGCCCTGCGATCAAGTCTGAATTAGGTCCAAAGAGACCAAAGTCTCTGGGTCATGATTCACAGGTTCTGTTTGCCCATTGGTCTTGTGGTGATAAGCTGAATAGAACTTTAGTTTTACTTGCAGGGCTGAAAATAGATTTTTATCCCGGAAAAGTGGGAGTTATGATTGATTGATGAATCAACTCCTCAAGATTTTTCAAATAAACAAGTATATATCTATATATAGAGAGAGCGCAAGAGACACTGAAAAATATCACTGTATAAAAATACTATTTTATTTAAGCTTCCTTAAACACAGATATTATATTTAATAAAAAAATACATTGTACATTAAACCCACAGATAATTTAATAAACATAAAAATATATAAAAAATGACTGTGTCCCTTTGCCAATTTCTGCCAATATTTATTTTCCAGAGAAAACTGATAATGTGGATTTCAATAGCCAGGTTAATGGTGTTATTTCAGATGATCATATCCACAGAGTTCAAATGTTTTCAATTGATATTGTTTAAATAGCAAGTCCAGATATAACCAGATGTTTTGAGGGTCAATTGGACCGTAATTCTGGCATACACATAGATATCAGTAGTCAGTATTATGGTTGAAATATGGAGGCACCTGTATTATTCTCACTTTTAGCCTTTGGTTTATACACTGTCAGTACAGGTAGTGTGGAGACAGGCAAACACGCACTTTCACAGTTACCTTCCTGGATTTATATGCCGTATAGTTCCTCAACCTGACCACAGCATGGAGACCTGCTCGCTGTGTCAGGGAGCCGACCGCCGGATGACGGACGCTGCAGGGAAATGGATGTTGCGGCAGTTAGAGGGTATAGCTACCTCAGTTTCCAGCAGGTGATTGGCAGCTTGTGCCGTGCTCCGCTTTGTAGCATATGTGTGTCTTGCAGTCTTTGCAGTCTCTGTCACTTTAAAGAGGGTTCCTTTGGCGCAGTGAGATACAGGCAGGCAAGGACAAGGGCATCACAGGCAGGGAGAGCTCTTGACTAGTTTCTCCGTCGTACTAATCTGACGGTTTCCTCAGAAGATACTCTCTTAGTTTCCTTGTGGGTATTTAAAAGGCTATTCACCAATCAGAACGGCAGAATTGCAAGAGGGAACACCTGTGTTGTGTTCGCAATTAAATCAACAGGTGTATATATTAAAAGACAATCCTATATTGCTTCTATGGTATCTCAATGGCAAGTTTATAGCTGTATTTTATATATATAGAGAGACAGCTTAGTTAATAACCAAGGGGGAAAAGTGATTACAAGCATGGAATAATGACAGCATAAATCTAAGTTTTATACATATGTATACACAAATAGGAACAATTGTTCCATTATTTACTTTTCTTCATTATCACCACATTGAAATATTTGTTACTGATAAGAAACATAGTGTGTCTGTTGTGGCGCAGCAGCTAGAGTGGGATCAAAGCAACCTGGGAGACCCGGGTTCAAGACCAACTCAGAGCATCCCGCGCACAGCCCACACAAATATGTCTAATTATTTTCATATTTTTATATTTTTATTTCACTTATAATCAGCGGAACATATTTATTCTATATTTGCAGTAATGGTCTCTTATAGGTAACAAATCAGATCATTTTATTTATTCATTCATTCGTATGTGGAACATCAAGTATTCCCAGAGATTTACGATTTTAATTTAATCTATAACGATCATTTAAGATTTTTGTGTACAGTAATTATGCTTGACTCCTGTATGCCTCTCTTAGCACATACTCAATTACTGGCAGAGCCTAAACTTTTTTATAGAATTGGGTTTGGGGTTGACTGAGAAATTGAAAACTTTCTTATTAACTTCCCTAGTGAAGCTACGGTATAATATAAACTTAAGGTACCCATACATGGAGCGATAACTCAGTGTGTTTTAAATTGGATTGCATCGCATCTAGGACCTTATGCCAATTTGTTTGGGGAGCGATGTTTGCTTAATGCGCATGAACATTTCTGCACATGTGCTGGTTGTAAATGGGCACAGCAAACTATAAGTTTGCCTTCCCATTCGCACCCACCAGTGTGATTGGGGGGTGTGGGGCGGCGGTGGATGGACGCACTCATGGGAATGGCTAGCGTTACAATGGATGTTCCCATGAAAATGCTGGGCGGTCCCATGGTAATGAGGCAGTGACAAGGCTGCCGGGGGCAGCTGACATCACCGGATGTCAGCTGCCCACTCTATCCGCGTACTGGGTGCACGCAAAGCTAAGCGACCTGAGAGTGCCCTAGTTTTGCATGCAGGCTCCACATCATTTGATGGTCGGCAACCATTGAATGATGTGGTCCTCCCCTCCCCCGGCTGCAAATGGATGTTTATGCAAACCATTCATTTGCAGCCGTGTCGGGATAATTCAGAGTGCAAGGGGGGGGGGGTGGCGGCCGTGCAAGTGGCATTAAATACACACGCAATGCTGTGAACTTCGCAACATAGCATGTGGATCAGAATAACCTCCCTAGTGCGGAATGCATGCGATGCAATCTAATTCAGAAAGCACGAGCAGTACATTCTTTATGTGCTGTGCGCAGGTGCACCCCATCACTCTGTATATGGGCACCTTTAAAGTTAAACATGATCTTAAGGTGCCCATACACGAAGCGATGCGATGAGATGCGCGCTCCCATGCACATCCCATTGCACAGTACATAAACTATGTGCTTCCTGTGCATTTTGAACTAGATTGCATTGTATCTAGTTCAAACCGCACAGTGCTTCAACCCATCGTATGAATTTTTAACTACATGCGATGCAATACAGTTCAAAACGCACAGATTTAATCGCTTCGTGTATGGGCACCTTAAGTAATTATTAACCTGTATGCACATTGGGCCTTATTTTGGTTCACTCTTTCTGACAAATTTCTTCTTAGATGGACAAAACCATGTGCACTGCAGGTGAGGCAGATGTAACTTGTGCAGAGAGAATTAGATTTGGGTGGGGTTTTACTTCAAAGTGAGATCTATATTGCAGTGTAAAAATAAAGCAGCCAGTATTTACCCTGCACAGAAACAAAATAACTCACCCAAACCTAATTCTCTCTGCACATTTTACATCTGTCCCCCTGCAGTGCACATGGTTTTGTCCATCTAAGAAAGATTTTGTCAGAAAGAGTGAACTAAAATAAGGCCCATTGTGACATTGTTTTAATATGGATTTATTTAAGGTTTAAATACAGGTTGAGTATCCCATATCCAAAATGCTCGGGACCAGGAGAATTTTGGATAACGGATTATTCCGTATTTTGGAATATTTTAATATTTCAATGATGTATTTTGAAGTATCTTGCATTTATGCTGTATAAACACATACAATAAACACAAATATATTTTATTACCTCATAAAATACACACAAATATATTTTATTTGTTCAAAAAACAAGGTTTCAAAACATGAAACAAAATTTGTGTATCTCAGATATTGAATTTGAATGCCAAGCAATCATTTTCTTGTACATATATAGTGCCAGTTACATATCATGTCCTCAGTAGGGCTTTTACATATGTCCCCAGTGAGTTTTTAGCTAAACAATTTTTTTTTCCCACTTTCTAGAAAGTATGGTTTTCGGAATAATTCGGATAACGGATATTCGGATATGGGATACTCAACCTGTATCTATAACAGCTAGTGTATGTCTTATTTTTTTATTTACTACTGAAAAACATACAGTAACTTCTCTTGATTTCTATTCACATTTCGTCAATCTGGCTAAATTTCAAAATTAGAATGACAGCCTTTTACTCAGCTTCGGTTACAAGTAGAGTAGCATAAAATATGTCTGCCACTCAGAAGAATGTTAAACGGTCTTCACAACTTTCACACACACATGACCTGGAAGAGCCATAAAAATCAATTATGCTAATTGCGGAAATGAGTGAAGCACTGGCACATAGTTTCACATTTCATAATCCTTGATTAAGTTGACAAATTGAATACAGTGTGGTATGACCAGATCAACTGTCATAAAATCAGTTGCAATGAGCTATTAGAATGGACTGATGGAAGATCATTAATTTAAAGCTTGGGTCTGTCAGAGTGTTCTGCTTATCAAATAACATTTATCTTGCCTCAGCTTAAGGCCAAGACAAGACAGGCTAAAAGTGTTAGTTAGGAGTAAAAGTCAGTAAACAAGTGTATCAGTAAATTAGGCTACACTCAGATTCAGTAATGCAAATCTAGTAGTGGTTATTTAGTAAAACTAATCTAACTGTAAAGCAAGGTTAATGGACAGTAATGATAGGCTAGTAATTAGTCTGCCAATAAAGCTATTTCTAGTATTGAGTGTTACAGTTATTCTAGCCGTGCTGGCGGTGGAATATAAAGATAGAGCTGGGGTGAATGACCAGGCTAGCCACTGCTTTGCCCTTGTTTTTGAGGTCCTGTAAGTCAGGGGTCTTCAACCTTGAAGACCGTAAAGGGCCACATTCAAAAATTAAACAAAGCCCGAGAGCCACTAAGCTATACTGCGGTAATTAGACTCTTAGGGTGAAATGTAATAGGATGAGAAAATCAGAAAGTGAGAGATTTGATAAGAAATTTCAATTTTTTTTAAAGCGGCAATCATTTACACTGCAAACTCAAACTGGTTTTGCAGTGTAAATGATTTGTCGCTTTAAAACCTGGAGATTTCTTACCAAATCTCTCACTTCCTGAATCTCTCATCCTATTAAATTTCGCCCTTTATTTTAGAGAATTCTAAGACCTGCTTGTAGCAGAACATTTATGCTGTATAAACCATCTTGTGGCACCTCAGCTTCAAAGTAGCAGCACATTTTTGCTTTTTATCATTTTTACTTTAAACTAGCAGCCCATTTAATATAAACATAACACCTTATGAGACATGTACTTTAATCTAGCAGCCCATTAAAGCACTACAAAATGCCTTGTGAGATATTACTATATTATTCTGGAAGCACTCAATTGCAGCCGAAGCCTACAGCTCACTCAGTCCCCATCACTAGGGACCAAAATAACTTACAAGCATAGGAAAGAAAAAGCTGGTCCATAGAGTAATGCACTGTTGCTGAGTGGAGAGTGCAACATACACATACAAAACACAAAATGTTGGCGCCCACCCCCACCCCCCCCCCCCCCCACCCCGGGGAGCTGGCAGGGGGGTCTGTGCGGTGCAGGGGTACCTGCGGTCATAGATAGGTCCCTGCGGTGCTGAGTATTACGTTGGCGGGGTAACTGCAGTGACCTGGAAATAATTTGCTATCCGCTGGGCAGCGGAGCGGGAAGCGCGTCTGACTTTGAAAACACTGGCTGCACGCTGATTGGCTGTGACATTGTTCTTCCCCCTCCCGGCCTCCCTCAGTCCGTGACCCATCCAGTAGCAGTCCAGACTATTAAAAAAATATATATTGAGGTGCATAACTAATAGTTGTGGTGGGCGGCCAGTGCCTTAAGTATAATTTTGACAAATATATTTATATTATGTTAAAATAGGGGTGGCAGCCAAAAATGTTTTCCCTAGTGGTGGCCTGACCCCTACATTCACCCTTCCTTCCAGTTTCAGTATATATTCTTGAGTTCTAATACTTCTCTTCCTTTTAGAAGTTTCCCTGTTGTATTTTGTTAATATATTTTAAATAATTTATCATCCCCCCCCCATTCCCTTCCTTGCTCCAGAGTAAACTATACTTGATAAGATCATTTAATCTTTCTGGGTAAGTTGCCTTTCTTTGTACCATCTCTAATCATATTCATATTTAATTGTATTGTGTAGTTCACTGTATGGATATTTTAATATTGTGTGTCATGTTTTTATCACCATTTTCCCTTCAAAAAGCAGTGAGCGGCGAACAGGCAGTTGAGAGATAGGGTGGTTGCTGTGTAACAGGGAAGCGAGCAGCAGAACCGCCCACCAGCCTTCCCCTCCCGGATACCGTGTCACACGCCGGACTCCTGTCACATGAATAGGTATTTAAGGTTAGACTTATTGTTATTACACTATTGATTTGTAAACCTAGGCCGTAGTGCGTTTTACAGCATGCGCAGTAGGCTCCCTCACAGTAGGCTCCAGGTAAGTGTAGCAAACGGTGGGCGGGGTTCCACGGGTGATTGACAGGCCCATCCACCGTTAGCCACAATGCAAAACCTGGCCACTTCCGTTCTACACACCACCCCCCTTGCCCTCCGTTCTCCACACCAGCTCACACCCCTCCTCGCCCACCACTCCCCATGCCCGCCCATACATGCCCAGACTCCGCCCCACGGCTGCTCACCGCCCACAACCCCCCCCCCCCCAACTCAGCCCCTGCCCGCCCATAGGGCATCTCCATGGAAACGCACCACGCAACCCCCCTCCAGCCACCCGACCCAGCCAGCCCCACGTCTACACAACGCGGCGCGCCCCCCCCAGCATCACACTCCCCCCAGCCTCGCACTCCGTCCAACGTCCCCACCCCTCCCTAACATTGTCCCACTCAGCTCAGGGCAGGCTCTATGCCCCGTTCCCACACCCGCACGGATCAGCAGCCAGACTGCCTGCCTACACAGATGCTGGCTGTCGCACGCTGTTCGCTCCCAGCTGAGACACAGACGCTAGCTCCCAGCCAGACACCGCTGCCTGCCGCTCTCAGCAAGGGCTCCTGGCACGCTCCCACCAGAATTGACCCTTACAGCAAGGGCTCCCGGGGGACCCGCTGCCTGACGCTGCCTGCCACTCTCAGCAAGGGCTCCCGGCGCGCTCCCACCAGAACTGACCCTTACAGCAAGGGCTCCCGGGGGACCCGCTGCCTGACACTGCCTACCGCTCTCAGCAAGGGCTCCCGGGGGACCCGCTGCCTGACGCTCCTAGGTAACACAGACTCCCCTAACCGGAAAGCCACATTGCAGCAAGGGCTCCCGGCGCGCACCCACGATCAAAGAGGCTGCCAGTGGCAGCGGGGGCCACGGGGAGCAGCCCAGGGAAGTCCACTGTGCACCTCAGCCACAAACCCCCCCGCCCATTCCCCCCCACCCCACTTCACACTTTAGCACACTTCCTTTGATGTCTTATGGCACCCAACAAAACCCACACACACACACAAACACACACATCCATGCCTCCAATGCTCACAACTACACACAAACACACATCCATCCATGCCTCCAATACTCACAACTACACATACACACCCATCCATGTCTCCAATACTCACAACTACACACACACACACACCTATGTATGCCTCAAAAACACACAAATACACACATTCATCCCCTCCAGGACCTGATGCCGCACAACTCTACTTTCCCAGACCACCTGTGCGAGACCACATCTTTACCCCACCCATCTGTAAGTACTACCCACCACCCCATGCCAATACACCACCAAAATCTCCAAACACAACTCCCTTCCATTTCACAGCAGTACCTGCTGTGTGGCACCCAGCACCCCATACCAAACACTCTTAGCTCAGTACACCACTGCAAACACACTTCTCAACCCATACATATTGGGTGCCTTTCTATCACAAGACGGTACCTGCTGGGTTGACACCCCATAGCACTACACCTCCCATATCAGGCCCGGCCCTGCAGGGTTTACAACTTTACCACACTTCAGGGCCTTTCACCCATCACGGTCTAACACAGTACACCAACGTATGCCTCCAATACTCACAACTACACCCACACCCACACACACACACACACACACACATCTATGCTTGCAATACTTACACACACACCCATCCATGCCTCCAAGACTCACACCTACACACACACACACCCATCAATGCTTCTCACGCCGGTAGCTGCAGCCTTTAGTACTTTTGCACACTTCTATTTATGTCTTCTAATATTTGCTTTTGCTTTAAGGTTCCTTCAACAACCTCCAGAACCTGCTGCCTAAAAGCGCCACCCTCTACGACCAGCTACCGCCTACCGCAACTTTCACGTCACGCCTGCCGCAGACCACAACTCTACCCCACCCATCTGTAGGTACTACCCACCCCATACCACTACACTACCAACTAATCTACAAACACAGCTACCTTCCATTTTAGGCCAGTACCTGCTGCGTGGCACCCAGCACCATATACTCACAACTAAACACACCCATCCATACCTCCAATACTCACACCTAAACACATTTATACACACAAACAAACACACACCCATCCATGCCTCTAATACTCACAACTACACCCACACATACACCCATCCATGCCTCCAATACTACCAACTACACACCCACCCATCCATGCCTTCAAACTACTTTTGCACACTTAGATTTATGTGTTCTCTTATTTCATTTAGGTTAAAGGTCCCTTCAAAACACACAGTGTAAGCCAGCACACTTTACTACGTTTGCCCACTGATGCACCAACGTGATTGTCAAACACACACTCACATCTATGCCTCCACACACACCCATCCATGCCTCCAATACTCACAAGTACACACACACACCCATCCATGCCTACCATAATCACAACGACCCCATACCACTACACTAACAACGCCTCTTCTAACACAACTGTACTCACTTAAAAATTTCATGCCTCCAATACTTAAAATATTTCTATTCAAATACATATTTCCAACATCTACATTAGGTAACATTTCTCAAAAAAAAACACAACAACTTCATAACACTATCACAGACTACACCCCCTTTGCAATCATATGCACTTTCATTTCTAAACATTTATGCTCTCAAATGCACTTTAAGAACATTATTCTGCAAATTACACTACATCTCACACTCACATATATTTCTACTTCTAATGGGGCGAAGCCCCTCACGACGGTGTGAAGAGCGCCCGGAGGGCGCGATGAATCACCTAGTTTATATATAATTAATAAAAAGCTGCAAGAGAATTAAAGGGAAACTACTAAAACACAGCGATACCCACAGTGTTATGTCAGGCTATTCCAGTTTATCTTGTCATTGAGCCCACCCGGTCTGGTGGTCCCCAACCGCAAAATCCACTTGAAATAGGGAAATTGGAACCTGTTGCCAAAAGAGCATCCTTGCACATTTAGTGTGGAGATTTAGTGGGGGCGGGGCCTTTTGTGGAGGGAGTGGGTCATCATAACACGACCCACATATTTTAAATTTAAGAGGCATGCCCAGCCCCTCAGCTTCCCTCTCTGCACTGCTAGATACCCAGCTCCCCAACTTTACTCAGTGCTAGCGGGTCACTGCAGTCTGTGGATGGGACAGTGAATTGTCCAATTAGCAAGATTGTCCCTCTGTAAACGGAACAGTTGGGAGGTATGTTTTTGCTATTAAATCCCAATGAGCTGTATCCAGTTGCGGTTTTTACCTATGAGCTCCCCCCCCCCCCCCCCAGGTAAAATCCGCCACTGTAGTGAAGCCAGATGCAGTCTGTGAGACTGCACTGGCTTCATAGTCACTGGCAGTGACTTCCTATTGGAAGTCCGACCTGCCAGTCACAAAGGCAGTCCCATTGGGAGGTGTTACCTCCCTCCGGGACGCCTTGTTGCAGGCTGCTGGTCAAAAATGGCAAATGTGCATGCGCAGTACCTATATCAGTACTGCGCACACGCTGGTCCTGGTGCCTGTAACTTATATTGTAGAGGCGCCGGGGCCATGATTACTACTATGGGCTGCTGCCGAAGCTGGCCATATGCGCAGTATATATGTTTGTACTGCGCATGCGCCAGTCTTGGCGCCTGTCATCATAGGATAGGCGCCGGGACGGGAAGAGGCCACGGCGGCAACGACGGCAGTGACAGGGGGAGGGGGATGCCTGCGGGCAGAGGCAGCCCCCCTCCCCAAAAGAAGTAGGATCCGCCACTGGCTGTATCTGAGATCCTTCTTAGCCTATAGTTCAGGTTTCTTAGGGGTGTAAAATAGTAAGGTCCACTCTCCCAGTTTTTCAACATAAAGATGAATATGGACTTTTACAGTTTCCATTGCTGCATCGTAATGTTATCATTAATTAGTCGTACAAAAACAGATAATGGGCACTAAGCTTCAAAAAGTGATCAATTTTAGAGTGATAAACAAGCAACCAATCAGCTCCTACCTGCCATGTCACAGACTGTGTTGGAAAAATGTCAGGCAGGAGTTGATTGGAGTTGGGTTTATCACTCTCCATTTTAGCACTTTTGAAGCTTAGTGCATCTGGCCCTAATTGTTATATTTTCTTAGTACAGGTTTTTTACATCAGCGCTCAGCAGAAGCTATACTGTATATTTATTTCAGTCCTTTTTCTGGTGGGCCTCTGTCTCCACCTAGTGGCCAATTGAGAAAGTGCTTTTCTCTACATCAGCACTTTTCTTCTATACTTAGGAATGTGTCTGAAGAATACACAAAAATATTACGATCCAGTATTGTTATTTGATCCGAATGATAGGACGACATACTTTTTATGCTTTACCATTCACGTGACCTCTGAATGGCAATGGTAAAGTGTGCCAAATTTAACGGAGCGAGGCACCTTGCCCGAAGTTCATGAGCCATGCAAGGGAACGCGGTACAGTAATTTGGAATCCATGGGCCTGATTGAGAGTTGATTACTAATGTCCAAATTTGAATTGAACTGTGAGGCGTAAGCCATTGCTCACACATAAGAAATGCTTGAGTTAACAGGAAACTGTACTATAGTGGGTACACATGGTGAGATTTTGTTTTAGATTTGACTATATTCTAGAAAGGAGATCTGAATCGAATAGTGATCGAATCGAATGCAGCAGTGAACACATTAGATTTGCACTATCTACTATTAGATTTCTAGAGGGTACACAGGGTGAGATTTCCACTATTTTCCTATTTGAATTTGCTTCTATAAGCAAAATCGAATCGGAATCGCATAGAAAATCGAATGAACATCGAATGGTTTTTCCATATTCAATGCAGATTCTATCCCCATGCACGCTCCCTTGTTGTGTAAATCAAATAGAAATATAGTCTTGGCAGGCAAGACTATATAGTATAAAGGTGCGTGTACACGGTTAGATCTGGCATTCGATTAAATATGCTGTTAGATTTGTATTACTTAAGGTGCCCATACACGGTACAATTATTGTAAGCAATTTGGACTAGATCACATCACATAAATGTTGCAATGCAATGAGATGCAATATAATACAAAAAGTATGTGCAGCACATACTTTTTGAGCTGTGCAATGGGATGTGCATGGTAGTGCGCATCTCAATGCACCCGGCAATTTGTTCCATGTATGGGCACCTATAGTCCTGCCGATTTTCACTATACGTGAACGCGAATTGGCATTGAATCTAAAAGCATTTGATGTGCATTTGATGTGCAATCGATTCTATAAGCAAAATCAAATAGAAAAATAGTGCATATCTCATGTGTTTATGCTCTATTATTCTCTTTTTGCCACGTCCCAGTGCTGAGTGAGAGGGGAATTTTTCCAGGATGTACTGACTACTAAAATAAAGTGTGGGTAGAACACTGCCAACATTATACCCCTGCCAGGGGTTTGCACTGGTATAATGGGCACACACATATGGTGACACTCCCCCCCCCCCCCCCCCCAAAAAAAAATAAAATTGATACATATTTTAAACATGCCTTTAAACATACTATTCAAAGATTTTTGGGGGGACATTCACGCTTCCCGCCCGGGGCTGGCAGTGTCCCGCGGCGGTGGTTGGGCAAATGGGAGTCGCTCCTATTACCCGTAAATAGACGCTGTGCACATCTGCACACTGTCTATTCATGCCCCCACAGCGGCAAAAATTGGGGTGTGGCCTCGTGGGAGTGTCATGTGTATAGATCATGCCCCCTTTCCGCTAGGTGATGCCCACCAAATTTTGGGCGCGATTTTGGCGCGCACGAGCATCCCTCCTCAAAGTTGGGAAGCATGCTTTAAACAGCGTTGTAGCTAGATGCCATGGTGCCCGGAGCAAGGGCATGTTTCACGCCCCCTCCCCCCCAGTGAAACAGGTATGCTTCATTCCAACATGTTTCGGGACCTCTGCCGTGACGACGGGCAGAGGTAATACATAAATACATACATATATACATACATACATGCACCAACACTCTCATACAGGGTCGGTGCTAGGGTGTCCGGCGCCCTCCTGCAAACCATAAATTTTGCGCCCTTTCACATTGTCATTGCAACAAGCTGCAACCCGATTGTGGGAGTGTATGCAACATGCGATCTCAGTGCTGTGTCCGCAAAATGTTGCAGGCACTAAAGGTGCCCATACACACTGCGAGAATTGCATACGTTATGGGCTAGATCGCATCGCATGGCATGCATACAATGTGTGCGCGATGCAGTCCGAAAGCAGTACAAAAAGTATGTGCAGCACATACTTTTTGTACGGTGTGATCCTCGCAGGAGCGCACATCGCATCGCACGCTGCTATTGCAGCATGTATGGCCGCCGTTGACACATAACCCATTATTTAAAAAGTGTCTAAATTAATATAATAAAAAATCTACAATTATTTAAACATTTGTTATAAACATGTATAATAAAAGACTCACTGTTCTATTGCTGTTTAACTCTTGTGCAGTCCCTCCTCTTCTATCTGCGTAGGCAGGACGCTGAGGACGCCATTACACCCCTCTCGTGACTGAGGGGGAAAGGAGGGGAGAGAAGGAGGAGATGGAAGAAAAGGGGAGGAGATAGAGGGGGCAGAGTGTTGAGGACTGGCAGTGGCACTGGCACAGCACACTGAGAAGAGGGAAGGAAGGGGAGGCGGCGCTGCTGCCTGTTCATCATTTGATTGACAGCTGACAGGCGCAGAGAGCAATGGGTAGGGGGCGGATCATGTCATCCAGGTCATCCAGGCATTCACAGACAGCGCTACATGCCTCAGCACAAGTGTCTGTAAGGAAGAGGGGGCAGGTCGCAGGAGGAGGACAGTGTGTGCGCGGTGCAGGGAGCTGCTCAGCCTCTCCATACTGCCGCCCGCTGTCAGACAAGCACTGCAGGCTGTGTGCACTCCTGGTGCAGGGAGCAGCTCTTTATACTGCCACCCGCCCGCTGTCAGACAGGAGCTGCGGGCGGCGTGCAGGAGGCAGTGACAGTGAAGGCTGAGGCAGCTTTAGCAGAGCAGGGAGGGAGACAGCGCCTTTTCAGCATGGCTCCTCCCTGCTTTGCAGGAACTGCTGAGTGGGTAGCGCCGGCCCTGCATACATATGCCATCACTCTCATACATGCATACTCATTCATACATAGATACACCCTGCCACTCTCATAAATACATACACATGTCGCTCTCATACATACATACAGTACATACATACACCCTGCTGCTCTCAAACATACATACACCCTGTCGCTCTAATACATACAAACACCCTGCCGCTCACACCACCACTTTTATACATACATACATAGCTTCTCTCATTCATACATATATACATACAATGATGGTATCATATATACATACATGCACCCACCTCCACTCTCACCATACACATATGCAAACATACACTGCCTAACATATAACCATCCAATCATATATACTTCGACACACCTCCCCCAGCTCCATAAATATATATACACCCCCCCTCCAGAGTCCCCACCAATACAACAAAACCCCAGTGCAGCCCCATACGCAATTGCAAACACCAACACCCCCCTCTCCCCCCCTCCTCATTATTACAAACTGTAGTGCGTCTCCATATGAATACAGTAATCCCTCCCCCTACCGGCCACCACATTCACAGTGACACCACCTTCCCCGGGTGGTGACTTCAATCCAGTACTCCGGGGAGGAGCTCAGTTCACAGAAAGCACTCATTCCCCTTACCGCTGGAAGCCTGCAGTGCTTCATCTCCCTGCTTCTTGTGGCACTGCTGCTGCTGTGCTGCCTCATCTGATGGGGCTTGCTTCCGGCTCCTTAGTTCCGCAAATAGCTGGAAATGGGACTCCACTGAGCAAGGGACGGAGGGAAGGAGCGCCGTTGTGACGTCATGGCACCGGCATCCCAAACCGGTGCATGCGCAGTGAGAGCGCTCGCCGGTTTTTCTCTTTCACAGGACACAGCGGGGAGCGGGCGAACAGGGCGGGTGGAGCAGGCGGCAGAGTGCATGGCTCCGGCGCCTGGTGACATTACGGCGCCTGGAGCACATGCTCCGCCGGCTCCACCGTAGCTACGCCTCTGGCTTTAAATGAGGAGTAAATGTCTGTACTCCATGTAGATATCTGCCAGAAAGTTTAACAGACTTGGAGGCTGGATGTACTAACATCTGCCATCCTTCTCCGTCGGCTACCGCATTCTTACTCATCGCATATGCACTAACATATGCGATTATTAATGCAAGGGACAGGACTACTTTTTTAATTTAACCCCTACCTCATATACTACTTTGTTTATGTTTTTATTAATAATTTACATTATATTCAATTTTTAATCATAAATATGATGATAATTAAATATGTGAACTACAGCTAGGATAATATATATGGCGCATAACATATTAACATTTATAATTAATTGAAAACATCCTACCTTTTATGCATTTCTTTTATGTAACTCTATTAACTGGTAACTGGCACACATTTTTTTAAAGCTGTGTCAATGTAAACATGCAGCGGCTGAGTAGCTTGTGACTTGCTCAGCGCTGAGATGATCCATAGCAGATCCGGGGCCGGTACTGATGTCATAGGTCCTCCCTTGTAATGACAGGCTCTGTCAGTTGCCTGTCAGCACACGGAGGGCTTGCGATATGATCCGTGCGCAAGCGCAGTCCTTCAATAATCACTCAGGCTGTGATTTTGCAGCCGAGCAATTGGCTCTGAATCAGGCCCATAGTTCCTGATTACTTACTTTCTCATGGCAGCAGTGGGGTACAGGGCAACAATGGGGTGTGCTGAAGCTAGGCTCTACATCTTGGGATGTATATTTTCTGGTACTGGCGGCAGGTCGGTCTCTATCATCAGGTTGAATGGGCAGTTGATTATGACTGAGAACCCCCCTCTTCTGGACAAATATGCAGATATATGAACTGCCTCACAGACGTAATAATACTGAGCTGTCTGCAGTCTCAAGATAGATCATTCATATACAGTATGTTATAAAAATAGATGTATAATATAATTCTTAAACATCGTATTCCTGTAATACATATGACACAAACTGGTAATTGCACAGTTGGTTCGTTGTTGACCTAAAGGATAATATCACAAATGATCCAGACATAAATTGTCCCGCAAAGGTCAATGACATACTGCATGTATTATTCCAGAATCAATCTAACACGTGATGTAATCCTCAAGGGAAATACTCTAGAAATTTTGTTAAACAGCCATTACAGAACCCTGGCTCACACAATCAGACACAACCTCGCCTGCAGCACTGTGACATGGTGGTTTCCACTTCACTCACACCTCCAGGCCTGGTAACTGTAAAGGAGGTGGGATTGGTATATTACTGTCACAAGCCTTCACATACTCAGTTCTACCACCAGTTTCTTCACTCACATTTACATTATTTGAAGTTCACTCTATTAGGGTTTTTTCCCCTTTCTCTCTACGCGTTGCTGCTATCTATCGCCCACCTGGGCTTCTCAAAACTCAATTTCTAGAAGATTTCTCTGCCTGGCTCCCCCATTTCTTATCCTCTGACATCTTCACTATCACCCTGGGTGACTTCTATATTGCTATTGACAGTCCACCATCTTTGCATGCTTCCAAACTCCTCTCTCTAACCTCCTCTCTCGGCCTCTCCCACTGGTCCGACGCCTCTACTCACGTGGAAGGCCACTGACTTGACCTTGTTTTTACCAGTCTGTGCTTAGTCTCTGATTTTACAAACACTCCATTCCCTCTCTCTGATCACAATCTCATTACCCTCTCACTCTCCTCCATTACCCCAAGCTCACTGACACTGAAATCATGCAAGCCTACTCTAACCCGCAGAAATACTAATGCTATTAATTTTCCACAACTTTCCACCTCCCTACAACAACAGCTCTCACTAATTTCTACATTTACCTCTCCTGACTCTACTGTTTCCCACCTCTACCAGACTCTTGAAACAGCCCTTGATGAAGTGGCTCCAGTTACCCATTACACCCCATGTAGGCTTAGACGCCAACAATGGCACTCCAAAACAACAAGACAACTACGAAATCAGTCACGTAAAGTAGAAGACCAATGGCGTAAATCTCGTAATATGACTTATGTCCTCACATATAAGACTAGCTACCAATCCTACTGAAATACTTTGGACACTGCCAAACAAACATACTACCAATCTCTCATCTCTTTTCATGCCACCAACCCTAATTGACTTTTTAACACATTTAAGTCTCTTCTGTACCCTCCCCCTCCTCCCCCACCAGCTACCATCAGTACACAAGAACTTGCCTTCTACTTTAAGGACAAGATTGATAACATCCAAGGTGAAATGGTATATTCTTCCACAACCTTTAACCCTCTTTCTTCCCCACCTGAACCCTCTGGCACTTTCTCTTCATTTAAGCCCACAAATGAAAAGGAAGTATCCACATTCTTCTTATCCTCCTACTCTACTACCTCTCCTCTTGATCCTATACCTGCACAAGTCATTCAAAATCTATCTCCTGTGCTTTTTCCAACCTTAACTAAAACCTGCCATCTCTCTCTTGCTACTGGTTCTTTTCCTTCTCTGCTCAAACATGCAGTGATTACTCCTATTCTAAAAAAACAAAATTCTGACCCTAACTCTCTCTCTAACTATTGTCCTATCTCTCAGCTCCCATGCCTCCACAAGCTACTGGAGAGACTTGTCTACTCTCGCCTCACACACTTTCTTAACTCTCATGCCCTATTATACCAGCTTCAGTCAGGCTTTCGCTCTCAACACTCCACTAAGACAGAAATGATTAAAGTGGTGAATGATTTGGTAACTGCTAACTCTAAAGGCCATTACTCACTACTTATTCTTCTAGATCTTTCTGCTGCATATGACACTGTGGATCACACTCTTCTCTTAGAAACACTGCACTCCCTAGGTCTTAATGATGCAGTCCTTTTTCCTGGTTCACATCTTACCTATCTGATCGCTCTTTCAGTGTTCGCTTCTCTGACTCTTCTACTTTTCACTACCTCTGTCAGTCGGAGTCTTAGGTCCTTTGTCTTTCTCAATCTATACTTCCTCTTGGCAAACTAATCAGGTCCTTCAGATTTCGGTATCACTTATATGCGGATGATACTCAAAGCTATCTATCAACCCCAGAGTTGTCACCAGTGGTTTTGTGCCAAGTCTCTGAATGTCTCTCTGCCGTCTCATCTTGGATGTCTTCTCGCCAACTCAAACTCAATATTTCCAAAATGGAAAGAACAGTTACCATCCTGATATCTCCATCGCTGTTGACAACTTGACAATCTTCCCTACCCCACAAGCTCGTTGCTTAGGGGTTATCCTCGACTCTGAACTGTCCTTTCTTCCTCACATTCAATTTGTCTCCAAATCATGTTACATGCATCTAAAAAACATATCCAAAATACGACCCTGTCTCACACAAGACACTACCAAATCTCTTATCCATGCACTTATTATATCCCGCATTGATTATTGCAATATTCTCCTAACTGGTCTTCCCAAGAACAGACTCTCGCCACTGCAATCCATTCCAAATGCTGCTGCTAGGCTGATCTTCCTTGCAAGACGCTCATCGTCTGCTGATCCACTCTGCCAGTCCCTCCATTGGTTGCCTGTATCTTACCATATTCAATATAAAACAACTTATACTCGCATATAAAGCTATTAACCATACTGCACAAGCATATATCTCTCTACTTATCACAAAATATCTCCCATCTCGACCAGTCTGCTCTGCACAAGATCTGTGTCTCTCTTCTGCATGGATCACTAGCTCCCTTTCACTATTACAGGACTTTCATCGTGCTGCTCCCATACTATGGAATGCCCTTCCACGTACAATAAGACTCTCCACTAGCCTCCAAACTTGCAAGTGTTCCCTGAAAACTTGCCTCTTCAGGCAAGCCTATTATATTTAAGTTCTACACGCATAACCCTCTGAGGCACTTACTGTATGTATTATATAGCTTCCCTTCTGGACTTGTAACTTGGTGGGGATGCTATGCTATTACTGGTGCCTGTCCTTGGCCCTTATTCTGATTGATGCGTACTTTTCCGCATACTTTCGGATAGCGTCTTTACGGCGTCTGCGCATGCGTGGAGAACGCCACGCGCATGTGCCACGCATTGACTCCGTACCTGTTCGTGCAAATCCCGTACAAAACTGTGCCCCGCAATCAGTCTTGAAATATGGGCGTATTATGGGCGTCATGCGGAATGAGACATGGGCGTAGTTTCAAAGTGGGAAAAACTGGGAGGAAACATGGGCGGACACGGGGGAGTACACTTATGTTGGGGGGCGTACATTCGGATAGCACTCCGAATGCACGCGACCAAAACCGATAGAAATGTGCGGTGTCCATAAGTCAAGTATTGCTTTGCGGAAACCACTCGGTCTTGCGGTAGCCGAACGGAACGCCTAATGACTACAAGCATTAACACCTGAACCCAATACAATCGACTCCTTTACTCATTACTCACTAATAGGACGCTTGTCAGTGCTTTAATTGAAACCATTGCACTTCAATTGCTGTAAGGGTTAATGTGTGCAATGCATGTGTTAGGCATGCTTGTAAGGATATATTGGCATCTAATTGATTCCAATTCCAAACAGGCATTTTTGTATGAGGATAGGTAATTGAATAAGTGGGTCATGTGATGTATTGCAGAATAGACATAATAGTTTGTAGTTTGGCGTAAATACACCGCTTCCGTGCGGAAGCACCGCTTGCCATCCGTTTGGATGCGGGATTCCCGTGCATACTCTGTAATACCGTGCAGAATCGGAGTGTTTCACCCGCACACGTATGGTTTGTATTTCGTCAG
The DNA here is from genome assembly GCF_055691185.1 of Crinia signifera. NCBI lineage: Eukaryota > Metazoa > Chordata > Amphibia > Anura > Myobatrachidae > Crinia > Crinia signifera. Next base: position 132,812,178 of record NC_139218.1, read on the forward strand.
TAAACACGCCCTGTTCTTAAAGAGTGAGTCCGTCCGAATGCGGAGGACACGTGGGCGTTTCTACGGACGATGGCCGCACGCGGCAGCACACCATGGCGTGCGGACCGCACCGTAAGAATTCGGGAATATCCGCACCGATCAGAATAAGGGCCCTTGTGTTTCCTTCCTTGTAAGCTTGCAGCAGGGCTCTCCTAGCTCCAAGTCTGTCTGTTGTTACCCAGTTTGTTTTATCACTGTCTACTATTGTAAAGCGCAACGGAATCTGCTACACTATATAAGATACTGTAAATAAATAAATAAATAAATATGGCTCCCTCCTGTAATGGAACCACCAGTAGAGAATATTGATTTGGTCCCTCATGCCTATGTGTTTTATATGGTCTCTATGTTTTGTGTGCACTGTGGAGCCTCACACACATACGGTATATATATTATCTACCATATGGCATAACATCGATATACTGTAAGATGGAATTATTAATGCAATAGGTTTGTGAGACACATTTGATTATATAACTAATAGCATGTGACACTGAACAGCATTGTCATCTGCTGATATTATTTTCTAAATCATATGAGTACGATCATATGAGCACTCTGCAGGTGCCCTTTAAAGATTTTGCTATGGGGCCCACCAAGCTCTAGTTACACCCCTGCATCCAGTGGTCATTGTGGACTCCCCACGAAGGACTATATTTAATTCACATTCCTTTCTGGAAACCAATTATAACAACCTTGGCCGAACTGGTTTATAGTCACCCCTGTGTGATAGAGTGATTGTTTTAATACAATTTTTATTACATTTGAGTATATGCATGCATTTATTATTTTAGCTGTTTTTGTGTAGTATTTACTTATTGTTGTGTTTTGTGTGTAATAAAAATATAAATTGTAATAATTGTTTCACTGTGCTTCTGGGATGACCTGCTTGTGAACAACGGTTGCCCCACGGACTCCTAGACAACCATTTTGCTTTTGTCGTCTAGGAGTGTTGTGTTTCTCAGTTGGATTCCTAGGGTAGCTCAGAGGGCTGATTCATTTGATCATTGCAACCATCCAACACAGCAATCAGATCCATTGGTGGCTCCAGTCATGGTGCTGCAGAGCAGTCCAAAATTAAAAAGCTGCCAAGCATCGTCAGGACTCACTGGCAGTTGCTGTAGCTATCCTATGTGAATTTTGGATTGTGCTGTAGCACTGCACTGCAGCAGCCTTGGACCCGGCTATTTTAAATCCCACACTGCTGCGGCTGCCAGACGGGTCTGCGAGCCAATCAGAGCTCGCTCGCGGTCTGGCAGCCAATCAGGAGTGGTGGCTCCTGATTGGCTGCCGGACCGCGAGCGAGCTCCGATTGGCACGCAGACCCAGCAGGCGGCTGCAGCAGTGCGAGATTTAAAATAGTCGGGACCTAGGCTGCTGCACTGCAGTGCTCAGCCTCTGAACACAGCCGGGAAGCTCAGCTCTCTCTGCCCGGCTGTCAAAGCTTTCTTTCCAGTGGCGGCTGATCGCAGCGAGATTCAAAATAGACACGACCTAGGCAGGCAGCTGTTGAAGTGCAGTGCTCTGACTTAATACAGCTGGGCAGCTTGCCGTTCTCTGCCCAGCTGTCAATGCTTTTTTCCTGGCAGCAGGTGGCAGGTCAACGGGTGACAAAAATGTCATACATGGCAACAAGCATGGAACCCAACATAGCAATGAGCATGTAATCCAACATGGCAATGAGCATGTAATCCAACATGGCAACGAGCATGGAACCCCACATGGCAAGGAGCATGTAATCCCACATGGCAACGAGTATGGAACCCCTAGCAATAAGCATGAAACCCCTGGCAACAAGCATATAGGTAAGCAGCAATTATGTAGCATAATTTGTAATAGGCATTACGGTGTTTGGCATAATACGTAATGGACATTAGGGTGTGTGGATTAACGGTAATGGGAATTATGGTGCTAATTTTGGCACGCCTTCGGCACGCAATGTCCCGTGGAGCATGTTGTGAATTTTAGCTTAATCCGTGTGGCATTATGTGAATTTTGGCTCAATCTGTGTGGCATCATGTAAACTTTGGCTCAATCCGTTTGGCCTCATGTGTAAGGGGAAAGTATAATGGGGTCTAGTGTTTTTTTTGCATAATATATAGAAGTGGTATATGGTGTGGAACACTACACTCAAGGCCATGCCCCCTTTTGAGTAGCCACACCCCCTTTTACGGAGAGTGTGCACCCTCGGCTTGCGCACAAATATAATTTACACTATTGACGACAAGGTGGGCCTGTGTACGTTAAATGCCAGGACCTATTTTTAATCCCAATGCCGCCCTTTCTCTGCTCTCCTCTCTCCCCCCCCCCCCACACACACCAAATCTTGGTCGTCCCCCCAGTCATTTTCTCCTGTATCTGCCCTTCAGTGGAGCACTGGTGATATGAAGTATTCTAGGTAAGATGATATACTGATAAATGATTATGTACTTTAATACAAATAAATATATACTGAGTGCATTTAAAGTTGAGGGAACTGAATGGAAATGAAATCCATAGTGACCAGTGTGAAGAAAAATACTTGGTCAGAAGAGGAGGACCAAAGATAGCTGCAGGAAACACAAATACATATGTATCTTAGAGTCCATACCACATGTAGCATGTCCTGCTACTTTTGCCCTGTACAGTAGTGTCAGAGCTTGGGATATTAAATTAAATTGCATCACATTGTATTGAGTCATTGGAAAGCCACAGAGTGTAATACAAAATTCTGTTAACCAAATATCACTTTTCTAAAACATGCAAACGCATTCGCCTCTGCCACTATCCAAGTCATTGTCCCTTTCAGTGGGGATAATTCACACTATGAGTATTAATCCAGTATATTTTATAGTACTCGCCGTTATTTTTGGTTACTTTTGAATTTTTCTTCTCTCTCTCACTCCCCACTTTCTCTCTCTATCACTCTCCATACATTCCTTTTTTTCTCTCTCTCTCCATTAACCTCTCCCCCCCTCTCCCCCATGGCAACAAGCATGTAATCCTCTTTGGAAAAGATCATGTAACCCCCTGTGGCAAGGAACATGAAATTCCTGGCAAGGGACATGTAGCCCATAGCATTGAGCATATAATCCCAACGAGCATGTAACTCCTGGCAATGTGCATGTAGGTAAGCGGCACTTAAGTGGCCTAATGTGTAATGGGCATTACAAGTGTCTCATAATGTGTAATGGGTATTACAATGTATGGCATAATGTGTAATGGGCATTCCACGTGTCTCATAATGTGTAATGGGCATTACCTGTGTCTCAATGTGTAATGGTCATTACAATGTATAATAAGCATTACAATGTAAATTTTAACCTAAAAAATGCTGCAGTGTTTACTACTCACTACTCTAAATGTGTGTGTGTGTGTGTGTGTGTGTGTGTGTGTGTGTGTGTGTGTGTGAGGGGAGGGCATTTCTGCCCTTTCTGGCATAGGGCAAAACAATGTCTAGTTACAGCACTGCTGCTACTGGCACATTATGTATATGAGGCACTAATACTACAGGCATAGTACATCCTTTTTTCAGAGTGCGACTTTGGCATGTTCTGTATCTTTCTAAAGTATGGGAAGATGCAAATTTAAGACTTGCAGGAGGGGATCCTGAACACCCTAGCACCTGTTCTGGCTAGTACCACCAAAAAATGGGTGTTTTGAGGTTATATCTTGCAAGTAATAACTTATTAGTAGGCTCCTAAGGAATCATAGACTATTTCTACATTGTGTCACTCCTCAGAGCTAGCTATATGTCACCTTGCTGCCTTGCTTGCAATGCCATGAAAAGAAAAATCCCAGTGGTATGCTCAGTAGCATTGTATAGTCCCTCCTGATAGCGTGAGTCTATCATTTGTATGTGCTAATATTCCCAATGTCTTAATTTCAATAAAAATGCACTCATCCGTCTTCTAGTGCATACGCTCACCCCTCCCTGAGTCTCTGTACTTGTCGCTTTACAGCGGCCTGTCCATCCGTCCGTCACCCTGCTGTCGCTGGGAGATGCAGCATAACGAAAAACAAAAGATGTGACAAATTTGGCCTTTTCTTTTTAAGCAATTAAGTGAAACATCCCAATGACTGGTTTTAATTAGATAATGTCTCATTGTCAGGGGGCAAAGAGGTTATAAAAAAAACCCAGAAAAGACAATTGGCATTAATTTTATTTACAGTAGAGAATTATATCTCCCCCGTTAGAGGAGACAAAATGTGATGGGTCCCTTCGGAAGCAATTAATATTTTACACCTGCCAAACACAATACTGGAAGAAGGAAAGGGAGAGAGAGGGAGAGAGAGAAAGAGGAGAGAGAGGAAAGATGGTTCCTTCTAAGCAGAACACTAAAGTATAATATGAAATTCAAAAATAAATAAAAGTAGATTATTGTTTTTTAAGACATTGAGTTAGTGGAGCCGCTCTGGCGGTGAATTCTTGAATGAACCTGCGATAATATCCCACCAGACCGAGAAATGTCCTAAGTTGTGACTTAAATTTAGGTTTAGACCAGGTGAGGACTGCTTCTACCTTACTAGGCTGAGGTCTATGTGCAAACGGCACAACCTGGACAGCTCCATATACAGATTAAGCAGCCCATAACTTAAATACCTGTACATTGTTTATTAATGAAAAAACCCTTATCTAAAATGAATGAGACGACACCAAATAACTCACACGGACAAGAAATAACCACACGGACTCCAAGAGTTAAATTTAAAAAGGTCAAAAGGAATATTTATTGAAGACCTTGTAAGCTAGACTAGTAAATTTGGAATTTGAATTTGGGTATCGAGCCCCTAACTTTAAACTAAAGGTTGAAGGATGGCAAAGACTAAGCCGCTACCAACACGCCAGCCCAGTCAACTTGATATACGTAAAACAGAACTGCAGGATGGGTTCACCACCGCCTCCTAATGGCACAACCTGCATCGTGAGGGTCTCACCACCCCCTAATCTGGCTGAGCCCTTAGCGGACGGTCCCGCAGGGGAACGCCCCCTGTCCACCTGCATGGGAAGGACCACCCGCCGTCCTACGAAAGGGGTGGTGCTCCACGATGACTGCTTGTGCCCCTCTTTGACCGCTGGCTGGTAGCGACTTCCCGCCATAACAAGGTTAACAAACCGCCGCCGCCATCCCCAAAAGAAAATATAACTACTTGGGAAAGCACCCCAACTACTCAAGCCCACAAACGGAAGATGTCCTCGAGAAAGATGCAGTTTCCCGCAGGGGAAAGATGCACCCCATCCTCTCTATAATATCTCACACTGTCCAGCACAAGTAAAGGATGTCTTACCACCATACCACCCATAGCTCTCACAAAGACGCCTATAGCTGAATTCACCTTTTTTCGTGCCTTCTCAATAGCTGTGGTCCGGACAGCACCCCGCCAATGGAACCGAGGAATAATTTCGGACCAAACTACCCGCACAGCCACCAAATCAGACTTGATACTCAAAATCAAGTCTATGCCCTTGACCATCCCCATGTCATTGCCACCCAGGTGGATGACCAACCACTGGGGACGACCCCAATTCCTCTCGTGCCTGAAAAGCTCATTCAAAAACTCTCCCCAGCGCATGCCTCTGACACCTATCCACCTGACTGTCCTATGGCCTAAATAGTCATGTGACCTCATCCCCATCGGGTGCCTCCCTGCCCAGTAAATAAAGAAATGGCCAATGAGCCATATCTGTCCCGAGGATTCCATTGAAACTGAAAAAAGAAGAATCCCTACCGTCAGTAACTTATCAAACACACAAACTTAACTATTCAACCCATGTGAAGGAGAAAACTCAAAAAACCTCCCGTGGACCTTGGTTTGCCAATTGAATTTAGGCCCCCTCGGAGGAAAAAGTAAAAGCAACCTTCACACCCACGATTCCTGAATGCTTTCGTTCAAAAAACGGGAGTAAACTTCGTTTTAGGGTTGGCGCAACTACAATTTATCCAATCTAACATAGCTTTTATACGAATCAGACTTCCACTGGCCTAGCGCCTGGATTGCCTCTGGGGACAACCCAGCTGCCGCCGCTACGAAAGGAATGGGTACCATACTCTTGAGGTGGGAGCCTCAATGCACTCAGACAACCCTTTAACACAGCTGCAAATTGAAACTTAGAAAGCGCAGACTTACCTTCATGCAACAAAAACTGACCCCCAACTCCCACTGGGCGAATCCCCAAATAAGCCTGCGCCAACTGGACTGGTCAAATCCCCGCCTCGCTCTGAGCTTGCAAAGCACACTTCCGCTGCGCAATTGAACCTCACTGAAAAGCAAACCAGACTTACCATCCTTCTTGCTCTTGGCCACTAGCTCGCTGACCCGAAAAGCTCAAAAGAATGCCAAAACAAAGGCCGTGCGAAACAGCAAGATCGGACTCGCCAACTTCCGCCAAGACCCTAACTAACTCCCTTAATAAAGCTAAATCGATAGGCCGCCGCGAATCCTTACCCACCGGAATCGCCTTTGCCCAACCTTTCATTGCCTTTTTCAAGACAAAAGACCGAGTGGGGTCTTCCTGACCTCTTAGACGCGAATGAAAAGCCATGCCCGCAAGGGCAGCAGACATGGCCCCTTTTGCCCTCCCTACTTTGTAGTGTTCCCATGCAAAAACACACAACCTATCCTCCAAGGACTCACCTTCCCGACCATACCTACATAGAAAGGCCTGCCAATCCCTCCAAGCCGCATCATAAGCCTTCTGCGTAGAAGGTGCCAAAGCATTCCTGGCCAATCCCACTATACCGGCTCGATAATCTGCCAGATATAAGATGGGTAGGGTAAACCTACCGCCGCGGCACCCGGCACCAACTCCCGAAACCGAACCCACTGAAAACGGGACAGGGCATCCGCAATCTTGTTATCAATGCCAGGAACGTGACAGGCTGAGAAAACCACATTAAAACGCAAACACTGTAAGACCAAATGCCTGAGCAACCGCAAGGCTAGCGGGCACGAAGTCCTTTGATTGTTGATGGTATGCACAACACCCATGTTATCACACCTAAAAACAACCTGTTTGTCTGCTAACTCGTGAGCCCACAACTCCAGGGCCACCAAATTCGTAAACAATTCCAATAGTAGCAAGTTCCTAGTGAAACCCCTGTCAACCCATGAGGCAGGCCACCCCTCAGCACACCATTCCAAACCAAAAAATGCCCCGAAACCCACGCTACCAGATGCGTCGGTGAAAAGCTGTAACGCACTGTTATAGCATGGAGGAGCTGGTCACAACACCACCCTATTAAATTATTCCAAAAACGAAGACCAAATTCGCAAATCATCCCTAATCTCCCTGGATAGGTACACCGAATGATGCTGCCTAGCAACCCCAGCGGTTGCCCGTTCCAGTTTCCTGCAAAAAGCTCGCCCCATTGGGATCACCCTACATGCAAAATTGAAACATCCAAGCAAAGACTGAACTTGCTTCAAACGCACTTTCCTTTTGGCCAAACAATCCTCTATGAGGCCCAACCATTTATGCACCTTAACAGCCGGTAAACGGCAGCAACCTGCCTCCGTATCAATTTCAATCCCAAGATAACACAGACAGTGCGTGGGGCCCTTGGTCTTGCCCTCTGCAATAGGGACCCCCAACACCCCTAGAACCCGTTCCGTGGTCTCTAACAACCTCTTGCAAACTGAACTACCTTCAGGACCTACAAACAGGAAATCATCCAGATAATGTGCAATACCCTGACAACCCGAGGCTCCCTGAATGCACCAGTGAAGAAAAGAGCTGAACTTTTCAAAATAAGCGCAGGACACTGAACAACCCATAGGCAAACACCTATAAACGAAGAACTCCCCACCTAATTTAAACCCAGAAACCACAAAGAATCAGGGTGAATCGGGAGCAACCTAAAAGCTGATTCAATATCCACTTTCGCCATTAATGCATTCCGCCCTCAATCCTGAACCAAACACAGGGCCTCATCAAACAACTGGTACCTAACCCTGCAGAGCTCCTCCGGTATTGCATCATTAACATCATGGGGGTGAGAAAGATGCTGTATTAATCTAAATTTTCCCGGGGTGCTCTTGGGAACCACCCCCATCGGGGAAATACACAATCTCTGAATAGGAGGCGCACTGTAAGGGCCACACATGCGCCCCAACCTGATTTCCGCATCAACTTTCTCCCTAACAATATGAGGGAAATCCCTGGCGGTGTTAGGAGCAGCTCTGGTTGCGCGGCTCCGGTAATCCGTGGGCGACGCTCCCCGGTTGTTGCTAGGTGGCCGGGACGTCGTCGCGTCATTCCCTCTGTGCTTCCGCCGGATGCGGGTGCAAGTAGCGCTGCTCCGGCACTTCTGGCTCCAAGCGCCCTGGCTGTTGCTAGGCAGCCGGGACGCGGCCGCGTCATCAGCCCCGCACTTCCGCCGGATGTTGACGCGCACTCAGCGGTGTTCTCACAACTCCTTCCTCCCCTGCCGCAACGGTTGCCTAGGCGGCGGGGGACTACAGGCGGCCGCAGGGAGGCGGGGACAGTCTGCAGCTGATTTGCAGCAGCTGCGGGGGACGCCTTTTTGGCGCCCTATTTAAACTCCCGGGCACCACTCTCTGACGCCGGTGATAGTTCTTCCTTGCTTGGTCAGAGTGCTCCCGGTTCCCTGGTTCCTGGTGGTCTTGGCTCCTGTCCTGCTTCCAGCATTCCAGTCTCTGTTCCTGCGTTGCTGCTGAGGATTAACCCTTCCCGTTTCGTATCCACCTCTCTCAGATAAGTGGGGGTTATCCTCATCTCATTTGTTCCTGTTCATTCTAGTATTATTTTCATACCATCCTTGAGTATTGTTACTCCTGTATGCCATTTAGTGTTAAGTACCATCTTTTGAGTATTGTTACTCCTGTATGCCATTTAGTGTTAAGTACCATCTTTTGAGTATTGTTACTCCTGTATATCGTTTATTGCTTCAATACCATCTCTGGAGTATTGTTACTCCCAGTGCCTTTAAGTGGCAAGTTCCATCATCTCCTAGTCTAGTGAGTCCTCGCCTGTGGTTGTAGTTAGTAGTTCCCCTTGTCCTCCGTTGGCCTTGACGGGCGCGTTGTCACAAGTAAGACCTGGTGGCATCGGGGGCGGAGCCTGACTAACGGGCTCTGTCGAACGCGGCTATTATAGGTGAAGTCTTAGCCCTTGCACGTGTCCGGCAATTCTATCCGGAGGCAACGGAGTTAGGGTTGGCGGGGACTCTACGGATCCTAACAGGCGGTCTTCAAATTCCTCGAAGCCACAACATGAACTATGCCCTTAATGGGCAACGAAAACCTGAACTGAAACCTTCATACAAAAAACGAGCCACTGCGGCATCAGGGTACCCCCTGAGCCACTTACCAAGCTCTGAAACCACAACCGGCGAAAAACGCCTTACTTGTGACTTCCCCCGGCCTCCCCGGCATAGGCTGTTTTGCCAGCTGGAGCTGCGGTGCAGTCCTTTGCTGGGTGATTGGCCCCACAAACTCTGCAGGAGTGACGAAAATGACAATTCCCCCCTATTACACTTGCCATCATTAAATGCGAAGCATTTACCCTTACCCGCTACCTTGGTGGCTGGAGACGCCGTCACAGACGCTTTCTTTCCCGACACCTCACCCGGGGGCTTGGTCTGCTGTGTGACCTCCAACCAGACCTCTACGTCCTTAAAACCCATGGGCAACACAGCATTCCCATCCTGCTTACGGCGAAACTTTTCGTCGTAATCCCTCCAGGAGTAACCCTTTGTTTTAAGGTACATTTCATGCACCAAAAACAAATATTTCACCACATTAGGATACTCAGCAGGCCTGGTCTCCGCATAACAGGCTGCGAAAACCAAGAAACCCCTCAACCACTGAAATTCCTGAATGCATTTTCCCCAATTCCATCAGCCTTTTTTGCCTTATCAAAGGCCTGTCTCATGTCCTCCGTAAGGGTGAACATGTCAACGAATTTCCCCTTCTTAATCTTCTCCCTCATCCTCTTCCGGAGACCCCTAGTCACCGCGGTGTTAGCACAATGCACCATTTCAGTAAAGAAAGTTGGCTCCGGAGGAGGCGGAGCAGAACCAGCAACCTTATCCTTACTTGTTGCCTTCGCTACATGACGCGCAATGAGCCTAGCCAGCTTACGCGGGCGACACGGGGAATCCGACCCCACGCTAGTGCTATCACTATCAGACGAATCACAGGAGGAATAAGGAACTGCACACTCACCAGCACCAGACGTCCCCGGAGCTTCGTCGGCCGCAACGGCCAACCCGGAACCAGCTGACGTTATCCCCGATGCCAACCTCGACTCCTCTCTGACCTCCTGACTCCTCCTGGAATTCACCGTCGATGCCTGGACGCTCGTATCCTGAGAACACACAATGGGAGGGGGGGGGAGAAGACAACAAACCACCCCTTCCTCCTGACCCCACCGGAGAGGCCAACGGTGGGGGGAGGTGGCGCTGCCACCATGGCACTGGTGGTGGGCCCCTTGGCAGAGGCGGGACACCCAATGGAGCAAAAACACCCTGCGAGCCAAGAGCATTACCCCCAACAGAAGGCAAAGACACTACCGACCCCCTTTGAGACTGCCATGGTCCAGAAGGGCCGGAAACCATGTTCCCACCCGAACCCGGCCAAACTATGCGGGCTGTGACCCTGCGCCCCCGTGGACAACAAAAGAGGCTGACTGGAGGGGAAACCCTGAAAACCTGATGAATAGTGCGGTACCACCCCTGAAACGGCCTGATGCCTCCAAGGTGCAACTTGAACCCCCCCCACCGGTGACTGAAAATAAGGGGACCCGGGGGCGCCCACTGCCCAGGGAAACCCATAATGGGGGAGCCCTGTGCCACTGCAACTGAGTGGGAACCCTGCCATGAAGGGGTGGACATACCCCCTCCCCAGGAAACCAATGGATGTGTCCCGTGGGCAGCACCCTGCAAATAAACTGATGTTGCTAATGTACTACTGGAATACACCATCTGTCCCAATCCCCCTGATCCAGCAGGCGCTGCTGCTGTGTAACCCGCAGGGTTCGATACTGAATTAACCCCCATTACCCTGTCCAAGCTGCCCATGGGTAAAGCCTGGCTGCCCACGTGACACAGCAAACTGACCCCACCCCAACACTAACCGGAGGCCTGGGGCCCACATTAAATAACCCAGCAGGATTCGCTGCTACAGTCCCTACTGGGGTGCCTTGTAACACAAACCCTGACATCCCTGCTCCCTGGGAGCGAGGGGTCCAAGGGTTGCCAAGCACCTCCCCCCCGCGAAGCTAGTGATCCACTAAACCCCACTCCACCAGCAGTGGGAACCACCTGCTCATTCCCCGCAAGGGGAGAAGCGCACACAACCTCTCCTCTATTTAGGCTGCTAGGCCTCTGACACCGCGCCCTGACTCCCCGAGGTGGCCACCACCGGGAGCCTCACAGCCTGCACTGATGTCACAGGCCCCGCGCCAGCCGGCGCCGAGGCCTGCGACCAAAACGGAGGCCCGCTCTCAGCCTGTACTGATGTCACGGGCCCCGCGCCAGCCAGCGCCGGGGCCTGCAACTGTACCGACGGCCCGCCTGAAGCCTGCCCTGAGGTTACAGGCCCCGCACGAGCCAGCGCCGTGGCCTGCGACAACGCCGGAGGCCCGCCCACCGACAGAGTGACGGGGGCAGACTCCGTCACTGGGCTGGAAGCCTCAGGCCGCACGCCTATGACAGGCGCGGCCTGAGGTAACATAGGAGGCTGCACAGACGACGAGGGACCCGGAGAGGACCCCACAGCCCCGCAAGTGGTGCACCCGCAAGAGTGACCACCTGACCACCCTCCGGTGAAGCGCTGACCACGCTCACCGGAGGTAGCAGCCCGGTGAGAGAGTGATTAAGCCCCAGGGTCAGGCTCCCAATAGGGGACCCCGGGGGAGCCGCAATACCCTGCACCCCTAACACCCTTACGCGAGGACGGTGGTACCCCGCCTCAGATAACGGGGAGGGGGGCAGAGCGTCTCGGGCGAGGCATACTAAATAAATCAGTGTACTGACAGGAAAGCAAAAATCTTACCAGATCCGCGCAAGAGTTCAGGCACTTCAAAATGGTAAAAGAAGGAAGAGGTCACATGATCACCTGACTTATATAACCTACTTCTGGCTACTCCCCTTAACCCCCTGATAGGTCCCTGCCTGATCACCAGCTTGTATCCAGGCAGAACAGTCTAGCCTAAGTTTTTTCTCTGCTGAACTTTCTGTGAACCTAAGTCAGGGCTCTTATATGGCCTCTGGCTTATGCAGCCCTCAGCCACTCATGTCCTCTGGCACTCTGCATTCCTGATAATACCTCTTAATGGAAGCATAGATGCTGGGCCAAAAGAACCTTAACTGGATGCATTGGAGTGTTTTCTCCTGCCCCAGATGGCCACCCCACAAATGCGTATGTGCAGCCTCCAATACCAACTGCTTCAGTGTTCGGGGAACTAAGAGCTGATCTACCCTTTTCATTTTTTTTTTTTTTTTTTTTTTATTTATAATCTTTTATTGAATTTTATATATATAAAAAAATTACATTTAACAATGACGAACTGAACATATAATATGTAACATATCATCTCATGCAGTATTACAAAATCTTATTCTGGATAAATTCTCATCTTATATCACACATTATACCACATTATATTACCGTATTGAAGCTGTGGCGGCGGCTATATTTTAACAAATTCTTATCTCCTCCGGAAAGCTCAGGCAGGGGTAAGGGGATACACCATGACACTTAATATTAATCTGATTCTAATGCCATACACCTCTTAAAAGCAGAGCGACCTACTCCCCCCATATCTATCCTTGACGCCTTGTAACCCTCTCCCCTCAACTCCTTCCATCCTCCATTTTTTAGAATATTTGTGCACAACACGAGTGTATATATTTTTTTTTTTATAAAGCTTACTACCAATTTCTGATTCCTGTGTTTCTTTTCCTAATTCTAGTGCCCTACTGTATATATACAGTTCTAGTGAGATTCTGCAAATGCATTGACATATAATAACACTCAAATATGAATAGAAAGAATAGTAAGAGAAGGTGAAGAAGAAAATAAAGCACACATCGATTAGCCTTTTTTAGGCCAAACCTCTAGTTAAGTTTCTTATATTAAGTCTCCTGGAATACAAATCCAAGACCAACAACCTACCTTCTGTGTGTTTGCACTCTCAACATGTATAATACAACACACAAAAATATAAGAATAATAAGTGCAAACAAAGAAGAGAATATAACACACATCAATTGGCCTCATTAGGCCTTCTATTATTTTAGCATTCCTGCTTTAAATTTCCCAGAATCTAATTCTAGTTCATAGAATATACTTAACCATAGTCCCACCTATGTGTTTACCATTGACATATATATTATTACTAGAGACAGGATTATATGCATTTGCATATTTGCATATGCATTTGCATATTTTGCCCATTCTCACTGGTTATTGCATATTTCACCTAAAATCTAGTGATGGTGCATATTTTAGGCCCTGCCCCCTTTCCACCCGCGAGTCACAGCACTGCTTTTGCCCTGCTGCTGCTGGCCATGTAGTGGTAGAGTGTGCAGGCTGGGGCAATATGTGCGCAGTGTGGGGAACCTTGGATGTACACTATGTCTGACACTGCTCTAGGCTGCCAATCCATGTTGATAAAAGTCAGTTGGGGGGGATGCCATTACGAAGCTCCTGAACCTTTGCCTGCCCCTGGCCTGGGACTTTACACCAAGAGACAGACTTCTGCAGCAGAGGAGGCGGGCAGAAGGGTTGTGACATCACGCGGCACAGAGGAAATGCCATGTCACAGTGAGTATGCGGCGCAGGGATGAAGCCTTCCACTGCGCCGCCCTCACACGCTATGCTGACATTTGTTCCATCGGTGCTGGAGATGAGGGTCCGTGTAGTTGATGCAAGAAGAGCTTTGGACGCTGTAGTCTGCTGTAGCAGCCAGGAAGAAAAAAAAAACCTGTGTATAGCACTAGACATCTGCAGATGCTGTGGGCCTATTTTGGAGGTTTATTTGCAACTAATTGTATGCTGATTTTTAAATAAATAAATAAAAAATTACTTTTTTAAATTATTTAATGTAGCATATTTTAACACTTTTCATGCATATTTTACGTATTTTTCATGCATATTTGCATGCATATTTCAAGCTTTTTATGTTGCATATAATCCTGTCTCTAATTATTACACTCAAAGTATGTGAATACACAGGATAGAAAGAGAAGTCAGAGAAGAATACAAAGCACACAACGATTAGCCTCATTAGGCCTCTTGTCAAACAGTTTTTTTTTTTTTTTTTAGTACATTAAGTCTCTGCCCCCTTTTTTTTTTTTTTTTTTTCGCTAGAGGTCGCCATGCTCCCAGTATATTGAATTAACACATCTATGCCATATATTTGTGTATTTATTCATCGTCTTCCTACTTATATGTAGTTGTTTTTCTTGTCTGGCTGTATAATTTACCAAGGCCCTCCATGCCTGGATCTCAGGCCTTTTTTCTGACATCCATGTCCTTGCTATGATAACCTTTGCTAAGGCACACAAATTAATAATATATGATTTATCGCCTGCTTGTAAGCTAGTTACGTTTATCACACCAAGTATACAACATTTTACGGATAAAGTTTCTCTATGGATTCCAGTATCCACCACTATTTGCACAACTTTCCCCCAAAAGGAGGCAACCTCTGGGCAATCCCAAAGCAGGTGAAAAAAAGTGCCCTCATCTCCTTTACATTTTGGACATATACTCGAGGTTCGGCCTGCAAATTTCAGCATCCTGGGGAGTGACATATAAGCTCTGTGAAATATATATAGTTGGACTTGTTGCACACGAAGGGCATTCGTCACTTTACATATTACCGATTTTGCATTTTTCCACTCCTCCTCCCCCATACATCCTACGTCCCCCTCCCATTTTTCTTTTAATGCTGTCAGGTCGTCACTATTTTTATGCCGGTTAATACACTTATATATTCTGGACACCAGTTTAGTTTTATCTCTCGATTTTAGTATTGCTTTTATTGGTGTTTCTCCAAATACCCTTTTCATTTGTAACGTAGCAACATGATATAGCAAATCATTTTTCAAAACAAAATATGGTACACCCTCTGATAGGAAAACATCAATTACCCTGCCATTAACCACTTTAACAGTCAGAGGTGTTTACCAATTTGGGAGAGATCAACGCAATGACAGCAAAGTCCTGTAGTGATATATTTTCACCAACTTGGTTCCATTGGGTGTCAGACTCAGTTTCTTGGGGTGGTTCCGGTCCTGCAGCAGCTCTTCCAGATGCCATACTTTGATAGTCTCTGGTCTCCTGAGTTGGTTTAGTGGATGTTGGTTTGTTGGTGTCATGCCAGGCAACCAGCTCCTTCAGTCAGGGGCTGGCTGGCAACTTTCAGCCTGGGGAGCACACAGGCAAGTTGCATGTTTTGCCTAACATGGGTATGCAATGGGGGGGGGGGGGGGGGGGGGGGGCAGCTCTGAGTTTTTCACAAACCCACTTGAAGGGGTGCCTTGGATTGATAACCAAGACCAATTCAAATTATTTTTGGTCAATGTAATAGACAAAATCAATGCTGGCTGCCAATCTTAAAATATAAAATCTTTGGACAAACATAAGTAAATCCTGACCACATATATGAGCCTAAAGTCCCATACATAGATAGGGGCTCTGAGCGATAGCATTCACAATATCGTCTAGTGTGTACACTCAATATCATTAACAATGCGCACTACTGCGCATTGTTAATGATGGTTGATGTCTGCTGAACATGCAGGTTAATTTAGCAACATAGCCAAACACCCCGCTTATTCAATGGGTCCCGGTGACATCACTGATCAAGATTGGCGGTGATTCAAAAAAACTTTGGCAGCCACTACCCTACACTATGTCACTGGCCCCTCTGTACCCTACATCAGCAGTTCCTAAACTTTCTTGAATCACGGCACCCTAGAGCAGGGATGGCCAAACTGGTCCTCGAGATCTACCAACAGTTTAGGATTTGCAGCCCACATGTGGATCTGTAGAATGTTATGGTTATGATTGAATGCAGCATGTTTAAAAATGTGACAGTTAGTAATGACTACACCTGTGCACCAGCTAGGCGGTCTTTAAAACGTGATGTTAGATCACAGGGACTGGTTTGGCCAGCTCTGCTCTAGAGAATCAGAATGTCATGGCACCCCGTGACATTTATCGAGCAATTTGGTGAAAATGTATTGATAAATTTGGTAAAAAGTACTGAATTTAGTAAGTTGTGTCTCCCTGTCATTCTCAGGGTCAGTTATGTGGGGGTGTCGGTTGTGCTTCTGGCTGGCCACATGTTTCACAATTACAAGCCACTAGTACTGGTTTTGCCTATCACTCTGGCCATAAATAATTTCATTTTTTCCTGTACCACCAACCTGAGGCATCCCTGCATGAGTTTCGTGGTACCCCAGGGTGCCTAGGAACACAGTTTGGGAACCACTGAACTACACTACACACCACTCTATATCCTACACTAAATCACTGACCCCTCTATACCCTACATTACTGAACCCTCTATATCCTACACTACATTACTGACCCCTCTATACTCTACACTACACTACTGACCCCTCTACACCCTACACTACTGACCCCTCTACACTACACTACTGACCCCTCTATACCCACCACTACACTACTGATTCCTCTATACCCACCACTACACTACTGACCCCTCTATACCCACCACTACACTACTGACCCCTCTACACCCTACACTACACTACTGAGATGCTCCGCAAATTCTGCTTCAGTCTCAATACCTGATTCTGCTCACACCTCCATAGGATGCCTGCAGAATCAGCCTTCTATGACATACAGTAACATGCCACTGATGGAGCGATGTGCTTCATGCATTTTTAAGTAGATTGCATCTAATTATAAACACATGCAAGGTGAAAAAACACAGCGCGTTTTGAACTAGATGTGATGCGATGTAGTCCAAAAAGCACAGGCAGCACATACTATTTGTGCTATGCAATGTAAGGTGTGCAGGAGCGAGCAACACATCTCAAGCCCAAAATGCTCCGTGCATTTGCACCTTAATTTAATTGTCAGAATTGACTGTAGTTCTCTGGGCAGCTCAACCTCTGCAGCTCCGCTCTTCTAATTACTTCAGTGCCAGGCCAAGGCCAGCTGCCATGTTCTGTGTTATTGAGGGGTGGATGGAAGGACTCCAGATGACGTGGGGGCGGGGGAGACTTTAAAAGTAGGCAACCCTGTTCCTCCTTCCTACACTACCCACTATAATGCTCCCTTTCACCTACTCTACCCACTGTTGAGGTATAACCTTCTCAATGTTGGCACAGGTGTATTATTCTATTCAGTGCTAGCATGCGGGTGTAGGGAGGAATTACCCTTCTATCTCTGAGCTAACAATGACAAGATGGGTGGGTAAATACAGGGATGGAAAATATGCTGTGCACATCACCCTACCCTCTGCAAAGCTCTGGTCTGGTTTGGCCTACATCAGGTGTGTTCAACATGTGGCCCCCACAGCTGCTTTGTAGCCGTGGCCTATATTTACATCTCTCTTCTTTCTCTCATTGCATCCCTTCACCTCTAGCCCCCCTCCTTTCCTCTCATCTTCTTATCGATCATTGCTCCTTTTTATATGTCTCAGCCCCCTCCTCAGTTTGTCTTACCCACAAAATAATGATTGGCTATTCCTGCATGCTAGTGAGCGATGGCCATTACCATACCTCCCAACATGACCCATTCCAGGAGGGACAAAATGCTCTGTATCTGGGCTTCCTAGCCAGCAACAGTTGCAGCCACAGCACAGCCCAAAGTGCCAAGAGGGGTGGCACACCAACTGTCAGTGAGTCCCTGGCTGTAGTGTCTGTCAGTGTTTGGAGTGACAGTTGATATAGCTCCCCTATTGAATTTTGGACTGTGCTGCAGCTGCACATCTGCAGCTGGCAAGGAAGTCCAGGAACAGAGCATTTTGTTCCTCCTGGAATGGGCCATGTTGGGAGGTATGCATTACCCTGTGCCCTTTCTAGCCCTGGTAAATAAACTTTATA
Source organism: Crinia signifera (assembly GCF_055691185.1). Classification (NCBI taxonomy): domain Eukaryota; kingdom Metazoa; phylum Chordata; class Amphibia; order Anura; family Myobatrachidae; genus Crinia; species Crinia signifera. The sequence goes on from NC_139218.1 coordinate 132,830,249, forward strand.
ATAAATCACATAAATGATTACATTCAGTGGTGGAATGTAGGCACAGTGAGGCTGATGATGTCACAGGCACAGTGAGGCTGATGATGTCACAGGCACAGTGAGGCTGATGATGTCACAGGCAGCCTTACTCAGATGTCATAAAAAAGGCTGTGCTTGGTGAAGCACAATCAGTACTTTGATGAGAGTGAGCTGTGTGGTACATACATTTCTGTATAGATATACATACGCGTTTTCTCATTTAAATAACATGTGGCAGCCTAATTTAGGGCTGCTAAAAAGGGACAGGCTCCGCCTGGAAGACAACAGAGGCTTAACTACCAGGATTTTTGATGCTGCTCAGTACATTCTGCGCAAACAATTTAAGATCAATGGCCTGCAAGATTTGGGAAAAGGATATGTTACCTCCTTCAGTCCCCTGTCTGAGCCAGCAGTGCAGATTCACGTAGTGTTTTATGATGTTGATTGCTCTCACGCGTTCGTATCCTACTTTGTGAATGGGAAGATATACATTGCAGATAGTGATACATTTGAGCTTAGCACCCCTTACAACAATCATCTGTATGCCTTCTATTGTAATGTTCCAAAGGAGCAGAGGCATTTGCATATTACGAATGCAGAGAAACAGGGGATGACCACAAGGGATTGTGGTATATATGCTATAGCAAATGCTGTGGAAATACTGTTCACCGGCAATATCCCCAGCTGCACCTACAATGTGCCATTAATGAGGCAACATCTCATACAGTGCCTGGAAGCTGAAAAATTTACGCCATTTCCTAAAACTAGGAAAAGAAAATGCCATGAACCGTTGGAACCACAAATCACCAACAAACGAAGGCGACTGGATCCAAATTTAATTCGCTGCGGCATAGAAACTGGAAAACTTACACTACTTCCAGAAAATCGGAAAAGGAAATGCCATGAACCGTTGGAACCACAAATTACCAACAAACGAAGGCGACTGGATCCGGATTTAATTCACTGCGGCATAGAAACTGGAAAACTTACACCACTTCCAAAAACATCGGAAAAGGAAATGCCATGAGCCGTTGGAATCGCAGATCACCAATAAACGAAGGCGACTGGATCTATTTCACATGTGATGTTGCTATGGGCAACCAATCAATCCTGTCTACTATCTTCTAGATGGTGCTAAATAAATCAAAAACAATCCGGCATTCATTAGATGCAGCTCTACCTGACAGTGGCTTCAATGACGCAAAAGCTGGGGATTAGGGCTACTGGCGATACCCCAAAAAAAAAAACGACACCTGGCAGCCACCTCATGGGTGTGTTGGAAGAGCTGCTAAGATGATCATTTTTGTTAAACTGTTCACAGTTACATCCAACTCATTGATCTAAATTCCAACAATGTTAACCTCTTCTTCAGGGACACATGACATACACTAAACAAAGCTGCGCAAAAACAGCATCAAACCCCACCTCCAAGTCTAATCAGGACAGTCCTGTACTAACCACGTGCCATCAGGTGTGGACGCCATGCCGGCCACTCTGGAGGCACTTCTCAGCAAGTGCTATGTCACCATGGTCTGCTCGGGGGACTCGGCACAGAGACGGAACTTCTGGTCACCCGACACCCGCGTCATCCACCAGCGAGCCTCATGGGAATACCAGAGCCGGCTTACAGGACCAGGTCATTAAACCACAAATACATTATATAAACCCTGAAACTTATTCTTGCTTCTATAAACCATACATGTCTAATGAGGGAGATGACAGGGACATTTCTGAGGCCTTTAGCACTTGTCCAGATATGTGCACCAACTGCAAGTTTCACTGACCCGTTAAAGCTGGCATGTTCAAACTAGTGCCCTCCATAGTTAGGACATGCCTACAAATCCCAGCATGCCTTGCCATAGTTTTTACCTTCCCTAATAGCAAAGCTGGGGCAAGACATGATGGGTATATTCACAACAGCTGGGGGGCCATAGTTTGGACATGCATGCATTAAATTATCCAAGTAAATTCACTTTATTTTTGCATCACTTTAAATCAGCTTCTGCAGATTTGTGGATTCAAATACAGAAGTGCGGCCAGTAAACTCTCAGTAATCAGAACTGACATAGCATGCTTTATTATTTCAGATTTTTGTCCTATATCCAAACTCCCTGTTACAGAATATGAAAATGTAAATTTGGGAAGTTAGATGACCTATAAACCACCACTGACTTATTTGTACTGTAAAGACAAATTAGATGGTAAAAATGTTTGTTACATCAATTTAGCAAAAAACAACAACTTGTGGCACGTTAAGAGAAGAGATAATAAACAGCCAACGGGTCCACAAGCATTGGGTCGACATGCAGAAAGGTCGACATGTGCAAGGTCGACAGTCAAAAGGTCAACATGGGGTTTTTCACCCGAATGTTGACACCATTGACACTGAAACGTAGCACCGCGTCCGCTCGGCACACTTTTATTCTCCCACCACGCACTAGAGGATGGTAGGGCATGAAATACCGCCTATCGGCACATATCAGCTCTAAAAAAACCATGTCGACCTTTTGACTGTCGACCTTGCCCATGTGAACCTAATGATTGTGTCGACCGAATGACCTGTCCACCTCGACACATGTCGACCCAATGACCGTATCCCCAACTAACATGGATCAGAAATGCAGCAATGTAAATAAATGTATTTTTGACATGACCATTAAATGACCCAGATTGTCCAATAAAAACATACGTATTTCACATAAAATGAAATAATACTACTTTACCGTTGGGGAACGCTAAGACACTGATGATGAAACAGAAGTTTACCAACAGGATCCTCTTCCATATATTGTCTTCTTGGCTTGTGTTCACCCTAAGACATGTGAAAACAACAACATGAATATGAGACGTGAAACATTTACATCTTGCAATCACTTGGCAAACTTTCACCCTGAGCATTCTATATTACAAACATCTGATGAAAATCTTCCACGCAGGCCCTGTGTTGAGTTTGTATGTTCTCTTCTTGTTTGCAAAGATTTCTGGCCACAATTTAAAAACATACTGGCCAACATATTGGCAGATTTTAATAACCTAGTGCAGTGGTCCTCAAACTCAGTCCTCAGGACAGGATATGGGGTCACGTATCGGGATCAAATGCAGCTAAACACTGCTCGATTCAGGGTCATTTTCAATTCAATGTGCTTTCAAAAAAATTGAGGGTACTTGTGTATTATCCGGGTGCCCACTAATTAAGGTATGCTATGGAATGTGATGGGACCCTATTTGAGGGTTTCCAGGGTATACAATTTTAATATTGTGCAGCATCGCATGCCATTATAATGGAATTCGATGCGACGCGATTATACCCGATTTTACATTGTACAGGCACCCAGATGCCTGATTCCTATGTTAAATGCACCCCCAGACCCGATTTTAAATTGTACACCCACCCTGATGGGTAATGACTATGTGAAATGCACCCCCATTGTTAACGCCACCCCACTATGAACGCCAACCCAAAGCGTGTGAGCGCAGCGAGCGAGGGGCGGCGGTATGCGTCCTCCGACCTTTTCATAACCCCACTATCCACGTCGGCGTGGAGTTGATGTTATATAGTGTGGCGAGTGCAGCGAGCCACTGAGCCCGAAGCAAGGCGAGCGCAATACCTGATTCTGCTCACACCTCCAAATGCCCGCAGAATCAGCCTTTTATGACAGACAGTAACATGCAACTGATGGAGTGATGTGCTCCATGCATTTTTAAGTAGATCGCATCTAATTTATAATTGCAAGGTGCAAAAACACAGCGCATTTTGAACTAGATGTGATGCGATGTAGTCCAAAAAGCACAGGCAGCACATACTATTTGTGCTATGCGATGTAATGTGTGCGGGAGCGAGCAACGCATCTCAAGCCCAAAACGCTCCGTGCATTTGCACCTGAATACAACTGTCAGAATTGTGTTTATCTCACGATAAATCTATAGCTGTGTACACACGGTGAGATTTTGTTTGCTGTTCAATCGAATGCCAAGCAAAACACATTTGAAATGGACTATATAGTACGGATCTGTACTACATAGTGATGCCTGTACAGTCGATTTTACTGTTTGACTTATACTACTATTTATACTAAGAGGAGTACGCATCGGGATTGAATCAACATCGAATGAGGAGAAAACTGTTTGATGTCCTATCGATTTCTATTCAAATTTGACTGCATAGTCAAATTGAACACAAACTCTCACTGTGTGTACACAGCTGAAGTGGTGCCTATGTAAAATAATAATACAATAGTATATTATGTATGACTGTCAAGGCAATTTGTTCTTTGTTTTAAAAGCCATGTTAACCGGATGAAAAAACTGTATCTGGTGGGAACCAGTAACCATTATCCCTCCGCTGAAGTCCTGATGGGTCAGGGCCTTCTAGACACAAATCAGTGGAATGAAACTGGTCTACAGATTGGCTAGCTAGAGCACTGCAGCTGTACTGGCCTAGTTACGTCTGTGTAATTCTGTACTCCACATGTACTGTATGCCTTATTTTAGATTATATACTGTAGTGTGATTTTATAAAGGTCAGGGGTTTACTGTACCCGTAATTCACCTTAATGGATCTGTATGATATTACAGGTTGAGTATCCCGTATCCGAGTATCCGTTATCCGAATTATTCCAAAAACCATACATTCCAGAAAGTGAAAAAAAAATTTTTTGCTAAAAACTCACTGGGGACATTTGTAACAGCACTACTGGTGACATGATATGTAACTGGCACTATATATGTGCAAGAAAATGATTGCTTGGCATTCAAATTCAATATCTGAGATAGTACACAAATTTTGTTTCATGTTTTGAAACCTTGTTTTTGAACAAATAAAATATATTTGTGTGTATTTTATGTAGTAATAAAATATATTTGTGTGTATTTTATGTGTTTATACAGCATACATGCAAGATACTTCAAAATACATAATTGAAATATTAAAATATTCCGAAATACGGAATAATCCATTATCCAAAATTCTCCTGGTCCCGAGCATTTTGGATACGGGATACTCAACCTGTATCCCAGTAAAGCCCTGTACACACGGGGTGAAAAAAGCATAATTGCTGGCTAAATGGATGCTGAGCAATCATATCGCCCGTGTTTAGGGAATGTGTTCAGTGGGATAACGCTAGGAGCGCGCTCCCGCAATTAGCCCTGTACTGGTTACTGATTGCGAGACTGTGCTTAATCGAATATGACTAGTAAACCAATTTGCATAGTGCCTTTTGCATCGCTGGTCGCCGATGAAAATGTGCACACTGAGCGATATGGTCGCTGAACGATATTACGCCAAAATTGCTCTGCGACCAAATCGCACCGTGTATACACAGTTGACCGGGACAGCCTACTACTAGCATATGGTAAATGTTATACTCTGCCCATGATCGCCAAACACCCATGTGTCTGTATGTGCAATGCTGTCATGCCCACTTCCATATTCCAATGACCCTTCCATGGCAGTTCCAGGTGTCCTCATGGCCGCTACAGTTCCTGGCCAGAAATGTCCACTTTGTGTAAAGCATGCCTCCCCAACTGTCCCAATTCTGGCAGTGCAGCATGTAATAGCTGCTGTGCACGCAGTGGGGTATATTCAATGCGGGGACGATTGGCTGACGGCGAGCTATATGGTGAGCAGCACCGATAGCCCATCATCAGTATTCAATTCTTTCCCCTCACTCGCCGTTTCCACCACGTCTGCTCCCTGAGGGCAGATTTGCAACTTATTTAGAATATCCCAGATGGTATAATGCCAGTGGTTCGGGCACATCTGGCAAGTTACTTCTGGTGTGTGGAATGCACACTGCACTCCACCCAGAGACCTGGCCTCTTAAGAACTTCCGGTATTTGGAACGCAAGCTGCATTCTATAAGGTCTATAGGGACTGGTGACGGACGCTTATCTCCATTTCTGATGCGACTTCCTGTATTCCAGCCGCAAACCAGTAATACTTAAAGCACCATCATCTATTTTTCAAAGAGATTCAACATGGTATAACAAAAAAGCAATAAATAAAGGAATAAATTTAACAATATTACATCAAAATGCATAATCCTGTAATAAAATCCAGAAGACAATAAAATCATAAAACATAAGTAATTAATATTGGATAACATTAAACTGCCCCACCGCCCCATGACACATCTCACACACACACACACAGCACCAACTCCCCACTGACACCTCTCTCACACACCCACACAGCACCAACCCCCCACTGACACCTCTCTCACACACACACAGCACCAACCCCCCACTGACACCTCTCACACACACACATCACCAACCCCCCACTGACACCTCTCACACACACACAGCACCATCCCCCCCACTGACACCTCTCTCACACACACAGCACCATCCCCCCCACTGACACCTCTCTCACACACACAGCACCATCCCCCCCACTGACACCTCTCTCACACACACAGCACCATCCCCCCCACTGACACCTCTCTCACACACACAGCACCAACCCCCCCCCCCCCTACTGACACCTCTCTCACACACACAGCACCAACCACCCACTGACACCTCTCACACACACATAGCACCATCCCCCCCCCACTGACACCTCTCTCACACACACAGCACCAACCCCCCCACTGACACCTCTCTCACACACACAGCACCAACCACCCACTGACACCTCTCACACACACACAGCACCATCCCCCCCACTGACACCTCTCTCACACACACAGCACCACCCCCCCCCCCCCCACTGACACCTCTCTCACACACACAGCACCAACCACCCACTGACACCTCTCACACACACACAGCACCATCCCCCCCCCCCACTGACACCTCTCTCACACACACAGCCCCAACCCCCCCCCCCCCACTGACACCTCTCTCACACACACAGCACCAACCACCCACTGACACCTCTCACACACACACAGCACCAAACCCCCCCCCCACTGACACCTCTCTCACACACACAGCACCAACCACCCACTGACACCTCTCACACCGGAGATGCAAGGCAGCAGTCGGACGGCTGAGCAGGGGGTTAGCATGGGGGGGGGGGGGGAGTGGATGGTCCTGGGACCCCTGGAATCGTCGGGGCCCGGGTCAGCTGTCCCCTTTGACCCCCCCTGTCGCCGGGCCTGCACACACACATCACCAACCCCCCACTGACACCTCTCTCACACACACACACACCCCCAGCCCCCCCACTGACACCTCTCTCACACACACACACACACAGCACCATCCCCCCCACTGACACCTCCCTCACACACACACACACACAGCACCATCCCCCCCACTGACACCTCCCTCACACACACACACAGCACCATCCCCCCCACTGACACCTCTCTCGCACACACCACCAGCACCAGCCCCCCTCCCCCTCTCTCACACCTACCGATCTGTTTCCAGCAGCTGCAGGTGTCGGTAGCTAGGGGTCCAACAATTATCAGCGGCCATACTTCTCCTAGTAAGGGCGGGATGCGATGAGGCAGCGCGAGGGCTGATGACGCCGCCGGTTACATTTCCCCTGTCACGCGGCTGCAGGGCGATCAGTGCGGCGGGGGGGCGGGATGTGGCTGGAAGAGCTCTGACTTCAGCAGCATGTCTGCTCTTCCAGCCGCATCTCCCCTCCCCCCCCTGACAGGCCGCTCCTCCGCTGGTCTGTCAGCGGAACTCTTTCATCCTCATTCGTCCCCCTCCACTTTCAACCCGTGTGCTGCAGTCTCACTTATACCCCTTTTAGACATACTACCCGGGATTTTGGCCAGGTTTACCCGGGATTTTCAGCCAAGGTCACTCCCGGGATTTTAGTAACAGACCCCCTTTCACACTACACCTCAGACCCGGGAAAAACCCGGGTATACCCCTTTCACACATAAGCCAGGCTTTTTCAAGCATTTCAGTGTGTCATCATTAAAATGGGACACTTTGCTGGCTCACAAGAATGACATCATGCAAAGGTGGGGGCTGACTACAAAAGGGCCTGTGGGGAGTTCCCACAATACATTGCTGTTATGGCTGCTGAGAACATGTGGAGGATGGAGAGTTTGTCAAATGCATTTCTTTCATGCATTAACTGTTTGATAGCATGTGTAACAATGCCTTCATAAGGAGTTGCAAAAAATAAACTACGTTTATAACACAGGCCATGTGTGAAATGTCTTGTAAACTATTCTCTCAAACAGACAATACAAAAATACACTTTTTTTTTTAGATGGTGAAATTAAAACTTGCATGGGTAGTATTCAATGTGGCTGGCGAGGGGGTTAAACAGCGAGGATTGCAGAATTCCTGCGATCCTTGCTATTTAACCCCCTCACCAGCTGTTGAAAACCTGCTATATTTGGTGTCAGCGAGCAGGAAGCCCAGCGAAAAATTGAAAAAATTTCAAATGGAACAAACAAGCATTTGAAAATAAATAATTGCCACCTATACCTTAGCCGTGGCCAAACAAATAATTATAAAATAATATTAAAATCTGGACGTATATTAAGTCCAAACAAAGTATCCCCAAACTTTTCAAGAAACATGGAATAAACTGTAGAAAAAATCTAGGGGAGATATATCTACCCCAATGTACTCTGTAACCTCTACATATTACGGTAAATTCTGAACTCTGTGTTGTTTGGAGAAGGGGAATGTTGCCCATTATGCCCATTCCAGCCACTTTCACCAAATGCAGGTGTAGATTGTGCTGGAGAATTGGGTACAAATGAGGGTGGAGAGTGCACCTGTTGCACATACTGAGAAGTATGGGCAAATGATGGCGGTGACTGTGGTTGGTGACTATATGCGTTTGGGGGTGGCAACGTTGCTGTGGGTGGTGACCAGGATTGGGACAGTAATTGTCGTAGAAAATCACGATTTTCTCGACAAAGGTTTGCCTGATCCTGACTCACCCTGTCATGCATTGCTGCCATTTGGGTTAGTAAATTTTTCTGCAGTTCGCGTTCACTATCCATGAAGCGCTGCAGTCTGACATCTTCTTGACGTTGCCACGCAGAATCCAGGTCCCGCAGTTGCTCACCGAGGATGGTAGTCATGGCTCTTGTGGTAATCTCTATTTTGGTCCTCTTCTTTTTCCTCGATGGGACATTGTAGACTGTGTGCAAAAAAAAGTTGTTATAACGGTGTGCCAGTAAACAGTCATAATACTATATCCACCTGTCATGTCGCCAAAGGTGGACAATACTATATCTACCTGTCATGTCGGCAAAGGTGGACAATACTATATCAACCTGTCATGTCAGCAAAGGTGGACACCACTATATCCACCTGTCATGTCGGCAAAGGTGGACAATACTATATCTACCTGTCATGTCGGCAAAGATGGACAATACTATATCAACCTGTCATGTCAGCAAAGGTGGACACCACTATATCTACCTGTCATGTCGGCAAAGGTGGACAATACTATATCAACCTGTCATGTCAGCAAAGGTGGACACCACTATATCCACCTGTCATGTCGGCAAAGGTGGACAATACTATATCTACCTGTCATGTCGGCAAAGGTGGACAATACTATATCTACCTGTCATGTCGGCAAAGGTGGACAATACTATATCAACCTGTCATGTCAGCAAAGGTGGACACCACTATATCCACCTGTCATGTCGGCAAAGGTGGACAATACTATATCTACCTGTCATGTCGGCAAAGGTGGACAATACTATATCTACCTGTCATGTCGGCAAAGGTGGACAATACTATATCTACCTGTCATGTCAGCAAAGGTGGACACCACTATATCAACCTGTCATGTCTATAATCAAGAGGCACTTACTGTTATCGCGCAGTGTCGGCATGCCTCCCTGGGTCTCCAATTGGGTCTCTCCACCCTGGCTCGGTTGTGCTGCTGTCACATCGGGTGTGCTGTCTGACTTGTCGGATTCTAAAATGATGGTATCGTCATCATCATCATCAAATAGAAGTTGCGATGGCGGCGGGCTCTGCGGACTGCACTCCGTTGTCGCTGCTGGCGTCTGTGCCGGAGACGAGGCATTGCTTGATGACGACAAGGCAACAGGGTTGCATAAAGCTGTATGGCCAAAAACAACATTGCAAAGGTCGTACAAGGGCCACTCTGTGCGTCCAGCCCCACTGCGATTGCGATTCTGGTCATTGACCTTTAGGTACTGCTTTTTCAGGGACTTAAGCTTGTTCAATACCTGCTGCTGGGTCTTCCTCACACCTCTGCTAGCAAGGACCTTTGCAATATTTCCATACACTATGGCATCCTTCACAGTGCCTGTGATTTGAGATTTGATCTCCTCTTCTCCACGGACATGTAACAGCTCCCTGACCTCCTCATCCTTCCAATGCTGTGCCATAGCACCTGTCTGGCCACAGGAATCTGCACCCTTTTGCTGGAAAGGGAGCACAGGAGCAACATGCAGCCACTGCCTCTGCTTGCTCCGCCGCACGTGTGCCTGGGGCGTCTTCCGCGGCTGCAGCTGATGACCTCATCAGAAGACGCCGGGGCAGCAAAAAAAAGCGTTGTCGTATGTGTAAAACAGAAAAACCCGGGTAAACCCGTTCAGACATAACCCGGGTATTATACCCGGGAGTTAAATACCGGGAAAAACCCTGGTCAATTGCAGGTGCTCAGCACCCGGGAGTAAAATCCCGGGTATACCCTTTCAGACATACGCTACTCCCGGGTTTGGGCGCGTTCATGTGAAAAAACCCGGGATTTTCGCGTATGTCTGAAAGGGGTATTACCAGCAGGACCAACCACTCGGGGTGCACGGAGGGCAATCTCCCACCTCCGCCCCAGAACCTGCGCTCCATCGCGGTGAGAATCCCTGCTGCTGCTGGGCGGGCCGCCAGCTCTCTGATTGACAGGTGCGAACAGTGTGCTCGGCACCGCCCCCAGAGGCGGGGCCTGAGTTTAGTGTCGGCGCATGCACCTCACCTTACCCAACAGATGGGTAGATTTATGAAGCAGTGATAAGGCAGAAGTGATAAAGTGCCTGCTAATTTATCACCGGCCAATCAGCTCCTATTTAAACCCAGCCTGTAACTTAACAGTCAGAAGCTGATTGGCCAGTGATAAAGTACCAGGCACTTTATCACTTCTCCCTTATCACTGCTTCATAAATCTACCCCAGTAACCGTTGAAGTCCCCCGCCTGGAGCTAGCGCTTAGCGCTGCCCAACCCCCTGCTAGCTGTGCGGTGCATGTCGTGACAGGAAGAGGATGTGGTGGGCCAATGAGAGGACGTGGAGGAGGGGTTGAGTCTATTTTATATTGGGCTAAAGGACCTTGTCCCTCCAGGCACTATGATTTAGCCCACTCAATACAAATAGGCTATATCCTAGTGGGCTAAAGGACAGGTCCTTCTATTCACACTGATTTAGCCTACTCAACAAAACTAGGCCATTTCTTAGTGGGATAAAGGACCTGGTCCCTCTATCCACTTTGATTTAGCCTATTCAATAAAATTAGGCTATTTCCTAGTGGTCTAAAATACTCACTTCAATAACAAGGTCCTTCAGCCCACTTGATTATAGCCCATTTTATATAAGTAGGCTAAATCCAAGTGGGCAAAAGGACTTGATATTTTATTAGCATCTGGTGTAAAGGACCAGGTCCTTTAGCCCACTTGATTATAGCTCATTTTATATAAGTAGACTGAATCCTAGTGGGCAAAGGGACCTGATATTTTATGAGCATCTGGTGTAAAGGACCAGGTCCTTCAGCCCACTTGATTATAGCCCATTTTATATAAGTAGGCTAAATCCAAGTGGGCAAAGGGACCCGATATTTTATTAGCATCTGGTGTAAAGGACCAGGTCCTTTAGGCCACTTGATTATAGCCCATTTTATATAAGTAGGCTAAATCCTAGTGGGCAAAGGGTCTTGATATTTTATTAGCATCTGGTGTAAAGGACCAGGTCCTTCAGCCCACTTGATTATAGCCCATTTTATATAAGTAGGCTAAATCCTAGTGGGCAAAGGGACTTGATATTTTATGAGCATCTGGTGTAAAGGACCAGGTCCTTTAGGCCACTTGATTATAGCCCATTTTATATAAGTAGGCTAAATCCAAGTGGGCAAAGGGACTTGATATTTTATTAGCATCTGGTGTAAAGGACCAGGTCCTTTAGGCCACTTGATTATAGCCCATTTTATATAAGTAGACTGAATCCTAGTGGGCAAAGGGACCCGATATTTTATGAGCATCTGGTGTAAAGGACCAGGTCCTTTAGGCCACTTGATTATAGCCCATTTTATATAAGTAGACTGAATCCTAGTGGGCAAAGGGACCCAATATTTTATGAGCATCTGGTGTAAAGGACCAGGTCCTTTAGGCCACTTGATTATAGCCCATTTTATATAAGTAGACTGAATCCTAGTGGGCAAAGGGACCTGATATTTTATGAGCATCTGGTGTAAAGGACCAGGTCCTTCAGCCCACTTGATTCCAGCCCATTTTATATAAGTAGGCGAAATCCAAGTGGACAAAAGGACATCACATTTTACAAGACACTTGCGTAAAGAACCAGGTCCTTTAGACCACAAGTTTGTAGCCCATTTAGACATAGCTAGGCTAAATCCTAGTGGGCAAAGGGAGGGTGTGTTGTGTGCCCAGGCACACCATAAATGTCCGACACCCCCACGCACACACCGTGTTTTCTTTTCTAATGTGAATACACCAGACTTGCAGAAGAGAAGTGTGGGGTGAAGCTATCAGCCACACTCCTCTAGGTGGAGAGCTTATGGACATAGTTGGATCTCTTGGGCCAGTGGTGTCAGGGGGTGGGAGGAAGGTTAGTTACCGCTGGGTGCCACTGCCAGCAAGTGTGGATCCATGGCAGGAACCGGTTATGTGACTAGCTTGGTTAGCACAGATGAGGAGAAGCGAATCAGCTGTACTCATGGGGAACCAGTGGGACACTGAATAGTAGGCAATTGGGATGCACTGACTGAAGCACCACAGGGAATGGAACAAGCTGTGGGTGCTACTGAAACAGGTGAGGTTGCATACAAGTGGTGGGGGCAAGTGATGGAACATGGAGGGAGTGAAATAAAGACAGGATAGTACAAAAAACAGGAGGAGAGGATACGAAAAGGAAAACTGGCAGAAAGGACACATATATTGGCACATTTAGGTAGAAGGGGCACAGACAAAGGCTCTGAGAAGCAGAAGAGGAACAGATAGTCATAACAGGGCACATTCAAGGCCCCCCATACCCTATGTGATTTGGGCCCAAATTGCATGTGAATGACATCTGATTCGATGTGTGGTCCCGTGCGTTCAGATCAGTGCTGGAGAGCATACGTGCTGCACATAACATAAATCTTACGTGCAGCCGTCAGCAGCACATCGAGGGTGCTTCTCAGCACCCGCGATGTATCACATCCAATGTAGGGGGAGGGGGGGCACTAAGAGCCAGGCGGATGAATGAAATTAAAAAACCTCCGCCTGCAGCTTCCAGGGATTTATTACATGTAAAAAATGGCACATCCAGTGCCATATTACATGTGAGCTCTCCTGAGGAGCTGCCTGGGTAATCAGGTCAGACTTGGATTTTAGAGGCACAAGGAGGCAGAATGGGGGACGGATACAAAAGGAACTATGGGACACAAATTGTGTAACTGATTGGTTTAGGTGGCACAATAAATTACTTAAAAGTTGTAAATGGGTCACTTCACAGATATATATATTTCTAAATAAGAATGGTATAAATCCAAGTGTGCCTATACCCAGAGGTTTGAATCAGACATCTGTCAGTTGTGGGATGGCACCTTCAGGGATGGGGGGGGGAGGGGTGTTGTGATGCAGCTACCGCATTGCTCCATGGGAGGGAAGGGTCTGGCGGGTGATGCGGCTGGCGATGCATCGCTCCACGGGGGAAGGGGCTGGCAGGTGATGCAGCGAGGGCAGCTGTGTTAATCCACGGGGGTAGCAGGGGGCGGGGGAGAGTTGCACTGCTTACCTTGATCCAGGGGGGTCAAGTGCCGCACTCCAGTTGGCGGCGCCCCAGACAAATCAAATGCCTAAAGTTGCCTAGTGGTGGCGCCTGGCCTGGGCACTTTGTGGGGTTACATGATCTTTTCAAACCTCCTTTAACTGTTATTTCAAATGATGTATAAAAAGGAAGTCCATACAATAATTTTTATTAGTCTTTTTTTTTTTACAAAAAGTAGAATTCAGTGAAGATTTTCAGTGCACAATTGATGGTTAAAGATGGAGTAAGTGTTTTTTAGGGAGAGAGGCTGCACCAGGTAGAGAGGGGGAAGAGAGAGCCTGTCAGAGAGGGAGAGAGCGGCGAGGAGGGGGCGAGGAAAAGAGGATGGACAGAAGGGGCAAGAGGGAGACGGAGAGAGAGAGAGCATAGGCTAGAGTAAAAGGAACTGTTAGAGAGCGAGAAAGAGCAAGAAGATGGGGGGAAGAGGGGTGGTGATTTGAAGAGGGCGATGGGATGTGGTAATGTAATGAGGGACAAGGTGAAATGGATTGAGGTGACAATCTGTCACCATCTGCCTGGCTCCGCTGCTCCCCATCTCCCTAGCCGCTCCTGCATGTCTCCCTCCCCCTGCCGCCATTGCCAGCTCATGTCAGGGTCAGAAGAGCTCGTCCCCAGGGACCCTAATTTTCTTTTTAAAATGAGTTGCCAGGCAACAATTTAGGGTCAAATACATGCTATAGCAGGTAGGATGTGCAGGTTTTGAGGGACATGCCTTTGATTGTGAGAGCAGGAAGGGGTGGTGGGAAGGAGGCAGAGCCAGATTTAGGCTAAATGGGGCCCTAGGCAAGAAACCGGTTTGGGGGGTTAACCAAACAATCCATAGCTCTATATTTCCATTCCTGATTCATGCTCCTCTCGTTAGTTTATTATTATTAATGATCCTTAAACAATATGCCACACACAAAGTAATGCCCCATACACATTATACCCCGTACACATTATGCCAAACACCGTAACGCCCCTTACACAACCAGTGATCGTGCTAGGTGCAAAAATGTGTGGGTCCCAGATACCCCTCACTTTATAAAGTTGGGGCCCCACTCCACTGTTTACGGGTTCCACTACATAGTCTGCTTTTGATCTACCCCCTCTAGTCACTACAATGCCTCTTAGGTGGGGCAGAAGAAAGAGTAAGTGGTTTGATAGACAAAAAGGGTGTCTGGGAAAGAGCAAAATATTGAGAGGAGCTAGAAAGAGGGAGAGGGGCTTCAAGAAAAAGAAATGCGAAAGGGGAATATCAAGATAAAGGTGCGAGCAGAGAGAATGACAATGAGGGAGAGAGGGAAAGATGGGAGTAAGAGTGTGGGAGTGTCCTGGATAGAAAGGAGAGACAGAGGGCCAAATGTAATAGGTTGAGAGCAGAGTTCGCAAAATTTTACCCTAACTGCGGACCCCAAAACTGAGTGGGTCCCCAGGGAAGCCTCGTGCTCTGCTGCAGCCGGTGTATAAGGAAAACTGATAAGTCCCCCCCCCAGTGTCCCGTGTACTGCAGCCGCCGTCCTGTGTTCCTGTGCCCTGATCTGCAGCATGGCAGAGCCAGACACCCACGCTGCTCCCCAGGGCCTGCTGCTGGAGCTCTCCTCCCTGGGCCAACCACTGCTGCCAGAGCTCTGCTCCCTAGGTCTCTCTGCCGGAGCACTCCTGCTCCCTGGACCACCTCCCACTGCTGTCTGAACTCTCCTCCCTGGGTCATCCACTGCTGCACCCGGGGCCTGCTGTCGGAGTACTGCTGCTCCCGGTGCTACCTGCCACCAGTGCTCTACTGCTCCCCAGTGCTGGCAGCTGGTGCTATTACAGGTGAGCACGGGCTGCCAGCGCTGGGAAGCATGAGATCATGCCTTTGCAGAACAGTTAAAGTCAGTGCATGGAAGGCTGATGCTGGAGCAAGACCTGCCTTCGCCTCACCCCCCTCCCCTCACCCCATCTCTTTACTCTTTTTCACCTTTCCTTTTTCTATCTCTAATGTCTGGCAGTGACCACATTTGAAATGTCTACTAAGAGGGGAGCAGGAGCGTTGCTATAGGGCAGAAGTATCAACTAATGTTAAGTGCATATCTGCACCTAATGCTGATTAACTGGGGGGATTACGGTTTTTATATGTATTAACAGCACACCTAACGTGCTCTATGGACAGCCTGAAGAGTAACTCTCGGCGGGGCTGTCCTCTGTAATCCCCCCTAGCAATTAGCGGCCGGGGTGATGTATTAACAGCAGCTTCTCCAGCTTAGGGCTAGCGTTGCCCTATCCCCACTGCGGGGACAGCACTAGCAGGGTGATGAGTGCCCACTTCTCTTCGATGCAGGAGAAGCGGGACCTGTTATTTTAAACGTTTATAGCCCCATTAATAATTCTGCCCCTATGTGGTGGAACATTTGTGGGCATTATCTGTAAATGGCGTTACTTTAGGAATTGTGTGTGGGACACTACTGGAGGCATCATACAGTATGTATAAGCAGGAGTACTGGGGCATTACGGTGTGTGGCATACAGTATGTTCTGGGCATTACGGTGTGTGGTATGTTGTATAATGGGCATGACTGTGCGCGGCATAATGCCCAACAGACATTATGGTGTGCGTAACCCTGGCTCAGTGTGTCCAAGTGGTTCTAGCTGGTGTAGTGTGTTTAAGTGGCACTATTGTGTGGTGTAATGTGAATTTGTACTATTATGTGGCCATGCCCTGAATCTAAAAGAAAATGTTGTGGGGTCCTTCTCCTCCTGCCCCCCCCCCCCCCCGCATGACCAGCCCCGGGCTCGGAGTGGTCCTGATTCCCAAGATATGGAGGACAAGGTGAGGGGGGTCCCCTGTATTTTGGGGATCAGCACCAGGTTCTTGAGCCGGCCATGGTTTCCAAAATACAGGGGACAAAATGAATATGGGTCCCCCTGTATTTTGGGGACCAGCACCAGGCTCCACTAGCAGGGGGTGTAGCCAGGGGACACTCTTGATGGGGTCCCATGGCCAAAACATTACCCACCCTAACTAATCAACCCAGGCCCCCTCTCCAGGGCACCCCTGGCCTGGGCTGAAGCCCGAGGCTATCCCCTGCACCCCTGAGCGGTGGGTGCAGGGTTGATAGCTTGTTTAAACAGTAAAAATAGGAATTTAATACCTACCGGTAATTCCTTTTCACAAAGTCCTTATGGGATACTGGGCATCATCTTAAGACCTTGGGTATTAGAGGGTATCCTCAAAGTCTTTCCCAGACGATTCCCAGTATCCCACAAGCCTGCCCCACATGCTGGTACTTGGGAAAACCACAGGTATCAGCATGTGGGGCATTAATGGCCCGCCGGTACCCATTGGCGTAACTAGATACATGTGGGCCCCATAACAAAAGTTTGTAAGGGCCCCTATTTATCATCTAATGCTGAAAAATGTATACAGCACATAATACTGCCCATAGCAGCTACAGCCCCTGCACCAATGGTAGTTACGCCCTTGCCGGTACCTATACCCCCCTGTAAAGGAAATATAAAATAAATAAAAAAACACAGGTTTTTAGATAATTTAATAAAAAAACACAAAAGCAGGTTTTTAAATATTTTATTAAACTGCATCCGATCTTCACTCTGCTCCTCCTCCGCCGTCAGACTGGCTGCCCCGTCTTGAACTGGCTAATATAGCCAGCTCTAGGGGGTGGGGCAATGACAAGCCATAATTGTCTGGCCGCGGCCATTTTGAATTTTTATTTCTACCGGGCCGCTGGATGAGGGGGACCAAGACCGCCGCTGAGACAAGGCCACCACAAGGGTCAGTTTATTTAGGGTGAGGGTGGGGTTCGGAAGTGCCGCAAGTGGGGGAGGGTCCAGGGGCTGCGAGTGGGGGCGGGTTCCGGGTGCTGCATCTGGGCATCTAAGGGTGAGGAGGGAGCTGGGCATCCTGGAAGACGTGCACAGGGCATCTTAGAGGTAGAGGGGTGCTTCTAGCGGTTAGCACTAGCGGGCAGGGGATCCCTGTTGCGTATGAGAAGTCAGCAGGGGGTCCCTGCGGCAGATGGGAACAAGTAGTTCCCATCCGCCGCAGGAACCCCGCTGCTGATCTCACATAAGCTGCAGGGACCCCCTGCCTGCTGGTGGGTGGCATGCAGCGGGGTCTGGCAGCACAGGGTCGGGTAGCGCTGGCGGGCAGGGGGTTCCTGCAGCGTATGTGAAGTCAGCAGCGGGGTCCCTGCGGCAGATGGGAACTAGAAGTTCCCATCCACTGCAGGAACACCGCCAATAATCTCACATACGCTGCAGGGACCCCCTGTCCACCAGCGCTACCCGGCCTAACCCTGCGCTGCCAGAGACCGCTGCATGCCACCCACCAGCCGTCTGAAACCAGCTGGTCAGAGCTTCCTGCTGCAGGCAGACAGTGAGAGCCGGGCAGGCAGGTATCTGAGGCATTATAGGGACGAGGTGGCTGTGTGACCGTCCGGGCTGACCCCTTCAGTGATCGATCAGAAGCCACCACACAGCAGAGATGTACAAGGCATTCTGAGCAATCAGTTTAAATTTACAGGCAGGGCTGTTATTCATCGGGGTCCCGCGGGGCTGCAAATCCATATCGCTGTGTGGGTTACACACAGTGATATTCAGCCACTTTCTGAGCGGTTTAGTAAAATCATGTAAAGTTGAAAAAGTGGCTGAATATCGCTCCGTGTGTAGGGCCCATTAGTTCAGTTGGCAGAGGCAGCAGTGCCCCACTCACAGCCAGCAGTAGGAGAGGAATAAGAGGGAGAGGCAGCAGTGTTTTGTGAGTATCAGAGAGGGAGGAAAGGGAAAGAGCGGGAAGGAGAAAAAGGAGAAAGACTAGGGGCAGAGAGAGAAATAAAGAGGAGATGAGAGATATTGCTGACAGAAAGAGAGGAGAGAGACGCAGTAGGGGAGCGACAAGCGAGAGCACGGATGAGAAGGGGGGGAAAAGAGAGAAAAGGGGTTGAGGAGTCAGCAAAAAAAGAGGGGAGAGTTGACACAGAGGCGGGTGAGAGAGAGGGGATAGAGGCAGTGTTGGGGAGGAGGAGAAGGAGGGAGAGAGGAGGCAGGAAGGGTGGTGAGGGAGAGCAGGGGTTTTTGTTTCGTGGGGAGGCCCCCCCCCCCAGTACAAGCGGTAGTGTAGCAGATCTCCTCACCTGCGGTCTCCTCTGCCCAGGCACTGGTCTCATGTGCCATCATCCTCACTGGTAGTGCAGGGTCTCTTGTGCAGGCACTGAACGGAGGGGGGCAGGTAATTAAGGGGTGGGGGGGTGGGCGGTCGGCAATGCAGCCATGCCCGATCGGCAATATTAATATAAAAAACGCCTGGAGAATAAAAAGGGTGCAGGGGATTGCCTTCCAGGGATATGGTGCCCCCCAAGCGGCCGTGACCCATAGCAGTGCCATCCCCCTGTACCCTCTGTAGTTACGACACTGCTCAAAAGCGTTATGTGATGGGACCCAAAAACTGTGGAGTAGGACCCAAACTTAACAAAGAGGGGTCCCGGGGACACACACTTTATTTTTCACTGAGTGTGATTACTGTGACTAGGAGAGAGGGGGGCGACACTGCTGCCGAGTAAAAGACCAGAGGTGGGGCACAGTTAGGAGAAGGGGGGAACACTGCAACTGGGTGTGAAGCCAGTGGGAAGGGGAATGAAACCCTCTGGTCGGTTGTGAGAGGGTGCAGTCTCTTGGGAGGGGGGTTCAGAAGAAAGAGTTAGTGGAGTGATGTCAAAGAGGGTGTTGGGGAAACACAGCAAAAAAGAAAGGAGCAAGAAAGGGCAAGGGGTGCGAGAAAGAGGGAGAGGGCTTCTTGGAAAAAGTGGTGCGAGGGGTAGGGTGTCAGAGAAAGGAAGAAAAGCAAAAGAGGGACGGAGTTACAAGCAGGAGTAAGAACGTCAGGGAGGGAGAGAGAAAGAAAGATGGGAGCAAGAGTGAGTGTGTCAGGGAGAGAATGGGGGAGAGAAGGTGCCTAGGAAAGAAAACGAGAGTGTCAAAGAGAGAAAGGGGTTACAGATGAAGTAAGAGATGGTGTCAAGTAGAGAACGAAAGACAGTGCCAGGGAGAGAGAGGAAGCGTGGTGAAAGATGGGGAGGAGAGAGACAGACAGACTGTGGCAGAGTGAGGGTTGAGAAAGAGGGGGCAGAGAGCGAGAAAAAAAAAAGTCAGCAGCAGGGCAGAGAGAGAGGGTGAGAGACAGGGGGAAGAGGGAAAAAGGAAAGACGGGGTGGGCGGGGAGAAAAAGAAGGGTGAAGAAAGCAATAGGGGGCAAGACAAATGGGGGAGAGGAGGCAGGTCCCATTCTCGCCAGCATTGGTGGGGTTCTCTTTAACCAGCGCTGTCTCCTTTGCTCTCCTGCTTTAAGGCTGGGCAGAACACAGTGCATCCCCGAGGACCCCCGCACAGCTGGCCCCTGGCTCTCCTGCTTTTCTATAGAACAGCGCATCCCGGGGACCCACCAATTTTGTAAAAGTGAGTCCCAGCTCTCTTTGGGGGTGTGAAGGCTGCTGGCACCGGGTGTGAAATGGAAGGAGGAAGGCTGCTGGTGCAGGGTGTGAAATATGGGGAGGACGCTGTGTGTGCAAGGTGCTAGCACCAGGTGGGAGATGAATGGAGGGGGCGGGCAGGGTGCAGGCGCCGGGTGTTGGATGAAGGAGGAGGAAAGGGTGCAGCTGTTGGGTGTCCAGGTAAAGTGAGAAGCGGATGGGGGTGTGCCGCCGGGTGAGAACGGGGAGTGCCACACAGCGTAAGAACCAGGCGGGTTGGGGAGAAGCTTGCCACCGGGTGAGGACCATGGGGTAAGAAACAGGAAGCAAGAAGTGGTGGGGGGTGCCCACCGGTTGAGAAGCTGGGGGGTGCCCGCCAGACAGATGAGAAGTGGGGGTTGGTGGGAAGCAGGGAGTGCAAGGGGGGTATGCCGCCAAGTAGGTGAGAAGGTAAGCAGGCAGGGGGTTTGAGATGCCCGCCGGGCGGGTGAAGCATGGGAGGGTGGTGGGGTGTCCGCCAGACAGGTGAGAAGCAGAGGAGGGGGGGGGGGGATTTGGATGGTGAGAAGCAGGAGGTGCCAAAGGGTAAGAACAGGGGGCGGGGGGTGTCACCGTGCAGGTGAGAGGCAAGGGGGGTGCCTGGGTAAGTATGGTAGAAGCAGAGTGGGGATGCCACTGGAGGGGAGATAAGCAGGGGGTTTGGGGTGCCTGGGTAAGAAGGGGGGGGTTGTTTGCCATCAGATGGTTGAGAATTGTGTGGGGTGGCCGCGGGCCAGGGGATGCTGTCGGGCGATAAGCAGGGAGGGGGTATGCCAGGTAAGAAGCAGGGAGGGGGTGCCCGTTGGGGCGGAAGAAGGGGGTGCCATAGGATAAGAATGGGGGGCGCGTGGGGGTGCTGCCCGGGGAGAAGCTGGTGGGGTGCCAACCAGACAGGAGAGAGGAAAGGGGGGAGCCCCTGGCTGATGCCCGCCAGGCGGGTGAGAAGCAGGGAGGATGACGGGGTAAGGGGGGTGTCACAGGGGGTGAGAAGCACGTGGAGGGGGGTTAAAGCGTAGAGGTAGTCCCACCAGGGGTGTTTTGATAAGTGCAGGGGGTGGCGGGGTGCCATCCGGGAGCGTTGAGAAGCGCGGGGAGTACCGCTGACAAGAAGCAGGAAGAGGCCATGCCAGGTAAGAAGAGGGGGGGTGCCTGTCCGGCGGGAAGAAGGGGGTTCCACAGGGTAAGAAGGGGGTATGCTGCTGTGTTAGAAGCTGGTGGGGTGCCAGCCAGACAGTATGGAGGCCACGTTGGAGCCCCCATGCAATGCCCACCAGGTGGGTGAGAAGCAGGGAGGATGACCCGTTGGGGGGGGGGTGCCCACCGGGCGGGTGAGAAGCAAGGAGGAGGGAGCACCTGGGTAAGTAAGGTAGAAGCAGTGAGGGGATGCCACAGGATGGGCGAGAAGCAGGGGGTTTGGGGTGCCTGGGTAAGTAGGGGGAGTGTGCTGCCAGGCAAGCGCGGGGGGTGTCGTGGATGGGTGAGAAGCGTGGGGGTGCCCGCTGGGCAGGAGGTGCCATCAGGCGAGAAGCGGGGAGGGGGCACGCCAGGTAAAGTGGGGGGTGGTGTGAGGGGGGCGTCGGGCGGGAAGAAGGGGTCGTCACAGGGTAAGAAGGGGGGGATGTGTGCTGCCGGGTGAGGTGCTGGTGGGGATGCCGTCACATGGGAAAGTGGCAGAAGATTTGGGGTGCCTGGGTAAGTAAGGGGGGGGGGTTTCCGCCAGATGGGCGAGAAGCTGGTGGGGTGCCAGCCAGACAGGAGAGAGGTAAGGGGGGGGGCAAACCCCGGTCGAGTAAGACGCAGGGAGGATGATCAGGTAAGTGGGGGGGGGGGGGGGGGTGCCACAGGGGTTGAGAAGCGTGTGGGAGTAGCCCCACCGGGGGTGTTTTGAAAAGTGTGGGGGCATTTTGAGCAGTGGGTGTAGTATGCGCAGGTGGGCAGTATGGGGGTATTTTGTGCAGGAGAGGGCAGTATGTGCAAGGGGGACAGTGCGTGCAAGGGGGACAGTGTGGGGGCAGTATGTGCAAGGGGGACAGTGTGGGGGCAGTATATGCAGAGGGGCAGTATGCACAGGGGGGACGGTGTGGGGCAGTATGCGCAGGGGGGACGGTGTGGGGCAGTATGCGCAGGGGGGACAGTGTGGGGCAGTATGCGCAGGGGGACAGTGTGGGGCAGTATGCACAGGGGGGACAGTGTGGGGCAGTATGCGCAGGGGGGACAGTGTGGGGGCAGTATGCACAGGGGGGACAGTGTGGGGGCAGTATGCGCAGGGGGGACAGTTAGGGTTACCACCTTTTTGTTGAGAGATTCCCGGACAGTGGCCCATCCCTTGACACACCCACAGCCCACGCACTGCCCTGCCCCCAGCTCCGCCCTTTGACCCACCCTATGTTGATTTTTTTTAACCTTTGCTTCAATTTTATTCTTGATTTTGCATACCATAATGCCAGTTACATCATACACAGTAATGCCCATTACACGTTATGCCACACACCGCGATGCCCATTACATGTTACGCCATACACTGCAATGCCCATAACACGATATGCCAGGACTGAAACAGGACTCAATAAAGGGCAGACAAATGGTAAGGAGTAAAGAAAAGATTTATAGCATAAAACCTCTTATTAAAATTAACAATAGGATAGCCAAGGTAGATTATAATATGCCGTGAGATGAAATTGGGGCTTCAGCCACTGCAAATCATCCATCAGTCAGTCCAGACAGCTTGCCTTTCATTTGTAGATGATCACACACCAGCGCATTTTGATCTCCTCATGGTGTGTGTTGCTTGAGAACCAGTTGGTTGGAGGGCCCTGCTCGTGAGAGCTTAATTCTTAGGGTAGTGGAATTTTAAAAATGGCATTTGAACTGAGAAGGGTGGGAGGACAGAGGTCTTTAGTTCAAGATGTGCCGTTTTGAATCATCGCAGGCTAGTAGACAATCTGATAAGGTGGGGAATGAGTTCCAGAGGAGGGAAACAGCAGTTTTGTGAAGGATTGTGAGGACGTACAGTAACTAGTGACTAACTAATCAGAAGGAGATGCTATGGTTACATCACTACCAGCTATGACCACACTACGTGATGAGTCTCTCACCATTTTCACATTGCATAAATAACCCGGGTCAGACCCGGGTTATTGCTGAATCAGACCAGATCGATGTGCGATGTGAAAGCACCACAGTCAATAACATACCTCCCAACTGTCACGATTACAGCGGGACAGTCCCGATTTTCGGTCCTGTCCCGCTGTCCCACCCGCGGCAGGCATTGTCCCGCTGCGGGGGGTGGCAGTTGGGAGACCCCCCAATCTCATAGAATAGACGCTGTGCGCATGCGCACAGCGTCTATTCTCGTATGAAAATGAGGTTGCGGCTAATTAGCATAATTAGCCCTCATTTGCATACGTCCCGCCCCCTTTTCGGACGCTTCGCCGCGCGAGTGTCCCTATTTCTTCAACTCAGAAGTTGGGAGGTATGCAATAACCCTGGTTGAATAACCCAGTATTTCAAACTGGTGAAAAAAAGGGTTATACACAGGTCAGAAACGGGTTATTGTACATTTAAATCTGCAGAGCGGAGTTATTTCCTTGCTCTGAGTAGAGTGCTGATTGAGTTCAGTGTCCAGTCAGCTGAGGACTGTAAAGCGCACAATATTTTCTGCACTGCACAGTGAGGACAAGCATAACGGCTAACATTTGGCAGCAAGAAGTGTACTGTACTGCACTGTACACCTACTATACTGCACTGTACATTACACCTACTATGTTGCACTGTACAGCCATGTCAAACTGGAGTGATGAAGAAATCATGGAGTTGCTGCAGATCAGGGATGAGGAGGAAATCTGTAGGGAAATCATGGGCACAGATAGTGCGATAATTTATCGCAATATCAGTAAAATGTTAGCGCCATCTGGCTTTATTAGGACCAAGCATTCCCCAGCCCCCTCCTTTGTATAGACAACACCTTTGTTCAGATTTCAGAGACCAATAAAGTACTTTAAAAATGACATCACGCTGGTTTTAACATGGGTAACCCGGGTTTAGTAAAAATGCAATAACCCGGTAATAACGAGTCAATAATCAGTAATAAATGTCTATGACCTGGGTCTGATCCGTGTTCAAAACCTGGCACCGACCCTGCTTTTGTGATCTGAAAGGGGTATTAGAGAATTGGTGCTTGTGTGTACATTCCCTGCCTCCATACAATGTGCTACGTGTTAGCATATTACAGTAGGTACAGTATTATAGAGCCTGCACATAAGGCAGCAATCTCTGCAGTCTCAATAGTAACCTAATTAAAAAGCAAAAATATAAGTGTAGGTGAGGAGTTTTAAAGTAGAAGATAATTGGTTTCATTATAAAGTGACTACTAAGGTCCTGTACAATTGCCTTGTCTATAAATAACCGTTCTCATTCACACATCGAATTCTTGTTCATTTTAAATAAAATGTTAGTGTTTTTCTTTTTAATTAATTTTTTTTTTTTTTTTTGAGTAAGACCACATTAACTATTTTCTACTCTTCTCTTCATTATGTAACAGACCCGAGATCTAGTAACCCGTCTCCCTAAAATGGTAACTGGACGTCTTGAACCAATAAAGGAAAATCTAAAGGTAGTGACAGTTTTTATTGTTTATTTTAATAACCCTGCATATCGCAATTGTCTACGCCAACCACTCCCTAGGCTGGGTACACGTTCTAAACATCGGAACATCTATTGTGCGTGTGCGCAGTATCTTGTCTGTCATCCGATCTGCTCTGCTACCTGGTAGATGGGGTGAGCCAGTGGCTGACAACATACAGCTGAATGTGGACATGATAGACAATAGCGCTATATCGCTCAGTCTGCACGGGCGTCCATTGTGTAGGGCCGACTGACATCGCGTCTCATCACGATTTTTCCCAGTTGCTAGCTGTTCCTTTTTGCTTATTGGTATTAAAGTTTAGACATTGCTTTTTTTTTAGAATAAACAGCATTGATAAAAGTGTATACAACAGTACACGTTAATATACACAATGATTTCAGGCGCTTATTCTAATAATAATATTGTAAATGTTACATTTCCAAGCTGCAAATAGTGGTACTTGTTTCCTAGAACGGCGCCCATCGCGGGCATCGCATGTACATCGCATGCCATTATAATGGCATGCGATGCGACCGATGCGATGTCCGCGATTTTACATAGAAATGCATGGTAAAATGTAAATCGCGTCGGTCGCATCGCATGCGGACAAAAAATCGCATGCGATGCGACCGACGCGATTACCGATTTTACATAGGGAACAATGTTAAATGGTCCATTTGACCCGATTTCACATAGGGAACAATGTTGAATGGCCCACAGACCCCAAATACCCACCCTGAAGTGTGAAATGCCCCCCCCCCCAATTGTTAACGCCACCCCACGATAAACGGCAACCCGTCAGCGTGGAGTTGAGAATAGAAAGTGTGGCGAGCCCGAAGTGTGGCGAGCGGACGCGGATACCAGTGAAGCCCGCGAGGGGACGCGTATAGCTGTGAAGGTATCCGCGTCCGCTCGCCATGCTTCGGGCTCGCTGCACTCGCCACACTTTCTATTCTCAACTCCACGCCGACGTGGATAGTGGGGGTATGAAAAGGTCGGAGGACGCGTACCGCCGCCGCTCGCCACGCTTCGGGTTGACGTTGATCGTGGGGTGGTGTTAACAATTGGGGGGGCCATTTCACACTTCAGGATGGGTATTTGGGGTCTGTGGGCCATTAAACATTGTTCCCTATGTGAAATCGGGTCAATTGGGCCATTTAACATTGTTCCCTATGTAAAATCGGTAATCGCGTCGGTCGCATCGCATGCGATTTTTTTGGCCGCATACGATGCGACCGACGCGATTATTTTCCTTGCGATGCCTAAGATCAATATCGTGGGCACCGTTCTAGGAAACAAGTACCCAAATAGTATACTATGTCCACGGTGACATAAAACAATTGTAAATGTACAGGCCCAAATAAACTAGTTAATTGACACTATTGCACTAGAAGTATAATCACGGCTGACAACATAAGAAATAAAATCTCTTTATTTTTTATTTAAATTGAGATATATATACAGTACATGGATATACTGTATGCACATACTGTAAATAGAATCTATAACATAGAAACATAGAAAAATAGAGATTTAGGGGGATATTCAATCCTCCTGCAGCCATTCCCGACGGGGGGAGATAGCTGCGGGGCCCTATTCAATGCTGTCTTCCCCGACAGCATTGATCAGGGGATCTCGGCAGAACAAGCCTGGCTTCACAAGCTGTCTGACTCATTCTGCCGGGAACTGATTCCCAGCTGCAGCTCGCGGCCACGCCCCCTTCTCAACCCGCAGCAGGCGGGATAACTCCCAACTGCAAATTCTCGGTTGAGCAGACCGAGAACGGGACCGGGTCACGGCTGTCAGGCCAGCCTGACAGCCGTGACCCAACATTGAATACCCCCCTTGGTGTTACACCTGCCGGCTCCGGATTTTTACCTCTCCCATTGGAGGCTGTAGCTGTCAAATAATAGAAACCTGCCAGGATCCATTCACGCTGGACCAGATTCTGATATGCTGATTGCTGCTTCTGCTGTGTCTGTGCTGATACCACACAAGGGGTATATTGAGGACAGGGTCCACAGTGTTATGTTAAGTTGGAATGGGCTTGGGAATGTATACTGGTTTGGGTCCAGTATCCGGGTGTGATCATTTTTCCCCCTACGACATAACACTTACCGCTGGCCACTACGTAGCTGCACTTTAAGCAGGGAAAGAGCAGAGACCAATGCTCAGCGGCCTGGATCCACCACTGCTATGCTGATGCAGGGGTCATGCCGCCCTTTAACCCCTTCCTGACACAGCATGTTTTTACCTTCCTGACAGAGCCCTTTTTTTCAAATCTGACATGTATCACTTAAGTGGGGATAACTTTTTTTTGCTTTTACTTATCCCAGTGATTTTGAGATTGTTTTCTCGTGACACATTGTACTTCAAATTAGTGGTAAATTTGGGTCGATACAGTCTGTGTTTTTTTGTGAAAAATACCAAAATGTCGTAAAAAAATGGAAAATTTAGCAATTTGCAAAATGTTAAATTTTCTGCTTGTGAGACAAATAATCATACCACTCAAAATAGTTAATAACTAACATAGACCATATGTCTACTTTATGTTTCCATCATTATTTCAACTTCCTTTTAATTTTTTTGGACACTAGGAGGCTTACAATATGAATAGCAAATTTTCAAGAAAATTTCAAACACTGATTTTTTTAGGGACCAGTTCAGTTCTGATGTGACTTTGAGGGACTTGCATGTGAGACACCCCCATAAATGATGCCATTTCAAAAACTGCACCCCTCACAGTATTCAAAACAGCATTTTGGAAGTTTGTTAACCCTTTAGGTGTTTCACAGGAATTAAAACAAAGTGTAGGTGAAATTTCAAAATTTCATTTTTTTTGCAGATTTGCAATTTTAATAAATTTTTCTAAGGAACACAGTAGATTTTACTAGAGAAATGTGACTAAAAATTGATTCCCCCAATTCTTTTGTTTTCATAAATATCCTATATGTGGCCCTAGTGTGCACGTTGACCAAACCACAGGCTTCATAATAGAAGGAGCACCTACTTGATTTTGGAGCCTCCTTTTTATGAGATTATTTTTTAGGCACCATGTAGGTTTCTAGGCACCATAAGATGCTAAAAGTTAGGAACCCCCCCACAAGTGACCCCATTTTGCAAACTACACCCCTCAGGGAATTCATCTAGGGGTATAGTGTACATTTCAAACCCCCAGGGGTTTCACCAATTGTGGTACAACTGGGCAGTGAAAATGAAAAATTATTTTTTTTTACACAAAAATGCAGTTCTGGCTCAAAATTTTTCATTTTCACAAGGAATGAAGGAGACAAAGCACCCCAAAATCTGTGCCCCAATTTCTCCCGAGTACGGCAATGCCTCACATGTGACCAAAAAATACCATTTGGGTGCATGGCAGGACTCAGAAGGGAAGGAGTGATTTTTGGATTTTGCAGCTCAGATTCTGGTGGAATGTTGGTGGGTGCTATGTTGCATTAGCAAGACCCCCGAAGCACCAATACAGTGGAACCCCCCCACAAGTGACCCCATTTTGCAAACTACACCCCTCAGGGAATTCATCTAGGGGTATAGTGTACATTTCAAACCCCCAGGGGTTTCACCAATTTTGATACAACTGGGCTGTGCAAATGAAAAAATACATTTTTTTACACAAAAATGCAGTTCTGGCTCAAAATTTTTCATTTTCAGAAGGTATGAAGGATAAAAAGCACCCCAAAATCTGTGCCCCAATTTCTCCCGAGTATGGCAATGCCTCACATGTGACCAAAAAATACCAGTTGGGTGCATGGCAGGACTCAGAAGGGAAGGAGTGATATTTGGATTTTGCAGCACAGATTCTGGTGGAATTTTGGTGGGTGCTATGTCGCATTAGCAAGACCCCCAAAGCACCAATACAGTGGAACCCCCCCACAAGTGACCCCATTTTGCAAACTACACCCCTCAGGGATTTCATCTAGGGGTATAGTGTACATTTCAAACCCCCAGGGGTTTCACCAATTTTGATACAACTGGGCAGTGAAAATGAAAAATTACATTTTTTTACACAAAAATGCAGTTCTGGCTCAAAATTTTTCATTTTCATAAGGTATGAAGGAGAAAAAGCACCCCAAAATCTGTGCCCCAATTTCTCCCGAGTATGGCAATGCCTCACATGTGACCAAAAAATACCAGTTGGGTGCATGGCAGGACTCAGAAGGGAAGGAGTGATTTTTGGATTTTGCAGCTCAGATTCTGGTGGAATTTTGGTGGGTGCTATGTCGCATTAGCAAGACCCCCGAAGCACCAATACAGTGGAAGCCCCCCACAAGTGACCCCATTTTGCAAACTACACCCCTCTGGGAATTCATCTAGGGGTATAATGTACATTTCAAACCCCCAGGGGTTTCACCAATTGTGGTACAACTGGGCAGTGAAAATGAAAAATTAAATTTTTTACACAAAAATGCAGTTCTGGCTCAAAATTTTTCATTTTCACAAGGAATGAAGGAGACAAAGCACCCCAAAATCTGTGCCCCAATTTCTCCCGAGTACGGCAATGCTTCATGTGTGACCAAAAAATGGCAGGACTCAGAAGGGAAGGAGTGATATTTGGATTTTGCAGCACAGATTCTGGTGGAATTTTGGTGGGTGCTATGTCGCATTAGCAAGACCCCCAAAGCACCAATACAGTTGAAGCCCCCCACAAGTGACCCCATTTTGCAAACTACACCCCTCAGGGAATTCATCTAGGGGTATAGTGTACATTTCAAACCCCCAGGGGTTTCACCAATTTTGATACAACTGGGCTGTGCAAATGAAAAATTACATTTTTTTACACAAAAATGCAGTTCTGGCTCAAAATTTTTCATTTTCAGAAGGTATGAAGGAGAAAAAGCACCCCAAAATCTGTGCCCCAATTTCTCCTGAGTATGGCAATGCCTCACATGTGACCAAAAAATACCAGTTGGGTGCATGGCAGGACTCAGAAGGGAAGGAGTGATTTTTGTATTTTGCAGCTCAGATTCTGGTGGAATTTTGGTGGGTGCTATGTCGCATTAGCAAGACCCCCGAAGCACCAATACAGTGGAACCCCCCCACAAGTGACCCCATTTTGCAAACTACACCCCTCAGGGAATTCAACTAGGGGTATAGTGTACATTTCAAACCCCCAGGGGTTTCACCAATTGTGGTACAACTGGGCAGTGAAAATGAAAAATTACATTTTTTACACAAAAATGCAGTTCTGGCTCAAAATTTTTCATTTTCATAAGGTATGAAGGAGAAAAAGCACCCCAAAATCTGTGCCCCAATTTCTCCCGAGTATGGCAATGCCTCACATGTGACCAAAAAATACCATTTGGGTGCATGGCAGGACTCAGAAGGGAAGGAGTGATATTTGGATTTTGCAGCACAGATTCTGGTGGAATTTTGGTGGGTGCTATGTCGCATTAGCAAGACCCCCAAAGCACCAATACAGTGGAACCCCCCCCCACAAGTGACCCCATTTTGCAAACTACACCCCTCAGGGAATTCATCTAGGGGTATAGTGTACATTTCAAACCCCCAGGGGTTTCACCAATTTTGATACAACTGGGCAGTGAAAATGAAAAATTACATTTTTTTACACAAAAATGCAGTTCTGGCTCAAAATTTTTCATTTTCATAAGGTATGAAGGAGAAAAAGCACCCCAAAATCTGTGCCCCAATTTCTCCCGAGTATGGCAATGCCTCACATGTGACCAAAAAATACCATTTGGGTGCATGGCAGGACTCAGAAGGGAAGGAGTGATATTTGGATTTTGCAGCACAGATTCTGGTGGAATTTTGGTGGGTGCTATGTCGCATTAGCAAGACCCCCGAAGCACCAATACAGTGGAAGCCCCCCACAAGTGACCCCATTTTGCAAACTACACCCCTCTGGGAATTCATCTAGGGGTATAATGTACATTTCAAACCCCCAGGGGTTTCACCAATTGTGGTACAACTGGGCAGTGAAAATGAAAAATTAAATTTTTTACACAAAAATGCAGTTCTGGCTCAAAATTTTTCATTTTCATAAGGTATGAAGGAGAAAAGGCACCCCATAATCTGTGCCCCAATTTCTCCCGAGTATGGCAATGCCTCACATGTGACCAAAAAATACCATTTGGGTGCATGGCAGGACTCAGAAGGGAAGGAGTGATATTTGGATTTTGCAGCACAGATTCTGGTGGAATTTTGGTGGGTGCTATGTCGCATTAGCAAGACCCCCAAAGCACCAATACAGTGGAAGCCCCCCACAAGTGACCCCATTTTGCAAACTACACCCCTCAGGGAATTCATATAGCAGTATAGTGTACATTTCAAACCCCCAGGGGTTTCACCAATTTTGATACAACTGGGCTGTGCAAATGAAAAATTACATTTTTTTACACAAAAATGCAGTTCTGGCTCAAAATTTTTCATTTTCAGAAGGTATGAAGGAGAAAAAGCACCCCAAAATCTGTGCCCCAATTTCTCCCGAGTATGGCAATGCCTCACATGTGACCAAAAAATACCAGTTGGGTGCATGGCAGGACTCAGAAGGGAAGGAGTGATTTTTGGATTTTGCAGCTCAGATTCTGGTGGAATTTTGGTGGGTGCTATGTCGCATTAGCAAGACCCCCGAAGCACCAATACAGTGGAACCCCCCCACAAGTGACCCCATTTTGCAAACTACACCCCTCAGGGAATTCAACTAGGGGTATAGTGTACATTTCAAACCCCCAGGGGTTTCACCAATTGTGGTACAACTGGGCAGTGAAAATGAAAAATTACATTTTTTTACACAAAAATGCAGTTCTGGCTCAAAATTTTTCATTTTCACAAGGAATGAAGGAGACAAAGCACCGCAAAATCTGTGCCCCAATTTCTCCCGAGTATGGCAATGCCTCACATGTGACCAAAAAATACCAGTTGGGTGCATGGCAGGACTCAGAAGGGAAGGAGTGATATTTGGATTTTGCAGCACAGATTCTGGTGGAATTTTGGTGGGTGCTATGTCGCATTAGCAAGACCCCCGAAGCACCAATACAGTGGAAGCCCCCCACAAGTGACCCCATTTTGCAAAATACACCCCTCTGGGAATTCATCTAGGGGTATAATGTACATTTCAAACCCCCAGGGGTTTCACCAATTGTGGTACAACTGGGCAGTGAAAATGAAAAATTAAATTTTTTACACAAAAATGCAGTTCTGGCTCAAAATTTTTCATTTTCACAAGGAATGAAGGAGACAAAGCACCCCAAAATCTGTGCCCCAATTTCTCCCGAGTACGGCAATGCTTCATGTGTGACCAAAAAATGGCAGGACTCAGAAGGGAAGGAGTGATATTTGGATTTTGCAGCACAGATTCTGGTGGAATTTTGGTGGGTGCTATGTCGCATTAGCAAGACCCCCAAAGCACCAATACAGTGGAAGCCCCCCACAAGTGACCCCATTTTGCAAACTACACCCCTCAGGGAATTCATCTAGGGGTATAGTGTACATTTCAAACCCCCAGGGGTTTCACCAATTTTGATACAACTGGGCTGTGCAAATGAAAAATTACATTTTTTTACACAAAAATGCAGTTCTGGCTCAAAATTTTTCATTTTCAGAAGGTATGAAGGAGAAAAAGCACCCCAAAATCTGTGCCCCAATTTCTCCCGAGTATGGCAATGCCTCACATGTGACCAAAAAATACCAGTTGGGTGCATGGCAGGACTCAGAAGGGAAGGAGTGATTTTTGTATTTTGCAGCTCAGATTCTGGTGGAATTTTGGTGGGTGCTATGTCGCATTAGCAAGACCCCCGAAGCACCAATACAGTGGAACCCCCCCACAAGTGACCCCATTTTGCAAACTACACCCCTCAGGGAATTCAACTAGGGGTATAGTGTACATTTCAAACCCCCAGGGGTTTCACCAATTGTGGTACAACTGGGCAGTGAAAATGAAAAATTACATTTTTTACACAAAAATGCAGTTCTGGCTCAAAATTTTTCATTTTCATAAGGTATGAAGGAGAAAAAGCACCCCAAAATCTGTGCCCCAATTTCTCCCGAGTATGGCAATGCCTCACATGTGACCAAAAAATACCATTTGGGTGCATGGCAGGACTCAGAAGGGAAGGAGTGATATTTGGATTTTGCAGCTCAGATTCTGGTGGAATTTTGGTGGGTGCTATGTCGCATTAGCAAGACCCCCAAAGCACCAATACAGTGGAACCCCCCCACAAGTGACCCCATTTTGCAAACTACACCCCTCAGGGAATTCAACTAGGGGTATAGTGTACATTTCAAACCCCCAGGGGTTTCACCAATTGTGGTACAACTGGGCAGTGAAAATGAAAAATTACATTTTTTACACAAAAATGCAGTTCTGGCTCAAAATTTTTCATTTTCATAAGGTATGAAGGAGAAAAAGCACCCCAAAATCTGTGCCCCAATTTCTCCCGAGTATGGCAATGCCTCACATGTGACCAAAAAATACCATTTGGGTGCATGGCAGGACTCAGAAGGGAAGGAGTGATATTTGGATTTTGCAGCACAGATTCTGGTGGAATTTTGGTGGGTGCTATGTCGCATTAGCAAGACCCCCAAAGCACCAATACAGTGGAACCCCCCCCACAAGTGACCCCATTTTGCAAACTACACCCCTCAGGGAATTCATCTAGGGGTATAGTGTACATTTCAAACCCCCAGGGGTTTCACCAATTTTGATACAACTGGGCAGTGAAAATGAAAAATTACATTTTTTTACACAAAAATGCAGTTCTGGCTCAAAATTTTTCATTTTCATAAGGTATGAAGGAGAAAAAGCACCCCAAAATCTGTGCCCCAATTTCTCCCGAGTATGGCAATGCCTCACATGTGACCAAAAAATACCATTTGGGTGCATGGCAGGACTCAGAAGGGAAGGAGTGATATTTGGATTTTGCAGCACAGATTCTGGTGGAATTTTGGTGGGTGCTATGTCGCATTAGCAAGACCCCCGAAGCACCAATACAGTGGAAGCCCCCCACAAGTGACCCCATTTTGCAAACTACACCCCTCTGGGAATTCATCTAGGGGTATAATGTACATTTCAAACCCCCAGGGGTTTCACCAATTGTGGTACAACTGGGCAGTGAAAATGAAAAATTAAATTTTTTACACAAAAATGCAGTTCTGGCTCAAAATTTTTCATTTTCATAAGGTATGAAGGAGAAAAGGCACCCCAAAATCTGTGCCCCAATTTCTCCCGAGTATGGCAATGCCTCACATGTGACCAAAAAATACCATTTGGGTGCATGGCAGGACTCAGAAGGGAAGGAGTGATATTTGGATTTTGCAGCACAGATTCTGGTGGAATTTTGGTGGGTGCTATGTCGCATTAGCAAGACCCCCAAAGCACCAATACAGTGGAACCCCCCCACAAGTGACCCCATTTTGCAAACTACACCCCTCAGGGAATTCATCTAGGGGTATAGTGTACATTTCAAACCCCCAGGGGTTTCACCAATTTTGATACAACTGGGCAGTGAAAATGAAAAATTACATTTTTTTACACAAAAATGCAGTTCTGGCTCAAAATTTTTCATTTTCATAAGGTATGAAGGAGAAAAAGCACCCCAAAATCTGTGCCCCAATTTCTCCCGAGTATGGCAATGCCTCACATGTGACCAAAAAATACCATTTGGGTGCATGGCAGGACTCAGAAGGGAAGGAGTGATATTTGGATTTTGCAGCACAGATTCTGGTGGAATTTTGGTGGGTGCTATGTCGCATTAGCAAGACCCCCAAAGCACCAATACAGTGGAACCCCCCCCACAAGTGACCCCATTTTGCAAACTACACCCCTCAGGGAATTCATCTAGGGGTATAGTGTACATTTCAAACCCCCAGGGGTTTCACCAATTTTGATACAACTGGGCAGTGAAAATGAAAAATTACATTTTTTTACACAAAAATGCAGTTCTGGCTCAAAATTTTTCATTTTCATAAGGTATGAAGGAGAAAAAGCACCCCAAAATCTGTGCCCCAATTTCTCCCGAGTATGGCAATGCCTCACATGTGACCAAAAAATACCATTTGGGTGCATGGCAGGACTCAGAAGGGAAGGAGTGATATTTGGATTTTGCAGCACAGATTCTGGTGGAATTTTGGTGGGTGCTATGTCGCATTAGCAAGACCCCCGAAGCACCAATACAGTGGAAGCCCCCCACAAGTGACCCCATTTTGCAAACTACACCCCTCTGGGAATTCATCTAGGGGTATAATGTACATTTCAAACCCCCAGGGGTTTCACCAATTGTGGTACAACTGGGCAGTGAAAATGAAAAATTAAATTTTTTACACAAAAATGCAGTTCTGGCTCAAAATTTTTCATTTTCATAAGGTATGAAGGAGAAAAGGCACCCCAAAATCTGTGCCCCAATTTCTCCCGAGTATGGCAATGCCTCACATGTGACCAAAAAATACCATTTGGGTGCATGGCAGGACTCAGAAGGGAAGGAGTGATATTTGGATTTTGCAGCACAGATTCTGGTGGAATTTTGGTGGGTGCTATGTCGCATTAGCAAGACCCCCAAAGCACCAATACAGTGGAAGCCCCCCACAAGTGACCCCATTTTGCAAACTACACCCCTCTGGGAATTCATCTAGGGGTATAATGTACATTTCAAACCCCCAGGGGTTTCACCAATTTTGATACAACTGGGCTGTGCAAATGAAAAATTACATTTTTATACACAAAAATGCAGTTCTGGCTCAAAATTTTTCATTTTCAGAAGGTATGAAGGAGAAAAAGCACCCCAAAATCTGTGCCCCAATTTCTCCCGAGTATGGCAATGCCTCACATGTGACCAAAAAATACCAGTTGGGTGCATGGCAGGACTCAGAAGGGAAGGAGTGATTTTTGGATTTTGCAGCTCAGATTCTGGTGGAATTTTGGTGGGTGCTATGTCGCATTAGCAAGACCCCCGAAGCACCAATACAGTGGAACCCCCCCACAAGTGACCCCATTTTGCAAACTACACCCCTCAGGGAATTCAACTAGGGGTATAGTGTACATTTCAAACCCCCAGGGG
Organism: Crinia signifera; assembly: GCF_055691185.1. Taxonomy (NCBI): domain Eukaryota; kingdom Metazoa; phylum Chordata; class Amphibia; order Anura; family Myobatrachidae; genus Crinia; species Crinia signifera. The sequence goes on from NC_139218.1 coordinate 132,866,351, forward strand.
TTTCACCAATTGTGGTACAACTGGGCAGTGAAAATGAAAAATTACATTTTTTTACACAAAAATGCAGTTCTGGCTCAAAATTTTTCATTTTCACAAGGAATGAAGGAGACAAAGCACCCCAAAATCTGTGCCCCAATTTCTCCCGAGTATGGCAATGCCTCACATGTGACCAAAAAATACCAGTTGGGTGCATGGCAGGACTCAGAAGGGAAGGAGTGATATTTGGATTTTGCAGCACAGATTCTGGTGGAATTTTGGTGGGTGCTATGTCGCATTAGCAAGACCCCCAAAGCACCAATACAGTGGAAGCCCCCCACAAGTGACCCCATTTTGCAAACTACACCCCTCTGGGAATTGATCTAGGGGTATAATGTACATTTCAAACCCCCAGGGGTTTCACCAATTGTGGTACAACTGGGCAGTGAAAATGAAAAATTAAATTTTTTACACAAAAATGCAGTTCTGGCTCAAAATTTTTCATTTTCACAAGGAATGAAGGAGACAAAGCACCCCAAAATCTGTGCCCCAATTTCTCCCGAGTACGGCAATGCTTCATGTGTGACCAAAAAATGGCAGGACTCAGAAGGGAAGGAGTGATATTTGGATTTTGCAGCACAGATTCTGGTGGAATTTTGGTGGGTGCTATGTCGCATTAGCAAGACCCCCAAAGCACCAATACAGTGGAAGCCCCCCACAAGTGACCCCATTTTGCAAACTACACCCCTCAGGGAATTCATCTAGGGGTATAGTGTACATTTCAAACCCCCAGGGGTTTCACCAATTTTGATACAACTGGGCTGTGCAAATGAAAAATTACATTTTTTTACACAAAAATGCAGTTCTGGCTCAAAATTTTTCATTTTCAGAAGGTATGAAGGAGAAAAAGCACCCCAAAATCTGTGCCCCAATTTCTCCCGAGTATGGCAATGCCTCACATGTGACCAAAAAATACCAGTTGGGTGCATGGCAGGACTCAGAAGGGAAGGAGTGATTTTTGGATTTTGCAGCTCAGATTCTGGTGGAATTTTGGTGGGTGCTATGTCGCATTAGCAAGACCCCCGAAGCACCAATACAGTGGAACCCCCCCACAAGTGACCCCATTTTGCAAACTACACCCCTCAGGGAATTCAACTAGGGGTATAGTGTACATTTCAAACCCCCAGGGGTTTCACCAATTGTGGTACAACTGGGCAGTGAAAATGAAAAATTACATTTTTTACACAAAAATGCAGTTCTGGCTCAAAATTTTTCATTTTCATAAGGTATGAAGGAGAAAAAGCACCCCAAAATCTGTGCCCCAATTTCTCCCGAGTATGACAATGCCTCACATTTGACCAAAAAATACCATTTGGGTGCATGGCAGGACTCAGAAGGGAAGGAGTGATATTTGGATTTTGCAGCACAGATTCTGGTGGAATTTTGGTGGGTGCTATGTCGCATTAGCAAGACCCCCAAAGCACCAATACAGTGGAACCCCCCCACAAGTGACCCCATTTTGCAAACTACACCCCTTAAGGGAATTCATCTAGGGGTATAGTGTACATTTCAAACCCCCAGGGGTTTCACCAATTTTGATACAACTGGGCAGTGAAAATGAAAAATTACATTTTTTTACACAAAAATGCAGTTCTGGCTCAAAATGTTTCATTTTCAGAAGGTATGAAGGAGAAAAAGCACCCCAAAATCTGTGCCCCAATTTCTCCTGAGTATGGCAATGCCTCACATGTGACCAAAAAATACCAGTTGGGTGCATGGCAGGACTCAGAAGGGAAGGAGTGATTTTTGTATTTTGCAGCTCAGATTCTGGTGGAATTTTGGTGGGTGCTATGTCGCATTAGCAAGACCCCCGAAGCACCAATACAGTGGAACCCCCCCACAAGTGACCCCATTTTGCAAACTACACCCCTCAGGGAATTCAACTAGGGGTATAGTGTACATTTCAAACCCCCAGGGGTTTCACCAATTGTGGTACAACTGGGCAGTGAAAATGAAAAATTACATTTTTTACACAAAAATGCAGTTCTGGCTCAAAATTTTTCATTTTCATAAGGTATGAAGGAGAAAAAGCACCCCAAAATCTGTGCCCCAATTTCTCCCGAGTATGGCAATGCCTCACATGTGACCAAAAAATACCATTTGGGTGCATGGCAGGACTCAGAAGGGAAGGAGTGATATTTGGATTTTGCAGCACAGATTCTGGTGGAATTTTGGTGGGTGCTATGTCGCATTAGCAAGACCCCCAAAGCACCAATACAGTGGAACCCCCCCCACAAGTGACCCCATTTTGCAAACTACACCCCTCAGGGAATTCATCTAGGGGTATAGTGTACATTTCAAACCCCCAGGGGTTTCACCAATTTTGATACAACTGGGCAGTGAAAATGAAAAATTACATTTTTTTACACAAAAATGCAGTTCTGGCTCAAAATTTTTCATTTTCATAAGGTATGAAGGAGAAAAAGCACCCCAAAATCTGTGCCCCAATTTCTCCCGAGTATGGCAATGCCTCACATGTGACCAAAAAATATCATTTGGGTGCATGGCAGGACTCAGAAGGGAAGGAGTGATATTTGGATTTTGCAGCACAGATTCTGGTGGAATTTTGGTGGGTGCTATGTCGCATTAGCAAGACCCCCGAAGCACCAATACAGTGGAAGCCCCCCACAAGTGACCCCATTTTGCAAACTACACCCCTCTGGGAATTCATCTAGGGGTATAATGTACATTTCAAACCCCCAGGGGTTTCACCAATTGTGGTACAACTGGGCAGTGAAAATGAAAAATTAAATTTTTTACACAAAAATGCAGTTCTGGCTCAAAATTTTTCATTTTCATAAGGTATGAAGGAGAAAAGGCACCCCAAAATCTGTGCCCCAATTTCTCCCGAGTATGGCAATGCCTCACATGTGACCAAAAAATACCATTTGGGTGCATGGCAGGACTCAGAAGAGAAGGAGTGATATTTGGATTTTGCAGCACAGATTCTGGTGGAATTTTGGTGGGTGCTATGTCGCATTAGCAAGACCCCCAAAGCACCAATACAGTGGAAGCCCCCACAAGTGACCCCATTTTGCAAACTACACCCCTCAGGGAATTCATATAGCAGTATAGTGTACATTTCAAACCCCCAGGGGTTTCACCAATTTTGATACAACTGGGCTGTGCAAATGAAAAATTACATTTTTTTACACAAAAATGCAGTTCTGGCTCAAAATTTTTCATTTTCAGAAGGTATGAAGGAGAAAAAGCACCCCAAAATCTGTGCCCCAATTTCTCCCGAGTATGGCAATGCCTCACATGTGACCAAAAAATACCAGTTGGGTGCATGGCAGGACTCAGAAGGGAAGGAGTGATTTTTGGATTTTGCAGCTCAGATTCTGGTGGAATTTTGGTGGGTGCTATGTCGCATTAGCAAGACCCCCGAAGCACCAATACAGTGGAACCCCCCCACAAGTGACCCCATTTTGCAAACTACACCCCTCAGGGAATTCAACTAGGGGTATAGTGTACATTTCAAACCCCCAGGGGTTTCACCAATTGTGGTACAACTGGGCAGTGAAAATGAAAAATTACATTTTTTTACACAAAAATGCAGTTCTGGCTCAAAATTTTTCATTTTCACAAGGAATGAAGGAGACAAAGCACCGCAAAATCTGTGCCCCAATTTCTCCCGAGTATGGCAATGCCTCACATGTGACCAAAAAATACCAGTTGGGTGCATGGCAGGACTCAGAAGGGAAGGAGTGATATTTGGATTTTGCAGCACAGATTCTGGTGGAATTTTGGTGGGTGCTATGTCGCATTAGCAAGACCCCCGAAGCACCAATACAGTGGAAGCCCCCCACAAGTGACCCCATTTTGCAAAATACACCCCTCTGGGAATTCATCTAGGGGTATAATGTACATTTCAAACCCCCAGGGGTTTCACCAATTGTGGTACAACTGGGCAGTGAAAATGAAAAATTAAATTTTTTACACAAAAATGCAGTTCTGGCTCAAAATTTTTCATTTTCACAAGGAATGAAGGAGACAAAGCACCCCAAAATCTGTGCCCCAATTTCTCCCGAGTACGGCAATGCTTCATGTGTGACCAAAAAATGGCAGGACTCAGAAGGGAAGGAGTGATATTTGGATTTTGCAGCACAGATTCTGGTGGAATTTTGGTGGGTGCTATGTCGCATTAGCAAGACCCCCAAAGCACCAATACAGTGGAAGCCCCCCACAAGTGACCCCATTTTGCAAACTACACCCCTCAGGGAATTCATCTAGGGGTATAGTGTACATTTCAAACCCCCAGGGGTTTCACCAATTTTGATACAACTGGGCTGTGCAAATGAAAAATTACATTTTTTTACACAAAAATGCAGTTCTGGCTCAAAATTTTTCATTTTCAGAAGGTATGAAGGAGAAAAAGCACCCCAAAATCTGTGCCCCAATTTCTCCCGAGTATGGCAATGCCTCACATGTGACCAAAAAATACCAGTTGGGTGCATGGCAGGACTCAGAAGGGAAGGAGTGATTTTTGTATTTTGCAGCTCAGATTCTGGTGGAATTTTGGTGGGTGCTATGTCGCATTAGCAAGACCCCCGAAGCACCAATACAGTGGAACCCCCCCACAAGTGACCCCATTTTGCAAACTACACCCCTCAGGGAATTCAACTAGGGGTATAGTGTACATTTCAAACCCCCAGGGGTTTCACCAATTGTGGTACAACTGGGCAGTGAAAATGAAAAATTACATTTTTTACACAAAAATGCAGTTCTGGCTCAAAATTTTTCATTTTCATAAGGTATGAAGGAGAAAAAGCACCCCAAAATCTGTGCCCCAATTTCTCCCGAGTATGGCAATGCCTCACATGTGACCAAAAAATACCATTTGGGTGCATGGCAGGACTCAGAAGGGAAGGAGTGATATTTGGATTTTGCAGCACAGATTCTGGTGGAATTTTGGTGGGTGCTATGTCGCATTAGCAAGACCCCCAAAGCACCAATACAGTGGAACCCCCCCACAAGTGACCCCATTTTGCAAACTACACCCCTCAGGGAATTCAACTAGGGGTATAGTGTACATTTCAAACCCCCAGGGGTTTCACCAATTGTGGTACAACTGGGCAGTGAAAATGAAAAATTACATTTTTTACACAAAAATGCAGTTCTGGCTCAAAATTTTTCATTTTCATAAGGTATGAAGGAGAAAAAGCACCCCAAAATCTGTGCCCCAATTTCTACCGAGTATGGCAATGCCTCACATGTGACCAAAAAATACCATTTGGGTGCATGGCAGGACTCAGAAGGGAAGGAGTGATATTTGGATTTTGCAGCACAGATTCTGGTGGAATTTTGGTGGGTGCTATGTCGCATTAGCAAGACCCCCAAAGCACCAATACAGTGGAACCCCCCCACAAGTGACCCCATTTTGCAAACTACACCCCTCAGGGAATTCATCTAGGGGTATAGTGTACATTTCAAACCCCCAGGGGTTTCACCAATTTTGATACAACTGGGCAGTGAAAATGAAAAATTACATTTTTTTACACAAAAATGCAGTTCTGGCTCAAAATTTTTCATTTTCATAAGGTATGAAGGAGAAAAAGCACCCCAAAATCTGTGCCCCAATTTCTCCCGAGTATGGCAATGCCTCACATGTGACCAAAAAATACCATTTGGGTGCATGGCAGGACTCAGAAGGGAAGGAGTGATATTTGGATTTTGCAGCACAGATTCTGGTGGAATTTTGGTGGGTGCTATGTCGCATTAGCAAGACCCCCGAAGCACCAATACAGTGGAAGCCCCCCACAAGTGACCCCATTTTGCAAACTACACCCCTCTGGGAATTCATCTAGGGGTATAATGTACATTTCAAACCCCCAGGGGTTTCACCAATTGTGGTACAACTGGGCAGTGAAAATGAAAAATTAAATTTTTTACACAAAAATGCAGTTCTGGCTCAAAATTTTTCATTTTCATAAGGTATGAAGGAGAAAAGGCACCCCAAAATCTGTGCCCCAATTTCTCCCGAGTATGGCAATGCCTCACATGTGACCAAAAAATACCAGTTGGGTGCATGGCAGGACTCAGAAGGGAAGGAGTGATTTTTGGATTTTGCAGCTCAGATTCTGGTGGAATTTTGGTGGGTGCTATGTCGCATTAGCAAGACCCCCGAAGCACCAATACAGTGGAACCCCCCCACAAGTGACCCCATTTTGCAAACTACACCCCTCAGGGAATTCAACTAGGGGTATAGTGTACATTTCAAACCCCCAGGGGTTTCACCAATTGTGGTACAACTGGGCAGTGAAAATGAAAAATTACATTTTTTTACACAAAAATGCAGTTCTGGCTCAAAATTTTTCATTTTCACAAGGAATGAAGGAGACAAAGCACCCCAAAATCTGTGCCCCAATTTCTCCTGAGTATGGCAATGCCTCACATGTGACCAAAAAATACCAGTTGGGTGCATGGCAGGACTCAGAAGGGAAGGAGTGATATTTGGATTTTGCAGCACAGATTCTGGTGGAATTTTGGTGGGTGCTATGTCGCATTAGCAAGACCCCCAAAGCACCAATACAGTGGAAGCCCCCCACAAGTGACCCCATTTTGCAAACTACACCCCTCTGGGAATTCATCTAGGGGTATAATGTACATTTCAAACCCCCAGGGGTTTCACCAATTGTGGTACAACTGGGCAGTGAAAATGAAAAATTAAATTTTTTACACAAAAATGCAGTTCTGGCTCAAAATTTTTCATTTTCACAAGGAATGAAGGAGACAAAGCACCCCAAAATCTGTGCCCCAATTTCTCCCGAGTACGGCAATGCTTCATGTGTGACCAAAAAATGGCAGGACTCAGAAGGGAAGGAGTGATATTTGGATTTTGCAGCACAGATTCTGGTGGAATTTTGGTGGGTGCTATGTCGCATTAGCAAGACCCCCAAAGCACCAATACAGTGGAAGCCCCCCACAAGTGACCCCATTTTGCAAACTACACCCCTCAGGGAATTCATCTAGGGGTATAGTGTACATTTCAAACCCCCAGGGGTTTCACCAATTTTGATACAACTGGGCTGTGCAAATGAAAAATTACATTTTTTTACACAAAAATGCAGTTCTGGCTCAAAATTTTTCATTTTCAGAAGGTATGAAGGAGAAAAAGCACCCCAAAATCTGTGCCCCAATTTCTCCCGAGTATGGCAATGCCTCACATGTGACCAAAAAATACCAGTTGGGTGCATGGCAGGACTCAGAAGGGAAGGAGTGATTTTTGGATTTTGCAGCTCAGATTCTGGTGGAATTTTGGTGGGTGCTATGTCGCATTAGCAAGACCCCCGAAGCACCAATACAGTGGAACCCCCCCACAAGTGACCCCATTTTGCAAACTACACCCCTCAGGGAATTCAACTAGGGGTATAGTGTACATTTCAAACCCCCAGGGGTTTCACCAATTGTGGTACAACTGGGCAGTGAAAATGAAAAATTACATTTTTTACACAAAAATGCAGTTCTGGCTCAAAATTTTTCATTTTCATAAGGTATGAAGGAGAAAAAGCACCCCAAAATCTGTGCCCCAATTTCTCCCGAGTATGACAATGCCTCACATTTGACCAAAAAATACCATTTGGGTGCATGGCAGGACTCAGAAGGGAAGGAGTGATATTTGGATTTTGCAGCACAGATTCTGGTGGAATTTTGGTGGGTACTATGTCGCATTAGCAAGACCCCCAAAGCACCAATACAGTGGAACCCCCCACAAGTGACCCCATTTTGCAAACTACACCCCTCAGGGAATTCATCTAGGGGTATAGTGTACATTTCAAACCCCCAGGGGTTTCACCAATTTTGATACAACTGGGCAGTGAAAATGAAAAATTACATTTTTTTACACAAAAATGCAGTTCTGGCTCAAAATTTTTCATTTTCATAAGGTATGAAGGAGAAAAAGCACCCCAAAATCTGTGCCCCAATTTCTCCCGAGTATGGCAATGCCTCACATGTGACCAAAAAATACCATTTGGGTGCATGGCAGGACTCAGAAGGGAAGGAGTGATATTTGGATTTTGCAGCACAGATTCTGGTGGAATTTTGGTGGGTGCTATGTCGCATTAGCAAGACACCCGAAGCACCAATACAGTGGAAGCCCCCCACAAGTGACCCCATTTTGCAAACTACACCCCTCTGGGAATTCATCTAGGGGTATAATGTACATTTCAAACCCCCAGGGGTTTCACCAATTGTGGTACAACTGGGCAGTGAAAATGAAAAATTAAATTTTTTACACAAAAATGCAGTTCTGGCTCAAAATTTTTCATTTTCACAAGGAATGAAGGAGACAAAGCACCCCAAAATCTGTGCCCCAATTTCTCCCGAGTACGGCAATGCTTCATGTGTGACCAAAAAATGGCAGGACTCAGAAGGGAAGGAGTGATATTTGGATTTTGCAGCACAGATTCTGGTGGAATGTTGGTGGGTGCTATGTCGCATTAGCAAGACCCCCAAAGCACCAATACAGTGGAACCCCCCCCCCACAAGTGACCCCATTTTGCAAACTACACCCCTCAGGGAATTCAACTAGGGGTATAGTGTACATTTCAAACCCCCAGGGGTTTCACCAATTGTGGTACAACTGGGCAGTGAAAATGAAAAATTACATTTTTTTACACAAAAATGCAGTTCTGGCTCAAAATTTTTCATTTTCATAAGGTATGAAGGAGAAAAAGCACCCCAAAATCTGTGCCCCAATTTCTCCCGAGTATGGCAATGCCTCACATGTGACCAAAAAATACCATTTGGGTGCACGGCAGGACTCAGAAGGGAAGGAGTGATATTTGGATTTTGCAGCACAGATTCTGGTGGAATTTTGGTGGGTGCTATGTCGCATTAGAAAGACCCCCAAAGCACCAATACAGTGGAAGCCCCCCACAAGTGACCCCATTTTGCAAACTACACCCCTCAGGGAATTCATCTAGGGGTATAGTGTACATTTCAAACCCCCAGGGGTTTCACCAATTTTGATACAACTGGGCTGTGCAAATGAAAAATTACATTTTTTTACACAAAAATGCAGTTCTGGCTCAAAATTTTTCATTTTCAGAAGGTATGAAGGAGAAAAAGCACCCCAAAATCTGTGCCCCAATTTCTCCCGAGTATGGCAATGCCTCACATGTGACCAAAAAATACCAGTTGGGTGCATGGCAGGACTCAGAAGGGAAGAAGTGATTTTTGGATTTTGCAGCTCAGATTCTGGTGGAATTTTGGTGGGTGCTATGTCGCATTAGCAAGACCCCCGAAGCACCATTACAGTGGAACCCCCCCACAAGTGACCCCATTTTGCAAACTACACCCCTCAGGGAATTCAACTAGGGGTATAGTGTACATTTCAAACCCCCAGGGGTTTCACCAATTGTGGTACAACTGGGCAGTGAAAATGAAAAATTACATTTTTTTACACAAAAATGCAGTTCTGGCTCAAAATTTTTCATTTTCACAAGGAATGAAGGAGACAAAGCACCCCAAAATCTGTGCCCCAATTTCTCCCGAGTATGGCAATGCCTCACATGTGACCAAAAAATACCAGTTGGGTGCATGGCAGGACTCAGAAGGGAAGGAGTGATATTTGGATTTTGCAGCACAGATTCTGGTGGAATTTTGGTGGGTGCTATGTCGCATTAGCAAGACCCCCGAAGCACCAATACAGTGGAACCCCCCCACAAGTGACCCCATTTTGCAAACTACACCCCTCAGGGAATTCAACTAGGGGTATAGTGTACATTTCAAACCCCCAGGGGTTTCACCAATTGTGGTACAACTGGGCAGTGAAAATGAAAAATTACATTTTTTTACACAAAAATGCAGTTCTGGCTCAAAATTTTTCATTTTCACAAGGAATGAAGGAGACAAAGCACCGCAAAATCTGTGCCCCAATTTCTCCCGAGTATGGCAATGCCTCACATGTGACCAAAAAATACCAGTTGGGTGCATGGCAGGACTCAGAAGGGAAGGAGTGATATTTGGATTTTGCAGCACAGATTCTGGTGGAATTTTGGTGGGTGCTATGTCGCATTAGCAAGACCCCCGAAGCACCAATACAGTGGAAGCCCCCCACAAGTGACCCCATTTTGCAAAATACACCCCTCTGGGAATTCATCTAGGGGTATAATGTACATTTCAAACCCCCAGGGGTTTCACCAATTGTGGTACAACTGGGCAGTGAAAATGAAAAATTAAATTTTTTACACAAAAATGCAGTTCTGGCTCAAAATTTTTCATTTTCACAAGGAATGAAGGAGACAAAGCACCCCAAAATCTGTGCCCCAATTTCTCCCGAGTACGGCAATGCTTCATGTGTGACCAAAAAATGGCAGGACTCAGAAGGGAAGGAGTGATATTTGGATTTTGCAGCACAGATTCTGGTGGAATTTTGGTGGGTGCTATGTCGCATTAGCAAGACCCCCAAAGCACCAATACAGTGGAAGCCCCCCACAAGTGACCCCATTTTGCAAACTACACCCCTCAGGGAATTCATCTAGGGGTATAGTGTACATTTCAAACCCCCAGGGGTTTCACCAATTTTGATACAACTGGGCTGTGCAAATGAAAAATTACATTTTTTTACACAAAAATGCAGTTCTGGCTCAAAATTTTTCATTTTCAGAAGGTATGAAGGAGAAAAAGCACCCCAAAATCTGTGCCCCAATTTCTCCCGAGTATGGCAATGCCTCACATGTGACCAAAAAATACCAGTTGGGTGCATGGCAGGACTCAGAAGGGAAGGAGTGATTTTTGTATTTTGCAGCTCAGATTCTGGTGGAATTTTGGTGGGTGCTATGTCGCATTAGCAAGACCCCCGAAGCACCAATACAGTGGAACCCCCCCACAAGTGACCCCATTTTGCAAACTACACCCCTCAGGGAATTCAACTAGGGGTATAGTGTACATTTCAAACCCCCAGGGGTTTCACCAATTGTGGTACAACTGGGCAGTGAAAATGAAAAATTACATTTTTTACACAAAAATGCAGTTCTGGCTCAAAATTTTTCATTTTCATAAGGTATGAAGGAGAAAAAGCACCCCAAAATCTGTGCCCCAATTTCTCCCGAGTATGGCAATGCCTCACATGTGACCAAAAAATACCATTTGGGTGCATGGCAGGACTCAGAAGGGAAGGAGTGATATTTGGATTTTGCAGCACAGATTCTGGTGGAATTTTGGTGGGTGCTATGTCGCATTAGCAAGACCCCCAAAGCACCAATACAGTGGAACCCCCCCACAAGTGACCCCATTTTGCAAACTACACCCCTCAGGGAATTCAACTAGGGGTATAGTGTACATTTCAAACCCCCAGGGGTTTCACCAATTGTGGTACAACTGGGCAGTGAAAATGAAAAATTACATTTTTTACACAAAAATGCAGTTCTGGCTCAAAATTTTTCATTTTCATAAGGTATGAAGGAGAAAAAGCACCCCAAAATCTGTGCCCCAATTTCTACCGAGTATGGCAATGCCTCACATGTGACCAAAAAATACCATTTGGGTGCATGGCAGGACTCAGAAGGGAAGGAGTGATATTTGGATTTTGCAGCACAGATTCTGGTGGAATTTTGGTGGGTGCTATGTCGCATTAGCAAGACCCCCAAAGCACCAATACAGTGGAACCCCCCCACAAGTGACCCCATTTTGCAAACTACACCCCTCAGGGAATTCATCTAGGGGTATAGTGTACATTTCAAACCCCCAGGGGTTTCACCAATTTTGATACAACTGGGCAGTGAAAATGAAAAATTACATTTTTTTACACAAAAATGCAGTTCTGGCTCAAAATTTTTCATTTTCATAAGGTATGAAGGAGAAAAAGCACCCCAAAATCTGTGCCCCAATTTCTCCCGAGTATGGCAATGCCTCACATGTGACCAAAAAATACCATTTGGGTGCATGGCAGGACTCAGAAGGGAAGGAGTGATATTTGGATTTTGCAGCACAGATTCTGGTGGAATTTTGGTGGGTGCTATGTCGCATTAGCAAGACCCCCGAAGCACCAATACAGTGGAAGCCCCCCACAAGTGACCCCATTTTGCAAACTACACCCCTCTGGGAATTCATCTAGGGGTATAATGTACATTTCAAACCCCCAGGGGTTTCACCAATTGTGGTACAACTGGGCAGTGAAAATGAAAAATTAAATTTTTTACACAAAAATGCAGTTCTGGCTCAAAATTTTTCATTTTCATAAGGTATGAAGGAGAAAAGGCACCCCAAAATCTGTGCCCCAATTTCTCCCGAGTATGGCAATGCCTCACATGTGACCAAAAAATACCAGTTGGGTGCATGGCAGGACTCAGAAGGGAAGGAGTGATTTTTGGATTTTGCAGCTCAGATTCTGGTGGAATTTTGGTGGGTGCTATGTCGCATTAGCAAGACCCCCGAAGCACCAATACAGTGGAACCCCCCCACAAGTGACCCCATTTTGCAAACTACACCCCTCAGGGAATTCAACTAGGGGTATAGTGTACATTTCAAACCCCCAGGGGTTTCACCAATTGTGGTACAACTGGGCAGTGAAAATGAAAAATTACATTTTTTTACACAAAAATGCAGTTCTGGCTCAAAATTTTTCATTTTCACAAGGAATGAAGGAGACAAAGCACCCCAAAATCTGTGCCCCAATTTCTCCTGAGTATGGCAATGCCTCACATGTGACCAAAAAATACCAGTTGGGTGCATGGCAGGACTCAGAAGGGAAGGAGTGATATTTGGATTTTGCAGCACAGATTCTGGTGGAATTTTGGTGGGTGCTATGTCGCATTAGCAAGACCCCCAAAGCACCAATACAGTGGAAGCCCCCCACAAGTGACCCCATTTTGCAAACTACACCCCTCTGGGAATTCATCTAGGGGTATAATGTACATTTCAAACCCCCAGGGGTTTCACCAATTGTGGTACAACTGGGCAGTGAAAATGAAAAATTAAATTTTTTACACAAAAATGCAGTTCTGGCTCAAAATTTTTCATTTTCACAAGGAATGAAGGAGACAAAGCACCCCAAAATCTGTGCCCCAATTTCTCCCGAGTACGGCAATGCTTCATGTTTGACCAAAAAATGGCAGGACTCAGAAGGGAAGGAGTGATATTTGGATTTTGCAGCACAGATTCTGGTGGAATTTTGGTGGGTGCTATGTCGCATTAGCAAGACCCCCAAAGCACCAATACAGTGGAAGCCCCCCACAAGTGACCCCATTTTGCAAACTACACCCCTCAGGGAATTCATCTAGGGGTATAGTGTACATTTCAAACCCCCAGGGGTTTCACCAATTTTGATACAACTGGGCTGTGCAAATGAAAAATTACATTTTTTTACACAAAAATGCAGTTCTGGCTCAAAATTTTTCATTTTCAGAAGGTATGAAGGAGAAAAAGCACCCCAAAATCTGTGCCCCAATTTCTCCCGAGTATGGCAATGCCTCACATGTGACCAAAAAATACCAGTTGGGTGCATGGCAGGACTCAGAAGGGAAGGAGTGATTTTTGGATTTTGCAGCTCAGATTCTGGTGGAATTTTGGTGGGTGCTATGTCGCATTAGCAAGACCCCCGAAGCACCAATACAGTGGAACCCCCCCACAAGTGACCCCATTTTGCAAACTACACCCCTCAGGGAATTCAACTAGGGGTATAGTGTACATTTCAAACCCCCAGGGGTTTCACCAATTGTGGTACAACTGGGCAGTGAAAATGAAAAATTACATTTTTTACACAAAAATGCAGTTCTGGCTCAAAATTTTTCATTTTCATAAGGTATGAAGGAGAAAAAGCACCCCAAAATCTGTGCCCCAATTTCTCCCGAGTATGACAATGCCTCACATTTGACCAAAAAATACCATTTGGGTGCATGGCAGGACTCAGAAGGGAAGGAGTGATATTTGGATTTTGCAGCACAGATTCTGGTGGAATTTTGGTGGGTACTATGTCGCATTAGCAAGACCCCCAAAGCACCAATACAGTGGAACCCCCCACAAGTGACCCCATTTTGCAAACTACACCCCTCAGGGAATTCATCTAGGGGTATAGTGTACATTTCAAACCCCCAGGGGTTTCACCAATTTTGATACAACTGGGCAGTGAAAATGAAAAATTACATTTTTTTACACAAAAATGCAGTTCTGGCTCAAAATTTTTCATTTTCATAAGGTATGAAGGAGAAAAAGCACCCCAAAATCTGTGCCCCAATTTCTCCCGAGTATGGCAATGCCTCACATGTGACCAAAAAATACCATTTGGGTGCATGGCAGGACTCAGAAGGGAAGGAGTGATATTTGGATTTTGCAGCACAGATTCTGGTGGAATTTTGGTGGGTGCTATGTCGCATTAGCAAGACACCCGAAGCACCAATACAGTGGAAGCCCCCCACAAGTGACCCCATTTTGCAAACTACACCCCTCTGGGAATTCATCTAGGGGTATAATGTACATTTCAAACCCCCAGGGGTTTCACCAATTGTGGTACAACTGGGCAGTGAAAATGAAAAATTAAATTTTTTACACAAAAATGCAGTTCTGGCTCAAAATTTTTCATTTTCACAAGGAATGAAGGAGACAAAGCACCCCAAAATCTGTGCCCCAATTTCTCCCGAGTACGGCAATGCTTCATGTGTGACCAAAAAATGGCAGGACTCAGAAGGGAAGGAGTGATATTTGGATTTTGCAGCACAGATTCTGGTGGAATGTTGGTGGGTGCTATGTCGCATTAGCAAGACCCCCAAAGCACCAATACAGTGGAACCCCCCCCCACAAGTGACCCCATTTTGCAAACTACACCCCTCAGGGAATTCAACTAGGGGTATAGTGTACATTTCAAACCCCCAGGGGTTTCACCAATTGTGGTACAACTGGGCAGTGAAAATGAAAAATTACATTTTTTTACACAAAAATGCAGTTCTGGCTCAAAATTTTTCATTTTCATAAGGTATGAAGGAGAAAAAGCACCCCAAAATCTGTGCCCCAATTTCTCCCGAGTATGGCAATGCCTCACATGTGACCAAAAAATACCATTTGGGTGCACGGCAGGACTCAGAAGGGAAGGAGTGATATTTGGATTTTGCAGCACAGATTCTGGTGGAATTTTGGTGGGTGCTATGTCGCATTAGCAAGACCCCCAAAGCACCAATACAGTGGAACCCCCCCACAAGTGACCCCATTTTGCAAACTACACCCCTCAGGGAATTCATCTAGGGGTATAGTGTACATTTCAAACCCCCAGGGGTTTCACCAATTTTGATACAACTGGGCAGTGAAAATGAAAAATTACATTTTTTTACACAAAAATGCAGTTCTGGCTCAAAATTTTTCATTTTCATAAGGTATGAAGGAGAAAAAGCACCCCAAAATCTGTGCCCCAATTTCTCCCGAGTATGGCAATGCCTCACATGTGACCAAAAAATACCAGTTGGGTGCATGGCAGGACTCAGAAGGGAAGGAGTGATTTTTGGATTTTGCAGCTCAGATTCTGGTGGAATTTTGGTGGGTGCTATGTCGCATTAGCAAGACCCCCGAAGCACCAATACAGTGGAAGCCCCCCACAAGTGACCCCATTTTGCAAACTACACCCCTCTGGGAATTCATCTAGGGGTATAATGTACATTTCAAACCCCCAGGGGTTTCACCAATTGTGGTACAACTGGGCAGTGAAAATGAAAAATTTAATTTTTTACACAAAAATGCAGTTCTGGCTCAAAATTTTTCATTTTCACAAGGAATGAAGGAGACAAAGCACCCCAAAATCTGTGCCCCAATTTCTCCCGAGTACGGCAATGCTTCATGTGTGACCAAAAAATGGCAGGACTCAGAAGGGAAGGAGTGATATTTGGATTTTGCAGCACAGATTCTGGTGGAATTTTGGTGGGTGCTATGTCGCATTAGCAAGACCCCCAAAGCACCAATACAGTGGAAGCCCCCCACAAGTGACCCCATTTTGCAAACTACACCCCTCAGGGAATTCATCTAGGGGTATAGTGTACATTTCAAACCCCCAGGGGTTTCACCAATTTTGATACAACTGGGCTGTGCAAATGAAAAATTACATTTTTTTACACAAAAATGCAGTTCTGGCTCAAAATTTTTCATTTTCAGAAGGTATGAAGGAGAAAAAGCACCCCAAAATCTGTGCCCCAATTTCTCCCGAGTATGGCAATGCCTCACATGTGACCAAAAAACACCAGTTGGGTGCATGGCAGGACTCAGAAGGGAAGGAGTGATTTTTGGATTTTGCAGCTCAGATTCTGGTGGAATTTTGGTGGGTGCTATGTCGCATTAGCAAGACCCCCAAAGCACCAATACAGTGGAACCCCCCCACAAGTTACCCCATTTTGCAAACTACACCCCTCAGGGAATTCATCTAGGGGTATAGTGTACATTTCAAACCCCCAGGGGTTTCACCAATTTTGATACAACTGGGCAGTGAAAATGAAAAATTACATTTTTTTACACAAAAATGCAGTTCTGGCTCAAAATTTTTCATTTTCAGAAGGTATGAAGGAGAAAAAGCACCCCAAAATCTGTGCCCCAATTTCTCCCGAGTATGGCAATGCCTCACATGTGACCAAAAAACACCAGTTGGGTGCATGGCAGGACTCAGAAGGGAAGGAGTGATTTTTGGATTTTGCAGCTCAGATTCTGGTGGAATTTTGGTGGGTGCTATGTCGCATTAGCAAGACCCCCAAAGCACCAATACAGTGGAACCCCCCCACAAGTTACCCCATTTTGCAAACTACACCCCTCAGGGAATTCATCTAGGGGTATAGTGTACATTTCAAACCCCCAGGTGTTTCACCAATTTTGATACAACTGGGCAGTGAAAATGAAAAATTACATTTTTTTACACAAAAATGCAGTTCTGGCTCAAAATTTTTCATTTTCATAAGGTATGAAGGAGAAAAAGCATCCCAAAATCTGTGCCCCAATTTCTCCCGAGTATGGCAATGCCTCACATGTGACCAAAAAATACCAGTTGGGTGCATGGCAGGACTCAGAAGGGAAGGAGTGATTTTTGGATTTTGCAGCTCAGATTCTGGTGGAATTTTGGTGGGTGCTATGTCGCATTAGCAAGACCCCCGAAGCACCAATACAGTGGAAGCCCCCCACAAGTGACCCCATTTTGCAAACTACACCCCTCTGGGAATTCATCTAGGGGTATAATGTACATTTCAAACCCCCAGGGGTTTCACCAATTGTGGTACAACTGGGCAGTGAAAATGAAAAATTAAATTTTGTACACAAAAATGCAGTTCTGGCTCAAAATTTTTCATTTTCACAAGGAATGAAGGAGACAAAGCACCCCAAAATCTGTGCCCCAATTTCTCCCGAGTACGGCAATGCTTCATGTGTGACCAAAAAATGGCAGGACTCAGAAGGGAAGGAGTGTTATTTGGATTTTGCAGCACAGATTCTGGTGGAATGTTGGTGGGTGCTATGTCGCATTAGCAAGACCCCCAAAGCACCAATACAGTGGAACCCCCCCCACAAGTGACCCCATTTTGCAAACTACACCCCTCAGGGAATTTAACTAGGGGTATAGTGTACATTTCAAACCCCCAGGGGTTTCACCAATTGTGGTACAACTGGGCAGTGAAAATGAAAAATTACATTTTTTTACACAAAAATGCAGTTCTGGCTCAACATTTTTCATTTTCATAAGGTATGAAGGAGAAAAAGCACCCCAAAATCTGTGCCCCAATTTCTCCCGAGTATGGCAATGCCTCACATGTGACCAAAAAATACCATTTGGGTGCATGGCAGGACTCAGAAGGGAAGGAGTGATATTTGGATTTTGCAGCACAGATTCTGGTGGAATTTTGGTGGGTGCTATGTCGCATTAGCAAGACCCCCAAAGCACCAATACAGTGGAAGCCCCCCACAAGTGACCCCATTTTGCAAACTACACCCCTCAGGGAATTCATCTAGGGGTATAGTGTACATTTCAAACCCCCAGGGGTTTCACCAATTTTGATACAACTGGGCTGTGCAAATGAAAAATTACATTTTTTTACACAAAAATGCAGTTCTGGCTCAAAATTTTTCATTTTCAGAAGGTATGAAGGAGAAAAAGCACCCCAAAATCTGTGCCCCAATTTCTCCCGAGTATGGCAATGCCTCACATGTGACCAAAAAATACCAGTTGGGTGCATGGCAGGACTCAGAAGGGAAGGAGTGATTTTTGGATTTTGCAGCTCAGATTCTGGTGGAATTTTGGTGGGTGCTATGTCGCATTAGCAAGACCCCCGAAGCACCAATACAGTGGAACCCCCCCACAAGTGACCCCATTTTGCAAACTACACCCCTCAGGGAATTCATCTAGGGGTATAGTGTACATTTCAAACCCCCAGGGGTTTCACCAATTTTGATACAACTGGGCAGTGAAAATGAAAAATTACACTTTTTTACACAAAAATGCAGTTCTGGCTCAAAATTTTTCATTTTCATAAGGTATGAAGGAGAAAAAGCACCCCAAAATCTGTGCCCCAATTTCTCCCGAGTATGGCAATGCCTCACATGTGACCAAAAAATACCAGTTGGGTGCATGGCAGGACTCAGAAGGGAAGGAGTGATTTTTGGATTTTGCAGCTCAGATTCTGGTGGAATTTTGGTGGGTGCTATGTCGCATTAGCAAGACCCCCGAAGCACCAATACAGTGGAAGCCCCCCACAAGTGACCCCATTTTGCAAACTACACCCCTCTGGGAATTCATCTAGGGGTATAATGTACATTTCAAACCCCCAGGGGTTTCACCAATTGTGGTACAACTGGGCAGTGAAAATGAAAAATTAAATTTTTTACACAAAAATGCAGTTCTGGCTCAAAATTTTTCATTTTCTCAAGGAATGAAGGAGACAAAGCACCCCAAAATCTGTGCCCCAATTTCTCCCGAGTACGGCAATGCTTCATGTGTGACCAAAAAATGGCAGGACTCAGAAGGGAAGGAGTGATATTTGGATTTTGCAGCACAGATTCTGGTGGAATTTTGGTGGGTGCTATGTCGCATTAGCAAGACCCCCAAAGCACCAATACAGTGGAAGCCCCCCACAAGTGACCCCATTTTGCAAACTACACCCCTCAGGGAATTCATCTAGGGGTATATTGTACATTTCAAACCCCCAGGGGTTTCACCAATTTTGATACAACTGGGCTGTGCAAATGAAAAATTACATTTTTTTACACAAAAATGCAGTTCTGGCTCAAAATTTTTCATTTTCAGAAGGTATGAAGGAGAAAAAGCACCCCAAAATCTGTGCCCCAATTTCTCCCGAGTATGGCAATGCCTCACATGTGACCAAAAAATACCAGTTGGGTGCATGGCAGGACTCAGAAGGGAAGGAGTGATTTTTGGATTTTGCAGCTCAGATTCTGATGGAATTTTGGTGGGTGCTATGTCGCATTAGCAAGACCCCCGAAGCACCAATACAGTGGAACCCCCCCACAAGTGACCCCATTTTGCAAACTACACCCCTCAGGGAATTCAACTAGGGGTATAGTGTACATTTCAAACCCCCAGGGGTTTCACCAATTGTGGTACAACTGGGCAGTGAAAATGAAAAATTACATTTTTTACACATAAATGCAGTTCTGGCTCAAAATTTTTCATTTTCATAAGGTATGAAGGAGAAAAAGCACCCCAAAATCTGTGCCCCATATTCTCCCGAGTATGGCAATGCCTCACATGTGACCAAAAAATACCATTTGGGTGCATGGCAGGACTCAGAAGGGAAGGAGTGATATTTGGATTTTGCAGCACAGATTCTGGTGGAATTTTGGTGGGTGCTATGTCGCATTAGCAAGACCCCCAAAGCACCAATACAGTGGAACCCCCCCACAAGTGACCCCATTTTGCAAACTACACCCCTCAGGGAATTCATCTAGGGGTATAGTTTACATTTCAAACCCCCAGGGGTTTCACCAATTTTGATACAACTGGGCAGTGAAAATGAAAAATTACATTTTTTTACACAAAAATGCAGTTCTGGCTCAAAATTTTTCATTTTCATAAGGTATGAAGGAGAAAAAGCACCCCAAAATCTGTGCCCCAATTTCTCCCGAGTATGGCAATGCCTCACATGTGACCAAAAAATACCAGTTGGGTGCATGGCAGGACTCAGAAGGGAAGGAGTGATTTTTGGATTTTGCAGCTCAGATTCTGGTGGAATTTTGGTGGGTGCTATGTCGCATTAGCAAGACCCCCGAAGCACCAATACAGTGGAAGCCCCCCACAAGTGACCCCATTTTGCAAACTACACCCCTCTGGGAATTCATCTAGGGGTATAATGTACATTTCAAACCCCCAGGGGTTTCACCAATTGTGGTACAACTGGGCAGTGAAAATGAAAAATTAAATTTTTTACACAAAAATGCAGTTCTGGCTCAAAATTTTTCATTTTCACAAGGAATGAAGGAGACAAAGCACCCCAAAATCTGTGCCCCAATTTCTCCCGAGTACGGCAATGCTTCATGTGTGACCAAAAAATGGCAGGACTCAGAAGGGAAGGAGTGATATTTGGATTTTGCAGCACAGATTCTGGTGGAATGTTGGTGGGTGCTATGTCGCATTAGCAAGACCCCCAAAGCACCAATACAGTGGAACCCCCCCCCACAAGTGACCCCATTTTGCAAACTACACCCCTCAGGGAATTCAACTAGGGGTATAGTGTACATTTCAAACCCCCAGGGGTTTCACCAATTGTGGTACAACTGGGCAGTGAAAATGAAAAATTACATTTTTTTACACAAAAATGCAGTTCTGGCTCAAAATTTTTCATTTTCATAAGGTATGAAGGAGAAAAAGCACCCCAAAATCTGTGCCCCAATTTCTCCCGAGTATGGCAATGCCTCACATGTGACCAAAAAATACCATTTGGGTGCATGGCAGGACTCAGAAGGGAAGGAGTGATATTTGGATTTTGCAGCACAGATTCTGGTGGAATTTTGGTGGGTGCTATGTCGCATTAGCAAGACCCCCAAAGCACCAATACAGTGGAACCCCCCCACAAGTGACCCCATTTTGCAAACTACACCCCTCAGGGAATTCATCTAGGGGTATAGTGTACATTTCAAACCCCCAGGGGTTTCACCAATTTTGATACAACTGGGCAGTGAAAATGAAAAATTACATTTTTTTACACAAAAATGCAGTTCTGGCTCAAAATTTTTCATTTTCATAAGGTATGAAGGAGAAAAAGCACCCCAAAATCTGTGCCCCAATTTCTCCCGAGTATGGCAATGCCTCACATGTGACCAAAAAATACCATTTGGGTGCATGGCAGGACTCAGAAGGGAAGGAGTGATATTTGGATTTTGCAGCACAGATTCTGGTGGAATTTTGGTGGGTGCTATGTCGCATTAGCAAGACCCCCAAAGCACCAATACAGTGGAACCCCCCCACAAGTGACCCCATTTTGCAAACTACACCCCTCAGGGAATTCATCTAGGGGTATAGTGTACATTTCAAACCCCCAGGGGTTTCACCAATTTTGATACAACTGGGCAGTGAAAATGAAAAATTACATTTTTTTACACAAAAATGCAGTTCTGGCTCAAAATTTTTCATTTTCATAAGGTATGAAGGAGAAAAAGCACCCCAAAATCTGTGCCCCAATTTCTCCCGAGTATGGCAATGCCTCACATGTGACCAAAAAATACCAGTTGGGTGCATGGCAGGACTCAGAAGGGAAGGAGTGATTTTTGGATTTTGCAGCTCAGATTCTGGTGGAATTTTGGTGGGTGCTATGTCGCATTAGCAAGACCCCCGAAGCACCAATACAGTGGAAGCCCCCCACAAGTGACCCCATTTTGCAAACTACACCCCTCTGGGAATTCATCTAGGGGTATAATGTACATTTCAAACCCCCAGGGGTTTCACCAATTGTGGTACAACTGGGCAGTGAAAATGAAAAATTAATTTTTTTACACAAAAATGCAGTTCTGGCTCAAAATTTTTCATTTTCACAAGGAATGAAGGAGACAAAGCACCCCAAAATCTGTGCCCCAATTTCTCCCGAGTACGGCAATGCTTCATGTGTGACCAAAAAATGGCAGGACTCAGAAGGGAAGGAGTGATATTTGGATTTTGCAGCACAGATTCTGGTGGAATGTTGGTGGGTGCTATGTCGCATTAGCAAGACCCCCAAAGCACCAATACAGTGGAACCCCCCCCACAAGTGACCCCATTTTGCAAACTACACCCCTCAGGGAATTCAACTAGGGGTATAGTGTACATTTCAAACCCCCAGGGGTTTCACCAATTGTGGTACAACTGGGCAGTGAAAATGAAAAATTACATTTTTTTACACAAAAATGCAGTTCTGGCTCAAAATTTTTCATTTTCATAAGGTATGAAGGAGAAAAAGCACCCCAAAATCTGTGCCCCAATTTCTCCCGAGTATGGCAATGCCTCACATGTGACCAAAAAATACCATTTGGGTGCATGGCAGGACTCAGAAGGGAAGGAGTGATATTTGGATTTTGCAGCACAGATTCTGGTGGAATTTTGGTGGGTGCTATGTCGCATTAGCAAGACCCCCAAAGCACCAATACAGTGGAAGCCCCCCACAAGTGACCCCATTTTGCAAACTACACCCCTCAGGGAATTCATCTAGGGGTATAGTGTACATTTCAAACCCCCAGGGGTTTCACCAATTTTGATACAACTGGGCTGTGCAAATGAAAAATTACATTTTTTTACACAAAAATGCAGTTCTGGCTCAAAATTTTTCATTTTCAGAAGGTATGAAGGAGAAAAAGCACCCCAAAATCTGTGCCCCAATTTCTCCCGAGTATGGCAATGCCTCACATGTGACCAAAAAATACCAGTTGGGTGCATGGCAGGACTCAGAAGGGAAGGAGTGATTTTTGGATTTTGCAGCTCAGATTCTGGTGGAATTTTGGTGGGTGCTATGTCGCATTAGCAAGACCCCCGAAGCACCAATACAGTGGAACCCCCCCACAAGTGACCCCATTTTGCAAACTACACCCCTCAGGGAATTCAACTAGGGGTATAGTGTACATTTCAAACCCCCAGGGGTTTCACCAATTGTGGTACAACTGGGCAGTGAAAATGAAAAATTACATTTTTTTACACAAAAATGCAGTTCTGGCTCAAAATTTTTCATTTTCACAAGGAATGAAGGAGACAAAGCACCCCAAAATCTGTGCCCCAATTTCTCCCGAGTATGGCAATGCCTCACATGTGACCAAAAAATACCAGTTGGGTGCATGGCAGGACTCAGAAGGGAAGGAGTGATTTTTGGATTTTGCAGCTCAGATTCTGGTGGAATTTTGGTGGGTGCTATGTCGCATTAGCAAGACCCCCGAAGCACCAATACAGTGGAAGCCCCCCACAAGTGACCCCATTTTGCAAACTACACCCCTCAGGGAATTCATCTAGGGGTATAGTGTACATTTCAAACCCCCAGGGGTTTCACCAATTTTGATACAACTGGGCAGTGAAAATGAAAAATTACATTTTTTTACACAAAAATGCAGTTCTGGCTCAAAATTTTTCATTTTCATAAGGTATGAAGGAGAAAAAGCACCCCAAAATCTGTGCCCCAATTTCTCCCGAGTATGGCAATGCCTCACATGTGACCAAAAAATACCAGTTGGGTGCATGGCAGGACTCAGAAGGGAAGGAGTGATTTTTGGATTTTGCAGCTCAGATTCTGGTGGAATTTTGGTGGGTGCTATGTCGCATTAGCAAGACCCCCGAAGCACCAATACAGTGGAAGCCCCCCACAAGTGACCCCATTTTGCAAACTACACCCCTCTGGGAATTCATCTAGGGGTATAATGTACATTTCAAACCCCCAGGGGTTTCACCAATTGTGGTACAACTGGGCAGTGAAAATGAAAAATTAAATTTTTTACACAAAAATGCAGTTCTGGCTCAAAATTTTTCATTTTCACAAGGAATGAAGGAGACAAAGCACCCCAAAATCTGTGCCCCAATTTCTCCCGAGTACGGCAATGCTTCATGTGTGACCAAAAAATGGCAGGACTCAGAAGGGAAGGAGTGATATTTGGATTTTGCAGCACAGATTCTGGTGGAATGTTGGTGGGTGCTATGTCGCATTAGCAAGACCCCCAAAGCACCAATACAGTGGAACCCCCCCCACAAGTGACCCCATTTTGCAAACTACACCCCTCAGGGAATTCAACTAGGGGTATAGTGTACATTTCAAACCCCCAGGGGTTTCACCAATTGTGGTACAACTGGGCAGTGAAAATGAAAAATTACATTTTTTACACAAAAATGCAGTTCTGGCTCAAAATTTTTCATTTTCATAAGGTATGAAGGAGAAAAAGCACCCCAAAATCTGTGCCCCAATTTCTCCCGAGTATGGCAATGCCTCACATGTGACCAAAAAATACCATTTGGGTGCATGGCAGGACTCAGAAGGGAAGGAGTGATATTTGGATTTTGCAGCACAGATTCTGGTGGAATTTTGGTGGGTGCTATGTCGCATTAGCAAGACCCCCAAAGCACCAATACAGTGGAACCCCCCCACAAGTGACCCCATTTTGCAAACTACACCCCTCAGGGAATTCATCTAGGGGTATAGTGTACATTTCAAACCCCCAGGGGTTTCACCAATTGTGGTACAACTGGGCAGTGAAAATGAAAAATTAAATTTTTTACACAAAAATGCAGTTCTGGCTCAAAATTTTTCATTTTCATAAGGTATGAAGGAGAAAAAGCACCCCAAAATCTGTGCCCCAATTTCTCCCGAGTATGGCAATGCCTCACATGTGACCAAAAATACCATTTGGGTGCATGGCAGGACTCAGAAGGGAAGGAGTGATATTTGGATTTTGCAGCACAGATTCTGGTGGAATTTTGGTGGGTGCTATGTCGCATTAGCAAGACCCCCAAAGCACCAATACAGTGGAAGCCCCCCACAAGTGACCCCATTTTGCAAACTACACCCCTCTGGGAATTCATCTAGGGGTATAATGTACATTTCAAACCCCCAGGGGTTTCACCAATTGTGGTACAACTGGGCAGTGAAAATGAAAAATTAAATTTTTTACACAAAAATGCAGTTCTGGCTCAAAATTTTTCATTTTCACAAGGAATGAAGGAGACAAAGCACCCCAAAATCTGTGCCCCAATTTCTCCCGAGTACGGCAATGCTTCATGTGTGACCAAAAAATGGCAGGACTCAGAAGGGAAGGAGTGATATTTGGATTTTGCAGCACAGATTCTGGTGGAATGTTGGTGGGTGCTATGTCGCATTAGCAAGACCCCCAAAGCACCAATACAGTGGAACCCCCCCCCACAAGTGACCCCATTTTGCAAACTACACCCCTCAGGGAATTCAACTAGGGGTATAGTGTACATTTCAAACCCCCAGGGGTTTCACCAATTGTGGTACAACTGGGCAGTGAAAATGAAAAATTACATTTTTTTACACAAAAATGCAGTTCTGGCTCAAAATTTTTCATTTTCATAAGGTATGAAGGAGAAAAAGCACCCCAAAATCTGTGCCCCAATTTCTCCCGAGTATGGCAATGCCTCACATGTGACCAAAAAATACCATTTGGGTGCATGGCAGGACTCAGAAGGGAAGGAGTGATATTTGGATTTTGCAGCACAGATTCTGGTGGAATTTTGGTGGGTGCTATGTCGCATTAGCAAGACCCCCAAAGCACCAATACAGTGGAAGCCCCCCACAAGTGACCCCATTTTGCAAACTAAACCCCTCAGGGAATTCATCTAGGGGTATAGTGTACATTTCAAACCCCCAGGGGTTTCACCAATTTTGATACAACTGGGCTGTGCAAATGAAAAATTACATTTTTTTACACAAAAATGCAGTTCTGGCTCAAAATTTTTCATTTTCAGAAGGTATGAATGAGAAAAAGCACCCCAAAATCTGTGCCCCAATTTCTCCCGAGTATGGCAATGCCTCACATGTGACCAAAAAATACCAGTTGGGTGCATGGCAGGACTCAGAAGGGAAGGAGTGATTTTTGGATTTTGCAGCTCAGATTCTGGTGGAATTTTGGTGGGTGCTATGTCGCATTAGCAAGACCCCCGAAGCACCAATACAGTGGAACCCCCCCACAAGTGACCCCATTTTGCAAACTACACCCCTCAGGGAATTCAACTAGGGGTATAGTGTACATTTCAAACCCCCAGGGGTTTCACCAATTGTGGTACAACTGGGCAGTGAAAATGAAAAATTACATTTTTTTACACAAAAATGCAGTTCTGGCTCAAAATTTTTCATTTTCACAAGGAATGAAGGAGACAAAGCACCCCAAAATCTGTGCCCCAATTTCTCCCGAGTATGGCAATGCCTCACATGTGACCAAAAAATACCAGTTGGGTGCATGGCAGGACTCAGAAGGGAAGGAGTGATATTTGGATTTTGCAGCACAGATTCTGGTGGAATTTTGGTGGGTGCTATGTCGCATTAGCAAGACCCCCAAAGCACCAATACAGTGGAACCCCCCCACAAGTGACCCCATTTTGCAAACTACACCCCTCAGGGAATTCATCTAGGGGTATAGTGTACATTTCAAACCCCCAGGGGTTTCACCAATTTTGATACAACTGGGCAGTGAAAATTAAAAATTACATTTTTTTACACAAAAATGCAGTTCTGGCTCAAAATTTTTCATTTTCATAAGGTATGAAGGCCCCAAAATCTGTGCCCCAATTTCTCCCGAGTATGGCAATGCCTCACATGTGACCAAAAAATACCAGTTGGGTGCATGGCAGGACTCAGAAGGGAAGGAGTGATTTTTGGATTTTGCAGCTCAGATTCTGGTGGAATTTTGGTGGGTGCTATGTCGCATTAGCAAGACCCCCGAAGCACCAATACAGTGGAAGCCCCCCACAAGTGACCCCATTTTGCAAACTACACCCCTCTGGGAATTCATCTAGGGGTATAATGTACATTTCAAACCCCCAGGGGTTTCACCAATTGTGGTACAACTGGGCAGTGGAAATGAAAAATTAAATTTTTTACACAAAAATGCAGTTCTGGCTCAAAATTTTTCATTTTCACAAGGAATGAAGGAGACAAAGCACCCCAAAATCTGTGCCCCAATTTCTCCCGAGTACGGCAATGCTTCATGTGTGACCAAAAAATGGCAGGACTCAGAAGGGAAGGAGTGATATTTGGATTTTGCAGCACAGATTCTGGTGGAATTTTGGTGGGTGCTATGTCGCATTAGCAAGACCCCCGAAGCACCAATACAGTGGAAGCCCCCCACAAGTGACCCCATTTTGCAAAATACACCCCTCTGGGAATTCATCTAGGGGTATAATGTACATTTCAAACCCCCAGGGGTTTCACCAATTGTGGTACAACTGGGCAGTGAAAATGAAAAATTAAATTTTTTACACAAAAATGCAGTTCTGGCTCAAAATTTTTCATTTTCACAAGGAATGAAGGAGACAAAGCACCCCAAAATCTGTGCCCCAATTTCTCCCGAGTACGGCAATGCTTCATGTGTGACCAAAAAATGGCAGGACTCAGAAGGGAAGGAGTGATATTTGGATTTTGCAGCACAGATTCTGGTGGAATTTTGGTGGGTGCTATGTCGCATTAGCAAGACCCCCAAAGCACCAATACAGTGGAACCCCCCCACAAGTGACCCCATTTTGCAAACTACACCCCTCAGGGAATTCATCTAGGGGTATAGTGTACATTTCAAACCCCCAGGGGTTTCACCAATTTTGATACAACTGGGCAGTGAAAATGAAAAATTACATTTTTTACACAAAAATGCAGTTCTGGCTCAAAAATTTTCATTTTCATAAGGTATGAAGGAGAAAAAGCACCCCAAAATCTGTGCCCCAATTTCTCCCGAGTATGGCAATGCCTCACATGTGACCAAAAAATACCAGTTGGGTGCATGGCAGGACTCAGAAGGGAAGGAGTGATTTTTGGATTTTGCAGCTCAGATTCTGGTGGAATTTTGGTGGGTGCTATGTCGCATTAGCAAGACCCCCGAAGCACCAATACAGTGGAAGCCCCCCACAAGTGACCCCATTTTGCAAACTACACCCCTCTAGGAATTCATCTAGGGGTATAATGTACATTTCAAACCCCCAGGGGTTTCACCAATTGTGGTACAACTGGGCAGTGAAAATGAAAAATTAAATTTTTTACACAAAAATGCAGTTCTGGCTCAAAATTTTTCATTTTCACAAGGAATGAAGGAGACAAAGCACCCCAAAATCTGTGCCCCAATTTCTCCCGAGTACGGCAATGCTTCATGTGTGACCAAAAAATGGCAGGACTCAGAAGGGAAGGAGTGATATTTGGATTTTGCAGCACAGATTCTGGTGGAATGTTGGTGGGTGCTATGTCGCATTAGCAAGACCCCCAAAGCACCAATACAGTGGAACCCCCCCACAAGTGACCCCATTTTGCAAACTACACCCCTCAGGGAATTCAACTAGGGGTATAGTGTACATTTCAAACCCCCAGGGGTTTCACCAATTGTGGTACAACTGGGCAGTGAAAATGAAAAATTCAATTTTTTTACACAAAAATGCAGTTCTGGCTCAAAATTTTTCATTTTCAGAAGGTATGAAGGAGAAAAAACGGTACTTGTTTCCTAGCACGGCCACAAATCTTATGGATCGTGTACCTTTAGTTAAGGTACACGATCCATAAGATGGACCCGATTTCCTTTGAAATCAGGTCCATTTGGCCGGCTAGGACAAAATATCGGGGGCATCGCGTCGGTCGGGACCGTTAACAATGGTCCCGACGCGACCGACGCGATGCCCGCGATTTCCCCATAGGCTTCAATGTTAAAAAATATTTTAACATTGAAATCGTGTCGGGAAAGTTAAAATATCGGGGGCATCGCGTCGGTCGGGACCATTAACATAGGTCCCGACGCGATGCCCCCGATTTTTACATAGGCTTCAATGTTAAAAGATTTTTTAACATTGAAATCCTGAAAAAATGTGAAAAATGTGAAATGGGCCAATATGACCCATTTCACATTTTAGATGTCCCCGTCGTCACCCCACGATAGACGCCAACCCGAAGCGTGGCAAGCGCAGCGAGCCCGCGAGGGGCGGCGGTGCGCGTCCTCCGACCTTTTCATTCCCCTACTATCCACGTCGGCGTGGAGTTGAGAATAGAATAGTGTGGCGAGCGCATCGAGCCACCGAGCCCGAAGCGTGGCGAGCGCAGCGAGCCCCGCGGGGAGACGCGGATACCTTCACAGGTAAACGCGTCCCCTCGCGGGCTTCACAGGTGTCCGTGGCGACGCGGACACCTGTGAAGTCCGCGAAGGGACGCGTTTACCTGTGAAGGTATCCGCGTCCCCTCGCCACGCTTCGGGCTCGGTGGCTCGCTGTGCTCGCCACACTATTCTATTCTCGACTCCACGCCGACGTGGATAGTAGGGGAATGAAAAGGTCGGAGGACGCGCACCGCCGCCCCTCGCGGGCTCGCTGCGCTCGCCACGCTTCGGGTTGGCGTCTATCGTGGGGTGGGGTGTACGCCGTGACATTTGGGGGGGTTGGGAATATTTTACATTGAATCCAATGTAAAATCGGGTCCCAGGGACCCGATTTACATTTAATTAAAAAAAAAATCGGGTCCAAAATCGGTCGGTCGCGACGATCGCATCGCATGCGACAAAATCGCATGCGATGCGATCGACCCGATTTTTCCGACACGACCACCCCGATGTAAATCGGTGTGGCCGTGCTAGGAAACAAGTACCGAAAAAGCACCCCAAAATCTGTGCCCCAATTTCTCCCGAGTACGGCAATGCCTCATGTGTGACCAAAAAATGGCAGGACTCAGAAGGGAAGGAGTGATATTTGGATTTTGCAGCACAGATTCTGGTGGAATGTTGGTGGGTGCTATGTCGCATTAGCAAGACCCCCAAAGCACCAATACAGTGGAACCCCCCCACAAGTGACCCCATTTTGCAAACTACACCCCTCAGGGAATTCATCTAGGGGTATAGTGTACATTTCAAACCCCCAGGGGTACCAATTTTGATACAACTGGGCAGTGAAAATGAAAAATTACATTTTTTTACACAAAAATGCAGTTCTGGCTCAAAATTTTTCATTTTCAGAAGGTATGAAGGAGAAAAAGCACCCCAAAATCTGTGCCCCAATTTCTCCCGAGTACGGCAATGCCTCACATGTGACCAAAAAATACCAGTTGGGTGCATGGCAGGACTCAGAAGGGAAGGAGTGATTTTTGGATTTTGCGGCTCAGATTCTGGTGGAATGAATGGTGGGTGCTATGTGGCATTAGCAAGACCCCCGAAGCACGGTGAAATTATGAACCTAATAATCCATAGATGTGTGGTATATTTTAAAACACTCCTTTATACATAGGCCGGGTTTGTCGGGGCAAGTGTCACACTGGAAAATAGTTTGCTTTCTTATTCCCTTTTTATAGCAAACTTTGCACCTTTTTTGTGTCATGCCCTTTTTTCCAGTGGAGGGGATTTCATCAGGAAAATGCTGCCCTGGTACAATACGGGGGCCAGTACTAGAAGTACTGGGGCCCTCTGCCTGCTGGTTCCCAAATATTAGGCCCTTTATGACTTCCTCTTGAAAGTGCATAAATGTCCCCCTCTGGCTGGTAGAACGGAATAGCACGTAAGCGTTATACAGTGCCATCTGGATGATATACACGGCCAGCTTCTTGTACCAGATTTTTGTTTTCCGCAGGGCACTGTACGGCTTCAGTACCTGATCTGAAAGATCCACTCCGCCCATGTACCTATTGTAATCCAGGATACAATTAGGTTTTGAGGTGTGGGTACTGGTACCTCGTACAGGGACGGAGGTGGTACTGTCTCCGTGAATTGTTGTCAGTATAAGGACATCCCTCTTGTCCTTATATTTGACCAACAACATATTTTCAGTGCATATTCCCCTGCTTTCACCCCTTTTCATTACTTGGGCAATGTGCGTTTTTGGGAGGCCTCTTTGGTTCTTGCGCACAGTACCGCAAGCTGCTGTACCTCTTGAACCAAGGGCCTTAAACAGGGGGATGCTGGTGTAAAAGTTATCCACATAGAGGTGATAACCTTTATCCAGGAAGGGGTGCACTAAATCCCAGACAATTTTTCCACTAACACCTACGAGGGAGGGGGGGCATTCTGGCGGTTCAATTCTTGAATCCTTCCCTTCATATACCCTAAACCTGTGAGTGTACCCTGAGGTGCTTTCACACAGCTTATACATTTTTATGCCATACCTTGCCCTCTTACTGGGAAGGTACTGGCGGAATTTAACCCTTCCTTTAAAATGTATAAGGGACTCGTCTATGCAAATGAATTTATCTGGGATGTACATCTCTTCAAATTTGGCACTGAAGTGATCAATGACTGGCCTGACTTTGAATAGCCGGTCAAAGGTGGGATCATCTCTGGGTGGGCACTGTGCATTATCGTTGTAATGCAAAAATTTAAGGATGAACTCAAAACGAGTCCGGGTCATGGCCATACGGTAAAGTGGGGTGCTGTACAGAACATCTGTACTCCAATATTGCCTAATTTCTGGCTTTTTTACTATGCCCATATGAAACACCAGACCCCAAAACGTCATCATCTCTACTGCATCTACAGGGGTCCACCTAGCAAATGATGACGTGGGGTTTTGAGCAATAAACTGCTGGGCATATAAATTAGTTTGGTCCACCATTAAATTTATAAAATCATCAGAGAAAAATAATTTGAAAAAGTCAATTTCTCTGAGACCTGTGGAATCAAATTGGATTCCTGGGATGGCCAAAAACTCAGGAACCTGGGGCTCAAAATTGTCTGGTGGTGGGGTCCATACGAGATCAATTATTGGGGGGGGGGTCTCAGCTGCTCTACGGGGGCGTCTTTGAGGGGGTCCCTCATCACTAGAGGAGGAAGAGGAGCTTAAGACGAATCCTTCAAATTCCCCGCTTGCCTCACTGGCTGTGTCAGAGTCAGAGGCAAGCATGGCATATGCCTCCTCCGCTGAATACATTCTTCTGGATGACTGGGATGACATTTGGGATGACATTTGGGATGACATTTGGGATGCCATTTTTATTTTTGTGTTTCTGGTAGTGAAATGTTTCAACACGTGTATAGTGTAGGGGGGGTACAAACTTTATTTCAATGTAGTATGTAGTGTGTAGTGTGTATGTAGTGCAAAAAAAAAAAAAAAAGGTCCTGCGCCAAAAATTGAGCACAGATGTTGGTCAGTAACGTCCGTCACTGAACAGCGCTCAAAGGCAACAGGAATTTGATCAAAAAAATTTGATAAAAAAAAAAATTAAAAAAAGACCCCACAGCACCCTCAAAAAAAAAAAAAGGTGATCAGTGATGCGACACTGATTACCAGTGAGGGGCAGCAGGTGCACAACCTTTGGTGCAACTGACAGTGCAACTGGCAGGTATATATATAAAAAAAACCTCTGCACCCCCAAAAAGTTGCTGATCACCTCAGATATAGTGATCAGCACAAAAGGGGGGGGGGCAGCAGACACAAAATATAGCACTCTCTATCACTCTCTGTCACTATCTCTCTCTATCTCTCTCTATCTCTCACTATCTATCACTCTATGACACTGCAGCAGCAGCACTGACAGTTATATATATAAAAAATAACCCCTGCACCCCCAAAAAGTTGCTGGGGGTGCACAAAAGGGGGGCAGCAGACACAAAATATAGCACTCTCTATCACTCTCTGTCACTATCTCTCTCTATCTCTCTCTATCTATCACTCTATGACACTGCAGCAGCAGCACTGACAGTTATATATATAAAAAATAACCCCTGCACCCCCAAAAAGTTGCTGGGGGTGCACAAAAGGGGGGCAGCAGACACAAAATATAGCACTTTCTATCACTATCTCTCTCTATCTCTCTATCTCTCACTATCTATCACTCTATGACACTGCAGCAGCAGCACTGACAGGTATATATATAAAAAAAAAAACTGCGCCCCCAAAAAGTTGCTGATCAGTTAATTTATACTGATCAGCACAAAAGGGGGGGGCAGCAGTCAGTTGCACACGCAGTACAGCTGTATATATATAAAAAATATATAGCACAATCTGTCACTATCTCTCTATCTCTCTCTATCTCTCTCTATCTCTCTATCTATAACTCTATCACACTGCAGCAGCACAAAATATAGCACTCTCTGTCACTAGCCCTCTCTATCTCTCTATCTCTCTCTCTCTATCTCTCTATCTATAACTCGAACACACTGCAGCAGCACAACACAGCACAGCACAACACAGGAAGTCACAAGAAGTAACAAGATCCAGAAACGCTACAAGCAGTGATCAGTTAAGTGTTTGCAAGGATCAGGTCAGTATATCGCGGCAGATAGGCACGGTGACCGCACTGCACGCAATTCCAGACCGGAATGGCGTCTGCAGTGCAGTCACCGTTAGTTTAAATCACCCTCCATGGCTGTGATTGGTTCGTCGGTCCGACGAACCAATCACGGCCTTTGGGGGCCGGTGAAGTGAGGTGGGGTGACACCAGTGTCACCCTTACACCCCGTGGTGATTGGTGCTGTACTTTACAGCACCAATCACCACCGATCCCTGTGTCACCGGCGAACGTTATTCGCCGGTGACACAGAAAACGCTGTAATTGGCTGTTCACACTGAACAGCCAATCACAGCGATCGCCGACGGGGGGGCGGCATCGCAGCCCCCCCTGGGCATGCAGGGACATGTCTGCTGTCAGGGACAGCAGACATGTTTAAACTGTCACCGCGTCTATAGACGCGGTGACAGTTAAATGGCATGACGTACATTTATGCCATGTGTCGGGAAGTACATCCCGGCCATGACGTAAATGTACGTCAAATGTCGGGAAGGGGTTAAGTGCCTTTAAATCTGACGAATGTCACCACCCCTCTGGCAGCAATCTCTTATGTACATTGTGTGCTAAGCTGTCCTGTGTAGGTCTCTCTGCTCCCAGCACTAGCCAAGTCACTGATGACTGCGGCCGTTATGGTTACGGACAGTCACTAGGTCGACATCATAGGTCGACACAAGCTTAAGATGGACATGATCAACATTTAAAAGGTCAAAGGGAGTTTTTCATATTTTTTGGGGTCTATGTCAACATGGACGCCGTATTAGAGTACCGCATTCTCTCTCTGTTCCCGCCATGCTTCGGGCGCGGTATTATATTCTCACTCTTTTGCCCACTTAGTTAGTAACCAAATCTGTCTGAACAAAAAGAAAACATAAAAATCCTGTGTCAAACAATGACCGTAGCGCCCTTAAGCTTGTTTCAACCTTCTGTCATTGTCGACCGTTCTTAGGAGTCGACCAAGTGACTGTTGACTTAGACATTGTCGACCCAGTGACCGGATACTGTGACCTGCTACACAGGGATAAAATGGGGAATATTTCAATTAATTCAAATAATTTACTTATTTTACAGGTTTTCGAATTAGAACTGGGATTCCGTAAAAATGAAATACAACATATGGCATTGAAGGTTCCCAGGATGT
This sequence comes from Crinia signifera, assembly GCF_055691185.1. Taxonomy (NCBI): domain Eukaryota; kingdom Metazoa; phylum Chordata; class Amphibia; order Anura; family Myobatrachidae; genus Crinia; species Crinia signifera. Next base: position 132,900,842 of record NC_139218.1, read on the forward strand.
TAATCGCGAAGAAGACAACACTTATAGAAACCTTTGATTTTGTGTACAATACGATGGGGATTCCACTACACTTGATCGCTAATTTCCCACAGGTATTCTCCATTAATCCCTTTACCGGTTTTCAATCAACAACCTCAAAATGCATTATTTTTATTCAATGAAGTTAATATCCTCCTTTTAAAAGCCTAAATATTTTATTACTCAACAAATATATATACGAGAAGCAGCGCTACGGATGAGGGAAAATACACGTGCAATTGGGATAATCTATAAAAGGTTTCAATTTTATTAAAACACACAACAATAGTAATGTGGAATGATTTAAAAAAAAAAATGAATAAAAAAATTGCAAAAAAGTTCCTTAGAACATGTTTGTGAGTGTCCCCTTAGGCAGGTAGTCCTGTGGCATTAATTTTTGTGTCCCTTTCCAAAGGATAGCGGCAGTATTGATAAGCCAATGATTTTTATAGGGTGATCTCACCTTTTGTAGGGGTGTTTTCCCAGGCTTGGGTCCTGGCAGAGCCAGAACTCTGGGAGGCAATGGAGTCATCTGCCGCCGGGCTCCTTGTCCCAAGGGGGCACCTCTCCTCTCCTGCAAGTTTGAATCAGTTAATTGAAAGCCATTGATATCACTTCTGTGGCTGACTCCCCCTCCCAACAGGACCATATAAGCCAGTTTCTTTATTTTTAAACATAATATACATACATACATACATACATACATACATAGTCTCGTAGGAAGGAACAGACAGCGGCACTCCAAGGGTTTTCAACAGCGTGTATTAAAGCAAATCAACGTTTCGGGGTATCATTCACCCCTTTGTCAAGGTTTAAGTGCAATAACGGTTATTGCACTTAAACCTTGACAAAGGGGTGAATGATACCCCGAAACGTTGGTTTGCTTTAATACACGCTGTTGAAAACCCTTGGAGTGCCGCTGTCTGTTCCTTAATACGAGACTACCTGTTTGTTCCAGAAGGCACCCAGGTACTGAATTCCAGCTGAGGGAGTGCCAGGCCGTCTACCTCTCTCTACATACATACATACATATTTACTGTATGTAAGGTGCAGTGTGTGTGTGTGGGGGGGGGGGGTGCACCAATATTTATCTTGCCTCCAGGCAACTGGGACGAACTTACGCCACTGGGTCCTGGTGTCCTAACTAGGATGCGGTTGAGCTCTGGTGGTAAATTGCCGCTGGAGAAAGATCTCAGGCCTTGTGGTACTTTCCCAGTGGTGGTGGTCCTTTAGTGGTGGTCGATTTTAAATGCCAAATGGGTGTCCAATGCACGGTGCATTGGACCCCTACTCACACAGCAGAACCACCCGTGGCACCCCTTGATCACCTTCATTGGCAGGACACCCATTTGGCATTTAAAATCGACCACCACTAAAGGACCACCACCATTGGGAAAGTACCACAAGGCCTTAGATCTTCCTCCAGGGGCAATTTACCACCAGAGCTCAACCGCATCCTAGTGAGGACACCAGGACCCAAGCCCTGGAAAACATCCCTACAAGTGGTGAGATCACCCTATTAAGATAAGATAATAGTGTATTGAAATTGTAAAACAACAAAATTATATTCTTAGACACAGAAAAATGCAAATTAACAATTTTGATTAAAATCACCTGCCGCTGGGAAAAAACTATTTTTCAAACGTGAGGTTCTTGACTTAATGCACCTTAGCCTTATTTGATGGTGAAAAGAAGATATGATTATAAGGATGGTGGCAATCCTGTATGATACTATCTCTTTTTCGCCTACAATTTCTAATGAAAATGTCCTCTATGGAAGACAAGTCACAGCCAATAATGGCCGCTGCAGTGTGTATCACCCACTCTAATTTCTTAAGGTCTTTTTTGCGCTATTTCCGAACCACACTACAATACAATATGACAGGATGCTTTCAATACCACATTTATAAAACCTGATCAGATTCTCCTGGGAAAATTTGTCTGCTCTAAGCTTTCTCAAAAAAATAAGCGTTGCTGAGCCTTCTTAGCCATCACTGTGATGTTAGAAGACCAAGGTAAGTCGTGTGAAATAATAACCCCTAATAACTTGAACTCCGTCACCATCTCTACCTCCAAGTTGTCAATAAATAGAGGCTCTAACTCAGACTTCCTACATCTTCTTAAATCAATAATAATTTCTTTAGTTTTAGTCAGGTTTAACAGTAGGTTATTTTCTCTACCCCGATTCACGAAGGTACTCACTTCATCTCTATAAGCCTTCTCCTCCCCATCTGTAATAAGTCATACAACCATGGTATCATCAGCGAACTTTATTATAAAATTTGTATCCGCCTGCGGACAACAATCATAAGTAAATGGAGAAAATAAAAGCGGTCTCAATACAAAGCCTTGAGGGGATACCTGTACTAATCCTTAAGACTGGGGACACAAGACCTCCTAGTTTTATTTGTTGAGGCCTATTTATCAAAAAATCTAAAATCCAATTACATAGCATGGCTGAAAAGCCTAAGTTACGCAATTTAATTACCAATATATTGGGGCGAATCGTATTAAACGCGGAGCTGTAATCAATAAAAAGCAACCTAACGTAGGGATTTGGCTTTTCTAAATGAGAAAGTGAAGAATGGACAACAGCGCATCCTCAGTTGATCTTTTGGTCTTGTAAGCGTATTGACTATTGTCGAAACCAGCGGGTAAGTGACTTTTAATGTGTACCAAAACTAACCTCTCAAAACATTTCATGATGAGGGGAGTCAGGGCTATTGGGCAAAAGTCATTAAGACTTTCTATTTTAATTTTCTTTGAAATAGGGACAACTAAGGTGGATTTTAAATTTTCAGGGACAATACCAGTTTGTAATGACATATTAAAAATATAGGTAAAAATCATGGCTAATTCGCCAGCACAGCCCTTCAGGACCCTACCCGGTATTCCATCTGCCTTCCTGGTGTTAACCCCTAACAGACACTTCTTCACCTGATGTTCACAGAGAACAAATATTAATTCATCCTCTGAAGAGGAATTTACATATATTCGACCTATTGTCCCTCTCAAATCTAGCACAAAATTGACCAGGTCACCAAAGATACCTCAGCCACTTTGGACAAAGGACTACTCTCCTTGTAATTAGTCAAATTATGAATACCCCTCCACATACTCCTAGAATCATGAGCATTCCTGAACTGTAATTCAATTTTTTCAGAGTACTCCTTTTTAGCTTTACATATCCCTACTTTAAGCGAATTCTAGCTTCCCGATATACAACCAAATCCCCTCCCCTAAAAGCCTGATCCTTACAACGTAACAAGGAACGCACCTCCCCATTCATCCACGGCTTATTGTTAGAAAATTGTTTAACAAATTTCTGAACAGTAACGTTACCAATGCACCAATTTATATAAGACAGGACAGTAGAAGCCAATAAGTTCACGTCTACCAAGGAGTCATTAGTGGATTCCTGAATAAATAGATTCCAGTCCAGTCAGTCAAGACAGTCCTGTAATTCATCCAATGCTCCATTCGGCCAAGTACAGACCGATTTTCTAACAGGTTTGACACATTTCGCAACGTGATCCTTTTGCTAAAACTCAATGGGGACATCTGTAACAGCACTACTGAGGACATGATATGTAACTGGCACTATATATGTGCAAGAAAATGATTGCTTGGCATTCAAATTCAATATCTAAGATAGTACACACATTTTGTTTCATGTTTTGAAACCTTGTTTTTTGAACAAATAAAATATATTTGTGTGTATTTTATGTGTTTATACAGCATAAATGCAAGATACTTCAAAATACATCATTGAAATATTAAAATATTCCGAAATACTGAATAATCCGTTATCCAAAATTCTCCTGGTCCCGAGCATTTTGGATAAGGTATACTCAACCTGTACAGATTTACACAATTTGGGTAGCACACTCTTTAAATTAGCTTTGTTAAAATCCTCCACTATAGAAAACAAACCATCAGGGTGATTTGTTTGTTGTTTTGCAACAGCAGTATGCAGAATCTCCAGCGCAGCTTTAGTGTCCACCTGGAGCGAAATATAAACTGCCATTACAATAACATCAGTAAACTCATGTGGCAGATAGAATGGCCTGCATTTCACCATTAGAAGTTCCACCTCTGGAGAACAAGACTTTTCCAGGATGGAAGCATTAGGGCAATATTTGTTGTTGATCTAAATGCACAAGCCACCACCCCTGGTTTTTCCTGAGTCAAGAGTTCTATCAGGTAAAATAACCTCATTGTCAGGTATGCTTGAATTCAACTAGGTTTCAGTGAAGATGGACATTGAACAGAAATTTAAAAGGCTACAACTGGCCATGCTAAGCAGCACCTGATCCATTTTATTGGCCAGAGAGCGGACATTGGCAAGGAATACACTAGGCAATGGGGGCCTGAACGGAGCAACCTTTAATGCATTCAGCACCCCGGTCCTCTTACCCCGCTTTTGCCTTCTCTCTCTGTGTGGGTCCCGTTTTTGCTTCTGCCGCTGCCTGTGTCTCCCCCAGGCTTAGCGCTCCCCTCCCTGCCATCCGGCGTCGGGCTCCAGCCTCCGCTGCTACTGATGACATCACTCGGCGCATCCGCCGGGCAGCCTCCCGGCATACAGCCGCACAACTCGGAACTCGCGGCTCCACTGCCCGGGTAAACTATACCGGCTCTCCTGAGTGCCAGGAGTTCAAGCCTAGCATACTGCAGACGGCCAGCCGCTTTCACCAGAAACATCGCGGCTATCAAAATCACCAGCCTCCCGCTTGTCCTCCCCGTTCTCTGTGCAAATCATTGCCTTATCAATACTGCCGATATCCTTTGGAAAGGGACACAAAAATTATTGTCACAGAACTACCCAGTGTTGCAAGTTAGGGGGTACGGCGTGGTACGGAGTACCTGTAAGAAATATCTTGCAGGTACGCAGTACCACTTACCACTTACCCCTTAACCCAGTCAATTCTATTTTTAGATTAAGTCCAAATATAATGCATCTGCAGCCCGCCCACCCAGCGTTATTATTGGTGCTGTATTCAGCTACCGGCTACTGCTGACTTACCCTGTCACACTGACAGGCATCAGCGGCACCAGCAGCATGAAGAGCAGGCTCCGCAATTGTAAACACAAGCTGCCCAGCTCTCCCCCAAGCAAAAGCCAACCCACCCCCAGTCATTCCCTTTTTCTCATTCCCTGTCTCCTGATGCCATGCCACTATTGTCATTTAGTCACTCCTCTAGCTTTGTGTGGCCACGCCCCCTCATGACAAATGACCACGCCCATTTTTGGTGGAGGCCATCAGTACCACCAAGAAAAAAATTCTACTTGCACCACTGGAACTACCTGCCTAAGAGGACACTCGCAAACATGTTCTAAGGAAATTTTTAGCAATTTTTTTATTCATTTTTTTAAAATCATTCCACATTACTATTGTTGTGTGTTTTAATAACATTGAAACCTTTTATAGATTATCCCAATTGCACGTGTATTTTCCCTAATCCCTAGCACTGCTTCTCGTATACATATTTGTTGTTCCATTGCTAAAGAGACCACTATATCGCTCACCCAAGCAGCAGCTTAACCCCCCTCCATCCCATCCACCCCCCCCCCCCCCTGTTTATTTAATTTCAATAGAAGCCACCCATACCAGTGCCTAGTTTTTTTTCCATTTCTTTGGTAAAAAAAAAAATCCATATTTTATTATTCTACTACAGAATAAAAATACGCTGGGGCTATCACCCTCCCAGTGTCTATAGCCCCAACATTGTAACATTAGCCCCTCCGCCAGTGTTAATAAGTTCCCAAGTGGTGGCCGATCTCTGTGGCACTAACCCCTCTCCTCCAATGATAAATGGTAATAGATGCTCCAATAGGATTGTTCCTACCCCTGTAGTGTCCATAAGTCCCTACTGATTTGTCCTCTGTTTCTTTTCAGATCTTTAACAGCCGTCTGTTTAGACTTAAGGAAAGACACCAGTTTCTAACATTTTTGGGAAGAGCAGTCTATGACCCGACAATGCCCAACTACGTCTCCTTAGATAAGCTGACATCAATGCCAGACAACATTTTCTGTGAAGAAGTTGCCAAGGCCTCCATCCAGGACCTTGAACTGTTCCAAAAATCCATGTGAAGTGGCAAGGACCCATCTATTGTTGTGATCAACCACCCTTTTTATAGACGTGTGCATCGTGATTATTTGTTCAAAGTGTTAATACTAGTAAAGTAATTGTAAGCTAATTAATCCTGTACAGTATATTAAATGTGCAGTTTTTTTTTGTATAGACTGCTTTTTTGGTAGATTACAAACGCTCCTGTCAAACCATGCCAGACCCCCAGTACCGCACACAGTCTACCCCTAAGTTCCTCTCCCATCCCCAGCATAACCCTAACCTGCCCCGGTTACTTACATATTGCATATTGGTAATCAAGATTTCGGCCCCAGAAATCCAATAAAGGTCTGTATTTCGGCACTGGTCTCCAAGCAATAGTAGGGTGCCATTGTGGCATAATGAATGTCTGTATCCTGACCACATCCCTACTGGCATGTGTAGTTTCACAACATCGGAAGAGCAACAGTTTGGCCAGGCTTGTACTAGAGCAACATGGTTCTCAAACTGTGTCCCTAGAGGACGATTTCCAGGTCTCCTTACAGAATCACAAGCGAAATAGTAAGCTCCACTTTGATCTTTTAAAATGTCAGTGAGTAATGAGTGCACGTGCTAGAGGACCTGTGGAATGACAACGGTTTGAGGTCCTGAGGACCCAGTTTGAGAACTGTACCATAAAGGCTAAACGGATGGAAAAACAACCAAATGACTGACTTTACATATCTGACAAGAGATTAATGGTGCCCATACATGTAGCGACAGGGCAGTGTGATGAGATGCCCGCTCCCGTGCACATCCCATCGCACAGCACATAAAGTATGTGCAGCCCATGCTTTTTAAATTAAGTCTTTATTTAATCGCACAAATTACATGGTTACAATTATCCAGTACATCAGTATTGTTTTCATATTAATAAGATTCCTGAGAAAAAGATAGCCCGTTACCCCCTCGCTCCCCCCTTACGAAGAAAAAGAAGAAAAAAGAAAAAGAGAGATCGGCCACAACTTATTCTTTTGTCATCTTAACATCAAGCTGCATAGTAAACATAAAAAGAAAGACATGTTGTTACATGGTGGGGTATAACTCATCATACAAGGTCCCGTGAGAGATCTCTCCCAAATATATCCAACTACTTCAAATCCATACTGTGATAGACCTGTTTTTTTGTTTTTGTTTTTTTACACACAAAAAAAAATAAAGAATTCTAACGACTAAGTGTACACATATCTTACCTCCTATTTTAATTAATTAATAATTTTCTAAGTAAGTGCAATATACTAAAACCTCCCTACATATCAATTATCAATTTATATTATCTAAATACAGATACTTCCTGCTATCTACCACCAGTGCCAGATTAAGGTCTAAATGGGCCTGGAGCTGAAAATTATCAAGGGCCTATTATGCTCAATAATAGGGGTTGTGGTCAGCACCTAATAATGTGGGGGCGTGACCAGTGTTCTGGTTGGGTGGTCTGCTCATGGGTGTGTCTCTTTGTGTAAATACTTTCAACTAATTATATATGTCTGGAAAAGGCAGGGGGCTGGCTTGGGAAAAATATTGGCGGGTGCCCTCCAAAGGTGCACCCGCAGGATGCCGATGTCCTAAGATACTTTCGGGGTGAGGCGGCACTCCAGTCATAAAAAAACAACATTTCAGCACCTTTTATGTGGTCACCTAAGTTTACCACACCATGGCCCTTATTCTGGTTGGTGCGGTCAGAGCCGCACACGGGGCTCCGACCGCACAAACCAAGGGCCGCCCACCGGACGGATCGCCACGGCCGTCCATACACGGACGGCTGGCGATCCGCACAAAAATGGTGGAGGCTACGCCTCCACCATGGTGGGAGCTGCCCCCTGCCTTCGATGGTCGACGACCATCGAAGGCAGGCCCGCACGCCGCGGCAGCTCCCGCAAGCTCAGACCACACGGACAATCGTCCGTGTGGGAGCTTGTAAGGGGGCTGAAAGCTGACATCCGGCGACGTCAGCTTTCCGCCCCCATGTCATGGTAATGAGGGCGTCATGCCCTCATTACCATGCATACGCCCCGCGTTTGCATGGGAACGCCCATGAAACGCGGGGCGTACACATAGGGAAATGAGGGGCTGAAGCCCCTCACGCCCCTATACGCCCCCTTTGCGGCGGACGAAATCCGTCTGCGGCGAAGGGGGCTGCACATGCGCAGAATGACCTCTGCGCATGTGCAGACAAAAAACATCGGCGGTACGGCCGCACGCGGGCCGTACCGTGCCGATCAAAATAAGGGCCCATATACCAATTATGCAACACAATAGTAACTCCCTTATACTGTACTTGCCTCTTACACATTATGCCACATGGAATGAGCCAAAATTCACACCGACTGAGCCAAAAGTCACACTAAGGCATATGGATTGATTCAAAATTCACATTATGCCACACACAGATTAAAGCAAAATTCACATTTTGCCACATGGATTGAGCCAAAATACACACTATACCAAACGGATTGAGCAATAATGCACAATATGCTTCATAAACAGGGGCATTGTGCGCCAAAGGGGCACATTAAAGATTTACACCATAATGCCCATTACATTTTAAGCCACACACCATAATGTCCATTACGGATTATGCCAAACACCATAAGGCCTATTAAAAATTATGCTACATAAGTGCTGCTTACCTACATGCTCATTGCCAGGGTTTCCATGCTCATTGCCAGGGGTTCCATGCTCATTGCCAATGTGGGATTAAATGCTCATTGCCAAGGGGGGACAGCGCCGCCAGGCAGATATGACAGCCATTGACAGCTGGGCAGAGAGCAGGGGGCTGCCCGGCTGTATTCAGAGCACTGCAGGTCCCAGCTATTTGAAATAATACCCCTTTCACACCAGAAAATGCAGGGACTTACCTGGGAATATGGTCCCAGGATCATGCAGGGACATTCCCAGGCTGGCTCCTTTTACACTAGTCCCTGCACTTTCTGGTGTGAGGGGGAGAGAAAATCACCCCCTTTAACTAACCAGTTGTATCTTCGGAACCAACTGACCCATTTACATAAGACCAGTATCATATTGAAGAACTTTTGAGTGGGCTCCAAATGATTTTGGGCCCATGAAACTGGGCCATTTGCTTCCAGAGAAACCTGCCCTCAAACAACATGAACAGCAATGGAATTACATTTCAGAAATGAAAAAAATTGATTTACCCGCAATATCTCTGGAACCAATGAACCCATATTGACCAGCCTGGTATCAGATTGAAAACTGAGATCAACCTCGAGCTTTTGTGATGCCGTAGGTGGAACTGGCAGCCGTTGGAACCAGGTGGGGGTCAGAATTAGCGGGTCCCATGTTATCCTATGGGGAATACATTCCAGCTTTGCCTGGCGGTATCTCCGGTTTCGGGAGGGCTAACGACGCGGGGACAGGCTCGTTGGAAAGCCCCAGCCCTCAGCTACAAAATGGGCCTATTTGGAGAGTGGGCCTGGAGCTGTAGCTCCATCAGGCCCATTGTTAATCCGGCCCTGTCTACCACACTCTTAAACTATAGGGATATTTGTGATTCTGTGTTTCCAAAACCTAAGTAACAACTCTAATCAAAATCTGTTCTTACAGAATATTTATAAACTGAGTGCACTTTGTTCAGAACTCCGAGAAGTTCCCAATTTATCCATGTATACAGTAGTAGTTCAGTGCAAATATGTCCTATCTCTATGTTATGCTATACAAGTATATGTGATTCTGTGTTTCATCAAAGAGAAACCGGCATAAAAAAAAAGAAAAACGTATTTAAACGTGCATTAGTGGTACAGAGTAATACTTTGAGGCTTTCCATAAACCCCAAATCTTATGAAATTTTAAACCAACACCCCTTGTAGCATACACAAATCTCTCGTGGGAACAGGTGCTATTGACTAGTTTTAACCATTCTCCAACCGTTGGAGCTGAAGGGGCCATCCACCGTCTAGCGACGATAACCTTCGCTATGGCTGACAGGTTCCCAGCTAACTTTTTCCATTCTCCCCCGTAGACCCCTTGCTCCCAGATCCCAAGTATTAAACTAGTGGGGGTGATAGTATTCCGGGGGATTCCAACATCCACCATTAGATTAACAATTTCATCCCAGAAAGTTTTTACCACTCTACACTCCCATAGCATATGCCAGAAAGTCCCCATGCCCTCCTTACACTTAGGGCATATCTCAGAGTAGGAGACTTTCTTTAGTCTCACTGGGGTTATATAGCTTCTGTGCAGAATATTAAATTGCACCTGCTGAATAGGGATTGAGGTAGTAGCTCCACTGGGAAATGACAATACCTCGCTCCAGGAAATTAGGGCCACCTGGGGAACATCCTCCGTCCAGTATCTTTTTAGTTGCTCCAACTCCTCGCACTGTACTTGGGAGAGTAAGTACCTATATAGTTTGGACAGCCTCTTACGGGGACACAGTTGCATCATATATTTCTTACACGGTGAGTAAATAATATCTATCCGTCCCCTTCCTTCAGACTGCTGTAACGCACTCCTGACCTGAAGGTGTCTATAAAACATATGGTTAGGAAGATTATATTGCATTCGCAGCTCACTGAAGGTTCTAAGATGTCCTTCATGGTAGAATTGACCGATCAAGGTTAAACCATATTTTCCCCAGACTATACCTCCCTGTTTTGCCTTGATTCCTTTCAGGGCCACTAATGAGAAAATAGATGTATCTGGATCGATACCATCAAACCGTATAGTTCTATGCACCCACTTCCAAATCAAAACTGTTTGTTTAATAATGGGGGGCAAATCACTTCGTACGTCGCCCGACAACAGTCTTTGAAGAGGAGTTATATCCGGGTCCAAGCAGGTCATCAATTTTCCCATCTCTACTGTGACTTCATTATCCCGAACCCATGCACAGGCATGTGCTAATTGGGCCGCCATATAATATAACTTCATGTTTGGAGATGCCAGGCCTCCTTTAGCCCGATCTCTACTCAATGTGGCCATTTTAATCCTAGGACGTTTGTTTCGCCAGATAAAGGAGGATAGAATACTGTCGATTTCCTTAAAATATTCATTTTTTATATAAACCGGAGAATGCTGGAAAACATTTAATAGCCTAGGGAGGACGAACATCTTGATCAGGTTAACCCTTCCTATTTGTGAAATAGGTAGTTTTACCCACCTACGACACTTAACCTTGATTTCTTTGATGAGTGGAACAAGATTATCCCCGATATAATCTTGAGGGACCTTCGAAACACAAATTCCTAAATACCTGAACTTATTAATCGGGTGTATTGGTGACCCACTCTGCACCATCTGTGAACTATCTCCTAAATACATCAAGTTCGACTTTGCCCAATTAATCTTTATCCCTGAGTATTCTCCAAATTCACTCAACTGTGTCAAAATAAACGGCAAATCTATCTCAGGGTTATCCACCCCCACTAGCAGATCATCTGCATAAAGAGAAACCATATTTATTCCATATCCAGAGTCGGTTATACGGTCCCTGAGTTTTTCTCTCAATATACACGCAAGGGGTTCCACTGCCACCGCAAATAGTAGCGGTGACAGTGGACACCCCTATCAGGTACCCCTTGCAAGCGGGAATGATAATGATGTGAACCTATTGATTGATATCCTGGCCACTGGTTTCTTTTTTTTTTTATTAGATTTGTATTAGTTTTTATGAAACACGTATAGGGAAAGGGGTACAGAATAGAAAAAAGGGAAGGGTGGGATGGTGGGGGATAGGGATACATTCACGTAATAACCATTACAAAATATCATGAGACATAAAGATAACAGTATATAAAACACTAAGACATTCTATTAGGGTGTGGCTACCTGGTCAATTACACATGGGTGCCGAGTACAAAAAGAAAAGATTAATCTGTTATAGTATAAAGGAATAACTGCTGGGCATTCATGTTGCATGGAATCTTAGGATGGCTGTTCAGGGGGCTCACTTTAACGGGTGAAGGGATCTATAAGCACGCCAAGTTGGCCACTGGTTTCTGATATATCAATGTTATCCAGTTGAGAAAACTCTCCCCAAATCCAAAAGCCTTGAGAACCCCCCAAAGATATCCCCACTTTATTGAGTCGAAGGCTTTGTTGGCATCAAAAGATTCCAACGCCGCCCTACCTTTCATATAATTAACATTTTGAATAAATGAGAGGACCCTCCTCAGGTTGATTGCAGTTGACATACCTGCCCTAAATCCCGTTTGGTCAGGATGCACAATATGGTCAAGCACCATTCCCAAACGGTTAGCTAATACTTTAGCAAAAAATTTTGCGTCAGTTGTCATTATTGAGATCGGTCGGTACGACTCCACCTGAGAAGGATCCTTTCCGACTTTGGGGATCATTGCTATCGAGGCCGCTGACATTGACGGTGGAAAGTTTCCCTCCTCCACCATCTCCTGAAACAGCACCAAAAGAGAAGGAGCCAAGGTTTTTACATATTTTTGGTAAAATTTGACTGGAAGCCCATCCAACCCCGGAGCTTTATTGGTTGGCAAAGCCTTAATAGCTGCCACAACCTCCTCTAAACTAATTGGGGAATCTAGAATCTCTCTAAATTCTGAGGGTATTTTAGGCAGTGCAGATGCCTTCAAATAGTCAGCAATCTCTTCTTTATTCTTAGCCAGCTGGGATTGGTATAGATTGCTAAAATATGAGACAAACTCCGAGACTATCTTGGGTGTATCACACTCCAGTTCGCTTGACTCCACCCTTATATTAGGAATAATATTGGGGGGCTATCCTGCTTGGCCAAGAGGGCTAGCCACTTCCCAGCCCTGTCTGCACTGGCATATCTGCGATGATCACTGGAAATTAATCTACGACTTGTAACCTCTTGCATATAGTCCTGCCATTCTTTTTGGGCTTCAAGCCGCTCTTCAAAAATATAGTCTCAAAATTAGCTACCCTGCTTTCTAATTCAGTAGCCCTAATCCAATGTCCTTTCTTTATAAACACAATCTTTTTAATTAGAGTCCCTCTAATGAAGGCCTTAAAAGTGTCCCACACCATCGTGCCCTGAGCAAAGCCGCGGTTCTCGTTAAAAAACTCCTCCATTGCTGCTTCTAACTCCTCCTGCTCACCTAGTTGGGCCAGCCAATATGGCTGCAGTTTTCAGTACTTGAACCCCGCCTCCTTTGTTAGTTCTAGCTGAATAACTACAGGGAAGTGGTCGGAGATTCCTCGCGATTTATACTCAATCTGTGCAACCTTGTTAAGGAGACTATCAGAAACAAGAATTAAGGGTACTTATGTAATATCTGGACTCCCGTTTTTCTTATGAGACCGCGTCCCCTCGCGGGGCTCGCTGCGCTCACCACGCTTCGGGCACGGTGGCTCGCTGCGCTCGCCACACTATATAAAATCAACTCCATACGTAGTTGGATAGTAGGGGTATGAAAAAATGGGGTGCATTTAACATGGGAGTCCAGATAATACATAAGTACCGAATTAAGTCTATTCTAGAAAAGACCTTATAGGTAGCTGAGTAACATGAGTATTGCTTGCGATCTGGATATTTTAGGCGCCAGGGATCCCACCATCCTATTTCTCTAATAAAGTCTTGGAACTTATTACCTTCATTAACTGTCCCCTGGGGTGATTTCCATCGGTCTAGTCGGGAATCCAGAACCTTATTAAAGTCCCCTAAACATATTACCTGGCTATCTGGATAGTTCGCCGAGAACTCTACAGCTTCCTTGATAATACCATAGGAGAACGGTGGGGGTATATACACTGCCAGAATGCACATTCTTATCTGATTAATACGACACTCTAAAAATATATATCTGCCCAAGATATCTTACAAACTCCCGGTATGAAAGCCAGGGATTTTTTGATCAAAATCGAGACCCCTCTGGACATGGAAGAGAATGGGGAATGATAGAGGGAACCCAACCAGGGTCGTTTTAAAGAAAGTAATTTATCCCCAATCAAGTGGGTTTCTTGAAGGCAGATTATATCCGCTTCATAATTTTTACATTGCTTTAACACCAGCGCCCTTTTTATTCTCTCATTCAGGCCCCTCACATTCCAGCTCAAGATTCGAACTCCAATGTTGACTCAAAGCAACTAAATTGTATGCAGAGAAAAAACCCTAATGCAGCTTGTTCCGCCATTCCAAACTGAGCAAATTGTGACCACAAAAAAACACAAACAAACAAATATAACATTACAAATAGCACACCCCTCCCCCCACCCCCACCCTGTATACCCAAAACCCCTAGGCATACCTTTATCCCTGTATCCCCCCCCCTCCCCAAAACAACCCTTCTTTTAAGGCAATTAACTAATAAGCCACTGGAGAGAGAACTGTCCCCCCCTCCCCATGCCCCACCTGCAAATAACACTGTATTAGGTATATTCAAATTTCTATGAACCTATCTCACGCCCGTCCTCTAGCCCTGCTAAACAAAATACATCATTTCTGGTCTGAGAGCGACACCCGAGCATGTCAATCCATGACTAATTAACTAGCACTTGTCTCTTCCCTGGATAGGAACTGTCCAACCAATTGGCCACGTCGCTAGGTGAAGAAAATAATTTTGTAGACCCGTCCGCCACTATCCTCAAGTTGGATGGATACATCATTGAGTATTTCAAACCCAAGTCCCGCAGCCGCGTTTTCACATCTTTGAATTTTGCGCGGTCTCGCTGGACCTCAATAGGAAAGTCCGGGAAGGTGGCTTTTTTTTTTCTCATTATGAGTTAAGTCCTCTTTATCCCTAGCCAGCCGTAACAAGGCATCACGATCTTTGAAATGCAGGAATTTAGCAATCAAGGTTCGAGACGGGGCCCCCGGCACAGGTGGCCGCTCTGGGATTCGGTGCGCCTGTTCGACCGCGAACTGGGCTGAGAAGCCTTCTCTACCAAATGATTGTATTATCCATTCTTCCAAAAAATGTTCAGGCTCCCTTCCCTCCACTCGTTCATCAAAGCCCAAAAACCGGACATTGTTGCGTCTGAGCCTCCCTTCCATATCCGTAAGCTTTTGACGCAGCTCTACAACATTAGATGTCATTGTTTTAACCTGTGCGTTAAGTGGGGTAACACAGTCCTCCAATAACGATATGCGGTTCTCGGCCTCAGACACCCTTTCTCTTATTTTCTGAGCGTCGTTTCTTAATAATGAAATGTTCGACTGTACTTTACCCATTTGTTCCAGTAAGCGGGCCTCACACTTATTTACAGCCTCCAACACTTGCTGCAAAGTAACATTCGCTGCCGGTTGGGGATTACCACCCTTTACTGGGGTAGTCGCGGGGGTAGTGGACTGGGAACTGTTCCCAAGCTGGGACTGTGTACGGGCATATTTTTCAAGTCTGGCTGCGGCCGTATTCTGGCCTGTTTTCCCCATAGTAATTATATGTGCAGTAGAAATATAAAGCTGCAACCTTCCAAAGCCAACTGAATAGTCAAATAGTCACAATGCACGCAACAGGTATATTTCTGCCCTTCACAGAGGTGTGGGAACTGGGAATGATCCTATGTATCGCAATTGAGGTGCAGCTGCCCGCTCTTCAACAGCTGCCTCTCTCACAGGCAGCCCGGTATAGGCAAATGCAGCAGGGGTGTCAAAGGGATTTGTACTAACCGTACCGTCCCGTCAGTCTAGTTCACCGGCTGCCAGCAGAAGTCCCAGCCGGCCAGACACGCCAGCGGGTCCACTATGGCCTCAAACCTGCCCGGTCCTCCACCAGACACTCCGGCCGCTGCACAGGCACTTCCTCTCACCGAGGGACACCAAATAACGCCGGGCTGCCGCAGTCAGATCAGGCGAGAATTCCGGGCTACAAACAGGGGACAGAGCTCACCGAATCATGCAGGTAGGCATAGGGAGGAGAGAGCACGCTACCTCACGCCTGCACCGCCGTGGCCACACACCCCCGCAGCCCATGCTTTTAGTACTAGATTGCATCATATCTAGTACAAAAAGCATGGTGCTGTAGCACATTGTATGCGTTTTGTATTAGATGCTATGCAATCTGGTACTAAAAGCACAGAGTTCATCGCACCGTTTATGGGTACCTTAGTAAAACAACTGCCTGTGGCAGGCAAGTCAGTGTGAAGCCCTACAGAGATCTCTTTCATTCAAATGTAACTGCCCTCCCCAAATCTATGACCAGGTCCGAGCATCTGAACCTGGGATGGTATTGGAAAATAAGGTGGGGGTGGGTGAGCTGATGCTATAGCAGTGACACAAACAAAATGGACAACCATTCCCAAACTGGCCAGCCCAAATCCTATCAAATACATTTAAAATGTAGGTTTATGGTGCAAAATTCGGCTCCTGCCGGACGGTGAAATCCCGCACAGCCAGGGAGCCGTGCCGCACACATTAGTTGTGAATGGACACTATTGTGTCCATTCACATGGGATGGCCACGGCTGCAGCCGGATCCCGCCACTGGAAGGGACGGCTGCCGGGCTGTGGCCATCCCCTCCATGATAAACTACCGTGTGCGGCACGGCTCCCTGGCCGTGCGGGATTTCACCGTCCGGCAGGAGCCGGAGTGTGTGAAACCGGCCTATGGGAAGATTCTTAGTATTTGCAGCTAATCACTGCAAGTACACAATAATAAATGGGCTCCTAAGACTTGTGGAAATGTCTCCGTTCTCTTGTCTTCTACCAGTTGATGCTGGACACTTGTGAGCTGTGTGTCGTTAGACATAATGAGTAAGCGGAAGATAAATTGCCAGCATAACTAGTGTTATTCTATTTATACTATAGCTACACTTGAGGGCACTTGAGGGCATTCACAACTGTATCGTAGGCATATTGCCAATTGCCCCAAGTTCTGTTTAAACTCAAATAAGCAGCGAGACATGGGCAATACAACATACAATGAGACAAAACTCAAGTCAATATTACATAGTCTTTGCTATGTAAAATAACGTTATTTATACATAATATAATGTTCTTTATACATAATATCTTGACAGTTCTTAATCCTCCATTAGCTAACACAAGGCTACTTTAAGACATATTGAGCAAATCCTCCTCAATTCTTCTATCTTATCTAACACAAAGTGAATAAACTGCCTTACTAAACACAGTAATGGCCATGGACAGATTGCTTTGCAGCCCTGCCCTTTCAGTGTGCATGCGCAAAAATGGGTGTGTGGCCAGGACTCACAGGAGTGTGCCACAAGTCAGGGGGGCCGGGCCTCGCATGCATGCCCACTTCTATCTCTGAGCTAACAATGACCAGATAGGTGGGCAAATATAGGGGCGGCAACTATGCTGTGCACCTCACCCTACCCTCTGCAAACCTCTGGTTTGACCTTCTTTAGGAGTATTTAATATGTGAACGCCATGCCAGCCACTCTGGAGGCTAATTTCTGCAAGTGTTTTGCCACCATGGTGCGCCCGGGGACTCGGCTCAGAGATAGAATTTCTGCCCACCTGACACCGTCATCCACCACCAAGCATCATAGGAATACCAAAGGCGGCTTACCTGAACCACAAATACATTATATAAACACTGCAACTTATTCTTGCTTCTATAATCCAGAAATGTCTAATGATGGAGATGACAGGGACAATTCGGAGGCAAATAGACGTAGATGTTTAGCATCTGTCCTGTGCACCAATTACACTGACCCGTTAAAGTATCCAAGAAAATTCTATTTATTTTTTAATCACTTTGTCTCAGCTTCTCCAGATTTGTGGATTCAAATACAGCAGTGCGGCGAGTAATCGCTCAGTAATAGCTGACATAGAATGCATTATCATTACAGATTTTTTTCCTAGATCCAATCTCCCTTTTATAGAGAGTATATATATATATGTAAATTCAGGGATTTAGAGGACCTATAGAACTACCACTGACCTATTTACTGTATATTGTAAAGGCATATTAGATTGCTTATGCCAGGATTTACTCCTTTGAAGCAGCATACACCTTAAATACTTTGTCCTGCCACTTATCTGTCGACTTAGGGCCTTCTGGCAAATTGCTTCTTAGATGAACAAAACCATGTGCACTGCAGGGGGGCAGATGTAAAATGTGCAGAGAGAATTAGATTTGGGTGAGTTATTTTGTTTCTGTGCAGGGTAAATACTGACTGCTTTATTTTTACACTAAAATATAGATATCACTTTGAAGTAAAACCCCACCCAAATCTAATTCTATCTGCACAAGTAACATCTACCCCACCTGCAGTGCAGCATGGTTTTGTTCATCTAAGAAGGAATTTGCCAGAAGGAGTGAACCAAAATAACCCCCATAAAACTGAATCCAATTTCACCTGTATTTTTAAATCAAAAGTCACCATACATTAGCATTCGTTGTGGCACTTTAAGGGAAGAGATAATCAACAACGAACATGCATCAGAAAAACAGCAAAGTAAATAAATTTATTTTTGACATGACCATTAAACAAATGACCCAGATTGTCCTATAAAAACGTATTTCACATAAAATGAAATAATAATACTTTACCTTTGGGGAACGCTAAGACACTGATGATTAGAAAGAAGGTTACCAACAGGATCCCTCTCCATATATTGTCTTCTTGGCTTGTGTTCTCCCTAAAACATGTGAATACAAAATAAATATGAGATGTGTAAAATTTACATCTTTCAATCACTTTCAAACTCTGATGGAAAGCTTCCACGCAAGCCCTGTGTTGAGTTTTTATGTTCTCTGCTTGTTTTTCAAATATTTCTGGCCACAATTTAAAAACATAGTGGCCAATTAGAATGCCAAAAAAATATTAAATAACCTAGTGCAGTAGTCCTCAAACTCAGGACAGTATACAGGGTCACACATGAGGGATCAAATGCAGCTAAATATTTTCATTTGATTTAGACCAGGCATGTCCAACCTGCGGCCCTCCAGATGTTGTGAAACTATACATCCCAGCATGCCTTGTCATAGTATTGCTATTAGGGAATCCTAAAACTATTGCAAGGCATGCTGGGATGTGTAGTTTCACAACAGCTGGAGGGCTGCAGGTTGGACATGCCTGATTAAGACTATACAAAAAATGGCCCTAAGTCGAAGCGTGTGTACACACCATTAGTCTGTATTTGTAAGTATGGAGGCAAAGGTGTAGTGCTAATCCTTGTACTCTGCGCCTATTTCCATAATGTGGAGAGATCAGTGCCAGATTAAGGTCTAAATGGGCCTGGAGCTGAAAATTATCAAGGGCCTATTATGCTCAATAATAGGGGTTGTGGTCAGCACCTAATAATGTGGGGGCGTGACCAGTGTTCTGGTTGGGTGGTCTGCTCATGGGTGTGTCTCTTTGTGTAAATACTTTCAACTAATTATATATGTCTGGAAAAGGCAGGGGGCTGGCTTGGGAAAAATATTGGCGGGTGCCCTCCAAAGGTGCACCCGCAGGATGCCGATGTCCTAAGATACTTTCGGAGTGAGGCGGCACTCCAGTCATAAAAAAACAACATTTCAGCACCTTTTATGTGGTCACCTAAGTTTACCACACCATATACCCATTATACAAATCATGCAACACAATAGTAACTCCCTTATACTGTACTTGCCTCTTACACATTATGCCACATGGAATGAGCCAAAATTCACACCGACTGAGCCAAAAGTCACACTAAGGCATATGGATTGATTCAAAATTCACATTATGCCACACACAGATTAAAGCAAAATTCACATTTTGCCACATGGATTGAGCCAAAATACACACTATACCAAACGGATTGAGCAATAATGC
Source organism: Crinia signifera (assembly GCF_055691185.1). Classification (NCBI taxonomy): domain Eukaryota; kingdom Metazoa; phylum Chordata; class Amphibia; order Anura; family Myobatrachidae; genus Crinia; species Crinia signifera. Next base: position 132,920,631 of record NC_139218.1, read on the forward strand.
ACAATATGCTTCATAAACAGGGGCATTGTGCGCCAAAGGGGCACATTAAAGATTTACACCATAATGCCCATTACATTTTAAGCCACACACCATAATGTCCATTACGGATTATGCCAAACACCATAAGGCCTATTATAAATTATGCTACATAAGTGCTGCTTACCTACATGCTCATTGCCAGGGGTACCATGCTCATTGCCAGGGGTTCCATGCTCATTGCCAATGTGGGATTAAATGTTCATTGCCAAGGGGGGACAGCGCCGCCAGGCAGATATGACAGCCATTGACAGCTGGGCAGAGAGCAGGGGGCTGCCCGGCTGTATTCAGAGCACTGCAGGTCCCAGCTATTTGAAATAATACTGCTTTCACACCAGAAAATGCAGGGACTTGCCTGGGAATATGGTCCCAGGATCATGCAGGGACATTCCCAGGCTGGCTCCTTTTACACCAGCCTAGTCCCTGCACTTTCTGGTGTGAGGGGGAGAGAAAATCACCCCCTTTAACTAACCAGCTATATCTTCGGAACCAACTGACCCATTTACATAAGACCAGTATCATATTGAAGAACTTTTGAGTGGGCTCCAAATGATTTTGGGCCCATGAAACTGGGCCATTTGCTTTCAGAGAAACCTGCCCTCAAACAACACGAACAGCCATGAAATTACATTTCAGAAATGAAAAAATTGATTTACCCGCAATATCTCTGGAACCAATGAACACATATTGACCAGCCTGGTATCAGATTGAAAACTGAGATCACCCTCGAGCTTTTGTGATGCCGTAGGTGGAACTGGCAGCTGTTGAAACCAGGTGGGGGTCAGAATTAGCGGGTCCCGTGTTATCCTTTGCCTGGCGGTATCTCCGGTTCCGGGAGGGCTAGCGACGCGGGGACAGGCTCGTTGGAAAGCCCGAGCCCTCAGCTACAAAATGGGCCTATTTGGAGAGTGGGCCTGGAGCTGCAGCTCCATCAGGCCCATTGTTAATCCGGCCCTGGTCCCAGGATCATGCAGGGACATTCCCAGGCTGGCTCCTTTTACACCAGCCTAGTCCCTGCACTTTCTGGTGTGAGGGGGAGAGAAAATCACCCCCTTTAACTAACCAGCTATATCTTCGGAACCAACTGACCCATTTACATAAGACCAGTATCATATTGAAGAACTTTTGAGTGGGCTCCAAATGATTTTGGGCCCATGAAACTGGGCCATTTGCTTCCAGAGAAACCTGCCCTCAAACAACACGAACAGCCATGAAATTACATTTCAGAAATGAAAAAATTGATTTACCCGCAATATCTCTGGAACCAATGAACACATATTGACCAGCCTGGTATCAGATTGAAAACTGAGATCACCCTCGAGCTTTTGTGATGCCGTAGGTGGAACTGGCAGCTGTTGGAACCAGGTGGGGGTCAGAATTAGCGGGTCCCGTGTTATCCTTTGCCTGGCGGTATCTCCGGTTCCGGGAGGGCTAGCGACGCGGGGACAGGCTCGTTGGAAAGCCCGAGCCCTCAGCTACAAAATGGGCCTATTTGGAGAGTGGGCCTGGAGCTGTAGCTCCATCAGGCCCATTGTTAATCCGGCCCTGAACAGAGCTGGTAGAGAATGGTTTGGGTTAGATAAAAAGACTAAGATATTGTCCGCAAATAATGAGATTTTAATCTCCTGATGTTTTATTTTAATACCTTGAATTAGAGGGGAGGTTCTAACTGCTATTGCAAGGGGTTCTATAGCAATTGCAAATAAAAGCAGGGAAAGGGGACACCCTTGACGTGTTCCCTGTTTAAGTTGAAAAGGGGATGACATTAAACCATTACAGGAAATAGTGGATGAGGGCGATGAGTATAGGGTTTTTATAACATTAATAAAACCGGAAGGGAAGCCAAATTTTTCCAAGCAATGAATTAGATGAGGTCATAGGACCATGTCAAATGCTTTCTCGGCGTCTAGAGTTAGGAGTAAATTTTCCACTTCGCAGAGAGAGCATGTGACTGTTGGATGGCCGCCAGCAAACGTCTCATATTGGTCACCGAATGGCGACCAGAAATGAAACCCGTTTGGTCGGTTCCAATAATGAGTGAGAGAATGCCTTTTAATCTCTCAGCAATTATTTTTGTAAATAATTTGTACTCTATATTTAAAAGAGATATTGGCCTGTATGATCCCGGGTGGTTCAAATCTCTACCTTTTTTGGGAATGACTTTGATGGTAGCATCTGCAAATTGTGGTGGAAGTGATCTCTGTTCTATTATACTATTGAAGCTATTCGTCAGAGGTTTAACTATTAGTGGCTCCATTAGTTTAAAAAATTTGTTCGAGTACCCATCCGGGCCCGGGGCTTTACCTAGCTTTAATTTCCCAATGGCCCATCGAACCTCTTGTTCAGTGATTGAGGATGATAGATTATTTATCAAGTTATCTGGAACTTGGGGGAAGGGTAGGGAATACCAATATAAGTCGGATGTTTGCGGCATATGACTCGACGATTCCATTGATGCACCCATCGAACCGCCATGGGGAGAAACCGGGACAGAGTACAATTCTTCATAGTACTGTTTTAAAATCTCAGCAATTTGGGAATCTGACGTAGTCAGTGTACCATTTTTCTGGTATATGGGTTGAACCGAGGTTCGCTGTCTGGAACCCTGAAGAAGGTTGGTGAGCATTTTGCCTATTTTGTTGACAAATTTGTAGAATTTTTAATTAATATTAAACAATTATTTCACTCCAAGACTATTGAGATATTCATTACTGCGTAGTTGGGCTGTTTGATAGGATTCAGTATTGAATCCCGGCGGTCGGGATCCCGGCGTTCAGAATCCCGACGCCGGAATCCCGACAGCCGAAATGCCGACAAGGGGGGGACGTGGATCGCCCCCCCTTGCGGGCTCGCTGCGCTCGCCACGCAGCGGGCCCGGTGCCTCGCTACGCTCGGCACACTAATTTATTCTCCCTCCAGGGGTGTCGTGGACACCCCAGGAGGGAGAATGTGTCGGCATTTCGGCGGTCGGGATTCCGGCGTCGGGATTCTGAACGCCGGGATCCCGACCGCCGGGATTTTAACTGCATCCCGTTTGATAGGCTAATCTATTTTGTGTGGTAGGGGAAAGTTTAAAATTTTAATAGGCTGATGACAGCTCAGTTTGCAATTCTATGTAATGTTTATTTTGTTTCTTTTTTTTGTTGAGAGACATATGAAATAATCTTGCCTCTTAATACAGCTTTCGCAGCTTGCCAAAAAATCTTCGGTTCATTTATTTCGTATTCTCTATTTTCTGTCTGAAAATGTGTCCAAGATGATTTAAGATGAGTTTGAAAGTCTTTAGATTGTGCAAGGTGTGATGGGAATTTCCATATAGGTCTAGTTTTAGGAGTGTCAGGGAGACCCTCGAGAAAAGAGGTTCCACAATTAGGATATAGTCAATCCTTGACCAGGAGTTTTGAGTGAGGGATAGGCACGTGTAGTCTTTTTCAGTTCGATTATGAATTCTCCAGGCATCAATCAGGTTTAAGGATTTAGCTAGATAAGGGACACCAATTTTGGGGAGACTATGTGTGCTTCTATTTGTTGAGGATCTATCTAATGTCGTGGAAGAGATTATGTTTAAGTCTCCGCAGACCACGAGGGTTGAGAGGTCAGTCGTGTAAAAATATGCAAGGAGATTCGTAAAGAAGGATTTCTTATCATTTGTAGGGGCGTAAACATTGAAGATAGTTAGAGGGACACCGTCAATCAAAGTATGCAGGGTGAGAAACCTGCCTCCAGGGTCAGAGAAGGATGACAAAATCTGGACGTCCAAAGGTCTTTTTGCTAAAATAGCCACTCCACAAGACTTAGTATTTAAATGAGATGATCCAGTACCACCCAGTTCAGCATCTGGAGCTTTTTAATCTCTGGATGCATAAGATGAGTCTCTTGGAGACATATTGGGGGAAATTTACTAAAGTAAATTTGTAAAAAATAGGTGTATTTGTATCCAGAAATACACTTATTTTTTACATTTACTATCCCGAAAATACGGCAATTCGTATTCGTATTGGTAGCACATCAATACGAATACGAATCGCCGTATTTTCGGGATAGTAAATGGCAAAAATAAGTGTATTTCTGGATACAAATACAACAAATTTTTTACAAATTTCCTTTAGTAAATTTCCCCCATTATATCAATATTTTTAGTTTCCTCCTTTTCACGGGAGAATGAATACCCCTGATATTTAAGGATCCAATTCTAAGTGCCCTAAAACATCATAAGTAAAATGTTTCCTCGCAAGATCCTAAAATCAATCATATCTGGAAGGGAGGGGGAAAGGAAGAAACATAAGGAGTACATAAGACAAATAGAGACAACTATCAAAGCAGCAAAAAACAACATTAAAGGTAAAGAGAACTTCCGACCTATATCGAGGAGGCAGTCTCTAAAGTACTGCCTGATTATGAATTAACCAAATAAGCAAACTCGGCAGACTACGTCCGTCCGCCACAAGCCCATTCATCATGGGAAATGTTTTACAGACAAACCATTGAAAAAGTCCTATCTCTAGGATGAAACGCGTTTGGCAACATTCTACATGGTACATACTTGCTATTCCCCTTGTATCTTTGTTCATTTGTTTCATTACCTACTGGCAGTGTTTTTACTACCTATCTGTAAGTAGTCACAATAAATAGAACTTTGATTATACATCAAGTTCACTCCTCATTTGTTATACATGCACTCCTAACATTTCCTGAACTACTGCCATTATTTTTGATGGTACACGCATCCACTCCAGGGCTTGATGTGAAGGAAAGCGGGTACTGCTACATCTCCATCAGCCATTAAGACATCAGGCATTGCCTCATCGTGGGACAGGTTACTATACCATCTCCCACAATTGGAAATCCCCCTCCCCTGATCTCCATCATCAACATCCAGCCTACAGTTATTGCTCCCAGTTTACACACCATCGTAACACTCAGCCTACAGTTATTGCTCCCTGTTCATACCGTCACAACACACAGCCTACAGTTATTGCTCCCAGCCTCCTAATCACCTTTTCACCCCCCACTATAAAACTTTATAAATGTCCACAAATCCACATTAAACCCCAGAGCGCCAACAAACACTCCCCATTTCCATTTGCATTTGTTAGTACCAGGGGGACCGGGACTTTCCCCCAGGAGTGTAGGCCGCTAGGGGTCTTTCTCCAAGCGCTGTGTAGATCTCCCCATTCTACAGAACTCCACACATTAGTTTCTGCCTCCCTCATGTTTCACTCCCTCCCTGCGATAATACATCCTCCGCGATTACCACAATTAGACCCCCGCAATTATACACCCCCCTGCGATTACCACGATTAGACCCCCCACGATTATACACCCCCTGCGCGATTAGACCCCCACACGATTATACACCCCCCTGCGTGATTACCGCGATTATACACACCCCAATTACCAATTACACACCGCAATTACCGCAATTATACACCCCCGCGGTTACGATCCTCACGCAATTGCTGCAATTACATCCTCCCCCGCGATTAGACTCCCCCCGTGATTACAACTCTCCCGCGATTGCCGAGATTAAACCATCCCCATGCGTTTACATCCATAAAGTACCTTACATTCAGACTGCTAGAACTACGAGGAGCTGCATTTTCCTGTGCTGCTTCCACAACATTTTGTTTCCCCACTGTCTTAAGGGTAGCAGAGCACTCTTCCAGCCAGTGTCAGACTGACTGGAAAAGAATGCTGCCCCACTCACCTCTATGTTCAGTGTCAGACTATAGGCCATATATGGCATGGATATGCATTGTTTTGCACATTCCTATTAGGCTAATACCCTAAAAGTGTTTTCTGCTTTTCTGTCAGTCATGTATTCTCATACACAGATGCCCCAAACCCCCTCCCCCCCCCCCCGTCACTTTTGGCAACTTTTTTTGATTATTTAAACAGAGTGCGTCTATAATTTATCTAGTAGCGGGCAAGCAGGGCAGTATTATTCTAATATGATGACGGATGCCTGCTTTTGCTCGTCGCCATATTTAAATCATTGTGCTGCTACTGCTAGGGCGCTATTCCCTCATACCTTTCCAGAATTTTAGTGCTTGCACAACGTAATTGCAAATTCTAGGAGCAGCTGCTGGCTCAGATGTTGGATTGAGTGAGAGCACGCTGTAATACATGTGGACGTCTGCCCATCATCTCGCATACAAGAACCGGTGTCAATCCTGGCTGCCATCTGCCCGCCTGGCCCAAGCAGCAAAAATGAAATCTGTTCAGACACAGCATTTGTCTCTCCCTCTCCTCTTCCCCCTCTCTTTCACTTCCCTTTCTCTCTCCCCTCTGCCTCTCACTCCCTTTCTCTAGTCCTTCCCCCCCCCTCTCTCTCTCTTCCCCCTCCATCCCTCCTTTCTCTCATCCTTCTCCATCTTTTCCCCCACCCTCTCCCCTTTCTCTCTCCCCCCCTCTCTCCCCCTTTCTCTGCCGTTATTTTCCTCTGGATCTGCCCCTGCGTATTGTAGGTCACCGTAACACTTTCCATAATATCAAAAATAAAATATATAATAAAAGGAGGAAATAGTTTCTGAATCCCAACTATTTCCTAAATGGGGGCATGGCTTTGTGGAGTGGTTTGGGCTCTATTCATATGTAAGTTGTGTGCTGGTGATAAGCTGGTTTCTGATCTGTACTGTATGTTTTTTGTTTATTGCAGAGGAGTGTATGATGTCATGATGTCACACAGTGTCGCACTATGGTGACAGAGGAGGAGCCATGGCATCCTACCACATTCCCCAATAGCACCCAGCATATTGCTGCCCAGAACTTCTGTCAGGACCCTCCCTGCATATTCAAACTCATCCCACATGTTACACCCCTCACGTCAATCACAGAACACCACTAATTATTAATTATAATTATTGGCTAAATATCTTGAATGGGAATACACATTACACACAGATGTCCAGCTAACAGGATGCTGGTTTTTAGAATACAGATGCCAGAATCCTGATAGAGGGAATCCTGACAGGGGTACAGTAAATATACTTACCTTACCCCTGCTCCCCACCAACCCTATCCCTGCATGTGAGTGGTTGGGAAGAGGGTATTTGGGAATGCAGGGGCGGTATTGTGTTGCTTTGCCTAGGGTGTCTATAAACCTTGCACCGGCCCTGTACACATACTGTATCCGCTATCACATATATACCCTCTTTATCCTTAATCACCGAGTTCACGTTATACTTATTTGTTTATTGTTAATCTGTTGCTACATTGTCTTACAGCTGCCATTGTTTGTTATATTATGCACAACTGCATTCATGTGTAAAACGTATAACTGTGAGGCAACTTTTTCTGCTACACCGCCTCACAAATGCTATTGTTAGTTCTTGTCGTACAAATGCATCCATATGTAAAACATGTAATTGTAAGAAGATTCTTTTATTGCTTATAAAGGATGAGAATCTTTATGGAATTCTCTGTAATGTCTTTTAAATTTTGTGCTTCATTAAAAAATATATCATAAAAAAAAAAGTCCACATTTCCCTTGAAGCAACGTAGAGGTTGAGTAGTGCAGCCAGTGTTGCAGATACAGGTGTCACACGGCATTCAGGTGTTCGAGAAAGGGAAGGGAGGCTCTACCCATGTTGTCAGCCCCAGGCCCCACAATTTCTGATGACAGTCCTGTATGTACAGTATGTATGTATGTATGTATGAATGAGAGAGGGAGGGTGTACGCATGTATGCATGTACTGGGTGTATTTATAAAAGAGAGAGTCTCTCTGTATTTCCTTTGTTACAGGTTCACCTTCCAATAATTTTTTGCAGGCCTCAGAAAGGGACGGTTGTGATGAATGCAGGCATATCCGGTCTGGAACTGATGTCACACACCCTCCCATAAAACACTTAGGAACGCCTGTACTTTTATAGACATGCGTAGCGTTTATTTTGCATGCCTGCGTTTTTGCAGCACTCCCACTAAATGCCTGGTTACCACCTCCAGATGCCTACTTCCTGTCAATCACCTTGTGAAGGGCCAGCGACGGAAAAAAGTAGCAATCTTTCTTCACTAGCAGGCGATGGGCACACGTACTATGGACCAAACGCGTGTTCAGTCTATCGATAACCGGCCGCTGTGTGAATTCGCACAGCAGCGATCAAGTCTGATTCGGGCCCAATGTATGAAATGGAAGCAGCACTGAAACTTGCAGCTATCAATATCGATAGCTGCAGGTGTCGTTGCCCATACACCACACAGGAAGCTGACAGTGCACAAAACGTTTTAGGCTGCTTCAGTAAAAAATATTGTAATGTTTTATGTTATGGTGGGCACCTCTTCTCTGCGGACGTCATGCATGGCACCAGCTAGTAATAAACATCAGCAAGTACTAGCTCGTGTAAAGTGGCCAGAAGGAAGGAAATATGAATTATGTCTGCGACCATATGTCTGCGGTCCATTTTTCCACCACTGGATGGAGACATTGCTACTTGCAAGACTGCTAATGTAGAATTGTGTGAGGGAGTTTGTAGATGGTAATATCTATCTATCTATCTATCTATCTATCTATCTATTTATCCATACTCAATGCTGTCATGAGTAATTCCAAAATAATATACATATATAGGAGAGGTAGTTGTTGGGCGCACTCGTCAATTGAGCAACGCCGTGGTGCCTTCCTCAGATAATACCAATGAAGATATTGTCCCTGGACCTATGGCAAGGTAACCAAGAAACAGGCGTCACTCAGTCGGCTTAGGTGCAAACCATATTTATAATGCAAGTCGATTATACATACAGCATCATGTCGACGTTTCAAGACTTGTGCGGTCTTTTCTTCAGGACGTGCGCTTAAAGTGCATAAGTGCTGTGCAAATGAAAAACCAGAGCAGTGTGCTCTCTTACCTTTAACTAGCAGCTTTGTGTGGGTGTCCAACAGCAGGACGCCGGTGTCCACGCGCCGTGCTTCCGGGATTTCAGCTCCGCTCTGTCGCATCACACGGCCGTTGATAAGATACACTGGACGCCATCGTCCTGCGTTCACCGGCTCCATGGTACAATCAAATAAGACCAGCTAGGAAACTGCTGGATTTAAAAGTGAACAAAATGTGAACACAAACTATATAGATAAATTGATGCTGCTAGTGTAACTCTGTGTACATTGCATACATACAATTAGATAAAAATTGGATAAAAATGAAGACACATAAACAGTATTAAAAAGTCGGTCAAGCTTATATATACAATTTCTATAATTTAGTACTAGGGTGTAGAGATACCTGCACAGCATCTTATGTACTCCGTCGCTAATCATATGCAATATTTATATATAATATATGAGCAATGTATTGTGTAGAAAATTCCGATTGTTGTTACAATTAGACATATTACAATCTACCAGAACAAAAATCGCGGAAGCCTGCCTGGAACAGTCACAAATTGCACCAAATAAAAACACCCAACTTTTATGGGAAAAACTGGAAACCCAGATTGAAGCACACAAAACTGAGCTTGAAAATTTCAAAAAGAAAAAGTAGGCAACAATTTAACTGGAACGTAGATTTACATAGGTTTGGGAGATCACTGAGGGTGAAGGAATTCTTCCAAAATTCACCATCGACACAAGGCGATGTACATGAAAATTTCTTAAAGAGACATGAACATTCCACGTTCAACCCACAATCGCACAATCCCTCCATAAAAACTTTCATTAGAATTGTGGACAAATCAGTGGATAGATTTGACAAAAACACACCAAAGAATTATTCCGAAATGAGCAAAAATGAACTAAAAGCCTTAACAAATTTATCACGTAATACGGACATGACCATACGCCCCGCCGATAAGGGTGGGGGTATTGTCCTTCACGATACCTCAAAATACATCGCCGAATTAGATGCTCTCCTGTCGGACAAAATGACATACAATAAAACACACAAAGATTCAGTTAACCCCCCAGCCACCCCATAATTTTGGCCCGCAACCCTCTCTTACAACCGATATCACAATTTCTGAATTCATTAATAAAACCCTTCATCTGGACACAGAAAACTTTCTTGAAGGACACTACACAATTATTATGCAGAACTACCGGTGAATACAACACTATGCACAATGGACGTCGAAAACCTATACATTGTAATTCCACACTCCCAAGCAATAGCAGCCATGAGGACGTTTTTATACAGAGTCAACTTCAACTCCTTGGACATCCCCCTGTTTTTGACATTATTAGAATTTACATTAACAAAGAATTATTTTCTGCATAACGGTTCTTATTATTTACAACTTACAGGTTGCTCTATGGGCTCTATGTGTGTGGCATAATGTATCGTTCGCTCAGACACTGCCCGGCTGTTCCCGACCCGGCATGCGGCCTGTGCTGCGTGTCTCGATCATAGGACACGCTGTGCAGGCCGCAGCGCTGACCACCAGCGCCGGAACCTGCTTGCCGCCGGGCCTCCCACATCCTCCCACATCATACCCGACGCCGGAACCTGCTCAACGCCGGGCCTCCCACATCATACCCTACGCCAGAACCTGCTCGCCGCCGGGCCTCCCACGTCGCACATTTCTACCCGATGCCTGCCTCTGCACTGCGGCCGCCTGCCCCCCTCCGCAGCTCAGAAAAAGTAAGTCAGTGTGGGGTCACAGGGGGCAATTTTCTTTTAGGGATGCCAATCCCGGGATCCTGGGTTTGAGCATTTTTTAATCCCAGTGATATTGGTGTACCGGCCCCAAGATTTCTGTTGCCACCCCTTACATAGAAATGACCTTCTAGACCTAATTTGTCTCTGTCCCTTCGTCCCCACCATCTCTGTCCCCACCCTCTGGCCCTATATCACCACCGTCTCTGTCCCTGCATCCCGCCATCCCGCTCTATGCACCTTTGTCCCCACCATCTCTCTCCCTGCATCCCCACCATTAATCTCACAGTCCCTGAATTTTGCCTCAGTCTGTGTGGCATAATGTGAATTTTGGCACAATCCATGTGGAATAATTTGAATTTTGTGTCATTCCATGTGGCATAATGTGAATTTTACGACATTCCATGTGAATTTTGGCTCATTTTGTGTAGCATAATGTGTAAGGGGCAAGTATAAGGAGTCTACTATCGTTGCATAAAGTGTATATGGTGTGGTACACACCCCTATATCCTTTTAATGGCCACACCTCTTTTCTGTAGCTCGCCACTCCAGGGGGGCCCCGTGACACTCTTGTACCGGGGCCCAGGATTTCTCTTGGCAGCCCTGTCTATGGGATCTAACGTGTCTCCATCCCTGGCCAATGTTTTTATGTTTGAACAGGAGAATAACTTTTTCTTTACAGATACTAACATCAGTTCAAAAATCATCATGTATACTAGATATATAGATGATCTCCTGTTACTATGGGAGGGGTCCCCAATAGCACTGGTATATATCATAGAAGAAATTAACAACTCGGACAGCCCATCACCCTCAGTGATCTCCCAAACCTATGTAAATCTACGTTCCAGTTAAATTGTTGATGTTTGTTTGTTGGGACAAACGACAGTCCGTGATTGAGTACTTTGATCTCATCAGTGGTTAATGAATGTGAAGACAAATTAAAAGTTAGTGTTTCTTCTTGTTGGTATTCCTCGGAGGCTTTGAGGATCCGCTTCGATTGGCCACCTCATCGTGCGTCAGTTGACTTTGGCCTGGTATGAGCCTGGGTGACTCAGCCTAAAAGGAGAGCAGCATTTTAGTAATTTGTTGTTTCAACAGAGTCTTCGACTGCAAAGTCACTGTCACTTGTGTATCTATTCTGATCCTTTGTTGAGCGATCCCTCCAATTTTGTCTATATTGTGTTCGATTTCTAGGACGAAGTGGACGTGATCCGCTTAGCCATCGATAAACGCGGCCATCTTCGTAGTAAGCTGCTACCGTAGCCCAGTTTTTCTTTTTGAAATTTTCAAGCTCAGTTTTGTGTGCTTCTATCTGGGTTTCCAGTTTTGGTACTTGTTTCCTAGCACAGCCACACCGATTTTGATTGGGTCGGAAAAATCACGTCGATCGCATGCGACCAAATCGCATGCGATGGACCCAATTTTTACATTGATTCAAATGTGAATAGGGTCCCTGGGACCCTATTTTACATTGGATTCAATGTAAAATTGTCCCCAGACCCCAATTTTAACCCCCTGATGGCTCAAATGCCCCCATTGGGAACGGCAGAACGGCACCCCACGATTGGGGTACGCGTCCTCCGACCTTTTCATACCCCTACTATCCACGTCGGAGTGGAGAATATAAAGTGTGGCGAGCGCAGCGAGCCACCAAGCCCGAAGCGTGGCGAGCGCAGCGAGCCCCGCGAGGGGACGCGCATAACTTCACACGATTCACATAACTTCGCCACGCTTCGGGCTCGCTGCGCTCGCCATACTTTATATTCTCAACTCCACGCCGACGTGGATAGTAGGGGTATGAAAAGGTCGGAGGACGCGTACCGCCGCCCATCGCGGGGTCGCTACTCTCGCCACGCTTCGGGTTGGCGTCAATCGTGGAGTGCCGTTCACAATGGGGGGACATTAATTAATACCCATGATGGGGGCATATAAAATGAGAAATGGCCCATATTGGGCCATTTCCCATTGTTTGGTATGTAAAATGTGGTTAATCACGTCCATCGCATCTTGTGCCATTATAATGGCACAAGACCGACGCGATCAACGCGATTGCAATGTTAAAAATATTTTAACATTGAACCCTAATTCAAAATCGCGTTAATCGCGTCGGTCGCGACGCGTGCCATGTTAATGCATGCAACCGACGCGATTAACGCGATTTTGCCTTTGCCGGAAAAATGGACCAGATTTTAAAGGAAATCGTGTCCATCGGGTTACTCGTGTACCTTAACTTAAGGTACACGAGTACTAATGATTGTGGCCGTGCTAGGAAACAAGTACCCCAGTTTTTCCCATAAAAGTTGCATCTTTTTATTTGGTGCAATTTGTTACTGTTCCAGGCAGGCTTCCGCGATTTTTGTTCTGGTAGATTGTAATATGTCTAATTGTAACGACAATCTGAATTTTCTACCCAATACATTGCTTTATTATATAGAAATATTGTATATGATAAGCAAGGGAGTAAATAAGATGCTGTGCAGGTATCTCTACACCCTACTACTAAATTATAGAAATTGTATATATAAGCATGACTGACTTTTTAATACTGTTTATGTGCGTCCATTTTTATCTATTTTTTTAAATCTAATTGTATGTATCACAGTACACAGAGTTACACTAGCAGCATCAATTTATCTATATAGTTTGTGTTCACATTTTTTTCACTTTTAAATCCAGCAGTTTCCTAGCTGGTAATATTTGATTGTTCCACCATGGAGCCGGTGAATGCAGGCCGATGGCATCCAGAGTATCTTAGCATCGGCCATGTGATGCGACAGGGCGGAGCTGGAATCCCGGAAGCACGGCACGTGGACACCGGCGTCCTGCTGTTGGACACCCACACAAAGCTTCTAATTAAAGGTAAGAGAGCACGCTGCTCTGGTTTTTCATTTGCACAGCACTAATGCACTTTAAGCGCACGTCCTGAAGAAAAGGCCGCACAGGTCTTAAAACTTCGACATGACCCTGTCACTGCGGACACTTTTTGAAATATTTGCCTTACAATAGAAGTTATGCTACTTTCAAGTCAGACAAAGAAGCACAGAGATTCAAGAAGCAGATTGTAGTAACAGCTACTACTAGCCAATCGGAATCGTTGTTCTGAGGACCAATGATCAGCTGTTGTATTTGAGCAGGTGCAAGGTCATGTGGGAAAGGTCAGTTTTGCTGTTTCATTTTGCAGAATAAAGTTGGTTACTGAAGTGCATTTACGGTTGGATGTTTTTGTGTATTGTTTAGTGCTATTGACAGTGTAAAAAATAAATAAAACAATGTCGTCCAGGGAAAGTGGTGACTGGTCACCCAGGAAGACATCTAGGATTGTTGTTTTATGTGAAGATGATCTTTCGTATGCAGCAATTGCGAGAGAAGTTGGTAGTAATTAGAGATGTGCGGCGGCCACTTTTTCGGGTTTTGGTTTTGGTTTTGGATCTGGATCTCCCTTCGTGTTTTGGATCTGGATTGGTTTTGTCAAAACCACCCTTGTGGGTTTTGGTTTTGGATCTGGATTTTTATGTAAAAATGGCTAAAATAACAGAATTTGGGCCTGTTTTTGCCCCTAAAGTATTATTAACCTCAATAACATTAGTTTCCACTCATTTCTAGTCAATTTTGATAACTTCACAGCTTACAAAAATGTTTTCATTTAATGTAGTTGGGCCAAAAGGGTATACCGAGGTAGCTGGATGACTAAGCTAAGCGACAGCAGTGGGCATCACATACATGTGGACCTTACACTTCCAACCTGGCAGAGCGGCACTGCAGGGGCAGACAGGGTGGCAGTTAATAAACTATCCCAAAAAAAGAGAAATGCTCCAAAGAGCAAAAAATACAAAGAGGTACCGGCCTTGTCATGACTGGTGGTAGCAGCTTCAGCACTTCTATCAGGTTGCTGATCTCCCACTATTTCCTCCTCCCTCATCCTCCAAAAATGTGTTTTTATTTTATTTATGACTTTTATTTATTTTCCTTACTTTACACTGGACACAGCCTGTCACACTGGACACAGCCCCTTGGACACTGGACACTGCCCCTGGACACAGCCCCTGGACACTGCCCCTTGACACTGGACACAGCCCGTCACCCTGGACACAGCCCCTGGACAATGGACACAGCCTCTGGACACAGCTCCTGTACACTGGACACAGCCCCTGTCACACTGGACACAGCCCCTGTCACACTGGACACAGCCCCTGGACACTGCCCCTGGACACTGGACACAGCCTGTCACCCTGGACACAGCCCCTGTCACACTGGACACTGCCCCTGGACACAGCCCCTGGACACTGCCCCTGGACACTGGACACAGCCTGTCACCCTGGACAAAGCCCCTGGACAATGGACACAGCCTCTGGACACAGCTCCTGTACACTGGACACAGCCCCTGTCACACTGGACACAGGATATATGTCGTCACACTGGACACAGGATATGTCACACTGGACACTGGATATATGTCACGCTGGACACAGGATATATGCCGGCACACATTACATGTCACACTGGACACAGGATATATGTTGTGACTTGTGACACTGGACACAGGATATATTGTCGTCACACTGGCCACTGGATATATGTCGTCACACTGGACACAGGATATATGTCGTCACACTGGACAATGGATATATGTCACGCTGGACACAGGATATATGTCGTCACACTGGACACAGGATATATGTCGTCACACTGGACACAGGATATATGTGGTCACACTGGACACTGGATATATGTCGTCACACTGGACACAGGATATATGTCGTCACACTGGACAATGGATATATGTCACGCTGGACACAGGATATATGTCGTCACACTGGACACAGGATATATGTCGTCACAGTGGACACAGGATATATGTCGTCACACTGGACACTGGATATATGTCGTCACACTGGACACTGGATATATGTCGTCACACATTACATGTCACACTGGACACAGGATATATGTTGTGACTTGTGACACTGGACACAGGATATATGTCGTCCCACTGGACACAGGATATATGTCGTCACACTGGACACAGGATATATGTCGTCACACTGGACACAGGATATGTCGTCAGTCGTCACACAGGACAGGACACAGGATATATGTCGTGAGTGACTCGTGACACTGGACAATGGATAAGATATAGGCCGTCACACTGGACACAGACCCTTGTATTAATGCTGCCCCTGTACACAGTGTACTACTCAGCAGCACTGCAGCCCCTGCGTGTGAGCACTGCAGCACTGAGTTAGTTAGTTAAATCACAAAAAAAACACAGGGTTCAGGGCTAAATAAAATAAATCACAACACAGGGCTTAGGGCTAAATAAATCACAACAGGGCACGGGCCACAGGACAGCCCCTGGGCAGTGGACACTGCAGCCCCTGCGTGTGAGCACTGCAGCACCTAGTTAGTTAAATCACACTACAGGGCTCAGGCCTATAAACAGTCACTGACTCTCAAGTCTACAACACAGGGCAGTGAGGGCACAGGGCAGGTCACGGAGCACAGTACAGCACGGAGCACATGGCACGGAGCACAGCACAGGGCAGTGAGAGCACAGGTCAGGTCACGGAGCACATGGCACAGAGCACAGCACGGAGCACACGGAGCTTCCCAACCACCCTCTTCCCTCTCCAAGATTGGAGTGAAGATGGCGGGGCGCGCGTGCGTCTTTTATAAGATCCCGCTCCCGCGAGAATCCGACAGCACGACGATGACGTTCGGCCTCGTTATTGGTCCGGAATTCAGGCGGGAACTCCCGAGCCGGCTCGGATCTGGCCCGGATCTCCGATATTCGGATCTGTCGGATCTCGGGGATCCGGACCCGCTCATCTCTAGTAGTAATGTGACATCAGGAGTACAAACGTTTTGTTTACGCTTTCAGGAAACACAATCTCTACAAATCAAAGATGGAAAAGGCCGGAAAAAGTGCACAACAGCTGTTGATGATAGTAGAATAAAAAAAAAATTGTGTCATGGACAGATGGATGTCATCTCATCTGCGGCCATTAGCAGTGAACTGAATGCAAATTGTGTTTGTGTAAGTTCAAGAACGGTACGGAGAAGACTAACGGAGGTTGGCCTAAAAGGTAGGAGTCCCCAAAAAAAGCCATTGCTGAATAAAAAGCTGCAGAAAAAAACAAATACAGAGGGCAATAGAGCACATTGTATGGACAAAAGGTCAAATGATATGGAGTGACAAAATTAAGATATCAATTGTTGGTAGTGATGGGGGAAAATATGTGAAATGTAGCATTGGGGAAGAGGTACATCCAGATTGCATTCAAGGGACAGCAAAGAATCCTGCAAGTGTTATGATCTGGGCATGTATGAGAGCAGATACTGTAGGCTGCCTTCATGTCATAGATGGCACACTGAACAGTAGAAAGTACATTGACACCATCCTACAACCAAAACTTCTACCTTCTATCAGGAATAGAGAAGAAGAAAAGTATGTCCTATGTCGGTGCACCAATAAAGATTCTAAAACATAACTTTTATTGTATTTATTTTAAGAACTGCGAGATAAAAAATACATATGACAACAAAACAGGGGTGGAATGACACTTTAAAAACTAAGGTGGTGGGCAGATGTTTGCAGAGGAATCTGTGTTATGTGTTGATTCAACTTCAGAACAGTGTACTTGTCAATATTAGTTTAAATTCGACCAAATAATCTAATAAATATGGCTCAGAGCAGATATAGCCTTTCAAATTGTTGCTCTATACGCCGCAGCTTCACTTATTGCAGTCTGAAAGTGAAATATCAGAAAAAATAGGATTGGCATACGCTTATAAGTAGTCTCAGCGTATGGGTGAAAATCACTCTATCTCCAACAGGAGAATCCTGTTCTGATTCACTGCAAAAATTGGGGGTGCAGTACCACTAAATAAGAGAACTCCCATAGGCTATATGATGTGCCTTAAACAGGAGCCACGTGGATAATGCGGTGCTACCTCCAATTCACTGTGCTAGTCCAAAGGGGTCGCCCCCAAGTGGATCGAAGCTGGCTGCAGTGAATGCCCTTAGAAGGGCTGTAGCGGCAAGACACTGTTCAATAATTTCTATAATACATTGGTAAGAAAAATAACAAACATCTGCCCGCACACCGCTAGCCGGCACGCGCTTCGCAGATTTTAGCTTCCTCAGGGCCAACCTGTCTGAGCAAAAGCAGGGTTTTTTATACCTAAGGTAGTGAGTAATGATCCAATCAAATTGCAAGTGATCAGACGTGCCCCCACTGATTTTGGCGGGGAAGGTATTGTCCAATAAGGAGCTTCATGTATGCCAAACCCCTGTACGGTGTCTCGCAAGTGCTGGCTATTGTGTATTATTGTCATGGTTACGTTCGTTTGCAGCGTATCGGAACAGGCGCGCTCGTGGCGTGCCTCTGTCTAAGAGGCGCGCCTCGCGTCGTTACCATAGTTACCTAGTATGTTTACACACTGATGCCGGCGCGGCTGTGACACACTTGTGCTCCGGTCTGGAAATACGTGATCCATTGGTCGGGACGTCTGATGTTATTTTCGTTGGCTTGGTAACTGGGCGGAGATGAGTCATGTGTCAATGCTGATCCTATCACGCTAGGTTCCTACGCGTCACGTTGTCATAGTAATCATTAGAGATCAGTAATACAGAATTGTCGCTGTAGCTGAGTCGTATTTTCTTATTATCCGGACACCCATATCGTTAAATATGGTGAGAATCACAGAATTGCGTATCAGACGGTTTGGAAGTTTAGTCTAAAATTTGACGTGTGTGTGTATATTGCGGAGCATCAATCTGATGTATCTGGGTCAGGGATGTCTACATAGTCATGGAAATATTAAATAATTAGAAAAAGTGAACAGTAATAGGTCGGCTTAGATCAGCGATAATTACATTAATTGATGATGGTATAGGACAAATACAATATGTTATTGAGTGAAAAATAAAACGGGGTGTTTTGCCTTAAGTGGATGGTCTCCTAGTGGGACAAGGACAAGTGATGGGTGTGGAGAGGATAAAATGGTGATATCAAATAAGTGCCAACCGAAAAAATCAACATAGTGTGACAAAAGGTGAAATAACTGCACTTGATAGGTTAGTAATAATAGGCCAAAAAGGTACATATAGAAAATGGTAGAAGATAAAAATTAAGTGTATTAGGGAATAAGTGATTAAAAGTGTACAGATATTAAATTGTTTGCCATTGAATTGACATATTGTACAGGGTAAATTATGTCAATATTGGATGATGTTACCAATAAATTGACATGCTATACCGAGATATGTCAGATCGTCAGTGATGGCCATTCCATAAAAAGTGGGGGATGGTGAGAATGATTAGGAGGATTAAAAGTACAATGCAGTGGGCATTGAGGCAAATGGTGCTCGTGGGTAGCCCCAGGTATGTGAATATATGTGGCAAATAGTAGCCCCTGGTGAGGGGAAGGGAGAAAAATATATACTCTTTGGCTAAATAAGAATAAAACCCTTAATATGTATGTATAATATGATGGTGTATTATTTGCCATCATATATTTATATAGCCCATGTATTTAAAAGAAAATATCTATATCTGACCCAGATTCACACAGATTGATAACCGTGATGGATGAGAATACATGACAAGAAATGACAGTGATAGAAGCAAGAGAGATTTTACAGAAATGCAGAATAACTGTTTTCCTCGTTGAGGCCTCGAGGTGACATGGTACCCATCATAAAAATAAGTCTAGTTTCTTGTCTCAATAATTCAGAGTCCAAGTCCCCTCTTCTTATCCCCATGTTTACTCTCAGCATGCCAAATACTTTCAACCCAGTTGTTTTACTCTGGTGGTACTGTAAGAAGTGGCGTGCAACAGGGGTGAGCTTTTTCATGGCCTGTCTATCTCTCTCAGCGTTCTTAATGCTGGAGACGTGCTCCAGTACTCTCTTTTTAAGAGGCCTGATGGTCTTCCCTATGTATGTCTTCCCACAAGGGCATTCTAGATTGTAAATAATGCCTGCTGTGTCACAAGTAATGTATTCTTTGATCTTACAGGTCTGGTTGTATTTGTCAATGAACTGTTGTTTCTGAACCATGAACACACATGCTTTGCATGATCCACACTGATAGGATCCCAATTTGTGGGATGTATGTTTCTTAATTTTATCGAGATGACTATGGACCAGGGTGTCTCGGAGATTACGACTCCTGCGCCAGCTCATTTGGACTTTGTCACCTAGTGAATTGGCCAAGTCGTAGTCAGTTTTAAGCACATCAAGATGATCATTGAGGATGCTCTGGATGGATTGCCACTCTTTACAGTAAGTTCCAATGAATCTTACTGGTTCATTGGAGATGATGTTGTCCTTCTGTCGTGGTATGAGAAGTCGTTCCCTGTCATAGGTTTTGGCTTCATTGTATGCTCTCTTAATGCTCCTTTTACTGTAGCCTCTTTCTAATAGGCGATTGCTTAGTTCTTTGGCTCTGAGTCTATAGGTATCCTCATCTGAGCAGTTTCGTTTTATCCTTAAAAATTCACCCTTGGGTAATCCTCTAATCCTTCTAAGGGCATTCACTGCAGCCAGCTACGATCCACTTGGGGGCGACCCCTTTGGACTAGCACAGTGAATTGGAGGTAGCACCGCATTATCCACGTGGCTCCTGTTTAAGGCACATCATATAGCCTATGGGAGTTCTCTTATTTAGTGGTACTGCACCCCCAATTTTTGCAGTGAATCAGAACAGGATTCTCCTGTTGGACATAGAGTGATTTTCACCCATACGCTGAGACTACTTATAAGCGTATGCCAATCCTATTTTTTCTGATATTTCACTTTCAGACTGCAATAAGTGAAGCTGCGGCGTATAGAGCAACAATTTGAAAGGCTATATCTGCTCTGAGCCATATTTATTAGATTATTTGGTCGAATTTAAACTAATATTGACAAGTACACTGTTCTGAAGTTGAATCAGCACATAACACAGATTCCTCTGCAAACATCTGCCCACCACCTTAGTTTTTAAAGTGTCATTCCACCCCTGTTTTGTTGTCATATGTATTTTTTATCTCGCAGTTCTTAAAATAAATACAATAAAAGTTATGTTTTAGAATCTTTATTGGTGCACCGACATAGGACATACTTTTCTTCTTCTCTATTCTTGTCAATTTTTGTGTCCGAGGTAGCACACCCCCTTTTTTGTGTCATTGACCACTCTAATCTATATCCTCATTTTGAGGGGGTCCTCCAAATGCATTACTAATTGTCTTGTGCGACCTACCCCAAACCACCCTGTACCTTCTATCAGGGATTTTTTTCCCAGATATGCCCCATTTTTTTCCAAGCAGGATTCAGCTCCCTGCCACAATGCACGGATATGCAAACCGTGGTTCACAGAGAATGATATACAGGTGCTGGGATGGCCAGGAAACAGCCCAGACCTGAACCCCATAGAACATTTGTGGTTCCGTTTGAATAAACTGGTACATCTGAGGTGTCCATCAATAAAGGAGAATTAATTGAGGCTATAATTGTCTCATGGTACCACATAATAAAGAAAGAAAAGCTCCAGACATTGGTTGGCTCAATGCCACGTCGCTGTGCTCCTGTCTTGAAAAATAAAAGATACCCAATGAAAGACTGATATGACAGTGACATCATAAGTACACAGTGGGTTGTTTTTACTGCATAACTACTCTTGTAATGCAAATACTGCATGAAGTGTAACATTTTTTTTATAAGCATTCAAAGTTGAAAAACATTCAAATTTCAAAAAGTGTCCGCAATTGTAGTTTAATTTTTAAGTGCACATGGGCAAATCAGTACTCAATATTATCATAACAACATGACAACTTCTGCTGGAACAGCCAACAGCCAAGCCCTCCAGGCCCTGTGGAAAGGCGGTCAATTCTCCAGCATGCTACCCGGACCCCCCACTTCCAACTTGGCTGCTGAGACACATACCCAAATTCACAACTCTTCTGGAAGGAGGCGGGCTAAACTCAGTGGCAGATTATAGATGGTGTGACAGGGGCAGTCATCCTGGGCCCCCACACATCTGGGGACCCCACCCCTGACTGGTCCCCCCCCTTCCCCTGGTACCTGTCCATGCAGCACTGGCGAGGCAGTGGGCTCCCTGCGGTGGATGGGAATTCAGTGGCAGGGTCCCTGCTGAAGATGGGAATTAGTAGCGCTACTGTAGGACTCCACTGCTGACTGCCCATGCACTGAAGGGACCCTGCTGCCTCCCCCAGCACTGCATGGAGCCCGCTGCCCAGATCCCCGCTCTTGCCAGGTACCAGGGCAGGGGGCGGACCTGCCTCTGTCCAGGGAGCCAGCCTGCCTCTGTCAGGGGGGGGGGGGTGGGTTAGTGATGGCTGCCTCCGTCCTGTACCCCATTCTGTTGGAGCCCCCCCGCCACCTGCAACCGGTCCCCTGCACCTTCCCGCAGCTCCCCCGCAGCCCTCACCAGCTGCCCCCACTCCCTGCCTATCTTCCTGAAGCCGTTACCCGCCGCCTTGCTGACGGGGATGCGCAAGTATGTGAGACGCTCGCCGCGTGTCCAGGTCAGATGGAGCTCCTGTCCGATCCTGCAGGCTAGCTCTGTATATTGCTTTTAAAATAGTTATGCCGATTATAAAATACAGTACATAAGGCCCCATGCAACAAAGAGTCCTAATACCAACAGTATATTTCGTTTAGTATTGCAGTGATAATAATCAATATACCATTTCAATTTAACATTAATTATCTCGCCGGCGAGATTGCACAATGTTCTCCTCATTGACAGCCTCTTCGTTACTACTGCTGGGAAGTCTATTGTTGCCAGTGACCAGCTGCTGGCTTGTGCGCCTGACTCTTTCATTTAGCAGAAGCCTGCAGTGCCTGGAAGACTTTGCTAAAACCAGAATGGCTGTGCTGTGTTCCCATTGCAAGCAAGGAGGATTGAATGACTCTCACTAGCTATTGATAGCATAAGCGATACACAAACCAACAGCAGTCATCTTTGTTTACAGTTGTTTGTTGAATAATGAAAGAAGGACATAACCCTTGAAATAGTGCTAAAGGGGCTATGTCCCGTTCTTAAGTGCGGCCTATTGTGTGCGATTGTAGCATGTCACTAGGATTTCAGATTACAACAAACTGTAAACAAACCATCTCGGACTTAGATAATATAAACAGACATGAATATTAACAATATCGGAAAACAAGAATTGGCGTTTGGAGTTCAGGAAAAGGATCTAATTTAAAAGGGTAAAACAGAGCCAGACCAGATGAAAGTAATTATAGCGGCACAATTATGTTACTAACATATAATTACAATACATCAAAAGAAAGAACTGTTCATTACTGAGTCATTATGGTCGTATATAGGCTAAATCATCACAACAATGCAGAGGGAACGAACATGATTCCACTTAGGCGTTATGCTGCTGCTGATTTCTGGAAAAATGGATGAGTTTAAAAAACAGAAGAGCAGAAGTTAGAAGTGGGTGATAGGAGGTGGCAGGAGCAATGAGCACATTCCATGTATACATTGTGATTCCAAGTGCAGGATTATGGGCGTCTTTCAGACATGATTGCTGCTGTGCACAAATGCGATCAGATAGCCACCGCCCAGCCAGAGTAAAAACTAGCCCTGTGCAAATCTGTGAATGGCTTGCCAAAATATCGCCAATGAGTGGCCAGCTGCAAATCAATATGCAACTCCCCCACATCTAATGATTATTCGGTATTTAACCCTGACCCTTCCACAACTCTGCAATAGAAACAGGCTGATTGAGGCCGGAGGTGATATTAAACGCCCTCCCTGAAAACACCTGGGCACGTCTGCATTTTTCTTGACACTCACATTCGGCTTGAGAAATAAAAATAGCTGAATTTTGGCGCTGTTTATCAATGCGCATGCGTACTGTGATCTGCATGCATGTGCAGTTAGGCAATAATCAATCGCCATGCAAAATTGCACAACAGCGATCAGCTCTGAATAACCCCCTATATTTTGTGGAGCACTGTTACTGAAATGAGACTAAGGATGATAACATCAGATAAACTTGCAATGCGATAATTGATTCCATTGCACGGATGTATCAATTATCGCATGCATGGACAGAGCTTGCGAGAAAGCTCTGTCCCTGCGAGGCCAGACTGCAGCCATATCAGGGCATTTTATAACCAAAAATACTGCACATGCGCTGCCGCATGCATCACTGCTGCCACCCTCCATTCCTATAGCGATGACCCCCCCCCCCACACACACACGTGCTGTAACTCACCCACCGCTTGTTATACTTACCAAACCCCAGGGATTGGGGATAGGAGCTCCTGGATGGCAGCTGATCAATGGGGCTTCCTATTTCTGTGACTTCTGTTGCTATAAGGTGAGATGTCACTTTATTGCACTGGCGGTCAAAAGAGCAGCAAAGAGCCCTGATGACCGGCAGCCATCACCGGAGCAGCGAACTCCGGACCCTGGGAGGGTGAGTATGATTTTGTTTATTTTTTAACACTGCCCAGTCCCTACATGGCTTTCTCTGCCTAGGGGAAAAGCAAGCTGTGCCTGGGTAGTGGATTCACAATGAGCCCTGTGAATTTGCCAGCTGATGCTGGCATTATTATCACAGGGCTCACTGCATGATTTTACATTTTTTTAGGTACTTATGTAGTATCTGGGCGTCCGATTTAGAAATCGGATCGCATCGCATCGCATGCGACCAAATCGTATGCGATGCGATGGTCAAGATTTTTCCATAGGATTCAATGTTAAAATGGTCTGAGTCCATTTTAACATAGAATTCAATGGGAAAAAGGGGTCTTTTTCCTTTCCCCACTATCCAAGTGGGCATGGAGTTGGATATAAACCTGTGGCGAGCGTAGCGAGCGTAGCGAGCCCCGCGAGGGGACACAGAATACTTTTTAAGAAATATGCGTCCGCTCGCCACGCTTCAGGCTCGGTGGCTCGCTGCGCTCGCCACGCTATATAAAATCAACTCTATGCCCACTTGGATAGTGGGGAAATGAACAGGACCTTCTTAACATTGAATCCTATGCAAAATCGCATCGAATCGCATTGCATCGCATCTGATTGTATGCCTTAAGGCAAGGCATACAATCACAACATCGGCAGCCCAGATACTACATAAGTACCTTTTTTTATTTGGCCAGATCACATTTGACATTATAAGTATGGGGAATGCGGATTGCTTATTTAAAAAAATGTCAATGCAAGGGTTTGGATCAGTTTTTCAGTAAATTGTTCCAAAAGCCCTTTAATGCATTCAGGTGATGCCAAAACAATGTGAATTGTATGTGAAAACACCCCTTTTCAAATTATTTTGGTAAAAATAATGTCAAAGGTATACAAGGCAACTACTTACTGTACATCTTAGTTAACTTCCTTGCTTTGCGGAGATGAGTTCACAGATATACTTTAATTTCATCAGCTCTATCCTGGTAATGAACCAGTCTCTATCCCTTTGCAATTTGTACCTTCCAATTGGACTTGAAAATAAGTTTCATTCTATTCTTAGTTTCACTGATGTAAAAAACGAATCCTGAAAAGTACCATAGTAGACCAAGAAATATTTAACTGATTTCATCTTGTTCTCATAAATTAATTTTAGCTGTAAATGAGGCTAACCCAATAAGTACATAACACTGTA
This sequence comes from Crinia signifera, assembly GCF_055691185.1. Classification (NCBI taxonomy): domain Eukaryota; kingdom Metazoa; phylum Chordata; class Amphibia; order Anura; family Myobatrachidae; genus Crinia; species Crinia signifera. The sequence goes on from NC_139218.1 coordinate 132,945,882, forward strand.
TAATTAAGAGGCTGGGCTTATGTTGGTAACAGATGGGAATGTGTTGTGATGTTTGAAATTAAGCTGAGAGCGTCTCTTCAGATTTTTCTTCCTCCCGCCACAAACATAATTAGTACTTTACACTTTATAGAGGCAAAATGGCAGAAGACAAAGCCATGCCAGGATTTTATTGTATACAGAGAAGTGTAGTGTCCTCTCATATGGGCTGGACACAGCCCAGATGATGGGTAGCAGCCAGATGTATACACTGAAAAGGCCTGACGCATCCTAACATGTCAGTAACACAACAGCTTTTGGAGCTATCCCCGCCCCAAACTTGACCTCACATTGAAACCACGCCCCAAAATTAATTTAATAACCATGGCAGAAACAGATGTAGAGATATATTTTTTTATAAGCACACCGTTAAATCCAGCTAAAAACCAGTGCATGTGAAATGCACTTCGGTGTGGCTTGACACCAGGGTGTGAGAAATGAGCCTACATGTGCACATTGAAGCTATCTAGACACCCATCTCTAACACCAAGCTTGTGTGCATCCAGTCTGATTGTGAACAGGGTACATAGTGATTTGAGAAATACAGCTCACTAAAGTTGTGGAATTTAAACTAAACAAGTTTACGATGTTAAAAAGATGTACACCATGAGCATTGCTGTATTTATGCTGAGCCTCCCACTCACCGGGATTACACCGGGGGGGACCTCAGGGTGAAGTCCACAGGGTGGAGATGGGAACTGTATGAGGTCTGCTGGAAAGTTAAGTGTTTCATATATAGCGGAAGCTGCTTGTTCTTCTGGAATGTGTAGATAAGGAAACATCTCAGTACTCACGTCTTGTTACTTGCAGCGCTTCCTCCAGCACCACCTCAAGTTACTTAATCATAGGCAAAAAAAAGTATGGAAGATGGAACAGGAATTTAAGAAACTGACACCCCACCCAGTGACAAATGGCTTGTAGATCAATCATGGCATGAACGTTATTTTAAGATTGTTTTCAAGGTGTATTTCCTAGCCGGTGCACTAATGCACAATGGCCCTTATTCTGGTTCACTCGCAAAGGCAACTTCCTCAAATGCACAAAACCATGTGCACTGCAGGGGGGGGGGGGATGTAACTTGTGCAGAGGGAATTAGATTTGGGTGAGTTATTTTGTTTCTGTGCAGGGAAATTACTGGCTGCTTTATTTTTACACTGCAATATAGATCTCACTTTGAAGTAAAACTCCACCCAAATCTAATTCTCTCTGCACAAGTTACATCTACCCCACCTGCAGTGTACATGGTTTTGTCCATTTTAGAAGGAATTTTCCTTTGTGAGTGAACCAGAATAAGGGCCAATATATATGGAGAGAAATATGCATACAGTGCATTGTGCAGCACATGAAAACAGTTTCTTGTTTGATTCATGCTATGGAGGGGTGTGGATCATTAGCCAATAGTATCTACAGTAGGTCGACAGTCAATAGGTTGACCACTATTGGTCAACAGACAGATGGTTGACACATGAAAAAGGTTGACATGCAGTAGGTAAAAATTTGCGAAAGGGTCGATGCGGGGAATGGTTGACATGAGTTTTTTTTTTTTGGAGCGGGGGTCTATGTCGACCGTACTAGCGTACCACATCCACTCGTATGGCACTATTATATTCTCCCTCTATGCCCATTGGGATATAAAGTTTAAATAATTCATTTTCATAAGAAAAATCTGCCACTGAGGTCTGTAATGAAATAAGGACCCTTGTCAGACTGGGTCATGGTAGAGGCCCTTGCTTAGTGGCTTGGCTAACCATAGCATGTGTATGGTCTGTGCCCCTTGATTATATATATATATATATATATATAAAAACACAGTCCAATCGGCACTCACGTATAGAAATGAGAAGTTGGCTCCGGTGCCCTCAAAGTGACCCGGGATGGGGTCACACAATATAATTCCACTTCAGCAGCACTCACGGATATAAAGTACAGTTCACTCAGCTGTAGTTACCAACGTTTCGAAATTTTATTCATTTCGTCATCAGGGTATATATACATACATATACACATATATCATTAGTACTGCCAATGCATGCATGATAATCTACCAGATTATTAAGAACAAAGCACTATAGAAAATACACCATAGTCAGAGTCGGCGCTGCCTGCTCAGCAGATCCTGCAAAGCAGGGAGGCACCAGGCTGAAGAGGTGCTCTCCCTGCTCTGCAACATTGCTGTTGTCGGCTGCCCGGCCCTCGCAATAACTATCAATATGAAAGATTGGCAGTGGCGTTGGCAGTGCTAAATGTGCCTCTGCCCCGCTTCCCCCTCCTCCATGCTATACCTTTAGCAGTGACAGTGATGACAGCCTCATAGCAGTGCTAAGGGGCGTAGCGAGGGTGGAGCACAAGATCCGGGCGCTGGAAGATAACAGGGCGCCGTAGCCATGCCTGCACTGCCAGCTCTCCCACTCCCCTGCACGCTCCTCTGCCCGCACCCTGCCCGCTCCCAGCTCCCCACTGTGTTCGGGAGATGTGCTGCTATTTAAAATTCACATCTCCTGCTGGACCACAAGCCAATAGGTGCTTGCGGTCCAGCAGCCAATCAACTGGTGGTTGGTGGACCGCAAGCACCTATTGGCTAGCAGTCCAGCGGGAGATGTGAACGCACGCTGCCCCTAATGGCTCTCGGGTGGGGGCTACGCAGCTCCCTGACGGCTGGCTACATAAGCAGTACTCCCACCCTCCCTCCCTGCTCCACACTACTACTCCCACCTTCACTCCACACTACTACTCCCACCCTCCCTGCTCTGCACTTTTACTCCCACCCTCCCTCCCTGCTCCGCAATATCACTCCCACCCTCCCTTGCTACTCCACACTATTACTCCATCCCTGCTCCACACCACTACTATGCTTGATGGGGAGGGGGCCCCAGAGATATCAGAGTATGGGGCCCCATGATTTCAGGGAGCGGCCCTGGGAGCGGGTGGGGGAGCTGCGGGCAGGGGAGCTGGCAGTGCATTGAATTGAAAATAGTGGCGGGGAGCCGGGAGCAGGCTGCTGCACAGTTCTGCCCCCCTTGACAAAGAGCAATTTTAGTCCCCCTTGGCAATAAGCATTAAGCCCCTTGGCATTGAGCATGTAGGTAAGTGGCACTTTTGTGTCAAATGTGTAGTGGGCATTACAGTTTGTTATATAGGGGGAGATTCTCTAAACAAGGAATGCGGTAAAAACCCCGTTATCGGGGTTTTTACAGCATTTTGGGATGCTGTAAGCATCCCCCGCCGGGTTAACGCGGCGGGGGGCATCGCCAGAAAAATCTTGCGATGCCCCATAGAAGCCAATGGGCTTCTACCGCATCCCTTCGCCGCCCCGCGCCGACCCCCCGCCGCCCCGCATCGCCCCCTCACCTGTGTCCGGGCAGCACAGCGCAGTGCTGCCCGGACCTGTGACCTCCTCCCTGCACTGATCCTCTTCCGGGTGCAGGGAGGAGGAGAGCCCGGCACAGCAGCAGCAGCGCCGGGTGTGTGAGGGAGGGGGGAGCCGCCGGGACCTGCTGGGACCCGGCGACTCCCACCGCAAAGGACAGCTCTTAACGCAAGAACTGTCCTTTGCCTTAATTATCGCATATGTTAGAACATATGCGATAATTAAGTATGCGATGGGCGGCGAAGGGGGGCGGAGATTCTTAGAGAATCTCCCCCATAGTATGTAATGGGCATTACAGTGTGTTATATAGTATGTAATGAGCATTACGGTGTGTTATATTGTATGCAATGGGAATCATGTGTGGCCTTATGTGTAATTGGCAGTATGGCATGTGGCTTTATGTGTAATCGGTAATACAAAATTCGCTAAAATGTGCAATGGGTATTACGGTGTGTTGTTTAATGTTGAGCCGCGCCCACTTTTCACTGCGTAGGAGCCTCACCTACCATAAATTGGAGGAGAGCACCAGGGTAAAATGTTTGTCATGGATTTCGTCAGTCACTGATTAAGGGGACCCGGGGGGAGCCCCGTTGTAAGACGACATGCACGCATCTCGTGCGCACACGTCCCCTTACGGCGGCTGACGGGGGATGGCGGCTGCCGAATCTTCAGCCATCCCCTGCAATACCGAGAGACGCTCCATCTGTATGCCTCTTTAACAGGGCCACCCCCTTCTTGAAGTGCCCTGTGCCCCCTGTAGCATTAATCCAACTCTAGTAGCACCTGCGACTCTAATGTTTCTTGCTGATTTACTGTGTAAGTACTGCACTCCCCACAATCTCCAGTGGTCAATCTACGGTGGCTATTATGTGTGGCACTACTACTGTGGGCATTATGTGTGGTACCACTACTTTGGGCATTATGTATGGCATTACTGTGTCTACTATTTGGTGCTATATGAATCATGGGCACTTTGTACCTTAACCTTGTAATGTGAATAAGATTGTGCTATTGTGTGGCAAAATTTGAATTGGGGGTACTCTTACATATGACACCACACCTCTTTTAGTGGGTGCAAATTTATAATTTGCAGAGAGGTTCCAAACAACCTAGCACCGAGCCTGATCATAGTCCTGTGCAGTATAAGGTAAAATAATGTATAATTCAAGTACACAGTCCCTATGGGCCAGTCCAACCCGGGTGTGGTATGGGACTCCGACAGTCGGGATCCCGACAGTCATTATCCCGACGTTGGGATCCCGACTGCCCGGAATCAGACAGCATGGCGAGTGCAAAAAAGCCCCTTGCGGGCTTGCTGCGCTCGCCACGCTGCGGGCGCGGTGGCTCGCTACGCGAGCCACCTATTCTATTCTCCCTCTATGGGGGTCGTGGACCCCCACGAGGGAAAATAGCGGGTGGCCGTCGGTCACCCGGCTGCCGGCGTTTTGACAGTCGGGATGCCGACGTCGGGTAGGGAACCAATCCGGCACCCGTCCAACCCTGCCTAGGACAAGTGTTAATGGATTTTCACACAGCAGAACGAGTATATGAAACTGACACATCATACAAAGCGCATTATGCAAAAAGGGAAGAGTAGCTGGATGGAGACAGCTATAGCCTAGATAATATTTAGGGCAGTATTCAATGAAAATATTCACGGCGTGCAGCGAATCCTGTTTAGGATTCGCTGCACAGTCGTCGTGTTCCGGAGCCTCGCTGTCCCCCCTATTCAACATCTCAGGGGCTCGCTGCCCCTGACGGCGAGTGTGAACCCCTGCGGCGGACGCTGCAGGGAGCCTGAGGACGGTGGCAGGCAGGGAGATGGAAGTCTCCCTGCCTGCCCCAGAACGTATGTGGGGGGGAGGTGGGCTCCCCGGGAGCCAGGCAGCACAAGCTGCCCCCCGGGAGAGCCAGCAGGGGACCAAATATGCACTGCTCCCGATCGTGCATATGTAATGATCGGGAGCAGTGAATAAATGAATATGTAATGAGCGGCTCCCGGCCCCCTGCTGGCTGCTTTGTGTAAAAAAAAATATTATTTTTAATTAAATATATATTCATGTGCTATAAGCACATGAATAAAAATAGAATGCCCCTTCACAGAATAAAATTCCTGATTTTTTGACACCATGTAAAACAACAACAACAACTTTATTTTAAAAGTTCACTTTCCACTTCACCATGAAGTAGAAGCGTTTATAGAGCGAGATCACTTGTAAGAGGACTTAAGGAAACAAGGCAAAAGCAATAGGAGGAGTTATAGTGACAGGATGCATGGAATACTTAGGACAATAATAGGAAATAAACATATGGGACAATAAAAGTAGTAAGAGTTGTAAACCGGGACATTCCCTCCAATATGAAATGATAATAGGAACATGTTTACATGTCAGTGATTGATGAGAACCAGGCGTAAAAAATGCATAAGCCAGCAATGCTCTGTTTCCAGTCTCTGCTTCACTTGTTCCACAAAATAGATTTTATTCCTTTGTACCTACATTACTTAAAATCGCTTTCCATAGAGGAAGTTAGGCAAATCTTATCTTAAACATAAAGTTTTAAATGGACACATTATTCTTTGTTTGGGATGTAATTACCTTTTCTTTCCAGTTTTTCTTTTTTATGCAGTATAACATTCAGGAACCTATTCTGATGCTGATAATTCCTCTGTATTAAATAAAAAGTTTTTCTAGTTGCCAGGACTGACACAGGAAAATCAGGAAACATGGGGCCCTAAATTAGTAAATTGATTAGGAAGAGTCATAAATAAGTTAGTGCTGTATATTTGCAAACATTTTCTTTTGGTGGAGGAAACTTCCTAAACTCCCAGGAATCCCCATCTGCAGTATTAATAAGGGAAACTGCAGCATACTTGCATACTTTTGAAAACTAGTTTCAGGGAGATTATAGTCAGTAGCAGAATTTTGCACAGCGCCCCATTGAGGGGGCATGTCATTCTCCACCCAAAGGGCGTGTCTAGCTCCATATCTATTTCTAGAAGCGTGGGTGTGTACTGCTACCTCTGGGAGGAATCATTTAAAATGACTTATATCCAAACGTAGATGAGCCCCAAAGCAGTTAGATAGAAATACTATACTTGGTAAAGTGCTGGGAAATGGTGCTGATGATTCAATGTAAATGTATCTATCTCTCATCCCCCACCCCCCTTTCCCCAAAATGTAACAGTCTAATGTGGGCTAGGTGAAATGAGGGAGATTGCTAGACTAATGAGGGAGAGAGGGAGATTACTGCTATTTCAGGGAGTCTCCTGCAGAATGCAGGAAGGTAGGCAACTATGCACTGCAGGGGCATTCTGTAGCCTCTAATGGATAATTACATAAAACTAAACTCAGGGATTGCATAATAAATAAATAACAATTGTTGTATGGGTCCCAAATCACAAATGCAGAGTCCCACATCGCACGCGAGAGCAGCACTGTTGAGCAGTTGGAAGTCCCCCTGTCACTCACTGCTCTGCATATCAGAGTAGCAGTGAATAGACGCTGTGCCAGGGTTGCCTACTTTCTGTCTGCCTTCTCCGGGTGAGAGAAGCATTTCCTAATAGCAAAACTTTGGCAAGGCATGGATGGGACTTGTAGTTTCACAATTGCTTGAGGGCCATAGTTTGGAAAATGCCTGCTCTAGATCTATCAGCCAGATACAGCTGAAAATAGCACTGCCAATAAGTATTTTAACTTCTTTTATTAAAAAGGACTAAAAATGTTAGACATCAACTAATAAATGGGAACACTCTAATTATCATCGCAGACCAAGCCTATTCGATTGTAATGCTCATGGGCAGTGCCATCTTCTCCTAATTCCAGGAGTTTTGCCCGGCGTTTCTACACTCTACAGAGATTAATACGGTCGGCCGTAGGACATGCTGGAAGTTATCCACATGGATCCCTCACAGCACTGTAGAGCGAATCCCATAGGCTTCTATGGGGTGGTGTACCCTCTACCCCCGCAACGACCCCCCGCCACCCCGCACGTGCTGCCCGGACCTGTGACCTCCTCCCTGCACTGATCCTCTTCCAGGTGCAGGGAGGAGGAGAGCCCGGCGCAGCAGCAGCAGCGCCGGGTGTGGGAGGGAGGGGGGAGCCGCCGGGACCTGCTGGGACCCGGCGTCTCTCACCGCAAAGGACAGCTCTTTGCCCTCTGCTATAATTATCGCATATGTTAGAACATATGTGATAATTATAATTGCGATGGGCGGCGAAGGGGGGCGGAGATTTTTAGAGAATCTCCCCCAAAAAGAGAAAAAAGAAGGTGCACTATTTAAACATTACTAATTAGAATTATAATACATTATAATACATTTTACCATAACAGTTTTATTTATTTTTTCATAATCCACCACGTCCAGGTAACCTCATCTACAACATTATCAACATTATTTGAACTAAAATAATGTGAAACACATTATATCAGTTTCACTAATAAACTGCTCCAATCCCTTTACATTTTGGTCATCAGATCACATTTCCAATAGTTGTAATTGAAAATGTGATCTGGTCAATTTTACTAAAAGAAAAAAGAAAATAAATATTGAAAGCAGCCCTGTGATTTTAATGCTATACTGAGGCAGCATACAGTATATCCAGTTCCCCAACTCCTGATGTGCCCTGCCTTTCATCTGCAGAACACATGTCATGAGCCAGTGTTGGATAAGCTTGTGTGTATAAATAGAAAATACACCCATCATTGAGGTGCAGACTGCCCATCTCCATTCCCCTATTACCGGATACTACCCCGCCTGCTATCTCTGACACCCCCACCTCGCTGCTGTTTTATATGCAGTGTCTTATATGCAGTGGTGGGGTCTGATCCATCTCCTCTCTTTCTGGCCAGCAGGTCACCTGTGTGCAGTCAGTCAAGATGCCATTAAAGTACAGAGATAGGAAATTGGATGCAGGGGGCTAGGATAGTGCAGTGGGTGTCAGAGGCAGCGGTGTGCACTTTGAGGAGGGGTGGTATACATCAGCATTGACAGGATCCGATCAGTGGAGAATAGATGCGGGGTAGCGGGGGGATAGGAGCCAACTAGTGGGGACGACAGGAGGTAAAAGCAAAGGGAGCACATACAGTACCACTGTTTTTTTCTCTGTAAAATACAGTGATGTGTGTGTAGTGGAGTTACCCAGGGACATAGCTTTCTCACAATCTCTGTCCCCACATCCGATAACTGATACATCCATACAATATAGTCAATTATCACATTGCGGATTTCAAAGGGAGAAATTGAATCCTTCCTGACTTTTCTAGCCTTCCATTGCTTCTTTACAAACATAATATAGAAATATTCAGATGGATCAGCTCTGACGCCACTCTCTGCAGCCTCCTAGCTGCTCCCCCATAGCTGCCTGCACCCCACCCCTAACCCTGCCCATCTCCTTGAATTAGAGATGGGCAGGGATTCCACTCCGCGCCACCGTGTGAGACTCTCGCACGTTCCTGTCAGATGCAGCGCCTACGTACACACACACACATACACACATACACACACACACACACACATACACACACACATGTTCAGCTAATTTACAGAACTACATTTTTACGTAATGGATTATTTTAGAAAGCATCTATTTTGAATTGCTGAAATTTTTTTCTTTCTTCTCTATAACATCACCCATTCATTTATTTTAGACATAGTCAAATAGATAATTTCAGTTCCTATGTTTGTCAGATACTGACGTCTTCAAACAGTTCAAGTTACTAATATATCATTAAATGTCCCAGTTTTGAAAGAAATATATGTTTGGTGTGTTATATATAAACATTTTTTTATGGCAGTCAACACAAACTAGTAGGATGTGAGTCTAAAAAAGAAAGCCAAACATAAAAAACAACAGCCCTGGAGCTTTGCCTACTACAATAAATCTTTTTACATTCATGTTCCCCAAGTTCCTGTTTCCTTCTATTCACTACAAGACTTGTCCATGTCACACCTCTTCCGATGGAGAGGGGAATGTGCCACTGATCCTACTCTTAAATGACAATTAAATATGGGGCTTAGGTCTCCTTGAGGTCAGCATACATGCAATCTTCAGCCACTGCCCTGAAAAATAAATCTCTTTTAAATTGGTGACAATCATCTACAAAATAGATTTTGTGATTCTTTTTAGAAATCTGACACTACGGAATAAAATGAATAAACAAAACAATACAATAAACAATACAATACTAAATGAGTTTTAAGAAAGTGGAGTAAAAATAAAACAAAATAGGGTACTTGTTTTCTAGCACGGTGCCCATCGCATACCGTATTTAGTGGTGTGCGAAGTGTGCGATGCGATGCAATATTCCCGTTAAATGAACAGGAGTGCTTGTACAATGAAAAATCGCATAGCATTGCATGCCAGCAAATGGCATGCGATGCGATTTTTAATTGTACAAGCACCCTGATGGGTGCTTACAATGTTAAATGCACCCCCATTGTCAACGCCACCCCCACTATCAATGCCAACCCGAAGCGTGGCGAGCGCAGCGAGCCCGTATAGGGCGGCGGTACGCGTCCTCTGACCTTTTCATACCCCCACTATCCACGTCGGCGTGGAGTTGATTTTAGATAGTGTGGCCAGCCCGAAGCGTGGCGAGCGGACGTGGAATACATGTAAAGTAATCCGTGTCCCCTTGCCACGCTTCGGGCTCGGTGGCACGCTGCGCTCGCCACACTAAAATCTAAAATCATCTCCACGCCGACATGGATGGTGGGGGTATGAAAAGGTCGGAGAACGCGTACCGCCGCCCCTCGCGGGCTCGCTGTGCTCGCCATGCTTCGGGTTGGCGTTGATAGTGGGGGTGGCGTTGACAATGGGGATGTATTTAACATTGGATACATACAAAGATTTTATGTAAATCCACTGGCGAGATCCACTGGCGCCGCCAGCCGCCATCCCCTGCCCCGCGCCATCTGTATGCCGGAAAGGTATTTTTCACAAAAAAACACAGACTGTATCGACCAAAATTTACCACTAACTTGAAGTACAATGTGTCACGAGAAAACAATCTCAAAATCACTGGGATAAGTAAAAGCAAAAAAAAGTTATACCCACTTAAGTGATACATGTCAGATTTGAAAAAAAGGGCTCTGTCAGGAACGCAAAAACTGGCTCTGTCAGGAAGGGGTTAAGGATTTCCTCTGATTATAAAACACTTGCATTTCCATATAAATCCAGAATAATGGTAGGAAGACATGTCTCGACAAACAGACAGTTAAAAAGGGGATAAGAATTATAGAGAACTGAAGCAATTAAATGACTAGGATCAGAGATGGACTAGTTTTAATGTTTTTCTAAACTATTACTATGAACTGTTGTAGACTGCACTTTTATTTATTAGGTTATTTATAAAGAGAACATATATTATTACTCAGTGCTTTACAGATAATATTTCAGTCATTTGCATCAGTCCCTGCTGTAGTAGTGCTTACCATAAGTGTTTATATAATGGATGTACACAGGCCCCTGAGTCCAGGATGGTACACACCACACACACTGCAATCATGTTTTTAACTTACCTTTCTGGAGTCCCACATCGGACGCTGCAGTATTGGCAAAAACCACATCCAAAATGGCCGTCACACAAGCGCAGTAGTAATATTAGTCTCTGGAACATGGATTGTCACTTTTAACTAAATGATTCTTCAGGTTAATCGATTTCCGATATATAAATCTAGGTTGATCTGGTATGATGTCCTTAAGTATGGGATCCTGTTGTAGCAGATGCCAAATTTTTCCTGAAGATATTCTCCACTTTCCTGTGGTTTTGATAGAATTCAGTTAAGAAAGCAAACTGGAATCTTTGATCATTTTCTGTTTTTATTGGCGTCTTATTTTCGAGAAGAGATGATTTATCTATCTGATCAATCTTTTCTTTAACATTATTTTGTGTCTCTTCTTTATATCCTTTGACCAAAAATTTTTCATTCAGTTTCTTAATTTGAGTTATATATGTTTTTAGATCACTGCAGTTTCTCTTTAGCCAGATAAACTGACTTTTTGGAACTCCTTTAAGCCACGGTTGATGATGTTGGCTCTCTACTGGTATATAGGTATTGACATATACCGGTGGAGAGCCAACATCCCCCTTTATTTGCTCTTTCTTGAATATACCAGACTGTGTCATTCTGCCTCTCCAGACCAGTTTTACGTTTCAATAGGATCAATTAATCTCAGACTTCATGCAGCCACAAAGCCAGGTACAACCATACCACCAAGACTGCTATTCATATGCTGACAGCTTCTTAGTCAATAAGGATCCTCCACTGGGCAATATTTTGGGAATTTCCCCAATATTCCTTCATCCACACCATTCCAGTCTGGTAACTAGTGAGTCACTTGGTGTTTGGACACAGGAGAGCACACACCTAAAGGAGCTGATAAGGTCACTTGTTGGATCGAATCCCCCTTTTTTTGTTTTGTTTTGATTGGATCTAATTCTTACTTTAATCACAAGGGGACCATTACTCACTTTGGAGTTCACCCCTATGTTTCTACATGTGTAAATACATCATCAAATTAAAGTATTGTAGATTACAGCATATCTATTAAAGGTATATATGGAGTCATAAGAAAAATAAGGCACCGATTAAACACGGGTAGCCCTAAAGTACCAATACAGTAAAAGGACTTAAGGCCCCTATTTGTACCAGTCACAATCGAAATATTGAAATTTCAGTACAGCTTTGTGATCAAAAAAAGATCCTATTGTTTATAAACACCCCTGATGAAGTCTCATAAAGAGACGAAATGCGTCTTGGTGTAGTTATACATGTACATGATAAGAATAGCCAATGCTCGAGGGCGCCACTCGAGCCGGCAGGTTCAAGGATAAAAAAATATGATGGCAAAGAGTTATATAGCACCACCCGTACACACAATCTTCTCACAGCAATCTCTCTTCCTTGTGCTCCTATGGAGGATGCAGCTCAGGAGTTGAGCACACTGTTTACCCAGCTTCTGTATCAGAAACCCTTACAGTTCCTATGTCAGAATATCCTCTAAACTCACTCCTTTCAAAGTATTGGGTGGCTGCTGACCCCTTTTATTCCTCAGTCTATGGATATCCTGATGCCAGTGCGGTCCATCCGAGACCAGATACGCCAGAATTCTATAAGTTGCTCATCATCTACATTCATGGCCTTTCTGTGTTTACATATGCAAGCCCGAGCTGTACTTTGTCTATGACTTTTCCATTTACCTCTGCTAAATTTGGGCCGGATTAGGGGGTGACATTTTATTCTGGCTTGCTATTTTGGATACTGGTTCTATAGATACGCTCACTGTTACTTCTCTTCAACTGGATCCTGTTACAATGCCTCGATGTAAATCAAACTCCTGGTGACGGGACTATTACCTTCTCATGTAACAATCCTACGACCCCTATTTAGCCTAAGTATGTTTGCGGCCGGCTACCTTCCGAGACTGTATTCGGACTATTGAACCCCTGCCGCTCCAGGTTTCCATTCTATGGACAGTCCACATTGCCCCTAATGATGCCGACCTGCCCCCAGGTTACACTTCTGATCATTCCCAATTGCCTGGGTGCGCGTATGATGTAATGCTATTTTTCCAAGAGATCGAGAGCTGGCCGGATTGCAGCTTTATATATCATAATGTATGATGCCTTCATTTCTGGTTCTGCATACTTAATGGCCGCCGGGTCATATCCTATTCTGTCCATATGTTTACTGACCCTAATTTGATGGGGTGGCTATACTTTTATGCTGCTGTCCTATCTTGATGGTATTTAATTGGCGGCTAATGGGTCACTGCCCCCACTAGTTCATATCTCCTATATCCGCCTGAGGATGGGTGGGAAGAGCTTTGAATTATATGCTAGTTTACTACTACATCCTGCGGTTCGATATACTGATATAGTAGAGCTGCTGCTATATTCTGTTAATATCTATCTGGTGACTATACAGGTCACTGCCCATGCTAGTCCATGTGCCTTTTATCCGTTTGTGTTTCTATTGGGGGGAGGGGGGGGGGTAGGTTAGTTTCTGTTTCGGCTAGATTAGCTACCATAGCTAAAGGCCACTAATCTGCCTTCTCCTGTAATCCACACTAATTAGGGGGGGGGGGGGGGCGATGTTTAGGCTATAGTCTTAGTTAGTATAGTTAGTTGAGTAAGGAATATGTTAACAGGGCTCCAGGTATACCTAGGTTGGGGATAGGTTATACAGGGTGGTGGGTTATAGGGTGGTTTGTTTTGGGCTTTTGGGGATATTGTTTTGTAAGTAAGGGGTAGCTTAGGTTTTGAGGGTTTGGCATTTGGGCGTACAATATTTTGTTCCTCCCATATCTTGGGGCTTATGTGACATACAATTGTTTTCAACTACAATTTGCTGTGAGAAGATTGTGTGTACGGGTGGTGCTATATAACACTTTGTCATCATATTTTTTTATCCTTGAACCTGCCGGCTCGAGTGGCGCCCTCGGGCATTGGCTATTCTTATCATGTACATGTATCACTACACCAAGATGTATTGCTAACCCTGATACGTTGTGCAACCTTGATTTTTATCCATCTCTCCGATGTAGGTAACTACTAAACTGCGACACATGTATTCCCTATCTGTACCCACTGTTAGAATTGTTGCGTCCAAATGCTATGCTTGCTCGTGTTAAAATTTCAATAAAAATTACTGAATTAAAAAAAAATCACTGCAACGCCAGCCTAGGGCTGGCGAAAAGGACAGAGTGGGCTTTATGTCTGGGAAGGCAATAATACATTGGCTAAGACGTAAAAAGCAATAACTAAAAGCCGGAGGACAGCTCCTGAACGTTAAGTTCAGGGCTGCCTCAGAACGACGTAAACCGCACCATTCATACATGTGCACAAAACGTTAAACAGACCTTTTACTAGCGTTAAGTGCTACATAAGCACATTACGTTGGTTAGTACATCTGCCCCAATGGGTGTAAAAATCTGTCAAGCATTTGTATTCATCATAATGACCTATAATGTTTACTGTATATATAGGTAAGGAAATATAATCGATTTTTACACAATATTTGTTATTTGAATTTCTAGAACAAATGTGAGCGACGCTGGAATTCTGCGGATATCTCTCACAGGGATGTTGGAACTCAAAGGGTTAACGAAAATATATTTATATAATATGGCTAAGAGTAACCCATCTGTAGCACTTGTAAATCCACTAATAAACAGAACATTGCTGGATGGTGATTATGCTCAATCCAATGACTTTAAATGATATAACATACTATATTGTGATAACGTGTAGAGGAGTAAACAGCACAATAGATACTAGATGCTATACTATATTGCAGTTCCATTTAAAACAGACTGCCATGCCATAAGTCCTCTAAATTAAATTTCTACTGTGGATAAAGGAAATGAGAATCATAATAGATTGTTGCTCAGCAACATGTTGATATTGCATTATTTGTAATGTATGCATATAGAAATGTTTATACAATGTGGAAACGTGATGTGACCAGAGCGCTCAGGAAATGCTCAAAGCTAATTAGTAATGCAAGGCCTTATCGTTCTGTATATAATGAATTTATCTGCATTACAGAGTAAAACTAGTATTAGCAGGTTTCCCCCACAGCATATATCTTCAGTTGTTGTATTGTTTAAAAATGAAATATCCAAACAAAGATAAAGGTGGAGCTTTTCCATTTTGTTGTAGCCACATTTCCAATTGACATATGTGTCTTTACAGGAGGCCGGCAAAGCTCATCAGCCAGCAGTTCAGCATCTGAAAATGACTCCAATATTTGGACCATATAGATTGCGAACAGTTTATGGGACAGTTTATTTAGGACAGTCATGATAAATTTTGGTTTACACATAGAATAAGGGTCACTGACAGAAGTACAAAAGTTACAGTGTTGTAGTATTTTACATGTCAAGTGGTATCATCTCCAGGAAAGCAATGTACAGTATGTACCTTGCTGTGTCCAGGCTAAGGTCAGAAATGCACCTATATGCAAATCAATAAATATATTTTCTTTAAGGGGATTATTAAAATTATATGAAAGGGATGAAAAGGGAACACAGGTATATGTCCTATTCTAAAACTGGGTACACACCGGCAAAATGATCTAAATGATACCAACAGCGCTAATGATATCACACAAAGTATATCGGGCGCAATGATATCACCATCAAGAGGTCAATATCGTTAACAATGCATGCTAATGTGGGTCATCTTTACATGCAACTCAATCCGACCATCTCGTCAGTGATTGCATGTGTGGAGCGGGGGTTTGTAAGCTTACGTTATTGACATCGGTCATGTACAGATGGAGCACCACTCAATCAGCGCTGAGAATCGGCAGCTAAGGAAATCTTGGTGCTTCGATCCAACGATGTGTGTTCCCTAGCATAAGCATTTTTATCAGCCTAAATAAATGTAATAAAGGGGGGCATTTATAAATAAATGATAAAACTTGTGAATAATAAAACTCATTAAGGTAAATTTTCTAAGATGAGAGTTCTATTGAAGGTGCGCTGTTGCCCATAGCAACCAATCAGATTCGATTTTTTTATTTATTTAGCACCTTCTAGAAGATTATAGATACAAATCTGATTAGTTGCTATGGGCAACCCCATCTTCAACATAACTCCCATTTTAGTAAATGTACCACACTGAGGGCAGTATTCAATGTGAAATTTTCTCCGTGCATGGCGAGAGATTTTTTCTCTCGCCATGCACTCTCCGTGTTCCGGAGCCTCCTGCTCCCCCTATTCAACGTGTTAAAGACTCGCCGCCACTCGCGGCGAGTCTTAACCCCTGCAGCGGACGAGCGTCCGCGGCAGGGAGCTGTCAGGGAGCCGGGGGACGTAGAGATTAAAGTCTCTCTTGGCTGCTGCAGGGGATATGGGGAGGGGAGCAGGGCTCCCCTGGACCCAGGCAGCACAGGCTGCCCCCCCTATAGCCAGCGGGGGACCCAGTATTCACTGTACCCGAACGTGCATCGGGTGCAGTGAATATATGAATATCTAATGAGCGGCTCGAGCGCTCCGGCCCCCTGCTGGCTGCACTGTGTAAAAAAAAAAAAAAAAAAAATATACAAAAATATTTTTTTTAAAATTAAATATATATTCATGTGCTATAGGCACATGAATAAAAATAACATGGCCCTTCACAGAAAAAAAAACCTGATTTTTTTACACCAAAATTAAAAAAACACCCTTTTAGTTTAAAAGTTCACATTCCTGCTCTCCATCAAAAGATGGAGAATTTCTACACGGAGAGAGACGGCGAGAATCACTTAGAAAGACGGAGAATATTTCACATTGAATAGGGTGGCTCGCCTTTGGAGAAAAAAAACCTCTCTCCACCGCGTGAAAAGCACAAACTCTCCAGAAATCACAGCGAATTTTTCTCATTGAATACTGCCCATAGTATGATAAATAGTGCTTCCAACTGTTAAGAGCTGAGCACATGACATACAGTAGCTGATTGGCTGGAGTACCATTTATCAAATACAGTTTTATGATTCTTAGGGAGTGTTATTGAATGAGCCCCAGAATGCTGTATTTAAGCTTGATAGTAATAAATACCACAGGCTTGTGGTAATGTGCATCTTGCTGAATTCTGCACCATCAATCTTTGGTTTATGTTACCTGAAAAGACTAATAAACAAAGATTATACATATACTCTCAGGTCTTTGAAACCATCTCCTTGGTTGACTATAACCAGGTACCCTGAGATATCTGCCGATATGTAATTCCAGCCAAATCGGAATGACATATTGGGCCTACAATATCGCTCAGAGTGTACAGTATGTACGGTATGAGGTGATCAAACACGCTAGAGGGCCAATTGGACAATATTGTATGTGATGCTGTGCAGTTTAATGAAGGAAAGAACAATATGTTACTGTGACCTTCATCATATTGTTCTGGTGTGTACTCAATTGTTTCAACATCTCTAATTCCCTGATTATTTCCTTCACTATTAAGACCCTCAAAGCTGAATCGTGTCATCATATCGCCGTGCCCACCACTGTACACGGTCTCAGCAGGAGTGGGAGGTGGCCATAGTGACGTGATCACAACCACCATGCCCTGTACCACCTATTATGCCTTGCCACAACATGTGCTGACCTTACTGCTCCCAAATGTGCAGCCAAAAAGACAGCAACTATGCTTGAGACCCTTTATACTGATCTTTCTCCACGAAAATCATAAATTATATTTTATATCCAAAGGAGCTTACACCAGGAAAGTTTTTTATTGCTGTTGCTCTTTGTTATACTTTAAGATCCTTTAGTGGTAACTTTACACAAGAACTCAGAATTTACAAATTATAAAATGACTTCACATCCTCCACACTTCTCTTGGTATATGACTGCATTTACACATTTACACAATTACACTCCTTTAATTAAGGAACTATTTGTTGAAACATCCAATTAGATGAGTGTCAGGAAAGATTAGGACAATATAGAAGTGTTATCAGTTTAACATTCAGCTTTCAGTGCAGATAGTGTGCCATTAGAAAGGGTGTGGCACTATATGAGTGGATAACGGTCAAGATTCCGATTGTCAATATACCTCCATTGGAATACCGACCACCCATACTCCGACAGGGGGATAAGCACATAAAAGACCCTTCGGGCTTCCTGCGCTTGACATGCTGCAGGCTCAATGGCTTGTTCCATCACCATTCCATTCTATTCTCCCTCTTTTGGGGTCGTGGGCCCCCTGGAGGGAGAATTTATCCGTCAGTCGGATTACCGACTGTCGGGCAGTTGAACAATTGGTATTATAATGTCAGTCCTGACTGACGAGTGCTCTCACATTAAATTTTAGACAAAAAAAGGCAGCTTAAACAAACAGTATTGTACGTTGACTTATAAAAATGGCACCATCACATTTTCATTTGGACCCCAATTACCCTTTTTATAGTGGCAAATTCAAGAATGGTCAATGGCTATAGTGTAAAGCAGAAATATAGGCAATGATCACCCCAAAAAGTGTAAAGCAGCTCCTGCACCTAGACCCAACTTGCTAAGTGCAGCAGCAGAGAAGTTAGTCAAAATTCAGCCAAGCTACAATGATTTGTGCTGCTTTTATCATCTACTGGCCATCATCCTCAAGGTTGGCACTGCATCATCTACAGGCCTGCCATCATCCCTAAAATTGGCACTGTATAATCTACAGGCCTGCCATAATCCTCACCATCTACAGCAACGGTTCTCAATATGTGGGTCATGACTCCAAAGTGGGTCACAACCATCTCAGCATGGTCTACACAAAAAGTATGGATAAGCCCACTGCGCTTATCTAGCAGCCACACAGATTTATGGTGTAATATATCAACTAAAACCATACAATATACATGACAAAAGGTCACCAACAAAATCCATGGGAACTTAGTCATAATAATACACAATGAGTACTTTGCACAATGAATCTCTCATGATGTTCAGTTACATTCTTAAAGCTTGTTCTTGTTTAAAAGCTCAGAACTCAAAAAGAAAATCCAAAGTTTAGTAAGTAATGACAGTCCTATTTCTAGAATATAAATGTGTCCCCTACAAACTTACTGGCCTACTTTTGCCACAGTTGCATCTAAGCATGGGGTTGTAGCTCCACGTTGCTGACTGTCAGCCAGTGAAAAATTAGTTCAATTGAATATTATTTCAGGCTCCTCGCATCACTGGCTTAGGGATCTAAGGATTCATCAGCTAGCTCCACCCACACTCCAGAGCTCTGCCTCTCCTGTCCCACCCAGCAACAGCTCCTACTGTCACTTCCACAAGCAGGCTGCACTCCTGGATCCCTCATCTACATGCAGATATCCACAAGGGCATACAGCTAGCAGCAAGGGAACACCTGGTTCCAAAGTCAGGCTCAAAGGAATCTCTTGTAAGTGATTGAAGCATTGGGACCGGTAATCAGTGCTTCAGTGAGGGATGCTGGTCATGGGAGCTGTGACCACCAGTGCAGTAAAGTGATGCAACTCACTTTAGAGCCCAGTGTGTCTCAGAAGCAACACAGATTTTGATGGCTGGCAGCCCTCCCAAATCCCCGGTCCCTGGGAGTGGTAAGAATCATGGTCAATGAGGTAGGGTTGTGGTACATGGACTAGTTAAAATAAACTAGGAGGCAAGTTGTAAGGACATGTTATAAAGCAAAGGTAGGAACATTGCAGAGAGTACAGGTAAGCATGCTATTCAGGTCATCTGGATTATCAGAGAGTTGTACACATAATATATGTGGTCTACAACTGGAGGTGGTCAGAAATAATAAGGGGAAATGACATGGGAGAGTATGTACAAACCTGCTTAGATGATCTAGAATGTACAACAGGCTGATAATCTGAAAGCTCTAATGTGGAAGTACCCATAATGAGCTCAGGTTAAAAGATCAATGGTCAATGAGAAACTGCAGGGGGGAGAAGAGATATATATATCAGTATATATAGCATATGAAAGGCCCGTGTTTGTCCCTCTGTACCTTGCTAAGAAGGAGACCTCACAGGTTCAGAGCTACCTCTTGTGCAAGGTTTCATGGGACTTAGTCAACTCCCAGTAATGCACTGCACCCTTGTTCAGTCAGTGTACCTTGGCCCCCGATGCTCAGCACCATTAATCATTGTCAGTTACATTGACAGATAGGTGAAACTGCAGCACTACCCCACTCCCATGCACAAAACCTTTAGCTATATAGAAAATATGAAAAAATAAAATACATGTCGACCACAGGGGCCCCTAGATAGAAGGGTCCCCGGGGGTACTGATCCCCTGAGCACCTCCCTTAATCCGACTCTGCATGCAACCCATTGCACTGAGGAAGTAGAGAAGTCCAGTAAGGGTTAGATTCCCTAGATATTGTACTCTACGGGAGTCTGTAAAATTCACCAAAATTCAGTGAACTCATACATCTCATGTAAGTAGGCAAATATAGCTACAGGTGAGTCCTAAATGTGCCGCAAGTGTTTCTGTTTGCATTAATGTTTCTAATTGTCCAATCTGCATACTAATGGATGCACATCCACATCACAGTGTAACTGACCCACAAAACCAGTCTACGCATAGCTTTGCAATATTGAAGATTCGGTACTTGTGTAATATCTGGGCGACCTATTTTGACATCGGGTCCGAAAAATCGGTCGCATCGCATGCGACCAAATCGCATGCGATGCGACTGATTCAACCCGATTTTTACATTGGATCCAAAGTTAAATGGTCCCTGAGACCCGATTTTACATTGGAACCAATGTTAAATGCCCCACAGACCCCATTTTTTATTGTATACCCACCCTGATGGGTAATTACTATGTGAAATGCCCCCCCATTGTTAATGCCACACCACGATCAACGTCAACCCAAAGCGTGGCGAGCGCAGCGAGCCCACGAGGGGCGGCAGTACGCATCTTCCGACCTTTTTCATACTCCCACTATCCACGTCGGCGTAGAGGCGATTCTATATAGTGTGGCGAGCGCAGCGAGCCACCGAGCCCGAAGTGTAGCAAGCGCAGCGTGCCCCGCAAGGGGCCGCGGAATACGAGCCCGAAGCGTGGCGAGCGCAGCAAGCCCCGCGAGGGGACGCAGAATACATGTTAAGTAATACGCGTCCCCTCGCGCGGCACGCTGCGCCCGCCATGCTTCGGGCTCATATTCCGCAGCTCCTCGCGGGGCTCACCACGCTTCAGGCTCGGTGGCTCGCTATGCTCGCCACACTATATAGGATAAACTACACGCCGACGTGGATAGTGGGGGTATGAAAAGGTCAGAGGACCACCGCCGCTCGCCACACTTCGGGTTGGCGTTGATCGTGGGGTGGCGTAACAATGGGGGGGCATTTGACCTAATAATTAACTATCAGGGTGGGTATACAATGAAAAATCGGGTCTGGAGGGCATTTAACATTGGATCCAATGTAAAATCGGGTCTGAGGTACAATTTAACATTGGGTCCAATGGCAAAACCGGGTCGGTCGCGTCGCATCGCATGCCATTATAATGGCATGCGATGCGACCGATTTTTTAATTGTACAGGTACGTCTTAACCCCTTCCCGACATATGACGTACATTTACGTCATATGTCGGTTGCGGGGGAATCAAGCCAGCTCACGGAGTGAGCTGGCTTGAAAGAGAGCAGGTAATGGCTGTATATTACAGCCAGGTACCTGCTCTCACGGCCACGAGCGGCGAGTTCGCCGATCGTGGCCGTTTAACCCTTTAAGCACCGCGGGCAAAGCGCCCGCAGTGCTTAAATAGCTGATCGGAGGGGGGGCGCCCCCCTCCGGCGCCGATCGGGGCCCCCCGCGGCGAGATCGGAGGGTGCCGATCAGTTGCCATGGTAGCCAGGGGTCTAATGTAGACCCCTGTGCTGGCCGTGTCAGTATTCCTATTACATCCTGCCTGAGGCAGGATGTAATAGAAAGTGCTGAAAATCACTATGTTCAGCCATAGAGCTCTATGGCTGAACCTAGTACAGGCGATCGCGCCCCCTAGTGGTCAAGTACACTAGGGGGCCTTGTAGTAAAAGTAAAAAAAAAAAAAAAAATAAGTTTAAAAATAAAAAAAAAATAAAAAAATATTAAAAGTTCAAATCACCCCCCTTTCCCCATTTCACAAATAAAAATAAATAAAAAATAAAAAAATAAACATATTTGGTATCGCCGCGTTCCTAAAAGTCCGATCTATTAAAATATAACATTAGTTATCCCGCACGGTTAAAGGCGTAAACGGAAAATAATTCCAAACGCCAAAACTACGTTTTTTGGTCGCATCGCGTACCCAAAAAAAAATAACTAAAAGAGATCAGAAAGTCGCCCATATCCCATAATGGTATTAATTAAAAAGTACACTTCAGCCCGCAAAAAATGAGCCCTCACCCAGGTCCGTAGGTGGAAAAATAAAAAAGTTATAAGCTGCAGAACATGGCGACGCGACGCAAATTAGAAAAACCGTAAAAGTTGCTGTTTTTTTTTTTAGTGGTAAAACATAACGAAAACTATATAAGTTTGGTATCACCAGAATCGTAACGACCCATAGAATAAAGATAACCCATCATTTTAAACGAACTATGAACTCCTAATAAACCGTAACCAGCGCAAAATTGTGGAATGGCGTTTTTTTTTTTTTTTACCCCACATTGAATTATTTCCTGATTCCCCAGAATATTATACGGTATAGTAAATGGTACCATTACAAAGTACAACTTGTCCCGCAAAAAAAAAGCCCTCATGTGTCTATATAGCCGGAAAATTAAAAAAGTTACGCTTATTTGAACACAAGGAGAAAAAAAAAAAAAAATTAACAAAAAAGGCAATGTCGGGAAGGGGTTAAAAACCCAGAAAATCAGGTCCCATTGGGTCCCATCGCATGCCTTAAGTTAAGGCATGCGATTGAAAAATCGGGCGCCCAGATATTACACAAGTACCGAAGATTCTCACAACTTTCGTAACTTTTGCCATTTCTCTTTTATACATATTTCTATTGCTCATGTTCATCTTACTCATTAAGTTGGGGGATAAGCACTGCATCATTATAAAGCCAGTGCCTGCATGTGTATCTAGTAGTGGATATGCATGTCAGGATGGCAAAATCACAATGCAAATACTGTACACAAGCATTATCTACATGACAATCCCAACCTGTCATATACAGAGAAATGCAGAAGCCTTATGAATGCATAGAGGAGTTGAGTCTGAGAATTGGGGGCATTCCCTTCCTGTTCTGTTTGGCACAGAGCTTTTTCAGCACAGACGGGTATTTTTTTACATCTGGTCAACAGATGACGTTGTGCAGTATTTGTAATGCAAGGCTCCAGATCTTGTTCTACAGATTGTGAGAAAGGCACAGTAAGGGGGAAATATAATGACACGCCCTTTGTTAAAACTAAGGCCCCAATTTTAGTAACTTGAGCCATTACTGTTGCAACTGTTACCAAACAACAATAATTCTATTGTTCGTTAATGTGTGATAAAAAAACTAACTGTATATTTTATTGTTGTGTTAAAGTCTTATATATACTATATTGTGTTTATGAAAAGTCAAACTGAAATACTTTTCAAACCCTAGAAAGAATAATATTAAAATATTCAGACAGTAACATATTTTCTATACTAATTCATTGTTCTTTGAATAATGGAAAAAAAATACTACACCTAGTATATATTACACAACATTACTCCAAAAAAGTATAATCAAAAAGAGAATTCTGATTGATGAGAGATTCTCAGCTTGCACAATATAGTAATTCATTTTCAGATAAATATAATTATTTCAGCTGTAGAAGTAGATTCTCTGGCATGCAAGACTCATTCCTCCCCCTACTTTACGTAATTGCATTTTAAGGGGGGTATATAAACATATCATATGAGTTATGGGACACTGGTAACTCCACCTCACTTCTGCTTGGAGCTGAAACACACTCGCCTCCCTCTGCCGTTCTCACCCTACACATCACTACACTCATACAGAACACAGGATCTGGTCCCTCTGCTGCACTAGTGACTGCTTCCAGGATAACATCTAAAGATGCTTCTGTGCAATCTCAGAACTGTGATAAAGTGGCAAGTTCTGTTTGGGATCCTAAGCCTCCTGACTCTGGGTGGTGAGTAGACACACATGAATTGAAGCATTTATGATCTGGGCTCTGGCTAGTACTGGAATGCTAGAAAGCATTTTACACAAAATGTTAGCAAAACAGGTTCATGTGGAGCATTTCTCAAATGTGCAACATAAATGTGTCCAGTAATGTATATTGTTCTTTTATACATACATATTCAGAGTAATGCATACAATTAGAGCATCTGTTACTGATTAATGCAATTACTTTTGTTGTAGTTGTATCTCATTATTTGTTCCGCCTAATGCAATCCTATGTACAAATGTTCATGTTGACCTCTTTCTTATGTATTACATTGTGACTATGGATGGTAAAACTGATGCACAGAACAGTATGATTTCATCAATTAATTATACAGTCAGAATGCTGCAGAATGTCACTGTGATGTAACCATATTTAAGGACCTATGCATATATACAGTATATGTATATATTTATCATATATAATAGAAAGATAATGCTGCTCCTCAACTCTATGGGGGGGAATCAAGTGTGCTGTGTACCGGTGGAGCAATTCAGCTGTTTTGCTGTTACATTATATATATCAGATACATTTGTGT
Organism: Crinia signifera; assembly: GCF_055691185.1. Lineage (NCBI taxonomy): Eukaryota > Metazoa > Chordata > Amphibia > Anura > Myobatrachidae > Crinia > Crinia signifera. The sequence continues at coordinate 132,970,421 of NC_139218.1, forward strand.
ATCAGATGCCATAATATGTCAAGATATTACATTTGTATATAGAATATACATTTTAAAAGCATTTACATCAGGACATATTTTATGACAATTGTTATCTGTTTCTCCATGCATCACAATATGGGCGCAATTCTGCTCATACAGTACTTGGAACTTGGAAAGCGGATATTCCTCCACATGCCAAGTTGTACAGTATATGTATCTATAGGATACCACAGTCTTTATGTATGTCTTTGTTTAAATACTGTATCATTATTGGTGAATTGTTGCGCCAGCAATATCCTGCTGGAAGACATCAGCGCGGATATCTGCATTTGCAAATTGGAGAAAGATAAAGAACCAATCACTCCTAACAGTGTTGGAGTCTTGGATGGTACTATACTGTATTTCTCTTCATTGTATTGCTCTCCAAGGATTGATACATCTCCCCCTACCTTTGAGCCTCATTCTGCTATGGTTTTGAAGATGGTACACGTACTGTATTACAGTACATCGCAATGAAGGTACAGTATCTTTGTTTTAGGAGCAAGATCAATGACCCCCATAGAGGGATAATAGAATAGGTAGCGAGTGTAGCATGCCACTGTGCCCGCAGCATGGTGAGTGCAGCGAGCCCGCAAGGGGCTTCATTGCGCTCACCCCCTGTCTGAGTCCGGGTAGTCAGGATTCCGACGTTGGGCTAATGACTGCCGGAATCGCAACTGTTCATGTGTAATACTGTACCACACCCACCTAAACACATACTGCTCAATTAATACATATCAAATATATAGAATAATATTACAGTATATAGACAACATTTATAATAGATTTATAATGTGTCTAATGGTTTAAATAATTCATGGGCATTAAGCCTTTTGCACAGATCTCTGGTTTCCAGGTCCTTAGCTGTACGTAAGCCATTAGCCTTCCACCATACATGAAAATCAATTGTGACTTTATAGGGGAAATATGCGGATGACCAGCGGTCAGGATGCCAGTGGTCAGACTATCGATAGTGGCATCCTGTAGGAAGGATTCCTGTCAGAAGTCAGGTACAGATGGAGGTACAGATGGAGCCACCCTCGTTATTGCCAAGCGCTCGCCAGACCCCCCTAGCTAGCAGAGGGAGGCGGTGTGCAGGCCGGCGGATGGGGATGCACATGTGGCTCATGTGTTCGAGCATCTCATTGCCGAGAATGGGGCACACGAGCATCTCATTTGCACGTGCGCCCAATTCTGTCGCACGGGCACTGGCTGGCATCTGGCAATCATTGTGCCATCTGTAAGGATACTTAAGGCCCCCTTACACTTGTCCAACTTATTGTCCAACAAGTTGGACCTGATTGACTCAAAATTTATCAAGATTTATCCTATGTGCAGTCGGATCAATCTCTTGCAATCTCTTGGTTATACCCAATGGCACAGGATTGTGCATTGGGTCCTACACATCAGGCACATCAGATTTTGTCAGACAGGCACATCAGATTTTGTCAGATAAATTGACACAATCCACCTGAATTGGGTCAAATCTGACAAAATCTCACAACCCTCCCATCCCATAGCCTAACCCTAACTCTCCCCCCCCCCCCCTCAGAAGCCTGATTCTAACCTTACCCACCAGTGCCTAACCCTAACCCAAAAACCACACCGCCTAAACCTAACCTTAGCCCTACAGACCTTCTTAAATTTGTCCATGCAGAACTGGATAGGAAAAGTGGGTGCCTTCCAGCAAAACATATGACAGAAAGATGGAGAGTCCACTAGACTACACACTCTAATTCTAAATATAATAAGAGGTGCTTCACAGAAAAAAAGGTATAATGTAAGTGTACATTCTAAGCACTAATATCCCTTGCAATATGGACAATTATAATAAACTCTGCAGTTTAACATGTAGTTGTACCTGTACTCAACATGTACTGTACCTTCCATTACCAGGTGATCTTAGCAGGTGGGTCCCTGACATTCCTAAGGTTCATGTCCTGTGCTCTGCACTTGAACCTTATGCATATTAGGGAGTCACCTGATGAGTTCACCTGGCTTAGATATGTAGTCCCATATTTTGGGGGCCAAAGATTTTGATAGGAAACTCATTTTTCTCTTGTATTAAAATGCAGAGTTTATTATATTATAACAGAAAAAAAAAATTTTTTTCAAAAGATTGCTAATAAACGTATGAGATTTACGTTTATAAAATAATTGTAAACTATGCCTATTTTACCAAGTTCAGAGCATCCTCCTAAAACGTAATAGTGTTTGAGGATGAACAGCCAGGTTACTTTAGGTCTGTATGTGAGCTTTATAATTTTTTATTAAATCCTGAAATTATATTTTACCTACAAGAGCTATACTGTTTATTGCTACTCATAATACTCATTCTACTGTACTCAATGGGAAATTCTGTAGTTAACACAAAAGTCATCTACATTTACCAAAACCATTTTATATGCATTGAGAGGAAAGGAGTTAAGTTTTACTCATGACTAAATCATTTCAAGTCCATGTGGATGGATATGTGCAAACATTGTCAAGTCTTAAACATTTCTCAAGGAACTCCCTTCCTGTGTAATGTTTCCAATAAGGCAATCTGGCATAGCAGGACACAAGTGTAAATGAATCTGATAAAGTGCCAGGAATTGAGAAGGATCCACAATGGAACAGAGAACAACACTTGCAACCAATTTAGCTCTTCTTTGAAGTAAAGGAAATGTCAGTTAGGCTTGGCACGTATAGTGTCTGCACTGTGGAAACTGTGTTGTACAAATAGCAAGTAATGGTTTATATACTGGGGAAAGATGGGGAGATTGGACCTTCAGAAGGTAAGACCTAGATAAATGTATATAATGTGTATAATTAGTATTAGAAATGTTGGGAACCCATCTAATGAAGTCCACCTGGATGCGGTGGATGGTCCCACATACAGAATTTGCACAAATGTGTGCTAAGACCTTCAATTATACTCCATGTTGATTGTAAGAGTTTATCAAATATATTTTTACTATCAGTGTTCTTATCACCTAGAACTGGTCCTCGAGATCTACCAACAGTCCAGGTTTTCCAGATCACCTAGCTGGTGCACAGCTGTAGTTGTTATTAACTGTCACATTTTCAAACATGCTGCTCTCGTTCCTTCTATAGATCCACAGGTTGTATGGAAAAACATGGGCTGTTGGTATATCTTGAGGACAGGTTTAGCCACCCCTGACCTAGAGTGTGCATCAGCATTGTTCTTTTTTCCTGAATGGTTTAGATACTGTAGGCTTTGAAAAAATATGAAACTGATAACATTGTTGTCCTACGTCTTAGGATGTTTTCTCTAAACCAACAATAAGAATATTAGAATAAGACAATCAGATCTTTGATCAAGTTGGGTGGAACGGGAAGGAAGGGGGGATGGCTGCTGGTCCCAAGCTAACCAGATGGACTGCCTTGGATATTATTTCAATTGTGAATGTACCCTTGAGAAAAGTACTCAGCTACAGATCTAAAGCCCACACATCATTACGCTGCCTGCTACCACCATACGAAATGTGGTGGCAAAATATAACATATTTTTGAAACATCTGTTTTATGCTGTCATTTGAAAGAACAAATGATAAATAATGGTTCCATAATAATATATCAAAATCACATTTTCAGAAAAAGGAAACAAGTCTGCAAGTTAGTTTAGGCAATGTGCTAATAATAAATTGTAATAAATTATGGAGTCTGTCATGAAATGGGAACGTTAGACAGCACTGCCTAACATATTATACATATGTGCACGCCTCATTTGCTTCCATACTATAAAGTGAAATTCCAATGAAGATAACAAAGATAGGATAACACACAAGGCAAACCTTCTAAAAGGTACAAGTGAATGTGTTTCCTGTAGCAACCGATCAGATTATGTCAATCATTTCCAGTGGTGGCCCGTACCTTTTCTGGGGAGGGGGGCAGCCAGGGTACCACGATGCAGGCACCCCCCCCCCCCCTGTCGCCCCGCGGTCCCTGCAGAGTTCCTGGTGCCTGTGCTCTGATGACAGGCGCCGGGACTGGCGCAAGCGCAGTAAAAACCTCTGTACTGCGCATGTGGCCATGTGACCATAGAAGGAATCATGGTCCCGGCACCTGCACAATACAAATGACAGGCCCCAGAACCAGCACATGCGCAGTACCTATATAGGTACTGTGCATGCGCAATCAGCGAATTTGCACCGCAGCCCGCAGAATGGTGTGCCGGAGGAAGGGAACACCTCAATGGGACTGCCTTGGTGACTGGCAGGTCAGACTTCCAATAGGAAGTTACTGCCAGTCACAGTGAAGCCAGTGCAGTCTCACAGACTGCATCTGGCTTCACTACAGTGGCGGATTTTACCTGGAGGGGGCTGCAGCCCTGCAATAGGAGAAAATTGCCACTGATCATTTCTCTATTGCAAGTTATGACATTTTATTTACAGCCTAAAGCTATATACACATTAGTAGACTAGCGGCCCAGCCTATATAGATAATTATATCGGTAGTTTTGCTGGTCAAATAAGACCGTTACAGATATCGTTCAGTGATGTCACAATATCTGTGGCTGTGCTTGCCGTCGCTGATTAGCTGCATGCAAAGCGTTGATAAATATCCCCTATTTGTTACAAGCTTATCAATGTACATTGTAGTTCAGAAAAAAAAAAAAAACTGTTACTAATAGCCAGTGTTGGACTGGCCTACAGGAGTACAGGATAAACCCTTGATGGGCCCTCTTCAATTCTAAATTATGCATATGTTACCCTATACCAGGCATGGGGAACCTTTGGCCCTTCAGCTGATTTTGAACTACACATCCCAGCATGCCCTGTTACAGTTTTGCTATTTGGCCATGATAAAACTGTTGCAGGGCATGCTGGAATGTGTAGTTCAACAACAGCTGAAGGGCCAAAGGTTCCCTATCACTACCCTATAGTGTACAGGACTATGGGGAATTCTCTATAGTGCATTTTATTCTGTAAATCTGGTACACCATCATGATGTATTAACATTAACAATATATGACAATATATTAAATTATCTGTATAATTTCTATAAAGTGTTTGAATCATCCAGATTGAGGTAATTTATTCAGGTGACATGGAATTTGATGCACATTTAAGAAACTGGTAATTAATAAATAGTCATTGCTGATACTCCGTGATAAGAAATTATAATTACCTGGACCTAGTTCTGACCATATATATATATATATATATATATATATATATATATATATATATATATGCCCCTAAGCTTTTTGTGTTCTATTTTTTAAATAATTTGCCAAAATCAAAATGAGCATTTTTCTGTTGCTATGGTTTTGGAAAGTTTGTATTAATGTGACATACAGTAATACGGACAATGAGCACGACAAACCTAGTGTTGCCCCTCACACATTCTTTTGTCTTATCAGTGAAAACTCAGACTAGTTAGATGCCTGATGAGAGAGGATACCATGCCAGAGTGATGTCATGGTGCAGACTGGCTTCCTATGTTTATTCTCGCATGCTTTTGAACACACTGCTCCCGCATCCTGTCTGGCACTCAGTGAAAAAGGGACATATTTTATCAGTTGTTTCCAGATGGCAGAAGGTCCCACCCTGCTAGTTCCTTCCACATGTCATAGTTTAATACTATATGGCTAATTTAGAACAGGCTCTCGGGTTACAGCTATTGTGGGACAAGCTAAAATGATCTGATGTCTATTTTGGATCTTCCAACTATGACATTCCATTCTATGCTATTAAATACTCAGATTCACTACACGTCAGTCTAGCTCAGTAACTGGCACCTAATATACTTTAAAGGACAACTGTCCAATACTCAACACACCCACACATTTCCCTTAATTTCAGCATAAAACAGCTTAAGCACTCCCAAGTAATGTAGGGGGCATGAATTTCTCACAATAGTGTATCCACACCCCAGCGGTGCTTTAAGAGAGGAGGAGGCCCATGTGCAGCCTCCTCAGTTCGGACCCCCTCCTCTCTGCTGGGAGCAGTGCTGCACTGCACAGTGCAGTAGAGTCTCAGCACTAGAGCTCGCAGACTCTACTGCACATGCAAAGACATCCCAATAAATTGCACGCTGGACATTTTTTCTCCAATTCAATTCATCACTGGACTAGAGGGTAAGTATTAAAAATGGGTGCAGTGTGCGTGTCCCTTGATGGCTAACCTTGACACTCCAGCTGTTGTTGAACTACACATACCAGCATGCTCTGCTTCAGTTTTGCTATTTGGCCATGCTAAATCTGATGTAGAGCATGCTGGGAAGTATAGTTCAACAACAGCTGGACTCAGGGGCCCGTGTAAATATGCCACTGTTTAGGAGCAGCGAATCGGCACTGCAAACGTGCACGGGGGCGTCCTTCAGCCAGGGACAGAATTGTGTGATTGGTCCACTCAACAGGTAGAGTAGACTGGTGGGAGAATAAAATAGTCTGCCCAAAGGATGACGAGAGCAGCAAGACGTCACAGTCCATGTTGACTGTGTCGTCATTCGAGTAAAAAAACTGTGAAAAAACCCTTGTTTGACTGTTGACCATGCCCATGTTAACCTAATGCTTGTGTCGACCTAATGACATGTCAACCTAGACCCACGTCGACCTAGACCCATGTTGACATTGCTGCATGTCAACCTAATGATGTTGACCAAATGTTTGTCGACCTAACTGCTGTAGACCTAATGATCCATACCCAAGAGAGGTTTAGTTGACCCGGACCCCCCTGGGGCCCCACATGCATGGCTGGGCCATGGGTAAATAGGACCTGCTTCCCCTCTCTCTCGATACCAATGACCATGCCCACATCCCTATCTCAAAATACCCCTTCACACGAACCATGATGTCTCTCAGACCTACACATATCCACACGCCCATGCATCTCAAACCCTCCCCACCAGACTGCTCCACATGTCTTTCACACCTTCTCTACTTATACGTACCACCCAGATTTTACAGGGGTATTGCCAAATCCCTCCGCTGAAAATTAGAAGATATTGACCTGATAGACGTAAAACTTGTTTTAGTCATGTTTTGAATAAACATGAGCTGAGATAAGTTTACAGAACTGAAATGCTAAGAATCTCTGGTATGTCCAAGCATCTATGTTAGTTTTGACAAACTAATACCAACGGGCACTTAAATCCTAGGAAAAAGCACCCATAAAAGTACTGTATTTATTATGTGTCGTTTTTCTGTGTTCTTATCTTACATTGGGTCATGTGGAAATAAATGTGCAGTTTGCAGTTCTTGCATATCTATCCCTTCAAAGTGTAGGACAGGCCTTCTAGATAGTATCAAAGACTGCACGCCGCATAGCAGGAGTAATAAGGTATTATTACTATCCATTCACCTACAGTGCCTCGAATTTTAAATGGAACATGCTTCTATTGACGTCTACAAATGAGGCCCACTGTATTGGATCCCTTGCTCGACCCTGTCTGAGATGTCAGCACGAAGGAAAATTGCCTTTGTGCTTACAAACATGTGGAGTTTAGAGTTGCATGTTGTACTTCAGCCTGAGTTGTACTTCAACTATAATTGTATGACTCTTCAAAGGTTTTTTCCACCAATGTTGTGTCTCAAATCAGTTGCTCCAAATCTGTGTGCCTACTTTACTTACAGTAGGAGCAAGTTTCATCTTTGCTCATTTGTCCATGGCTAGCCATGGCTTGCCATGGCTATTCTATTGTTCTCAGCTGCAATACAATACGTATTGCAGCTGAGAACAATAGAATAGCCATGGCTAGCCATGGCCAAAGGAGCAAAGATGAAACTTGCTCCTACTGTACAAGTCAGGGATAGTATAGCGCTCGCCTCAAGCGGGTTTCTGTTATAGCGGCTGGTCTCTGGGAGAGGGCTAGTCTCCTGCAGTCATCAAGACAAAACAAGGGTGCTGAGACCTGCGCTCTGTAATGTTTGTGCACTAGTTTTGTACAAATCAAAAAAAGTGCAGTACTGGTTCTATTATATCTGTGTATTTATTTATTTATTATGATATGTTTAACCTTTTCCTGCAGAGTGGAGACTTTGGATTACATTTGGAAACCCCGCTCTAAAAATCCTGTGTTTGCCACTGAAATTGGTACCATACTCAGTGGCTAGGGGGATGTGGCCTGCACCTGGGTGTCACTCACTGAGGGGTGATGCCAAAATGCCAATCAGTTCCTATCTCTCATGTGTTTGAGAAATGATAGTTAGGATCTGATTTTCTGGAGCACTATTAATTATAATCAACGACGTTTCTCACTCATTGATAAATGGGCCCCTAAATGTAAGCCGTTTTTGCACAAAACTGACAAGTCCTTACACAGCTACATGCAGAAGCCAAATGCCTCACTTAGCACCTTGAGACACAAGCAGATCCCATACCCTGAGAAGAGAGGTAGAGCACCCTCTGTTCAATAGCACCCACAGTGGGTATTTCTGCAGCTGCAGTGAGCTGTTAGTGGTGGTGAAGAGCAGCGGGGGGGTCACAATTGCAAAGACATTATAGAAACTGAATCACTTCATGCTTGGGAATATTTTTTTGATATGTGGAATTAATAAAGATTTAGAAATTAATAAATTACAACAATTATTTTCAATGATATTTTTCTATTCAAAGTAAATAACATATTTGAGATGACAGAAAACTGTTGTCCAACATTAAAAAAACATCCAGCAAAGCAAACTGCTGAAGTGCTGCAAATCACTATAATTTCAGCAAGGCATAGAGACTCCTGGAGTGACTGTACCAACATGTTTAGCATGTGTGTGTGAGGTTTATCTGAGGCGATGCCTACAACAAATATATACATTAGTCTTCTATGATCCAGGATATTAAACTGTGGCCTAGGTCTCCGAGCTATGCTCAACATATTTTACAGAGAACAGCACATCTACAGTCAGTCAACAACATCCTTCCACTAGTCTGTGAACATAAAACAAAACTATAGAAAGATGCATAAGACAAACAAAGCAACAAGTCACAGTGATGCATTGCAGGGGCACAGCAAGGGGGGATGACAAGAAGGCCACGTGCTCCAATGAAGAGTGCCAGGAGGGTGAGCTGGACCCGCTGGTCAGCTGTCACAGAGCATTGCAGTACCTACCGGAGATCTGCAGGGACCAGACACAACAGATTGCTGATATTGAAGAGGTGAAACATAAAATGGCAAAAATACTAGAAGGCTTCAATGGCAATATTTTTTTTCCTAAGATGATAGTTCTATTAAAGATGGGATGTTGACCATAGGAAGCAATATAATGCGTATTTATTTAGCACCTTCTAGAAGATAATATATTGAATCTGATTGGTTGCTTATAGCAACATCCTATCATCATTAGAACGCCAACCTTAGTAAATAAACCCTGATGAGTTTAAAATTTTTTATGAGCAGTGGAAAATTAAAACTTCAATTGGAGAGAACTGTAGGTGACTGCAGTCTCAAAATTGTAGAAATAAATACAATATTTTTAAGTGATAAATTCTTGTTTCTTTTGGATATGCTCTCATTATTATGTTAGCCTATATTATTTTAGTTGGAACATATACCCCTTTCACATCGCAAATGCCGGGTCGCACCAGAGATTTGAACATAACGCAAGCGGCCGTATCGCCAATGGTTTCCGACTGCGCATGTGCAGAGGTCACTCTGCGCACGTGCAGGCGGTTTCGCCGTACCTATTCTTTACACGCCGCGCAGGGGGCGGAGAGGGGCGTGAAGGGCTACTTAGCCTCATTACCCTATGCATACGCCCCGCGTTTCATGGGCGTTCCCATGCAAACGCAGGGCGTATGCATGGTAATGAAGCCGTGACGCATGTGTAGGGGGCGGGCATCTGACATCGCCGGATGTCAGCTGCCCGCCCCGATACATGATTTCATACGGACAAGTGTCCGTGTGGTCTAGGGTGGCGGGCGCTGGTGGAGCGTGCGGCCCTGCATTCGATGTTCGGCGACCATCGAATGCAGGGGCTGCTCCCAAGATGGAGGAGGCGTATCCCCGTCCACTTTCATGCGGACCGCCACATATCCTCGTACGGACGGAGGTGGCGAACCGTATGGAAGGCGGGGATTCGCCTGCACGGTCCTGGCCGCATATTCTGATCTGGCCGCACAGATCAGAATAAGGGCCATTGTGAGGTGAAGCTCCCTACCAGGTCGCTGATGGCATATGGGGGAGTGGCAGAACAGCATTGGGTCATCGGGGGCGGGGGAGAAGGCAGTGCTTGGAGCTCATATTGGGCCAGATTCTCTAAGCTTCAAAAGTGATAAAATAGAGAATGATAAACAACCAGCCAATCAGCTCCTGCCTGATATTTTTCAAACACAGTCTGTGACATGGCAGGTAGGAACTGATTGGCTGGCTGTTTATCACTCTCCATTTTATCACTTTTGAAGCTTAGAGAATCTGGCCCATTACCTCCTCATTTTAGTGCAGTGACAAATAATGTGCATATACAGTATAAAGGCTCAGACAGCGCAGAGTTCATTGTAATTCTTTTTTTCTGTCGCAGATATACATTCTGCATACATAATAGAGGACATCAGAAATAGACATTTGATATAGGGGTATATTTTTTATATTTGCACAATGTAAGCATCCCCTGTATATATGATGAGAGTTCGATAGAAGATGTAGATATCTGAGATACACTAGATTTCACAATAGATATGTCCCACAATAGATTGCAACAAGCCATGGAATCCTGGATGGCTGATGCGTGCGTGGTGCACCTGCACAGCCGGGAGCACACTAGATGCAAGTATTGAATATTGCGATTTCCGAAGATAGTGACAAAGATGAGGGATGTCTCATCTGTATCTGCTCTACTTCTCCATTTTCAATCCCATTAGCAACCGTCACAGGTTTCTATAGTGGCTACTATAAACTCATGTTTGGGGTTAGGCTTTGTAACCTATGGACACAAAGCATACCTTTTTCCTGATGAGAGGTCATTGCAAGGAATGACCTCTCCTATGAAAGCCCCTATCCTTGGGTGTATTTCTTCCATACAGGTGGAGCATCATTTCTTATTGCTATAAATAGTGGCAAAAAGAAATTAAAAATAAGCTTGTTAGTACTGGAAAATCAGACACAAAATAAGTTTACATAGGTTTCTCTGTGTCACACATGTAGCTGGAACCCACTTGCGGAACTTAATCTAGGTACACACTACACAACATACAGTATTGGCCAATCCTGCAAATGGGAATGGATGACAAGGACCATTTTATATTGTATAACCCCATTTTTTGTGTTGCATATCAGATGTGTGACTGCAGTGATCCCAGATAGGCAGATCGTGCCTGTCCTGTTGGCACTACAAGTATTTATTTTTCTATTTTACATGGCTATGTCTCCAATGATTAGGCCACCTCCCAAAAAAAAATTTATTTGGGCTCGGCAGATTTCTCTACAACACTGGTAACCGTACTGCAGATCACGTATTGTGTGCGCAATGTGACGTACAGAATAATACCAACCTATACTATTGGTATTTTGAATGTTAAATTCAGTATATTGTAGTTATATGTCACCCTTAGGTTCAGTTATGTGGTGAGGGACAGAAATTGCTTGTTATGCCACATATGTTACCATTGTTATCCACAAGCACTCGTTTTGCGAATTACATTAACCATTAATAATTGAAATTGGTCCTCCTGGAACACCAACCTGAGTCACACCTGTAAGTGGCCTGAGGCACCTTAGAGTGCCAAAGCACCATGGGCCTTGTTCTGGTTCACTCTTAGGGCTTTTTTCTGGTTGAGTCGGATGGCTCCGAATCCGGACGGATGGCCGATGGCTGGTGTTTGCGCATGTGCAGCGGCATATCTGCGCATGTGCAAACACCGTGCATGTCCGAATACGGCGTGAATTCTGTACAGAAAACGATTGGTTGGAACAATCCGAACACAGGGTGGAGAGGGGCGTGAAGGGCTATTTGGGCTCATTACCATATGCGTATGCCCCGCGTTTCATGGGCGTTCCCATGAAAACGCTGGGCGTACGTATGGTAATGCGGCTGTGACACACATGTATATATGACATTGCCGGATGTCAGCTGCCCACCCATATCCCTGCTTTTGCACGGAGAAATGCCTGAGTGGTCTGGAGCACTCTGTGCTGCCTGACCACTCGGTCCAGCATTCGGTGGTCGGCGACCATCGAATGATGGGGGAGGTTCCCAGAGATGGAGGAGGTGTTCACATGAAAAATCCACTTGCGGTCTGTTCGGTCGGCTTCTTACCGCATTTGGACGGTGTGAGCGATCCGTATGGAAGGGGGGCCTAAGAACACTCGGTTCCTGACCGAAAATATGCATCCGACCGATTCAACCAGAATAAGGCCCTTAGAGGCAAATTCCTTCTCAAATGAACAAATCCATGTGCACTGCAGGTGGGGCAGATGTAACTTGTGCAGAGAGAATTAGATTTGGGTGAGTTATTTTGTTTCTGTGCAGGGAAAATACTGACTGCTTTATTTCTACACTGCAATATGGGTCTCAATTTGAAGAAAATCCCCACCCAAATCTAATTCTATCTGCACATATTACATCTGCCCCACCTGCAGTGCACATGGTTTTGTCAATTCAGAAGAAATTTTCCTCTAAGAGTGAACCAGAATAAGGCCCCATGTTTGGGTTTGGGAACCACTGATTTATTCATTTAGAAAACTTTTGGTTAGTTTGTAACCCCTTTGAGTCCCAACATCTCTGTGAGAGGTAATACAAATATCTGATAAAAATATCCAGCATCACTCATTTGTTATAAAAATTAAAATAAAAAAGTTGTGAAAAAACGATTATATAAAGGTAAACATTACAGGTCATTATGAAGAATAAAAATGATTGCTTGGCAATTTTCACACCTATTTTGACAAATTCAGTCAAAGGGTTAATAATACTGATTATAATACTAGTGTATAAATGTATAACTTGGCAGTGGATGTTCAATATTACAGCAATGGATTGATATATCCTTCTGACCTCTGCCTGAGGCAGACAGCGGTTGTATCACTCTGTGCTGCCCGCCCCACCTTTAACCCTCTCTCACTGTGAGACCGCTGAGTCTGCAGCTCTCCCAGACCTGGCTGTCCATTCCTTCCGTCACGTCACCACCATGCCTTAACTATGAGCTTTGTTTTGGATTCAGTTTAATCTCCCCGCTAAGAAAACAAATGTGCATTAAAAACACAACTGTAAGATTAGGCACAGAGCTCCATCATCGAGATCTAGGCCCATCAGAACAAGGACATGGAAAGTCAGACACTACTGTATCTACATACTGAAAAATGCGTATGCTACTCTACATAACTGCATTCAATTTAATATAATAGAATTGCTATTTTTATCTAAAGAATTAGTTGAATTATTATTAATATTCTATGCTGCTGTCTGAGCTCTTTTAAACCTAGCTGTACAAGTCATAGAGGATTAATGGTGGCTGCAGGAGGGTTACGCAAAGCCAGGGTTGCCTACCCTACCAAAAGGATCCCCCTCCTAGCCCCTCCTGGAGAGCTGTCCGGCCCCCCTGGAGGTTCGTGGGTCAAATGACAGGAATCGCACAATTTTAGCCCCGCCCATTGCAGTGCAATGCCTAAAATAACGGCATTGCATGACAGGAGCGTGGCTGAAATGACACAATCGCTTTGACCATGGATTCGGTATGAAATCCCGACGGTCAAAATCCCGACAGGGTCAAAATCCTGAATGGGTCATAAAACCGACAAGGACAAAATCCCGACATTTTTAAATACCAACAAGGACAAAATCCCGATATTTCAAATCCCGACATGGTGAAAATACCAACATATAGAATGTGCAGGTGAAACTGTCAACATGACTTTGGGTCGACAGGTCACGAGGTCGACATCGGTTTTTTCACTGTTGACACAGTCGACATGGACACAGTTGGAGGTGAACCGCAGCCCCTCACATCGCTCGTTTCACTAGCAATGCTTCGGGCACACTATTTTATTCTCCCTCCACACCCTAGTGCATGGTAGGGCATGAAATACCGTGTGTCGGCACATGTCGGGTCAAAAAACAGTGAAAAAACCCATGTCGACCTCGGGACCTGTCGACCCAAAGTCATGTTGACCGTTTCACCTGTACATTCTATATGTCGGTATTTTAAAGGTCGGGATTTTGTCCTTGTCGGTATTTTAAATGTCGGGATTTTGTCCTTGTTGGGATTTTGTCCTTGTCGGTATTATTACCCATTCGGGATTTTGACCCTGTCGGGATCTTGACCATCGGGATTTTTACTGCATCCCCTGACCATGCCCCCAAGCAAGTCGCCCCTCCTGTGGCTCCACCCCACCCCTTTTCACTCCCAGAAAAGTAGGCAATGCAAAGCCGATGTTCCACAGAGCTGAGTGATTAACTGCAGACTGTGCATGTACTGTGTTTGCATTGCACATGCGTCAAGGCAAACTTGTGCGCAATAACGATTCCATAGTAAAATCATTGACAACAGTGACAAATGCAGGATTTTTAGAAGGGTTTTTAAATGCAGTAGAAAATCGTTCACTCTGCAGAACACTGGAACAAGAGTTGGCGTATGGGGGAATGGTAGCAGAATCTAATAATAACCAATTTACACATTGGACGTTTTATAAACTAGATAATGTATAGAATACAGTATTAATATGTAACACTACTATGTAGTATATATGGTGTCTAGTATAGGCTGGATCAAACATTTAAATAGTATATGTGGTCAAAAAAAAAGGTTAAGCACACCATAATACATAAATATATAATAAAACCAGTACTGCACATTCTAAGCACACATTCTCCCACCTTATGGTAAGGCTCATGTCTCTTCTTCCTGGTAGCTACTCTCTGGTCCAGAGCACTGATTGAGCCCACAAATCAACGCACACTGCAAACTTTGTAGAAGAAGATGCTACCACTGGGCATATGCAGCAGTCATGTCCTTTAACCATATTATATACCATTGCTAATGTCCTAATTTGAGCAACTTGTCAAGAGGAGGGGGCTACCGGACAACCGTAAAACCCCTGCATTTGCCTAGAGTGTTAAAATGAGTGGCGGCTCCTACCTGTGAGTAGAAGGGGGCTTCCGCTGTTATGTGCCGGTCCCCACCATCTGCGTGCCGACTCCTGTGCTATAAAGTTGTCAGGTGCTGGGCCCGGTGCATGCGCAGTATCAATGGCAGTTCTGCACATGCCCAAAAGCCTGGCTTCTATGGGTTGCCCCACCTCCCTGTATACCAGGAACTGTAACTGCCGGATGGACCCCTAACTCGGCACTACCTTATTAAAAAACATAGGAAAAACATTCAGGGTGCAGGGGATTGCCTGCTGGGACCTCAGCCCCCCCCCCAGTGGGCGGTCACTTGCAACCCCTACACCCTCCATAGTTAAGCCACTGTCTAATTGTAACAAATATAGTCATTTTGAGAAGTATTGATTGCAAAGTGCTCATGTATCCCCTTTTTTTCCATGCATAGTATTATAACTCTCAGCAAGGTAGCACCGCTCATTAAAAATCAGCTAGGGTGTGCAGTCTAGAGCCCCTCTTCCATAGGTGTTTCTATAATGGACAAAAGACTCCACACAATGATACTGAGCGCTGATTGTATATTCGGTACTGCTGCTGAGCCTGTAGGGGGATTACCAAAACCCATTTTAATTCACAGAACCAGAAAAAGAAAGATAGGAACAGCGCTGTACTGAATATATGAAATATTTAATAAAATTTACACATTAAAATACAATATTTTGGCCAATATAGACACACAAGACACACAAACATATTACAAGAACTCCCCCCTTGGTATTAGAACTGGTCAATTTTGTTATGCATGCAATTGCAGACTTTCATTGCTCATTAACAGAGCCAGTTAGTAGGTTTAGACAGGTCAGAGTTCAAGTCCCCACAAACATGTGCACATTAGTATTGTGGTAATACTTATTGTAATCCAGGGGTATCAGTGGCTTGTAACTTAACCCCTTCATGACAGAGCCAGTTTGTGCCTTCATGACAGAGCCCTTTTTTTCAAATCTGACATGTCTCACTTAAGTGGGGATAACTTTTTTTTGCTTTTACTTATCCCAGTGATTTTGAGATTGTTTTCTCGTGACACATTGTACTTCAAGTTAGTGGTAAATTTTGGTCGATACAGTCTGTGTTTTTTTGTGAAAAATACCAAAATATCGTGAAAAAATGGAAAATTTAGCAATATGCAAAATGTTAAATTTTCTGCTTGTGAGACAAATAATCATACCACTCAAAATAGTTAATAACTAACATAGACCATATGTCTACTTTATGTTGCCATCATTATTTCAACCCCCTTTTCATTTTTTTGGACACTAGGAGGCTTCAAATATGACTAGCAAATTCTCAAATTTTCAAGAAAATTTCAAACACTGATTTTTTTAGGGACCAGTTCAGTTCTGATGTGACTTTGAGGGACTTGTATGTGAGACACCCCCATAAATGATGCCATTTCAAAAACTGCACCCCTCACAGTATTCAAAACAGCATTTTGGAAGTTTGTTAACCCTTTAGGTGTTTCACAGGAATTAAAACAAAGTGTAGGTGAAATTTCAAAATTTCTTTTTTTTTGCAGAGTTTCAATTTTAATAAATTTTTCTAACAAATACAGTAGATTTTACTAGAGAAATGTGACTAAAAATTGATTCCCCCAATTCTTGTGTTTTCAAAAATATCCTATATGTGGCCCTAGTGTGCACGTTGACCAAACCACAGGCTTCATAATAGAAGGAGCACCTACTTGATTTTGGAGCCTCCTTTTTATGAGATTTTTTTTTAGGCACCATGTAGGTTTCTAGGCACCATAAGTGCTAAAAGTTAGGAACCTTCCCCACAAGTCACCCCATTTTGCAATCTACACCCCTCAGGGAATTCATCTAGGGGTATAGTGTACATTTCAAACCCCCAGGGGTTTCACCAATTTTGGTACAACTGGGATGTGAAAATGGAAAATTACATTTTTTTACACAAACATGCAGTTCTGGCTCAAAATTTTTCATTTTCACAAGGAATGAAGGAGACAAAGCACCCCAAAATCTGTGCACCAATTTCTCCCGAGTACGGCAATGCCTCACATGTGACCAAAAAATACCAGTGGGGCGCATAGCAGGACTCAGAAGGGAAGGAGTGATTTTTGGATTTGGCAGCACAGATTTTGGTGGAATGAATGGTGGGTGCCATGTTGCATTAGCAAGACTCCCAAAGCACCAATACAGTGGAACCCCCCCACAAGTCACCCCATTTTGCAAAGTACACCCCTCAGGGAATTCATCTAGGGGTATAGTGTACATTTCAAACCCCCAGGGGTTTCACCAATTTTGGTACAACTGGGATGTGAAAATGGAAAATTACATTTTTTTACACAAACATGCAGTTCTGGCTCAAAATTTTTCATTTTCACAAGGAATGAAGGAGACAAAGCACCCCAAAATCTGTGCCCCAATTTCTCCCGAGTACGGCAATGCCTCACATGTGACCAAAAAATACCAGTGGGGCGCATGGCAGGACTCAGAAGGGAAGGAGTGATTTTTGGATTTGGCAGCACAGATTTTGGTGGAATGAATGGTGGGTGCCATGTTGCATTAGCAAGACTCCCAAAGCACCAATACAGTGGAACCCCCCCACAAGTCACCCCATTTTGCAAAGTACACCCCTCAGGGAATTCATCTAGGGGTATAGTGTACATTTCAAACCCCCAGGGGTTTCACCAATTTTGATACAACTGGGCAGTGAAAATGAAAAATTACATTTTTTTACACAAAAATGCAGTTCTGGCTCAAAATTTTTCATTTTCACAAGGAATGAAGGAGACAAAGCACCCCAAAATCTGTGCCCCAATTTCTCCCGAGTACGGCAATGCCTCACATGTGACCAAAAAATACCAGTTGGGCGCATGGCAGGACTCAGAAGGGAAGGAGTGATTTTTGGATTTGGCAGCACAGATTTTGGTGGAATGAATGGTGGGTGCCATGTTGCATTAGCAAGACTCCCAAAGCACCAATAGAGTGGAACCCCCCCACAAGTCACCCCATTTTGCAAAGTACACCCCTCAGGGAATTCATCTAGGGGTATAGTGTACATTTCAAACCCCCAGGGGTTTCACCAATTTTGATACAACTGGGCAGTGAAAATGAAAAATTACATTTTTTTACACAAAAATGCAGTTCTGGCTCAAAATTTTTCATTTTCACAAGGAATGATGGAGACAAAGCACCCCAAAATCTGTGCCCCAATTTCTCCCGAGTACGGCAATGCCTCACATGTGACCAAAAAATACCAGTTGGGCGCATGGCAGGACTCAGAAGGGAAGGAGTGATTTTTGGATTTGGCAGCACAGATTTTGGTGGAATGAATGGTGGATGCCATGTTGCATTAGCAAGACTCCCAAAGCACCAATAGAGTGGAACCCCCCCACAAGTCACCCCATTTTGCAAAGTACACCCCTCAGGGAATTCATCTAGGGGTATAGTGTACATTTCAAACCCCCAGGGGTTTCACCAATTTTGATACAACTGGGCAGTGAAAATGAAAAATTACATTTTTTTACACAAAAATGCAGTTCTGGCTCAAAATTTTTCATTTTCACAAGGAATGAAGGAGACAAAGCACCCCAAAATCTGTGCCCCAATTTCTCCCGAGTACGGCAATGCCTCACATGTGACCAAAAAATACCAGTTGGGCGCATGGCAGGACTCAGAAGGGAAGGAGTGATTTTTGGATTTGGCAGCACAGATTTTGGTGGAATGAATGGTGGGTGCCATGTTGCATTAGCAAGACTCCCAAAGCACCAATAGAGTGGAACCCCCCCACAAGTCACCCCATTTTGCAAAGTACACCCCTCAGGGAATTCATCTAGGGGTATAGTGTACATTTCAAACCCCCAGGGGTTTCACCAATTTTGATACAACTGGGCAGTGAAAATGAAAAATTACATTTTTTTACACAAAAATGCAGTTCTGGCTCAAAATTTTTCATTTTCACAAGGAATGAAGGAGACAAAGCACCCCAAAATCTGTGCCCCAATTTCTCCCGAGTACGGCAATGCCTCACATGTGACCAAAAAATACCAGTTGGGCGCATGGCAGGACTCAGAAGGGAAGGAGTGATTTTTGGATTTGGCAGCACAGATTTTGGTGGAATGAATGGTGGGTGCTATGTTGCATTACCAATACAGTGGAACCCCCCCACAAGTGACCCCATTTTGCAAACTACACCCCTCAGGGAATTCATCTAGGGGTATAGTGTACATTTCAAACCCCCAGGGGTTTCACCAATTTTGGTACAACTGGGCTGTGAAAATGAAAAATTACATTTTTTTACACAAAAATGCAGTTCTGGCTCAAAATTTTTCATTTTCACAAGGAATGAAGGAGACAAAGCACCCCAAAATCTGTGCCCCAATTTCTCCCGAGTACGGCAATGCCTCACATGTGACCAAAAAATACCAGTTGGGCGCATGGCAGGACTCAGAAGGGAAGGAGTGATTTTTGGATTTGGCAGCACAGATTTTGGTGGAATGAATGGTGGGTGCTATGTTGCATTACCAATACAGTGGAACCCCCCCACAAGTGACCCCATTTTGCAAACTACACCCCTCAGGGAATTCATCTAGGGGTATAGTGTACATTTCAAACCCCCAGGGGTTTCACCAATTTTGGTACAACTGGGCTGTGAAAATGAAAAATTACATTTTTTTACACAAAAATGCAGTTCTGGCTCAAAATTTTTCATTTTCACAAGGAATGAAGGAGACAAAGCACCCCAAAATCTGTGCCCCAATTTCTCCAGAGTACGGCAATGCCTCACATGTGACCAAAAAATACCAGTTGGGCGCATGGCAGGACTCAGAAGGGAAGGAGTGATTTTTGGATTTTGCAGCTCAGATTCTGGTGGAATTTTGGTGGGTGCTATGTCGCATTAGCAAGACCCCCGAAGCACCAATACAGTGGAACCCCCCCACAAGTGACCCCATTTTGCAAAGTACACCCCTCAGGGAATTCATCTAGGGGTATAGTGTACATTTCAAACCCCCAGGGGTTTCACCAATTTTGATACAACTGGGCAGTGAAAATGAAAAATTACATTTTTTTACACAAAAATGCAGTTCTGGCTCAAAATTTTTCATTTTCACAAGGAATGAAGGAGACAAAGCACCCCAAAATCTGTGCCCCAATTTCTCCCGAGTACGGCAATGCCTCACATGTGACCAAAAAATACCAGTTGGGCGCATGGCAGGACTCAGAAGGGAAGGAGTGATTTTTGGATTTGGCAGCACAGATTTTGGTGGAATGAATGGTGGGTGCCATGTTGCATTAGCAAGACTCCCAAAGCACCAATAGAGTGGAACCCCCCCACAAGTCACCCCATTTTGCAAAGTACACCCCTCAGGGAATTCATCTAGGGGTATAGTGTACATTTCAAACCCCCAGGGGTTTCACCAATTTTGATACAACTGGGCAGTGAAAATGAAAAATTACATTTTTTTACACAAAAATGCAGTTCTGGCTCAAAATTTTTCATTTTCACAAGGAATGAAGGAGACAAAGCACCCCAAAATCTGTGCCCCAATTTCTCCCGAGTACGGCAATGCCTCACATGTGACCAAAAAATACCAGTTGGGCGCATGGCAGGACTCAGAAGGGAAGGAGTGATTTTTGGATTTGGCAGCACAGATTTTGGTGGAATGAATGGTGGGTGCCATGTTGCATTAGCAAGACTCCCAAAGCACCAATAGAGTGGAACCCCCCCACAAGTCACCCCATTTTGCAAAGTACACCCCTCAGGGAATTCATCTAGGGGTATAGTGTACATTTCAAACCCCCAGGGGTTTCACCAATTTTGATACAACTGGGCAGTGAAAATGAAAAATTACATTTTTTTACACAAAAATGCAGTTCTGGCTCAAAATTTTTCATTTTCACAAGGAATGAAGGAGACAAAGCACCCCAAAATCTGTGCCCCAATTTCTCCCGAGTACGGCAATGCCTCACATGTGACCAAAAAATACCAGTTGGGCGCATGGCAGGACTCAGAAGGGAAGGAGTGATTTTTGGATTTGGCAGCACAGATTTTGGTGGAATGAATGGTGGGTGCTATGTTGCATTACCAATACAGTGGAACCCCCCCACAAGTGACCCCATTTTGCAAACTACACCCCTCAGGGAATTCATCTAGGGGTATAGTGTACATTTCAAACCCCCAGGGGTTTCACTAATTTTGGTACAACTGGGCTGTGAAAATGAAAAATTACATTTTTTTACACAAAAATGCAGTTCTGGCTCAAAATTTTTCATTTTCACAAGGAATGAAGGAGACAAAGCACCCCAAAATCTGTGCCCCAATTTCTCCCGAGTACGGCAATGCCTCACATGTGACCAAAAAATACCAGTTGGGCGCATGGCAGGACTCAGAAGGGAAGGAGTGATTTTTGGATTTGGCAGCACAGATTTTGGTGGAATGAATGGTGGGTGCTATGTTGCATTACCAATACAGTGGAACCCCCCCACAAGTGACCCCATTTTGCAAACTACACCCCTCAGGGAATTCATCTAGGGGTATAGTGTACATTTCAAACCCCCAGGGGTTTCACCAATTTTGGTACAACTGGGCTGTGAAAATGAAAAATTACATTTTTTTACACAAAAATGCAGTTCTGGCTCAAAATTTTTCATTTTCACAAGGAATGAAGGAGACAAAGCACCCCAAAATCTGTGCCCCAATTTCTCCTGAGTACGGCAATGCCTCACATGTGACCAAAAAATACCAGTTGGGCGCATGGCAGGACTCAGAAGGGAAGGAGTGATTTTTGGATTTGGCAGCACAGATTTTGGTGGAATGAATGGTGGGTGCTATGTTGCATTACCAATACAGTGGAACCCCCCCACAAGTGACCCCATTTTGCAAACTACACCCCTCAGGGAATTCATCTAGGGGTATAGTGTACATTTCAAACCCCCAGGGGTTTCACCAATTTTGGTACAACTGGGCTGTGAAAATGAAAAATTACATTTTTTTACACAAAAATGTACTTCTGGCTCAAAATTTTTCATTTTCACAAGGAATGAAGGAGACAAAGCACCCCAAAATCTGTGCCCCCATTTCTCCAGAGTACGGCAATGCCTCACATGTGACCAAAAAATACCAGTTGGGTGCATGGCAGGACTCAGAAGGGAAGGAGTGATTTTTGGATTTTGCAGCTCAGATTCTGGTGGAATGAATGGTGGGTGCTATGTGGCATTAGCAAGACCCCCGATGCACGGTGAAATGATGAACCTAATAATCCATCGATGTGTGGTATATTTTGAAACACTCCTTTATACATAGGCCGGGTTTGTCGGGGCAAGTTTCACAGTGGAAAATAGTTTCCTTTCTTATTCCCTTTTTATAGCAAACTTTGCACCTTTTTTGTGTCCTGCCCTTTCTTGCAGTGGAGGGGATTTCGTTGGGAAAATGCTGCCCTGGTACAATACGGGGGCCAGTACTAGAAGTACTGGGGCCCTCTGCCTGCTGGTTCCCAAATATTAGGCCCTTTATGACTTCCTCTTGAAAGTGCATAAATGTCCCCCTCTGGCCGGTAGAACGGAATAGCACGTAAGCGTTATACAGTGCCATCTGGATGATATACACGGCCAGCTTCTTGTACCAGATATTTGTTTTCCGCAGGGCACTGTACGGCTTCAGTACCTGATCTGAAAGATCCACTCCGCCCATGTACTTATTGTAATCTAGGATACAATTTGGTTTTGAGGTGTGGGTACTGGTACCTCGTACAGGGATGGAGGTGGTACTGTCTCCATGAATTGTTGTCAGTATAAGGACATCCCTCTTGTCCTTATATTTGACCAACAACATATTTTCGGTGCATATTCCCCTGCTTTCACCCCTTCTCATTACTTGGGCAATGTGCGTTTTGGGGAGGCCTCTTTGGTTCTTGCGCACAGTACCGCAAGCTGCTGTACCTCTTGAACCAAGGGCCTTAAACAGGGGGATGCTGGTGTAAAAGTTATCCACATAGAGGTGATAACCCTTATCCAGGAAGGGGTGCATTAAATCCCAGACAATTTTGCCACTAACACCTACGAGGGAGGGGGGGCATTCTGGCGGTTCAATTCTTGAATCCTTCCCTTCATATACCCTAAACTTGTGGGTGTACCCTGTGGTGCTTTCACACAGCTTATACATTTTTATGCCATACCTTGCCCTCTTACTGGGAAGGTACTGGCGGAATTTAACCCTTCCTTTAAAATGTATAAGGGACTCGTCAATACAAATAAATTTTTCAGGGATGTATAGCTCTGCAAATTTGGCACTGAAATGATCAATGACCGGCCTGACTTTGAATAGCCGGTCAAAGGTGGGATCATCTCTGGGTGGGCACTGTGCATTATCGGTGTAATGTATAAATTTATGGATTGCCTCAAAACGAGTCCGAGTCATGGCCATACGGTAAAATGGGGTGCTGTACAGAACATCTGTACTCCAATATTGCCTAATTTGTGGCTTTTTTACTATGCCCATATGAAACACCAGACCCCAAAACGTCATCATCTCTACTGCATCTACAGGGGTCCACCTAGCAAATGATGACGTGGGGTTTTGAGCAATAAACTGCTGGGCATATAAATTAGTTTGGTCCACCATTAAATTTATAAAATCATCAGAGAAAAATAATTTGAAAAAGTAAATTTCTCTGAGACCTGTGGAATCAAATTGGATTCCTGGCATGGCCAAAAACTCAGGAACCTGGGGCTCAAAATTGTCTGGTGGTGGGGTCCATACGAGATCAATTATTGGGGGGGGGGGTCTCAGCTGCTCTACGGGGGCGTCTTTGAGGGGGTCCCTCATCACCAGAGGAGGAAGAGGAGCTTAAGACGAATCCTTCAAATTCCCCGCTTGCCTCACTGGCTGTGTCAGAATCAGAGGCAAGCATGGCATATGCCTCCTCCACTGAATACATTCTTCTGGATGACTGGGATGACATTTGGGATGACATTTGGGATGACATTTTTATTTTTGTGTTACTGGTAGTGAAATGTTTCAACACGTGTATAGTGTAGGGGGGGGTACAAACTTTATTTCAACCCGGGGGGTATGTAGTGTGTTGTGTGTATGTAGTGCAGAACAAAAAAAATACTTTATACAAAAAAAAAAAAATGAAGGGGTTAAAAAAAAAAATTGAAGGGGTTAAAAAAAAAAAAATTGAAGGGGTTAAAAAAACAAAAAAAAAGGTCCTGCACCAAAAATTGAGCACAGATGTTGGTCAGTAACGTCTGTCACTGAACAGCGCTCAAAGGCAACAGGAATTTGATCAAAAAAAAAAAAAAAAATAGATCAACCCTGTGCCGAAAAAGCTGATCAGTGATGTACGTCACTGATCAGCGCACAGTGGCCACAGGACACCCACAAAATCACAGTGTGTGTAAAAAAAAAATTAAAAAAAGACCACACAGCACCTACAAAAAAAAAAAAAAAGGTGATCAGTGATGCGACACTGATTACCAGTGAGGGGCAGCAGGTGCACAACCTTTGGTGCAACTGGCAGCAACTGACAGGTATATATAAAAAAAAAAAACCTCTGCACCCCCAAAAAGTTGCTGATCACCTCAGATATAGTGATCAGCACAAAAGGCGGGGGTAGCAGACACAAAATATACACTCTCTATCACTCTCTGTCACTATCTCTCTCTATCTCTCACTATCTATCACTATCTATCACTATCTATCACACTGCAGCAGCAGCACTGACAGTTATATGTATAAAAAAAAACCTGCACCCCCAAAAAGGGGGGGTAGCAGACACAAAATATACACTCTCTATCACTCTCTGTCACTATCTCTCTCTATCTCTCTATCTCTCACTATCTATCACTATCTATCACTATGACACTGCAGCAGCAGCACTGACAGTTATATATATAAAAAAAAACCTGCACCCCCAAAAAAGGGGGGGTAGCAGACACAAATCTCTCTATCTCTCACTATCTATTACTATCTATCACTATCTCTCACTATCTATCACTATCTATCACTATGACACTGCAGCAGCAGCGACAGTTATTTATATATAAAAAACCCCTGCACCCCCAAAAAGGGGGGGTAGCAGACACAAAATATAGCTCTCTCTGTCACTATCTCTCTATCTCTCTCTATCTCTCTCTCTCTATCTCTCTATCTCTCTATCACACTGCAGCAGCAGCAGGAAGTCTCAGGAAGTCAGATCCAGGAAGCGTCCAGCACGCTACAAGCAGTGATCAAGTGATCAGGTAAGGTATTTGCAAGGATCAGGTAAGTATTAGCAAGGATCAGGTCAGTATCACGGCAGATAGGCACGGTGACCGCTCTGCACGCTACTCCAGACCGGAATGGCGTCTGCAGCGCAGTCACCGTTAGTTTAAATGTCGCGCCTTGGCTGTGATTGGTCCGTGGGTCCCACGGACCAATCACAGCCTTGGGGGCAGGTGGGGTGAGGGTGGGGTGAGGTGTCATCGTCACCGATGACCCCCTCATGCCCCCTGACGCCCGGCGGTGATTGACACCTGTGTTACCAAGCGTCTGATTCGCTGGTAACACAGGAAAACGCTGTGAATGGCTGTTCACACTGAACAGCCAATCACAGCGATCGCCGACGGGGGGGCGACATCGCAGCCCCCCCTGGGCATGCAGGGACATGTCTGCTGTCAGGGACAGCAGACATCGTCCCTCTGTCACTGCGTCTCGAGACGCAGTGACAGTTTAAAGTCATGACGTATATATACGTCATGTGTCGGGAAGTACTTCCCGGCCATGACGTATATATACGTCAAATGTCGTGAAGGGGTTAAGCGACGAATTTCTCCGACCGCTCACACTGCAGTCATATCCGAGACCAATCCGGTTGCTGGATAGAAATTTGTCGCTGAAGTCACAAGCCACTGATACCCCTGGATTACAATAAGTATTACCACAATACTAATGTGCACATGTTTGTGGGGACTTGAACTCTGACCTGTCTAAACCTACTAACTGGCTCTGCTAATGAGCAATGAAAGTCTGCAATTGCATGCATAACAAAATTGACCAGTTCTAATACCAAGGGGGGAGTTCTTGTTATATGTTTGTGTGTCTTGTGTGTCTATATTGGCCAAAATATTGTATTTTAATGTGTAAATTGTATTAAATATTTCATATATTCAGTACAGCGCTGTTCCTATCTTTCTGTTTCTATAATGGGTGTAATATATTTTACATATAAAGTTCAAGGGGAGCGTGAAATATTTAGAATTCTCTAGCTTTCTATGTAGGGTCAGATAGTATATGAAATGTCAGACTGCAATGCCACAGACAATGAATTTGAATCCCTGGTAGGTTAGCATTAGGGGCATTTTTTCAATCGTGGGAATTGGGATTGAAAACTGCTCAATCCCGGGATCCTGGGTTTGGCATCCCTAAAAGAAAAATGCTCTGCAGCGTTGCGGTGGAGCTGGCAGGAGGAGGCAGTCGGTGGGTGTGGATCTGGAATATGTGAACTGTTGGTAGCTCTCGAGGGCTGGAGTTGGCTACCCCTGCCATAGGTCCACAATGCCAAAATGTCGACACAAGCTTATGGTCAACATAGGCAAAGATCGACATGAGTTTTTCATGATTTTTTTGTGTCTATGTAATCAAACCTTGACATAGACACTGTATATGTGTACCACGTCCTCCCGAGCTTAAGGCACAGTGCCTTACTGCTCTCGGCACTCTGATCCACACTGTATCTGCACATTATTTGATCTACAACTGTATCCTGCACAGTATCTGACCAACACTGTATCCCGCACTGTACCTGACCAACACTGTATCCAGCAATGTATCTGACCAACACTGTATCCTGCACAGTATCTGACCAACACTGTATCCAGCACTGTATCTGACCAACACTGTATCCAGCACTATCTGACCAACACTGTATCCTGCACAGTATCTGACCAACACTGTATCCTGCACAGTATCTGACCAACACTGTATCCAGCACTGTATCTGACCAACACTGTATCCTGCACTGTATCTGATGTGCACTCTGACCCGCATTATATCCAAGGCACACTGTAACCCAGTGTGTTTACTGGTGCAGTGTGGTGTAATCCTGTGTGTGTGCCAGTGCAAGTAGTGTTAACCTTTGTGAGCTACTGTAGTGTGGTGTACCCTGTGTGCAGTGGCACTGTGTGGTCTAATGTGAAAAATGGACACTACTGTGTGGAGTAATGTATATTGATACTAATATGTGGCCGCGCCCCTTCCCCTAAAGTTTGCACACTTTTGGCACGGAATGTACCGATTTTGGGTATGGGGGGCACCAATTTCCTTTCTAGCACTGGCCACCAAAATGTTTAATCACGACACTGCTAATCATCATATAATTCCTTGCCTGAACAATTAAATCAATAAATAAACTAAAGTGCGCAGCATAGTTACTTGTATGGATGGTAAAAAGGAATTAGATCCTTTTCGTAGGATTTGCGCTAACGGGTAGGAGCAGCCTGATTAGAGAGGTTTATGTGGTGGATGTGTTGTACAAGTGTACAACATTTGATCAGGCGCTAGGAGGGATGGGGTAAGACAGAATAGGGCAGTACGTGAGACAATTAGGGTAGGGACCACGAGGGAGGGTAGTAAAATATGAATTGGAATAGAAAATGAGAAAAAAGCAGGTAAAGATAAAGTAAGGCTAATATAAAATAGAAATAAACTAAAGAAAAATAATAAATGAACAATAATAAAATCAAAGTAAAAAATAAAATATTATTATTTTTATTTTATTTTTTACTTTGATTTTATTATTGTTCATTTATTATAGTTACTTGTGTTGGAGTATAACTCTAGTATAACCTTATTGTTTTATTTCAATGGGAAACCATATCAATTTAACTGAATTGTGCCAAAATTTTAAATATATATATATATATATATATATATATATATATATATATATTTATTCTTTATATCACAGAGTAATCCGATTAAACTAGATACCTCCTTAATGTTTTGACATGTAACAGTCACCATGTTGCATCCAGAGCCTGTGCTATGATATGTACCTGGAATATGCTGAAGAAGAATATTCTCATATAAGAGATCTTTACCATACTTTCTGATTTCCTTGCTGCTCTTTCCGAGACAAAGCAGTCAGAATGGCTCAGCAGTAGTAGCGGGTGGTGGCTGTTTATTACTGAAGCTGCTACACTAAGACTGTGTCAGTGAAGGTCTGTTGGAACAGGGGTGAAGCACTACTGTGGCACCACTGCTGTGGCATTTCAGACTGTGAAGGGTTGCGGGCTTTATCACTAAGGACTGTGCCATGAAGGGCTGCAGGATGGAAGCACTACTGTGACGCTACTGCTGTGGCTGTCAGACTGTTAAGGACTATGGGGAGCAGCAATGCGAGGCACTGTTTTTAACAAACTAAAATAAATCTGTCATAAAAATAACATTTATTAGGTACCAGTGTGTCACCATTATTAGAAGTGCAGTGAGTTGCAGCAGTGCGCAAAATCAATAAATAAATAAATACTTGTGTGTGTTGTTTATGTTCAGGCATTGTATTGTTAAATAATAACTTTCAGTGGATGTCATTGTGCCACCATTACTATAGACCCAATGGGTCACAGCAGTGTTTAAAAAACAAATTCTGTGTGTTCAGAACCAAGCAGGGGCACTGTGTTAATAATTTGCAGATGACACTGTGCCAATGTGTTAATATAATCATACAAGGGTTGAGTGTTGATATGGCTCATCATTATTCAGTAGAATGCAGTAGTAGTGCTGTGGCTCCTTCCAGTAGTGATGATACTAGTACTCAGTTGTGGCTACAGTCAAGGTGGGGCTGCACCAAAGTGAAAAATTCAAATTGAGGAACCACAACAACTGCCACCTCAACCATTGCCAAACATCACTGCCTGGGAGTCTCATACGGTTGTTATGGCTCCCCTGTTTTTTATTTTGGACTGTGCTGTAGCCCCACATATGGAGCCGCCACTTCTAGTGCTGTAATACTTCAACATCTACCATAGCAGGTGCTCAAGGGCACAGGGGTCTATGTCAGCAGGGCCGTCTTAACGCATGGGCTTGATGGGCAGTTGCCCAGGGGCCCCAAAGCGCTAGGGGCCCAAAGCCAGCCCCCCCCCCCCCCATAGCTCCCTGTGAACCACTACCACCCAAATGGACCCTAGTATTTGACAATAGCTGGCGCCGCCGATGAATGCTCCTCAGGGCATTACTGGGAGTTTGCTGGGAGGGGACAGCTCACCAGTGGTGGAAAGCGGGAGGCAGGATCCCCTCTAGTGTGCCCCGCAGTGCTGCTTGCAGAGTGCCGATGTAAAGAGTGGAGTCCCAGGTGATGGGAGAGGAATACGAGTGAGCAGCCGCCGGAGGACAGGCCAGAAGACGGCCCAGAAGAGGAAGCAGCCGGGAGAGCAGAGACGCACAGCAAGCGCAGATGAGGCCAAGCTGCGTGTGCGCTGAGGAAGACTGAGGCAGTGGCAGTGGAGGAAAGGTGCGCAACCAAGGGAACGGGAGCAATGTACCCGCAAAGTAAGGAGGTGCAGGCAGAGGGGAACGTCAGTCAGGAGAGCCGCAGCACAGGTCGGGTGGCCGGAGCCCAGGCTGCACCACAGCCTGGACAGAAACCTCAAGGAAAATGATGCCCAACAAGAGACCAGCCGCCTTCTCCAGCAGCCATGGGGGACCGGAGCTGAGACCCGCAGCCAGGAATCATGACCGGCTGGAGCCGACAACAGAAGCAGAGTGCACAGGTAGTTGTTAGTTCTTACCCAGGCTGACCATGCTATCCCTGGCACAGATAGTGAACTTCAAGTGACCAGCCACAGTCTCAGTACCCCAGTGTGCAGTGCACTTATCAAAGCTTTACATTTGGGTGGGAGAATGGTAAGTTTTTGGGTGGAGCTACTGAACTCTGACTGAGTTGCCAATACCCCTATGACCAAATATGCCTCTCCCTGACAGTGTGCTCCTGCCCATGAGTTCCTCTGTCCCTGCCCATGGGTGCCTCTGCCATGTGTACCTCTGCCCCAGCCCAAGTGTGCCCCTACCAGTATGTGCTTCTGTCAATGTCTGTGTATGCCTCTGCCAATGTGTGTCCCTGCCCTTGTCTTTGTGTCCCAGCCTATGTCTTCCTCTGTCCCTGCCATGTGTGTCCCTACCCATGTGCGCCTCTGCCCATGTGTGCCTCTGTCCCTGCGATGTGTACACCTCCCCTACTCATGTGTTCCTCTGTCCCTGACCATGTGTGCCTTTGTCCCTGCCATGTGTACCCCTCCCCTACCCATGTGTGCCTCTGTCCCTGATAGTGTATGCCTCTGCCCATGTGTGCCTCTGTCCCTGATAGTGTATGCCTCTGCCCATGTGTGCCTCTTTCTGACTGTGTGTGCTCCTGCCCATGTGTTCCTCTGCCCCTGCCATGTGTGCTCCTGCCCATATGTTCCTCTGCCCCTACCCATGTGTTTCTCTCCCTGCCATGTATTCCCCTGCCCATGTGTGCCCCTACAAGTATGTGCTTCTGACCCTGCTTGTGTGTGCCTCTGTCCTTGTCTGCGAGTGTCCCTACCCATGTGTTCCTCTGTCGCTGACCATGTGTGCCTCTGTCCCTGCCATGTGTACCCCTACCCATGTGTGCCTCTGTCCCTGATAGTGTATGCCCCTGCCCATGTGTGCCTCTCTCTAACTGTGTGTGCTCCTGCCCATGTGTTCCTCTGCCCCTGCCATGTGTGCCCCTACCCATGTGTTCCTCTGCCCCTGCCATGTGTGCCCCTACAAGTATGAGCTTCTGACCTTGTGTGTGCCTCTGTCCTTGTCTGTGAGTGCCCCTACCCATGTGTGCCTCTGTCACTGCCATGTGTACTACAAATCCCAAGGGCACTCATATGAAAGCCCAAATAGTTATATTGATTGGCAGGCAGCAATCATAGTCTTTAAAACTCAACTTGAGAGTTTTTCCTTAATTTAAGAAATTTTATATATAATCCATGCTGGAATGTGTGCGGAACTTTAACAGACTGAATAGTCAGCTTTTAAATCAAAGTTATTTTCTGAGTTGAACACTTGATAGTGTCATACTGTTCCATCTCTATCTTAATTATTTTGATCATTGATGTTTTTCTAATTGGTTGTGTACATAGGGGCCCCACTGCACTGCTTTGCCCGGGGGCCCATAATGCTGTTAAGATGGCCCTGTATGTCAGGACACCTAAAATAAAAACAATATTTTAACAATGTTAAAGAAAAAACATCACTTTTCATAAAGGGTTAAAATTACTTCAGAAAAACATTTAAACAAATATTTCCTAAGGTTAGTGGCTGGCCACACTTTCCTGCATTGGCAATGCCCCCCAAATCTTGACAACATTTGTTAAGGCATCTGTCCTATTTGTGAAGGCAAATTTAGTAAAGGTAGATAAGTTAACCATCAGAGTACCTCCTCCATATTATATAATTTGCAGTGAGTTCATTAAATGTAGTTGACAAAATTATAATAATTTATAAAATAGTAACAAGCAGTCCAGTATCAGCTACCTGCAGCTTGGAACAGCACATGCAATCTCCACCACCAACACTCTCATCATCAACCTCATTACTGATCAGAAAAAGTGCTTAAAAAAATTGGTTTGTGGGGACCCAAATAAATCAAGCAGTTAAGCCACAAATGTTGCAGTACCTGTTGCAGAAGTGCTTGGTTTGTTAAACTATTCATGTACTTTTTAATATACAACATAACGTTGGGAGGTCCCGAGGACAATATTATCTTATACCATTTTTATTTTCCTAAGCAGCTTTAATGTTGGGGAGCATTGGGGATTTTTTGTATAGACATCATTTTTTTTTATAGCTCTATTACATTGCTAATTTACAACTCTGCTGTGTTGCTTCCTTTAGCTGGACACCTTTGGCCAATATTGATGAACAATATTGTGAGCTGTGAGGTGTTCAAAGTTGACTGGAATTAATGTTATTGAGGTTAATAATCCTCTAGGATCAAAAACAGGATACAATTATATGATTTAAGCTGTTGTTAGCTATTTATTTTAATTATGAACCAAAACAAAAACATGTTAGGGTGGTTTGCAATATCAGAACCATATCCACAATCGAAACCTAAGCATGGAGGTCATCTCTACTAGTATTCAGCCACTTAGTGCTTAAGAACTACACAGCAAATAGAGTGCAAGGGGTACATTTACTAAATCTTCTAAAAATTATGTTGCCCATAGCAGCCAATCAGATTCTCTCTATCATTTCTCTATAGACAGAACCTGATTGGTTGCGATGGCAACATGACCACTTTTCATTTTTTAGAAGCTTCAGTAAATGCACTAGGGGCTTGACCAGAGATCCATGCATGCTCAGGAGTAAACATTGCATGTATTCAAATTTGGTTGAATCAATTTGGCAGATTTTTACATTTGCCTAAAGTACAGTTCATCAGTTTTGCAAAGAAATCTTGTGCATTTTTGCAGTCTGCTCTGGAACTGGTACTGATTCTATTATCATACTTACACCTTCCTCTTAAATGCCAAGATCCAGGTATTACACACATTTTCCAAATAATTTACCCTATTATCTAAACATCAGGCCTCGAGAATCCAAATAATGTCACATTTTTATTAGATTTAAAGGAAGCTCTGTCCCTGTAAATTTATAATATAAGCTGACATCTGGCCTTGAAGAACATTGCTCATTTCCACAGCTCACTTGTCATTCTACAATTAAAGCATACATATCCATTCATTAATAGGCTATAGAAACTTGCATACAATTAGATGCACTTAACAAAACTAATAACTGTAAAGTGCATCTAATTGTATGCCAGTTTCAATAGCCTATTCATTTTTACCATATAGGTACCTCCAGGGGAGACCATAGGCTCCAGGAGAAGAGACCTACGGGATTGTAAAGGGGTCCCTAAAAGACCACCTGGACCCCAATTGGGAATCACCCTACAGTGACACTGTGACAGTGACACTGTAGTAAAAAATTTCCCATAATTTGGGGATCCTTTGTAGGTGTACCAAACACCAATTAATCCAACAATATCCACAACCCCATCTATAGGTTTGTTTCCCAACGCACCCCCATCCAAACAATTATCAATTTGAATCAGGAAGATATGTGCCAGCGCTGGCTGAATAATTATAAAGACCAGACGGTATCTCAAAATTAATATAAATTTAATTATACATATAAAAACATGAAATAACAAAAATTAGAATAAAAACAATGTATAATGGTTTAAAAGAAAGAGCACAAGATGCTTGACTGATATATGCGGAGCTCCACTAATGTGGAATAGAAATAGATTTGAAAGTTAATATTACCATCTGTGATTGGCTGGTGTGGATGACAGCAGCAATAAGTGATGTTGCAGTCCCAGTGGATAAAGTTCCCTATAAAGGGATGGGGATATTTTCTCCCTATTTGGCGTCTTCTCCTTCTAATGTGGATTTTTTAGGAACTTGGCTGAAGTCCCATGCAGATTTTTGTAATCCAATGGAAGAAAGTGGAGATGATGGACGTCTGTGGGAGAAAGGGCATCACTTGGGCAGATGGATTTGAAGAAATATAACAGCTCAACGCGTTTCCCCGGATGTTTGCTGTCCGGCTTCCTCAGGAGCAAGTGTGTGGAGTGAGGTCTGGGCTCAGTTTAAGTAGCAGTGAGCTGATTGCTCATTAATTGCATCTGTGCATCAGTGCTCATGTGAAATTGCATGGTATTA
Organism: Crinia signifera; assembly: GCF_055691185.1. Classification (NCBI taxonomy): domain Eukaryota; kingdom Metazoa; phylum Chordata; class Amphibia; order Anura; family Myobatrachidae; genus Crinia; species Crinia signifera. The sequence continues at coordinate 133,004,156 of NC_139218.1, forward strand.
CAAATATACATTAAAATAAAAATCAAATGAAAATCAAATGAGAACCGTCTGGATAGAAACAATATTCTAATGTTATAGGAGGCAGTATAACAAAAGATATGGAGCTTTCCAGGGGAGACCATAGGCTCCAGGAGAAGAGACCTACGGGATTGTAAAGGGGTCCCTAAAAGACCACCTGGACCCCAATTGGGAATCACCCTACAGTGACACTGTGACAGTGACACTGTAGTAAAAAATTTCCCATAATTTGGGGATCCTCTGTAGGTGTACCAAACACCAATTAATCCAACAATATCCACAACCCCATCTATAGGTTTGTTTCCCAACGCACCCCCATCCAAACAATTATCAATTTGAATCAGACCTTAATTTTAATCCTACTTTAGTTTTTTGATTGTATTTCTATGTACACCTATATTTTTTTCATGATTTATTGAGTAAATTGTACACTTTAACGTGGTACATTGTGGTCTGGGTAGCGTGCGTCTCATCATAACGTCACGTGGCCAGGCCTGCACACCTGCTCCCGCACACAGAGGCTGCCCCACTGTTTGGTAAAGACGCCCGGTGAATGCACTTTACAGATCTCCAGACATCAGAGACTGCTGCAGCAACTCTATGGCAGGAGTGGTGAGGTGGTGCGGCAGTAGCAGGGAGCGGTGAATATAAAATTAATTAATGCCCATCCCGGTCTCCACGCACTCAGTGCCTGTAATTACATACCCTAGAAAGTGTACCATTGAAGGTATAGAAATGGATTTTGTACCGATTTTTGACCCTCAGATGTTGGAGGGTATGTCATAGGTGATAAATCTCAGGAGTGGATGTGGAATTCATTAACACACACCAGCTATCAAGTCAGGAGCAATGTGTTTCAAACAATACCACCACACCTGATTTCATTGCTGTCATTGAGTATCAATGCAAACACATTCTAACATTTTGGTGGAGGCTTTAACAAATTACTATCTTAGGTATTTGGCACAGCATAAGATGACAATTTACAGCAATTTTGGAAATAAAAAGCCCCCATAGTTTTCCCGGGCAATGTCGGGCAGGTCAGCTAGCCTCAAATAAAAGGTGCCATGTGACTTTTGTGTAAAGGAAGAGCATAAATGGGCTTGAGAGTGTTCAGTGGTGTGCAGTGTAACAGTAATAATTAAAGGAATGGATTGGCTATATTATAAAAAATGACTGAATATATCGGACTTGCTTTATTTGAGAAAACCTTGGTCACCTAATTACTGTTTATAAATGTTAATAAAAAACAGTAACTGTGCAGATGATTATAGGGCATCCACTAGATCCAGATGAAATGCCCTTCTTCACTAAAACAGTAGTCAGACAATTACTGTACGGTTGACTTTCTGCCAAAGGAAGATACCTTTATGTCAAATGTAATGACTTTAACATTTAAATTGCATTATTGGTACAAGAGATGCCCTGGAAGGGGTCCGCAACGATGTCTTTCCCCAGGGGCAAACGCAGGATTTTCAGACGGGGGTTTACAAAGGTGGGGGGGGGAGCAAAGCAATGAGATGGACACTTAGGTGACCCAGTATATGCCAGGTCAGTTAAAGTATTATAGGGCATCAACAGCAGTGTAGACCCCTGGGCATAGCAATGTATTGGGGCCCCTACGATCCTCCAGCGGTAGGGGTGGGGGAAGCTTTGATGTAGGGGGTATTATATCAACTGCTCAGCATGTAGGGCCTGGAGCAGTTATTTCCACTAATTACCCCTTTACTGCACAGATGGTGGGAGATGGGGTGGGAGAAGGGGGCATTGGGCTTAATGAAGGGGCCCTGATACATAACTTCCAGGGTGGTAGACAATGTTTAATATGCAGAGGAGGGGTGTATACTGGAGTGGGCTTATTATTCATAATTTTCTGGTGGGAGGACAGCTTGCTTGACTGCAGATATCTCCAGTTCCCGGAAATAGATTTCTTAGAGTTTAATGCAATTAAAACTAGAGAATCCCACCTACCAAATGGTATTGGGGACTAGGGGATCAGAGTTCAGGAGGCAGAGTAATCTGCCAACGAGTAAATAAAACTACATACCAGGTGTGTGGAGCTGGAGCAGTAACCAGCTGCTGGAAGGCTGATATCTCTGGTTCTGGGAACAGTAAAGACAAGCTAGTGTACATCAAAGGGGGAGAGTCCCAGCTTTTGGAATACACCCTCAGAAAAACTCTAAGTCAGACAGAACCTGAAGTATCTGACTGAGAAGAACAATAAACAGGCTTGGAAGGGGACCACTGCTTTGAAGTCAAATATCTCCGGTTCCCAAGGGCCGATTTTTAGACTCCTGGGGGGGGTTTCTGGGTACTCAGAACCCCCCCTGCGTGCGCTACTGTTCCCCAACCAAGAAAACAAAGTGGGAACTACTCACCTAGGCTATGATTGCATACCTCTAATGTAACATAGCTTGTACAGTACATACTGTACAATACTTAGTGTACAATAAATTGAACTTGGTGGATTTGTGTTTTTTCAACCTTGCTTACTATGGGGCAGATTTATTAAGCTCGATGAAGTGATAAATCTACCACTATGTGACGAAGTATATCTGTTTCTTGTTTTTATTTGCAGATGCCACAGACGAACCTACAACTGAAAATACGACACATAAATCTAATACAGATCATTCTGCCAGTCTGAACTCAAGCATAAGTAAACCCACAAGTGAGCCAGTGCAGACACCAACAAATGTGTTGATTAGCCAAGCTAGTTCTACAATGCAGATGAAATCAGAAACCACCGTCTTGGGTAAGTAACCAGGCTTACTGGAATTTGCAAATGCTTGAATTTTTTATCATAGCGATAAATCAAACCTTGAATACCCCAAGAGAAAAGACATTTGGGGAAATTTAATAGGATGAGAGATTCAGAAAGTGAGAGATTTGGTAAGAAATCTCCAGGTTTTTTTAAAGCGGCAATCATTTACACTTCAAAATCAAACTGGTTTAGCAGTGTAAATGATTGCCGCTTTAAAAAAAGTGGAGATTTATTACCAAATCTCTCACTTTCTGAATCTCTCATCCTATTAAATCTCACCCTCCATGTTCGGTTAATGTAGCAGAATTCAATAAATGATTCAATGTATACACAAAAAGGGCAGATACATATATTTGATTGCAAGTCTAAAGCCTTATTATTGAAGACGGAGGGGTGAATTTTAACCAATAGATCGGTAGATCCTATGCCACCTTCTAGTCAGATACCAACTAGTATTTTTAAAACTATGATGAATTTGCTTTCTAGTTGTAAGTGGAAGGATTTCAATATTTGATTCCCATAAAGAAAAAGTTTTGTCAGGACATAAAGGTGCTTGTAGGGGTGTGCTGACAAACCAACTGTGTAATATTGTTTTTCTACCTGCTACACTTAGTGATAATAATAATTTCTTGCTCTCCAGTCTTTTTCAAATTTATGACCCAAATTCCCAATATTGGCCATATAAGGAACAAAGTTTACAAGTTAGGTTTCCACATATCTGCGTATTAAGAGCCATAATTATTGTACAATAGCACAGGCTTGAAGGCAGTGGGTAAAACATAAATATGTGATTATAAACAATGGACTGGGCAAAATATGTAACAAGATATAGAATTGTAGTTTGTAAAACACACTTGAAATGTCAAGGTCTCAATAACTCGTAAGGGGTAGTAATCTGAGCCCAATTATAAAAAGAAAAATACTATTTTTAGTAAATAAAAAGGGGTCTCCTGGGTTTACAGGTAGAATTCAAAGCCAGCCAATCAGCTAACTGCTACAGTATGTTACAGGCTGGGTTTGAAAAACAACAGGTAGGAGATGATTGGCTGGTTGTTTATCAGTCTTCATTTTATCACTTTTTGAAGCTTGATACAGATGGAGCACCTCTCATTCGATTCTATCGCAAACCAATAGGACCCGCCATCAGATGGAGGGGGGGCGTGTGCGCACACGAGATGCTTGTACGCCCTGTTCCGTCTGAGCCCTCCGTTGCCTCCCCGATGCTCCCCCGTAGCTAACCACACCTCCCCCCACTAACAATGCCCATCTCCCTGAATCGGAGATGGGCAGGGAAAGCACTCCCCGCTGCCATGTTGACAGGGATGCATGTGCGTGTGAGACATTTGCACGTCCCCTTCAGATGGAGTGCCTCTCAGCAATGCAGGGAATCTGGTGATTCCCAGAGCTGAATGAGAGGCGCTCCATCTGTACATCTGGAGAATAGTGATACTACGTTTAGCCAGTGCTATTTTTTAGCAGGAACCAGCAGGAACTCAGCTCCTGAACCTCTAATTATATATGACATCATCAGGAACTGAAAATGTACTTTTCATAAGATAAGTATTATTTTAAAGTCACCTGTGAGTGCCTTTGTTTCTAACTAAAATATATACGTCTATCTCCCCCTCCCTCTCTCTATTATATGTTTTTTTTTTTCAATTAATTGATTCACCCCCAGACCTGCAGTTCCTGAACCTATTTTTCCAGAAAAATAGTACTGCGTTTAGCATAAATGCAGCAAGAGACCCTAGGGCCGTGATGGAAGGAACTGGAGAAAAGGAAAAGGGGGGAGGGGGGGCAAGGTAGTTGAGGTGACCTGGCAGATGCTGGGTCTATTCATTTACTAGTATACTTTGTTGATGGTTAAAATGTATATATTTGTTTATCTCTGGTATGGTCAGTGGTGTAGCGCCAATGTCTTGATAGAAGATTGATCCCCTTCTCCAGTAGAATCCATATTAAGATACCTGTAGAAGCAAATTATACTTACCACGCTGATCTTCGGGACTTCTCCGGACCCTGGCTACGCTGTCCAGGATCTGGAGGCGCATTTGTTTACATACGGAGCTCCGGTCCCCCAAAACGGGACTTAGCCCCGCCAGCCATTCATGGTCCAGGAACACCCCCATGCCGGACCATGGTTGGCTGGGGGGCGGGGCTAAGTCCCGGCCTGGGGCAGAGCTCCGGATGTAAACAAACCCGCCCCCATATACCGGGCAGCGTTGCCAGGGTCCGTAGAAGTCCCGAAGATCAGCGTGGTGAGTATTATTTGCTTCTACAGGTACCCCACTATGGATTCTACTGGAGAAGGGGACCAATTTTCTATCAAGAGAGGTGAGTTGGAACGAATGGGCTTCGTGTGTATTAAACTTGTACTGTAAGTGTGTCTGTGGTTTTTCTAACTATTTGTACTGCTGGGGCACTACTAGTCCCAGCGGGACCTTTATTGCCTCGCATTCTGGGACTTGAATGCGGTTCTGGCTTGCTGGGACTTGTAGTGCCTCAGAAAATACACAATAGTTTTTCACATTTTTTTACACTATAATCAGATTGGTGCCCACCGCCCAGGAGCATCGAGGACAGCCCTGGGCTTCAGCATGGGAAGGTAAGTTGTGGAGAGGGGGACCCCTTCTTTGGCTGCCCATGCCCATGCTGACCGGTCAGGGGGAGAATGCTTTGGTCAGGGGACTTGTATAAAAAGTCTCCCCCCGGCTGTGGAATTACCCTGCTGGCTGGTTGGGCCCGGTGCTGGTTCTTGAAATACGGGGGACCCCTACTCATTTTGTCCCCCGTATTTTGGGAACCAGGACCGGCCCTTAAGCCTAGTGCTGGTTTATAAAATCCTGGGGACCCCTATTTGTTTTTCCCTGTGATTTTATGAAAAGAGGACCAGCTCTTTGTGCCCGGGGCTGGTCATGCCGGTTTTTTTCCAATTTTTGGGGTTTTTTTTACACCAGAACCATGCACAGATCACAATGATCTGTGCATGTTTCAGATAAATTCACCAGTCAGAATCTGGTCTATTTTTAGTAACATTTACTAGAAATCGGATCCCATTAAATAGATGATTTGTATACTTTTTAATGGGAAAACATCTGGATGCGGTTTTTAGTTTTACTAAAAATCACACCTTTAAAATGTGCGATTTTCAGAAAATTTGCGAAAACGGCCCTTTTTTCGTATGTTGCTTTAATGTAATATTCTTTAATCTTAATAATAATTTATTTTCAGGAGGAAGTTTAACAACATTAGCCAGTGAGACAGTCAATATATCTACTACATCTCCAGTTCTCCAGACGACCATGAGTAATGTAACACTTCAATCTACCGCTAACATCGCTACACAGACAACTAGTAGCTTAACATCAGCATATTCCTCTACAATTAGAGTTAGCGATGCCACCTCCGCAGAAATAGACACAATCCCGCATGTAATAGTGGCACCAAGTCACATTGTAAGTATGTTCTCAAAGTATCTTATGTTTGTGGTTATTTTTATTATAGTAAATACATTTTACCTTTAAGATATTTACACCCAGTATAAAGTTTTATATGTGCCTGTCTCCTTCGGATATCCTCTTTTCCCCATCGTTATGAACGACTTCCCTGTATCCCATAAGAATGTAAGAGAAATTTAATTTTGGATCAGTAAATTGCTCTTCTCAGATAAGGGAGGAGATAAATAGACAAAACATTCTTGTTAGATACATATGTTTTACAGTTCCAAAATGGAAGATTAGGAAAAAACAGTCACATGTCATCCAATCCAGATTCTAACTACACTCATTTTAAAGGTCCTATGCAACCTCCTCTTGGGGGTCATTGTGGCTTTCCCACATAGGTCGGGTGTGGTATGGGGTTCTGACAGTCGGTATCCCGACAGTCATTAGCCCAACGTCGGGATCCCGACAGTCATTAGCCCGACGTCGGGATCCCAACTGCCCAGACTCAGACAGCATGGAGAGCGGAAAAAAGCCCCTTGCGGGCTCGCTGCTATTAAAACCGTTATTTTAATAAACTAGTGGATAATGTAGTAGTTACACTGTATTTGTTACCTTCTAAACCATGCAACAGGTTACCCCTGGCAACTGCAGCCTGATACAGAGCAGAGCTTCTCCATTCACTGACATGACAATGTGAATGGTTGTAAAACACATTTGCATATGACTAGATGCTCCTGAATCCATTGTAAGGTGTCCAAACAGGTTTAACCTATTCAATGGCTTTATAAGAAATAAAGCTTTACACTTTATATACTGTATGTCTAATGCAGCCGCACAGCTATTTAAACGTGCCATTCAGACGCATCAGCGTATGAGACTCTCAATGAGAGTTTATGCAATGAATATATCTTTATAACCTTTAGATCACCATTAATTCACTGATTATATCAGTCGACATACAAATTGATCACTATTAAGGCTGGTTCTGCGACTGAGATGCCGCTAATAGTTATAAAGAAATAATACACATAGACACTGGTTATATGAAGATCACGGATCTGACCCCATGTCTTATTATATTGAACTTCGTAGTGGACACAGGGGGTTACAATGTAACAAACAATATATCTATAAACTATACACTAATGCAGTACAGCTTATACATGGAAAAGAAACATTACTACAATGGGTATAAATTCAGGTACAGCTAACATAACAACTGACACATATAAGGATAACAATTACCGTAAAAGAAGCAGAGACCATGATCGAATAGTATTTCCCCAAGATCCTGGGCATGTGTTCTGATTAGATCACATCTGATCTCAGCGATCCGGGGACCAGACTTTTAAAGCAAGGGGGAGTGGAGACAAACTGGATTATCATTGGGTACAGAAAGGGGACTAGGCATCTCTTCATTGGTCCTCCACCTCACAGGTACGACTTCCTGTCCATGGGAATCTCGTCAGAGTATGCTTGTTCTTTGTTCTTGGGATGAAGGGGGGGAAGCTGAGAACTCGTTCTGGCTGGAAGTTAGTCCTTTGTCTCTTGTTCATGAGATAACATATAGGGTGGCCAATCCCGGGATCAGGATCGGCGGGATCCCGGGATTTGGCCCCCAAAAGGCCGGGATTTCAATCCCGGGATTGGAGTTTCCAATCCCGGGATTAGACTGCGCATGCGCAGTCTAATGCCGGGCAGCGTCTGAGCACCCGTTCAGACGCTGCCCGGCTTCTCCCAGGACCCGGCAGAGCATACTGCGCAGCGTGACTTCTCAGCATGACGAGATCAGAGGTCACGCTGTGCAGGCAGGTCACGTCGCGCCCGGCAGTATGAAGAAGCCGCGTGGCTAGCCCGTCCGCCCAACTAGCCAGCCAGCAGCAGCAGCATTAACCACCCATCCCCCAACCCGGCTCCTGAAGCTGACCGCCCATCCACCCACCCGGCAACCCGCCCATCCACCCACCTGACAACCCAGCTGCACCTGCATGTTAGTAAATGCGGGGCAGCCAGGGCGTTTTTCTATTAGGAAAGCCAATCCCGGGAATCCCGGGATTGAGCATTTTTCAATCCCGAATCCTGGGATTGAAAAAATGCCCCGGGATTGGCTTCCCTAATAATATAGACTAGATATCTCTAAGGTCATGTATAGTGATTGTTTCACTATACTGACCTTGCGACTGTTGACGGCAATTGTAACAAGTTAAATTAAAAGTAAGTCTGGATTTACTCAGGGGGTTTCACACAAACACAAAGAAACAAGAAGGGACATATCATTAAGAATTAACCATTAATGTTTCACGTCCGAAAACGCTAATTACATTTAAGCTACTAAAACGCAAACGACGTACTGGAATTGCATAGAGGGCGGTCGTAATACCTTAATGGCGTAGAGGTGCAATTTCATTTTCCACACTGCGCTCGCCACGCTGCGGGCACAGTGGCTCGCTACACGAGCCACCTATTCTATTCTCCCTCTATGGGGGTCGCGGACCCCCACGAGGGAAAATAGCGGGTGGCCGTCGGGCACCCGGCTGTCTGCGTTTTGACAGTCGGTATCCCAACGTCGGGTAAATGATTGTCGGGATCCCGACTGTCGGGAATGCGTCCGGCACCCCATAGATTAAGCCTGATGTAGTATACAGTATGCTGTTATGTAAACTATTTTTTATAAGTTTTATACGATATCAAACAAAATAATAATGTACAGAAACAAAAACAAAAGGGAGAACTCACATTGATACTGTCATAAGCATATATATATATATATATATATATATATATATATATATATATATATATAAAACAACCTTAATTACAAATGATAAATGTCAGTCAAGGGGCGCTCAAAAGGAATAAGAGGCATAGAGAGACTGAGCTACAGTATAGAGTAAGATCAACAGCCCATTCCGTAACAATTGAGTATGAACTATGTTCTAGAGGATTCATATTCACAGTGGTGGTGAACTGCTTGTTCAATTTGAGGGCTGGTTGGGATTCGGGTGCAGCGCCAATAATGTGCAACAGTAAACTATTTATTAACTTACATATTAAATTATCTGACTAGAGGCGGGATGTACTAAGAGGAAAATGCTGTAAAACCCCCATTTTATCACATTTTCAAATGTACTAATACCCGGCCGCCGCGTCATCGCAGGGCAGGGTATCGCCACCTTTGGGTAGCAATACCCTATAGAAGCCTATGGGCCCGCTGCCTGCCATCCACCACAGACTCCTACCCCCCTCCCCATCCTCCGTGAAACTCCTCCTCCCCCTAGCATATGTCACAGCCAGATGTCCTTCCGGCTGCAGGGGGGAGAGGAGGCGCTGGGGACAGCCATGTTGAGCCACATCACAGGTATCGCGGGGGCCTCCATCACTGCACTGCGATGGTAGCCGCATATGTTAATACATATGCGCTGGCATCGCTGCGGTGGTGTGGCGAGGGGCAGCAATGTATTTTAATACATCCCGTCCAAACTATCACTGTGGTCAGTAATTCATCATACAAAAAAAATCTTTGAATGATAACGTAGCTAATGTTAAAATCTGATTTTTTTTTTTATACTTTCAGGAGTGCATAAGCCTAGAAAAACTGGAATCCAATCTAGAGGTGGTCTGCTTTCAGTACCCAGAGGATATAAGTTGTGTAAGTGTATAAAAATATATATTGCGTCATCCTTACCTACTTTTGTTTTTTGCCTGGAGATGAGACGGAGGTGGGTGGTGGTGGGGCAGGGCTTATATAAATGTATCATTAAGTCCCACCCCTAATTTTAAAGCTGCCATACATGGGCAATATCTGTATAGGAGCAGGGCAAAAATAATGCATAGAATGGTGTCATTAGGCCCAGCCCCCTCCACCATTGTATCATTAGGCCCAGTATATATCCTAGCATTCTGCCTACTTCACTAGGAATTGGACAGAATGTGGAAGGAGAACCTATTGTACCTGAAACATTGGGTGTCTCCTGCTCTGTAGAGAAGATAAGTTTGTATAACATCCATCTTCCTCTGTATATGGTGATGAATTAATGTAAGAGCCTGCAGGATCCTAAGCACTGCTGGCAGTATGGTACTACCTAGTGTCAGCGGCCTTGTGACTCATTCAAATATCATATGTACGAGGGAGGCAGTGCAACCTCTGCCGGCCCCGCCCCATAAACTCCTGACAACACACTTGGTGGAAAGGGTCAGCTCTGAGAATTAGTGTTTTGCCAAAGCACCTACACAGGCTGCAGGAGTGCTACTGGCTGTAGGTTGCCATTCCAGTCTTCCTGCAAGCCACATGCAGGTACCATGGCGTTGCATGGTAAAGCATTATCTTTTAGCATTGTTTTAGATGCTAGAACATTTCTTATCAAACAGAAACAAGGTAAAATGACTGCAAATTAAGAACCTTAACACCTTCCTGTCACACAAACTGAACTGTGTTAATTGCAGATCTTCACTCCTGCAATGTGAAGAAAATGTTCCCTTGTGACAAGTTGTCTACTTCCTATAATTGTTCCATATAGAACACAAGGACATGGAAGAGAGCCTGGGCTCTTTTTAGGAAACATAACAACATTCCTGTCGTTCTGCAGTTTTTTGTGAATATGCAGAAATATGCACTTACATTTTTTAATGACTATAGAAAACAAACGGAGAGGTCCAAAAATAATACAGTAGGCAGAAAACATGATTTATTCGCTTGCTTACAATGAAGATGAACAACATTAGTTATGCAGTAATTATAATAAGGGCACAATTATAAAAGAAAGACAGGAAATGAGCCAGAGCAGATGCAGGTGTTCGGGAACACAACTCACAAATATAACTCTTTTGAACTTCCTGCCCCATCTTCCTTTTTGTTTTGTTTTATGAAAACACCTCTTTGCTCCATTCTATTCATATCTCACTTCTATATATATCTGTATTTTTTAGAATTCTATTTTTGGCATGACTGGCAGTGCTTTTTGGCCACCCTGTCCACTCTACTGGAACCACACGTGTGTTCCCATTCTTAATATTGTTAATTACCTAGCCTAGGGTGTGGGGTAGTATGAATCCAAAGGTAGTTCTGGTAGCAGTGTCAGACTAGTGCTTAAAGGGCCCACAAGAGAAACTAATTGTAGGGACCACAGTAATTCTAAATAAAGGAGGATCTGCCTCTTTTATTTGAGAGGCTTCCCAATGGAACAGCTGTACATGGACCAAGAACAGATGAGTGACACTGGCAGCAACTGCTAGTGGCATTGCATCCTCTACACAGGGCCGGCTCTACCATTAGGCAGCTTTAGGCAGCTGAATAGGGTCCCGGGATCTGGGGGGGTGCCATCAAGTCTGCTTATCAAAAAAAATCAAGGCTGTCTATGAGGATCCTTGTTGTACTTAAAGCAGGTGGCTGCTGTGGAACTGCTAAGACCTCACCTTTATACTTTCCCCTGGGGCATACTTCCCTACTTTGCTGTTCCCTCCTCCTTGAACTCTGTTGTGGGTGGCAAAGGAAGGCCTCCAGGGAAAGCAGGGGACTTTCCCAACTTACCGGGGGGCTGGGAGGTCCACCTGTTTTTTTGGGAGACTCCCTGCCATTCCAGAATGTTAGGCAAGTATGCCTTAGGGGGTAAGAAAGTGGGTATTAGTGGCCACAGGGGGGGAGGGAGGATAGTGCAATAGGTTGAAGTTTTGCCTGATGCTGAGAAGCCTTACACCGGCCCTGCCTCTACAGTGAAGTAACTTGTGGCTGTCACAGGCAGCACTGAGCTAATCTTTTGGGTGGCTCAGGTGCAGCCTAGGTCATGACCAGTGGTGGCTCCAGAGGTGGAGTTGTAGTGCCGTCCAAAATAGGGGAGCCACACCAACCCAGTCAGTTCCGGCCAATAGTGTTTGGTAGCATTTTAAGTGGCAGTTGCAGTGGATCTATGACCTATAAATGGAGACTTGATGGCTATGTGACATCATAGGCTGCATGATATCATAGGTCATGTAGCCACACACTACCTAACCTGCACGGTGTGTTACAGTGACTAAGGAGATTGCTTTGTGCTATGGCTGGAGGCAAGGGAGGGACTGAGAGCTTCTATGCTGCAAATATGCAGCTTAGTTTTGCAATGTAGCGAAAACATCTTCCTTCCACAAAGAGAGGTAGAGGTAATGAATGCATTTTATTTTTTTCTTGTGGTGGCCAATGTGTGTGTTTATTTTCCTGTAAGGGGCAAAGTGCATATGTATTTTTCTGTGGGGGCCAGTGTTAAAAACTAAGAAATATTTTGGGGGAGCTCCAGAATTTCTCACACAGGGTGTCAGTAGACTTGAGGCTGGCCTTCCATCAGCAGATAATATACCTATCACATATTTATACTACAATCAAAAAAGATACATGGGTAGGTGACATACAGTAAAGCAGAACACCATGTGAGGTTTGAACACTGAGACATTGTGGGCTGTGTACTAGTCAGACAGCAGGGTGTTGATAAGACCAGTGGTTCCCAATCTCGGTCCTCGAGTACCCCCTAACGGTTCAGGTTTTCCAAGTCACCCAAGTCACATTTTAAAAATCCACAGGTGACTTTGAAAATATGATCTGTTTGGGGTACCTGAGGACCGGAGTTAGGAACCACTGCTTTAGAATAGTTAGTAAATGTGGTAGCTGGTGTGGGTAAAGGCTTTGGTAAAGGATCCTATATTAGGGACTGTGCAATTGACTTAAGTTTCCTTCTTCATTTTGTTTGGCTGATTGTGTGGACAGCAGTGAATCTTAGATAGGAAATTATGCCATGCTAACAGTAGTATACTTCTCAGAAGGGCCTTGGCTGACATAGTTCGTAACTGGCGGTCAGCAACATCAGTTTTCCAGGTGGGTCATTTATTAGGCGTAATAAGAGTAGGCGGGGACCATTGTTAGCACTGTTGAGAGTATGGGAGGTCCCTGCTGGATTACAACGATTGCACATGTTGACACAAAAAAACCATAAAGATATGGGAGCTATGTAATAAATATATGTCCATGACAATAAATGCTTATAGTGAACGTTTTGTTTTTTTGTGCAATTTTCCACTAGGACACATTTGACAAGGAAAAACTAAAGACTCTTCTGTGTGCAAAAATAAACATCACTCAATGTAATATAACCGTTTACTTTTCCAACGTAAATGCAAAGTGTATCCTTTGGGTTCCCACCTCAGAAGGTAAGAAATATAATTCAATAAATAAATGGAGCACATGCATATGAACAGTGTTAAATGAATTGTGTATGTTTAAATATGTACATATGTGATATTCAAAAAATGTAAATGTTTAAGCTCTTTTGCATATGTGAGGAGCCCGGATGTTGGTTGAATAGTTGCTTGAAGATCTATAAGGCACTAGTATGAGGGTATTGTGGTGCTGATATTAACTTCCCTAGCCCTATCTTATACCTCTAGCCATGATCTTCTGAAACCCATTCGGGAGAACTCCTGTCATGTCACTTCCGGTTAGCAGTTATAAGAAATGCTACATATTCTTGTGTTTCAGAGAACATTAACCAAAACAGTTGAGAGACTGCAGAAATAAAATCATATTCACCTATTCAATTAAAAAATAGCAGAGCGGTGGGTAATTATCATGATGACATTGTAGAAAATAACATGTGCCAATATCATATTAGTTTAGCTTATTTTGGATAATATTTTCTGTACAACTGAATTCTATGAAAATAAATGTCAGTAAAGCAGTGGTTCCCAAACAGCGTGCCATTGCACCCTGGGGTGCCTCAGGACACTTGCAGGGGTGCCTTTGGTTGGTGGACCAGGATCAATTCATATTATTTATGGTCAATGTAACAGGCAAAACCAGTGCTGGTGGCTGTTAATCATAACCAGGGCCGGGCCTGATGGAGTTACAGCTGTAGGCCCACTCTCCATATAAGCCCATTTTGTAGATGAGGACTGGGGCTTTCCAATGAGCCCAGCCTCGCGTCGCTAGCCCCCTGGGAACCGGAGATACCGCCAGGCAAATCTGGAACATTTTCCCCATAGAATAACATGGGACCCGCTAATTCCGCCACCCCCACACAGTTCCGAAGGCTGTCAGTCCCCCCTGGCATCACAGAAGATTGAAGTTGATCTCATTCGAACCCAAATCGCTGGTCCTTCAATCTGATACCTCTCATGTAAATGGGGCAGTTGGTTCCCAAAATATAGCTGGTTAAACGATATAGCTGGTTAAAGGGGGGGGGGGGATTTCTCTGCCCTTCACACCAGAAAATGCATGATCCTGGGACCATATTGCCGGGTAAATCCCTGCATTTTCTGGTGTGAAAGGGGTATTATTTCAAATAGCCGGGACTTACAGTGCTCCAAATACACGTGCTCCACGGGCAGCCCCCGTGCTCTCTGTCTGGCTGTCACTTCTGCCTGGCGGCGACTGTCCCCCTGTTCCTCTTGGCAATGAGCATGTAATCCCATATGGAAACGAGCATGGAACCCTGGCAATGAGCATGGAACCCCTGGCAATGAGCACATAGGTAAGCAGCACTTATGTAGCATAATTTTTAATTGGCATTATGGTGTTTGGCATAATACGTAATGGAAATTATGGTGTGTGGCTTAACATGTAATGACCATTATGGTGTAAATTTTTAATGCGCCTTTGGCATGCAATGTCCCTGTTTGAGAAGCATATTGTGAATTTTGTCTCAATCAGTTTGGTATAGTGTGTATTTTTGCTCAATCCATGTGGCAAAATGTAAATTTGCCTTAATCGGTGTGCATAATGTGAATTTTTATTCAGTCAGTGTGCATTTTGGCTCATTCCATGTGGCATTACAGTATGTGTAAGAGGCAAATACAGTATAAGGGGGTTACTATTGTTGCCTGATTTGTATAAGGGGTATATGGTGTGGTAAATTTAGGTGACCACATAAAAGGTGCTGAAATGTTGTCTACCAAGTTTTGGCTTTTATTATTTTTTTTTTTATGACTGGAATGCCACCTCACCCTGCAAGTATCTTAGGACATCGGCGTCCTGCGGGTGCACCTTTGGAGGGCACCCGGCAATATATCTCCCTGCATCCTGTGAGTGTCGGAATTTGTAATATATATATATATATCAGTGGCGGAACTTGTGAGTGGTTGGCCCAGGTGCAAAAATATAATTTAGGCCTCCCACTTCCAGTCCAACATAAGTTCACAATATGCCACACAGCAGTGGTTGGCAGCAGTGGGCCCCTTAGTCCTTATGGGCCCTGGTGCAATGCACCTGCTGCACCAATGGTAGTTCCGCCTCTGATATATATATATAAATATATATATAATTAGTTGAAATTATTTACACAAATAGAGACACACCCATGAGCAGACCACGCAACCAGAACACTGGTCACGCCCCCACATTATTAAGTTCCCTATTATTGCGCATAATAGGCCCTTGATCATTTTCAGCTCCAGGCCCATTTAGACCTTAATCTGGCACTGATCATAACATACGGTATGTGGACAAACAGAAATCCTATCCTTCACCACATAACTGTGACATATAAACACAATGTACTTAATTTATTTATATTTATGCCTTGGTGCCTATCGGTGCTTTGAAAACATTTTGATGCTCTAAGGTGCTGTGATTCAAAAAAGTTTGGGAATCACTACTTTAAAGTATAATTTTTATTCTAAAAATAAAAATAGTCACTGACATAATTGCTTTGGGGCCTATTTATTAAACCCCAAATTGTAACCACAGTCCTCCATAAATAGCTGTTTTCAGGTGGTTGCAGCATTGTGAGCTTTTGTGGTCATTTATTAAGTGGAAGTTCTAACATGATGTTATAGAAAGGGATTTTATAGTTTATAGTTGGTATAGAAATTGGTAAGATTGTTAAAAACCAATGGACTAACATGTCTCATGCTAAAAAATTCCAGTAAAATGCACTTTTTTGGGGCACATTTTACATTTGCAAATAGTCCCAAACTGAGTTTATTTGAAGATGTTCATGAAAACCGCAGATTCGTGCAGATTTTTCAGCAAAAACTTTATTAAAATTGAGGCGGTTATCTCAAGTGCTGGTAGATGCAAAATTTGCGGTATAAAAAGTGTGGGCCCAACCAAAAATATTACTACCAACAGCAAATTTTTCTAATGCTGGTTCCAATAGAGCAGAGAGACGTGGAATACCGCTGCCATAGATCCAAACTAGCCCTACAGTAAGCAAAACTACATTGAACTGTGAATGTGTAAAAAGTGTCTCTTCTTGTTGGAAAAACACACCTCAGGCACTCGAGCTCTTCCCATACCACTGAATTGTGGTGTGGGGTAATAAAAGTGTTAAAAATAAGTTTGATTGTTTCTGAACTACAGGTCCCAGTAATTCCTTTCAGGTCCACATTTTTTGTCTACCAGATATCCCTGGCATGGTGGGACCTGTACTCCACCTGTCTCAGGGACTACGGCTCCACTTTAATGTTATATATTTATATGTGTGTTTTAGATTTAATGAAAATGTAAGTATTTTTATTAACACAAAGTAACTGTTTGATATCCACATATCTTCATTGGATATAACAATGTTGGGGGTTCATTTTCGTGTATACAGTCATTGCCTAGTATTCGATACAGCCGGCGAGGGAGTAAAACAATGGATCGCCAAAAAAAGTGACCCTCGCCGATTAACCCCCGTGCCAGCCACTCACCACTGTCAGATGATGGTGAGGATTCACCCAAACAGCGAGCTTCATGGCTAAGGCATTTAGCCGCGAGCCTCACTTTTTGGCGGCCACACACACTGTTTTCACGCCGCTGTAAAATCCCAGCAAGGTGGAAATGGAGTGTGCATGGGGGACAGTTGAATACGGACCATGAGAGCTGTGACAGTGAGCAGTCAGCACTGCTCGCTGTTACAGCTCGCAAAAAGCATTGAATATATTGGATGTCTTTGGAAAAAGGGTTTAAGACCATCATGGTAAAATGACCACAGAACTTTTGTTGTTCATCAGTTTATTTTTGTGCTAGAGTTTATAAAGTATTGCTTTACTTATTATCACCAATAAAAAAAAGTCCACTACCTCAGTTCAAAAGAGCACTTTTAGCAGAATTTATTAATAAGTGCCATTATTATTATTATTATTATTATTATTATTATTATTATTATTATTATTACTATTAGTTACAAAATTATATGAATACTTTTTCAAACTAAAACCACTAATTCAACTTAAATTAGAAAAATACATTACCCCAAAATGTATGCTCACCGTACCCTAGAATCCTGGATGTGTTTACACCTATACAGTAATGAAAACCTAATACCCCTTTCACATCGCACTTTTAAAACGGTAAATTGCCGTTTTTTTCCCTTTTTAAAACGTTTAAGCCTGCACTGTGAATGCACCACAGCTGATTTACCGTTTAAAGTTAACTGGCATTTCGAACCGTGTAAAAAGCAGAGTCCTACACGGTTCCTTGCCGTTTTTTGTGCAATGTGAATGTGTACAATGCTATGCATTCACAGTGCAGGCTTAAACGTTTTAAAAAGGGAAAAAAAAATGGCAATTTACCGTTTTAAAAGTGCGATGTGAAAGGGGTATAAACCGGTATTTAAAACGGTAATCTGTGGCAATGTTAAGGCTCTGACCCGTTTTAATTACCGTTTTAAATACCGGTTTTTAAAACGTGTCGGCGATGTGAAAGTGGTATAAAGCAGTGATTCGCAAACTTTTTTCAGTAAACAACAATTTTTTTTTTAGAACTGATCCAATTGCTATAATGTAAAAGATATAAAATGTTTAGACATTGCTATATATAAAAGCAATAAATGTGTGATAAACAATATAAAAAATACTTTTGATACTTCTGTACCTTACTTGCTTTCTTATGCCACTCTGCCTCTCTTGTTATTAATATTGTCCTAAGTCAGTGGTTCCAAACCCTTGTCCTCAAGTACCCCCCAACAGTGCATGTTTTGCAGGTCTCCACATAGAATCACAAGTGCTATAAATAGCGTGCTATAAATAGCTCCACCTGTGGATCTTTTCAAATGTGCCTGAATAATGAGTGCACCTGCCGGGTGACCTGGAAAACGTGCACTGTTGGGAGTACTTGAGGACCAGGGTTGGGAACCACTGTCCTAAGTGATGCAACCCACTTCCTTTGGGGCACCCTCCCAGCATGTTTCGCTCTCTACAAAATAATATCTCCTGCCCAGTAGCAGGAGCCAAATGCTGCACTGTAAAATTACATATAGCACCCGACTCTAGTCACAGTGTAGGAGCTGGCAGCCGGCATCTCCTGAACCTCAGGAGTGCCGGAAATAGGGTTAAGCTGGCCGTGCATCGATAGATTTATAGTCAGGTCTGACTCGTTGGGACAAATATCAATATTAAATATTCTCTCATCAACAAGCAAACACATCTATCTATATGTTGTAACTAAAGTGACTTAAACTTAATTCTGAAGCACTATGTTTATCTCTTCATCAGCAGGAAAGGTGCTTAAGGAAAGTGGAAACATACCCTTTGATTCGGTAAGCTAATTCCACAAACTGTATTTTATGTTTTACAGCTGGATCATAGAATATACTTACTGTCCATAGAAATTCATGCATGGGCCATTAACAGTTCTCAGTTCCATGTGACATATTTGTTTTAATTTATTTTCAAAGTTAAATATTAATCAGAATTTCAAGAATTTTAGAGTTATTAAAAAAAAATACAAAAGAACAGTTTCAACCAGGTTCCAGGGCAACAGTGTTTAAGCTGGTTGACACGTGTGAAATAATTTGGCAAACTTCCGTGGTGATTGCAGTTCCATTTCCAAAAATGACCAAAATTATTATTAAAATAGTATTTTGAAATAAAGGTAAAGAGGTCAGGAACTATGAGCAAGTGTACCACAAATATGTTCATGGTCTTCACATGGATAAAATTAACCTACAAAACTTTAATTTTTGAGACACTTTAGTTAGGACAGGGCTGCAGGTGGCATGTGCAGTGTTTTGAGGTGGCAACGGGGACATGGGATGGAAGCACAGACTGACAATTACTACAGGTTGCCCTTGGGGCAGTGCAGTGGTGGTAGGTGTCTAATGGTGCCCCAGTGTGCCAGAAAATATTATTTAGAGCTCATTCAAGGCAAGCCTTTTCCCCGATCTAAATCACATTTTACATTTCCCTACTTGCATCGTAACATATAGCTCAGGGTTGCCTTTCAGTAACATCTGAAAAAGTTGACCTTATGTTAATATATTTTCAGATGGTATTCTTCTATATGCAGTACAGTATTGTTTAACTATTTCATTCTATTTAGCTTTGACCTTACCTCATTAAATACAAAGATGTTATTCTACCCAAATTGGGTCCCGACCTTCTCAGTATGGGGTCGCGACTCCATGTTACTGACCAACAGGCTGATGACTTTTCTAAACTCAGTCAGTGATTCGAGGAGTCTGAAAAATCAGTTGAATTGTCTGTTATTTAAGACTCCTCACATCATTTTGTCCCTCCACAATGCTGCCATGTATGTGTTGTCTGCTGATCACACATGTGTGGCGACCATTCTGCAGTACAGTGGCGTAGCTACATTTTCGGCGCCCCCCCCCCCCGCCACCGCCCCGCCAAGCACCCCTACCCGCCGCCCATGCAAACCCCCCCCCCCCCCAATCCCCCACAGCCTTACCTATCGCGCTGGTCCCGGCGGCTCCGTTCTTCTGCTGAGGACCACCACAAAATGGCCGCCCCCATACAGCAGACAGTTTCAGAGAACTGTGTGCTATATGGGGGCTGCCATTTTGTGGTGGTCCTCAGCAGAAGAACGGAGCCGCCGGGACCAGCGAGATAGGTAAGTCTGCGGGGGATTGGGGGGGTGTAACTATAGCACCGCAGCCCCCGGCGCCCCCACATGCACAGCGCCCCCCGCGGTGGCGGGGGCAGCGGTGCTATAGTTACGCCGCTGCTGCAGTAACTTGCTGGGGTCCTCTAATTATTTTTATTGTCTGATGGGGTCCCAGAGCAAAATAGTTTGAGGACCCCTGGTTTAAACCATTTAGCAAATGTTCCTTCATTGCATTTAGAAGTGGAAACATTTATAAACTATTTTGATTTCAGTACAGTGGAATGTGCCAACATTTCTTCTAGACCAAAAACAGCCTACGGGACAGAGGAAATAAAAACACTCTAGCTCCATAGAAAAAAGTTCCTAATGTTGGAGAATGTTTTTCAGTAAGATTCTCATACCGAACGCTTGGGCTTTATCCTAAGAATAACTTCCTTCCTACTGTGTGAACGCAAACACTCAAGTAGATTCTGAGTGTGCATGTTCCTGTTGATACTGTATGTGTATTTCTTTAGCCTTGACATCACAAAAGGTACAGAACATCTGACCCTGTCACGTTCCATAATAAACAGGTGGGATAAAGTTGATGAAACTACGTGACCTATTCAATTATTTATGTTATTTCACACATTCCTGGGGCAGAAATGGGTAAAGCCAAAAAATAAATAAGTAGTATAAATCAAGTGATGTGTATATGCAGGGTAGAAAGAACAGGTAATCACATTAAACCAAAATAATTGAAAATCATAAAGAAAGAAAATAACACTGAAGAAATAGCAAATAAAAAGTTTAAAAAATAGAATAGGTTTGTGCATTCCGTTTGACCGTAATGTTTACAGCTCATTTTAGAGGATAGGGGTGAGAAACAAGTTATGCTGGCCCTGCACTTGCCCTACCTCTCCTATGATAGAGGAGTGTTGTCCTTCCTTGCCAAATTGTAATGAGGGCCGGTGCAAGGCACCGGAGCGCCCCAGGCGAGTCGGGGTGGGGGCGCCCCGGTGCCTGGGGGGGGGTACCTGTCCTGCGGCGCTGTGTATTTAAATCTGGCGGCGGAGGCAGCGGGGGTCCCTGCAGTCCATTAGAAATCACGAGCGCTATCCGCCGGGCTATGCGGAAGCGCTTCTAGTGTGAAAACACTGGCAGCACGCTGATTGGCTGAGATCAGCGTGCGCCGTGCTGCCAGAGTTTTCACACTAAAAGCGCTTCCGCATAGCCCGGCGGATAGCGCTCGTGATTTTTAATGGACTGCAGGGACCCCCGCTGCCTCCGCCGCCAGATTTAAATACACAGCGCCGTAGGACAGGTACCCGGGCGGCACAAAATGCCGCCCTCCAGTGGCCGGCGCCCTAGGCAAATGCCTAGATTTGCCTAGTGGTGGCGCCGGCCCTGATTGTAATACATCTGGAAAAAGTGCAGTGGTGCAGTAAGTTTGTTGCTTTGCTTCTTCCGGTTTTATCACTGCCAGTGAGTGAAGCCGCTATGCAGCTGTGCATGCTGCAGATGGGTAGACGGTTCTTGGACAGCTCTTAGCTTGAGGTCCCCTCGAGTTTTTAACCAACGCATTTCGAATCAAATAATTATTTTTCAAGGATGTCCATTCCATTTGTTTTTTGGTTTAATTTTTCTCTAAAACCGGATATACAGTACCTGGAACCAGAAGCAAGGTTGAAAGGAAATGCATCCCTTCCTCACTGCATATAAGAGGTAGGGAAAGTGCAGGGCCAGCATACCTTGTTTCACACCCATATCCTCTAATGCTGCTTTCACATTGCAAACCTGCTTTCAACCCATTTTTTGTAAATGTTTAAAAAAACGGGTCTAAAGCCAGTTAAACCCCTTCACATTTCATCTTCTAAACGGTAAATTACCGTTTCAATAAAGTTTTTGGTGCGTTCACATTCAACCTTACCGGCTCCTGGAGTTGGCTGACTGGTCCTGCATTGGGGAGCAGGAGTGCTGCAGGGTCTGGGCAGTGCGGTGGGGCAAGCTCTGATGCTTACCGGCTCCAGGAGTCAGTTGGCTGAACCTGCGGTGGGGAGCAGGACTGCTGCTGGGTCCAGCCAGCGTGGGGGGGCAGGCTCCAGCACTTACCCGCTCCGGGAGTCTGCTGGCTGGACCTGCGGTGGGGAGCAGGACTGCTTTAGGGTTTGGGCAGCGCGGGGGGGGCAGGGTCTGGCCAGCGCCGGGGGGCAGGCTCCGGCGCTTACCAGTGCCGGGAGTCTGCTGGCTGGACCTGTGGTGGGGAGCAGGACTGCTGCAGGGTCTGGGCAGCACGGGGGGCAGGCTCTGGCATTTACCCGCCCTGGGAGTCTGCTGGCTGCGGTGGGGAGCAGGACTGATGCAGGGTCCGGGCAGTGCGGGGAGGGGGGCAGGGGGTCCCTTCTCCAGACGAGCAGACAGCGACGGGGTCCTTACGGAGGATGGGAACTTGTTCCAAGTTCCCATCCTCTGCAGGGACCCTGCCGCTATCTTCCCATCCGGTGCAAGGACCCCCTGGTTCCCATCCTCTGCAGGGACCGTAGAGTGTAATCATGCAGGGAGACAGTCTATTACCCAACTGATTACAGTCATGTGGGTCATTTCAACATACAGTACAGTACTTCCCATCCTTCATACATGAGGGAAGGTTCTCCCCCATAACTTGTCTTCATACATCTACCCTTATGGGTTCTAAATACTGAGCCTTGGAGAGATATAAAGTGGAGGGAGAGAAGGCACTTTATCTCCCTCCACTTTATCTATCACCAGGATATGTATTAATTACACCATTTTTGTGTAGCCAGCGTGGGAACTTCCGTCTAAAAATGTGTCCATTACAGATGGAGCAGCTCTCATTAGAGCTGGTACTGGTGATCCTATCGCCAATCGTTCTCATGGAGCCCGCTGCCTCCCCACCACTCCCCCTAGCTGCCCGCACCCCGCACTAACCCTGCCCATCTCCCTCAAGCGGAGATGGGCAGGGTATCTGCTCCCCGCCGCCGTGTGAAGGGATGTGCATGCGTGTGAGACGCTCGAGCATCCCCATCAGATGCAGCGCTTCTGCACCAGCCTGTGCCAGCTCAAGGAATCTGCTGATTCCCTGAGCTGGCTTAGAGGCGCTACATCTGTACCCAGGGGCGGATCCAGGATAAAATGACAGGGGGGACCATGATAAAAAAGGGTTTGGGTGGGGGAGGGGCGGTGTTAGTGGTGCCAGTGTACATGCTAAGGGAGCGGCAGGAGAGGGTGGGAATGGAATTAAAAATAGGCCCTGGCATTTAAAGTACGCAGGCCCACCATGGCGACAAAAGTGAAGGATGTAGTTGTGCACGCGCCAAAGGCGCGCTCCGGAAAAGGGTGTGTGGCCACTCAACAGGGGGCGTGTCAACACCATATACAACTTCTACACATTATGCAACAAAATACTAGACCCCATTATACTTGCCCCTTACACGTGATGCCAAATGGAATGAGCCAAAATTGACATAATGCCACATGGATTGAGCCAAAATTCAAATAATGCCACATGGATTGTGTCAAAATTCACATAATGCCACACGGATTGAGCCAAAATTCACATAATGCCACATGCATTGAGCCAAAATTCACATAATGCCACACGGATTGAGACAAAATTCCCATAATGCCACATGGATTGAGCCAGAATTCACATAATGCCACACAGATTAAGCCAAAATTCACAATACACTTCATAAACAGGGACATTGTCCACCAAAGGCTCGCATTAAACATTTACACCATAATGTCCATTACACGTTAAGTTACACGACATTATGTCCATTATGTGTTATGCCAAACACCATAATGCCTATTAAAAATTATGCTACATAAGTGCTGCTTCTCTACATGCTCATTGCCAAGGGTTCCATGCTCATTGTCAGAGGTTCCATGCTCGTTGCCATGTGGGATTACATTCTCATTGCCAAGGGGGAATACATGCTCGTGGTAAATGGGGGACAGCCGCCGCCAGGCAGAAGTGATAGCCACTGACAGTGGCAGAGCCTGGCTGTATTCAGAGCACTGCAGGTCCCGGCTATTTGAAATAATACCCCTTTCACACCAGAAAATGCATTCCCAGGTTGGCCCCTTTTACACCAGCCTAGTCCCTGCATTTTCTGGTGTGAGGGGGAGAGAAAACCACCCCTCCCCCCTTTAACCAGTTATCTCATTTAACCGGCTATATCTTCGGAACCAACTGACATATTTACATGAGACAAGTATTATATTGAAGAACTTTTGAGTGGGCTTTGAATGATTTTGGTCCAGTGAAACTGGAACGTTTGGTTCCAGAGTAATCTGCCCTCAAAGAACATGAACAGCCATGAAATTACACTTAAAAAATAAAAAAATCGGTTTACACGCAATATCTCTGGAACCAATTGACCGATGACCAGCCTGGTTTCATATTGAAGGCACGTGCCCGGGTGCCCCCCCCCCCCTGAATCCGCCACTGTCTGTACCTTAAAGAAGTGGTATAGTTGAAGGTTTGGTAAATGCAGCACCTAAGTATCTGCTAATATACTATAGTACTTGCCCGTTAAATAAAGGCTTTGTAATGATATCTAACTAAAGAACAAGGGACATGTCTAAGCGGATTTACAGGAAGAAAGTCTGTTGAGAGTAGTTTGATGTGAATATATATTTAAACACAAGTAAATGAGAAACATATGCTTCTATACACCAAACTCTTATCCACTTTTCAACACAGCTATAAAATAAGACAGATGGTCTTTTAACATCTGAGAGCAAGCAAAGTGTACCAGATATGTTCGTTGACCACATATTCACATCCAATCTATAAACAAAATTCATTTTATTAAGCTCACTGGGATTAGTTTGATAACTTTTACAATTGATGGATCCACCCAACTTTTTTGGCTTTAGTGCAAACGGCAAATGAATCCTCTAACCTAGTCACAAAGAGTAATGCTGCACATGGATTACATCATAAGAAATATCGGTAACGTCCAGCCCATGAAAATCTGTTAGCAATTTACATTGGCTCCAAGCACAAAACTTCATATTTTCTTAACCTATTCAGTTGGGTGGATATGTGTTATCTTATACACTACAAATGCTATTGTCTATTAAAAGTCAATATTTAGTTTGTTTATTTCACACACCAGCTCTGGAGGATTCATTAAAAAATGGCACAAATGTGTTGGACTTATACTCGTAGTGTAGTTTTTCTCATAATAAATGTTTAGTAACCACAGTACAGTATATGGAGAATTACAATTGTTCATTCATAAGATTTCTCTGTTCCCACTACTATTATATCTATGGCAGTGGTTCCCAAACTGTGTGCCGTGGCTCCCTGGGGTGCCTCAGGACACATGCAGGGGTGCCGCGGCTTGGTGGTCTAGGACCAACTCAAATTATTAATGGTTAATTATTTATGAGCAAAACCAGTGCTTGTAGCTGGCAATCATAGAATGTGTACCAGCAGAAGCAAATCATGCCCTTTACCACATAACTGCCACTAAGAATCGCATATAAACCCAATCTAAATTAAAAAAAATTGACCTAGGGGTGCCGTGAAAAAAAGTCTGATTCTCTAGGGTGCCGTGAATCAAAAAAGATTGGGAACCCCTGATCTATGGGATTCATTTGTTTTGTATTTTTGCAAGTTCACCTTTGGTTGACAAATTGTAACTGCAAAAACATAATTAGTTGTTAAATATACTGAATCTGCGATGTGGGAGGCTCAGCAGGTTTCATGGATGAGTAGGATTATCATCAAAAGAAATTAATGTTCTGCTGAAATTCTTATGGAATGCAATAAACATCCCGGTGGTCACGATGCGGGTGTTCAGAATTCCAATGCCAGTATCCTGACTGCCCTCACTACACCGGCATTGGAAATTCAAATAGATCATGACTCCAATGCCGGAATACCGACAGACAGGATCCTGATCGGTAAGTATGCGTGGCTAGCTAGTGGGCGACAAGGGAAAGTGGGTAAGTTTATGCACCAGTGAAGGAACTTAGGGTTAGGCTGTAGGAAGTGGAAGGTTAATGTAATGTTGCATGGAGGAGGGGGGCTTAGGTTTGGCTGTGGGCCAGAGGGTTAGATTTAGGTGGCAGGATGTGGGGGTTATAGATATGCACTAGCAGGGAGAGTTATAGGCTGCTAGAAATGAGAATTCAGGGGGTAGGAGAGAGGGTTAGGGTGCTTTCCGAGCCCCTTTGGATATTTTCGCTATCGGATGCCCGTTAGGGTATTACGACTGCTGGCATCCTAAATGCCGGGATACTGTACGTATCCAATTCCTATACCCCATATGCCACTTTCTTTAAGATTTCTATAGGGTGACAAGAGTATGGAGGCCCTCTACATACTTAAATTAAAAGGAGGGTTTTAATATTGTCAGTCTTTTAACATTACTATTATGCAGTCCTAAGTAGCCACTTGGTCCAGTTTCTCTGCCGACAAGCAACAGGCCAAGATTGAGGGTGACTAGCTTCAAACTTTACCTGAGGCACAACCTTGGGTGCTAATTCTGTTTCAAACCTCCCACTCGACAGTTGGTTCTATTTTGCTGTGCTGGGAGTTCACAGTTTCCTCTCAGTTTACCCCCTTTACTTCTCTGATTTTTAATTCACCATTACCCCTGGTCTCTCCAGGGTTTCACTGGCTCTCTGGAATGGTTTTGGCTTGCTATGTGTCATTCAGCCCATGGTTGTGGAGGCTTCTGATGCCTTTGCATAAATTCAGATTCAACTAGGCCTACAGTACTTGCCTGATAAATATAGTCCTATAACCAAAATCAACATTTTATACATAGAGAACCCAAATGTTCTGCCATGTTCCAGGTGCTAAGCCCCTGTAAAACTTGGTGTGCACCCAGGGCACCTGTGCCACATTTAGTTTCTCAGGTGAAATACAAGCATTTGTATGTCTAACACCCTGATCTTCATGCTTTTTCCAAGGAATGGCACTGTAGAGGTCATTAGATTTAATTGCTGAATAGGTCCTGCAATGTCAGAAACAGGAAAGCAGCAGCCTGTCAGTGAATGAAAGTCTGCTGCTGTTCAGGTTGGCGGAGATAAGGGGGTGTTTGTGAAAATGGAGGTTTAGGGGGTGGGAAGAGGTCAGGGTTCTATGTCATATGAAGGAGATTTCCTGGCCTCTGCTATGGGGTGTGACAACGCATAGTTATGGAAAATTACTTTATAACCCTTAAATATAACAGCAAATGCTGAAATAATTGCACACCAACACAAAGGTGAAAAAATGTATGACAATGCTTTACTTGTAAATTAGCTTAACTACAGGTATTTGCAAATGCAGACTAACACAAGAAACATAAAATTGATTAGCTAATACATAAACAATCATTCTAGATCAAATCAAAATGGAAACCTATCAAGGACAGTGATCAGCCATTAAACCTCATTTCATAGTTACCTCCAGCCCCCCTGCTTGCCTGTTCTTCCTCAATTGCCTGCTCCTTCCTTCTCTAGTTGTGATATTTAAACCTTAATCACATTAATTAATTAATTAGTTACTCATAAGCATTGAGTCTTATTGGCAAGCTTGGCTTTCAATCATGATGTCATCATTCACCCAACATCCACCTTTCTTGTTACTAGGGCCTAGTGCCCTTGGCCTTGGCATGTGTGGCCCTGTTCTCATATTGTTGATAAGTTTGTGGAAACTAGCTGGATGTCCTTGCTCTTTGTACTGTCAACATCGCATTCTTAAGCTTATAAAATCAAAAACAATTTTCTATAAGAAATCACTCATCCAGCACTGTTCTGAATTTTCAGCCATTTTATAATGTTTTTATGCAAGTCATAGTTGACAAAATGGTTGCTGCTTCTAACAAACACATGCTGCTTAGCGCAAAGGGTAGGCCTCATACGCCGTGGCTAGTACCTTGTGCAACAAGCTAACGCCATCAGCAGCAATAATAAAAGTATTAAAGAAAACAGTGTAATAAAAACATAGAATTATTGATGCGTTAATTTCTGTTTTTTTCTGTACCTAAGCTGCCCAATTGTTGGAGAGAGATCCAATGAGGCCTCAATTAAAATTAATTAAAACCAAGAGTGTCCTAGGACGCTGAGTACCTTAATAATAGAGATACATTATACAATTTTTTTCCCATTGGTACCACAATCCAGATTTTATGCACAATATGTTCCAGTCAATCCTTAAACAGTGTCAGTGCTGCAGATTACACCCTGGTTCTCTGTTTCATATTTGATGGACTGATCCTGTCTCTTTGGAAGCAGGCTATTTCTCCAAAACTCTCTTGAGGTCTGATATTCTGATTACCTTTAAATTTTGCCTATGGAACTATTTGGCCATGCCTGTTTCTAAATATATTTTTAAAAAATCATTGTTCAAGCATCTCCATCTGTTACTGAAAGGATGCCCTGCATCGACCAATACATGGATGTGGAAGAAATAACACTTTCCTCTCTGGATAGTTATTCTGGGTTTATTTCAATGTGGTATTATTGGTTTGTTTAAAATAGCTCAGCAGAGGGTGACAGGGAGATTTGTGAAGGGAAGACAAAGTGTGACAGGGAAATTGTGGGTAACCGAGAGAGGCAGAGGGCATTGGTTAGAAGTAGTGAGTGATGGAGGAAGGCAGAGGTTGATAAGTAGATAGTGGCTTATGAAGAAAAGCAGAGGGCAATGGGGAAAGGCAAAATGTGACAAGGAGTAACATGGTTATGGAAAGAGGTATAGGGTGTACACGGAAAGCAGAGAGAGACAGGAAGATTGTGGTTGATTGGGAGACGCACTACCTTTATTTTTCCTTTTTGGCATACTGTTTTTATTTTGTTCTGTTTGTTCTTCAGTATTTAGTAAATGCTGATTACAAATAAAAGATATGGCCTATACACATTTGTACAGTATTATTTGTTTTACACAAAATCTTTACCATTACTGTTTTACTTTAGCCTACATTACACAAACAGAGGTACAAAACAATGAACATCATCCATTTATTGCTTGTTTTCAGCATACTGCATAATATTTTTGACATTAACCTGCAGGAAATGCATACATTTTATATAGACTAATGTATGTTAAAAAATTGTGTCTTTTTTGTTTTGCAGGAACCCATCCAGTTGAAATGGGGATATGTGTCTGAGTATATGACACCATGGCGGAAGGTCACTATTGCACTGGTCACCTGTGGCGTTTTGATAGCTGCTTTTATTCTGGCTGGCTACTTTCTTTCCAACAGAGAAAGCTGGAGTCCAGGCAGACAGAGACTGGTTAGTTTATATAGCTGGCAAAATAACCATTAATGTGATAGTGGAAGGAATGATTTTAAGAAAATTCTTCACCATCCCAAACATTTTTATAATATAGAACCGATTAATGAATTTAAAAAAAAAAACAGGACTTTTGTGT
Organism: Crinia signifera; assembly: GCF_055691185.1. Taxonomy (NCBI): domain Eukaryota; kingdom Metazoa; phylum Chordata; class Amphibia; order Anura; family Myobatrachidae; genus Crinia; species Crinia signifera. Next base: position 133,033,546 of record NC_139218.1, read on the forward strand.
AGTGATCAGAAATCTGCAATATACTCCAACCACTGTAGTACATAAACTGGAAAAGTTACAAAATGGTTCCCAGAATACCGTCATTGGTATATTCTAAAATTAGTCATGTTGAACATGTAACTTTTTAAGTAAAACATTTTCTTATATGGCGTCTTGATTCCCAGTCAATCATAAAATCTTCAGAGTTACTTATGGCCCCTGAATATTCAAATTCAGGGGCAGTAGCAAAAGTATGCAGTGAGGACATGTATGTCCATATTCTCAAGGAGGCTCTTCTGAGTATGTGCAAGAATTTTTGTAAGTATAACCATACTTGGATACTTGTCATCTGTGAAACTCGCAGCTAGTTATCTATAATATCCGGAGATATTATCAGATTCATGAGTAGATAATGGGAACAAAGAAACTGGGCCAATCTGGGAGCCGAGTGATCCAAAGAGGTGCAGCAACGCCCCCAAATATCATGACCACTTCCCCTTCAGCGAGCAGTGCAGCATATAAAGAGGGCTCTGCTATTCACGACTGATGTAGCCACTATCACATGCACTTGACAAAGCTAACTACAGTAGTATTGGGATCTTAGTACATAGTTCATAAAACATAGTTCATTAGCAAGTATTACAGTAATGACAAGACTTTAGATTGAAAATAATGGTAATTTATAAAACAGGTACAGCCACTTCTTAAAAGATGCATTATAGTCTGACCAAAGGTCGTTTCGGATTAATGGTCCTTAACCCTTTGAGTGCCAACATCTCTGTAAGAGATGCGCAAAATATCTGCTAAAAATGCCAGCGTCGCTCACATTTGTTATACAGTATAAAATGAAAATAAAAAATGTGTTTGCATGGCAATTTCCAAACCTATTTGAGAAATTCACTTGGCACTCAAAGGGTTATTACAAGTACACACATTTAAAAAAAATTAACTTTATTTTAAATTCAATGCTTAAATCTGATTCTTCTTTTTTTCTTATTATTAATTGACCTATTTTAGCATTAGCACTGCTATGTATTTAATATAAATACATTTTACTGCCATAATAGTTGGCATACATATATATATATATATATATATATATATATATATATATATATATATATATATATATATATATATATATATATATATAACATGACCAAAGGAAAAATTTGTTCTAACGATGGAAAATACAGGTGGGGCAAATGCAATACGTGCAGAGAGTTAGATTTGGGTGAGTTATTTTGTTTCTGTGCAGGATAAATACTGTCCGCTTTATTTTTACTCTGCAATTTAGATTTCAGTTGCAACACACCCCACCCAAATCTAACTCTCTTTAAAAGCAACATTTGCCCCACCTGCCCAGTGCGGCATGGTTTTGCCCATTTTGAGAACAATTTGTACTGTGATCAAGTCTGAATTAGACATGATGAGTCAGGATGTAAAGCCCAATTGCCTGGCCCACCTATGCTTGTCATCATACCCTCACATATACTGTATTCCCACTCAGGACCAGTGCTAGGTTCTTAGCATCTTAGATAAAACTACTGCCGCCCCATCCCTCCATACCCTACACACCAATACCTACTTTCCAGCCCCTCAGGTGAAAGTGTGGAAATGGCATCTCAGAAATTAAACAGCCGCCGCCTGGATTAAGTTCAACAAGATGTCCGATCAGAGAGACCCTTACTTTTGTAAAGGCAAGCCCACTGCATCCCAGTACCTTCGGTAGCTGCCCAAAGGCAGAGCTGCCCCTTCTCACTCTTCTTAGCATATACAGGAGTTTGAATAGGCACAGTACAGCCACATATGAGCTTTCATTTCTGGAACCAAAGGAGGTGCTGCTAACCCTGTATTCTCTGGACAGTAGAGCTGGGGCCAGCATTGTGAAGGCAAGGGTATTGACTAAGCCTTCCAATCTGGGTAATTTTAGTGCTCCAAGTCTACAGAAACAAATATCATTCATCACATTTTTAGATGCTGTTTAGTAATGTGTCCCTCGTAAATCTTTTATCTTTTGCAACTATGTATAATATAGTGTGTTGTCCAAGGGGTAAGCGGGCTTTGAAGCCGCCCTGGGTACATGGCCTGAGGAGGTACCATCACTGCCCCATGGTATCCGTATTTAGCTTGCGGGGTGCCAAGAGACGGAATCCAGCTTCATCCTGGTGGCCTTTCCACCTTCTTTTGATGTCATAATGACATGTCCTGCGGTGTTAAATTTTAACTATGATGATGTAAAATGAGTAAATAAAACTATATAGAATCTAGCAAAAGCATGAAAAATGTATCCTCACTTGGGAAACAGAACTGGAAAGATGCTCAAAAGGATTTCCTAGTGAATTATGTAATTCATGTCTTATTTATCACCATTATATTAAACTGTAACTGAATGCTTAGTGAACACTAAAGGAAACACAAATGATTCACAAGATGCAAGACAAAGTTTTAAAAAGTGTACAGGTTAATTATGTAACAGATGTTAAACATTAAAGCACATTTTATACATTATATAAACACCATTATACATACTGTAAGTCCTAAAAATGTGCTGTTATTGTACAATACTGCAATATTATTTTACATTGCTTTCATGCCCATTGTGTTCTGAGTACATGAATGAAGTGGTGTTTAAAACAATAGATGCTATTTTTTATTTTATTTCTTGTGCCGATTTGTAAAAAAGAAACAGTGAAAAGAATGGCATGGTTGTAATCTGATTGGATGAGATGTCTTCCACACTAACCCAGCTTGCTATGTCTGTCTGTATAGGGTGAAGATCCATATTACACGGAGACGGATAGCCAAGGTAACACTCTGGTGTCTGTATCTGCCCATGGCCAGGAAAAATCCAATAATGGAACCCGAGAGAATGGAACAGGTCAAGTAGTCACTCCTGCTTCAACCAATGGACACTCAACAAAGAAGCAACCTGTTTCTGATACCGAACTATAAACTGAGTATATTGCTAATGCCAAGAACAATATGGAGGCTTTGGATGGCTATAGACCAAACCATTTATTATTTGATGAGAATTGATGACTGTTGCTTTGTAGACCCATGGTAACAAGAAATGTAAATCCCAAAGTCAACAGCACTGATAGTAAACCCATGCTTAAGACGGTTTTGGGATTACTAAAAGATAATTTTTCTTAAAAAAAATTGTGTTTCTTTTTCACTTATAATTTTAGGAAACATTATTATACTTTTAATGGTGAGTATCTGGGTAATGTAAATAAAAATGTGGGAAAAATGTAACCAACATGTATTGTTCCATCATCTTACTCCTTTTGGACAAGTTAACATCTATTTATAGATTTCAATGCATACACTGCACACACACCATTTGTGCAATTGCACACAAAGTGCAAGAACATTCAGCTAAAACAAACTCTAGAGGATGGCCCAGTGATGGAAGTGTACTGGGCCCTCGGCTATGCTTCACAAAGCAAAGAGGGGACCTCTTATGAGCTGATGCTTGGCTAACACTTTGCTCATTTCAGAGCAGAGCCAGGGTGGCGGGTAGGGTAGGGTGGTGGTTATATAGGACTTAAAGGCAGGCTTCTCAGCATTGCAGCCACACCACCTGCACCCACTATTTGTTGTGGCACTGCTACTAAAAATATATCAATGTGTTTGCAAAGGAAATCTTGAAAAATACACCAGACTAAAGTGCTCTTATTTATGATGACAAAAATATATTGAAAAATAATTAAATGATAAAAATATGTGATTTCAACTTTAATTTGTTTATATAAGCTGCAGTCTTCTAGTGTGTTGATGCTCACACACTAATTGTTTTGGCACTGCTTGGACTCTCAGGTGCAAGCAGTGTCAATTTTGTGCAAATATGGATGAAGATGGAAACACTACGCTGAATTTAATTGTCCTTCCACCAAGTATCAATTCACGTGACCAACCAATTTAATATAAAAATATTGGTATTTATTTATAAATTAATACAATTTTTTATGATGGCCATCACAATTTAAAACATGCGCATTTTGATACAATGAGTACTTTCAGACAAAAAAGTAATAGAACAAATACAGTATATAATAAAAATATATAAAAAAAATGGCAATCCACACTGTATTATAAATCCAGTCCAGGTTTGGCACCTGTGAATATTCCTCAGATTTGTGCCCAATATAGTATGTTACTTTGCATACAGTATGGTTGGAAAATATAACAATGATGCATATGTGCCGCAATTGGCCGCTGTGGTACCTTACTCACGATACTCACAGCAGGGGTCCCAGTGTAGGTATTGATGGGAAGGTGAGCGGTACCTCAGTATCCTTGCCGTCTGCCGAGTGAGGCCGGGCCGACTCTCTGACCAGCGCGACACGGCGTCTCACACCCGTCTGTGTCAAGCGCGTGTTGATGATGTCATTGAGCCGTGGATGTTGTAGCTGCCCCATCGGGGGTGCACGGAGTTATGAACTGAAGTGCCTCTCTCACCTGCACTTCTAGTCTCGCTCTCAGTCTCTAGATGGTATAAGGACTTCATTCCCAGATGATGTTCTAGCGGGACTTCACTTTTTGAGCGGCGCAATAGCCCATATTACGGGCGTGAGGGAATGAGTTCTCAGCTGCAGCAGATGGAAGTTGGTGTATGGTGATATATATCTGGAAACAGCTGCGGTACTCTTTACCTAGATGGGCGCCAGCGATTGAAATCGGGGGCGTCGGGGGTAAAAATCGCGGTCATCGCGGGCATCGCGGGTAAATCGGGATGCCCGCGATGACCGCGATTTGCCCATAGGGAACAATGTTAAAAAGGCTGATTGACCGCGATTTTACTGTTAAATGCCTCAATGGACCCGATTTGGCCATAGGAATCAATGTTAAATGGGCCACAGAGCCCAAATAGGCACAATTAACCCTTAAATGTCCCCCCCAATTTTTAACGCCACCCCACGATCCACGCCAACCCGAAGCGTGGCGAGCGCAGCGAGCCCGCGAGGGGCGGCGGTACGCGTCCTCCGACCTTTTCATGCCCTACTATCCACTAGGGCGTGGAGTGAGAATAGAATAGTGTGGCGAGCGCAGCGAGCCACCGAGCCCGAAGCGTGGCGAGCGCAGCGAGCCCCGCGAGGGGACGCGGATACCTTCACAGGTAGACGCGTCCCCTCGCGGGCTTCACAGGTGTCCGCGTCGCCACGGACACCTGTGAAGCCCGCGAGGGGACGCGTATAACTGTGAAGGTATCCGCGTCCCCTCGCGGGGCTTGCTGCGCTCGCCACGCTTCGGGCTCGGTGGCTCGCTGCGCTCGCCACACTATTCTATTCTCACTCCACGCCCTAGTGGATAGTAGGGCATGAAAAGGTCGGAGGACATGTACCGCCGCCCCTCGCGGGCTCGCTGCGCTCGCCACGCTTCGGGTTGGCGTGGATCGTGGGGTGGCGTTAAAAATTTGGGGGGACATTTAAGGGTTAATTGTGCTTATTTGGCCTCTGTGGCCCATTTAACATTGATTCCTATGGCCAAATCGGGTCCATTGAGGCATTTAACAGTAAAATCGTGTCCATCGGGCCTTTTAACATTGATTCCTATGGCAAATCGGGAGCATCGCGTCGCGGGCATCGCGGGTACATTTATGGCCGGCCGCGACCGACACGATTTCCATGTTTAACATGGGTTTCAATGGGAAATCGCGGTCATCGCGTCGGTCGCGTCGCGGCCAGACATAAATGTACCCGCGATGCCCGCGACGGGCGCCCAACTAAGTAAAGAGTACCACAGCTGCCAAAGTAATCCTCTAACGCGTTTCACTTTTATTCTAACAAATGAGAAATGTAAACAAATTTGGTTCAATCACATTGAGCGAATTAATTTTGCCTCAGGCACAGTTTGTGAATCTACTATTCTTGTTGTAATTACTGTAAAAAATATTAACTTAATATTGTGCTACAGATGAGGATAGTATATTTGCTGCAAGAATGTCATCAAGAGATAAATCATTTGATGGTCTAAAAATTGGGTGCCGATTACTGCCGGACGGGGGGGGGGGATCACGACGCTCAGTATCCCAATGTCGGAATCCCGACTGTCAGTGCTCCGACAGGAGGGGGGGGGATCCTGACTCACAGGGGCTATTCTTCCTTGTGGGGGTTTCACGACCCCCATAGAGGGAGAATAGAACCTTTGGTGAGCCAAGCAAGGTACTGAGCTCACATGGGGCTTCTTTGCGCTCGCCCCCCTGTTGGAGCACAAGCAGTCGGGATTCCAACTTTAGGATACTGACCACTGGAATCCTCCTGTCAGACCACCATATCACACCAATAAAAATTTGTCTAAACTGACTTATCCTGGCCAGAGATGGCAGAATTTGGGGCATGTGCATTTGCAGGGGTAGGGCCAGCGTTTCCTGCCCGCCCCCTTCCCTCCCATACTGAAGCTAATGCCTTGGCAAGTGTGAAAGACGACAAAGTCATTTGTTCAGGGGGTTTGCACATGCGCATATTCGTGCATGTGCAAACCTGCACCATCGACAAGGGGAGCGGATATCGTCCCACTACGAGTGGGTCTGAATCACCCTTTTAAGGCTTGTAATGTCAGCTGACCGTTCCTATCTGTCCATCGCACACCTCACAAAGGGACTCATCTTAGGTTCCAGAGCTGTTCACAAACATGAAAATGCAGGCACATTACAGGTATTGGCAGCTTTAGTATGATGATATACCTGTCTGTCATAAGGGACCCAGGTTTGTCATGTTAAGGCAAACTGGACTATTACCCACATTAAAATGGCATAATAGAACTTAGACAAATGCCTTGGCCCTTATTCTGATCGGTGCGGAAATTCCCGCATGCGGACGGACCGCCGATGTTGATCGTCTGCGCATGTGCAGAGGTCACTCTGCGCATGTGCAGGCGATTTCGCCGCACGGATTCTTTATACGCCGCACAGGGGGCGTAGAGGGGCGTGAGGGGCTACTTAGCCTCATTACCCTATGCATACGCCCCCCGTTTCATGGGCGTTCCCATGCAAACGCGGGGCGTATGCATGGTAATGAGGCCGTGACGCGTGGGTACGGGGCGGGCATCTGACATCGCCGGATGTCAGCTGCCCGCCCCTATACATGATTTCACACGGACAAGTGTCCGTGTGGTCTTGTGTTGCGGGACCTGGTGGAGCGTGCGGCCCTGCATTCGATGTTCGGCGACCATCGAATGCAGGGGCTGCTCCCACCATGGAGGAGGCGTATCCCCGTACAATTTCATGCGGATCGCCACATATCCGCATACGGACGGCAGGTGGCAATCCGTATGGAAGGCGGGGATTCGCCTGCACGGTTGCGGCCGCATATTCTGATCGGGCCGCACCGATCAGAATAAGGGCCCTTGTGCTTTCAATGAAATTGTATTTCATGTAAATATTTACATATGTTCAATGAACTGTATATGGACCAACAGAAAAACCTTCCATTTAGATTTGGGATAATTTATAATATGTAGGTAGACTTACCTATAAGGATGCATTGTCCCCGATGTGGTGTGGTCCACAAAGCTTCAACGTTCTATCACTACTCCTCACTTTTACTGATTTAAATGTAAATCAAATCAATATTTGGTGTGAACGTTCACTTCCTTCAAAACAGCATCAGTTCTTCTAGGTACACTTGCACACATTTTTTGAAGGAACTTAGGAAGGTTGTTCCAAATATCTTGGATAACTGATCACAGATCATCTATGGATGTTGATGTTTCTCTTTCTTTTAATGCCTGTTTTAAACTACATATGAAAATGATAACCATTATCACCTGTTTGGTATGATTGATTAATCATATACCTGACTAGAATCTTGCAAACTCCCTGACTTTGTGCAAGTGTTCCTTGAAGAATTGATGCTGTTTTGAAGACAAGGGTGGTCATGTCAACTATTGTTTAAAGTGAAATTCTACTCTGTTCGTTCAGTTTGCATTTTGTTAAGGAGAAACTATTAAAAATGTCAAATTTTTAAAGCTTTCTTACTTTACCGAATTTTTCCCAAAACATTTGCACAGTTGGCACCGGAGCAAGCTGTTCGACTATTGTTACAGAGTGTGGGATGTCGATAGATAGAGATAGATAGAGATGGAGCCGCTCTCTTTCATCCAGGGGCTGACGGTTGGATTGGCAGCCGCTGGAAGGGGACGCGCATGCATCCCCTTCAAATGGAGCTGACCACCGGTCCCCGAAGCTCACCCCCCTCCTCCCGCTCCCACCCTTAACCCTGCCCGTCTCCCTGAAGCGGAGACAGGCAGAGTTTGCATCCCCTGCCGCCCGGTAACTAGGACTAGATTGAGCACCATCTTGCCAGCAGGGGCAATCTGGCGTGCCCAGACGCTCCATCTACATATATATAGATAGATAGATAGATAGATAGATAGATAGATAGATAGATATAGATACAGAAGTACCAGCACACTCGCCAGTCCTGCGAATGGGGTGCAAACAGCACCCACTTCCCAGGTTGGGGTGCAGTGGCCTGTGACCACACACTCTAGTAAATACAAACAGAGAGGGCCCAGCACTCACTACAACAAACTAACTCACCTTAACATTCAAATAATCAATTAAATAAATAATGGGGTTTTAGTTCATAAATTGATCAATGCATTTAAGCTTGCAGCCCATCGCCAAGGGACCCCATTTCACTGCAAGTCCTACACTAACAACTGGTTTTCTTAGGAACCTGGCCACTGCTTACACATCATAGCTAAAATGAACATGTGTTTTTTTCTTGGGTTAAAGCTCAACTGCCATGTCCTTATGGCTTTTATAAGGTGAGACAATCCCAAACACAGCACCTGAATTAGTATTAAAGGGGCAGCTGTCACAGGTTTCAGGTAAATGAGCTTATTTCTTATCTATAAAATCAACCAAAATATATAGATACAGAAGTACCAGCACACTCGCCAGTCCTGCGAATGAGGTGCAAACAGCACCCACTTCCCAGGTTGGGGTGCAGTCAGGCGACAGGGGGGATGAAAAGGGACACCTGTACCGGGCTCCAAGCTTGTGAGGGGCCCCTAAGTTCTGACGGCTGTAAGCATAGTTGCGGCAGTGCAGTGCCTAGAAATGGTTTATAAAGGCACCTGCCTGGATTCCTATAAGGGTACTTACCCAGACACCCCTCCAGTATTAATGACTATAAATTGTGTCTTTTTTAATAATAAAAACACATTCAATATGCAGTATACTAAAAATATTTAGTACAGGGGGGCGTGGTTAGGGGGCCCCAGAGATATCAGTGTACCGGGCCCCAAGATTTCTGTTGCCGGCCCTGGTCCCATAATGCCTTGCCACAGTTTTACTATTAGGAAATGCTAAAACTATTGCAAGGCATGCTGGGATGTGTAGTTTCCCAACAGCTGGAGGGCCTTAGTTTGAACAAACCTGCCCTAGCGGATGTAGGGCATGAAATACAGCGTCAGCTCAAAAAAAGGGAAAAACACCATGTCGACCTTTTGACTGTTGACCTTCCCAGGTCGACATAATGCTTGTGTCGACCTAATGACCCTGTTGACCTAACCCATGTCGACGTACAGTCATGCCAAACTTCCTGCATGTTGACCTTCAGTCATGTCGACCTTAATGCATGTTGACCTAGTGGTATCGACCTAATGCTTGTAGACCTAGTGACCATATACCCTTGCTTTATGGTAATGAGTACTTTGTACATTAGATGGTCAGCGTACCGACAGCTAATTATTGTTGGCAATAAGATACCACCCTTAATCGTTCCTGTACTTCTACTGGAAATGGTGCCCAGATGTCTGCAGCACATATAATATATACATCATATGGACCTCATATAAACAATTGCATGCCAGATTATCCGACAAATGGAAACAATGTCATTAATGTATAATATTTAGCTAACATTTCATTGCTGGCAACATTTTTTATTTGAAAACTTTTGATTTTAAACATGTTTTTCATTTTCTAGTAAAATATTGACTTAAAACTTAAAAAACTAGTTGCCACCAAATTTATTTATTAACTAAATACTTTGTTGAGAACTTTCTTGTGTTGAGACATTTGTGAATTTATTGTAATAAACTACATTAAATCTACATTAACAGTCTGAGTCAAAGGTGGACGCAAATTCCATTGCAACTCGTAATGTCTAAAGCTGTGTACACACGGGGGCGATTGGGGCTGAAATCGCTGAAAATATGGTCGCAGGCGACCATATTGCCAGTGATGGGAGTGTGCCCCAGCGATAAATCGCCGGGTGCGTGCTCCCGTTTTCTGCCCCATTGTAATCGCTGGTAATTACATTGTAATTCCTCTGCGGCACCGCTGGCAGAGGTTCCTTTTCGTCAGCGACCATCTCTGGTCGCTGATGAAAAGGAGAAACTGAGCAATATATTGCTCAGCCATATATTGCTCAGCTATATTTGGCTGAGCAATATATCTCCCCCGTGTGTACGGGGCTTAATGGAACTGAGATATGGGGCAAGTCCTACTCCCAGTCGCTGACTGCAACAAGCCTACATATTGCTTGTAACACACCCATGTGTGACTATTTATTCCCCATTAACACCCATAAAAACTCAGGGACTGTCAATCACTCTCCATCCAAATCCTCACTATGGGCCTTATTCTACTTCACTCTTTCTGACAAAATCCTTCTTAGATGGACAAAACCATGTGCACTGCAGGGTGGCAAATGTAAAATGTACAGAGAGAATTAGATTTGGGTGAGATATTTTGTTTCTGTGCAGGGTAAATACTGGCTGCTTTATTTTTACACTCCAATATAGATCTTTCTTTGAAGTAAAACCCCACCCAAATCTAATTCTCTCTGCACAAGTAACATCTGCCCCACCTGCAGTGCACATGGTTTTGTCCATCTAAGAAGGAATTTGTCAGAAAGAGTGAACTAGAATAACCCCCTATGAGCAACATCAGTAAATCATTGCAAATCATGAGCACAAACATCAATTGCATCCTTCTATAAATCAGGCCCTAAATCACCATTTTAACAACTTAACTTCTCTCTGTGAAAACAAAACAAGACTCTTAATTGTAATATTTGTTCTTGTAAATACCCCTTGTAATACCCCTTTCACACTGCAGCTTTTAAACGGGCAGCTTTTATTGCTAGCAATATATGGCTGAGCAATATATCTCCCTCGTGTGTACGGGGCTTAACATGCTATTTAAAACGGCTTTCACCTGCAGTGTGAAAGGGGTTTGAAAGGGGTTTAGTGGCTCAGACCTGTTTTAAATACCATTTTCAAATACCGGGTCTTAAATCTAAAAGAAAAGCAAAGGAGCGCTCCATAGTGTAATACGTAGAGTAATTTTAATCACATAAAAGCTTTTAGAAACATATAACAGCAAACGTACCCTTACTGACGGTTAGCACAACCACAGTGTTTTACAGCGTGGGTCTGTGAATCTCACGGGATGGTGGAGAGGTTACATTCACACAGCAAGTCGACGCTAGGCCACGCCCCAATGCATTTCGTCATCAACGGACTTCGTCAGAGGGCTGGCCTAGTGTCGGTCAGATCCCTCATTATAACATGCGTGGACCAATTCATTAAGCAACACCTGTGACTATTCAAATCGTGTCAATTATTAAATGCATCTTAAATGTTTAGGCAATGTGAAAGCAGCATAAGACATGCTACTTAAAGTTGCAGAGAAAAAAGAAAAAACTCTCTTTTTTGGGGCACTCTCTTACTCAGATTACGCGTGGTAATCTATAAATTCAATAAATTGTGTTTGAATATCGTGATAGCATTTAATGAGGTGCACACAGTCACACTTGTCACTCTAATGGCGAGTTTACATATTGAGGCCTCTGATGTGAGAATAGGTACAGTACCTGCATTGAATGATAGCAGTAACCGTAGTTATGCAGGAGCTACTGGATACTCTCTAGTATACAAAGTTATGGGGAAAAAAGAACCCTGAGCAGAGTTTTTTTGGGATTCCCCTGGTTTATGAGGTATTATTAAGATTTAACTTTTAATTTTTATGTAAAAAAATTGACTAGACAGACATTTTACTAGACATGGACACACACACACACATACATGTAAACTAAAAATGACACATAAAAGGCAGTATACGTTTGTACCTCCGTGTATTCTGGTGCAATACCATCAATCCTCTATCGATTTCGAGGAGATTGTTTGTATATGCCGGTAATAATCTCTTTTGAGTCTTAGTTCCCCTTTCCCAGTTTTACTCAGGGGATATGGTCAGACATAGGCTTGCGCAGCCCATTTTCTTGCACCATTGGAGGTGCATGTCCATCACCGCCTACTGGGCGTGTCCATTACCGCCTCCTATGCGTCAATGCAAACTAAATAGAATGTGACTTATTTATGTATATGGGTTTCAGAATTAATCATTCCCCTCCACACACATACTAGAAACAGGGACAGTGTGCACCGACACTGTAATGCCCATTACACATGACACACACTATAATGCCCATTCCACATGACACACACTATAATGCTCATTCCACATAATGCCACGTAAGTAATGCCCATTACACATAATGCCACGCACAGTAATGCCCATTCCACATATTGCCTCCCAACATAATGTCCATTACACATAATGCCACACACCATAATGCCCATCACACATAATGCCACACACAGTAATACCCATTCCACATAATGCCACCCAACATAATGCCCATTACACATAATGCCACACAGAGTAATGCCCATTCCACATACTGTAATTCCACACACCATAATGCCCATTACACAGTATGCCATGGCTTGACATATTTTTCTTAAACAGCATTAACAGGGACAGTGCGCGGCCAAGGCGCGCACCAAAAATTTACACTGTAATGCCTATTACACCTCACACACCCATTACATAGTATACCACATGCCATAATGATCAATACACATTATGCCACACACTGTAATGCCCATTACACCTCACACCGTAATGCCCATTACATGTTGTGCCTCACACTGTGATGCCCATTACATGTTACGCCCCAGACCGTGATGCCCATTATGCCTCACACTGTGATACCCATTATACATTATGCTACACACTGTTGCCCATTACACATTTGACACATGTGATGCCCATTACACATTATGCTGCACGCCGTAAGGTCCATTATACCACACACCGTAATGGCTATTACAAATGATGCCAGATAAGTGTTGCTTACCTTATGTTAATTGCTATGGCCTTCATGCTCGATGCCATGGGGGATTACATTCAGGCTATAAAGCTATAAAGTGTTTTTTTTTAATATATATAAATGAAAAAAACATAAAACAGCTGGCATATAAAAGGCTAGTGAGAGAGGGACAAGCACTCAGGGGCAAATGCAGGATTTTTAGGAAAAGCTTTCCAAATATTTGAATCTATAATATACAGTATATGAGGATGCACATGAGGAGAGATGGAGACATGAAGAGAGAAAGGGAATGTGGAGAAACATGGAGAGGGGGGCATGAAGAGCGAGATGGAGAAGAATAAGAGATGGACAGAGAAACATAGGAAGAGAGAGGGAAAGGAGAGAGAGATGCAGAAAAGAGAGGGATACAGAAAGAGAGAGAGGGGGTACAGAGAGAGAGAGAGGGGGTAGAGAGAGAGAGAGGGGGGTACAGCGAGAGAGAGAGAGAGGGGTACAGAGAGAGAGAGAGGGGGTAGAGAGAGAGAGGTACAGAGAGAGAGAGAGGTACAGAGGAAGAGAAAGGTACAGAGAGAGAGAGAGGAGGGAGGGAAATGTACAGTGAGAGAGAGAGAGAGAGATAGAGGTACAGAGAGAGAGAGAGACATGGAGACAGAGAGTATACCATTAATCTCTGAATGTGAGGTGCACAGGTCAGAGAACAGTTACCTGGAGAAGCTCTGTATTGCAAGTGCTCTCACATCATGTAGCCCGTGAGTGGCGGTGGGGGTGGAGGGTTGTTAGGAGGATGGACAGTGAGGTGATGCCAGACGGTGTGAAGTGAGGAACCCACTTGCCGGGTGGAACTTTCAAGGAGAGGACAGAGGAGCTGCGCGCTATACCTCCCTAGTGTGAGTCAGACCAGGCTTTGCGGCATCATATGCAGTGACAGTCTGCAGCCTGAGCTACGCTGTCTCTGATTGATCGACCAGCAGGGGGGGTTTCCGGTATTGAGGTAACTCCAGTGCTGCCTCCGCATCAGCCCGCATCTGCCACCTCATGCTGTTCCCTGCTGCCGGACCGGCTCTGCCCCGGCACGCAACCACCTCAGTGACCCTCCACTGTGCAACGTCTGCGGCAGGGGGAGCGGCGAACTTTAGCATAAAAAAAAATAATTATAAACGTCGGCAATCGTGCGAGGGGGGTCATTAGGAGGTGCCTGTGCACCCCGGCACCCCCCGTGCGCATGCCTATGTGGTCAGAGCATGTGCTCTTAATGATAAACCGAGAAATCTGGCAAATCCTGGGAACAAGTTTTTCAATAGGATACTGCATTTATTAGGTTCTACACCTCCAGACTTTGTTGCAAATGTCCTGCAACATTTATTCCTTAATAAAGTACCTTCTATAAATGTTCAAACTATTTTGTGAGACTATGAGAAAACTGGATGTTATAAATATATTAGTTTATATCAAAGTACGGTATCTTCATTATTAAGTATTATTATTAAAATATACATTTAATTCATGCCAACATCACTATCTAAGCAGGGGATACATTTACTGTGATTGTACAGAAATATATCACCATGCATATTTCTCTAGCAACTCAGCAATAAATCTATGTTTTATTATATTTGTTTACTTAAATGTCCTAATACTGCAGAGGACATTGCCAAGGTGTATAAAGCCTGTTACAAGCTGCAGCCGCAGCTTGTTCTTGTTTTTTGTGTGTTTGTTAGTACCCACATGTCAGGGTTTGATATTCTCCATGTTGTGGAGAACCTGGTATTGGGGTCCCTTGACCCCTCCTCAAGGGGGGGTACTGTTAGGAGTCATGAGTTATGACTCCTATCTGCCTTGCCTGTCATGGGTTATTTCTGCCTGTTTTGGGAATTGACTCTCTGGTGGCCTCCAGTGGTGAGTCTGTGCCATTTCAGCCCAGTCACCTGTGCATTAATTACAAGCCTGTTCTCCTCAAGCCTGCTGGCCTGAATGGTGCACAGCTGCCGTAATTACCGGAGGCCTTCTTAAGGCATTCTCACCTGCTTAGCCCTGCCAGTTATAGTCTCATAGTCTGAGCTCACAGTCCTGTGCTGTGTGCATGCTTGTAAGTCATAGCTCCTGGTTCCTGCCTTGTTCCAGCTCGACTGTTGTGGAAGCGTTTGGTCTCCTGGTCCTAGCTGTGCCTGATCTCCAGAGTTGTTCCTGGATATCCTGCCTGTCAGTCCTGTCTGGTCCTGTGCCTTCAGGTTCTCTCAGCGTTCTCCAGTCTGCCTGCAGTTAAGTCAGGGGTTACCCTGCTGTATCTTCTGTTGAGCTTATTATATTTCGGTACTTGTGTACTTTCACGGCTCCCATCGCATGCCATCGCATGCCATATGTAGTGGTATGCAATGGCATGTGATGCGTTTTGTGCATTTTTATAAAATCGCATGCGATCGCATGAGATCTGATGCGATGCAATGTCATTTTTCACAGAAATTATGGACATGAGTTGACATCATGTAAAATGCACCCCAAATGTCATTTTTCACACTGTACCACCCCCACTATCAACGCCAACCCGAAGCGTGGCGAGCGCAGCGGTACGCGTCCTACGACCTTTTCATACCCCCACTATCCACGTCTGCGTGGAGTTGAGAATAGAAAGTGTGGCGAGCGCGGCGAGCCCAAAGCGTGGCGAGCCCCGCGGATACCTTCACAGGTATCCGTGTCCCCTCGCGGGCTTCACAGGTATCCGCGTCCGCTCGCCACGCTTCGGGCTCGCTGCGCTCACCACACTTTCTATTCTCAACTCCACGCCGACGTGGATAGTGGGGGTATGAAAAGGTCATAGGACGCGTACTGCCGCGCTCGCCACGCTTCGGGTTGGCGTTGATAGTGGGGGTGGTAGTGTGAAAAATGACATTTGGGGTGCATTTTACATGATGTCAACTCATGTCCATAATTTCTGTGAAAAATTACATTGCATCGCATCAGATCGCATGCGATGCGATTTTTCCCTGTACGATGCACATCGTGGGAGCTGTGAAAGTACACAAGTACCTATATTTCTTTATTGGTCACCCCTGTGTATTGTTGCGCCCACACTGAGTTATTCCATCCTAATCACCAGTGTGTCCTATTTCATTTGTTTGTCATCTCTTGAGTATTGTTACTCCCCTCGGGCTTCTGGGATTTCCCCGTCTCTTGCAGGGTTTTAGTTAGCTTGTCCCCTTGCTATCTTCTGGCCTTGATGGACGCATTGTCAATACATAAGACCGGACTGCAACGGAGTCTGGGCGGACCTAATTCGCCCTTCAAGCCGGGGCGGTTAAAGGTGAAGACTAGCTTTGCACGCGTCCGTCAACCCCACTGTGAGGCAACGGAGTCAGGGGTTGGTGGGGATACTCCCAGAGCCCTTATATTATAACTGGCCCTCAAAAATAACTCTGGAGCTGAGTTCAGTCCTCTCAATCCAGCAGTTTTGCCTTGTCACTGGGGTTCAGTCAACCCCTAATGAGACCCTGTCTAAGAAATTTTTGGATAGTGAGTCCTCAGACCCAGAGGTCCAGGGAAAGCATAGAAGTGTTCTACGGCCGAAGCTATCACTGGAGGAGCGTCAGCGGCATAGAAACTTGAATTTATGCTTATACTGTGGAGATTCAGGCCACTATGTTCAGGCTTGTGAATTGCGCAACCCTGGTGGTAGCGATAGGGTGTTTCCTCTGGCCAAGTCGAGTCAGGTTGTTAGATCTATGCCTGTCTCCACTATGGCAGAGGAACGTACCGCTGAATCATCCATTAAAAACTCTCTGATTAAAGATAGGGGTCCAAGTACTAAGAGGCCCCATTTTGGGTTCAGGAATCAACAGAGGAGGTGCTCCTTGTATACTGTAATTTCTTGTCCTGTAAAATCAGAGTTGCAAATCCCTAAGGGGAAAGCCCAGGTGATAGCCTCAGGTGGCATGTTTAGCGGTGTTGCTTCCGATGTTGGGAGTCCCAGAGTTGCTTCCGATGTTGGGAGTCCCAGAGTTGCTTCCGATGTTGGGGGTTCCAGATTGGTACCCAGTCTACTGGTCCCCATGGGCAACTCTGATGCCGGGGGGGCCCACCGAGCGACTCGGATGCCGGGGGCCCACCGAGCGACTCGGATGCCGGGGGGCCCACCGAGCGACTCGGATGCCGGGGGGCCCACCGAGCGACTCGGATGCCGGGGGGCCCACCGAGCGACTCGGATACCGGGGGGCCCACCGAGCAAGTCCAAGGCCGGGGGCCCGTCAAGCAAGTCCGATGCCGGGGGCCCGCGTAGCAACTCAAGTGCCAGGGACCTGCTGTGCGACTCAGGTGCCGGGGGTCCGCTGAGCGAGTCGGATGCCGGGGGCCCGCCGGGCATTAGGAATGCTCAAGACCCACCAAGTGAGCCAAGGACCGCAGCCCCAAGTGGGGGCCCACAGTCTCAGTCTGTAGCCCCAAGTGGGGGCACACAGTCTCAGTCTGTAGCCCCAAGTGGGGGCCCACAGTCTCAGTCTGTAGCCCCAAGTGGGGGCCCACAGTCTCAGTCTGTAGCCCCTGCCTCTGCTGAGGTCCCGAAGGCCACTGCCTCTGCTGAGGTCCCGAAGGCCACTGCCTCTGCTGAGGTCCCGAAGGCCACTGCCTCTGCTGAGGTCCCGAAGGCCACTGCCTCTGCTGAGGTCCCGAAGGCCACTGCCTCTGCTGAGGTCCCGAAGGCCACTGCCTCTGCTGAGGTCCCGAAGGCCACTGCCTCTACAAGGGGTTTTGTCCGTCCAGTCCCTAAGAAGGGTTCCGATGGTCCTGCCTCGGAGCAGGGGTCCAGCCATGCCGGTAGCATGGAGGGACCATCTGTTGGTCTTTTTAGTGCCGCCCAGCCAGAGACTCACTATTGTGCTGCCCAGTCTGAAGTTCTTCACAGTACTGCCCAGCCAGGGACTCACCATAGTGCTGCCTGGCCAGAAAGACCATCAGACTCAGAAGAAGGCCTAAGAGCCGTTACCCTCTTGGGTAATTCAAAATACATTATCCCACAGGGGAATTCTTGTCATAGCCCTGTATCCCTGCAGAAGGATTCCAGTCAAGCTGTCCCTGAGGGGGACTCCCAAGCTATTGTTCCAGATCAAGATCCTGGCCCAATTATTTTTTTCTGGAGATCCAGAACAATTTGTGAATCTAATGCGTCAGTGTCTTGAATTAGTTCTACTTTTGCCCTCTCCAGAGCAGAAAGTTTTATTCTTGCTCACACAGCAACACACACATGTATACACACAGCAAAACGCACATATGTATACACACAGCAACATACACACATGTATACACACAGCCACACACAACTACATATGCACATACTTTAGCATCTACCATGCACATACACCCACATGAATACACACAGCAACATACACATATGTATACACAGAACCACACACATGTATACACACTGCCACACACACATGTATACACACAACTACATATGCATATACACACACCTCTGTAAACACACAGCCACATATGCACAAACAGCCCAAATATGCACACAAAGCAACAAATGCATACTGTATAAACATAGACCTATAGATACAGACACAGTACACATAAATAGTTTAACAAGCACTACAACTTCCCCCTCTCACCTATAAAAGAACCATCCGTCCATAGTGTAGCATGGGTCAGAAGATTGTGTGGGAGGTGAAGAGCTGGACGGAGGAGACAGGGTCTGTGTGACAGGAAGTCCCGCCTCCTCCTGTCATTCACTGAGAGATCGTGGAGCAGCGCTGCTGTTTGCCTCTGTCTGAGAGTATTCTGGCTGGCGCGCAGGGGGTGGCGTTTATCAGAGGCAATGGATGTCAGGCCGCTGAGTGTCCCCTTCAAACGTGGCGCCCGGCGGCAAATGACTCCATTGCCTCTGAGACTTCCGCCACTGTGTTGGGAGGTATGCACACCCACGAATCTAGGTGCCACGTTCACAATCTCTCCATGTATGGAATTAGACACACCCTGTGGGTGGAGCATGGCACACACTATCAATAAGGCGCTGTGCAAAATTCGATTACCAACTATAATTTCCCTGAAACTAGTTTTTAAAAGTAGGCAAGTATGGTGTATGGGCACCTTTAATGATTATGTAGCTTCAAAGCAGTTTCATAATGCATCACAGTACATTTGCAGTGCATGATAAAAAATGACCAGCAGATGGCACCCTTTCTCTGTTTTTTATAAATGTCTGCTAGTTTTTTTTGCTGTTTTATCCCATGTAAGAATCATCTTTACTGTGCCATCTACAGATGTGTCCTCATAGACTATAGCTCAATTTTCTGCTATATGGCATGGGAATCCTGAATGTTCTGAAGTGTGAAAAAATGCTATCTGGCACAATCAGAGAAATTTCAGCATGAAGCATCATTTTAGTATGATATATAATATTTTTCAATAAAGATGGGTAATTCAAACCGACCTATTATACCCCTTTCACTTTGCACAAATAACCTGTGTCCAACCCAGGTTGTTGCCTGTGCTGTGTGAAAGGGCCATTTGAAAAAAACCCAGGTCCAGCAACCCGGCCCAGGTTAAAATAAGGGTCTTGTTCACACCATAGGGAGGAGGCAGCATCAGCTCCAACGCTCTGCCGCATCGCCTTTTTGATGACAGCAACCTGGCTTATTGCCAGGCCGCTGTGGGGGCTAATCATCTTAAATGCCAGGTCACTCCTGGGATGAACCTGTGTCCAAATCCTGGATTTGACCCACCATTTGGGATGTGAAAGGGGCATTAGTCACAGGACTTATGGCAGGTTCTATGTCAAAACCACAATATTTACTATACAGATGTATCCTCATGCATCAAGCCTCAATACACCATGCAGTGTGAGTGAGTTGTCAGGTCAGGTGCAGCTCTGCTAATCTCAGGTGTCTTTTTTTGCTGAAAATGTGGCCATAAACTTATACGATATGACACTTGGCGTGGAGTTGCCAAGTTATCGCATGCAAGGCTGCATGCGATACCTCGGCATAGTGTTTGGGGGTCTTTAAGAATCGCACTGTGTGTACAGGGCATCAGACATTTTTTAAGACATAGCAGCGGCATCAACAGTCCACCAAAAGTAAACGGTCAGTAAACAGGAAGTGACCGTTGAATGCACTGCTTGCAATTTATACTAACTGTGAGTTCCGAATAAATGTATCTATTATGGTAAATGCCTAAAACTTGTTGGTCTTTATTGGAGCACCCCACAGTTGCCCATATACATGACTACAGACACTTTGGACTAGGGATAGACATCGTTTTTTAACCAATGGTAGTGGTTTAACCATGTACATGTGTAAATCAAACAAATATTTTGGTACTTGTGTAGTTTCATGGCGCCGTGCGTCTGTGTCCAGCTGCGGGGCTGTAAACTCCATGCCAATGTGGATAGTTCGTACCCCCACTATCCACGTTGGCATGGAGTTGATTTTAGATAGCATGTGAGCATAGCGAGCCACCAGGCCCATAGCGTGGGCGAGCGCAGCAAGCCCTGCAAGGGGACACAGACGATAGCCCAGGCATCACTTGTTGGTGGGTTTCCGTTGACCATCCCTACTTTGGAGTGAAACTCCAAGAGTATTTTCTGAAGTCTGCACCTGCTGCCGGAGTGCAAGTACAAACAGCACCGCAGGGCCGGGGCAAGGCTTTCTGGAACCCTAGGAAAAACTTCAGCTTACTGCTCCCACCATCCATACACAAATACCAAATTACCAGAACCTCAGGCGAACGCATGGAGGTGGCATCTTAGAATTTCAGCACCTGCAGTTTTCATAAAGTTCATCCAGGATGTTCAAAAGGTGCTCAAACCATTTATTAGTAGAGCACCACACCTTGGATGATGTCCCCTAAGACCCTGCCGATTGGCTTGTTAGAATGTTGTCTGGGATTCTCCCATATAACTCTTAACTCAAATTCGCATAACTGGGGTATAACTTACCCAGACTAAAGGTGGCCATACACACGCAGATTTATCTGCAGATCTGTCTGGTTGGAACAAAAACCTGGTTATGGATGAGAGCAAATGACAGTTGACCATTTGCTTGGAAATGCTGGAAAACTGACAAACTGTCACTCATCCATAACCATGTTTTTGTTCCAACCAGCCAGATCTGAAGATAAATCTTACTAGTGTATGGACACCTTAAGGTTGAACTAGAATATGCAGGGGCAAACGCAGGGTTTCCAGAGGGGCGGAGCAAAGCACGGAGATGGACACTTAGGTGACCCAGTATATGCCGGGTCAGTTAAAGTATTATAGAAAGACCAAATGTATGTATGTATGTATGTATGTATGTATGTATGTATGTATGTATATATGTATATATATATATATATATATATATATATATATATATATATATATATATATATATATATATATATATATATATATATATATATATATATATATATATATACACACACACAGGGCCATCAACAGCAATGTAGACCCCTGGGCATAGCAATGTATTGGGGCCCCCACTGATCCTCCAGCAGTAGGGATGTGGGAAGCTTTGATGTTACGCGGGTGGTAGGGGGTATGATATCAACCGCTCAGCATGTAATGCCTGGATTAGTAATTTCCACTAATTACCCCTTTACTGCACAGATGGGGGTGATGGGGTGGCATAAGAGGCATTGGGCTGAATGAAGGGGCAATGATACATAACTTTCAGGGTGGTAGAGGATGTTTAATATGCAGAGGAGGGGTGTATAGTGGAGTGGGCTTATTATTCATCATTTTCTGGTGGGAGGACAGCTTGCTTGACTGCAGATACTGTATCTCCTGGAAATAGATTTCTTAGATTTGAATGGAATTATAAACGAGAGAATCGCTATCAAATGGTATTGGGGACTAGGGGATCAGAGTTCAGGAGGCAGAGCAATCTGCCAACGAGAATATAAAACTACATACCAGGTGTGTGAAGCTGGAGCAGTAACCAGCTGCTGCAAGGCTGATATCTCTGGTTCTGGGAACAGTAGAGACAAGCTACTAGTGTCCATCAAAGGCGGAGAGACACAGCTTTTGGACTATACACTCAGAAAAACTCTAAGTCAGACAGAACCTGAAATATCTGACTAGGAATGATTGGATGGGGACCACTGCTTTGAAGTCAGATATCTCCGGTTCCCAAGGGCCGATTTTTTTAAAATTCTTGTACCCGTGGAAAGAGGGCACCCTCAGCTTTCAGCCTAGGGCCCTTAGACTCCTGGGGGGGGGGTTTCTGGGTACTCAGAAACCCCCCCTGCGTGCACTACTGATATGGGGTGTCCATATTTATATTTTATGAGGTGTCTATATATTTTAGCTACCATATGAGTGTAATTTATCATATGTTTGAGATGTGGAATTGTTGAGATGTTTCATATTGTTGTTATCTCTGCGAATTTGCATTACAAATTAATTTTCCAATCTAATTAGAAAATTGTATTGAACCATTCAAAGTAAACTCACATTTTTACTTTTGCACCTCACTTAAGGCCCCCATACATTAGTTAGATTTTACCCAATTCCAGCGGATTGGGACAACAAATCGGACCAAATATCATGTGTTTGCTATCCGACCTGATGCAGGGTTTCCTACTTTAACCCCTTCCCGCCGCAGCCTGTTTTTGCCTTCCTGACAGAGCCCTTTTTTTCAAATCTGACAGGTATCACTTAAGTGGGGATAACTTTTTTTTGCTTTTACTTATCCCAGTGATTTTGAGATTGTTTTCTCGTGACACATTGTACTTCAAGTTAGTGGTAAATTTGGGTCGATACAGTCTGTGTTTTTTTGTGAAAAATACCAAAATGTCGTAAAAAAATGGAAAATTTAGCAATTTTCAAAATGTTAAATTTTCTGCTTGTGAGACAAATAATCATACCACTCAAAATAGTTAATAACTAACATAGACCATATGTCTACTTTATGTTTCCATCATTATTTCAACATCCTTTTAATTTTTTTGGACACTAGGAGGCTTAAAATATGAATAGCAAATTCTCAAATTTTCAAGAAAATTTCAAACACTGATTTTTTTAGGGACCAGTTCAGTTCTGATGTGACTTTGAGGGACTTGTATGTGAGACACCCCCATAAATGATGCCATTTCAAAAACTGCACCCCTCACAGTATTCAAAACAGCATTTTGGAAGTTTGTTAACCCTTTAGGTGTTTCACAGGAATTAAAACAAAGTGTAGGTGAAATTTCAAAATTTCATTTTTTTTGCAGATTTGCAATTTTAATACATTTTTCTAAAGGAACACAGTAGATTTTACTAGAGAAATGTGACTAAAAATTGATTCCCCCAATTCTTTTGTTTTCATAAATATCCTATATGTGGCCCTAGTGTGCACGTTGACCAAACCACAGGCTTCATAATAGAAGGAGCACCTACTTGATTTTGGAGCCTCCTTTTTATGAGATTATTTTTTAGGCACCATGTAGGTTTCTAGGCACCATAAGATGCTAAAAGTTAGGAACCCCCCCACAAGTGACCCCATTTTGCAAACTACACCCCTCAGGGAATTCATCTAGGGGTATAGTGTACATTTCAAACCCCCAGGGGTTTCACCAATTTTGATACAACTGGGCTGTGCAAATGAAAAATTACATTTTTTACACAAAAATGCAGTTCTGGCTCCAAATTTGTCATTTTCACAAGGAATGAAGGAGACAAAGCACCCCAAAATCTGTGCCCCAATTTCTCCCGAGTACGACAATGCCTCACATGTGACCAAAAAATACCATTTGGGTGCATGGCAGGACTCAGAAGGGAAGGAGTGATTTTTGGATTTTGCAGCTCAGATTCTGGTGGAATGTTGGTGGGTGCTATGTCGCATTAGCAAGACCCCCGAAGCACCAATACAGTGGAACCCCCCCACAAGTGACCCCATTTTGCAAACTACACCCCTCAGGGAATTCATCTAGGGGTATAGTGTGCATTTCAAACCCCCAGGGGTTTCACCAATTTTGATACAGCTGGGCTGTGCAAATGAAAAATTACATTTTTTACACAAAAATGCAGTTCTGGCTCAAAATTTTTCATTTTCACAAGGAATGAAGGAGACAAAGCACCCCAAAATCTGTGCCCCAATTTCTCCCGAGTACGGCAATGCCTCACATGTGACCAAAAAATACCATTTGGGTGCATGGCAGGACTCAGAAGGGAAGGAGTGATTTTTGGATTTTGCAGCTCAGATTCTGGTGGAATGAATGGTGGGTGCTATGTGGCATTAGCAAGACCCCCGAAGCACGGTGAAATGATGAACCTAATAATCCATAGATGTGTGGTATATTTTAAAACACTCCTTTATACATAGGCCGGGTTTGTCGGGGCAAGTTTCACAGTGGAAAATAGTATCCTTTCTTATTCCCTTTTTATAGCAAACTTTGCACCTTTTTTGTGTCCTGCCCTTTCTTGCAGTGGAGGGGATTTCGTTAGGAAAATGCTGCCCTGGTACAATACGGGGGCCAGTACTAGAAGTACTGGGGCCCCCTGCCTGCTGGTTCCCAAATATTAGGCCCTTTATGACTTCCTCTTGAAAGTGCATAAATGTCCCCCTCTGGCTGGTAGAATGGAATAGCACGTAAGCGTTATACAGTGCCATCTGGATGATACTGTATACACGGCCAGCTTCTTGTACCAGATTTTTGTTTTCCGCAGGGGACTGTACGGCTTCAGTACCTGATCTGAAAGATCCACTCCGCCCATGTACTTATTGTAATCTAGGATACAATTAGGTTTTGAGGTGTGGGTACTGGTACCTCGTACAGGGATGGAGGTGGTACTGTCTCCATGAATTGTTGTCAGTATAAGGACATCCCTCTTGTCCTTATATTTGACCAACAACATATTTTCGGTGCATATTCCCCTGCTTTCACCCCTTCTCAGTACTTGGGCAATGTGCGTTTTTGGGAGGCCTCTTTGGTTCTTGCGCACAGTACCGCAAGCTGCTGTACCTCTTGAACCAAGGGCCTTAAACAGGGGGATGCTAGTGTAAAAGTTATCCACATAGAGGTGATAACCTTTATCCAGGAAGGGGTGCACTAAATCCCAGACAATTTTTCCACTAACACCTACGAGGGAGGGGGGGCATTCTGGCGGTTCAATTCTTGAATCCTTCCCTTCATATACCCTAAACCTGTGGGTGTACCCTGAGGTGCTTTCACACAGTTTATACATTTTTATGCCATACCTTGCCCTCTTACTGGGAAGGTACTGGCGGAATTTAACCCTTCCTTTAAAATGTATAAGGGACTCGTCGATACAAATACATTTTTCAGGGATGTACATCTCTGCAAATTTGGCACTGAAATGATCAATGACCGGCCTGACTTTGAATAGCCGGTCAAAGGTGGGATCATCTCTGGGTGGGCACTGTGCATTATCGGTGTAATGTAAAAATTTAAGGATTATCTCAAAACGAGTCCGAGTCATGGCCATACGGTAAAGTGGGGTGCTGTACAGAACATCTGTACTCCAATATTGCCTAATTTCTGGCTTTTTTACTATGCCCATATGTAACACCAGACCCCAAAACGTCATCATCTCTACTGCATCTACAGGGGTCCACCTAGCAAATGATGACGTGGGGTTTTGAGCAATAAACTGCTGGGCATATAAATTACTTTGGTCCACCATTAAATTTATAAAATCATCAGAGAAAAATAATTTGAAGTCAATTTCTCTGAGACCTGTTGAATCAAATTGGATTCTTGGGATGGCCAAAAACTCAGGAACCTGGGGCTCAAAATTGTCTGGTGGTGGGGTCCATACGGGATCAATCATTTGGGGGGGGGTCTCAGCTGCTCTACGGGGGCATCTTTGAGGGGGTCCCTCATCACTAGAGGAGGAAGAGGAGCTTAAGACGAATCCTTCAAATTCCCCGCTTGCATCACTGGCTGTGTCAGAGTCAGAGGCAAGCATGGCATATGCCTCCTCCGCTGAATACATTCTTCTGGATGACTGGGATGACATTTGGGATGACATTTGGGATGCCATTTTTATTTTTGTGTTTCTGTAAGTGTAATGTTTCAACACGTGTATAGTGTTGGGGGGGTACAAACTTTATTTCAACACGGGGGGTATGTAGTGTGTAGTGTGTATGTAGTGCAGAAAAAAAAATACTTTATACAGGAATTTGATCCCAATAAAAAAAAAAAAAAATTGAAGGGGTTAAAAAAAATAAAATAAAAGGTCCTGCGCCAAAAATTGAGCACAGATGTTGGTCAGTAACGTCCGTCACTGAACAGCGCTCAAAGGCAACAGGTGTAAAAACAATTTAAAAAAAAAAAAATACCACAGCACTCTCCAAAAAAAAAACAATTTAAAAAAACTGCAGAAAAAAAATGATATCAACCCTGTGCCAAAAATGCTGTTCAGTGATGTACGTCACTGATCAGCGGCCACAGGACATCCACAAAAGCAACGTGGGTGTAATAAACCACAGCACTCTCCAAAAAAAAAACAATTTAAAAAAACTGCAGAAAAAAATGATATCAACCCTGTGCCAAAAATGCTGTTCAGTGATGTACGTCACTGATTAGCGGCCACAGGACACCCACAAAAGCAACGTGGGTGTAAAAACAAAACCCCACTGCAATCCCCCCCCCCCCCCAAAAAAAAACTGCAGATCAGTGATGCAGTGATGCGACACTGATTAGCAGTGAGGGGCAGCAGGCAGACCACTGTGGGTGCAACCTGACAGGGTATATATAAAAAAAAAACCCTGGACCCCCAAAAAGTTGCTGATCAGTTAATTAATTTAAACTGATCAGCACAAAAGGGGGGGCAGCAGTCAGTTGCACAGGCAGCACAACCTTTGGTGCAACTGACAGGTATATATATATATATATATATATATATATATATATATAAAAAAAAAAAACCCAAAAAGTTGCTGATCAGCACAGATATACTGATCAGCACAAAAGGGGTGCAGCAGACACAAAATATAGCACTCTCTATCACTCTCTGTCACTATCTCTCACGATCTGTGACTCTATGACACTGCAGCAGCAGGACACAGGAAGTCACAAGATCCAGGAAGCATCCAACTGCTGGCAGCACGCTACCAGCGGTGATCAGGTAAGTATCAGGCAAGGTTCAGGTATGTATATCACGACAGAGTGGCCGGTGACCGCTCTGCACGCAATTCCAGACCGGAATGGCGTCTGCAGCGCAGTCACCGTTAGTTTAAATGGCACGCCTTGGCTGTGATTGGTCCGTCGGACCAATCACAGCCTTGGGGGCAGGTGGGGTGAGGTGTCGTCGTCACCGATGACCCCCTCACACCCGGCGGTGATTGACACCTGTGTTACCGAGCGTCTGATTCGCCGGTAACACAGGAAAACGCTGCGAATGGCTGTTCACATTGAACAGCCAATCACAGCGATCGCCGTCTCTAGACGCAGTGGCACTTTGAAGTCATGACGTATATATACGTCATGTGTCGGGAAGTACATCCCGGCCATGATGTGTATATATACGTCAAATGTCGGGAAGGGGTTAAAGTCTCCTCTCTGGGAGAAGCCAAGAGAGGAGACTGTCAGCAGCACTTCTAGGGAGGGACAGGGGGGGGAGGAAGTAGACATCATCAAGCCCTGCCTGCAGTATTGCAAATCCCGCAATTCACGGGTCTTCGAGGTGGGGCTAAATGACACCATTTGCATCTTTAGCCCCACCCCTCCCACTTGAAAATCTGCGAATCGCAGGAAATTACCGCTGCCATGAGAGAGAGAGAGTTGCCCACATTTCCGGGGGGCCGGGAGGAGGACACAATTTGTGGACAAATTTGTATGAAAACAATAGAGGAAATTTACTAAGATGGGAGTTTTATTTCACATTTCTTATTTATTTAGCACCTTCTACAAGATAATAGATATGATCTGATTAGTTGCCCATAGCAACATCCCTTCTGAAATATAACTCCCAACTTAGTAAATTTCCCCCAGTGTATACTGGCTGTGTTGGGGATGGCAGTTTAAAAGTGTTTGGAATTGAAAAGTCATGGTGCCATAGATCACATGGAACTAGCAGCTATTTAAAAGGTCGGTTTTCAGTAACTGATTAAAAATTGAGAGTCGAGAAGAAACAGATGGTGCTGCCCTAGAAAAGCCGTTCAGAAATGTACCAGAACAAGTAACAAGAGAACCAACTGGTCCTATGATATACAAAGAATAGGGTTGTGAAAATACTTAGAAATTAAGGTGCCAATTCAGATTCGCTCATTGGTCGGGGTTTGCGCATGCACATTGGATGAGTTACACACTCGTTGGGCTGTTGGAGGGGTATGCAGGGGGCACCAGTAGGGGAATGCCCAGCATTTTATGGGTGTCCACGAGCGCCTGTTTCCCTGTTATGAATAGAACTGTAAGCAACGTCAGTAGGTATGCCATCTCCTGGGGTAGACAAATGCTCTTTCTATCACAGCTCAAATAGGAATACCCCACCCAATCCAGGGTATGTGGTACAAATAGTCTCAGCTAATTTTATTTGTAGCATGCATAAAAGCAATTAATAAACATAAATCCTAGACTGTCTGGACACTAA
Source organism: Crinia signifera (assembly GCF_055691185.1). Lineage (NCBI taxonomy): Eukaryota > Metazoa > Chordata > Amphibia > Anura > Myobatrachidae > Crinia > Crinia signifera. Next base: position 133,062,193 of record NC_139218.1, read on the forward strand.
CAATACACAAGGTTTCCCTTTCTTTGTGTGAGAAGGCAGTGGCAAAACTTGTAAATGAATGGTTGGACCAGGTACAAAAATATAATTTCAGCGTCCCTCCTCCATCCCAACTAGGGATGTACATTTTGTTTAATCCTGGGATTCAGGAATAAAAAAAATGCTTAATCCCGAGCGGGTGGGAGCAGTTGGCCGGGTGTGGCAAAGTGACAGTGCGGGAGGGGGTGCCGAGGTGCGGCCAATGAGCAGCTCAGCATGACCTCTGACCACGTCACACTGCGAAAATTGTGAAATTCAAAATTCTGGAAATTTTAGGGCCAAATCCCGGGATCCGCCTCTGTGAGAAGGATCTACTGTCCAGCTCAGCAAAACAGCAGTTCAACACAGCACTCACTTCAGGTATCTAGGTAAGCCAATACCGGGGCATTTTTTTCAATCCCGGGATTGACTTCTTAAATAAAAAAAACGCCCGACCACCCGCATATTTACTTACATTGGCAAGTGCAGCTGGGAACCAGACGGGCGCGAGGTGCGGCCCGTAGCCAGGCAGGCAGAATAGCTGGGTGCCAGGTGGGCGGTCAGTGGGCCTGGGTGGTGTGGAAGTCATCGAAGAGGTGCGGCCATGGGGTGGATGGTGCGGCTGTGTGGCCTGCGCAGCGTGACCTCTGACCACGTCATGCTGCACACAGTCTCACAGCCAGGGACAGGAGAAGCTGGCCATACTAGAGGTATCTCTCTGCACTCACTTCAGGTAATAATGGTGTCTCTTCTCTACAAACCAGCAGCTTGCTTTCCAGGCAACTGAAAGTCTTCCTAGGTAGGTGTTAGCACTGATAAGCATTCTCTGGGGCTAAAACATAAATTTCTGGGGGTTTTAATTCATAGGACAAAAACCTAAAGGTGCCAACACATGGGACCTTATTAAGATCCGTTCGCAAAGGGCGTACATTCGCACAAGGATCGATGTTTTGTTACTGCGCATTTCTGCGCATGTGCATATGCAGAGTGCGTGCACCCAATGCGACTAGTCAGATTGCTGGATGCATGCACCCAGGACAGCTGGCGTGGGGCGGCCTCATTAGCATATGTGAACGCCCAGCATTTTATGGGCATTCCCATGCTAATGAGGCCGTGACGTGGGCGCTGGGGGCGGCCAGCTGACATCACCAGATGTCAGCTGCCCGCCCACTTGCTTCTGAAGGTGCACGCATATGTAAGGGTGCCTCAGAGCACCCTTACATATGCGTGCACATTCAACATCATTCAGTGGTCGCCGACCATCGAATGATGTGGGTGTTCCCCTGCACACTGCGAATGGATGTTTATGTACCACCATTCGCAAGGTGGGGTTAGGTTGACAGGCAAGGCGAATATGCATCCGAGCGAATCAACTAGAATAACCCCCATGGTGTGTTGTGCTCCATGCATTTTGTACTAGATCAAAACTCATGCGATGCCCTACAACAGCGTGCGTTTTGAAGTAGATGCGATGTGATCTAGTACAAAAAGGTTGGGCTGCATTTCACATTCGCCGAGCCATTCGCTCCAGAGAGGGCAGACAGGAGGCTGAAGCAGGGGAAAGACGAGCATTTTATGGAAACCCAGGCAGGTTGATGCCTGCTCGGGGGTCAGTTCTGACTGACTTCTGTTACCGAAGGGGAGGGAAATCATAGTGGACGAATGTGTTCTGTCAGACCAAGGACAGTGCATGTGCAAAGGCTAAATCTGGAGTGATGCTGTGAGTAATCATCAAAGTGCTGAGATGACAGACTGTATTGTGACATACTTTATGATTTTAATCTGATACATTTTTAGCAACCTTGATTGAAGTGTTTTTCCTTTGCATGCAGTACTTCACTACTATGGACCTCCTGCATTTCCCATTTTACCGAAGATACCTGCCCACTAAAGAGAGTTTTTGGGGTGAAGAAACAACCAATAGTCGATAATGATGCTTTAATAAGTCCAGTTTGTGTATTCATGTTTTTCACATCAATAAGGATAACTAAAATATTTTTTTGTCTCCTTATTTTGAGCTATTTGTGACCGATTTGATTTAAATTCTTCATCAGCACCATTATGTATGATTTGAATGCATTCAGGACTGTATTTGTACAACTCAACTAGGGAGGAGTCTTCTCCCAGCATGATAGATGGTGAATTCACCAGTTCTAAACTTATACCCCTTTCACACCGCAAAAATAACCTGGATCAGTCCGGGTTGTTGCCGAGTCGACCCGGGTCTTTGAGCGGTGTGAAAGGGCCCTGATGACGCGCTGCCACTCCGCCCCGTCATCAATGACTCAGCAAATTGGAAAAGCTACACCTCTCAAATGCTCCCAGGATGGACCAGTGTCCAAATTCTGTCTGTGACCCGGCATTTGCGATGTGAAAGGGAAGTTCAAATGTGAAAGTTCCTATAACGAGAGTTTCTGTGTTGCCTCAGAGGAAGATGGCCATGCACAATCTGGCTATAATGCCTAGAAAAAAGGATGGTCCTATATTGGTGAAAAAAAATATTTAGGACCTTTCTGAGATACCACAATAAAACTAGTTACAATGCCAAGAGTTCAGATACAAGAAGAGTGGGATGGCCCCTTCTTAGCATGTGCCAGTCTAGCACATGTCAAATATACTAGCATCACTGTGATTAGTATACTGCTTTGTCCTAGGTAAAATTCCATTCATGCAACAGTCATATTTGAACTAGCATCACTGTGATTAGTATACTGCTTTGTCCTAGGTAAAATTCCATTCATGCAACAGTCATATTTGAACTAGCATCACTGTGATTAGTATACTGCTTTGTCCTAGGTAAATGTACAAATTTATTTTTAAAATTAGATAGTGACTTGGACATGGTCTGTAACATCTCACCATTTGCTTATCTCAGTTTTATTGCTTACTTTCTCTAGTGGGAGAGGGGCATTGGGTGCGGTCTTAATTACTGAAGTTAGAAACAGCTTTTACAGATCTACTTATTAGAGTATTGGAGGCTGACTAAGCCTTGGCTGGCTATAGAAATCTGGCTTTAGAAATTTTGTCAGAATTCAAAGTAGGAAGATTCTAAGTAGGAATATACAACCGCACACTGTCGCCTAGACTTAGCCTGGACTTAAACTGGACAGAAACTGAAGGAAACTACAATCAACACAAGTGCAACTCTTAACTGCTAAAACTTTGAATATTACTCTTTCTGCTTGCATATGCACTGTCTGTTTTAAAAATGCACAGCTGTACCTCTAATGACTTTAGCTCTCCTGCTCTTCCATTGATAATAGGTGTCCCCCAACATTTTATTCTTGGCCCTCTTCTTCTCTATCTCTACATGTCCTCCCTGGGTGAGCTTATTTGCTCACTTAACTTTTACTACCACCTCTATGCTGATAATACTAAAATCTACCGATCCTTTCCTGATCTCTCTCCCTCTATCCTCACTCATATCTCCAACTGTTTCTCTGCTGTCTACTCTTGGATGACCCAGCACTTTTTTAGACTTAAAATATTAAAGACTAAGCTGACCTCTTCCCACCCTCCTGCATAAAACCTGACAATCTCTCAACCTAACCTGTCTAAGCTCACTTCTTCACCTTCTGTGTCACCCCAGTCTGTCTAACCCTCCCCTTTAGAATGTAAGCTCTCACGAGCAGGGCCCTCTCTCCTTATGTGCCTTTCTTAGAATATATAAACCTTTGCCACCCTGATAATTGCTTCAGTGTCCTGTCCCCTGGTGCAACTATCCATATTAACCATGTACTTGTCCGAAACTGTCTTGTACTGTAATTTGTTATGTGTTTTTGATTATAACTATGCTCTGTAAAGCGCTGCGGAATCTGTGTGCGCTATATAAGAAACTGTTAATAAATAAATAAATAAATACCACATGTGGTCCATAGCAAACAGAGAATAGGCTTCCATTCTATTATTTTAAGAGTAAGGACACCGGAGAGACATCACCATGCCTTCCCCGTTATTTTTTTTATCTCAGCTGCATTAAATTCGAGGTAATGTTACTGTTGGGTGCCGGATGGCCTTCCAATAGTCGAGTTTCCAGCGGTCAGTAGGCCGATGTTGGAATCCCAACTGTTAATACCCCGACAGTCGGGATCCCAATTTACAGGGGCTAGTCTCTCTTGTGGGTGTCCATGACCCCCATAGAGGAAGAATATAACCTGTGGCAAGCCCAGCAGGCCACTGAGCCTGCAGCATGGTGATCGCAGCGAGCCCACAAGGGACTTCGTAGTGCTTGCCGCCTGTCATAGTCCCGACAGTTGGGATTCTGACGGCAATCTAATGACTGTCAGAATCCCATCTGCTGACAGTTTTTACCACACCCATTGCTGTCATTTTACTGAGAATCAATCTGATAATAGCTTCCACAAAGCTACTGCTATCTGTCATGGGTTTGCTGATCAGTATCCATGAGATATTCTAATATTCAAAAACTTCGTCCTCCTGCTGCAGGTAGGATCTGAATAACAACCGTCCGACCCGCGGGGCTGCGCATCCGATCAGAATCGGATCAGAACAGGACAGAAAAGGGCCCAATCACCACACAATCTACATCCAATCGGTCGGAATTGTATCTAGATTGATGGGATCGGACCCTTGTCGTCCTGGTGTGTACCAAAGTGCGTGCCGGCTAGCGGTGCTCAAGCAGATCAGCACTCTTGTTATTTTACTTACTCAATGCATTTTAATTATGTGTTCACCTGCGCTATAATACCGTAGCCCTTGTAAGGGCTCTGAATGTGCCCTGTACAGTGTATCTTCCCTCCCTTAACAGCGCAGCACCACACATAGTGCTATGGCACAGGTGTTTGCACGGAGTCCGCAGACTCACGGCAGCCCACACGCAGGCTTGTAGTGGGACACCATGGTGGACGGGGGAGTATTTGTATCCCAATCTACCGATGCAGCGCCCCTCCCTCTTGCAGGGGATGGCGGAAGATTCGCCAGCCGCCATCCCCCGCCAGACGCCGTAAGGGGACGCGTGCGCACGAGATGCCTTACAACGGGGCTCCCCCCGGGTCCCCGCCGCCTTGCCGAGGGTCGCCCCGGGTCCCCGACTCCTTGCCGCCCCCCCCCCCCCCCCCCTAACCCTGTCCGTCTCCCTGAAGCAGAGACGGACAGGGTTCCCGTCCCCCCGCCGACGGAAACTGAGACGCGATCGGCGATCGCCAGCGGCCAGATTCTGGCGCTGGTGAAGCAATAGTGAGAGGTGCTCCATCTGTATGCCCAATGACTACCCCATTGTGGGATAATTAATTAACTCAATTCAGCTCATGCAGAGGGATTTATTTAAATGAGAAGGGTTACTGCAATTCAGGGCACAATATTTAGTGTGTACCCAATGAACTGTCTCACTCATAACCGCATTACTATTAGTTCTATTGTCTAGGGCAGGCATGTCCAAAGTCAGGCCCGGGTGCCAAATGCGGCCCATGCTGTCATTTCAAGCAGCCCACAGCCTCCAGCTGGAAGCGGGCAAAGCATCAGATGTGGGAAGCACAGCACAGGACACTAAAGGTGGGGCCCCGGCGAGCGCACCTTTACCTTGCTGTCTGCTGCAGTAAGGAGGTGTCGGCCACCACAGTCAGATGTGTTTGGCATCCTACCCCTGCTGCTGCAATCGTATATCACCGTACTCCACAATCACAGTGGCAGCAGTGTTTGGGGAGGGGGGCAGCAAGGGGGGGAGCTTGCTCCCGTAACATGCAGAGTGGAGGAGGGCAGCAGCGGGAGCCCAAGCATCTCCTTTCCTTGCAGTGCCTGCTTTGCTTCTCCATCCTCTGGCTCACTCAAGGTGCTGGGAAACATACAGAGAAGGGAGGGGGCAGAGTGGGGTACATACAGTGAAAGAGGGTCAGGCTGGGGGACATACAGTGAAAGAGGGTCAGGCTGGGGGACATACAGTGAATGGAGGCAGTGATGGCCATTCAGAGAAGGGGGAGCAGGCTGGGGTACATAGTGAATGTGGGGTCATACAGTGAATGGGAGTCATACAGTGAAGGAGGGTCAGGCTTGGGGACATACAATGATGGACATTAAGAGAAGGGGGCAGGCTGGGGGACAGAGTGAATGGGTGCAGAGTGGGGAACATACAGTGAAGGAGGGGCAGGCTGGGGGACATAAAGTGAATGGGGGCAGAGTGGGGGACCATTCTGATGTGATTAATGATTCAAAGAATGTCAGGCTGAATGGTCGGCCCCCACACATTTACACTTCCCCAAATCTGGCCCTCGTCGCAAAAAGTTTGGACACTAGTTTGGACACCCTGTAATTAATCACCTGCAGGCTTGCAGTGAGATACCCAGGATTGACCACTATTGAGATATACTTGAGAGGAGACCCCTTATATTGGGAGGTATTCATTAAAGAGGGACCACTCCGACCGATCTATATCTAGCACTGCTAATGCGAACGTTCATTAATATTGGTCCATACTTACGCTACTAAAGTGACACACCTGTAATTTATTACCAATAGATATAGTGCGGTCTGCTTGCCACCTGTGTTTTAAATACCCACACTGTCTGATTCCCACTCACTGTTTATGTGTGTTTTTTAATAAATTTGCAGCTTTTAAAACAGTTAATTAAAAGTTAAATTTTATTACTATTTGGTGCACCTAGAAAAGGACAATTCTTCTCTTTCTGTTTTTTTTTGCGTTTACAGATCCTACCTGCTGCAGGTAGGATCTGAATAACGACCGTCCGACCCGTGGGGCCGCACATCCGATCGGAATCGAATCAGAACAGGACAGAAAAGGGCACAATCACCACATACTCTACATACAATTATTTATTTATTTATTAAAAGTTTCTTATATAGCGCACACAGATTCCGCAGCGCTTTACAAAGCATAATTATAATCAAAAACACATAACAAATTACATTACAAGACAGTTTAGGACAAGTACATGGTTAATATGGATAGTTGCATCAGGGGACAGGACACTGAAGCAATCATCAGGGTGGCAGTGGTTTATATATTCTAAGAAAGGCACATGAGGAGAGAGGGCCCTGCTCGTGAGAGCTTACATTCTAAAAGGGGAGGGTTAGACAGACAGGGGTGACACAGAAGGGAAAGAAGTGGGCATAAACAGTAGGTTAGGATGAGAGATGGTTGGGTTTTATGCAGGAGGGTGGGAAGATGACAGCTTAGTCTTTGATATTTTAAGTCTAAAGAAGCGCTGAGTCATCCAAGAGTAGACAGCAGAGAGACAGTTGGAGATATGAGTGAGGATAGAGGGAGAGAGATCAGGAGAGGAGAGGTAGATTTCAGTGTTATCAGCATAGATGTGATAGCGGAAGTCGAGTGAGCACATAAGCTCACCCAGAGAGGATATATAGAGAAAGAGGACACCTACTATCAATGGAAGAGCAGGAGAGGTGAGGTCATTAGAGGTACAGCTGGTCATTTTCAAAACTGACAGTGCAAGTACAAGCTTTAACAGTGATAGTAAAAGTTGTTTGCAGATGTAAAATGCTGATGTTATGGTTAAATTGCCGGATTAAGTAGCCAGGAGTAGTATGTTGTGTGAATGAATTTAACACACTCAAAGCAGACTTTGGTTTTCTCCGTTGTTTGTCCTTCAGTTACACTTTGGTGTAACGCTGGTATAACGCTGTAGTTATGAATCAGTTTTCCCACTTTAATAACGGCCCACTTCACTTTAGGCCCACAGATAAAATCTGCCCACAGCCTATCCGGCCACAGCCGTATGCAATGACTACTTAAGTACTCTAACAATGCATGAGTTCCCAATTCCCAATAATTGGAATCCACTCACTCAGTCCCCACCCCCTACAACACATAGCAATAAAAGTGGCTTAGAAAAACAAAACTAGCATTCCAGGATACTATATATCATCTAGAATAAAAATAAATTCCCCCTACACACAGGTTAGGTACTGTTGTAAAGTACACAGAGGAGATGTTCAGTGTGTTACCTAGATATACAAATCAATCCCACACAATAGATGTAATGCTCTGCAGTACAGAGGAGATGTTCAGTGTGTTACCTAGATATACAAATCAATCCCACACAATAGATGTAATGCTCTGCAGTACAGAGGAGATGTTCAGTGTGTTACCTAGATATACAAATCAATCCCACACAATAGATGTAATGCTCTGCAGTACAGAGGAGATGTTCAGTGTGTTACCTAGATATACAAATCAATCCCACACAATAGATGTAATGCTCTGCAGTACAGAGGAGATGTTCAGTGTGTTACCTAGATATACAAATCAATCCCACACAATAGATGTAATGCTCTGCAGTACAGAGGAGATGTTCAGTGTGTTACCTAGATATACAAATCAAGGTACTTGTGAGTTATCCGGACGCCCGATTTCAAAATCGGGTCGGATCGGGCACATCGCATCGCATCGCATGCGACCATCGGATGCGATGCGATGCGATGCGATGACCCGATTTTTCCATAGGAATCAATGTTAAAATGGACTGAGTCCATTTTAACATGGAATTCAATGGGAAAAAGGGGTCCTTTTCATACCCCTACTATCCAAGTGGGCATGGAGTTGGATATAAACCTGTGGCGAGCGTAGCGAGCCACTGAGCCCGAAGCGTGGCGAGCGTAGCGAGCCCCGCGAGGGGACACGGAATACCGTCCCCTCGCGGGGCTCGCTTCGCTCGCCACGCTTCGGGCTCGGTGGCTCGCTACGCTCGCCACAGGTTTATATCCAACTCCATGCCCACTTGGATAGTAGGGGTATGAAAAGGACCCCTTTTTCCATAGGAATCATTTTAACATTGATTCCTATGGAAAAATCGGGTCATCGCATCCGATGGTCGCATGCGATGCGATGCGATGCGATATCGCATCGCATCGTATCTGATTGTATGCCTTAACTTAAGGCATACAATCAAAAAATCGGGCGTCCAGATAACTCACAAGTACCCAAATCAATCCCACACAATAGATGTAATGCTCTGCAGTACAGAGGAGATGTTCAGTGTGTTACCTAGATATACAAATCAATCCCACACAATAGATGTAATGCTCTGCAGTACAGAGGAGATGTTCAGTGTGTTACCTAGATATACAAATCAATCCCACACAATAGATGTAATGCTCTGCAGTACAGAGGAGATGTTCAGTGTATTACCTAGATATACAAATCAATCCCACACAATAGATGTAATGCTCTGCAGTACAGAGGAGATTTTCAGTGTGTTACCTAGATATACAAATCAATCCCACACAATAGATGTAATGCTCTGCAGTACAGAGGAGATGTTCAGTGTGTTACCTAGATATACAAATCAATCCCACACAATAGATGTAATGCTCTGCAGTACAGAGGAGATGTTCAGTGTGTTACCTAGATATACAAATCAATCCCACACAATAGATGTAACATACAATCAGTCGGGTTGGATCTAGATTGATGGGATCGGACCCTTGTCGTCCTGGTGTGTACCCAATTCAAAGTGAATGGCCAATATATCAACAGACCATCTGAAATGATATCTATTAGTTTGTATCCAGCGGCACAGTGCAGGTTTTAGTGACATCCAGGCTTCAGCACAAATGGTTAAATACAAATATTTGAGTTATTATTATTTATTTATTAACAGTTATTTACAGTGCACACAAATTCTGCAGCGCTTTATATAGAGAATATTTGAACATTCACATCAGTCCCTGCCCAGTGAAGCGTACAAATTAAACCACCTGTGCTGAAGCTTGGATATCAAACAATTCTCGACAGTTAAGCTGGGTGCACTCTAAAAAAAAACTGGCCAGAACATTGATTGCGATCTACCCATCAATCGCGATTCTCGCCTCGATTGTATAGCTTCCACCGGTAGATCGCAACCGACTTCTGAAGCGGAAGACTTTAATTACCTACTGCAGCTAGCATCGACTGCAGCCGGGGGTGGATTGGGATGGAAAACCAGCCCGGGAAATTGATGGATGCAGCCCTAATAGGGGCGGGATCAGTGGAGGGTGTGGGGGCCTTATAGGGCCCGATTCTGAGTTGGACGCAGATGCAGCCGGTACTTGTGTACTAGCACGGCGCTCACGATAATTAGACGCCCGATTTTTTATCGCATCGCATGCCATACACCCGATGGCATGCGATGCGATGCGATTTTGACCCTAATGGGTGCTTACAGTGCTTAAATGCACCCCCACGCCACCCCCCAAGTATTAATGTGAACTCGAAGCGTGGCGAGCGCAGCGAGCCCGCAAGGGGCGGCAGTACGCGTCATACAACCTTTTCATACCCCCACTATCCACGTCAGCGTAGAGTTGATTTTATAAAGTGTGGCGAGCCCGAAGCGTGGCGAGTGCAGCGAGCCCCGCGAGGGGATGCGGATACCTGTGAAGTCCGCGAGGGGACGCGGATACCTGTGAAGGTATCCGCGTCCGCTCGCCACGCTTTGGGCTCGGTGGTTCGCTGTGCTCACCACACTTTATAAAATCAACTCCACGCCGACGTGGATAGTGGGGGTATGAAGAGGTCGTAGGACGCGTACCGCCGCCCCTCGCGGGCTCGCTGCGCTCGCATGTTGTCGAACATCGGCCGATATCGCATCGCATCATGCTAGTACACATGTACCATGCAGCCTTCTTTACACTTTCACAAGCCCTATGCTAGGTGCAGATTATTCGAGTATGGCCTCTTAACGTTTCTGTACACAACTTCCATTAGCAGCACGCCCATTATACATTATGCCAGGTAGCCCATATTATGCCCATACACATTATGCCAGGTAGCCCCGCTTATTCCCATATGCCAGTTAACGCCCCTTGTACACAATAAGACTGATAGAGCCCATTACACACATTATGCCAGGTAGAGCTGCTTATACACATTATGCCAGGTAAAGCCCCTTGTAAACATTATGCCTGATAGATTCCATACCACACATTAAACCAGGTAAGGTCACTTATACATATTATGCCAGGTAGTCACTTATGCAATTATTCCAGGTAGAGCTCATAAAACACAATACACCAGATAGTGTCACATATACACATTATACCAGATAGAGTCACTTATACACATTATGCCAGGTAGAGCCCATAACACACATTATACCAGGTACTGTTACTTATATACTGTACATTATGCCAGGTAGAATCTCTTATAGACATTATGTAATATAGAATCGGTTATAGACATTATGCCAGGTAGCGTCACTTACAGACATTATGCCGGGAAGAGCCAGTTATACACATTATGCCAGGAAGATCAACTTATACACATTATGCCAGGTAGAATTGGTTATAGACATTATACCAGGTAAAGTCATTTATATAAATTATATTATATTATATAAATGATGCCAGGTAAAGTGGCTTATACACATTATGCCGAACAAACAGTTTGTCCTGAAGACGGGCTGACAACCAAAACGCCGTAGACAAGTAAATAGGAGTAACGCTTTATTTGGAGGCTTATATTGTGGTAAAATCCCACTGAGCGAGCACATGGGCAAACTTATGATCTGCTTTACAAACTGAGTGGCAGACATAATAAAATTATATATGTATTATACAGTATATAACATATATAGTGATAGAAGTGGTGGCACTCAGCGGTCAAAGAAATAAATATCCGAAACAGATATATGTATACAGTATGTGTAATACTTGCTGAAGAACGACGGCACTCAAAATAACATCAGACCAGACAGCGGTTTGTAAACCTACATTTCTGAGCCAAGTGGCTCTTTTATCAAGGTGTAGAAAGAACAATTGTACAATATATACAAACAAACATAAATACCTTTCTGGGCCGTTCGTACCGCCCACCGTCTCCCACACTGGCGCCTGAGTATGACGTCACTAGCTAGGAGTCACTATGGGATGTACGGAGGGATCCTGTGCAGCGCCGTTGCTAGATGACCGCCATCAACAACTGCGGGGACGCTGTCGCTTCAGCATATAAAACATATAACAAACTATAAAATACCATAAAAGCATTATGATATGGTGCTAAACTCTTAAGGGTACACCACCGAACATAGTACATGAGTGATAAGACAAAAGTCACAGACGGCTAATCAGCGAGCAGCTCTGAGTGGGATGAGAAAAAGCTGCCAGACTGAGCAGTGTGTGCAGACTGCCCTGCCTGCAGGGATGGGATAGCAGGAGTCTTCTGGAGATGGATTGAACCAGGTAAGTATAGCAGATGCAGAGAACGCTGGAGAGGAAACGCAGGAGAGCCTGGATATCCTGGAGCCTTGGAAACTTCACTGACACTGGGAGCAGGTAAAGCAATTGTTCAAGGCAAGGAAGTCAGGCCCAAGCCCTTATCTATATCCCCCTTGCCTGTTCGTGATTGGCTGCCAGTCGCAGCACTAATCGAAATACTAGGGAAAGTCAGACACACCTTGATTCCTGCACAGGTGTGTGGTCAGGGGTTAGACCGATGGTCAGCGGGATTGGTCTATGCAGTCAGCTGAGGGCAAGTGTCATGGCGGCGCCCATGCTGCCTGGGACCGGCGTGAGACTGGCATGGGACAACGCCGACTGCCCATGGGGACACTGGGAACATCACGCCATGCACCTGAAGCAATGCAAACATCGGACCTGCCACAGAGCGCGGACCATTGGGAAGGTAGAGACCGCGGTCTCAAACGGGGATGCCTACTTGTTATGATGGGATCGGTGGCCCCGCCCACTAACTCTATTGTCCTGGCCAAGTGTCCACGGATAAGTGCTAGAACTAGGCTTCGCCTGTACCTGTCCCAGCTGTAAGTGCGAATTAGGTCCGCCCAGACTCCGTTACAGGCAGGAGTTATGTGATGACAACTTATCCGCGGAGACTGACCAGGAACAAGAGGACAGACTAACTCAGACTGGAAAGTAGTGGGGCACCGATCCTCCAACTGACTAGGGAGCCTGATGTGCCCCTGGGAGGTGACGGTCCCTTTGGGCAAAGCAGGTGTAACAATACACAGGGGTCTAATAAGCAATACCAGATGTAACAATACACAGTGGATGTTATAAGCAATACTAATGTAATAATACTCAGAGGATGTTATGAGCAATACCGGTGTAACAATACACATAAGATGTTATAAGCACCAAACAAGGATCTGCCAGTAATATAAAGATGGGTAAATCCCCAACTTATCTGCACGGTGGAAACAGCAGGGAAGCGGGAACAACAGGGTACTGGCAGACAGGATAACCAGGATAGGAACACTGGAACACGGGGGAGACACTTCTGGATAAGCTGGGAACCAGGCTGGATCAAAGGCAACAGCAAGACTCCAGGAACCGGGAAAACTCTGTGTTAGGTATCGGGTGTTACCCCGCAGCCGGGACTGCTGTTCAGGACAGCCACGGCAAAACCCTATTCTGACTCTGTTATACCCCCCAGGCTGGGTGACCGACTCCTGCAGGTGTTCTAGTCTTCGCCTGTAGCCGTCACGTTTGGAAGGGCGAGTTAAGCCCGCCCTAACTCCGGTACAGCCAGGTGTTACGTATAAACAAGGAGCCGGGGACCCCCCCCCAGGGTACAGTAAACAGGAAAAACTAACTAAGGAGCCTAACTAAAGTTTAACCAAATGGCGACTAGCCAGGCCCTGGCTAACGCTACTATGCGCCAGCGACCTAGTCGCTACGACTTTGCGATACCTGTCGCAAACACAATAACCAAACAGCAAAAAACACAGTAAAGAAGAACCAGGGGAAGGAATGTCCCGTGGGAACGGGGGCAGGAAGGAAAAGCCTGCTAGGCCCGAAAAATAAACAAGACTAGCCTGAGCGGCTGCGAATAAATAGCAATGCAAGGAATGAATACAGAAACTAAGGATAACCCCCTGCTGGGGTAACTCACGAAACCAGGGGTATCGAGGGAACAGCGTTCCACGGGGAAGATCCACAAGGAACACAGAGAAGGACACCGGCAGGTGGATAGAGTCAGGCAGAAGCTATCACCGGCCGGGTACTGCTGGGCTGGCTCCCTTAAATGACCCTGAGGGACCAATGAGAACGGGGAGTCCAGCCCCACCTACATTAATTGCCCCCTCAGGACACCTGTGGTCCGTTTGTGATTAGGCCGAATAGAGGCTGCCCTATTACTCTACCCGGCGGCGTCATCCGTTGCTAAGCAACGGCGCCACCGTGAGCAGAAAGTCTCTCCGGCGGCTGACAGTGTCCCAGGTTGCTGGGAGACGCTGGGTTGAAGGGCGGGCTTTGCGTCCTGCCGCCGCGTCCTCCGGCGTCCCTGGTTGCCTAGCAACCGGACGTCAGACCCGGAAGGACAGGCGGCTGAACGGACGCGTCGCCCTGTCCTTCTGCCGCCCGTAACACTCTGGACACGCTGAAACAGAACTATAACCGGCGTCTGACCGGCCTGCCCAGGAAGTTTAAATAAGACCTGTGACCAATGATCTGTTGCCGCTGGATTAATCAAGGCGGCTCAGCTGGGCGCTGCACCTGTTCCTCCGCACGGTGGCCTGGCATAACCCGTCGCCTAGGCAACCGCTGCGGCAGAGGAGGAAGTGGCCATGCAGAAGATCCTGGGCGCTCAGTGAGGCCCGCCGGATGTCTGAGCGTGCTGACAGTGCGGCGTCTAGGTTGCCTGGCAACATCCGGGACACGCTGTTCGGAGGCTGTTGCGTGAGCGCTGGAACTGCTCACTCGGCCTCTAACAGTACCCCCCCCCTTGACGAGGGGTCACCGAACCCTTAGCCCCAGGCTTCCATGGGAACTGTTTAAAGAACACAGCCTTTAACCTGGGAGCATGTAAAGACCTCTCCGGCACCCAAGACCTTTCCTCGTCCCCAAAGCCTTTCCAATGGACCAAAAACTTGAGCTGACCCCGGACAAGTTTGGAATCTAAAATTCGTTCCACCAAGATTTCTTTATGGCCCTGAACAATGACTGGTTTAATGGTCTGACCAGGAGAGTATTGTGACGAAAGTGAGACCGGTTTAAAAAGAGAACAATGAAAGACATTATTGATCCTCAATGATCTGGGTAAACGTAATCTGAATGCTACAGGGTTGATCTGTTCAGTGATGAGGAATGGTCAAATGAATTTGGGTCCAAGTTTTGGACACCTCTGGCGCAGTTTAACATGGCGAGTAGACAACCAGACCTTTTGACCAACCCTAAAATGACAAGGTCTCCTGTGTCTATCAAAGAAAATTTTTGACCGTGCTGAGGCCTGTCTCAGGGCTTGATGAACCTTCCTCCATGAACTTCTGAGCTGCGAGACCACCGTGGAAGAAGGACAGGAAGCATCCATGGGTACATCAAAGGAATTACACTTGGGGTGGAACCCAAAATTGCAAAGAAAGGGAGACTTCTTGGACGCCACATGATAGGTGTTATTATAAGAGAACTCAGCCAATGGCAAGAGCTCTGCCCAATTACTCTGACATTTGGACACAAAGCAACGCAGGTATTGTTCCAAGACCTGATTGATTCTCTCGGTTTGTCCATTGGATTGTGGGTGGTAATCAGAGGAAAGACTGACCTGTACCCCTAAACTGGAACAAAAACGTCTCCAAAAGTTGGCCACAAACTAGGATCCTCTATCCGAGACAATGTCAATGGGAAGACCATGAAGCCTAAAGATGTGCATAATGAATAACTGAGACAATTCTCTGGCTGTGGGAAGCTTGCGTAATGGAATAAAGTGTGCCATCTTGCTGAACCGATCGACTGTGACCCAAATGGTGGTAAAATGGGCAGATTGAGGGAGATCGACAATAAAGTCCATGGAAATATGGGACCATGGCTTGTCAGGAATGGACAAGGGAAGAAGCTGACCCACCGGTGACTGTCTGGAGGAGACAAGAGGAAATAAAACGGGAAACGTCCTGCCTCATGGTGGGCCACCAGACTGCTCTGGATTAATGTTCCAGTGTCCAGCAGTCTTACTGGAATGGAAGTCCTTGAGGACCAACTCCCGCAGTCTTTCAGGGATAAACAGGCGATCTTGCGTGGTCTCCTCGGGAACTAATGACTGAGAGGCAAGAACGCGAGTGGCCAAATCCTGAGTCCACCCTGCCATGATAACAGAGGCAGGTATGATCGATACCTCTTCGATCCTGGCACTTTGAACGGGCTGAAAACTATGGGAGAGAGCATCAGCCTTGGTGTTCTTGGGACCTGGTCTGAACGTGATAATAAAATTAAATCTCATAAAGAACAAGGCCCAACGCGCTTGGTGCGGATTGAGACATCTGGCAGCCTCAATGTAAGCCAAGTTCTTATGATCCGTTATAACAGTGACAACTTGCTTGGCCCCCTCCAACCAATGCCGCCATTCCTCAAAAGCCCACTTAATGGCTAAGAGTTCCCGATTACCGACATCGTAATTCCTCTCTGCCGAGGAAAACTTACGGGAAAAATAAGCACATGGGTGGATCTTCTGGTCGTGAACATTCTTCTGAGAAAGAACTGCCCCAGCCCCAACATCAGACGTGTCCACCTCGACCAAGAAAGGAAGTCTAGGATCAGGATGATGTAAAATGGGAGCTGAACAGAAGGCCTTCTTCAGTCTGTCAAAAGATTCAATGGCCTGTGGAGACCAAACTTGAGGATCTGCCCCCTTACGCGTCAATTCCACAATGGGGGCGACAATATCCGAAAAAGAACGTATGAATTTGCGGTAATAGTTTGAAAACCCCAAGAAACTTTGGACCGCTTTCATACTGTTGGGACGGGTCCACGAAAGAATGGCTTGGACCTTGCAAGGATCCATTGAAAAAACTTTGGGAGATATGATATAATCGAGAAAAGAGATCTGGGAAACCTCAAATTCGCATTTTTCCAACTTGGCATACAGCTGGTTCTCACGCAGTTACTGGAGCACCATTCTGACATGTTGTCGATGCTCAGAAATACTTTTAGCACAAATTAGAATATCATCCAGATACACAACAGCAAATATCCCCAGGAAAGGACGGAGCACCTCATTGATGAGATCCTGGAAGACCGCAGGAGCGTTGGCTAATCCAAACGGCATCACCAGATATTCATAGTGGCCAGTGTGCGTATTGAACGCGGTCTTTCACTCATCCCCTTGGCGAATTCTAAGGGCCCGATAATCAATGCAGGGGCGCAATGTCCCGTCTTTCTTTTCCACACAAAAAAACCCTGCACCAACTGGAGACTTTGAAGGATGAATATAACCCTTTTCAAGGTTTTCCTTGATATAGAGGTCCATGGCCTGGGATTCGGGTACCGAAAGAGCATACAATCGTCCCTTGGGTAACCTGGCATTAGGAACAAGGTCAATGGCACAGTCAAAGGAGCGATGTGGGGGCAAAACATCCGCCTCCTTTTTGGAAAACACATCTATGAAGTACCTATAAGGAAGAGGCAAGGACGAGTGTACAGGCTGCGAGACCCGGAGGGGTAATGTAAGACAGTTGTTGGAGCAAGAGGACCCACAGTGTGTGATCTCCCCTGAAGCCCAGGTTTCTCACCACATTGGACCTGACTAAAGATTACTGGCAGATACCCCTAACTGACAGTGCAAAAGAAAAAACAGCCTTTTCGGTTCCAGAGGGGCTGTAACAGTATAAGATGTTACCTTTTGGGTTGCATGGGGCTCCAGCAACCTTTCAACGGACGATGGATACAATTTTGAGGCTGCCTATTTGGATGATGTGGTAATTCACAGTACGGACTGGGGGTCCCATTTGGTTAAATTACAAGCAGTACTGGACTCAATCAGAGAAGCAGGGTTTACTGCTTACCCAAAGAAGTGCTGCCTCACAATGGAGGAGGTTAAGTACTTGGGCTTCACCATTGGTAAAGGTCTGATTAAGCCCCAATTGAATAAAATCGATGCTATTCAAAACTGGCCTCGGCCAGTAAATAAAAAACAAGTAAGGGCTTTTTTGGGAATAACTGGGTATTACAGACGATTTATTCCTAATTTTGCAGCCACAGCACTGCCGTTGTCAGACCTTACCAAGGGGAAGCAGTCAAATATGGTGAAATGGAACTCTGATGCAGAAAAAGCATTCCAAGCATTAAAAGTGGCTTTGTGTTCACAACCTGTACTGATCACACCAGATGCCTCAGAGGTAGGGATAGGGGCTGTGTTGTCAAAAACCAGAGATTGGGACGAACACCCTATCATCTATTTGAGTAGGAAACTCAATGAGCATGAAAAAAGGTATGCCATTGTGGAAAAGGAGGCTTTGGCCATTAAATGGGCATTAGATACCTTGAGGTATTACCTCTTGGGAAGACAGTTCAGGCTAGTGACAGAACACACCCCTTTAAAATGGATGCATGTAAACCGAGGTCAGAATGCTCGTGTAACCAGATGGTTTCTAGCATTGCAGGATTTCAAGTTTAAGGTCGAACACAGACCAGGTACACAGTTGGCCAATGCAGATGCATTGTCCCGCACCTTCTGTTTGGGGGCTACAAGTGTTCCGGCCCCTAGGTCGAAACAGGGGAGGGGGATATGTGACAAGAACATTGAAGTAGTGTTTGAGGGCAGGTATATTTGTCCCAGGTTCTTGTCCTACACCTTTTAGAAACAGGTGTTTGACCTCACAGAGGGCTAATCAGCGAGCAGCTGTGAGTGGGATGAGAAAAGGCTGCCAGACTGAGCAGTGTGTACAGACTGCCTGGGGAGACTGCAGAATCTCACAAGCTCACAAGAAACAAGCTCACCCAGTGTTGACTGGGAAACTTTGTGTTTTTGTTTAGTGACAGTTAGGAACATCCTGTGTTTAGTTAGTGCCGGACCGGCAAGGTATTTTCTTTTGATGTTTATTTTATTTTCTGCTGAATAAAACTGGTTGCGGCCAGTTGCACCACAAAGACTGGACTTGTATGATTTCTCAGCTGCTGCTGGCTGCCTTCTACCCCAGGACAAGGCATCCAAATTCTCCTACATTGTTACAACTTATATATATATATCCACATACATACACACTCACATATATTATATATACACACACTGACACTGTATGCCTTATGCTGTGCTTGTGAGTTCGCATTCATGATTCTTCAAGGCAAGCACCAGCCAGTGACCCCCGCAGGTAGCCTGCACAGACGCAGGGGGAAGCAGGCAGGACCAGGAAGAGGAGACGAATGAAGGGAAGAGCCTCTCCTCTCTTCCGAGTTACCTGGTTCAGGGGCCGATGTCCAGAGTGTACAGTGCAAGCCGCTTCATCACAGCGTTTCCCCAGCCAGACAGGATACCCTCTATCTCCAGCGGCGCGGGTGACTAGGAGGCGGCGGGGAGCAGCTTTCTATTCTGGCTGCTGCAGTGCTGCTCCCGGCTAGCAGCACCAGGCATTGCATGATAGCCGGAGCACTGAGCAGCTTCCAGTTACTGCTAGCGGCCGCAGAACAGCTGTCCTGCTAGTCAGCCTGATGGACTCTCGGACCGGCCCGCCAAGGTAGTTATATTGGACCGGCCCACCGGGAACTGGCCCAAAATCCCAGTGGGCCAATCCGCCCCTGGCTGCAGCGGTCCCAGGGATGCACTGCAGCTGGTGCGCTGGAGACGTCACCGAGTACCGCTAGTGAGAAGCTCATCTGATAGCTGGCAGGAAGGCTGTGCAGTGGAGGGACAGCTCAGTGGGAGCAGCTAAAGGATTAGCGGCAACACAGTGGGGATCCTGACAGACTTAATGCCCATACACACTAGGAGATTTTCATTTCGAAGGACTTTGCCAAAATCTCTGAAAGATATATCTTTCACCAAAGTAGTGCAAACACACTGAGCTATTTTCCCAAAGAGCAAGAGAAGGCAAAAGACTTTGCTGAAAATCTTTTATATAAAAGGCTTTTTACATAAGTGGCTGGGTTTGAATTCTGTTATTGGGACCTGATTCAGAACTGATCGCTGAGCTGCATATATTCGGAGCCCATCAGTCAGGTAAACACTGCCCTGCCCGGGACAATATCCCGCCCATGTGCACAGCTAGGATTATTTGCAGCTGTGCACGTAGGGACAAATCCATTCACCTGCGCTAGCAATGTATACGTTACTGCCATAATAAAATATACATTGGGGGGGCAGTGGCGGCGGTAACATGTACATTGCTGGCATGTCCTCATATGACATCTGTCTTGTTTTCTGTAAACAGTTTCTGAATTACCCATTAATAGGTTGAATTTATAATCTCATACTCATTACCCGCTGAGAAGCTAGATTTGCCATTTTATACGGCTACTTTTGCCCAATGGAATGCACGGCCATCTTGGATTCCACTTAATGAGGAAATCGGAAACTGGACGCCGATTAGCGTTGAGTACAAGTACCTGTGTTAAGGGATAGGTAAGGGTATATATACCCACATGTTTGAACTGAATGGACTAAACTGAAACGCATTAAGCGTGCACCTTCTCTCTTGACCAATAAATGCTGGGTGGACGCTGGGCTGGCTGCAGGATTCCCAACCAAGGCTCCTTATAACTACTGGGGGACTATAGTTGGAGACCCATACACCATCTGCCAGTTTGCTGGTTGCCTGGATTGTATGTCTTGAGCTTTATTGCATTTTATGTATTAAATTAGTTTGTTTTTTTAATTGACCTGCACCATCCTTGTCTCTATTTGTCTCCCCACATGTTATGTGATAGGGGAGAACTTCACCTACAAACCTGAAGTATATATGTTTGAAATGTCTATGGACTACTGTAGGCTCAGCATTGTGAAAAATCAAAATGACATGCTGATTTGGTGATCTCTTATATCTTTAGCCAGACCTGTCACTCTGTGACTGCGTGTATAACGTTGGGCAGAGTCAGACTGTGAACTCAGCCCTCCGCCCCGGGGTTACACACACACACATACTTGGTCTCTTTTATATATAAAAGAGACCAAGTACCACCGCCAGTAGCAGAATCCCAACACTCCTCCCTTAACACAGCAGCTCTGAAGCTGTTCACACACCACAGACTCGACACACATGCCCGCCCTCTCACTGCCCTTCCCTCCAACAACACGCCCACCCTCGGTGGAAGCGTGTTGAAGCTGGACACCCCTCCTTCATCCACATCCAGACCAAGAACACTTTGTGCGGGGAACGTGTGCGTGGTGAGTGACTGCCTCTAAACGCGGTAATGTCGCTCACATGCCCGCCCTGTTACATCAAACTGCAACAGCCTGCCCCCTCACCTCTGCACTCCCCACATGCCCCCCCCCCCCCCCCTCTCACACACAATTTCAGCCTCCCCCCCTGGTGGAAGCAATCTGTGTCCATATTCCCCTCTCCATTTATTATAATATATATAAGGGGGGTACAAATCTCCATCAGAGGCAACTGGGATGATCTTACACTTGTAAAGAAATTCCCCCGGCCTCTCCAACAGCATAACAGAATTTTAATTTCAGCCAATACATTGTGGGCCACAATTTGTGGCAGAATGTGAATTTTGGTGCATACCGTGTGGTAGAATGTTAACTTTGGCTTGTTCTGTGGCATAATGTGAATTTTGGCTCATACTGTCAGGCATAATGTAAATTATGCATTATTACATGTGGCATAACATGTAAGGGGCACTTTGCAGTGGGAGAGGAATATTTAGAATGGTCGATATATCGGCCAGTGTGTGTACTCTTAAAAAGTGTGAGAAGTCTTCTCAATATTAAAACTAAACATCCACTGTACAATGTAATAATGAAGGATGGGCTGGGCGAGGGTGCATACAGGGGGGCGGGGGGGGGATGATTCCAACTACTCGAAAAAGTGACCATCATTGATGTCAATTTAACATTTTTATTTTGTATTTAGCATGTCAAGCAAACCCTTGTTCTTAAAAAGGGATACAGTCACTAGGTCACCCAGCATTAGTTTCGACCACTGAAGGTCGACATGCATGAAGGTCAACAGGTCATTAGATCAACACAAGCATTATGTTGACATGGGGAAGTTCAATAGTCAAAAGGTCGACATGGGGTTTTCCACTTTTTCTTTTGAGCTGACATGGTATTTCATTCCCTAGCATCCACTAAGACATGGAGGGAGAATAAAATAGTGTGCCAAGTGTAGCGGTAGACTTTTCAGTGTCCATGTCGACTGTGTCGACATTCTGGACACAAAAAAAAGTGAAAAGGCCCATGTCTACCTTCATGCATCCTCCACCTTCAGTGACCAACCTAAAGCTTGGATACCTATCCAATAATCGCATTCCCTTGAAAACGCATGCATTATAGTAATCAATTCAGACACTTTAGGCTTATAGAACTACATGCGTGGCATAGAGAGTTTTAAGATACAGGCCATAGCAGATCCGACATTACTCATTAATGAATCATCACTTTCTGACTTCACTTGTTGTTGTTGTTGCCGTGGCTGAATAATAGCCGCCATGACTGAGTCAGGGTGCAGCAGCCATTGGCGCTATGTCATTCCGCCTCCTCTCCTGCCGCTGCAGCTCCACCTCAGCCTCCTTGTGTCATCGCTCACGTGCAGGCCACCTCACTCCACGTGCACAGCCACGTGACGACTGCCGTAATGTTTGTAAACATGCGTCACCAAGCCACGTGAGTGTCAGGCAGCCAGCGTGCCCGGCCTCACAGCGGCCGACCTCCGAGCACATCAATGAGATTGGTGGAATTGTGTGAGTGACAATGAAGTGGGCCAATGCAATAACACAATGGTGAATGGGCGGGCAGGGCGGGGTTTAAACGCATGATTGACATTAAAGCAGTCCTGTAAGCTGGGAGAAACAAGGCGATCGGTTTGGCGGAGAGAAGTGAATGACAGGTGTATAAGCCAATAACAAGAGAAGGTATGTTTTTTTCTCCATTACATGTGCGGCAGCAGCATGGAGCCATATGATATGTGCAATCATTAGGCGGTGATCGCATGCGTGAGCTGGGGTGGAATGTGGCTGGTGACGTCTCTCCCTCCCATAGTGGTGTATAGAGGTAGGAAGCCGTTCCCTCTGCACACAGGAATTCCCCTGATGAGCAACGTAACTGTATACGGCTTTCAGGACCGTGTACTGGGCAGGCTTTGTTCAGGATGTATATGATGTACGCAATCTCATCAGTGTAGGTTTGGTGCACAGTTTGGTGAGAGGTACAGTAGGGAACCCCATGAGCTAATTCTAACCTTACTTTCTCTATTATAGATTAGTCATTTCACTTACCTCCCAACATGTTCCTCTCCAGGAGGGCCACTTTGCTGTTTCTGGACTTCCCGCTTAATGTATAGTTGCTATCACCTCTGTGGAAACACCTTCCTTACCCATTTACCTGTTTAGAACAGGTGACGGCAATCCTACATTAAGAGGAAAGTTCAGGAACAGAGCATTGTGTCCCTCCTGGAGTGGGTCATGTTGGGAGGTATGAATCTAAGCTGCTCTGGTATGTGGCTGTTTAGGTTGCATGTACAGTGATGTCTGCTGTGTGTTTTAATGTTGAAGCAAAGTGCCATCAGGGAAAGCGGCGATGCCCAGTTACTCACATATGTGCAAATTACAGTAGTCCTAACATCACAAAATTTTTCCTTGCACACTTATACCACTTTTACACCAGAATTCCGGGTATGACCCAGGAAATTGAACACGGGAAATTGCGAGGGCATGCCCTGCCTCAGGCCCCATTTACACTGCACTTCAATCCAGGTTATTCCTGTGTAATGCCCTTTTACACTGAAAACGGATCAGCTCTGGTGTCCTTAAAAACTGACCTTTTGGGCTGTCACAAGAAAGGGAAAGGGGAGGGGATGGGGTCTGCTCCCAGCATTGCAGCAAAGATGGCAAATAGTCAGGCTGAGGGTGATGCTGTGGGACACACTGCGTGACAGCCAGCGTGTGTTGCTGCAGATGAGGCTGTAAACACACTGGGGAGAGTGCTTCCAGCACAGACTGTTGCTGTAGTGTACTGTACAGGCTACAAACAGCCTGGTAACGTTGCTTCTGCGATGCCCCATGCGCTGTCATGTGCCCTGTGCGGGTCTCCGGCAGATGACGTCATCTGCCAGAGCCGCAGAAGCACCAATCAGCTCTTAGCGGCCTTCTCCCCGCCAAATAACCTGGATAATGACCATTTACACCACCATGAGCCCCAGATAACCCCGCGTCCAACCCTGAACATTTGCTAGGTCTGATTCCCGGGGAACAGTACCCGCGTTATTTTTTTTTCAGGCCCATTTACACCGTGCCCTGGACTGGAGCTGCAATATCCCGGGTCCAACCTCTGGTGTAAAAGGGGTATTATGGGGTCTGAGGGAAAACATACTCTCCTAACAGGGTCCGATATGACGTTTTAGAATGACACATGGGGGCAAGTCAGTTCTTTTGTGGGCTCTCAAAAATAGTTGGAACCCATCGGAGATATTCAATCCCCCCTTGTTGGGCCTGCATGCCTCATGACCGCCCCTGTTATTACCTTGTGCAGCTAAACTTGTGTAAAATCCTGGTCAGGGTTCTGAAACTCCTGTTTGTGAGCCCATGCCGCAGTGGTTTAGCACATTTCAGGTGGCACCT
This sequence comes from Crinia signifera, assembly GCF_055691185.1. Classification (NCBI taxonomy): domain Eukaryota; kingdom Metazoa; phylum Chordata; class Amphibia; order Anura; family Myobatrachidae; genus Crinia; species Crinia signifera. Next base: position 133,086,619 of record NC_139218.1, read on the forward strand.
CAGGAGGAAGCGAGCTGAAATGTGTTCTGGCGATCAGCGGTGATGCATCATCGACGGGAAAGCAGCTCATCTACTTTTATTACCAGTGCTGCACTATGCCAACTCGTCCGCCCCCCCCCCTGCTGACAGCGCCGGGCAGGGGAAAAACGGCTCAGTGTATATGCACTGAGCAGCTTCACCCCAGCGATGACAGCAGGCATAATCCCCAGTGTGTATGGACCTTAACAATTGCACATGCATTGTTTCTGCATTTAAGTATCATTACATATGCTGTGTGCATGATATAGCTATGTGCATATATTTGTAAAGTATGTAACTGCTGCGTTATACCGGCATTTCATCAAAGTGAAACAGTAGGACTAAAAACAACTACAACTCTGTAAAACAAAGGACTGTTTTCAGTGAGTTCACCTTAACCTTATAACATAAAACTCCTGTCTGCTTATTCTGGCTAATCAGCTATAATAAAACCTTTTTTGACATCTGCGAAAACCTTTACTATCACCGTCAATTCTTCTATCCATATTGTCCATTTTACAAATGCACAACTGTTCCTCTAGTCCAGGCATGTCCAAAATATGGCCCTCCAGCTGTTGTGAAACTACGGGGGAAATTTACCAATATGAAAAACCTAGTTTTTCGTATTGGTATTTTCCCTACGACTGCATACGACTGTTTAAGTCGTATGCAAAGTCGTGTTCCGGAGGATCAGTTACAAAGCAGTCATATACGACTGCTTTGTAACCCTCCGATGGTGTAATGATTCGTATTAGCGGCCGTATATACGGCTGCTAATACGAATTATTTCTAGCAGTCTGCACGGATCAGTCAGATCCGTGCAGGCTGCATGGTGTAAAAAAAATAGAAAAAAAAATAAATTAAAAAAAAAAACGGCGTGGGGTCCCCCCCACAGCCGAAACCAGCACCAGGCTGACAGAGCCTGGAGCCGGTAATTAAAAATCAGGGAACCCGACAAATAGGGGTTCCCCGATTTTTAACAACCAGCCCCAGGCTCCTGCTCTGGGGCTGGTTCCCAAAATACGGGGGACAAAATGACTAGGGGTCCCCCGTATTTCAAGAACCAGCCCCAGGCAAAACCAGCCAGCGGGTAATGCCACAGCCGGGGGGAGACTTTTTATGCAAGTCCCCCCGGCCAAAGCATTAACCCTACCGACCAGTCAGCCTGGCCAGGGGCCCTGGGGGAGTGGGGACCCCCCCAATAAAGGGGTCCCCCCCCCTCCAGGACTTACCTGACCAGGCTGAAGCCTGGTGCTGTCCCCGGTGACCCTGGAGCGGTGGTCACCGGGCTGATGGTATTGTGTAAAAAATAGAATAAAAACCATTGTTTTTTACTGTGGCACTACAAGTGCCAGCAAGCCTCCCCAGCAAGCTGGGACTTGGATAACCACAAGTCCCAGCCTGCTGGGCATTAAAGGGCCCGCTGGGTCTTGTAGTGCCACCGTAAAAAAAATAGTTAAATAAAACACACTGACACCCGTTTTAAATAAAAGTTTAATACACACATTACATACATACTGATACTTACCTTTCTTGATCCCGTAGGTAGCCCTGGTCCTGATGTCCTGTGTCGTCCTCCAGGTCCATGTCGGCTGTCTGCGTCGTCCTCCAGGTCCATGTCGACGGTCCGTGTCGTCCTCCAGGTCCATGGCGGTGTCCGGGTCCGAAGAAATCTATGTTGGAGCTGTGGAAGGAAATCCTACTCACCTGTTCCTGCGCTGAAGAAGTCTTCTCTTGATCCGACGTAGTCCAGGTAATCTTCCTGCTGTCGCCGGTCCCCGCTGTCTGCGCTGTCTCTGCATCGCGCTGAGGAGAGATGCTGAAGTTTCATATTCGGCGCCTCTCCTCAGACTGAATTCTATTGGCCGCCTAGCAGGCCAATCAGGAGCCGACTTTCTCGGCTCGTGATTGGCCTGCTAGGCGGCCAATAGAATTCAGTCTGAGGAGAGGCGCCGAATATGAAACTTCAGCATCTCTCCTCAGCGCGATGCACGGACAGCGCAGACAGCGGGGACCGGCGACAGCAGGAAGATTACCTGGATTACGTCAGATCAAGAGAAGACTTCTTCAGCGCAGGAACAGGTGAGTAGGATTTCCTTCCACAGCTCCAACATGGATTTCTTCGGACCCGGACACCGCCATGGACCTGGAGGACGACACGGACCGTCGACATGGACCTGGAGGACGACGCAGACAGCCGACATGGACCTGGAGGACGACACAGGACATCAGGACCAGGGCTACCTACGGGATCAAGAAAGGTAAGTATCAGTATGTATGTAATGTGTGTATTAAACTTTTATTTAAAACGGGTGTCAGTGTGTTTTATTTAACTATTTTTTTTACGGTGGCACTACAAGACCCAGCGGGCCCTTTAATGCCCAGCAGGCTGGGACTTGTGGTTATCCAAGTCCCAGCTTGCTGGGGAGGCTTGCTGGCACTTGTAGTGCCACAGTAAAAAACAATGGTTTTTATTCTATTTTTTACACAATACCATCAGCCCGGTGACCACCGCTCCAGGGTCACCGGGGACAGCACCAGGCTTCAGCCTGGTCAGGTAAGTCCTGGAGGGGGGGGACCCCTTTATTGGGGGGGTCCCCACTCCCCCAGGGCCCCTGGCCAGGCTGACTGGTCGGGGGGACTTGCATAAAAAGTCTCCCCCCGGCTGTGGCATTACCCGCTGGCTGGTTTTGCCTGGGGCTGGTTCTTGAAATACGGGGGACCCCTAGTCATTTTGTCCCCCGTATTTTGGGAACCAGCCCCAGAGCAGGAGCCTGGGGCTGGTTGTTAAAAATCGGGGAACCCCTATTTGTCGGGTTCCCTGATTTTTAATTACCGGCTCCAGGCTCTGTCAGCCTGGTGCTGGTTTCGGCTGTGGGGGGGACCCCACGCCGTTTTTTTTTTTAATTTATTTTTTTTTTCTTTTTTTTTACACCGAAGCCTGCACGGATCTGACTGATCCGTGCAGGCAAAAACGCAAATACGACATGAAAATGGTGTTCTATTTTCCTGTCGTATTTGCGTGGGTGTTTTACACCACTAAGCAGCCGTATTATCCATACGGCTGCTTAGTAAATCAGAAACCACCATTCTTTTGAATGGTGATTTCTGTCGTATTCTATCGATGGTGTAGACATTCGTATTTGTAACTACAAATACGAATGTTCCATCTTTAGGACTACGAATTGTTGTATTTTTGGGATTGTAAATCCCGAAAATACAAATTCGTAAAAAAAAGGTGTATTTCTCCCTACGAATACACCTTTTTTCTACGAATCCATTTTGGTAAATGTCCCCCTTTATGTCTAATCATGCCTTGCCACAGTTTTGCTGTTAGTAAATGCTAAAACTATGGCAAAGCATGCTGGCATGTGTAGTTTCACAACAGTTGGAGGGCCACAGTTTGGACATGCCTGCTCTGATGACTCCACCCCTCCTGCACTACCACTACAAGTATGGGGGAAATTTACTAATACCCCTTTCACACTGCAGCTTTAAAACGGTATAATATTGATGATTTTTTATCCTTTTAAAACGGTTAGAGCTGCCGTGTGAAAACACCAGTTTTAAATTACCGGTTAAAAAAAACTGGTAATTCAAAATGGGTAAAAAGAAGGATCCTACACTGTTCAGACCCGTTATTTGTGCAGTGTGAATGGGTCTAAACCGGTGTGTGTGTGTGTGTCCCGCCCCTCTTTGGTAGTAAGCAGCGCACCCCCCCCCCCCCCCCCCCCCCCCCCCCGGTAGTAAGCAGCAAATTCCCTATGCCAGAAGTTCGGCGAGCGCAGTGGAACATACAGTGATCATGTCAACCTATGTTGACGTAGACACCATAAAACCTCCACAGAAATATAAATTTGACGTTTTGCTTGTCAGCCCTTTTCATTTGTTGACCAATAGTGTTCGACCTATTGCCTGTCGTCCTTATGCTTGTCAACCTAATGAATCCACACCCATCAGGATGTGTCAAGCAGACATGCACACCCAGTTAAGTGTTCATGTCTGCTTGACTCATCCTGAGGTGTAGCGGGATAAAAACAAATTGGAACCCCCCCCCCCCTCCCCTCCAATGTGTTTACAGATATATTCAGGTGCTGTTTTTTTTTAAAAACAATGGTGATGAAATAGAAAACTTATGTCATTCAAGACGTACAGTATGTAATCGGGATGGGCATCGGTGGTACATCTCGATGGTGTGAAACCATCTGCAAGAAAACCATTCATTTTTTTTCACCCTACCATTAGTTGGCCATGCATTATTGTGCAGTAAGTTGCGGACCAATTGGAGCCTGAAGGCGGGGCAGAATTAGGAGCTCTGTCCTGACACCTTGCAGTAGAAAAAAATATTGTTAGCACTTTATCTATGGTGGCAAACCATCTAGTTCTCTTCTCCTCGATGGTAAAATTTAGTTACCATTGTTCATAAATCATAGATAATTTCGGTACTTGTGTAATATCTGGGCGCCCGATTATTTTTCATTGCATCGCATGCAATATAGTGGCATGCAATTCATGCGATGCGATTTTTCATTGTAAAGACCCAATTTTTAATTGTATAGTCACACATGGGTGATTTCATACCCCCACTATCCAACTAAGCATGGAGTTGATTTAAAATAGTGTGGCGAGCGCAGCGAGCCACCGAACCCGAAGCGTGGCGAGCGGACGCAGAATACATGTAAAGTAATCCGCGTCCGCTCGCCACACTATATAGAATCAACTACATGCGTAGTTGGATAGTGGGGGTATGAAATCACCCATGTGTGACTATACAATTAAAAAACTGGTCTTTACAATGAAAAATCGAATGGCATCGCATGCCTTAAGTAGTGGCATGCAATGATAAAATCGGGCGCCCAGATAATACACAAGTACCATAATTTCAAATGCTTGATGCACGCTTCCGCAAGTCGTTGACGGCCTCCTTCTTCATCTGTACATGCACAAACAACAAAGCGGATGGTTGATGAGGACCACACAGCAGAATGCAGCATGCCCCACCCATCGCCATCCGTCATGTGCTGGCAGTGAGAAGTGGGTTTGCACTTGCGGGTGCCGGGTCCCTGACGATATTGGTGGCAGCGTACATTGCCCAGTGTGTACAGGTCTTTACAATGCAGCTTACATCTCAGTTTGAACTCACCCCGCCCAAATCTAATGCTCTCTGCACATGTTACATTTACCCCACTTGCAGTGCAGCATGGTTTTGTCCATTTGCTAAAAAAAATCAGGTTTGCGGTCAGGTCTTAATTAGGCCTATTGTGTCAAGCCTTAAGCCAGCCATACACTAGTCTGATTTCACACCAGTTTCGATGTATAGGGCAGAGACATTGTGTGAAAAGTGGAAAAATCAGATGTGTTTGACATCCATATGACAGGAATATGTAATATGGAAAAATCAGATGTGTTTGACATCCATATGACAGGAATATGTAATATGTTATGTAATAACAGTAATCTTACCTCATTACAGCTCTTAGGTACAGATGACCTTAGGGTATGGGAAGGAGTTAACGACATAGGAAGAAGTTGCAAAACTGTAAATAGGTCGGACAGTGGGAATGGTGGGGAGGCCTGTAGAGAGTGTACTAAGAGGGAGGAGGGTACGAGGAAGTTAGGAAGTAATACAAATAAGTCCAGAGGAGAAATTCAACACAATGTTAGGGACGCAAATAAAAATAAACATAAATTAAAATGCCTACTGGCTAATGCAAGAAGCTTAGCAGGTAAAATCGGGGAACTTGAAACTGTGGTCACTAGAGACGATTATGACATTATTGGTATTACAGAAACATGGTGTAATGAGTCGCACGATTGGGCATTATGCATGGAGGGATATACACTCTACAGAAAAGACAGGGAAAATAGAAAGGGCGGGGGGTGTGCCTATATGTAAAAAATAACTTAACATCGTGTGAGAAAGAAATGAGCACAGGCACAGAGGAAGACTACACGGAGGTCGTGTGGGCAGAGATAACAGACAATAACAAAAAACCTAATAACAAAATTTTAATAGGGGTACTGTATGCTATAGACCACCGAACATAAACGAAGGGGATGAGTCTCTTCTTTTAACCCCTTCCCGACATTTGACGTATATATACGTCATGGCCGGGAAGTACTTCCCGACACATGACGTATATATACGTCATGACTTCTAACTGTCACTGCATCTAGAGACGCAGTGACAGAGGGACAATGTCTGCTGTCCCTGACAGCAGACATGTCCCTGCATGCCCAGGGGGGGCTGCGATGCCGCCCCCCCGTCGGCGATCGCTGTGATTGGCTGTTCAGTGTGAACAGCCAATTACAGCGTTTTCTGTGTCACCGGCGAATAACGTTCGCCGGTGACACGGGATCGGAGGTGATTGGTGCTGTAAAGTACAGCACCAATCACCGCGGGGTGTAAGGGTGACACTGGTGTCACCCCACCTCACCCCGCCCGCCCCCAAAGGCCGTGATTGGTCCGTCGGACCGACGGACCAATCACAGCCATGGAGGGGGGTTTAAACTAACGGGGACTACACTGCAGACGCCATTCCGGTCTGGAATAGCGTGCAGTGCGGTCACCGTGCCCAGCTGTCGCCATTTACTGACCAGAACCTTGCTCAATACTTACCTGATCACTGCTTGGGATCTTGCTTCATCTTGTGACATCCTGTGCTGTGTTGTGCTGTGTTGTGCTGCTGCAGTGTCATCGAGTTAGAGAGAGAGAGAGATAGAGAGATAGAGAGGCCTAGTGACAGAGAGTGCTATATTTTGTGCTGCTGCAGTGTAATAGAGTTAGAGATAGAGAGAGATAGAGATAGAGAGATAGTGACAGATCGTGCTATATATTTTTTATATAACTGACTGCTGCCCCCCCTTTTGTGCTGATCAGTATAAATTAACTGATCAGCAACTTTTTGGGGGCGCAGGGTATTTTTTATATATATATATACCTGTCAGTGCTGCTGCTGCAGTGTCATAGAGTGATAGATAGTGAGAGATAGAGAGATAGAGAGAGATAGTGACAGAGAGTGATAGAGACTGCTATATTTTGTGTCTGCTTCCCCCCTTTTGTGCACCCCCAGCAACTTTTTGGGGGTGCAGGGGTTATTTTTCATATATATAACTGTCAGTGCTGCTGCTGCAGTGTCATAGAGTGATAGATAGTGAGAGATAGAGATAGAGAGAGATAGTGACAGAGAGTGATAGAGAGTGCTAAATTTTGTGTCTGCTGCCCCCGCCTTTTGTGCTGATCACTATATCTGAGGTGATCAGCAACTTTTTAGGGGTGCAGAGGTTTTTTTTTTTTTATATATACCTGCCAGTTGCACTGTCAGTTGCAACAAAGGTTGTGCACCTGCTGCCCCTCACTGGTAATCAGTGTCGCATCACTGATCACCTTTTTTTTTTTTTGTGTGTGCTGTGGGGTCTTTTTTTAATTTTTTTTTTACACACACTGTGATTTTGGGGGTGTCCTGTGGCCGCTGTGCGCTGATCAGTGACGTACATCACTGATCATCTTTTTCGGCACAGGGTTGATCTATTTTTTTTTTTTTTGATCAAATTCCTGTTGCCTTTGAGCGCTGTTCAGTGACGGACGTTACTGACCAACATCTGTGCTCAATTTTTGGCGCAGGACCTTTTTTTTTTTTTTTTTAACCCCTTCAATTTTTTTTTTTTAACCCCTTCAATTTTTTTTTTTTTTTTTTAACCCCTTCATTTTTTTTTTTTTTTGTATAAAGTATTTTTTTTTTCTGCACTACATACACACTACACACTACATACCCCCCTGGTTGAAATAAAGTTTGTACCCCCCCCTACACTATACACGTGTTGAAACATTTCACTACCAGTAACACAAAAATAAAAATGGCATCCCAAATGTCATCCCAAATGTCATCCCAGTCATCCAGAAGAATGTATTCAGTGGAGGAGGCATATGCCATGCTTGCTTCTGACTCTGACACAGCCAGTGATGCAAGCGGGGAATTTGAAGGATTCGCCTTAAGCTCCTCTTCCTCCTCTGGTGATGAGGGACCCCCTCAAAGACGCCCCCGTAGAGCAGCTGAGACCCCCCCCCCCAATAATTGATCTCGTATGGACCCCACCACCAGACAATTTTGAGCCCCAGGTTCCTGAGTTTTTGGCCATGCCAGGAATCCAATTTGATTCCACAGGTCTCAGAGAAATTGACTTTTTCAAATTATTTTTCTCTGATGATTTTATAAATTTAATGGTGGACCAAACTAATTTATATGCCCAGCAGTTTATTGCTCAAAACCCCACGTCATCATTTGCTAGGTGGACCCCTGTAGATGCAGTAGAGATGATGACGTTTTGGGGTCTGGTGTTTCATATGGGCATAGTAAAAAAGCCAGAAATTAGGCAATATTGGAGTACAGATGTTCTGTACAGCACCCCATTTTACCGTATGGCCATGCCCCGGGCTCGATTTGAGACGATCCTTAAATTTTTGCATTACAACGATAATGCACAGTGCCCACCCAGAGATGATCCCACCTTTGACCGGCTATTCAAAGTCAGGCCGGTCATTGATCATTTCAGTGCCAAATTTGAAGACATGTACATCCCAGATAAATTCATTTGCATAGACGAGTCCCTTATACATTTTAAAGGAAGGGTTAAATTCCGCCAGTACCTTCCCAGTAAGAGGGCAAGGTATGGCATAAAAATGTATAAGCTGTGTGAAAGCACCTCAGGGTACACTCACAGGTTTAGGGTATATGAAGGGAAGGATTCAAGAATTGAACCGCCAGAATGCCCCCCCTCCCTCGTAGGTGTTAGTGGAAAAATTGTCTGGGATTTAGTGCACCCCTTCCTGGATAAAGGTTATCACCTCTATGTGGATAACTTTTACACTAGCATCCCCCTGTTTAAGGCCCTTGGTTCAAGAGGTACAGCAGCTTGCGGTACTGTGCGCAAGAACCAAAGAGGCCTCCCAAAAACGCACATTGCCCAAGTAATGAGAAGGGGTGAAAGCAGGGGAATATGCACCGAAAATATGTTGTTGGTCAAATATAAGGACAAGAGGGATGTCCTTATACTGACAACAATTCACGGAGACAGTACCACCTCCGTCCCTGTACGAGGTACCAGTGCCCACACCTCAAAACCTAATTGTATCCTGGATTACAATAGGTACATGGGCGGAGTGGATCTTTCAGATCAGGTACTGAAGCCGTACAGTGCCCTGCGGAAAAAAAAATCTGGTACAAGAAGCTGGCCGTGTATATCATCCAGATGGCACTGTATAACGCTTACGTGCTATTCCGTTCTACCGGCCAGAGGGGGACATTTATGCACTTTCAAGAGGAAGTCATAAAGGGCCTAGTATTTGGGAACCAGCAGGCAGAGGGCCCCAGTACTTCTAGTACTGGCCCCCGTATTGTACCAGGGCAGCATTTTCCGAACGAAATCCCCTCCACTGCAAGAAAGGGCAGGACACAAAAAAGGTGCAAAGTTTGCTATAAAAAGGGAATAAGAAAGGAAACTATTTTCCACTGTGAAACTTGCCCCGACAAACCCGGCCTATGTATAAAGGAGTGTTTTAAAATATACCACACATCTATGGATTATTAGGTTCATCATTTCACCGTGCTTCGGGGGTCTTGCTAATGCCACATAGCACCCACCAACATTCCACCAGAATCTGAGCTGCAAAATCCAAAAATCACTCCTTCCCTTCTGAGTCCTGCCATGCACCCAACTGGTATTTTTTGGTCACATATGAGGCATTGCCATACTCGGGAGAAATTGGGGCACAGATTTTGGGGTGCTTTTTCTCCTTCATACCTTCTGAAAATGAAAAATTTTGAGCCAGAACTGCATTTTTGTGTAAAAAAATGTAATTTTTCATTTTCACTGCCCACTTGTATCAAAATTGGTGAAACCCCTGGGGGTTTGAAATGTACACTATACCCCTAGATGAATTCCCTGAGGGGTGTAGTTTGCAAAATGGGGTGACTTGTGGGGGGGTTCCACTGTATTGGTGCAACATAGCACCCACCATTCATTCCACCAAAATCTGTGCTGCAAAATCCAAAAATCACTCCTTCCCTTCTGAGTCCTGCCATGCACCCAACTGGTATTTTTTGGTCACATGTGAGGCATTGCCGTACTCGGGAGAAATTGGGGCACAGATTTTGGGGTGCTTTTTCTCCTTCATACCTTCTGAAAATGAAAAGTTTTGAGCCAGAACTGCATTTTTGTGTAAAAAAATGTAATTTTTCATTTTCACTGCCCAGTTGTATCAAAATTGGTGAAACCCCTGGGGGTTTGAAATGTACACTATACCCCTAGATCAATTCCCTGAGGGGTGTAGTTTGCAAAATGGGGTGACTTGTGGGGGGGTTCCACTGTATTGGTGCAACATAGCACCCACCATTCATTCCACCAAAATCTGTGCTGCAAAATCCAAAAATCACTCCTTCCCTTCTGAGTCCTGCCATGCACCCAACTGGTATTTTTTGGTCACATGTGAGGCATTGCCGTACTCGGGAGAAATTGGGGCACAGATTTTGGGGTGCTTTTTCTCCTTCATACCTTCTGAAAATGAAAAATTTTGAGCCAGAACTGCATTTTTGTGTAAAAAATGTAATTTTTCATTTTCACTGCCCACTTGTATCAAAATTGGTGAAACCCCTGGGGGTTTGAAATGTACACTATACCCCTAGATGAATTCCCTGAGGGGTGTAGTTTGCAAAATGGGGTCACTTGTGGGGGGGTTCCACTGTATTGGTGCTTGGGGGGTCTTGCTAATGCGACATAGCACCCACCAAAATTCCACCAGAATCTGAGCTGCAAAATCCAAAAATCACTCCTTCCCTTCTGAGTCCTGCCATGCACCCAACTGGTATTTTTTGGTCACATGTGAGGCATTGCCGTACTCGGGAGAAATTGGGGCACAGATTTTGGGGTGCTTTTTCTCCTTCATACCTTCTGAAAATGAAAAATTTTGAGCCAGAACTGCATTTTTGTGTAAAAAAATGTAATTTTTCATTTTCACTGCCCACTTGTATCAAAATTGGTGAAACCCCTGGGGGTTTGAAATGTACACTATACCCCTAGATGAATTCCCTGAGGGGTGTAGTTTGCAAAATGGGGTCACTTGTGGGGGGGTTCCACTGTATTGGTGCTTGGGGGGTCTTGCTAATGCGACATAGCACCCACCAAAATTCCACCAGAATCTGAGCTGCAAAATCCAAAAATCACTCCTTACCTTCTGAGTCCTGCCATGCACCCAACTGGTATTTTTTGGTCACATGTGAGGCATTGCCGTACTCGGGAGAAATTGGGGCACATATTTTGGGGTGCTTTTTCTCCTTCATACCTTCTGAAAATGAAAAATTTTGAGCCAGAACTGCATTTTTGTGTAAAAAAATTTAATTTTTCATTTTCACTGCCCACTTGTATCAAAATTGGTGAAACCCCTGGGGGTTTGAAATGTACACTATACCCCTAGATCAATTCCCTGAGGGGTGTAGTTTGCAAAATGGGGTGACTTGTGGGGGGGTTCCACTGTATTGGTGCAACATAGCACCCACCATTCATTCCACCAAAATCTGTGCTGCAAAATCCAAAAATCACTCCTTCCCTTCTGAGTCCTGCCATGCACCCAACTGGTATTTTTTGGTCACATGTGAGGCATTGCCGTACTCGGGAGAAATTGGGGCACAGATTTTGGGGTGCTTTTTCTCCTTCATACCTTCTGAAAATGAAAAATTTTGAGCCAGAACTGCATTTTTGTGTAAAAAAATGTAATTTTTCATTTTCACTGCCCACTTGTATCAAAATTGGTGAAACCCCTGGGGGTTTGAAATGTACACTATACCCCTAGATGAATTCCCTGAGGGGTGTAGTTTGCAAAATGGGGTCACTTGTGGGGGGGTTCCACTGTATTGGTGCTTGGGGGGTCTTGCTAATGCGACATAGCACCCACCAAAATTCCACCAGAATCTGAGCTGCAAAATCCAAAAATCACTCCTTCCCTTCTGAGTCCTGCCATGCACCCAACTGGTATTTTTTGGTCACATGTGAGGCATTGCCGTACTCGGGAGAAATTGGGGCACAGATTTTGGGGTGCTTTTTCTCCTTCATACCTTCTGAAAATGAAAAATTTTGAGCCAGAACTGCATTTTTGTGTAAAAAAATGTAATTTTTCATTTTCACTGCCCACTTGTATCAAAATTGGTGAAACCCCTGGGGGTTTGAAATGTACACTATACCCCTAGATGAATTCCCTGAGGGGTGTAGTTTGCAAAATGGGGTCACTTGTGGGGGGTTCCTAACTTTTAGCATCTTATGGTGCCTAGAAACCTACATGGTGCCTAAAAAATAATCTCATAAAAAGGAGGCTCCAAAATCAAGTAGGTGCTCCTTCTATTATGAAGCCTGTGGTTTGGTCAACGTGCACACTAGGGCCACATATAGGATATTTATGAAAACAAAAGAATTGGGGGAATCAATTTTTAGTCACATTTCTCTAGTAAAATGTACTGTGTTCCTTAGAAAAATGTATTAAAATTGCAAATCTGCAAAAAAAATGAAATTTTGAAATTTCACCTACACTTTGTTTTAATTCCTGTGAAACACCTAAAGGGTTAACAAACTTCCAAAATGCTGTTTTGAATACTGTGAGGGGTGCAGTTTTTGAAATGGTATCATTTATGGGGGTGTCTCACATACAAGTCCCTCAAAGTCACATCAGAACTGAACTGGTCCCTAAAAAAATCAGTGTTTGAAATTTTCTTGAAAATTTGAGAATTTGCTATTCATATTGTAAGCCTCCTAGTGTCCAAAAAAATTAAAAGGAAGTTGAAATAATGATGTCAACATAAAGTAGACATATGGTCTATGTTAGTTATTAACTATTTTGAGTGGTATGATTATTTGTCTCGCAAGCAGAAAATTTACCATTTTGCAAATTGCTAAATTTTCCATTTTTTTACGACATTTTGGTATTTTTCACAAAAAAACACAGACTGTATCGACCCAAATTTACCACTAATTTGAAGTACAATGTGTCACGAAAAAACAATCTCAAAATCACTGGGATAAGTAAAAGCAAAAAAAAGTTATCCCCACTTAAGTGAGACATGTCAGATTTGAAAAAAAGGGCTCTGTCAGGAACGCAAAAACTGGCTCTGTCAGGAAGGGGTTAAACCAAATCAAACCATCATCAGATCAGGGTCAGGTATTAATTATGGGTGATTTTAATTTACCTGATATTGATTGGAAAAATGAAACATGTAAAACAGCAAGAAGCAGTGGGTTCCTAAGCTTACTTAATTAAGGACCAGTTTATCACACAAACGGTAGACGCTCCAACTCGTAATAAGGCATTATTGGATTTGGTTTTAACAAATAATATAGATTTAGTTTCAAACACAATAGTAATTGAACACCTAGGGAACAGTGACCACAATATGGTTTCACTGGATATCAACTTCAGTAAATTACATCATAAAGGATCGACAAAAATACTAAACTTCAGAAAAGCTAACTTTAAATTATTCAGAGAAGCCCTAAAAAGAATTGTGTGGGAAACAGTTTTTGAGGGGATAAATGCTGAGGAAATGTGGGATACTCTAAAAAAATATACTCGAATCATTAACTATTAAATACATTCCTAAAGTAACTAAGGGTAAATTCAATAAAAAAGCCACCATGGTTGGACAAAAAAGTTAGGTCAGCAATCAACAATAAAACAAGAGCATTTAAATTCTATAAAAATAACTTAAATGAGGAGGCGTTCACCAAATACAAGGAATCAAACAAAATTTGCAAAGAGGCAATCAAAGTAGCTAAAAAGGGATTATGAAGAGCGAATAGCCACTGAAAGTAAAACTAACCCCAAGAAGTTTTTCAAATACATAAATAGTAAACGTATAATTAAGGACAACATAGGCCCACTAACCGATATCAATGGAAAAAGTTTTACGGAGGACAAGGGAAAAGCAGACCTGTTAAATGAGTTCTTCTCATAAGTGTTTACTAAGGGAGAGCAGACTGTGGAACGCACACATACCACAAGCGTGGCGAGCGCAGCGGATACCTTCACAGGTATCCGTGTCCCCTCGCGGGCTTCACAGGTATCTGCGGGCGCTCGCCACGCTTCGGGCTCGGTGGCTCGCTGGGTTTGCCACACTTTCTATTCTCAACTCCACGCCGACGTGGATAGTGGGGGTATGAAAAGGTTGTAGGACGCGTACCGCCGCCCCTCGTGGGCTCGCTGCGCTCGCCACGCTTCGGGTTCACGTTTATAGTGTGGGGGTGCATTTAACATTGTAAGCACCCATTAGGGTGCTTTATACAATGTTTAATCGCATTGTATGGCATTGTATGCCATATACAATGTCATACAATTTTTAAATTGTATGACATTGTACAACATCGCGCGATATCGCATCGCATGCCTTTTGGTATGCGATAAGATGGACGCCGCTAAAATACACAAGTACCGAATTCTCTACTAAGGAAATAATATTGAGGCTCAGCAAAATCAAAACAAATAAATCACCTGGGCCAGATGGGATTCATCCTAGGGTACTAATGGAATTAAGGGAGGAATAAGCTTCCCCTCTACATTATATCTTTGATAATTCACTATCATCAGGATAGGTACCAAAAGACTGGAGAATAGCAGAGGTAGTGCCATTATTCAAAAAAGGAAAAAAGGAGGATCCCGCTAATTACAGAGCTGTTAGTTTAACATCAATAGTGGGTAAATTATTTGAAGGATTTTTAAGAGATGGTATTCAGGAATATTTAGACCTTCATAGTTTACTCAGTAATAACCAGCATGGGTTCGTGAAAAATCGTGCATGCCAAAATAATCTACTTGGTTTCTATGAAGAGGTTAGCAAAAACCTTGATAATGGAAACGCTGTAGATGTGATTTTCCTAGATTTTGCTAAAGCCTTCGACACAGTACCACACAAGAGGTTGATAAATAAAATGGAGGACATGGGATTAGGGGCAAATATCTGTAGATGGGTAGGGAACTGGCTGTGTAATAGAGAACAAAGGGTGGTCGTGAACAGTGCCGTAGCTAATATGATTCCAGTACTAAGTGGAGTACTACAGGGTTCGGTTCTTGGGCCCATTTTATTTAACATTTTTATTAACGATATTGGGATGGGGTTACTTAGCAATGTATCCATCTTTGCGGACGATACAAAACTGAGCAGAGTTATTAAATCATCAGAAGATGTCACCACGCTTCAAAATGATCTTGACAATCTAGATGAGTGGGCAAAAAAGTGGAAGATGAGGTTCAATGTGAACAAATGCAAGGTCATGCACCTTGGGAGACATAACCAGTGTGCTAGTTATAACCTAAGCGGGGATGAATTGGGTAAATCAGTACTCGAAAAGGATCTAGATAACAAACTGGGGTGTAGTGCTCAATGTAATATAGCAACAAAAAAAGGCAAAAAACTAAATTCTCGCATGTATTAAAAGGGGCATGGAAACTAGGGACTCAAAAGTAATTATGCCTCTGTACAAATCATTGGTTAGACCACACCTCGAATACGCAGTGCAGTTCTGGGCACCGCACTATAAAAAGGACATCATAGAATTAGAAAAAAATCCAAAGAAGAGCAACAAAGCTTATTAGGGGAATGGAGAATTTAAACTATGAGGAAAGATTAAACAATTTGGGACTATTTACACTAGAGAAAAGACGTTTAAGGGGGGATATGCTCAACATGTATAAATATATTAGGGGCCAATATAAGGAACTGTCAAACACCCTTTTTTCTACCAGAAAGGAATCTAGGACTCGAGGCCACAAGTTTAGATTAGAAGAAAAAAGATTTTGTTCATCTATAAGAAAAAATTTCTTTACAGAGCAATCAAACTTTGGAACTCTCTTCCTGGAGAAGTGGTGTCGGCAGACACTATAAATATGTTTAAAATAAGGTTGGATAAACATTTATTGGTTAAAAACATCCATGGGTACGAATGATGCCCCTTTCCCACTGCAGGCTTTACACAGTAAAATGCCGTTTTTTTTAGCCTTTTTAAACGGCTAGAGCTGCAGTGGGAAAGCTCCAGGTTACCCGTGTAAGAGCCGTTTTTTTGGCAATGGGAAAGGGTTTTAAATGGTATTTAGAAATAATAATAAAGGTTAAGAACATGATTGGTGCATGTGATGTTTTTAATGACAGGCAAGGTTTACTAGAGAGTTTAAACGTGTTGCTTTGTGGTTTACACGGGTAAGTGTGAATGGGACATTTACTGCTTTTTTTTTTTTTTTAACTCAATAGATTTTTATTAAAAAATGTTCAGGTTATACAGAATCTGGGGGGGGGGGGGAGGGGGTAGCAGAAATAAAGAAAAAATAAAAGGGAGGGGGGTGTGTGGTCCAATAACAATCCGTCATACAAACAGTCGGTAATTGGTCATCAGTAATAGTTATCGATACATTACATATCAAATTAAACAATATACAGGCTTTACAGTGCAGTACAACAGTATACGACAGAGAGGTAACAGGCATGAGTCATGATAAGAGATCCTAGGATAGGTAAAGGGACAACTTTTTCTCAATAGGGTGCGGAGGTGGAGGTTTGTGAAGAGTCACTTATACTGTGCTTTATTAGCTCAGCGCCTTCTTTCGTATTTAGGAACTCTCTCCAGGGGTTCCATCGAATCGAAGAGGGTGGTGAAGAGGGGAGGTCTAGGGGAGCGTCTGTCTCCATTAGGAAATTCGTGTGGGTTTTCTGCACAACTCTAAGGTGAGAGGGAGGCGTAGACTGCTTCCAAGCCTGAGCTAGCGCAGCGTGAGCTGCGATACATATGTGGCCTAGCACATAGTGGAGATGGGAGGGAACTGTGTTAGGAAAATAATTTAAAAGGGCTATGAGTGGGGAAGGTAGGAGGAGTATGCCCAGCACCCTGTTGATTAGGTCGAATACTGCTTCCCAGTAAGTCTTAATTCTAGGGCAAGACCAAAACATATGGAACTGATGGCCCACCTCCCCACACAATCGCCAGCAGAATTTTGAGGATGACGGCCAGATTGAGTGTAACTTGTCTGGTGTGAGATATAGTCTATGAAGTAGTTTAATGTGCATTTCGGAATGGTTTAAACATCTAGACATTTTATACGAAGAGATAAAAAAATTTTCCCATTGGGATTCCTGCAGGGTTTGGCCTACAGTAGGAGCAAGTTTAATCTTTGTTCCTTTGGCCATGGCTAGCCATGGCTATTCTATTGTTCTCAGCTGCAATACATATTGTATTGCAGCTGAGAACAATAGAATAGCCATGGCTAGCCATGGACAAAGGAGCAAAGATTAAACCTGCTCCTACTGTATGTCAGATTCCCATCTAATTTGTGCTTTAGTCTTAGGAGAGGGTATCAGTTCTACTAGGGTTCTGTACCAGAACGAGATCTCTCCTTTACGTACCCCCCCAAGAAGTCTATTAACTAACCGCAGAAGAATAGGTGATAGTGTAACGGAGGGGATAGAGAGGCTGGTCCACCATGTCTAATCTGGTAATATTGCAGGATATCTGAGTCCGGAATAGAGAAACTATGCTGTAGATCTGTAAAGGGTCTTAGGAGGGGGCCGTCCAGGAGATCACCTAGTCTATTAATACCCAGTTTAATCCATTTGGGCGCATTGAGGTTGGGGAGGATGCGGGCCACCGTATAGAGGGAGATTAACGGTAAGTTATGGAAGTCCTTAGAGATAGCGCGGGTCAATTTGTCCCATATAGCCAGGGAAGCTCGGGTGGAAGGGCATTTACTGCTTTTAAATGGTAATTTACCGTTTAAAAGCTGCAGTGGGAAAGGGTCTTTGTGGCTCTTACCCGGGTAAAGACCCATTTAAAAAAAAACGGGTCTTTACCCGGGTAGGCAGTGGGAAAGCAGCATAAGTAACAAAATCTGTCTTTAAAATATCATAACATACTATACAACAAGGGATAAGCTACTATAAACATAGGTTTAACTAGATGGACGCAAGTCTTTATTCAGCCTCACCTACTATGTAACTATGTAATTCGATGAGTGGTCCTGTGCGCTTTGGAGTCGGGAGGTTGGACAAGTCCGACCTCTGACTCAGCCAGCCTTCTGGCAATGGGGGGTTGGGGCTGCATGCAATATATCCCGAGTGGCTCAAGGGCTATCGGCTGCGATTTCTCCAGGGGGGGAAGTCGCAGTAATGTAGTACTCCTTGTAGTAATTTGTTTGTAATATGCTTTTCTAATGATATGTAGAGTATTTGAAAGTTTTTTTTTTTTTTAAAGGATGAATGATTTCAGCCCTATTTCATAGTGATCTAACTAGATTGCTTAGAAATGAAGCACAGACCACTCTGTGTGTGCCCCCTCAGCTCACCGCTATCGCTGGGCTAGATCATTCAAGCATGCAGTGGAAATCTCGTTAGATCACCTGGTTAGCACAGATCACTCAGTACACATCGCTGGTGCATAGCATGTGTGTTAGCGATGTGTGCTAAGCTGCATCGCTCAGCACAGGGCTAACGTAGCCCCTTGTGCAGGGGCTTAAGTATGCAAATATTTTTGAGACCACAAATCTTTAGTTAACATAAGAAAACTACACAATGCTGTCTCACTGAAGTCTATAATGGAGGGGAATATTCATCTAGCTGCTGGGTTATTTCCACACTGGAGCTGTCCAGACCACACAGGCATGTCCAAACTATTTTCGGGGAGGCTGTGTAATACAGCGACGTAGGCAGAGGGCTACCCTTATGTTAGTGGTCACCGCAGTTTCTGCAATAAGATCGCAAACACTACTTGCTACTTTATATGCTGCGGTGGCTCAGTATAGGAGGTACAGCAGTTGCAGGTTTGCTCCTTTTTTTTTTTGATGGGTTGACCCTCCACCAGCAGGCTGCAGCCATGCGGTGAAATGTTGATAGGTTGGAATATATGTCACAGAATGTTAATGGTGTGTATGCTTCAGGCTTGTAAGAAAATGTGTGTGGAATATACTTAATTGTTTTTAAATTTTAACTATGGTGTCCATGGGATTTAATAGGATTTTATAGATTGGCTTGGTTTTAATGCCCAATTGTGCATTAGTTATTAAAAGTTCTATTTTCTAAATAAATATGGCTGTTTGCTGCACTTAGGCTCTTTTCACACGCTCCAGCACCCGCCGGGCGGCGAAACCCCGCACGGCCAAGAAGCCGTGCCGCACTGAGAAGTTTACAATGGAGGGGATGGCCACAGTCTGGCAGCTGTCCCTTCCAGTGGTGGGATCCGGCTGCGGCCGGGCCTTGGCCGTCCAGTGTGAATGGACACAATCGTGTCCATTATTAACTACTATGTGCGGTACAGCTTTTGGCCGTTTGGTGTTTCGCCGCCCGGCAAGTGCCGGAGCGTGTGAAATAGCCCTTATACTGTGAGAAATCTCCAATGTCAGTAAATAAGAGGTATGTGTGAAGTTATTGTAAGTAGCCGAGTTTACTGTGTGGGATGATGGCAGATCTCCTGAAACTTACCACATTTTAACGGCACCAATTGTTTTCAACCTCTTTGAATCGTGGTGCCCTAGGTCATCAGCATTTTTTATCGACACCTTTTTAGGCCAAAAGTTTCTTATTGAGAAAGTCAGAAAAGATATTAAAATAAGTACACTGTGCTTACCTGTCATCCTTATGTTATGTGGTGGCGGACAGGGCTGCACTTCTGCTTGTACACTTACTTGAATATTGGCAGCCACTATCACTGGTTTTGCCTATCACATTGACTATAAATAGTTTGCTTTGGTCCTGAAGCAACAATCCACTGCACCCAGTTTGGAACCACTGCTCTATACTAAGCTTTTGATAAAACTTTACTGCACACATTACAATCTTAGTAATTAGCAAGATGTCTAAACAACATCCTTAAAGCTACATTAAGAAAACTTTAGTCATTTGGGATAAGATGGCTTAAGAACCACTCAGGTTGCTATGGTTATGTAAAGTCCTTTGTTGGAGCAACTATTGAGTTACTTAATTAAAATGTTGCTGAAGAACAAAGCATTCCTTTTTTATGCAGCAG
The DNA here is from genome assembly GCF_055691185.1 of Crinia signifera. Classification (NCBI taxonomy): domain Eukaryota; kingdom Metazoa; phylum Chordata; class Amphibia; order Anura; family Myobatrachidae; genus Crinia; species Crinia signifera. Next base: position 133,106,674 of record NC_139218.1, read on the forward strand.
CAAACTGATAAAATATAAGTAATGTCTCTTGAAAACATGTGTGAAAAACACATTAATAGAAGAAAATGATTCAAAAAGATGTTTAATATTTTGTCAAATCTGCACTTGGGAGTTTTCCAAACAGAGGTGTTTTCTATTCCTGTCCGTCTATCTTTTTATTTACTCCCATATCCAAATGCGTGGTGCCAGAAGTATTTTGGATATCAGATATTCTCGTAGTTTTAAATATTTGCAAACCATATTTTGGAGCTGGGACACAAGTCTAAACACAAATGTATTTGTTTCATATGCACATTCTACAAATAAGCTGAATGTAATTTTATACAATCTTTTTTTAGCACGAAACAAGGTTTATGTATATACAAAAAGGTGCCATTATCTCAGTTGCACTTATGGTGGCCTCAACCTGGATATATTTAATGCGTCTCCTGCAGGCATGTCCAAACTATGGCCCTCCAGCTGTTGTGAAACTACATCCTGCCTTGCCACAGTTTTGCTATTAGGAGATGCTAAAACTGTGGCAAGGCATGCTGGGATGTGTAGTTTCACAACAGCTGGAGGGCCATAATTTGGACATGCCTGGCCTACTGCAGCACGAGTGCTGTTTTCTGTTTTCCTTGCAGTATCCTGGTAAGGTAGTGGCTTCTGACAAAAATCAACCCTAGTGGATATGTGTAATAGAGAATATAGATTGTAAGCTCCACTGGTGCAGGAAAGGATGTGAAAATACAAATATTCTTTGTAAAGTGCTGCTGAATAATGCTGCTTTCCCACTGCAGACCAGTTTAAAGTACTGGTAATCTTAAATGGTATTTAAAACGGTATTAGCATTCCCACTGCAGCAGATTACCGTTTTAAATACCATTTAAGTACCATTCCCATTGCACTGAACCGTGTAAAATGTAGAGTGCCTAATCGCCCCCCCCCAGTGTAAAGAGTGCCTAACCTCCCCCGTACCTGCCCTGTGCCCCCACCTCCCCTCCCCTTGTACTTACCTGCACGGGGATCCAGGCAGGGATGCAGGGCAGTGGGGAGGCAGCGGGGTCCATGCGGGGTCCAGGCAGTCCCAGTGCCGGATGAGAACTAGTAGTTCTCACTTTGCGCATATGTAATGAGTGCACGTGCATAATAATGAACCGCTAATTACATATGCGCGTATGTAATGAGCGGCTCGTTATTATGCACGTGCACTCATTACACATGCACAAAGTGAGAACTACTAGTTCTCATCAGGCACAGGGACTGCCTGGAGGCTAAATAACGTTTAAAAGGCATTCCCACTGCCTCTTAAACGTTATTTTAATGTGTAGGACTCTGCTTTAAAAATGGCTTGAAATACCATTTAACTTTAAACGGTATTTCAACTCTGGCACTTTCCCACTGCAGCCTTAAATGGTAAATTGCACTGAAAAATCGTCAATTTACCGTTTTTGAGCTGCAGTAGGAAAGGGGCATAAGTGTGCGGTCTATGTAAATAACTGGGAATGCATAATATTGTTATACATAACACATACATTACGGAAGGATAACAATTTTGGTTTGTTTATTTAATTTAGATTTTATTTTTGTACAAGTTGTAAGCTTATTCCTTGAATTCTTTTTGACACGGTTTTGTTATTATGACAGATTGTAGAAATATTGACCTCCGATGTCATTTTATCTTTAGATCATGTTCAATGATCTTTAATGTTGTGGTTTGTTTTGAACAGGAGAATAGGGCCAGCCAATGAAATCACAGAGGTGTTTCTGTGAGAGCCAATCTGCGTGTTGGAATCCTCTGCAGCATTTCCTTGTCACACTGAGGGAGTGGTGGATACACAGTGAGAAGAGGTAGGAAGATGCTGCAGGTTCCATCGTTCTGTAATTGTGTTGCTCAAATCTGCTATGTGTGATTATGAAGCAGCTGCATAATAGAAACCTGGACTGAAAAGTATAGATGTTCTGAAATATTGTTCTGAAACCCATTAAATGATTATTTTTTTCACTCTAGAAGCTGATGCAAGCTGATGCTACCCTAAACATACTGCGACATTGAAGAGAGGAGAACAATCTCTCCAGCATTTGTCTCAGGCAAGTAAATGGTTAAAGGTTTTAAGTGATGAGTAAAGTATCCAAAACTCTATGCTGTTACATTTATGTAGTCTTGTGGTGTATTCACTTTATCCTAAAAGCTGCAGGATTATCAATTAGTCAGAATTGTAAGAGACCAGCATGGAAAATACTGCATATGTGGTAACTTGTCGGTTCCGTGTGAAGATTTTGCATTAACAGCTGTTGAGCCTCAAGTTGGGTCACTCAACTGTGATTACATTAAGAGGCTGTCATGGTCTTGTGCCCGAATAGTGTTCCTGGAAAGTAAAAGAGCCTGCTCCCAATTGCCATGTTCTGTGGAGTCATCACTAGCTATTCGATTCTGGGAAATATACTTCCATTTCTCTTTTGGTAAAATGCTTTTGCTGTTTGTATAATTGATGTAAAAAAAAATCCTGGATACCTCCTCACTTGTGTAACAAAAGGACTGTGCTACATAAAATTCTCATCTGGGAGGGGTGGAGTTGGACTGTTGGACTATGGGTAATATTTTATGGTATTGCGCAGAGCCTTTTATATCTACTGGCAGCTGAGGTTTATACTAAACATTAACCCCTTCTGTTCCTTAAGAATTTTAGTTTAACTTGTGTTTATGCCTTTTAAGTTTTTCGCTAGTCATCTGAGGTGGTGCGAATCACCATCAAAGGCATTATTAACTGGAGTGTCATCTGGCCTTCTGAAGAGGACAAATGGCAGCCTGTTTTTCAGCTTGACTCGTTTGCCTTGGACACAGAGCCACCAGGGCCTATCGTAAGCAGGCCATTGCATGCATCTGCAAATGCTAATTCCTGGGATTGCAGGTTATTCTAGCAGATAGCGGCATTTATTTCCACTGTGACATGCATGTAAGTTGGCTAGGAAACAGTTACAATAAACAAGAAGCAGGATCAGGTGCGTGCTCTGCAGCATTAGACCCAGGGCTCCATCGCCATGTTGGTTTACGCCTAAGATTTAATAAAGGGAAAAGCCCTTGCGAGTTGTTCTAACAAATGCAGTGCATTAGATGACATTTAAGCTGTTTGCATAATATGTAATAGTAATTATCTGAACTTTCGTGGGTGATACGTATAATGTGCTTTACGTCTTTAGATCTTTGTGAGAGGTTAATGGAGTCCATATATAGCGTTCTCAGTTGCTGCTGTACAAATTGACTGTTTAGCTGAATAAAGACAATAATCTACTGTGCTAACACTTGCCTAATAAGCGTGAAGCGGCCAGCTATTTTTTTGAGCAAGTCTGTACTCTACTCCTTCTCAGCCTTGTGTTTATGTAGGCCTGGCCTCCTGCGTTTGCTGGAATTCTTGTTCCAAAGTTTTAATATTTATGGTGCCTTGGTAAAACAATTGGCAACGTGGACTGTCCGGCAACTGGATAGTATTTATATTTTTCTGCTTCAGCCACTCTACATTTCAATGTAAAAGTAACTTCTACACGAAAAATAAAAGCTGGCATCATTCAGACCATTCATCAGTCTGCGACGATGTCCAGTATACTTACTGGCCTCCTGTCGGGATTTTCTCCATTGGGATGCCGGTGTTGGTGTTCTGACCGTCCTATTGCTGCTCATTCGGATGTACTCCCCAAAAAATAATAGATACAATTATATACCACAAAATGTTGTAAACCTTTATTATGCAGGGTACACACCACGACAACCCGCTCACGATGCACATCGTGAGCGGGTCGTCAGTGTCTCGTCCGACCCGCTCACGGTGACGCGGGGGGGGCACGACCCGCTCACGATGTGCACCGTGAGCGGGTCCGATCCGATGGCGACCCGCACCCGGCTGTATGGTCGTCATTCAGATCCTACCTGCAGCAGGTAGGATCTCAATAACGACCGACAGACCCGCGGGACCGCGCATCGGATCGGTATCGGTCCACACCAGGACAGAAAAGGGCCCAATCCGCACACAATCTACATCCAATTGGTCGGAATTGGATCTAGATTGAGGGGATCGGGCCCTAGTCGTCCTGGTGTGTACCCAGCATCAGTCCCTTTTCATTCATTAATAAAAGATGTAAAATGAAACCTAATGACAGACTTTATGCATAACATTTGGGAATTCACATTATATGTGACCACCGTGCTGTGGTGTCTTAATCTAAGTAATCAGCTAAATGTATTACTTGGAATGCCCTACATGAGAGTTCATATTGTTTTGCTTGTTACCATACCCACTGATACATTGGGGCAAATTTCCTGAGATGGGAGTTCTATTTCAGATGAGATGTTGCTATGGGCAACCAATCAGGTACAATCTATTATCTTCTCGAAGGTGCTAAATAAGTAAGAAGTATATTTTGATTGGTTGCCCATAGCAACATCCCATGTGAAAGAGAACTTCCATCTTAGTAAATTTCCCCCATTGTATCTAACTAGATTAGAATTCCCCTCTCCCACCCTCTTTTTTTGGGGTTTCGGAGGGAAATCATTTAATAGGTGTGTACGTGTATCACTTTCTTAACCAGAGCTTAAGGTGCATGCACACTGGGTGTTTTTGCCCAGCGTGTATGCACAGCGATTCTGGGGAAAATCGCTGGGCTATAAATCGCTCAGTGCATACACTGAGCTATTTTCACCCGTCCAAGCGAGGCTAGTAGTACCTGCAGATGAACGTGGTGGCGGCCAGTGATGATGCGAGAACGTACATAAGCACTCCGCGTTTATTGACGTGCCATACAACCTGGGTGGTTTTGAGCTGAAAGCAGCTTAAACCACCAAATGTGAGCTGCTTTTAGCTCAAAATCGCCCAGTGTGCACGGGCCTTTAGTATCCCTCCATCTGCACTAATTTATGGAATCATGTATTGTGCTGTAAATGGCTGACGATCGACAGAGAAATAGCATTCTGTTAAGTGGCTGGTGTTGGTTGCTGTGATTAGTTTCAGCACCGTAGTGATGATTATTCTATGCCATTATATTCTTTCTGAGCACCAGGATGGTCTGCAAAGCTGTAAATTTGTTTAATGTGATAGACTTTCGTTTTAATGTTTGTGGTTTTCACAATGCATTTTATTTAACTGTAGCTGTTAAATTTGGCACTGAGATCTGTGCACGGCTGGTGTGATGTTGCTCTTTCAGATAGGGGCACAAAGCATGAATTACTCTGTAATGTGACTTTCCTATTTTAATAGCACCTGTTAGTTGCTGCTGGCCTAACACATGTGAGTATACCACTCTCCGTTCTGTGTTTTTCCCAAAGACTGGTTTCTCACCAGTATATCCGCAGATCAGTGGATCTGTAGATATCTTTTAGATGGATTGGGCAGCGTGTTCTTCATACACACTGCCCGATCTGTTAGGACTGACATCACAACTGGTTGGGCACATCTGCATCTACATCTATTGGCCTGATTCACTGTTACATGCAAGGTTGTTTTGCACTGCTGTAGATTGTAAGCTTGCGAGCAGGGCCCTCCTACATTTTGACTATCTGCAAATACCCTGTTTGTTGTATCATTGTCTCCTTTTGTAAAGTGCAACGGAATATGCTGCGCTATATAAGAATCTTAATAAATAAATAATGCGCACAAGACACAATTGCTAACATCTGCGTTTTTCTTGACTTTTCAAGTACCATAGAAGTCACCCGGATTTTCACTTGTGGCTATATGGAACGTGTAGATTGAATTGTTGGCCTATTTAGAGGTACGTGAACATCTTACACACTGGATATGGCAGTTGCAAGTGTATACCGATAGCGATGATTGCTGCTCCCATGGGCATATGTATCAGGGCATTTCCGCTGCACTGATAATTCTGCATATTACAGATGGAAAAGCCATGTAAAGCATATATACGCATCCTAGCGAACAGGTCTGATACAGGCCCTATGTACTATAAGAGGACAGTGCTAGTAGCTCTCTTGTTGGATCATGATTGTTATGGTGTAGGACATGATTTCTTTCATGTTCTTCTAGTTACCTGAATGTTTAGTCTCCCTCATGGCTGTATAACCAGCATGCTGTCTTCTGTCATACTCAGAAGTGGTATACATATGGATAACCGGTGGTCAGGATACCGATACCGGCATCCCGATGTTGGGAATCCCGACAGGTATCCCCCCCCCCTCCAACCTCGCTATTCCTGCAGCCTGATCCTAACCTTCCCCGCTAGTGCTTAAACCTAACCCTCTTAACCCACCTCCTAAAACTAATCTCCCTCTCCCAACAGCCTAATTCAATGGTTTTGCCTGATATTTTGACCATAATTAATTTGTGTTAAACCCGGACCTCCAACCCGAGGCACACCTTGAAGGGTCCCAAGGCACCCCAGGGTGTCACATCACCCAGTTTGGGTACAACTGGCCTAACAGTAAGTGCCCACCACCAGTGCCTAAATCTAACTGCCCACGACTCGAGATGCTGACTGTTTGGATTCCGTCCTCAGGTTTCTGATCCGCTCCGAGGTTCCGGCACCGGTCATCTGACGGCAGTCGGGTTGCTGACAGCATACCTCAGAAGTTTACTCCATAGAACTTTGTGTTTGTTTTTTGTTTTTTTAATTTTGCACTGCTTGGAAAGAATCCCATCACACACAAAGTGGGCTGGTTTTGATTACACAGCTACACATTAAACCAGTCAATGAACAGACATGGTTAATAAAGTCCCATTTTACTGTATGCAACAGCTGTGCAGATTATTTGTCACCTGTTTACATGGCTACTCGCAGCTATTCACCTTCAGGGCAGGTTTGATATACTCCTAAGTATTAATGGGAGCATGAACATAACATGTACTGGCAGTAGCGTGCTTTCTAGACCAGTGGTAGCGTGCTCTTAAGACCAGTGGTAAGCAACACATGGCAGCCCCCCCCCCCCACCATGCCCTGCCACAGCTTTAGCATGACCTGAAAGCATAACTATGGCAGCACAGGATGGGATGTATAGTCCTACAGCAGCTTGAATGCAACAGGCTGCCTGCCTCTGCTATGGATGAAAGTTTAGACCAGGGGTCCCCAACCTTTTTTAGTAGTATGAGTGCTGCATTCGGAGGGTGCCACTATAATACTTACTTGCCAACCATATAAAATACTAGTGGAGCAGGTCTTTTCAGCATAGTCTCTATGGAAAAAAGAAGTGTGTGAATGCTGTGCTGCCACCAGGGCCATTCCTTAAGTACACATTCCTCTTTCCCATCTAGCAACACCACCACAACCCCTATGTAACAGTTTGCTTTAAAATCACTTTCTGTTTCGGATTATACAATTCTATTAAATGCATGGAAAACAGGCCTTTATTGTTAGCATGTTTTTACGTAACTCTGCAATTTCTTTAAGTAAAAACCATTGCTAAATTCATTAATCAATTTTGGCGTATTTATTAGTGCAAAACATAATACTTTTATTATAAAAAATAATGAAGTATAGGAGATCCATTTAAAGGATATACTTAACTGTTCTAGAATCTGTTTCTGTTTGAGTAGAGCTAGAGCAGTGGGCATAGAGCGATTAGTGGCCAACTTGTGATTATGATGCTTACCCCCCCCCCCCCCCCCCCCAAGAAAATAAAAACACCAAAAAAAGGTGGCTTTTAATGAGGGCAAGAGTGGCAGCTTGTGCATGGCTGGTCCAGACCGTCATTGCATAGTAAAGGAAAGGGTTATTATTTGTAAAGATGTGCAGATCCAGATTTTAAAATGGGATCTTATTGGCTATCATCATTTATAAATCACTAGTTCTTATCCATTGACCTTTCTATAAATGGTAGTTCTGTAGTTTCACGGCGCCAGCATGGCGCCGTGCTACTTCCGGGTTCTACGCTCGCCACAAAATATGTCAAAAAAAGTAACTTAACTCCATGCCAACATGGATAGTTCATACCCCCACTATCCATGTTGGCATGGAGTTGATTTTAAATAGCGTGGCGAGCGTAGCGAGCCACCGAGCCCGCAGCGTGGGTGAGCGAAGCGAGCCGTGAAACTACAGAAGTACCCTATAAATATTTATAATCTACACTCTCATGTCAGAATGCGCTGTTTCTTTAATAGAAACTCCTTCTGAAATGATCAGTTCAGATAGTCGGCCATCTATGAGCAGTTATGAGTGTTTCCACCATCTCGTGGCTGGCCATCGATGGTAAGATTTCATTGGTTAAACCAAGTGGCAATTTCCTAAAACAGTATGTGCACAAGCAACTAGCAATGGTTTCTACACCCTTTGGATCAATCATATTGATCATTGATGGTGGACCTGATGGTAGTTACACCTAGATGAAGACATTGGGCGGTATTCAATGAGAATACCTGCGAGGTGCAGCGAATCCTTTTTAGGATTCGCTGCACATTCGCCACGTTCCGGAGCCGGCGGGCTCCAGTATTCAACGTGTCAGGGGCTCGCTGCCCCTGACTGGTGAATATGAGCTCCTGCGGCGAATGCCGCAGGGAGCCTCAGGACGGTGGCAGGCAGAGAGATGGAAGTCTCTCTGCCTGCCCCAGAACGTTTGTGGGGGGGAGGTGGACTCCCCGGGTGCCAGGCAGCACAGGCTGCCACCCGGGGGTGCCAGCAGGGGACCGTATATTCACTATACCCGATCGTAACGATCCGGTGCAGTGAATATATGAATATGTAATGAGCGGCTCGGCTCCGGCGCCCCCTGCTGGCTGCTGTGTAAAAAAAATAAAATATTTTTTTTTTAAATTAAATATATATTCATGTGATTACAGCACATGAATAAAAATAGCATGCCCCTCCTCAGAATAAAATTCCTGATTTTTTGACACCAAATGTAAAAAACAAAACACTTTATTTTAAAAGTTCACATTCCACTTCTCCATAAAAAGATAGCGATTGCTACTCGGTGAATCATGGCGAAAAAAACCTTCAAATGTATTCGCCATGTGGTCATTGAATAGGGTGATTCACCGTTTTTGTCAAAAATTCGCCAAACAGCACAAATTCGCCATAAAAACTTGGCGAATCAGGCTCATTGAATACCGCCCATTCTCTTGGCCACACTAGCTCCGAGGATGCAACCTTTGCAGTAAGAAACAGGATTTTAGGATGTGGCCTACAGTATAGGGTGTATTCAATGCTTTCTGCAAGCTGCGACAGCAAGCAGTGCTGCTTGCTCGCTGTCACAGCTCGCAGGGTCAGTATTCAACTGACCTTCTACACACGCCGTTTCCCCGTTGCTAAGTCTTTGGAGCGAGGGTCAAACAGCATATGCGGCAGTTAAAACAGCGAAGCTCGCAGCTAAATGCAGCGGGCTCCCTGCCTTAACCGTTAGCTTTGCTGGTTGGGGGGATCCTCATTGTCCTCTGACAGCAAGCATTTTCTAGGCACGTTGAATAGGGCGAACGGCCGGCAGGGGGGTTAAACGGCGAGGATCGATTTGTTTTTGGCGATCCCCACCATTTCACTCCCTCGTCAGCCGCCTATGTTGTGAAATCCTGAGACCTGAGTACTCATGTTATCATATTTGATAGTTTCAAGAAAGATAAGTTGCTATGATAGGAGTTTTTTTGACTGTAACCATTTCTGCCATGTGGAGTCTGTCATTGTGGCTCTGAGGTAAGTGGCCTTATTTTGTGATAATTTATTACCTATTTTTAAGAAGTGATTCGTTCCATTACTTAGTACTCTTAAAGCATACACAATATTACAAGTAATTGCAACTACATCTTATTTAAACTTGGTACGTTAGTTGTCAGTTTCCCCCAAAATAAGTTTTCTTCAGCAAAGGCTAAGATCATTAACAGGGACAAACCTACCTGCCCCAGCAAAACCCACCACAGATCATAGGAGGAAGCCGCCGCCCCCCCCCCCTCACCTTCGCTTTGTCACTAGTACGCCAGAGCTCCCCTGCCGCAGCTGCCCCAGCCGCCTGTCAGTCATCAGACAGGCGGCAGGCTCATGGATGTTTCGTGGCGGCTCGGAGGACTGGGGTGCCTGAACTCTCCCGAGTCCCCCCGAGCCTGACGCCCATGTCACTACAGTATGGTTATTGGCGGCAGGGGAGATCCGGGTACGCCGGAGTGGAGGGACCGATGGGGACCAACAGGAGGGGTGGGGGCTTGAAGGGGGGGGGACCCCTAAAGGTAGTGCGCGAGTGATACTTCGATGGAGGCACCACTGGCGCGCACCTACTACATAGTGGTATGCCCGGAAATTTTCCGGGACAGCCCGCTGCGGCAGCGCAGCTGAGCCCGGAAAATTTCCAGCCATACCACTCAAGTGGTTAAGATGCAGTTGCTGACCATATAGTCAGATTTTACTGCATGTTCAGACGAACTGATGTCTGCAGCTGTAGCACTTTCAACGAATCAGAACCCATACTGGACTTGTGCAGTACTGGACTGGGACATGCGCAAATTACCGAACATCAGTACTTTGTGTCTTTTGCCACAGATCCTTCAGAATCTGAATCGGGTCCATATTTTATGTGTTAGTAAGGTATTTTCAGTGCTACTGCCATTATACTAAAAAATACACTTATTTACTTTCTTTTCGGTTACAACTGGCATGTATTTTTTTTTTGTGTTTTAAAGCATGGGTCCAAATGACCCATGCTTTTTGTTATTGCAGTTGTAACGAAACCACATTTATGTAACCGATCTCTTAAGGGTATAGCAATTTTCTTTTGCAAGAATGTTCTTATTAGATTCATGCAGAACAGAACACAGAATGTTTTGTCCCCAGTAAACCATGTCGCCCTGACATGCACCTCTACATGACTTGGTAGAACGAATGCAGCGTGACTCGACACATTCAAAAGGAAGGCCAAACTTGAAAAAACAAAACCAAGACAATAAAGCCAAGAAACAAAGCAGATCACTGTGTTACTGTAATAAATGTTCACCCACTTTCAGCAGGCATCTTAACTGCCCTAGTCAGAACTACGATATAGCCACAAAAGCTATATGTGTTGATGCCTGGTGTATGAAGTTTTGAGGGAACCATAATCTCCTTTCATAAGTGCCACAAATCTGTCAGTTTGATAAATATATATATATAATTGTAGAACTATATTAGCAGCACTCACAAGGCTTTTGTTGCAAATAATAGCAGACTTTAATCCGACAGGTTTCGGGGAAACATCCCCGTCATCAGGGAACAAAGTACAAATGATCTCACAGAACATATAAATACAAAAACACACCCCAGGACACACCTCCACCTGTGGCAGCGCGCAGATCCATCAGTCCGTCACCACAATTGGATCGTCCTAATTGTACTGGACATGCGGTAAAATTTACTTATACCGCTAGTTCTACAAGACAGGTAGACCCAATAAACTAATGAGGTGCATGGTATATATTGCAGAATGGGAGGCAGTGTCAGGGCACCCTGGTCTCTGGAACTAAACAGTTTTCTACAGCTGCTGAGTCTTCAAAAAGGCCATACGTGGCTGAAACGTCAACCTATTAAATACCTAAAGAGATGAACCTGTGAAATGGTGATGTAATAAAAAAAATTTCATTCCTTTTTAAAAATTGGTGAGTGCCCTTATTTGGACCTAAGTGGCCCTATGGACTAATATATGTGGAACAGATATCTGTTACCTTAGAGCACAGGTTCTTGAACTCGGTCCTCCGGTCCCCACACAGTGCATGTTTTGCAGGTCTCCTCATAGAATCACAAGTGTAGTAATTAGCTCCACCTGTGCTAATGAGTGCACCGGTGCACCTGCTGGGCGACCTGGAAAACGTGAACTGTGTGGGGTCCTGAGGACCGAGTTTGAGAAACCCTGCCTTAGCGGAAGAACCCCAGTGTTGACAGTGGATGTCTGTGAGTGCGGAATTGGTGATCTATACAATTTGTTCAAAGAGCACTCACCAGTCTTCACGATTTTTGATGCAAATAAAAATGTAATACATCACCAAAGTCTCAGGTATTATGTCGACATTTCTAGGCACACCGGGCCCTTTGTCAAGACCAAATGAATGGGTGGGTCACAGCCCCAGAAGATGATATATATATCATATGAAGATAGTATATAATTTGGTCAAGGTAGTTGATCTACCTCGTGATTTCAATTTGATTATTTTATGAATTGGTTTCTTAAAGAACATTCTTCAATATCCTTATTTTGTATTGCTGACCATTATTTTTTGCCATACCCCTGATGAAGTCGCTTGATGAAACGCGTTGGGTATTTTTATGAATAAATAGATTTACTATATAATGGATACTGCATCTTGTGCGAGTACATACTGATACCGGACATTTGAAGAAAATACTGATTGTGACATTTTTATCATGACATTTTAGTATTATCATCATATTGCATTATTATTGCTGGGTGGTACTTTTAGGTTTAATTTTAGAATAGAGCTCACCCTAGTATTCTTCTCCTTCTCGCCCCCCCCCCCCCCCCCCCTGCCCCTCACTAACAGGAGGGGGCTTATTACAGGTTCAAATAGGACTTTTTTTGCTTTTCAGAAGATAATTTACTGTAAAGTATGCTTAGTTTGTTCTGCAACTATATTGGGCTATTGTTTGTTTTTTGTTTTTTATGAAACTTTTTATTTCAAACTATTTAAAAATACTTTTATATTCTAAAAACACACTAGGTGGCCCATTCACAAAGGTACAAAAGAATCTAGCCCATTTTCCGGTACGGATTTTCTTGTTTGGACACTTGCCCATCTGTATTGTCATGTTTTTTTTTTTTTTTTTTTTCTTTCTCAAGGCAAGAAACCTGAACACTGCTGAAGACAAAGGCAGTTAGGCATGAAGAAGGAACAAGTGACTTGCATTAAGGCATATAAAGGTACTTGTGTACAATCACGGCTCCCACGATGTCCATCGCATAGCAAAAAATCGCATGCGATCGCATCGCATTCGATTTTTAACAGAAATGCATTGAAATTAGTATCAAACATGTTCAATGGCCCCCAAATGTAATTTTTGAGGCTGTACAACCCCCACTATCAACGCGAACCCGAAGCGTGGCGAGCGGCGGCGGTACGCGTCCTACGACCTTTTCATACCCCCACTATCCACGTCGGCGTGGAGTTGAGAATAGAAAGTGTGGCGAGCGCAGTGAGCCACCGAGCCCGAAGCGTGGTGAGCGGACACGGATACCTTCACAGGTATACGCGTCCCCACACGGGCTTCACAGGTGTCCGCGTCCGCTCGCCACGCTTCAGGCTCGGTGGCTCGCTGCGCTCGCCACACTTTGTAATCTCAACTCCACGCCGACGTGGATAGTGGGGGTATGAAAAGGTCGTAGGAGGTGTACCGCCACCCCTCGCGGGCTCGCTGCGCTCGCCACGCTTCGGGTTCGCGTTGATAGTGGAGGTGGTACAGCCTGAAAAATAACATTTGGGGTCCATTGAACATGTTTGATACTAATTTCAATGCATTTGGATGCATTTCTGTTAAAAATTGCCTGGCATCGCATGCGATTTTTAAAAATGCTTAAAACTGCAAAAATCGCATGCCACTACATTTGGCATGCGATGGGAGCCGTGAAAGTACACAAGTACCCATATAAATAACAATTGTGCATAAATGTTTTCTACAGAATGTTCTAGATATCTTAAAGCTGGTACACACTGGGATCTACGAAGTAGTGAAGAGAGTAGAAAAGTGCGAGTGGAGAAGTTGCAACCAATCTGCATTGTAGTAACATTTATAATTTGCATGCTATAAAAGGATACAGAGCAACTTCTCCACTGGCTCCCTTCTCTACAGTTAACCTTTTAGCATATCAACCCCCTTAGTGATGTGGGTCCAGCCTGACATTAGTGCCAATGTGACGCCTCATGTGGCAGGTCCATACACACTTGCCGATGCCGTGTCCAACGGTGGCAAGCCATGTCACCCAATGGCCCTGTTGCAGGACTTTCATGGGATGTCTCTAGCAGCACACACATTATGAGTACACACTGGAGCAGTTCACGTTTTCCAGGTCACCCGGCAGGTTCACAGGTGCATTCATTACTCATTGACAAATATGAAAAGAACCATAGGTGGAGCTAATTATTTCACTTATGATTCTGTGAGGAGGCCTGCAAAACATGCACTGTGTGGGGTCCCGAGGGCCAAGTTTGAGAACCTGTGCACTGGAGGTTTTACCCAGTATTTCATGCTGATGTGCGAGATTGGGTTACATATCGTCTTACAAAACAGCCATATGCAGTCGTATTCATTTGTATTAATAATACGAATACGAAAAAATGTACTCTTAGTAAATTTCTCCCTATGTTGCGGCACTGTGCTACCCAAAAAAAAAAAAAACACATTTTAAGTTTCATCCTGCACGCTACATAGAAAGCATTACCTCGAACACTATAAACATACACTAGAGGTATATGAATATGGATAACTCTAGAATACACAAGATGTAAGATGAGGATGGAGGTACTCATTGTGCATAGGGTTGACCATTGCTGACTCAAAATCATTGATGGTTTATAGCCAATGTTTTCTGTATCTATGTTAAGACAGTATATGGTAACATTACTCATGTTTGCGGTGAGAGTATCAGCCAAAACATTGTACTTGTTTCCTAGCACGGCGCCGACTACGTTAATTGCGTAGAGGACTATTCTTCGTAAAAAATGCGATGCAATTTTTTTTTTAGGTTATTTATTCACTGCTTTTATGTGCCCAGGCCATCGCATCACATTACACCTCCCGCAAAATTGCATGCGATGCGTTTTTTTTTAGTTAATTTATTCACTGCTCTTATGTCCCCAGGGCCATCTCATCGCATGGCATCGCACATCCCGCAAAATCACATGCGTTTTCTGGGGTACTATGCCATGACATTAGGTATACAATAATATGATTTTATATCCCAAAAATAGGTTTAACGCACTCCCCCCCCCCCCCCCCCCCCCCACACACTATCCACGCCACCCCGAAGCGTGGCGAGCGGCAGCGGAACGCGTCCTCCGAATTTTTCATTAACCCACTATCCACGTCGGCGTGAAGTTGATTTTATATAGTGTGGCGAGCCCGAAGCCTGGCGAGTGGACGCGGAATACACGTCCCCTCGCGGGGCTCGCTGCGTTTGCCACGCTTCGTGCTTGGTGGCTCGCTGCGCTTGCCACACTATATAAAATCAACTCCACGCCGACGTGGATAGTGGGGTAATGAAAAAGTCAGAGGACGCGTTCCGCCACCCCTTGCGGGGCTTGCTGCGCTCGCCACGCTTCGGGGTGGCGTGGATAGTGGGGGGGTGGGTTAAACCTATTTTTGGGACATAAAATCATATTATTGTATACCTAATGTCATGGCATCGCACACCCTCTAAAATCGCATGCGATTTTGCGGGACATGCAATTCCATGCCTTGCGATAGTGGGGTACAATGGCCATAGAAAAAATTACATAGAAAAAAAAAATCGCATTGCATGCAGCTATAGTGGCACATGCGATGCAATTTCCCTACGGTGCCGTGCTAGGAAACAAGTACCCAAAACATTAATACAGCTTGCCTTTTAACCCTTTGAGTACAACATCTGTGAGAGAGATGCAAAATATCCAGGTGCATTTATGAATAACTTTAGGTACTTATGTATTAGCCGGGTGCCCGGCTACGCTACGCTGACAGCGTAGCTTTGGCTATTTTTGAGTCCTGTACGTATAAAATGCCTCAATGTATCATCAATGACCTTCCGAAAATGATGTAAGTAGACGGTATGGAGTGTCTCCCTGGAGTGCAGATGCTTCTCTTAAACATTCTGGTGGTTTATTTTTTTGAAAGCTACTAGAATTAGGGAGATATTTTTCTTATTCCAGATTTTTGGGCAAAATCTGTAAAATGCATTCCTGTCTCTATGGAATATCTATTTCTTACCTCAAAGGCACTTTTTATTTTTCATACTTATTCATTATTTACCATTTCATGATAAACACCACAACATTGTTCACAACCAAAAAAATCTATAAATTTATAGAAGAAAGGAAAAAACATACATACATACATACATACATACATACATGTATGTCATATAAAGAAATAAAAAGCTCTCTGTAGGGAAGAGATGGTGAGGACATCCAGAAAAGCACAATGGTGAATATGAAAAGAAAGTCAGGTTTTTGTGTTTTTTTGTTTTTTTTTAAAGATTTTTCTTTTACGGTAATTTGGTTTCAATGCATGTCCAAAAAAAAAATTTTATTTCAAGAAAATTGTTACCATATTAGAAAGAGAAATAAGTAAAACATGAATATTACAATAATATGAAGGGTAATAGGGGTAAATAGCGGGGGCTACCTATTCAATGCTGTCTTTAGCGACAGCATTGAAGCGGGATCACAGCAGAGCTGTCGGGCCCGTTCTGTCGATAACGGCCTTGGATTGTCGCAATCCCAGCCGCAGATTGCCAATCCACGGGCGTTTTCGTGGCTACGCCACCCTTTGGCCGATCGGCAGACGGAACATTGAATCCCATCTGTCGTTCTGCAGTTGATCATACTGCAAATGGGCAAGGATCACAGCTGTCGGGAGGGATTGACAGCTGTGATCCTGGATTGCACACCCCCCCTAAGTAAGCAACAGAAACCGGATTATATCTAAACAACAAATCAATAAAACTGTAAAATCTGTAATTTGATCATTCTAACATAGAACTATAGGTTCGTGAGAGGAGAAAATTAATATAAATAGATATAAAAGAACAAGGAGATAAGAAAAATAAAGTAAAAGGAGAGGACCGATTTAAGGATAGATAGTGGCGTGGTCAATGTCACCCATACCCTTCACAAGGTAACAGAAAAAATAACAGGTTATTCAATGGAGCCTGAGCATGAATGTGGTCAATTCATGGCGACCAAAGCTTAATGAATTTGGAGGGGTTTTCATGACTAATAGAAATATTTTTTTCTCAACCCTATAGGTGGACCAGACAGCATTGATCATGGCAGTAATAGAAGCAGGTAGGGGGCTCTTCCACTGAGCAGCGATATGGCATTTTACTGAAAATATGACTCATTTAATTTTTAAGTAAAGGGTGGGGTGCGTGGTAAGTAATGTTAAGTATTATCTATATGAAAAAACAAAAAACTGGTTAGAGAAGTGCACAGATTAGAGAGTAACAAAAGTTTAGGAAACATTGATGAGAGACCAGAGAAAAGCAGGCCACCCCTGAGAAGACATCTAGCATATAATAAAGCAAAACACATGATTTTGTTGGGCAGTATTGTCTATTCACTTAATGTGGGTATATATCCTGGTCCTAGAAAAGTTATACCTTGCTATTAACAAATTTTCCGAAATCAGATGGAGGTCCACCAAAGGAGTCTGTGGACAGAAAGTTGCTTTAGAAAATTGCGTAAATCTAAAAGCTATTGATTTAGTTTTCCTCTCTACCTCACCTGTGCTCCTGTCCTGTTCTTCCCTTCCTCTACTTCATCTTCAGTCTCCTCGACAATTTTGACACCTACTTCTGAACTGATGCTGATTTTAGTTCTGATGCTGATTTTAGTTCTACCAGCTATACCCCTATTTATACTGTATTTTTTTAACACACCCTGTACGTTACCTTGTCATTTGTTTTTTGTTTGCTATGTACGGCGCTGCGGACACTTTGCGGCGCCTTATAAATAAACGTACTACTACTATTTAGTTTAAAGATAACTTAGTGCTATTGTAAGGAATAAAATGTCAAATAGAACGCATTTATTGAGTAGTTATTAATGAGTAATATGGAGTTTATTCAAAAAGAGAATGAATTTTTGTGTATAACTTTGGTAGATGGAGTTCCATTTTTGCTTTGATGCATAGCACTGGTGGAAAGAAGAGCTTTATGGTCTACTATCAAATAAACTCTTAACTACATTTTATTTTACTGGAGTTTTCTTGCCTGTTAAAAAACTGGAGAATGATTCAAATAAATCTTTGGAGTGTCCCATATTTTCCACAAGCCAAAATAAATAGGGATTTTCCTTCAACAAACTTTACAATTGTAAGAATCATCAAAGCAGCATTTCAAGCGGTGTAGTAGGACTGCCTTTAAGCAGCCATTGAACATTTAGGGCCAGATTCTCTAAGCTTCAAAAGTGATAAAATGAAGAGCGATAAACAGACAGCCAATCAGCTCCTACCTGCCATGGCACAGACTGTGTTTGAAAAATGTCAGGCAGGAGCTGATTGGCTGGCTGTTTATCACTCTCAATTTTATCGCTTTTGAAGCTTAGAGAATCTGGCCCTTAATCATAAGACATTTAAACAAGGACCAAAGTTCTTGCAATGGCTATTGTGTTAAACACATTTTCAAGCAGGTTTTCAGAGTATGCCGAAAAATGGATTATCAGTGAGAGCCATTAATAGTGAAGGGTACACTCATAGAATTACCTTTTTATAGGATGGTAAGAACTGAAGGCTGTCTATTAGAAAAAGCAAGAATGCTGAGAGATGGCTCCAGTCTGTGCAAGATATTTTAGCATGGAGTAGGTCCAGTTAATTTTATGTTCACTAGATCTTCAGGGTGGATATGTAATTCAACATCTTCAGTTCCTCAGACTTTGTGCATTGGAATAACCATTTGCATTTTGTTAACTCTTCCATGGATGTTCACTTATGTTCTGGAAGTTTTTATGGCTGCTGTTTGGAAACAAGGACTTCTGGTACGGCTTTATCTGGGTGACTTTTTTTGGTAAATGGAATTATATTGCCAGCAACAGAACAAATTTTGAACTTCCTAAAGGAACATAGTTGCGAGTACAAATATAAACCACAAAAAACAAAGGACGGAATGTGATTGCAGATTTTCTGTATATTTTGCAGCAATAATGATGGTATAACAGACATAATTATCACTTTACATACAGTACGTATAAGGTCCCTATCGGCTTGCAAGTTTGGACATGAGTGAATCTAAAAATCCAAAAATCTGGAGTGGCCAAAACTGTCCTCAAGATCTACCAACAATTCATGTTTTTTTAGGCAACATGTGGATCTAGAGTAGGAATGAATGCAGCAGGTTTGAAAATGTGACAAATCCAGAGAAGAAGCGGGCGCTGTGATAACTGCAGCCTAGGCTTGGCTTCTCACATTCAGGAATGGTGCAAGGATTTGGGCGATTAAAGTGAGAAGGAACGGTCTTACAAAAGTAGTTTATAATAATGTATCTTTAGACCCTTGTATTATTTACATTATTTCATATTGTTGTATTGGGAGGAGTTTATTTCTGAAATAATTACTATTACTACTTTTCTGTTATTCATTTGTACTTTTATGATTTATAATGAACCCAACCCCTGTTTCATATATTGCTTAAGTACATGCTATTTGGCCTTGGCTGCTCGGAAGTGAAAAAGAAACCAGCTGCTTAGTACCTGGTTTCCTTTCTTTGATTACATGGTTGGAGCCTTGTGCTTTGTACTTGTCCTGTAGGACAGCTTGGGATATTCCTCAAAGACACCATGGGAATAAGTCACAATAACTATCTTCCAGGGTGTTCATGTTTTCTTCTCAGGCGATTAAAGTATTACCCTACCTGTTCTGGATGCTCGAGGAAATACATTTGGTATTTGCTTAGATTCCATGTATAATCGAGTTTATAAGATGTTGTGGATCATTAAACTGTTTTACAGTCTTCAGTTTGTCTCCTATTTTTCTACCTAATAAAATGTGCTGGTTTGTCATGGACATTTTCATTCAATACACAATTATATTATATTATAAACTAATTATATTTTGTGGGAGGCATAGTGTTGCTCAAGGATGACCTGATGTGTTTTTAAGTCTGACCCAGTTTTTCTTATTTGAATGAAGGTTTATATTGAGGTTTGTAATCTGTAAGAAGATTAGGGGCCTTTACGCATGCAGCCAGAGTCTTCACATGTTGCTCACGTCAGAAGAGCACAGGTGACATTGCCTCATAGGGCTTCAACTTTCCCAGCTGCATTCATCTTGAAAATTTTTCAATAATGAACGTTCCTACGCTGCTGCTTGATGTGTGTGACATCACCTGTAACTGATATAGTTGTTTACCAGCTTTCAGGTGACTAAAACGTCATTATTTGTTCACAAAGTTTTTTTTTTATCTGAAGGAGTACACCTGAAACATTAGCTGCCTAAACATTACATGCTTCATGATGTGTTTCCTTTTGGAAGCTGCATCAACCAACTAGACCAAAAAAATTATAAAACACTTCGTACTTATGCAACCACATACAAAAGGGTTGATTTAATTAGCTGCTAGGTGGCTCGCCTCGTTAGTAGAATCAGAATCCGCTTTATTGCCCAGGTATACTTGCGTATACTAGGAATTTGTTTTCGGTTTGCTGTGCAGCAGCCAGTTGGGTAACAAGTAAACAGCATACAGTATAAACAATAAACAATATAAACAGGTGGGGGAACATGTACAGTCATATAGAAAGTTATTCGGAGGAGACACCGTGTTAGATTATGTGCAAAGGGTTAAGGCACGACTAGACATTGAGGAGTTCATGGGTGTCAACAGGTGAACCACTTGAGGAAATAAACTTTTTAGGCTTCTGGTAGGTAGGGCTATATGCTGAGCTTATGGTAGCTTCAAACTTATGAATTGATATTCTACTCCTTACTCATTCAGCAGCCCTGTTTCAGTCCAGTTGAGGAATATTAAACTTTATTTGTGATTACTTCTGAGCTGCTTACACATCCATATTTATTATTTAGCTTTCTCAGAACCACTTGTATGTGTTGGAATAGTGTTAATTTTAGGACAATAATATATTTAGAATAGCTATACAGGTTGAGTATCCCTTATCCAAATATCCTTTATCAAAATTATTCCAAAAACATAAATTCCAGAAAGAATTTTTTTTTTTTGCTAAAAGCACTACTAGGGACATCTGCAACGGCAGTACTGGGGACATGATATATAACTTGCACTAACTATGTGCAAGAAAATGATTGCTTCGCATTTAAATTCAGTATCTAAGATAGTACACAAACTTTGTTTCATGTTTTGAAACCTTGTTTTATGCACAAATAAAATATATTTGTGTGTATTTTATGCGTTTGATGTGTTTATACAACATAAATGCAAGATACCTCAATATATAGATACAGCATTGAAATATAAAAATATTCTGAAATACGGAATAATCCGTTACCCAAAATTCTTCTGGTCCTGAGCATTTTGGATAGAGGATACTCAACCTGTATTATTATTTTCGTATTAACATACATGATGACAATAATATTGTTTACATTTATTATACCCCTTTCACACTGCAGCTCTTAACCTGTATATTGCCGATTTTTTTAGCCTTTTAAAATGGTTAGAGCTGCAGTGTGAAAGCGCCAGTCTGCATTTACCAGTTACAAATAACCGGTATTTGAAACGGGTAAAAAGCCCGAGTCCTACACGGTTCAGAGCCGTTTTTTATGCAGTGTGAACGGCTCTGAACTGGTATATAGGACTCGGACAGTAGCTATGAGGGCACAGTGCATATGTAACACCGGTATTTGAAACGGGTAAAAAGCCCGAGTCCTACACGGTTCAGAGCCGTTTTTTATGCAGTGTGAACGGCTCTGAACTGGTATATAGGACTCGGGCAGTAGCTATGAGGGCACAGTGCATATGTAACACCGGTATTTGAAACGGGTAAAAAGCCCGAGTCCTACACGGTTCAGAGCCGTTTTTTATGCAGTGTGAACGGCTCTGAACTGGTATATAGGACTCGGGCAGTAGCTATGAGGGCACAGTGCATATGTAACACCGGTATTTGAAACGGGTAAAAAGCCCGAGTCCTACACGGTTCAGAGCCGTTTTTTATGCAGTGTGAACGGCTCTGAACTGGTATATAGGACTCGGACAGTAGCTATGAGGGCACAGTGCATATGTAATGAGCTGCTCATTACATATGCGCATATGTTGTGTGGCTCCTTCATATGCACTGCGTTCATTACATATGTGCATATGTAATGAGCGACTCATTTCATATGCACTACCCTGTCTTATAGCTACTGTCTGTCCTGCTTTAACACTGCACACCTGCTTGAGACCCGGTATTTATGTGCAGTGTGAAAGGGGTTTAAAACCGTAATATACCGTCTCAAAATACCGGGTCTCCAAAGTTTAAGCAATGTGAAAGCAGCATTATATAGATGAATTCATCACATTTTGCCTATCATTTTAATCAGTTGACTTAAGCATAATTCATTGCAATGAAACAGTCACATATGAGCAAACAGATCATATTTACTTACATTTTTTATAATAAATTAAAGACTCTTCTGGACTACTGATGAATGTAGTCCAGACTCCTCTGTATATTCTAGAGCCCGATGCTACACTGCTGATGTATCGAGGCATATCATTGACCCCAAAGCTGTCAACCTTGTTGTAAATGTCATTATCCAGTTTTATATACTATATATGTATTTTTTGGCACTTTCTATAAAGAAAGGCTATTATAGTAATTGACTTCTATCTGAAATCAACTACATTTTGCAGGGAGGTCGGTATGTTATGTGACAAAATGGACAAACATTTAAATATACAGTAGAATTATTGTGCACTCCCTGCACACTGTATGAAAACATATGAACACCATGAGTTGCCATGGCTACCAAGGACTTTAATGAAGACTACAGATATGGGGCCAGATGTACTAGGCTTGAAAAGTGATAAAATCACCTAACTTCCATGTCACAGGCTGTTTGAATAATGACAGGTATGAGCTAATTGGTTGGAGGTTTATCCCTCTCCATTTTATCACTTTTTAAGGCTTAGTACATTTTGCCCATGTTCTTATACACCTAGCCATAAGCAGCTAATGCCCAGTACTGAGTGGTGTACTGTAGCAACCTTTTCTTTAATTTGTGCATCTTTTTTTACATTCCAAATGCAGTGAGTCATCATTCATTGTCCAAGAGACGTTGGGCTTTATTCAAATGTGTGTTTTCTTTCACTGTCCGCCACCAGAGGGCACCCAACGGGGATATCCAACTGTAGGTCTGTGCCATCATTTCAGCTCACACTACCCGAGGCACTAGCTCAAATGTGCAAGAAAGTTTGAGCACTTGTCAATTTGTACTGGATATGGGATGTGGTATTTCAGTTGAATACAGCCCATTGAACTTTAACCACACAGCAACTGGTTTTATACACATACTGTATGTAATGCCCACGTACAGAGATGTGCTTGCGGGCCAAATGACAAGAAGCTCCCTTGTTTTCTGTTGGGTCTTCTTTTTCCACAAATACACGGACAGAGAGGCAAGTGTAATTTCTCCCCTACAATAGCAGACACCAACTGACACGATTGTAAAAGGTACAACTCCATTTTTATTGTACTATAAGGCAACTTCAAAAGTTGGGTTCAAAACAGGCTATAATAAAACACATAAGGCAAGACACTATAAGATAAAAAACTCGGTTAAAATAAAGTAGTAACCATAACTGAAAGGCAATAAGCTGGACTATAGACTTTAAAACGCAATTTCTATACCCAGTGAGTGACAATCTATTGTAAACAAATGTACACTTAACAGGTAAGTAACGTGGTTGTAGGTTCCTGACCTACAATAGCTATAAGTAGTAAGAAGTAGCACGGATCCAGCATACATTTATGCTTGCAAGGTCAACTAAAATTAAACACAACCTCTAATTGTGGGGGAACATTCATGTTGGTATTGTTTTGAAGCTAAGCGACCATAGTTTCATAAAAAGCGGTTTTAGATTTAAATATTGACTTCTACATTTCAAGGTCACATGATGTGTGACCTTTGACCTTGAATATCCGCCCCCCAAATTTTTTGGACATAAAGTAGGTTATACAATTATATACAATCTTAAATACACTTAAGTTTGTACATGATGATAAACTTGCTTTTGTTAGCAATCTGGTGCTCTCCTACTTGCATGTCCTCTGCATTCCAGATGATGGCATTTCTCTCCAACTGAGCTTTTTCAAATGGTGAAAAAGCTCTGTTGGAGCGAAACCCTTTAGAGAATTCACCTGGCACCCATTTCTGGAGGAGATACCTTATACCTTATCCAGCAATATCGCCCCCCCCCCCTCCCCCCCAGGGGGGTTTGCGCAGTTTTCAGGAACCAATTGTTTATCCCTTACAGTGCATAGAGTGTATCTAACTAGCTATTCTTTTAAAAGTTATCTATATATTTTGCATCCTGTTCAGTTGTACAAAGCCATCGACCATTGTCCATTGTGTCAACAGTAGTTACACAAAAAAAGTACTGTTTTCTGTATTTGTTAACAAATATATAATTATTGAATAGCCATATACTGCACCTTCACCTTCCCTCACAGATCATTTGTTATATTTGACAACCAGACTTCAGATTATGAGCGATATGTCACATACATCCTTTTGATGGAATAGAAATATGTATCTCTCTGAATAAGAGTTTTTTTTTTTTTTTTCCTCCTGGTAATAACCAAAATATAAGTATCATCCCTGGAATCTATTATGTGCTGAAAGCCCAGAAATGTATTGAAACAACTTATGGTAGTACTTTATGGTACTTGGGATTCCTCACAGATGAATACTATTTGAGCTGAAATAGGAATGCGCACAGATTTTTCTTAAATACTTAACTGAAAGCAGTCTGGCATTGGGGATGGAGAGCGGGTCTGTTTTTACAAAATGCGGGTGTGTGGCTCCTGTTTTGTAGGTGTGCCACAGCCTGCATTTCCAAAGCAGAAATCTTTGAGGAAGTATGGCGGTCATTGTGTGTAAGCTTAGACGGTACTTGTTTCCTAGCATGGCGCCCATCGCATCGTATACCATAAGCCTTACAATGTTATGCGATGTGATGCGATGGCACCCGATGTTATACAATTTAAAATCATATACCATTGTATATGGCATACAATGCGATGGTATAGGATTTTAAATTGTATAAGCACCCTAATGGGTGTTTTCAATGTTAAATGGCCCCCCAATAAGATTATTAATTGTATAAGCACCGTAATGGGTGCTTACAACGTTAAAAGCACCCCCACGCCACCCCCAGTATCAACGCCAACTTGAAGCGTGGCGAGAGGTCCTGGATGACCTCCCAAAAGTCACGATTGTTCAATGCCTGACATTTGGGATCCCGACTTACAGGGGCTATTCTCCCTAGAGGGGGTCCACGACCCCCATAGAGGGAGAATAGAACCTGTGGCAAGTGCAGCAGAGTACCGTCATTTGGGATTCTGATGTCTGTTATTTTGATTGCTATATCACACCTTCCAAAACAGCAGGGGATCTTCAAACTAGCCTTCCCAGTCAGACCACTAGTGTTGCAGCCCCAGTGGTTCCATTTCATATGTCGACAGTCAGTACGTCGACCACTCTTGGTTGACAAGCGAATAGGCCGACACGTGAAAAAGATAGACATGCAATAGGTCAACTTGCCAAATGGTCGACACCTGAAAAGGTCAACATGAGGTTTTCGTATATTTTTTTTACTGATTTTTTCTTCTCAATCCATGTTGGCATAGAGCAGGGATGGCAAACCTTTGGCCCTCCAGATGTTGTTGAACTACACATCCCAGCATTCCATGCTACCGTTTTACCATTTGACCATGCTAAAACTGTTGCAGGGCATGCTGGAGGGCTGGAGGGCTGAAGATTCCACTTCCCTGGCATAGAGGGAGAAAATAAGTGTGCCAAGTCCAAAGCATGATGAGCGAAGCGTTACACTAATTGAGGTCCATGTCGATACAGGCACTCAACCTGAGAAACTTGTGCCGACCATTTCCATGTAAACAATTTGCTTGTCAACATTTTATCCATGTCAACCAATACTGGCCAACCTATTGACTTAATGATTCAGACCTCAGCCCCAGTTTTTCAGCTTAGACAATAAAACCCTCTTCTGCCATAAGCCCAGGGGTATTTTTGGGCCGGAACGCCGTTCCTGCAGTTCTGTTCAAATATGTCCCCAGCAGGAACGGCGTTCCGGAGGTTCAATTATGGCCGCCTCAGCTGTCCAGCAAAAATGTATGTATCCCCGCCGCAGCGGCCTGGTTGATGCGCAGCGGCTTAGTGAGTTCCGCCCCCTGCCCTCCGACACCATGGATGCACGCACATGACGTCCATGGCGCGCATCCATGGTGCCTCAGTCCCGCCCGCAGTGCCTAACTCCCGGGACGCCGAGACTCCCGCCCTCACGCCCGCGTGACTTCTGCAGGGACGCGTTCTCTCCCGCTTGCGGACCTGCTGGACACCCGGCACCTGTAACAGGTCTGCGCACCGTGCACAGCCTGTTTCCTCCCTGATCTCCCACTGCAGTACCAGCCAGATGGGACTCTGCTGGACGGGACACAGAAACTCCAAGACCCCTGCTGAGACTGCCTGCCCTAACCTGTGCTTTTCTGGATCTGCAATTCACTGGTATGTAGAAATAAAGGTGTATAATGGGCATCTTGGTGTTATGCATAATGGGCATCTCTTTGTGGGCCTTTTGTATAATGGGCATCTCTGTGTGTGGCATATGGTATAATGGGCATCACGTAGTGGGGCATATGTATAATGGGCATCGCTGTGTGTGGAATATGTATAATGGGCATCACAGAGTGGGCCATATGTATAATGGGCATCACGGAGTGGGGCATATGTATAATGGGCATCACGGAGTGGGGCACATGTATAATTGACATCTCTGTGTGTGGAATATGTATAATGGGCATCACGGAGTGGGCCATATGTATAATGGGCATCACGGTGTGGGCCATATGTATAATGGGCATCACGGAGTGGGGCATATGTGTAATGGACATCTCTGTGTGTGGAATATGTGTAATGGGCATCACAGAGTGGGGCATATGTATAATGGGCATCACGGTGTATGGCATATGTATAATGGGCATCACGGAGTGGGGCATGTGTATAATGGGCATCACGGAGTGGGGCATGTGTATAATGGGCATCATGGAGTGGGGCATGTGTATAATGGGCATCTCTGTGTGTGGAATATGTATAATGGGCATCTCGTTTTGTGGCAGGGACGCGCGCTCTCCCGTCCGCGAACCTGCGACGCATTCTCCCACCTGCCAGCCTGCCTAACAGAGGACGCTCCCCCACCTGCTGCCCTAACCTGTGGAGTGCCTTCTTCCTCCATCTGCCTGAGCAGTGAGCCCAGTTACACTGGATTCTAATCCTGGCTGCAATTGTCTGGTATGGAGAAAGAATGTTCTACAAATTTGTAATGCAATTTTATTTTTTCTCACTACGGTTACTGTATATTGGGAATCTTGGTGTTATGTTTAATGGGCAGCATCACTGTGTGGGCCTTGGGTATAATGGGCATCTCTGTATGGGCATCTCTGTGTGGGCCTTATGTATAATGGGCATCTCTGTGTGGGCCTTATGTATAATGGGCATCTCTGTGTGGGCCTTATGTATAATGGGCATCTCTGTGTGGGCCTTATGTATAATGGGCATCTCTGTGTGGGCCTTATGTATAATGGGCATTTCTGTGTGGGCCTTATGTATAATGGGCATCACGGAGTGGGGCATATGAATAATTGGCATCACAGAGTGGGGCATATGTATAATGGGCATCTCGGTGTGGGCCATATGTATAATGGGCATCTGTGTGTGGCATATGTATAATGGGCATCTCGGTGTGGGCCATATGTATAATGGGCATCTGTGTGTGGCATATGTATAATGGCCATCATGGTGTGTGGCATATGTATAATGGGCATCACGGTGTGTGGCATATTTATAATGGAGCATCACGGTGTGGGGCATATGTATAATGGGAATCTCTGTGTGTGGCATATGCATAATAATCGTGACGGATTGAGGAATTATGTTTTTCTTGTTTTTTTTTTCTTTTTTTAATGTAATGCCCCGCCCCTTTTGTAGCTCCTCCCATATCACCGCCCACTTTCTGCCCCCGCCCACAGTTCCTGAACCTATTTTCCTACAAAAATAGCACTGCATAAGCCCCATACAAACTAGAGGATATAGTAAAAGATATCTCTCAGAAAGGGCTTTCTGAGCGATATCTTTTACTATACTGATGCTGCTTTTGTCCTATTTTGGCATCTATTTTCTTAATGATGTGTTTACAGTCTGTGGTAGTTAACTCAACTTTGTTAGCATTATAAATTAGATTTCCAGCTTGCACATTGGAAACATGGAGCCTACAGGTTCTTTCCAGCTCTTTTTATTTTTCTGTTTTGCGGTTGCTTAACTTGTCAAACTCAAATTTCCAAGAGAGCAAAAGCATACGGTTGTGTGAAAAAGAAAAGACAGCCTCTATGAAATCAGTTTCTTATTTTATTTTTTACAAACCTTATAAGTTATTTAATTTATATCCCTGTCCTGAATAATTAAAGGTAATAAATTGAATATTATGTGACATGATCCTTTAAGGGCTTTTTATACTGAAAAATGGTGGCAAGAGGTTTAATACTTTGAGGTCTGACTACAAGCTACAATGAAGAAATATCCTTATGACTAGTCTTCTCACTTATCACCCACCTCCAGCAGCAGTTTAGGTACAGTAAGTGCCACAGCAGTTTCAACATGTGTGATACTTAAATTTGAATAATAAGTACATGAGTTCCCTCAAATATTCTCAGAGACTATTCTCTAATCTATATTGCCAATCTCATGAAATTGTTCACAATGCATTCACCTTCTAGATGTTGTGATATTTGTTGTAGGACTAAAGTCTGTAAGGCTGCATGCAAATAAAAAAATGTTTTATAAAATGTTATGTTCAGTGATACGTATATAGTTTTCTTCTGTGCATTTCATTGGTGTGGTCATGTTTCGGGAGTCATTGATTTAATATCTGGCTGCCCATCCAAATGGAAAGTTTGCATTTATTAGGGATGTAGAATTGTCAGTCTTGGATTGTCCTTTTTGCTTTGCACATCGCCTTGTGTGCTGCTTTCTCATCAACCTGTCACTGCAGAAGATCCCAACCTGCAATATGTCTGTTTACACGCTGGAGTGCTGTTAGGAAAAGAGAGTCTAAATTAGTGATTTTGTGCTGCCTCAAGCCTTGACCTGTGCAGCTTTCCCACATTCTCTTCATACTGTAGTTAGATTTCTGACATTTTTTATTATTCACTTGAATTGCTCATTGCACTCCTCATCCAATGACCTTGTACAGCGTTTTCCCACAGTTCATCTCCAAGTACAATATACCTTGCCAAATAATTCCTCTTGAGTCAAAACATGTATAATCTAAAATTTCAGTGACAAGGACAGTCTTCTCAAAAAATCCAGCATCGGCGAAAACAGCATGGATTGGCGAATTTGCTGAAAATCTACGTGTTTTGGTGAATTTGCGGTGTTTTTGCCCATGCCGATTAAAAGAAAAAAAAGTGAAACCGCATGGGTGAAATGCTGGCAAAAATGGGGGTAAAGGGCCGGTCTGTGATTGCATACTGAATCATTGCGTTTTTTTTTTCACTTGCAGAAAAACGGCCAAAATTGAATACCCCCTATGTAGGAGAAGCGTGGTCCTGTAGGTCAGTTTTACACCTTTTTCTTCTCTCTTGCCACTTCTTTCATATATACACTAATGCCTTCACCATTGGCACCTATAAGAAATGCAGATGCAAAATGTGGTAATTTAATAAATTTATTTATTTATTAACAGTTTTTTAACAAGTTAAAATTGGAAATACGGATAAAACAAACCTGGTAGTTAGTCAAAATGGTAGGATGGCCCTGCTCGCAAGTTTAAAATCTATAGGGAAATCGACATTGACACACAAAGATAAAGGGGTGAAATTTAATAGGATGAGAGATTCAGAAAGTGAGAGATTTGGGAAGAAATCTCCAGTTTTTTTTAAAGCGACAATCATTTACACTTCAATCATTGCAGTGTAAATGATTGCCACTGGAGATTTCTTCCCAAATCTCTCACTTTCTGATTCTCTCATCCTATTAAATCTCACCCATGTTATCTATTGCATAATGGTGACCCAGAAATGCCGGCCTGGGGTCAGGGGGATGGAAAGGTGAGAGAGAAACTAAGTGAGCATATTTGTGCTGTATAGTGGGGATGACATAAATATACATAAATACATACATACATACATACATGAGGAAAAAGGGGTTTTGAGTGGTGCGCTATCACTAAGTGGCCGGCACTGGGTTGTCAGGCCCAACAAAAAATAATTACAAAGAAAGAGGGTGTGCCGGCGCTGGCTGCTTCAATAAGATGTACTCAACGGTTTGAAAAAGTATAAATTTTTATTTTACACAATATTCTATCAATACATTTCTAAAAGACAAATATGTATGCATACATGAATAATAAAACTATAAGGTAATAAAAATGAATATAATATTCGATGGGTGCTGTAGGAATTTTGCGCAATAGAAAGTCTAGGACTAATGAAATGTTATATTACCATCCTTTTTATGTATCACCTGGATATGGGGCTGGTCCAGGGAAGGTGAATCCAGAATGTCCTTGCCTTGGATTGTAAAAGGCTCCCTATTTGGCGAATGTCCTCCTTTTTAGCTGGGATTTAGGAATATGGCGTATATCCCAGATGAAGGTCCAGTTTTTAAGTGGAGTTTTGGGTCGTCGTCGGGAATGAAAGGACTGGTCACTCTTTGAGGTGGATGGGGGGTCCAGACACATGGAATAATAGGTTCAATGCGTTTCCCCGGCTGTATCAGTGGCCGGCTTCCTCAGGAGCAAGTGTGGACTGATGTTCAAAGCCCAGTTTAAATAGCAGTGGGTTTGTTTCTCAATTGGTGTTTAATTGATACACCTGTGTTGATTAGCACCTGTTGTAGTTAGCTGATGTATTTCTCACACACAGGACACGTGGCATCTAATAGCTCCAGCCAACTAGAACATTCTCCACACGGCAATGCTTCCAAGCAGCCTCCTCACACACAGGACATGTGGCATCTAATAGCTCCAGCCAACTAGAACATTCTCCACACTGCAATGCTTCCAAGCAGCCTCCTGACCCTCTCCATGAGGGAGAAAATGCTATGTTAGGGGTGTACAGGCACCCCCTAATGATGTGCCCACCATTATATACTTTTGATTTTTAGAACTGGTATTCCATTAAAACAAGCGCCCATCAATCAAGTATGTGTGTTTTGCATTGTTAATTGTAATAGACCATTGTAATATTACTACATACCTGTGTCATCCATATATGTTTTTGACATTATTTACATGTACTGTTACACAGAGTAATGAGAAGATTAAAACTGAAAAAGTGCAGGAGATTATGGTGTGGCGAGTGCCAATAGATGGTGGTAGGCATGTGTGATTGGGGGTGTTGGACACACCCAATAGACGTGTAAGACACCCCCTAATGAAATGTGCACCCCCTAATGAAATGTGCTGCGCACGCCTATGATGCAAAAATACATACATACATACATACATACATACATACATACATACATACATACATAGTAGTTGAGGTTAAAGAAAGACCTAAGTCCATCAAGATCAACCTTTTGTAAATAAAGTTTTGTTTAAATGAAAGTAAAATGCAATTCACTTACTTTAATGGGGTATATTCAATGCCGATTAGGTGAGCTTTGACGGTGAGCAGTGCCTATTGCTCGCCATCATAGCCCGCCCTCAGTATTCTACTGACTCCTCCCCCCCCTGCACTCGCTGTTTCCACCTCTCTATTTCTAAAAAGCAAAGTGGAAATGGCGAGGGCGGCCGTCAAAATGGCAAGTTTCATGCCTTTATGCAGCTCGCCTTTTAGGGGAATCGATGTCAAGGAGTTCCCCGGAACATAGAATAGGGCGAGGGGGTTAAACGGCGAGGATGGCTCGCTTTCGGCGTTAGTTGGTTGCCAAGTCCAAACTATTGATAGTAATTGTAAAAAGTGCTAAATTATTCTTTCTGAAGAGTTGCTTGTATCTATGTCACTGCACCACTCTTAATCATATACTACATCAGTGCAAGATTGCACTAGCCCTGTTGTGGTACACAAAATCCATCTGAAACCAGGCACGTTTCAGCGTAACCTGAAATACCATCTACACAACCTCCCTATACTTGCAACTGGTTTGTTAATAAGATGTTAGACTCCATTACCCACAAGTTAAGTAGTTACTGAGTAGCATACAACACTGTATTACCATAGATCTATGTCTTTGGCTTGGGTCAGAGAATGTAGGATCTGTATCAGTGGTGCAAATAGAAAAAATGTCTTAGGGGTGTACACACCAGAACTATTAGGGCTCAATTCCATCAATCTGGATCCAATTCCGCCCGATTGGATGCAGATTGTATGTAGATTGGGCATGTTTAGATCCAATTCCGATCCGATTCCAATCTGATGCGCGTCCCCGCTGTTTGGTCGTTTTACAGATCCTACCTGCTGCAGGTAGGATCTGTAAAAGATCCATTCAACTGGATACAGACTCAGATCGGATTGGGATCAGATTGGATGCAGATCGTGTGCTCCAACAGACCATCACACAATCTGCTAACGATCTACTAACAATCAGGATCGTTCTGGTGTGTACAGGGCCTTAGTGGTACTGTGCGGCCAGTGGTGCATGGCAAAAAATGGGTGTGGTCAGTGGGCGTGGTAATATAATTTGAGGGGGAGTAGCTACATGACAAAGCCATAGGGATAGAAAATATTGTAAGTCCTCCCCCAAATATGTCTGTTTTTCAAGAGATTACATCCAAAACAAGCTTCATAAATATGTGCATGTGATTTGACTTTTTAAACGTACTTATGTTATTAATGCGTTGTTTATATTTTAGATTTGATCGATTTTGAGTATATATACAGATTAAATTGATCAGTGTGTCCGGTATTTTTGTGCACAGCATTTATCACTCTATATTCGCAGCGCAATGTGTCTATAAAAATTCTTAAGCTTCATTAATATGTTCCCTAATAGAAAGGTAAATGCATTCTTTAATATGTGGTCATAAAAGTCTAATATACTATAGTTATGTTTAGACTAAATAGATAGAAATGTCATAAAGATGAGTATTATCTCAGCTTCTGTAACCGCTATAGCACAGATCCTTGTATAAACTGGATATCATGGCATGGTACGGTATATGGACACGGCACGTACTATCACATATCTCGTACTCGGCTCGTACTATCACATATCTGTGCCATCCCGCTCTGTGCCCATCTCCATCAGCTCCTCCCACCTGAATGCAGTGCTGCATTATCTCTCCTTGCTGCTGGACACAGCCTATGGTTTCCAGCGAGAACAGAAGGGTGATGATGGGAGATAGAACTAGTGAGGAGCAGCCACTGGGATACTGAGTAACAGCTCAGAGCTGGAGCTACCCAACCACAGTACCCAGGCATATGCAGATGAGACGCAGCTGATTATTCATCACTGCCTGGCATAGGGATAACATGTTACTCACCATAGACAGAGTTAGAGCTGCCTGCCGGGAATTCATCCACCGGACAGAGCAGGAACCTGGGAGTTACTTTAACTCCTTTTCCCAGCCACAGCTAAATCTTCAGTTGAACTGAGGGGCAGATTTATTAAGCTCGGTGAAGTGATAAAGTATCTGGTTTTTATCACCGGCCAATCAGCTCCTAACCGTGAAGTTACAGGCTTAGTTTGAAAAATGATCGGGATGAGCTGATTGGTTAGACGCTTTATGTCACGCTAGCAGTGGCACCAGCTGGAGTGTAACGGAGGCTAGGTGCCTTGATGTAAGGTTTTTTGCATAAACGACAGAAGGGAGTTATGCAATTGGATAAAAGATAACCAGTTTTAATAACGATACTGTAATACAGGAGATGAATAGTGGCACAAAGGTAATACTGAATATATGCGATAACCAAAGTCAATGATATATAAAAGTTATTGTAAAGTTCGTAGTGGGTGGAGCACGAGGTTGATATCTGAAGATGGCTTGAAGTGTAGATTGGATAATAAACGTAAACTTGAATAATCGAACTGAAGAATATACTTGGAAAGATGATTGGATTGATGATTGAAGAATTGAATGAAAGATTGGATGATTGGACGGTTGGATGATTGGAAGTTGGAATCCGGAAGGAATAATTGCAGGCCTGAATAGCTGTGACCAGGAGGGTTGCAGGTGAAGTGACCGTCAGGTGAGGAAAAGGGTGATCCTCTTTGGGGGCTAACCTTGTCCGGACCGTAGAGGCGGCAGCAGGGTCCTGCAGGTGGATGGTCGAGTACAGCAGGCAAGCAGAAGGATTCCTCTTGGAGATACCTGGCAGGCAGTAGCGCTGTCAGCAGGAGGGAGTCAGATGTCTAGGGAAGGACATTATTGTACTGACTGACTCCTAGTCAGTCAGTATTTATCAGGAGGGCTGCACTGCAATTGGTTTGATCTGATTGGCAGTGCAGTCCCATTGAAGAAACCAGATGGCCGCCGCCTCTGGGCGGCGACAGTTCCCAGCCTGCCGGAAGCATGTGCAGCACACTCCAGGCTGTGTGTCCAGCAAGGCCCAAACAGAGGCACAGAGCATTATGGAGCCTCAGGCCCCACGCCGAGCAGTACCCGCATGTCACCAGCGCGCACGTCATCACTGTCACCGGCAGGTGACAGTGCTACAGTACACAGCCCAGCAACCTGGGGACTGCCAGCGGAGGTAAGCACCAGAGCATGTACTGCCCTATTAGGGACCCCAGGGGTAACTATAGTATGGGAGGCATGGGTAGCAGCCATGGTAGTCGTGACAGCACCCCCTTCTTTACGAGTGGCCCCAGGACACTCCTTAGGCTTAGCTGGATATTTCCTGTGGAAATTTTTTACAAGATTGGGTGCGTGTACCTCTGTGGCGTTGGTCCATGATCTCTCCTCCAGGCCATAGCCTTTCCAATCATTCAGGTACTGGAGTCTCTTGTACCTTATACGAGAGTCTAGGATGCGAGCCACTTCATATTCCACGCCCCTGTGAGTAAAGACTTTAGGAGATTTGGGGAGACTTGCATGGTATTTGTTTAGAATCAATGGTTTGAGTAAAGAGACATGAAAAGAGTTGGGAACCCTTAAATAATGCGGTAATTTTAATTTCTAGGCAATCGGGTTGATGATCTGCAGAACTGGGAAAGGACAGATGAACCGCGGTGCAAACTTCATTGAAGGAACCCGAAGGCGAAGATTCCGTGTGGACAGCCATACTTTATCACCTACTTTTAAATCTGGTACTGCTCTTCTTCTTCTGTCTGCATTTTTTTTATACCTTTGAGAGGCGCTGACCAAGGATTTCCTGACCTTTCTCCAATGATGACGCAGTTGTTGGAGGGTCAAAGTTACCGCTGGCACAGATGTTGCAGGGAGCCGCTGGAAATCAGGAACCTTGGGATGGAAGCCATAGTTAATAAAAAAGGGAGTAGAAGATGAAGACGAGTGATACTGATTATTGTGGCCAAACTCGGCCCAAGGCAACACCTCAACCCAATCATCTTGAGAAGAGGACACATGTAAACGCAGGAATGTTTCTACATCCTGATTGACTCTTTCTGTTTGGCCATTAGATTGTGGATGATAGGCTGTACTAAAGTTAAGTCGAATTTTGAGAACTTTACACAATGCTCTCCAGAATTTAGCCACAAACTGAACCCCTCGATCGGATACAATCTCTTTCGGTAGTTCATGGACTCTGAAGATCTCTTTAATAAACAAATCAGCACGTTTGGGAGCTGAAGGTAACCCCTTCAGAGGTATGAAATGCGCCATTTTTGAGAAATGATCGATAACCACCCATATGGTACTATAACCATCTGAGGATGGCAGATCTGTAATAAAGTCCATCGACAAAGAGTCCACGGTCCCCGTGGGATCGAGAGTGGTCTCAATGGACCTATTGGCGCTAGATTAGATGACTTATGTTGGGCACAATGAGGACAGGTTGCAATATACACTTGCACATCCTTTTTAGAGCAGGCCACCAATATTTTCGGGACAATAATTCATAAGTCTTTTGAACCCCTGGGTGCCCGGAAAACTTTGAATCATGGGCCCACCGCAAGACTTGACTCCTTGAATTAGGTCTGACAAACGTTTTACCTGGAGGCACTGATACTTGCACTGTGGTAGCAGCAAAGGCACTTGGATCCAGGATTGAACTCCCTTCTAAGGATCTGGACTCCTCCTCTGTTTCCCATGACTTAGAAACCGCATCTTCTTTGCGGTTCTTTACTCCTGGAGAAAAAGACAACTTATAATTAAATCTGGCAAAGAATAATGCCCATCAGGCCTGCCGGGGATTAAGACATTGTGCATTTTTCAAATAAAGCTAATTTTTATGATCAGTGACAACATTAATGACATGAACTGCCCCCTCCAATAAATACCGCCACTCTTCTAGTGCCATTTTGATGGCCAATAATTCCTGATCCCCTATGGCATAATTTTGCTCAGCAAATGAGAATTTTTTAGAGAAAAACTCACAAGGATGTAACTGTCGGTCACTTTTTGCCTGAGAGAGCACAGCTCCTACACCGATGAAAGAGGCGTCAACCTCCAATGTAAAAGGTAACGTGACATCTGATTGGGCCAGCACTGGTGCTGTGATGAATTTTCTTTTGAGAGTGATAAAGGCTTTGGAAGCTTCAGGATTCCAGTTGGAGGGTTTGGCACCTTTACAAGTGAGCGCAGTGATGGGGGCAACAATTGTAGAAAATTCCTTAATACATTTTCTGTTGTAGTTCGCAAATCTGAGGAACCTTTGGACCCCTCGAAGAGTATGAGGTTGAGGCCATGACTGGATTGCTTCTACTTTAGCTGTGTCCATTTCTAGACCAGAACCTGACACGATATATCCCAGGAAGGGTATGGAAGGCACCTTGAAAATACATTTCTCCAATTTGCAGAAGAGAAGATTTATTGGTACTTTATGTATTATCTGGGCTCCCATGTTAAATGCACCCCATTTTTTCATACCCCTACTATCCAACTACGCATGGAGTTGATTTTATATAGTGTGGCGAGCGCAGCGAGCCACCGTGCCTGAAGCGTGGCAAGCGGACGCGGTCTCATAAGGAAAACGGGAGCCCAGATATTACATAAGTACCGATGTTTTCTAAGGCGTGACAGTACCTCTCTGACGAGTTCTTGATGCTCTTGACGACTGCTGGAAAATATAAGAATATCGTTGAGATAAACCACAACATGTTTGTACAGAAGATCTCTGAATAACTCATTCATATAGGATTGAAAAACTGTGGGAGCATTACTCAACCCAAAAGGCATGACGAGATACTCATAATGTCAATCTCTAGTATTAAAGGCAGTTTTCCATTCATCTCTATCTCGGATGCGAATAAGATTATAAGCTCTGCGTAGATCTAGCTTGGTAAATATACTGGCTCCCTTAATACGATCGAAAAACTCTGTGATAAGTGGCAGTGGGTAGCGATTTTTGATGGTGATTTCATTCAGGCCACGATAATCGATACAAGGCCGTAACCCTCCATCCTTTTTCTTAACGAAGAAAAACCCAGCCCCAGCAGGAGAGGATGAAGGACGAATGAACCCTTTGGCAAGATTTTCTTTTATGTACTCTGACATTGCCTGAGTCTCAAGGGGTACGTACGACCTCGTGGAGGATTTTTACCTGGTAGTAGGTCGATGGGACAATCCCATGAACGATGAGGAGGTAATTGGTCAGTAGCCTTTTTGCAGAATACGTCAGCAAAGTCTCTATATGAGGTAGGTAACCCTTCTGGGATTTGGAGGGTAACTTGTCGGGATGGTGTCACTGTTTTGAGGCAAGACTTGGTGCAGGCAGCACCCCTAGCCAAGACCTGGGATGAGGCCCAGTCGATACGAGGGTTATGGGCACGTAACCAGAGGAGGCCCAAAACAATTGGGTATGTTGACTTGGGAATGACGAGAAACTGTATTTTTTCTACATGCAACAGACCGATCTGTAGAATCAAAGGCCGGGTTTGTAAAGTGACAGTCTCACCTAATATACGGCTCCCATCCACAGCTGTTAGATATACTGGACGCTGAAGGGGAACGGTTGGTAATTGCCAATGTTTGACGACATCAGCTGTGATGAAACTTTCCGCCACTCCTGAGTCCAGTAGTGCTGGTAAATGTCGGAGCTGTTGTTTGATTTGTAGGGATACTTGAAAAATACAGTCTTTAGTATTTGGAGAGGTGGTAACAACCCCTAACCTGCCCTCTCTTACAGGTTAGGTTCTGGTGTTTCCCGGTCTCTTGGGACAAGAATCCACAGAATGCTGTGGATCAGCACAATAAAGATATAGGTGTTCATCATGCCGACGTCTTCGTTCGGCTAATGACAATTTCAAACGGTTAACCTGCATAGGTTTTTCCGTCGGCAGTGGCGGAGTTTTGGGTATAGGCAGATGCAGACTGGAAGATGCTCGGCTTCTCTCTTGATGTCTCTCTCTGAGCCTTAGGTCGATCTTAGTGCACAAGGAGATTAGATCCTCCAACTTGCAGGGCAGGTCTCTAGCCGCTAGTTCGTCTTTAATTTTGTCGGCGAGGCCGTTCAGGAAGGCTGCGAGGAAAGCCTCCTCGTTCCATGCCAACTCAGCTGCCATGATTTTAAACTGGATAAGGTATTGACTCACTGTCCTGGAACCTTGACGTAGGCGCAATATCTCAGTGGCAGCAGAGCTAATTCGACCTGGCTAATCGAAGATAATTTTGTACTGATAAATCGAGCCTAGTCTGACAGCAAGGGGTCTGCTTTTTCCCATAGAGGAGATGCCCAGTTGAGGGCTGAGCTGGTAAGTAGCGATATTACATAGGCAACTTTGGTCCGGTCTGTAGGGAAATACGAAGACTGTAGTTCAAAATTAATTTTGCATTGATTTATAAAACCCCTACAGTTCTTGGGGTTGCCATCGAATTTGGTTGGGGAAGGTAACTGGAGATGAGCTGTGACTCCTGTCGTCGAAACTGTGGGTCTAGACGATGGCGCCCATGTAGGAGTTGACCCTTGATTCAAAGTGGTTTGTATGTTGTCCAGTCTTTTAGACAGGTCCTGGAGGTCATGAAAGACCTGCTCCTGGGCAGCTTCCTGGTGATCCAGGCGGCCCGCAAGTTGTTGAACAGAAGCAGTTCCTTTCTCCTGACTTGATGCTGGATCCATGGAGTCAGTACAAACTGTCACGCTAGCAGTGGCACCAGCTGGAGTGTAACGGAGGCTAGGTGCCTTGATGTAAGGTTTTTGCATAAACGACAGAAGGGAGTGATGCAATTGGATAAAAGAAAACCAGTTTTAATAATGATACTGTAATACAGGAGATGAATAGTGGCACAAAGGTAATACTGAAGATATGCGATAACCAAAGTCAATGATATAAAAAAGTTATTGTAAAGTTCGTAGTGGGTGGAGCACGAGGTTGATATCTGAAGATGGCTTGAAGTGTAGATTGCATAATAAACGTAAACTTGAATAATCGAACTGAAGAATATACTTGTAAAGATGATTGGATTGATGATTGAAGAATTGAATGAAAGATTAGATGATTGGGCGATTGGATGATTGGACGGTTGGATGATTGGAAGTTGGAATCCGGAAGGAATAATTGCAGGCCTGAATAGCTGTGACCAGCAGGGTTGCAGGTGAAGTGACCGTCAGGTGAGGAAAAGGGTGATCCCCTTTGGGGGGCTAACCTTGTCCGGACCGTAGAGGCGGCAGCAGGGTCCTGCAGGTGATTGGTCGATTACAGCAGGCAAGCAGAAGGATTCCTCTTGGAGATACCGGGCAGGCAGCAGCGCTGTCAGCAGGAGGGAGTCAGATGTCTAGGGAAGGACATTATTGTACTGACTGACTCCTAGACCTAGTCAGTCAGTATTTATCAGGAGGGCTGCACTGCAATTGGTTGGAGCTGATTGGCAGTGCAGTCCCATTGGAGAAACCAGATGGCCGCCGCCTCGGGGCGGCGACAGTTCCCAGCCTGCAGGAAGCATGTGCAGCACACTCCAGGCTGTGTGTCCAGCAAGGCCCAAACAGAGGCACAGAGCATCATGGAGCCTCAGGCCCCACGCCGAGCAGTACCCGCATGTCACCAGCGCGCACGTCATCACTGTCACCAGCAGGTGACAGAGCGACAGTACACAGCCCAGCAACCTGGGGACTGCTAGCGGAGGTAAGCACCAGAGCATGTACTGCCCTATTAGGGACCCCAGGGGTAACCATAGTATGGGAGGCATGGGTAGCAGCCATGGTGGTCGTGACACTTTATCACTTCACCGAGCTTAATAAATCTACCCCTAATTCCTTACCAGGCTGCGCAGTGCACTGCGTGTGACTCCCGCCGATGCTGCCTCGTCCATTTTTTCTTTTTGTTACGGCGGTACAGGGTACCGGCGGAAAATGTTTCCAATTATTATTTCAGCTCCTTTGATGGTTGCATTTAACTAGTTGTCAGACCTGTCCAGTAAAAATCGATGCGAGCCTCTACAACCATTTTTGATCTGAAATGAAAGATTCTTCAAGACTACCTGGAAATAAATTCATGCATGTACAGATGTGTCCTTAAATATTGCTGCAGGTTTGCTAAACAATCTCTGTGCACCAGGTCCCGTGCTACTCTGCTTGCCTTGAGGTGTTTTTTTCTCAAATATGCACCTTCATCACAATGCAATGTGACAAAACTGTTACATAAGACTGCTCTTATTAATTTACTATGCGACGCTTGTAAATCTGTATAAAATGTGCTACAATGCAGCCGCGGCAGATTTTTCTCCCACAGAGTTCAGCTGTGCTTCATCTGAGACCTTATACATATTCAGAATGAATTCCTGTTTCTGATAAAGTCACAACCCAGTGTCTCTGGTACAATTCAATGGTGTTTTGCTTTAATTGCAGTGCAAGTAATATTTACGTTTCTAAAGAAAAGTTGCTGTTAACCGCTCTGCATGGCTCGCTCACACCAGGCTTCTTATGACGCATGGTGTATTGAGGCAAACTGTGGGCCTTATTTTGGTTCATTCTTTCTGACAAAATCCTTCTTAGATGGGCGCAAAACCATGTGCACTGCAGGTGGGGCAGGTGTTACTTGTGCAGAGAGAATTAGATTTGGGTGGGGTTTTACTTCAAAGTGAGATCTATATTGCAGTGTAAAAATAAAGCAGTCAGTATTTTCCCTGCACAGAAACAAAATTACTCACCCAAATCTAATTCTCTCTGCACATGTTACATCTGCCCCCCCCCCCCCCCCCTGCAGTGCACATGGTTTTGTCCATCTAAGAAGGATTTTGTCAGAAAGAATGAACCAAAATAAGGCCCTGTATGAGGACACATCTGTATATCTTCAGCAAGTACACATATTTTCATAGTGAAGGAAAAGGATGATCCATTGTGACCTTGCACTGACTATAAAGCATTAAATAAAATGAGAAGTGGTAGAGGATAATGGTTCTTAACTTGGAATTACTGCTGAAGCTTTGTTCATCCATGATCTTCACTAAGTTAAATTAGATTGGGCTTTATATAATTTGAGTGACACGTTTTGTACAATGTTTTGCTGTATGACATTTCAGCATGCAATTGTTAATGTTTTCAAAGAATAGCATGACCTGTATAGGGTGATTCCAGGTGCTGTACCGGACAGCTACAAAAATTCAAATGACATACTTCCCCAAAATACCGCGAGTTTAGCGCAGCTTAAGTTATAATATAAGGCATTGCAACTAATACCATGTTCTCATTGCTGCCCCTGCAAAACCCGGGTTTTTCTTGCCGGGTTTTTGGCGGGGCACAGCATCGCAACTTTTAGACCCCGTTCTCACTGCACCTTAGACCCGGGAAATTCCCGTGTCTGACCCGTTCAAACTGCTTCCCCTGGTCTGCCCTGCCAACAAGTGTGTGAATATAATAGCAGCTTTGATTGGCTGTTGAAAAAGTAGCTGTGATTGGCTGTATTAGAAAGCAGCTTTTATTGGCTGGCTGAAGATGATGTCATTAAAAGAGGCCTTTTTTCCCAAGCACATTGCATTTTGATGATGCCACGGGCACACATAATTTTGGCAATGTTGTAGTAAACTGTGGAGTCCTTCACTGTGCCGGTCACTTGCTTATTAATTTCCTCATCTCCTCTCACAGCAAGCAGCTCCAACACTTCCTCATCCCTCCAGTGCGCCATTTCTGCTCTCCTCGATGCAGCATTAAATGGACGTCACATGTCACCTGATTACATTCCCCAATCAGCTTGCTACTTCGCATCTTGTGTGAAAAACCCGTGTCTGTGCTGTTCAGACTGACGTACACCCGTGTATTACCCAGGAAAAACCCTGCAAAAAACCCGTGTGTAATTCCCGGGGCATAACACCCGGAAATTTCACAAAGACGCGTTCACACTGAGACGCAACACGGGAAATTACTGCTCGCCCTGCCAAATACCCGGGTTTTTTAGGCAATGAGAACTGGGTATAAGCAATTAAGGTAATTTATGAAGGATGTCATTACAAGCCAGTTTAAAAGGAAAGAACATTTTAAAATGTGTGAAGCCCAGGACTTTATGTTGACTTTCTGGATATTCGACCTATATATGCTTCTACAAAATTAGACACTGCTGATTCATAGAATATATTAGCACCTTGAGTATGGTATGCTTTCACAGGTGTGTGATTTACATTTCTGTCATGCCGTGTTTTGAGATTAACTGAGACTGGACAAATTTTGTCATAACTCTTATACAACATAATATTTTTAATTACAATTTCAGATACAAGTAGTCAAAGGTCTTAACTGCAAAACACCATCCTCCATTGCCTTCTTTACTCCTTTGTTGGCCACAGCTCTGACTTTTTTCTTAACCCCTCCATAAGCATTTTTCCATGAGAAGCTGCAACTTCAAAACAAAATGTTTTCCAAATTCTCTGGAATCCAATCAAACTTTTGGGTTTTCTGGGATGGTCTGAATATCTCTTTTTACATAGAGCCAAAATAGTTTTTTGGTCTACACTGGGGCAAATTTGGAGTGTTTGCTTCTCGAGCTGAATGTCCTGAAGATGGTTAACGACAGCATTTGCGTAATGGCATGCCAGAAGAGTACAGATTATAGAGAATGATGCTGGTGGACGAAGGGAACTAATATACCTTTAATACGATTTTCAAGGTACACCCATTGGTCCATATAGGTGTTACTAACAATGGGTTCTGAAACATTTCCATCAGAGTCAAGAGCTTTCCAAACTAGAAATTTCTTAGGAAATTTACTTTTGGTCTTAAATTTGTGTTGATATTCAACTTCAGCACCCTTCTCTGAATGATAAAAAAACCTTTTTGGGAGCTCCGATGGGTCCACAGGGATGTATGTCTCATCAATGAAGAGGATTTTTCAATGCATTTTTTGATAGTGTTTTGCATGGTTTTTGGATGTGTGGTTCTTGACCTTGGGTGTATTTGAGAGAGTTTTTTTTGTTATGGCCTTAATGCCCAACTTCTTGAATTCTTGCTTCCCAAGATCTTTTCATTTTCTTTGTCGCTGCAGCCACAGTACTGGAGGAGTTCTTCCTGTAAAGCTTCTTGATCTCCTCCATGTTTGTCTGGGTCGCTAGCTTCGGTGTACGACCTGAGTTCTTTTTGAAACTTATTTAATTGGAAATCTGGATCTTTTTGATATACCTGTGGATAGTTGCTTTTTTTAAATTCTCTTTTTTTGAAATTCTGCCAGGTCACATTTGAGTCTGTTTGCCACAGTATTATAAAACTGTAAAACACGTTCTGCAAGTCCTTCACTTTGACGTCGGTTCATTTGAGAATTCAATTAACGAAAACACATTTGTTTAAATGTACACTGGAAATGTTATATATGACATTTTACACCAGTCCCAGTTAATAGTAGCACTACCTTAGTTTAGGGATCTACCGACCTTCAGTAAGATGAGACCTATGGCAGCATTTAGGAGAGGTACAATCATTTGAGTCAGACTGAAGTTATACAGCAGGTAATGAGTCTGTCAATAGCGCAACAGAGCTGCCTATAGGTTTATGTTCCTCCAAAAAGGTCCCCTCCAACCTTCACCAAAGCACCACAAAACGAAAATTGGAACAACAACTATCTTGGTCCTCAAAGTTGTTGCAATCCTTCCTCAGGAATGTCATACATGAAAGAAATGAATCATCATAGTGAAGTATGTTTACACATACACTTTAATGACAATTTAAATGTTACAATGTTAAAATGCACAGTGCAAAGTGACAGATATCCACATGGAGGAAGACAATGGTAATTACCAGATCAATATGGAACTGAGGTTAAGCAGTCACATATGCATTGTATCACAATTCCCCAATGGCAATCTGCTACTCCTCCGGTTATCGTCTCCTCCGTTCTAGTGGCTAAAAAGTCCAAATGCCGCGGCACACAGTTTGGGAACCACTGCCCTAAGTATTTCTTTATTCTCTGTACCATACCAAACTCTGTCACCTCACTTTGTCTTCTTAAGTGCAGCAGAGGCCAAGATCGCAACCAGTTTCTTTTCCACCCTGAGGATTTAGTGGTTGTGGTCCAGTGGCTTCTCCCTAAATAAGGAACATTGGTTTGAAATATTATTACATAGTACACGCTTTTGCACCTACTAGTACACAGCAGCTCTTTTAAGCTAGCCTTCGCTCAGATCCTGCCACAATTGAGGCCCTAAAGTTATCCATTTGGTCATTATGATATAGGTTAT
Source organism: Crinia signifera (assembly GCF_055691185.1). NCBI lineage: Eukaryota > Metazoa > Chordata > Amphibia > Anura > Myobatrachidae > Crinia > Crinia signifera. The sequence continues at coordinate 133,151,210 of NC_139218.1, forward strand.
TTCTCTTACATCCAGCAGGGGCCACTGGAGGTCTTTATAATGGGTGTAGAGGTGTGGTTAGTGGGAGCTGGGCCCATACTAAATTTACAAGTGTACGGCTCCTCCCCTCTACTACCCATCAACACCCAGTAAAGAAAATGTGCTCTAGGGAGCTGGTCATGCTGGACCTTGCTCCAGCTTTCCCGTAATTCTAGTTAAGTAATTTTTTAATATTTTTCTTTTTTTATGCATGTACCCTTCCCCACTCATTCTAAAGAGTGAGGGCCCGGGTAGTGAGCTCCCCTGATTTTATCAGGATAAGTCTGTCAGGACTTCTTTTCAAAAGTCTCTGCCCTGACTCATTGGGTACCTGCAGCATCTCCCCAAGGGGGCTATCATACCCACATTGTGAACCGGTCTGCAGCCTATGCCGGAAATGAGGACGCCTAGACGATTCAAACAGTGAGTACCCTGCCTAGGCAGGGTATTGTGATGTGCTGCGTTATCTTCCTCCTTTTCATAGTGCTTCCTGCTACTGCAGGGCGAGCGGCCACATTGTAGGAAGTCTCTCCTCTGACCGCAGCTCTGTGACAGTGGCAGTTGGCGCGCTGTGTGGGAAGAGGAGGTTCTCCCTGCAGTGTCTGTCGGCTGCTTGTAGCGGTGTCGCTGGGAGCTGCTGCTACTCCAGCACTCTGCGGCGCTTGTAGCAGCGTTGTTGGGAGCTGCCGCTGGAAGGGAGAGACACAGGGGGACTGCCAATCAGTGGTCGCTTTAAGAAAGTTATTATTGCGCACCCTACCGACATTGGCTGTGTGGCAAGCGGCCATGTTACATATTGCGCACAGGATTTTAAGGGGTCTCTCCCTGTCACTTGCTTTAATTTTCCACTGTGTGTTGTAATTTTCCACTGTGTGTTGTAACTGTGCCATCTACAAAGGCTTTACAGAAGCCGTTTCGGTGTACTGGCTGCGTTACTAAATGCACACAGCACTCAGACGACAAGACCCCTACCCTACAGTATGTAACACTTGCTTAAACCCTGAGCTATCCCTCAGTGGGCTATGCTTCTAGTGGGGGCAATGAAAAAAATCTGTCCTCCAAATTGGCTAAGACCTGCAGGTATGTACCTGCATGTGCCGCTGGCCTTTCTAGGTCTGTGGACAATTTATTTGGGTCTGTGGGAGCTCCTGCTAAGACTTCCTTAACGACTTCATCCAGGGATAAGATGATGGTCTTTCAATCTGACGATTCAGACGATAATGGCCTACCTCCTGTAGATACAGAGGAAGGAGAGAGGGAAGAGGTTCCTGACGATACTCCTCTAGATGCTGAACCAGGTCCGTTAGGAGTTGAAGCCCTTATCCTAGCTGTCCGGCAGGTTTTGACCCAAGGACAAAGCTCCAGAACCGGAAGAATTTGACTTGTTTAGAAAACAAACCAAGTCATCAGTAGTCATCCCTTTCCCTAAGCAGGAGCAGTTTGCAACTGCCTAGAAACAGCCTGGTAAACCGTTTCAGGTCCCTCTGATTTGTGTCACATTATCCGTTTGACCCCACCATGACAACTAAGTGGGAAATGCTGCCACCAGTGGACGCTTCCATATCTCGATTGTCTAAGAAAACAACATTGCTGGTTCCTGGTGCTTCTTCGCTGAAGGATCCCTCAGACCGTAAACTTGAATACACTATTAAGTCTATTTTATGGGGCCGCAGGTACACAACTGCAACTTACCATTGTAACCGCTTGGGTCAATAAAGACATAGCAAAGTGGGATGAACAGTTGGTGGATGGCTTGAATGAAGGTACACAGCGAGCAGAGCTTGCTATTCTCACCAAGCATATCAAGGAATCGGCTTCATTTTTGGGTGATGCTGCAAGGCACATTAGCCAGGTCAGCGGATTTCTGTCAATGCCGTCGCAGCCTGCCGGGTAGTTTGGTCAAAGTCTTGGCAGACGGACGTGGAATCAAAATGGTTGTATAAGCTCTTCAATATATTGGAGATATCTTATTTGGGTCCGAGTTAGATAAGTGGATTGCACAGTGCGGCTAGAATACAATATACTGGTCCCTCATTCGTCGCATCGCATACAATCATATTGCATGCGATGTGATTGGACCCGGTTTTTAATTGTACAGGCACCCAGATGCCTGATTCCTATGTGAAATGCCCCCCCCCCCCCTCCCCCAGACCCGATTTTTGATTGTAGACCCACCCTGATGGGTAATTACTATGTTAAATGGCCCCCCATTGTTAACGCCACCCCACTATCAATTCCAACCCGAAGCGTGGCGAGCGCAGCGGTTCGCGTCCTCCGACTTTTTCATACCCCCACTATCCACTATCCACAAAGCGAGCGGACGCGGATTACTTCACATATATTCCGCGTCCCTTCGCGGGGCTTGCTGCGCTTGCCACGCTTCGGGCTCGGTGGCTCGCTGCGCTCGCCACACTTTATAAAGTCAACTCCACGCCGACGTGGATAGTGGGGGTATGAAAAGGTCGGAGGACACGTACCGCCGCCCCACGCGGGCTCGCTGCGCTTGCCACGCTTCGGGTTGCCGTTGATACTGGGGTGGCGTTAACAATGGGGGGGGGGGGGGCATTTCACATAGTAATCACCCATCAGGGTGGGTGTACAATTAAAAATCGAGTATGGGGGTGCATTTAACATTGTAATCAGGCATCAGCATGCCTGCACAATGTAATATCGGGTATAATCGCATCGCATGCCATTATAATGGCATGCGATGCGATGTTAAAATTGTACACTCTGCCTGGGAAAGGCCCAAAATCTGGTCCAATCGCATGCCTTAATTAGTGGCATGCGATGTGATATATCAGGCGCCCAGATATTACACAAGTACTGAAGATTCTTACATCCCAGAGGTCGCACGCCCACAGGCTGCAGCACGTCACCAAGATGCCAAGCCGCCTCAAAAACCTGTGACATGACGGTCTTTTGTCCCACCTTGGAGCTCAGCAAGTAGGTGCCCGCTTGCTGAATTTCCATCAACAATGGCACATCTTATGTATAGATCCTTGGCTTCCTCAGGTTTTGACATCAGGATACAAACTGGAATTTGAACACTCTCCACAATATCGTTTTTTTCACGACGGGGCTTCCAGTTTCCACCCAACAACTAAAAACTTTGCAGCTGCCAATCCATTCCCTTCTGGCCTTCATATGGTGGTACCAGTTCCATTTCTCCAAAGAGGAAGAGGTTACTATTCAAATCTTTTTGTCGTGCCAAAACCAGACAGTTCTGCCAAACCAATCCTGAGAAGTTCCTAAATCAATACATTGTATACCGCAGTTTCAAGATGGAGTCCATTCATTCTGTCATAGCCTCTCTGGAGCCAGGGGAATTTATGGTGTACTTAGACATTAAGGATCTCCACGTTCCCATTTGGGAACCTCACCAGGCTTATCTGCACTTCGCTATTGGTCAGGACCATTTTCAATTAAGGGCCCTGTCTTTTGGTTTGTCCTCAGTGCCCAGGGTCTTTACCAAGGTACTATCGGTGAGGATTACGCTCCTCAGAACTTGGGGGATCACCATGTAGCCTTACCTAGATGATATTCTGATCAAGGCACATTCCAGTGCACTCCTTCTCGATCATGCTTTCCTGACGTACCACACTCTGCTCAATCACAGTTTGATTGTAAACTTTGCATAGTTCTCCCTCCTATCATGTTGTATCCAGCTCCTGGGTCTAGTTTTGGACATGGTGGACAAGGTAAACCATATTTGGCACCTGGTCAGACAGGTTCTCAAACCACCTCTGGTGTCCATACATCTTTGCATCCATTTATTAGGGGAAGATGGTGGCAGCTTTTTCAGCCCTGCCGTTGGGTCGGCTTCACTCCAGGCCTTTTCAACTGGACCTTCTGTCCAAATGGTCAGGTTCCCATCTCTTTCTTCATCGCTTGGTCCGTCTTGGTCTCCTCAGACCACAGTGTCCCTGCTTTGGGGGGTCCAAACAAGACATCTCCTCCAAGGCAGATAGTTTGAACTGTGGGATTAGGTTCTTCTGACCACAGACGCGAGTCTGAGCAGTTCGGGCGCGGTAGTCCAGGACCTCTGACTTCATGGCAGGTGGTTGTTCTCGGAAAGCCTACTGCCAATAAATGTGTTGGAACTGAGAGCTATTTTTAACGCTCTCTTGGCCACTCAGCACAGACTTCGAGACTGTTCAGTCAATCTGATGGCTGTTGCATATGTCAACAGACAGGAAGGCACCCGCAGCCACCAGGCCATGAAGGAGGACATCTTTAAGTGGAACGAACAACAAAACATCATTCTGTCCGCAGTGTTAATACACGGGGTCGACAACTGGGAGGTTGACTTTCTAAGTCGCCTGGATCCTCATTCCGGAGAGTTCAGCCAGATGTCTTTCAAGCTCTGGTAAACTGCTGGGGCAGGCCTCAGGTGGATCTCATGGTGTCAAGACACAATCATCCGTTACCCCGGTGTGTGTGTCCTGAACCAGTGATCTAGCGGCTGTCTCAGTGGAGGCACTCATGATCCATTGGCATTACTGGATAGTATACCATTTTCCACCACTTCCACTTCTGGGTTGTGTCCTAAAGAGGCTAAAGTGAGTATTCGTCACAGCCATTCTGTTGGCACCACATTGGCCATGACTAAGCTGGTTTTCCGATCCCCAACTTCTTCTGGTGGCAGACCCATGGCCACTGTCTCTACAACCAGAGCTTCTTCAGCAGGGCCCCTTCATTCAGCAGAATTTACAGCAGCTTCGTTTGACAGGGTGTCTGTTGAAACCGCTATCCTGAGGGATAAAGTAATTCCAACCTCTGTCATTCCTACTATATTGCGTGCCAGAAAACCAGCTGCCCATTACCATCAGATTTGGAGATCTTATGGGACATGGTGTTCTACTCCAGGTTTTTCTTTTCCTCAGTTTAGTCTATCTCGCCTCTTGCTTTTCTTGCAGGCTGGTTTGGATGCTGGTCTTCATCTGGGATCACTGAAGGTCCAGCTTTCGGCTCTATCAGTTTGGTTTAAAAAATGCTTGGCCCTTTTGTCAGAAGTGCAGACCTTTCTGCAGGGGGTAATACGGGGTCAGCCACCCTTCGTGCCTCCTACCGCTGCATGGGATCTAAACTTGGTTTTTACAATCAAAGACTTTTGAACCTTTGGAGTAGGTTGACTTCGATTATCTTTCTTGGAAAACTGTGATGCTCCTTACTTTGGCACACCGCGTGTATGAGCTTGGAGCGCTTATCTTGTAAATCCCCATATTCGAACTTTCATAAAGATCGAGCTGAACCAGGCCTCCTTTCTGCCTAAGGTGGTCTCAGCGTTTCATGTGAATCAACTAATCGTGGTTCCTTCATTGCGTGAGCCTTCGGGTGCTTCTTCATCTCTGGACGTTGTACGAGCCTTACGGATTTATGTGCGCAGAACGGCGTTGTTACGCAAGACTGATTTGTCTCTTTGTCCTTTTTATAATGCTGTTCGTCGCAGATGTTGGCTCAGTGGATCCAACTTGTTAATCAACAGGCTTACGTCTCCACAGGTCCACCTCCCCCCTTCTTCTCTGTCTGAGCATTCCACTAGATCGGTGGAACTGTCTTGGGCCGTTAGACGAGGTGTTTCTTCTATTCAACTCTGCTGTGCAGCTACTTGGTTGTCATTTCACACATTTGTGAAATTTGCTTCTTTAGCCATACAATTTGGCTGTTTGGCGTTGCAGGATCCTCAGAGCTGTCCCTCCCGTGGTATAACTTTGGAACCTCCCCATTGTAAAGATCTCCAGTGGCCCCTGCTGGATGTAAGAGAAAATATGATTTTGGTACCTACTGGTAAATCCGTTTCTCTGAATCCACTGGATGCTATTCCTGCTTTTTATCACCTGCCAGTTTTTGTTACGTGATATGTATGTGTTTCTTGTTCCTATAATTTCCCATCTCCTCTCAGTCTACATTTTCCTAGCTGGGGGTTGAAAGGTAGTGGAGGTGGTGGTTGTAATTTTAGTATGTGCCCAGCTCCCAATAACCATACCTCTGTACCCATTGTAAAGACCTCCAGTGGCCCCAGTGGATTCAGAGAATTACCATTAAGTACCAAAATCCTATTTTGTCATGGAGCAGTTTGGGGAAAGAGGCGGGTTAGGGCAGGAAGGTGTAGATAGCAACTGGGACAGTACTGGAGGTAAGGAATTTATTAGGGTCAGTCAGTAGTTGAGATAGTGCTGGGGGTGGGGAGGGTGTAAGTGTAAATAGCAGATGGGGCAGTACTAGGTGTAAGGGGGAGGTCATACTAGGGGTAGATAGATGAGGAGTACTGGGGACAGCAATGGGATCAGGGGCAAGCTGTGCTGGGGTAGTGAGGGGCTTAGGAGCAGGCAGTATTGAGGGAAGGGGAGAGTAGGTGTAGATAGCAGTTTGGATAGTACTGAGGTCAAGAAGGGGTTAGGTACAAGCAGTACTGGGGGCAATGGTTACCTTTTTGCCAGCTAGTAGCCCCAGGCCGTATAAGCAGAGAAAATGCATCTAGCTTCATTTCTATGTCCTCTACAAAGGCAGCATCTGGAATACTGTTGTACGCCTCTAGCTTAATGAGCTACATCTTGTCCCCCAGCACCCAGGTGTAGAGCCCTAGCTACCTCCTGGCACAGGCAATATCCACTTCCCTGTATACACATAACCTGCTTGCTGAAGGAGTCACAGAAGATAGGCATGTCAAAATCGCCTTAGGCTGCCATACCCAGGTATATGATGGGGTAACAATGTTGCTGTTACTGCCAAGAGAGTGGCAGGGTGGATGGCAGAGATCTTGTGCAGAACCCCAGGAGATGGGGTGCAGAGCATTGTGTGAGGGAAGATGGATTCCTAGCCCGTGGAAGAGAATGCATAGCCTGGATAGGTGGATTCAAATTTCAGAGCAGCATTCTGGGAGCTGGCGGCCAGTTACAGAGGGAGGTATCAAGTGATGGTTGGCTGGGGGAGCTACTGCAGAGTTCCTAACTGCTGCAGTTCACATAAATGTTATAGGTCATACTGTAAGTCACAGTGTGTCCTTTGTTTTCAGAAATTAGTACCTCTTTGCCTACTATATATCTCATAAAATATGGGCTGGAGGGTGTAAAGGGGATCCCTCCAATAAACTGTAATTTCTCTATTATTAATTATTAATAATTTACTTTATAGCATCAACATATTCCATGGTGCTTTACAAATGCAAAATAGTAATAAAACAAGACTCGATAACAAGTCTTGTAACCGTGCGTGGGAGTGAGTAATGCATGGAACTGGGAGACCCATCTTGTGCTGATCTGAGAAGATGCGATAAAGGAAGAGATATCTGAGCTGTAATATTGTTAATTAGCCTAATGTATATGTTAAAGTATTTTATATTGAATTTGTTAGAATAAAGGAAACTAATGGAGGGACTAACAGTATAGCAGCAGATAAGGGCAAGATTTAATAGGGTGCAGTTTTTGTGTGTGACATTTTTAGTAAAAAAACCTGGCGAAATCGCACGTTTTAAAAATATTGCATATTTAATAGGATGCGATTTGCGTGAGAAAAAAAATCACACTTTTTGCCGTGAAAATCACACATTTTGACTTTTTTTTTCCCTCACACTTAATTTCGCATCCAGATGTTTTTCCCATGATAAGGTATACAATTCGCATATTTAATAGGATGTGATTTTTGGAAAATGTTACCAAAAATCATCAAAAAATAGACCAGGTTCTGACAGGCAAATTTGGCTGAACAATCCACAGATCAGTGAGATATGTGCATGGTTATGTTTATTGAAATGGGTAAAAGAAAAAAAAATGTTTAAAAAGTGGCGTGGGGTCACCCCTTGGGTATGTATAATTAATATGGATAGACATCAACAAGGTCGACAAACCCTAAGTCGATACCACTATGTTGACATGCATAAAGATTGACATGGGTTTAATGAAAAATTGGTACTTGTTTAGTTGCACGGCGGCAGCGCGTGCCGCTCTAGCTATGAATCTTGGCAGCTTGCCAAACTGCCTTACTTCTCTAAAGGTGGCCATACACATGCAGATTTATCTGCATATCTGCCTGGTTGGAACAAAAACATGGTTATGGATGAGCTAAAATGACAGTTGACCATTTGCTTGGAAATGCTGGAAAACTGACAAACTGTCACTCATCCATAACCATGTGTTTGTTCCAACCAGCCAGATCTGAAGATAAATCTTACTAGTGTATGGGCACCTTAAGTTACGTTATCAGCGTAGCGCCTGTTTGAATCCTGGCAGCTCGCCAGTTGCCTTACATGTAATCTACATTATCCGCGTCCTACGCTGACTCCACGGCAGCCCAGCGCTGCTACTCCTAAGCTCCTGTCAAGCCTAGTGAGCGCCTCTTTCACAGCGCTGGCGCCCGCATGATATCCTCTCTTCTGTTGCGAGGGAATCATGCGGGCGCCGGCGGAGAGGCGCTCCATCTGTGAAAGACGTAGAAGCGTCTCCGATGCTCCAGCAATGAGACGCTCCTGCGTCTGAGTAGCGTGTGCCTCTCCTGTCCAAAGAGGGGGTGCGGACGCAGTTGCGTATCATGCACAATGAAGGAGGCATTTGCCAGTGTTCCATGTTACATACTGGCAAATGCCTCCATTTGATACCCCCACTATCCACGCCATCCCATGCTTCGGGCTCGGTTGCTCGCTGCACTTGCCACACTATATAAATTCAATTCCACGCCGACGTGGATGGTGGGGGTATGAAAAGGTTGGGAAGATGCGTAACTCATCCCCTTGCGGGGCTCGCTGCGCTTGCCACGCTTCGGGCTGATAGTGGGGGTGTTTCAGGAACACATTCACACCTGCCATATCATACATCTGAGCAATAGCTACTCAGAGATCAGAGGCAGGAGCGTCTGAGATACTCCTATGTATCACACAGATGGAGCGCCTGTCCACCGGCGCCCGCATGATCCCCTCTCCACAGAAGAGAGGATATCATGCGGGCGCCAGCGCTGTGTGAGAGGTGCTCAATAGGCTTGACAGGAGCTTAGGAGTAGCAGCGCTGGGCTGCCGCGGAGTCAGCGTAGGACGCTGAAACCGTAGATTACAAAAGTAAGGCAGCTGGCGAGCTGCCAGGATTCAAACAGGTGCTACGCTGATAACGTAGCTTAGAGAAGAAAGGCAGTTTGGCAAACCTGCCAAGATTCATAGCTAGAGCAGCATGCACTGCCGCTGTGAAACTAAACAAGTACCAAAATTTTTGTCCCAAATGTCGACATGGACACTGAAACATAGCACTGCATCCCCTCATATGGCTCGCTACGCTCACCACACTATTTTATTCTCCCACCATGCTCTACTGGATGGTAGCCATGAAATACTGCATGTCGGCACATGTCAGCTCCCAAAAGAAATAAAAAAACACATGCCGACATTTTGACGGTCGACCTAGTGACTGTATCCACCCCCTCCTGACCATAACCAGCCCAGGGCTCATTAAGCGGAACCTTTTCCAAAAAATAAGTGGGACCAAAAAACTTGACTGGGTACCTGGTGGAGTGGGTACCACCCCAGTAAAGGGGTCCCCCCTGGCATCACCCATCCTGGCCTGAAGGCCGGGGGTGTCTCCTGCGTCCCAGGGCAGTGGACGCTGAGCTGATGCATGTAAAAATAATCACATTGCTTTTCACAGGAAAACTACAACACTCAGCATAGGGGGGCATTAATGTGGCCGCTGGGTTCTGTAGTTCACCAATAAAAAGAATGTGCAAATAATGTCACATGCACCCATAAAATGATACCTTTATTTTTTCCACATTTTCCACCACAAAAAACTTACCAACTTCAATCATGCAATGTTATCTGTGTGTAACACAAAATAAATCCGTATGGGAACACCTACAGACTAATAATTATATTTTCAACAATCCTGCCTATTGTTTTGGTTTGTGTCCTGCTGCAACCTGGCTAGGAAACATTACTTGCACCACCCCTGGTTCGCACACTACGCCGTGGTGGAGTTGTGGGTGAAATTCTAATTGGCGTAGTGGAGATGCTGCTTGCAGTAGAGGGGGCGTCGGGAATGCTATGCTCACCTTCAGCGGCAAGGTGGGTGTGAAGCTACACTAATGCCCTAGTCTGCTGTTGTATTGCATCTGTCTGCGCAGATACATTTTCATTTTGTGACCTAATTGCTTCAGTTTGAGCTCTAATGGCCTGGCTTATATCTGCAAGATGTGTATCTAGGGATGCCGCCATGCAGATTCTTGTACACTCTGCAACTCTGCTGGTATGTGCAACCTTGCGGAGTTGCTGTGACATATTTCTTTAGTATCCCTGCATGTGCTCCATCTAGAAGCTTTGATTTGCCATGAACTTTATTTGTTTATTTCGAAACCCATCTAATGATCGGGCTAATTCTTCAACAGTAGGGGCTGGTTCTGTGGGCATTATGTTGGCTCTTTGTGGTGTTGGATTCGGCGGTTTAGGACTATCATCCTGAGGAGCAATTGCATCTACAGACTCCAGTACGATTTTCACCATCTCCTCACTGCGGTGTGGCTTGTCAGGTGGCTGCATGTCTTGTTGTGATGTTCCTGTATGTTCATTTGGTTACGTATGTGTTGCAATTTGTTATTTTCAGTGCACGTGTCATGTGTTTGACTTTCGGTATGGGTCATGAGCTCGACAAGAAGGCGTTTGACATTCATTAGGTCGACCACTGAAGGTTGCCATGCATGAATGTCGACATGTATGAATTTAAAATTTGATTACAACAAAAAAACACCAATGTCGACACAGTCAACATGGACACCGTATTGTTGCACCGCGGCCCCTCGCATGGCTTGCTGCGCTCGCCATGCTTTGGTCACGGTGGCTCCCAATGCTTGACACAAGATGGATCATAAGCCACTAATGCACTAATGGATCATAAGCCATAAAATACTGCCTGCCAGCTCATGTCCACTCAATGCAATGGTAAAAAAACTCATGTGGATGAGGAGAAATGTTGACATTCAGTCGTCAAACCAATGCATGTCAACCTTCCTCTTGTCAAACTAGTGACCATATACCAATGTATTATATGTGTGCAAATGCAATGGTTATGTGATAATGTTGTGTTGATACTCTCACCAGCACCTTCATCATCCAAGCGCACACATTTAATCCTTTGTGATGCTGCGGGCCTTCTTGGTTGTGGGGCTACACAAGCAAAATGGGATAAAATTGTAACATTTTAACAACATTACACTTATTCACAGCAGGCACTTTATGAAGTTAAAATTATGAATTAGTATATTTGGTTATGCGTTGACATTTTTAAAAACAACTATTGTGTTTTATTGTGGCAGATGTATCAACTAGTGTTAAGTGCATATCTGCACTTATCGCTAGGTAACGGGGGATTACTTAAACTGGCTGACGGCATTACTGCCGCTGTTATGTTCTGTCACATCTGTTTTTTTTCTGGCCATGCTTGTACGATGGTGGTGTGGCCCTAATAGCCGATCATACACCGGCAGTGTGCCCTGGCATAGCTGCCCCTTCAGCATCCTCCTCCATTGCACCCTGATCCTCCCCCTTGGCCACTCCACATCTGAAAACTTAGCCTGACTATAGTGCTCCTCCTGCATGGCCACTACTTCCTCCTCCTGTGTGGTAGTGTGTGCAGCTGCATCTCCAGCCTCCTCCTGCACATGCTGAATCTGCTCCTGCTGCCTACTCTCACCCCCTATCCTCCTTCCCACCATGCTCCTCTCTGAATGCTGCCTCTCCTGATCATGGTAATCGCCTCTCAACCTTTCAAAGGTCAAAATAGGGTGTGTGATGCATAATTTAGGGGACTTAGGTGTGCAAATAGGTGGGGGTCTATTTTAGGATGTTTTAGTGGTCTAGTAATGCTCAATCTGGTTTGTAAATAAATAAAATCGCACTTTTGACGATAAAATCGCGTTTTTTCATGAAAAATCGCCATTTTGGATGTCAGAAAAAATGCACTTTTTCATGACGCAAAATTGCGCCAAATCGCAATTTTTTACCTGCAATTCACATCCTATTAAATATGTGGTTCGGGGTGAAAAAATGGTATTTTAAAACATGCGATTTTGAAACATGCCTAAAAATCGCACCCTATTAAATTTTGCCCTAAATGTTTAATATGATCAGCCTTGCAGCTGATCTTAAGCCCTTATACACTGTGCAATTTGGGCCCGATTTCACCCGATTCGGATGGATCGGGCAGTGAAATCGGCCGACATCGTATGTGCAGACATCCCATCCAACCCGATGTGCGGTTCCGTGCGCATCGGGTCGGGGTCAGGAGGTCGGACGGGCTTCACATAAGATTTGGTAAATCTTATGTGCAGCCTGGAGGCGAGCAGGGGACGCAGCGTATGGGAAGCAGGGAGCTGAGCGGGGCGGGCTGATGCAAGGAGCCAGGCAGGAGTGGCCGTGGACGCATTGACCTGGACGGTTATTGCCGCAAGCAGGGAGCTGGGCAGGGGAGGCAGTGGCGATGAACCCAGCGATGGGTACCAGAGACCCTGTAGCGTGGGGGAAGCCGGACAGCAGCAGGCGCACATAGAAATTAATGGACAGTCAGTGATTGGCTGAGAGCTCTCTCTGTCCATTCATTTCTGAGTGTTTTTTTACTATGTGCACCCACTGCTTCCCCTACTCTACCCAGCAATATGGTCCCCTCGCCGCCCAGTGAGTGAACTCACTGCCTCTTTGTGTCCCCTGCCTGGCTCTGTGCTTGCAGACCCCCTCCCCCCAGGGACTGCAAGTGATGAATCACATGCAAAACTTGGCACATCAAGTGCCAAATCATGTGTGACCCCCCCCCCCCCGGGGAGTTGTCAGTAGATTAGGTCCGACTTGTCGGCCTACTGTATGGGGGCCTTTAGGCACAAAGTGATTTGAGGAGTCTGAAGTAACATTCCATTTATCTGATTTCTCCAACTGTGAGATCAGAGAAGTCATCAGCCTCTGATGGTCAAGTAGCATGGAGTCATGACCCCATGCTGAGATGGTCAGGACCCACAGTTGGAATGCATCAGATATTGCATACAAGTTTTTTAACAAGTGTTTGCAGTGTCACATGTTGCTAATTAAGAACAGCATTGATGTGTGTACACACGGGGGCGATATTGGCAAAGGTGTGTACACACGGGGGCGATATTGGCTGAAATCGCTGGAAATACCATATTGCCAGTGATTTGGAGTGCTGCTGGCGATAAATCGCCAGCTGCACGCTCCCGTGTGCACTCCCTATAAGACTTTAATAACATTTCACATTCATTTAGACCTTTTCTCCTGCTGATTATACTGGTTTTTTTTAGGTCTCTCTAGCACATACAGTATTGTGTGTTGCTGGGCAACTGAGCATTTCTATGTAGTGGGCACTGATGTAATGTTGGATTGTTATTAAGGACAAGACCAAATTTCAGGCATGCATTGCAATAGTAAACTGTATGCAGAAGCTGTAATTGTATTTATTTAAATGCAAAGCTGCTCAGTACAGAGTATTTGGAAACCAGAAGAGGATTCACGACTCGCTCTCTCGCTCTCTCTCTCTCTCTCTGTCTCTCGTAAATCCAAGCAGCACACCTTAAGGAAATAAATGGCCGGGTGCCATCCCTGGAAATCCCAATCAGGGTACAAAATACAAGGCGTAGTGGGCGGCACTCTCCGTGAATACAGCACACTCTCAGGCTGCCATACATGTCATTTTCCACCCACTACACCTTGTGTGTATGTATATATCTATATATATAACGAAGTTATGCAGGGCGGCACTCCACAAGAAACAAAGTTGGTGCAAGGTCCATAAAGTTTTTAAATACAAAGCACTTACCCCCCCACACTTTAAGTGAAGTATCCAGACCAGCACTCAAACGTAGGTGAAGAAAAATAAGTTTTTATTCCATGCTGTGCAGTACAATGAACAGCTACTTGGCCCGACGGCCGTTTCAACTGGACTCAGCCAGTCTTCGTCAGGGGTCACCTCACAATGGGTGCTGGGCACTTATAAAGGCAATAAAATGCGCCAAGACATTCAAAAATCTAACTGACAGCAGCCTTACTCTGGCCGCTTGACAAGGGGCGTGTGGACAGGCGCGTCACGGGGAATCCCGGGGTTGGTCCTGAAGCGTCATCAGCACAGTAACGTACTGTCTGATAAGGCTGTCGTGGACCGTGGTGTGAGGTGTTAAAGCAACAGTTGCAATGTGCTGCAGCATCACAGCTTTGATTACAAGTGGTGCTGAAAGAATCAAAAGTGAAAGATTACGGCTGATGCCGTAGTCACTGTGCGAGCTCACGTTTAACATAATCCAAACTATCAGGAACGGGATGTCTGGAGGTGTAAAAGTGGGCGTGCTGGATGCAGGCGTAATAAGGCTGCTGTCTACAATATAAACAATACACAACAAATGAGTTAGTCTGACATATATCAGTCAGTTCACCGTTGCCCGTGGTGATCAACATAGAATATACAGACTAGATATATATATATATATACTATAACTGCTGTTATATTTGGTGTAAAAGAATGAAAAACTTGGATTTGGATGCATCAACTTTTGAAGTAAATGAAGGCTGGCAGAGATGAGCAGACATGGTCAGACTGCAGTAAGGGCAGTGACGGTTTCTTTATCTAATTGCATCACAAAAAAAAAGCATATACATATCTGCAAACATCTCCTGTGGAACAATAGAGCGATTCTAGCGATATCCATGATGATAATGATTGTCCGCTCTTTATAGCCACTTGTGATAACATGAATGTGCTTAGATCCCTGCAGATGAATCATTAGTGTTGTGGCTGTATTACAGTATATCTAATTGAAGCCATCTATTCACATTACTTGACATTACCATTTGTACAATCATCTAAACGGAAACAACACATCAAAGAAGATTTGTCATTTTAAAACAATAGATGTTGAGATTTAATTTTTATTCCTGTTTGTATTTCAGTTTAGTTTATGTTTCACATGTGTCTTTCAGGTAAGTTAACTGTCCACACAATATTGTACAGTACTGTAAATGTGAGTTTTCATTACGTTATTTTATTGTGTGCAGATAAAAGGGATAAGGCGTACTAAGCCTTAAAAAGTGATACAATGGAGAGTGATATCCCACCAATCAGTGCACAACTGTCATTTTTCAAACACAGCCTGTGAAATGACAGTTAAAAGTGCCCATACACAGTGCGATGGTCGGATGCGGTTTGAACTTTTTAGTTCAAAATGCATTACACATCGCACCGTGTTTCTTTTGGCTTGTGATGCACGCTCATATCGCAAGTCCAAAAAAGTATGTGCAGTACTAGATGGCATGGCATCTAGTTCAAATCGCACACTGTTTTAGCATATCGCAAGCAATTTGAACTAGATGCAATCTAGTACAAACAAACACAGCACAAAACGTACTATGTGTGGGCACCTTAAGAGCTTATTGGCTGGTCATTTATCACTCTCAATTTTATCACTTTTGCAGCTTAGTACATCTGGCCCAGGATAAAGTGACTTACTACTAGCACTGCAAACAAATGGTAGACTAAAAGATGTGCAGCTATCAAAACACAGTGTTTGTCCAACCACTAAATAAATACAAATACGTGTAAAGAAGATATGTGACTGATTAGTGCTGTCTGAATGTGTTATGAAGGTGTCTTATGCAACATAAGACACCTTTACGGGACAAAAGGCAAAATCAGTAGCGTAACTAGGAATTGGGCGCCCCCCCCCCCTGCCATTAATGGGGGGCGCCCCCCACTGCACCCCCCGCCCGCAGCCTTACCTGTCTTGCTGGTCCCGTCCCGGCTCCCTTGCTGGCTTCATTCTTCTGCTAGTGAGACGGACCAACACAAAATGTCCGCCCCCATACAGCAGACAGTTTCAGAGAACTGTCTGCTATATGGGGCGTACATTTTATTGTGGTCCGTCTCACTAGCAGAAGAATGACCACCAGTGAAGTCAGGTAAGGCTGCGGGCAGCAGATGGGCAGACAGGAGGGGGCTAACTATAGCACCACAGCCCCCCGGCGCCTACACATGCGGGGGCTGCGGTGCTATAGTTACGCCTCTGGGGAAAATATACATATCTTAGATAAGAGGTTTTTCCATCAATTAGGGAACAAATTGATCTGAAATGACAAAAGAATAACATACCCCTAACCCAATGTTGGGTATCACAAGAGGGGTGAGAAACAGGAATCCATGATAGTGTAGTATTTATTGCAAAAACACAGTTTTTAATTTACACATAAAACTCACAATAGGCAGACGTATAAAATTGCATGCATCAAGCTCCAAATGGCAAAACTGCAGCAAAGTAGACTTTCACTGGGTCCAGGCCTCCTTGATGACACCAATGGGAAAAGGGAACTCACAGCACCGGTAATGGAATCCTCCTCAGGCACATGGACCAGCACAGTCTGCAGGGAAGTCTGGAGCGATGCAGGTAAGTATCACCACTTAACATGTTTTGGATGCACTGGTCCTTCTTCAGAAGTGTGGTAGATGTGGGTAAACAGTCTCTTTATCCCCCAAATAATTAACAATAAAACATATGGACAAATGGTAACACATGTGTAAAAGATGGCCGTCTGATTTCCATAACACATGGTTATCGGAAGTGTACTCCAAACGATGACCTGAAGTACTGCATGCCCCACTTCCACTGGTTATTACATTGCAGTTACTGGAAGTCCTTCTGCAGCCATTTTGCTGCTGATACAGGCAGAGCTTGACATCATATAGGCTATGTTGGTCAAATTCAACAGTTGAAATTCAATGTCGAGAGTTGGAAAGTCTGCAGATCGATGAAAACAGACACGGATTCAACAATTAAAAAAGTGGAAACTGACAGCTTTCAATGCTGTCAGAAATGGCAGCATTAAATCGGCTAGTGCCGATATTTCCACCTGTCGGAAATATTGGCACAGATACCCACAATTACTGACTATGGGTAATTGGCTCACTTGTGGCTATACAAATAGCTCCATAAAGCCAATGTTATTGGGGATAATGCTTCGCAAACCCGAGGCATGCGTAGCATAATCTTTGATAAGCATGTTTATCGGGCAATAAAACATGGGGTCTGGGAACTCATCCCAGATACCATGTGTTATTGCCCGATAACGGGTCACTGAACAGCCCAATCGTATTACCAGGCTAAAAAGGCAGTTTTTACTGTGCGGCAAATTAGCGGACCGAATACAATATCATCCTTAAATGTGAGAAGGGAGGTATTTGGTGTTCAGAGACTGAGGGGAACAGATTTTATTTGCCAAAAACATTTTGATAGAGGTAATAGTATTTGTGGAAGTATTTAGAAATAGAAAACTATTGTTATTGTCATTATCATTAGCTATAAAGATTTTGAAGCGGGGGTAGCACTACTTAAGACAATGGAGTCAGTTGCTGCCGGTTTACAGCAGGCAAGTGTGCACTTCCTCCATTGCCCTCCGTTCTATAACTTTTCTGCTGTAATAATGGAGCCACCGAGTGGAGCACTAATCAGCATCAACTACGACATATGATTCCTAATTATTATTATTTATTTATAAACAGTTTCTTATATAGCGCACACATATTCCGCAGCTCTTTACAGAGAATATTTGCACACTCACATCAGTCCCTGCCCCAGTGGAGCTTACAATCTATATTCCCTACCACATGTACACACACACAGACATTCTAGGGTTAATGTTTGTTGGAAGCCACTTAACCTACCAGTATATTTTTGGAATGTAGGAGGAAATCTGAGTACCCGGAGTAAACCCACGCAAGCACAGGGAGAATATACAAACTCTGCACAGTTAGCCATGTGGAGATTGAACCCATGACCTCAGCACTGTAATACCTTAAACCTGTCTAAATATAAAGAACTGCAAGTGTTGTGTTAAACTATGTTATCAGATAAATGATTTTTATTTTATTTTATATAAACTACAGCTAAATTTGACATTACCTTGGATACATGTGATACAGCAATATAGATTGCAATCTCCACTGGGGCAGGGATTGATGTGAATGTTCATATATTCTCTGTAAAGTGCTGCAGAATATATGTGCTCTGTATATAAATGACTGTTAATAAATAACTAGGTACTTATGTAGTAGCCGAGCACCCAATTTACATACATACGCTTGCAAAAGGAAATCGCATCGAATGTCCCGTTTTAGTGCCATGCGATGCGATCCCAGTACTTTATATGCATACAGTACTGATGTATTCATATAAAGTACCGTAGCTATGCTTTGTGAATAAACTTAAGCTACGTAAATAGTGTAGTCAGTCAGAAGTTGCGTAAGTTTTCCCGGTCACTCACTGTGAGGTGATAAGGTGACAGAGATGGATGCTACTCAGAGCTCTTCCACTGTTACAGCGACTGGTGTTCACAGCGCAGGCATGGCAGGTGAGCAGATGTCATTGTTCACCCTGCCGACATCAGAGGAGGAGGCGTTGGTCTTTTTACAAGAAAAACATTTGCAGCCCGTTACGCAGACTTGCGTTAACGGGCATCCGATGAGGCTCTCAGTGAAGGAAAGTACGTGGCGCTGCCACAAAGTCCTGCCGTAAAAAGGTGACTGTTCGAGCAGACCTTTGGTACCCTGGATGCTGGCTGCTGTTCCTGACCCTGGTCCGGTTTCTCTACTCCTGGGCACAGGAGCTTACAAGTGTTGTGTGCTGCCAGCGGGAGTTAAATATGTCGATTAAGACGACGGTGCAGTACAACGCCCTCATGAGGGAGGCCTGTACTGTGGATCTGCTGTCACAGCCGCAGACCCAAATGGGAGGCCCTGGATTCGTGGTGGAGGGGGATGAGACCCTCTTTTTGCAAAGAGGAAGTATGACGTTGGGAGGATGCTGCCCCAGCAATGAGTATTCGGTGGCATATGCAGGGAGACAGGGGCCTGCTTCCTCACAGCTGTAGGAAGGAGAGACGCCACAACCCTTATGGCTGCCATCACCGAGAATGTCTCCCCCGGGTCCATTATATATAGTGACTGCTGGAGGGAGTATAATACGCAGGAACTACAGCAGGCCGGCTATGAACACTATAGGGTAAATCACATATATAATTTTGTGGACCCTGAATCTGGGGTACACACCCAGAATGTAGAGCGGATGTGGGGGGCCGCAAAATGGTGCAATAAGAGACAGAGGCACTGCAAGACCGCACTTAAAATCATATCTGCAGGAGTTTATGTGGAGGAAAAGTGTGGGTGCAGACAACCCATTTGAAAGGATTTTGCATGCACTAACCTTCCTGCCAAAGGGTACTGCAGTGCCCTCTCAGTAACTTTATTTTTTGTCCTCCATTATTATCGTTGTTCATAATATTGTATTTATTCTTGTTATCATTAATGTTGTTAATGTTTTCATGATTCTTATATTTAATGATTTATCTTTGTTATTGTTAATACAGATGGAGCCAGCCTCCCTCTTGCTGGTGAATCGCCAGATTGTCTCCGTTGGCGATCCGCCAGCGGCGAGGTGCTCCATCTGACTGAGACGCGCATGTGTCTCACACGCGTCTCAGTTTCCGGGCGGCGGGGCGACGGGAACCCTGTCCGTCTCCGCTTCAGGGAGACGGACAGGGTTAGGTGGGAGAGCGGGGAGGCGGTGGGGCCCACGGGTGACCGCCGGCAAACCGGGGACCCGTGGGTAGCACCGTCGGAAGGGGACGAGCGCATCTCGTGCGCGTCCCCTTTCGCAGATCTGGCGGGGGATGGCGGCTGGCGATTCTTCCGCCATCCCCTGCAAGAGCGAGGCCCGCCCCATCTGTATGTAATGACTACTAATTATCTTAATCATTATTCACTAAATTTACAGTTTGACTCTTTACAGTACTGTCTCAGATGTATTGTATGGCTGCTGTATGTGTTCCTAAAACCACCACTCTATCCACGTCACCCCGAAGTGTGGCGAGCTGCGGCGGTACGTGTCCTCCCAACCTTTTCATACCCCCACTATCCACTTGGCGTGGAGTTTATTTTATATAGTGTGGCGAGCGCAGCGAGCCACCGAGCCCGGAAAATTGCGCCAAATTGCTTAGTGGACACCCGGAAAATACGAATAATTAATATAAATGTATATTACCTTCGATATGGATGTTATTCTATGTCCTAGTTTGTATAAATATTTATATGGTAATTCCAAGCCCATAGAGTAAATGCATTTACTGTAAATATAGTGCAATAAAATGGTCTGCATTTTTTAGTGACAATGTGGAGGCATACTGGAATTATCACACAGGTTTTTTTTTCCTTCGATCATTCATTTTTAGACTTTAAATAGATTCACACCTGTTTACATGTATTGCACTGTTAGACCACTGTTCAAGAATAAATGAGTGCTCATAGATATATACAGGAGTTAAATTCTCCTGTAGATAGAGTGCTTGTATTTTCCTTTCAGCCTGTGAAATCTGAAACCTTGAACACGCAGATGGGGCCTCTGTGTTGAGAGTATTCTTCTTTATTTAGCATGTCAACAAGCGGTGTGATACTCTGGCACTGTCCTACTTCAGTGTGAGCCTCCTGCAGTGGCTGCTGGGATTTATTTGTTTTTAATCATGTCACTATTGTGCCCCTGGCCTGTTTTGCATTTCTCGTTTTACTGTTTTCAGCACTTTTAAAAATAAAGTATATGATACATCAAGGTTTAGCTGCTGGAGCTACTGTGTTTTTAACAGAGTCCCAATCCATAGTGAAATAACTTTTTGCGTGGCTTTTTTCCTATACATTGTACTTTTATGTAGTTTACTGTAGTTTTTGCATTGGAAACTGATCAGGCAGAATTATATATTTGCGCTCTTGTGACAGCTGTGATCCTAATGCTTCTCAAGTAGATTGTAAGGGTGTGTACACAGGAATCAGCCCTTTGATAAAATGAGGACACAGAACTCTGTAAGTATATTACTAATAGCTTTCTAAAAATGTATTTCTTATTTACATTATTTTCTTGAACCAACAGAAATGCAAAACAAATGAGAAATATATAATGAGATATATTATCTTTTGATGTTGACCAAGATATGATTTTCCAAGTATCTAAATAACTGGAGGATCTTGAATATAAATCATAGTAGTACAAGCGCCAACATAGCTTTGCAGGCTCTTGCAAGTCATTGAAGCCCCCCCCCTGTCGTCTGTGTATCCATCTCAATTTGACTGTCATCAACAGCTGAATGTATGGAACGGGGACCCAATCATGTCACTGAATGTTATAGTTCATATAATTTAGGGTGTATGCACTATTCATCGGGATTTCACG
Source organism: Crinia signifera (assembly GCF_055691185.1). Classification (NCBI taxonomy): domain Eukaryota; kingdom Metazoa; phylum Chordata; class Amphibia; order Anura; family Myobatrachidae; genus Crinia; species Crinia signifera. The sequence continues at coordinate 133,172,456 of NC_139218.1, forward strand.
GGAAATTTGTTGACTATATCGTTTATGGAGTGAATAGTCTATTGTGTATGCATCTGTACACTTTTATCATACTTTAGGTAAAATATGTATTTTTCTATGTAATATGCTTAGTTGTAGACATCTTACTGTACCTGTAGCTTTTCATTTGTGCAAAATGTGTATATTTTGGGATGTCCTTTATGTCTGTTTTAGTCGTACTTACCTACTCTACCGAAATCCCTGGCTTCCAAGAGGAATTCAAATGCAACCTTCTTCTTTTCTCCATACAAGAATAACATTGACAATAAATATGTCTGGTTGAAGACCCAACATTGAAATGAAAGGGGATTACCCATCTCAAAACAAGAATGGACTATACCTACAGTATATCTATTTAATATAGTTGGGTCTTCTATCAGCAATATTTATTGTCATTGTTAATCTGGTCAATTGTTATTCACTGGTCCAGATATTCTGGGTTGTGATCCAATTAATTTATATTCTCTTTTCCAGCTTGTCCATAGAAGGAGCTACCAGATAAGACTATTGGCCTGGTGCACGGAGATAATCTGCGTCCGTCATAATTTCCATGTTCAGGAGGTTTTGTCTGCTTACTTTTTCAGGAGAAAGCCTTACTATTCCAGAGGAAAATTTATGTTTGTAATCACTATAATACTGCTTAAGCCATCCATCTCCTTGGGCCAAATATATTAAGGGCCTGATTTAGTCCTGCACTCGCTGGGCTGCAAGTGTTTGGAACCAAGGGAGCAGGTGGCCGCCACCCCCATATTTTCCCACACCGGTGCACAGCTGCGAACACGTATCCCATTGAATAATTTTCCCCTGCTCACAGCCTTGAATGAGCTAGGAAGCACTCAACGCTTTGAAGTCCATTGGGATGACATCAGGGGCCCTCCCTCTTGACGACCTGGGAATGTCTTTGTTTCCTGGGGAACGCCCTGAAAATGCTGGCTGCACACCCAAAGGGTGTCATTCACCTTTGCTCGTTGCCTTCGGGTGGACTGCTCATGCATGCACACAGCGTACCACCACTCATGACTATTCCATGAACATTTGCACAGAGCAGTGTGCTAATAGGCAGATCTACATATTCCTTTAAGTTGGTAGAACTCCTAGAGACAAACACAGCGTAATCATGTGGGGGCCTTGATTTTAATAATAACAACTTCAAATGATTGACATGACTATTACAGTCACACAAAGTTGTTGTTTTATTTTATTTTCCAGTAAACTTTTCAGAACATCTCAGTATATTACTTGTTATAATAAGCAGAAGCTCCTCACACAGCATTCTTTTTCAGTGCAGTTCCAGTGCTTTACTAAGATAGGTTTCATACTACACTACACAACAAAGTGTCACATAATCATTGTATACTTAATAACTGTTCCCTGCTGCATTGGGGCCTACTGCCAAGTGATTTATTAACAGGTTTTCCTTTATCTTGTGTTTTCGGTCATACAGAACACAATATTTCTGGTATACAGACCTAGAATCCCTTCGGTTGTACACTTAGGAAGCATTATTAAATGCAATACACTACGATGCAAATATAACGCACCTATATTCTTTCAAATATACTAACCGATATTGCTGTAGTTCAGGGGTTCCCGGCACCCTGAAGCATCAGAATTATTTTGTGGCACCCCTAGGCTAAAGGTTTCTCATTAAGAAAAAGTTAGAAACAAATATGAAGTTAAATAAATTGTATTTATATCTCATCCTTAGGATTAGTTATGTGGTAAAGGACAGAATTCACTTCTGTTTGTGCACAATTTGACTATTATATTGGACATAAATAACTTGAATTGGTCCTGGACCACCAACCCAGGGCACCCCTGCAAGTCCTCCAAGGCACCCCAGGGTGCCACGGCACACAGTTTGGGAACCACTGCTGTAGTTCATAAACCGTGGAAACATGGAGAACCTTTAGTGCTGGCCGTTAAGGTCAGTTGCTTTAATATAAAGCCTGACTGCACACTTTTATATGTGGTTTAACAAAGCTGTCAAATTGCAAACGATGTCCTGAACCAAATTCTGGGTGATGTTTTCTATTTGTATCGGAAAATGCATTGAATAGCATCTGAAGATACATTTTGCTCATTCATATGAAAAGAACTAATTGGATTGGTGTTTTCCCTAATTAATGTGGGCTGGTTGCAGTAATGTTCCTTCAATTGCATAGAAGTCTATATCTTGGAGCAGAATATTTAAGTGCACATGGTGGAGTGTGCTCCTTTAGAGGGTGTTACCCAGACAAGGAGAAAGTAGATATGGATGGTCCGATGCAGAGATGCATCAGCAGAGACCAGACATACTATGGCTGCTTAGATGATTACAAGTTGGTGTAAATATCCACAATATGTGAGGTGCCATAACTAGGTGTATTCTGCAAATGCACCAGGCAGCCTGTACAGTGCTCTACTTTCTGTCCACACACTTATATATGCATATTATGTCTGGGAACATTTCATTGATCTATATAAGAAGAAAAATTGAGAGCATGATTAAGCTTTGATCACTACATTTTCTTCAGCTAGCCAAAAAAAGGCACTAAATTGATACCAACCTATGTGCTACATTCCATATACTGTAAATACAGAGGGAGAGGGTTTCTGTAGGAATCAGTCCTGGCAATTTTCACCAAACATTCTCGGTAAGTAGTGGGGTCCCAATACTTCTAGTACTTATATAATACTTATAGCCCAGTGATGGCTAACCGTGAGACTCCAGTTGTTGTTGAACTACACATCCCAGCATGCCCTGCTACAGTTTTAGCATGGCCAAATAGTAAAACTGTAGCAGGGCATGCTGGAATGTCTCGTTCAACAACAGCTGGAGTGTCAAGGTTAGCCATCACTTTTATGGCCCATTGAAGGCACAGGATCCTTTTGACCCATCTCCGGATGTAGCTGTGATGTGAAATTATAATTTTTGGGAGAGTATCTTTCTCCTACTCAAGCGTTTGCTTTTTGTGTATACTTTTTTAAAATGTTCTATGTATTATCACAGAAGCAGAAACTTTTTAAGTCTGTACTGATCTGTATATCCTATATTTACACAACATCCACGCCAGAGTTTCGCTGTTGAATTATATAGGTTTATGTCACAGCAATGCATTGTGTCCCAATTTTATGTCAAAGATAGTGTATACATTTCTTTTGGGGACAATGGTGTTCAGTCTTGCATCACTCTGGATCTAAGAATGAAATATGAAGTAGTGCAGATGCCAAGTGCCGGATTACAATGACGGTCAGTTCTGGGTAGTACTCCCTGTGCACATTTTTAGTTTATTAATAGACCACTTTGAGTAAACATTTTCATTAGAAAACATTGCGTATAGTTGATTGCAGTAAACAATCTGTTGCCTTGGGACAGTGTTGAGTAACTTTGGATATTTGAGTTCATTGCACAAAACGGTCATTGCATCTACATCAGTAAATTGTACTCCATCTGTAAATTGCAACATTCCAAAACTTCCTTGGGGTTGATTCAGTGCTGTAAATAAGTCTGTATTCCGGATGGATCTTGCAGTTTGTCACACTGTATTTGCCCAGTAATCCTGGGATACACAAATTTCAGCAACTACAATCATATCTCAGTTGCATCCCCACCTACAGATATATAATTTGGCGGGCATGTCTTGAATTTGTAGATGATTTAAAGATGATAATTATAGGTGTTTGTACATTGAAATCTATATGATTTTGGCCAGATCTCATGCACTAATAGAAGTCTGGTGTGAATGCACACGAGTAGGGATGTTGGATTATTTGACAAGCAAATAGATAGTTGCATGCAATACTGATTATAGAGATTAAAGATTGTTTCTGCTTCCTGCATTTGTAGCAGACTTGCATGCAATTCTATAGCACCACTTGAGATGTAGCAAGCCTGATCTTTCTTGTATTTTGCAGTACATGAAATAAAAGTGCTTAAAAGATCATGTTATTTTCTTATATGATCAACATATTAACTGTGAGTTCTATTGATGTTGTCTGGTCTTTTTATACGCTTATATCAAGCAAGCTCAATGACTATAGGCACCGAAACCATGGGTGCTCCGAGGCCTGAGCACCCACGGAAATTGAGAAGCACCCATGGGCTACGGCAGCGGGGTCCCAGCAGTACAGGGGTCCCTTTGGTGGATGGGAACTAGGAGCGGTATTAATACTGCTAATTGTTCCCATCTTTCGCAGGGACCCTGCTGCTGACAGCTATATCCCCTGCTGGGACCCCCTGCGGCGCTGTTGCTGCCAGAAATCAGGATCCCCGACGGTGCGCAGCGAGTGAGTCCAGGGGGGTGGGGGGCGATAGTCTGTGTGGGGGGAGAGCACCCACCGGAAAAAAATTAAATCGGCGCCCATGACTATGACCGAAGTTCACAGCCTGCGCATGCACATAATCGCTCGGGAGGGTGGGGGTGAGGGGTGGGGTGGGGGGGTGAGTGTGTGTGTTCCCATGCAAACGCCCTGTATTTCCTGAACATACCCACAAAAACGCCTGGTGCGCATAGAAAAATGCAGGGCGGCCACCTGCCTTCCAGGGGCGTGTGGCTGACCTCACCAGATTTCAGCTGCCTGCCCTGTTTTCAGAGCAGGGCACCGCTTAGATTGGCGAGCGCTACAGAAATCATTCGATGGTCGGCGACCATTAAATGATTTTGGGCACTCACACAAGGCTGCGAATGGATGTTTATACAAAACATCCATTTGCAGTGCTGTGTGGAAAATCAGCAAGCAGCAGGGGTGTGCGGCATTACAAGGCTTGCAAAGCAGGTCAGAGGAGTGTACAAAGTGTGAAAAGAATTTGATAGGTGATGTACTTGTTACTACTGTAGAAAAAAGGTCTGTTTTATACCTGTGTAAGAAGTGAACCTAACCTTGAACTTTGTTTCTGGCGTTGCATAATAACTGCAAGAGTTAGTGGAGAGAGCTAGACTGATTATGTTAAACCCTCCTAGTTATTATGTAAGTGTTATGCTTGTGCTTTGTGCCGGAAGAGCTTTAGGTTACAGTTTATTCCTAGTACTCTCTGCTACTTTGTTTATATTGCCACACTGGGTTTCTAAAATATACAGTTATTGGAATTGCTTAAATATGTTGATGCCTATTTATCCCATAGTAGTAAATTAAGCTGTTTGGGGGCCCAGGAACATCAGGAAATCTAAGGGCTATATTTAATTGATGTATCACAACTGACTAAATTGACAGAAGATTGCAGACAGTGTTCTATTTTTTTTATGCATCGATCATGCATATTAAAGTTGAGTGAAATGCTGTCCTGTCAGCCACACATGCCCATAGAGCTGAATACCTCCGTTGGACGTCCTCTATTGGCTGCCAGCGAAAAACCACCATTTGAATTCAGCCCTAAGAATCTAGCAGAAAGCATGTCACCTTAGTATGACTACTTACTGTAGCACCTGGGTTCAGCATCTAGCAATAAAGAATCCTACGTCTCAGTACAGCAGAAAATCCTTTACTACATTTTCAGTGAGTTAATTGGGTTCTTATGTAGTACCAGGGTGGCCAATTAACATACATACGCTAGCGTAAGGAAATCACATTGCATCACACGAGCCTTTTTAGATGCGATGCGATCTGAGTAGTTAATATGGTATGGACATTTGGCAGTTATCGTAGCTGTGCTTTCAGAATAAGCGTAAGCTACGCAAATAGCGTAGTCAGTCAGAACTTGCGTAAGTGCTCCCAGTCACTGTCAGATTCAGTCTGAGGTGAATAACTGAGAGTGATGGCTGCATCAGGGAGAGCTGAGAACACGACAGAGGTGACGGTGATGGCAGGTGAAGCAGTCACCATGTTCATCTTGCCAAATACAGAGGAGGAGGCTGTAATGTTTTTCCAGCGCCACCAGTTGCTGCCAGTCATGCAAAATTGTGTGAACGGGAACCCGATGTGGCTATCCCTGTAGGAAAGCATGTGGAGCTGCCACATTAAGGCCTGCTGCAAAAAGGTGAGGCTCAGAGCGGCGCACTGGTTCCGGGGTGCTGTTTACCATTCCTCACACTTGTCCACTTTATTGAATCCTGGGCGGAGGAGATGACAAGTGTGGTAATGTGACCGGGAAATGCACATGTCTATCAGAACCGCAGTGCAGTACATGTACTATGGACTTAATTAAAAATCATGTGGGAAGGGTGCTGCCTCAGCAGTGGTTTTTTGGAGGGATTTGCAGGGAGACTGGTGCCTGCTTTGTCACTACAGTTGAGAAGAGAGATGCCAGTACGTTGATGGCCGCCATCAATGATTTTGTTGCTCCTGGATCGATGATCTATTCGGATTGTTGGAGGGCCTACAACACTGAGCAGCTTCAGCAGGCAGGATATGAGCACGCACGTGTGAACCATTGATTTAACTTTGTTGACCCTGAGTCAGGGGTTCACATGCAAAACATTGAGCGGTTGTTGGGGGAGTGTAAATAGCGAAACAAGCGCCAAAGAGGCAAGTCCCGCAAAAATTTGGATTCGTACTTGGAAGAGTTCATGTGGAGGAAGACTCTGGGCGCTACTATTCCCACTTGCCACATTCTCCATGCTCTGACGCTGCTTCCCAAGGCAAGTGCACTGCCTTCATAGTGACTATATTATTGTTCTTTTTTTTCTTCATTAATTCTCATTATTCTTGTTGTTTCATTTGATTTCTGTTTATAAATGTAATTAATTAATGTGTTATCTTTATTATTAATTATTAAGTAAATTTTAAAGTTCATCGTTAACACATGTCCTCATTACTGTGTCAGATGTATGGTATGGCAGGTGTGAATTTGTTACTAAAACCCCCCCGCTATACACGCCAGCCCGAATCGTGGCGAGCGGAGGTGGAACGCGTCCTCCCAACCTTTTCATACCCCCACTATCCTCGTCAGCATGGAGTTCATTTTATATAGTGTGGGGATCGGACGCAGAACATGTAAAGTAATCCGCGGGGCTCGCCATGCTTCGGACTCGGGTTAGCGGGGTATGAAAAGGTTGGGAGGATGCGTTAAGCCGCCCCTCATGGAGCTCGCCACGCTTCTGGGTGGGGGGGGGGTACATAAAAATCACAATGCATGTCATTGCAGTGTAGTAAAGTTAATGGCATTTTACCATATAAAATCGTATGTGATCACTTTTGCGTGAGGTGCGATGGCATGTGATGCGATAAGCCTGGGGAGAGAGAGCAGTGAATAAATTACACGCATCGTACGGCACTAAAACGGGACATGCGATGCGATTTCCTTACGCAGAATAGCCCACTAAGCAAATTGCTTAGTGGGCTCCCTGGTACTACATAAGTACCGTTAATTGTTTAATATGTATGTATTGTTAATTCATTGTTAATACATGTAATATTGTAAAATTATGTGATAGAGACTTTCTAAAGTGATGTTTGAATTCCGCACAGAAAATACTATTTGAGACACCTATATTCGCTCAGGCTCTAACTGAGCACTGATGTTCTACAAGATGCAGAAGCAGTTCAACATTAGAAAGCAACTGTGATGATCATGACAGTAGGTCTTAATCCAAATGGTTTATGAGTAGAGTAAGAAGAGACCATAGTTGGCTGTGTGGCTTCAGGAGACAAGATAGTGGACGTGCTCTCCTGTTGCTCCCCGCTCCAGATATCCTGCAAGCCCATACTTCATAAGTATACCTTCTCAGACTACCTGTGGGGGTGGGGGAAGCCTCTTGCCTCATTCTAGGTGCCGCAGACTCTCCAGACACCCGCTGAGGAGATATTGAGCCTGCCGCTGCGGGTCCCCAAGTTAGGTCAGACGCCAGCGCCATTTTGCTGCTGCGGCTGCAGTGTGGGGGAGCTGAGCTCTGGCGCTCCTGACAGCCACACTCCCGACTCGTCTTGCCCGGACCTCCTCGTTGGTATCCTCCTGCACTGCCTCTTTACTACCGACAGCTCCCTGCAGAGTCCCCAGCACCTGGACACCTGGTAACGAGTGTGGTGGAGCCGCTCATCATAGGGGCAGGGTGGAGACCGCAGCCATTTTAGACTGTGAGTCTATGCTGTACCAGCAACCATTATACCCATATTAATCTGTACAGAGCTGAGACTACCTGATCCTTCTTATACATAAGGAGTCATTGCTTATAACGCACTGTGTGGCTCTCTGTTCCCGGGTGACTTGGTGAGCTGGGGTGAGGTGCGCTGGTTATCTCTCCGGAACCTATAGCGGGGGAGCAGGAAGAGGTCTCAGCAGGGACTCACTGCCGCGGACCGCACGGGGGGGAGCCGGCACCATCTTGCCCTCCCAACTGGACTGTGGCGTTCCATATGAACTGCTTTGATTCCTATGGCTGTCAGCTGGTACTAGTGTGTTCTGGTGATCCCTACTCCACACTGTTTCTCAACGCAGCTGTTTAAATATCCTGCAGTATACTCTTAGTGAGTCTCCTGGTTTATCCATATTTTGGTCAAATATGGAATCCTATACTACACAGATTCTGCGTGCGATATATGCCTCCCCTGCCCGAATTTATCGCCAATTGGATGATGTACAGGGAGCTGCTATATCCCATCACTATACTCCTGGAAGATGTGATCTACCTGATGGGGAAGGTTCTTCTATGCCTACTGGTTATCTGATTTCTCCTGCAGCGGCCCTGACTATTACACTTGACATGATCTAAGTCTAATGGACATATTATTTTTCAGAATATTGATGCTGACTTCCAGTCTTCTCTCCTGCTATCAACATTTATGTTTGGTTTCTGGAATTTGACCCCTAAGTGCCCCAGTCACCCCTTCATTTGTCCTCACGCGACTGATACGCCCAACAAAAAGCATGCTTGGTATTCTCAGGGGACTGAAACTTGGCCAGATTAGGGTTCTACCCTGAGTTGGAGTACTAATTCTGTTGGTAGGGCTTATAATATCACTAGCACATTTCAGTTGTTCTCTTTTTATCTGGCGATAAGTGTACTAAGGCCTAGAATGGTACTATAATTCTATATTGAGATGCTGTCTATATCTTTTACTGTTTTCCTTTTTATTTTAGGCTTCTACACCTTGCATAAAAAATATGTACAGATTTACAATTTTAATTATTCATTTCATCCTCATATATCCTCATTGCCAAATGTGGTATACTACTATATTTAGGGGGATATGCAGATCTAATATAGCTGAGATTATTGTCATACTGTATGTTTATAGCCGTCGATATATTATTATTATTATTATTATTATTTTTATATCCTGTGTTTCATAATTTGGGGGGGGGGGGGGGAGGGGTTAGTCTCTATAGGGGTAGCAATGGGTAGATTTAGATTTAGGTTTGTTTTGTAGTTAGTGGGATAGGGGTTAGTGAGTTGGGCTCCAGGTATGACTAGGTTGGGGGTAGGTTATACAGGATGGGGGGTTATGGGGAGGTTTGTTTTGGGGTTCTTTGGGGGAATTTATCTTGTTAGAACCAAGTAAGTTTATTTTGGGTTTTAGTACAGTTTTTTGGCAGACAGCAATTTATTGCTTACTCATTCTGAACCATGAGGTTGCAGTACATTTTTAAATTCTATCACTGCACAAATGTGCTCCTAAACTTAATAATAATATGTCCATCATAGATTATACTAGCCTAAAGAGTTTGTTTTCCTTAATTAGTCACAAAAAGTGGATATTTTTTTAAATGTGTCAGTGAGAAATGAATACACTTGTGCACCTGCTAGATGAGCTGTAAAGCATGAGCTGATTGTGCTCTTCACAAAGTTTGAGAACCACTGGAAATTCTGCGTCACTGTTTATCGTGATTCATTGCAAATGAAGTGAGTTAACATGAATTTAAACATTCTTCTGATTATGTTGTTTTCCCCCCCCCCTCAATAGGTCTCTGCAAGATCTGATTATTTAATATATGGCTTTAAAGGCTCAAAGTGAATATTGTTAAGCAGCCATACTGAAGGTAAGCAACATCCTAGATAATTTTATTGTGATACACACTGAAATCTCTTACTTTCCTTAACACTTTAAGTGTGAGCAACTGGCATTTTTAGCGGATATTTTGAGGAACTCTCACAGCAACTCAATGCTCCCGATTCACCGTTGTTTTCAGTGAATCGGGCTGTTTTCACTCCTTGCAGTGAATCTTTTTCACTGAAAATGTGATTCACCCTATTCAATGTTCACTGTTCGCCGAAAGCGAATAGCGAATGCCGGCCAGTTCTCCGTTTCATGCTCGCTGCAATTCGCTGGTGTATTTCAATGGGGTTTTCACTGGGATTCGCTGAGAGTGTATTCAATGCTAGGATGGCGAATTGCTTTCTCCCTGATTTTTGCCATGATTTACCTTTTGCATTCGCCATCTTTTTAAGGTGAACTGGAAAGTGATCTTCTAAAATAAAGGGGTTTTTTTTTGCTTTAAAAAAAATCAGATTTTTTTTCTGTGAAGGGGCATGCTATTTTTATTCATGTACTTGAAGCACATGAATACACATTCGCCAGGAGCCGCTCATTAGATATTCATATATTCACTGCACACTGGTTCCCATTCATTAAATAAGCAGGAGCGGGACCAGTGCAGCGGCTCCCTATCCTAGTCCCCTGCCAGCTCTCCCTGTGTCCCTGCCAGCCATCCTTCACCCCCCACAGTGTCCATATGAATAAAATATGTACATAAAAACAGAAATGTCTTGTCATTATTATTATTATTATTATTATTATTTTATTAAATGGGGTAATAGCCATGATAAAATCAATGCAGTGTGCTGGGTAAAAAGGCCTCTTTAATGAGATCATCTTTAGTCAGCCAATAAAAGCTGCTTTTAAAACAGCCAATCAGAGCAAATTTTGCAAATTTCCCAACAGCCAATCAAAGCTGCAATTACATTCCACACACTTGTTGGCAGGCAGACCAGGGGAAGCAGTGTGAAAAGGGCAGACATGGGAAATTCCTGGGTCTTTGGTGCAGTATGAAGGGGGTTTATGAGCTGATATGCTCTGTGCCCCGCTTAAAATCCGGCAAGAAAAACCCGTTTTTTGCAGGGGCGGCAATGAGAACATGGTATTACAGTACCATAAATATTATAAATGCTCCTAACAGAACAGAGACCAAAACATGACCAATATTACACTGAAGGAACATAAATTGGAGAGGGGGGTTATGGTCATGTAGTGTATGGGAATATCATGTATTTTGGAAAGCACACAAAATGTGATTCTGTTCCCCACACCATGCTTCCCATACATATTGTACTGCCAAACGGATTCTGCACATTTCTTGTAAAGCAAGATAATAACTCACATGAAACTGTAAGGCGGTTATCCTGCACCCCTCCACCCCTCCAAACATACCCTGTCGTACTCCTTGCTTCTTTTGGTTGGTCAAGTATCTTCCATACCTTCTCACCCCAAGCTTATCTTCCTCCGCTTTTCTTCTTCAGTGTTTGTTGTATTTGTCATTGTCTATGCACATGCTTTCCCATGGCCCTATTTCTGTATATTGTGATGGGGTTTGCTGTTTTAACCATAATGAGATATTAAAGGGGAAAAAAATTATACTGGAGAAAAAGTGTTAGAATAGAGAGAGAACACTCCCGGACCTCATAGCATGGTTCCAACTTGGCCTCCATGTTAAATGATGTATCCATTTTGAATTATGAAAAAACTTATGGTGGTATAACTGGAAAGCAGTAAGTAGCAGACTTAGGGGGATATTCAATCTCCGTCGAGCATCTCCCGTGGGGGAGATGCTCGACGGGCCCTATTCAATGCTGTCTTCCCCGACAGCATTGAACAGGGTTTTCTTCCAGAACGAGCCCGACATCTCTAGCTGTCGGGCTCGTTCTGCCGAGAACAGCCGTGAAGTGACGAGCTGCCGGCTGCAGCTCGTCACTTCCCGGCCGCAACTCGCGGCCACGCCCCCTTCTCGCCCCGCTGCAGGCGGGACATTGAATCCCGCCTGCGTGTTCTCGGTCGAGCTGACCGAGAACGGGACTGGGTCACGGCAGGCGAGCAAGCTCGCCTGCCGTGACCTGCAGATTGAATATCCCCCTAAATCCAGAGGTCTGGTACTCCCAGACGCATTTAAAAAAAAGCATGTTATAGGAGAAGATCATTTGGCACATGTAGTTTGGAATACCTCTGATCGGGAGAAAAATCTGAGTAGCAAAAAATGGCAGGAAATGAGTTCAAGGATTTACAATTATTGTTAAACACTTTTTAAACATACTAGTAGGGTTTGACAAAGAGGAAATAGGGAAGCTATTTTATCATACCTGTTTTGATGGAAAGATGATTATCTGTTTATTCTTTTAGGAAGATACAGTGAGTAAAACTTGATATTGAAGGTTAGAGAGGAGTCAATACTTATAATATGTATTTTTATCACCAAAAAAAAAAAGATTGTCTATCTAAAAAATAATTGAATAAAAAAAAAAAAAACTTTTTAAAGATACCAAAAAGATGTCTGTTTACCACAAGCAAACAAGCCGCACTACTGGAGTATGTGCAGCAGTACTGATTTGCAGTATGCAGTACTGATGATTATGCAGCCAGAATATGGACTTTGGCAGTGTTAATCATAATTTTTGGATGGACTTATATTTTGTATGGGAAGAGTAGTGTGTGAGATACTGAACAATATGACAGAAAACAGGGTCCTTAGGTACTTCTGGACCCACTATCTCTATAGAGCAGGGGTGGCCAACCGGTCAGAGGTAAAGAGCCGAAAAATATCTGTAGTCTAGCTAAAGAGCCAACAACATGCGCCCGCCGAAGGCGGGCGCGCCCAAAAAAGGGGCGTGGTCTATTTGGACCCCTTGGATGGGTGTAATACACATATGCCTCCAATAGTGCCAGATACATATGCTCCCACGGTGCCGGGTATTTTACAACATAATGCCGATTACACGTCACAAAACCATTACATAGTATACCACATGCCATGCTGATTACATGTTATGCCACATACCGTAATGCCCATTACATGATATACCACACACTGTGATGCCCATTCATTATGCCAGGACTCAATTTATTTCTAAGTAGGGATAACATGGACAGTGCGCGCCAAATTCACCGTAATGCTGATTACATGTCACACACCCATTATATAGTATACCACATGCCATAATGCCCATTACATGTTATGCCACACACCGTAATGCCCATTACACGTTATACCCAACACCATAATGCCCATTACACTAAACACCATGATGCCCATTACACATTATGCCACACTTTTTAATGCCCATTATATATAATACCACACCCGTAAAGCCAATTACCTATAAGTGCTGCTTACCTAAAGCCCGTTGCTACAGGGTTAATTCTTGATGCCAAGGGTTTCCTATTTCATGCTCGATGTCAGGGATTGTCATGCTCTGGGGTACATGCACTATGCCAGGGGTTATATGGTCTGCCAGGGGTTACATGCTCATTGCAAAGGGGGGAGTGAGAGGTGAGGCCAGGCAGGGGGAGCAGTGAGGCCAGGCAGGGGGAGCAGTGAGGCCAGGCATGGGGAGCAGTGAGGCCAGGCATGGGGAGCAGTGAGGCCAGGCAGGGGGAGCAGTGAGGCCAGGCAGGGGGAGCAGTGAGGCCAGGCAGGGGGAGCAGTGAGGCCAGGCAGGGGGAGCAGTGAGGCCAGGCAGGGGGAGCAGTGAGGCCAGGCACGGGAAGCAGTGAGGCCAGGCACGGGAAGCAGTGAGGCCAGGCACGTGGAGCAGTGAGGCCAGGCACGTGGAGCAGTGAGGCCAGGCACGGGGAGCAGTGAGGCCAGGCACGGGGAGCAGTGAGGCCAGGCACGGGGAGCAGTGAGGCCAGGCAGCCGGGCAGAGAACTATCAGCGGCAGCGCAGCCCACCCCAGCCGCTGTAGCTGTCAGAGGAGAGTAGGTCTGCGCGCTATTTGAAATCTCGCGCCAGCTCACATGGTCCGACACTGGCAGCCAATCAGGAGCCGCCACTCCGATTAGCTGCGTGAGCCGGCGCGAGATTTAAAATAGCCGCAGAGTCAGACGCACTCTGTGATGTCGGGTCACCGGCAGCGCCGGAGCTTGATCCCCGGCGACGGCAGCAAGGCTGCCCGACCCTCCCTGCTCTGTTCCCGGACAATGTATAGTCCGGGAACGCCATCCCAGCAGGAGCCGGCGAGCCGCACTGTAGCAGGGGGCGAGCCGCATGCGGCTCGAGAGCCGCGGGTTGGCCACCCCTGCTATAGAGAAAGACAAAAATGCCAGAATGCATGCCAATTATTTATGTTCTGCTTTTTTACAAAATTTCCAGGTGAACATTGCTTTGGTTTAGTTTTGTACCTTAGAGCCCAGTGGATATCTCGCTGGGGTCATCTCCCCCTCCCTTTTTCATCCTTAATTTAACGCTTTGTTGCATAATGTTGCAAATTTGCTACATACCCAAACATTTCACTATAAAACACTTGAAACTCAGATAGTCAACCATTTCATGTTGTGGACTATTTGCTACAGAGCATTTTTTTCCAAATAAATCTTTTTTTCTTCAGGGTTCCTGGTTCTCACAGGGATTACATCGGGGTTGTAGGCGGATCCAAAGGACCGGGCACCTGTGTCCCTGTGTGTCTTCCAGAGCCAGATATCCTCGGGGGGCATTCACGGACGCTCTATCCATACAGTGGAACTTTCATCTTCCATATGTTTATCCACCAGTATCTCTTCTTCCTTGAATTCTCTGGAAGTTCATACAGGAAGGGGGAAGCCTAATCCTGGTGGCCCAGGAGATATTGGTTTTCAGATCTAGTACAGCTGTCAGCTGCTTCTCCGTTTCTGTTACCACTGCAACCAGATCTAGTCAGTCAAGGTCCTTGTCTGCACCCGGATCTGAAGAGACTAGCTTTGAGACAGCCATCTTAAAAAGGAAGGTCTTCTCTGAGAGGGTGGCTAAGACCATGATTTAAGCCAGGAAGACTGCCTCGGCTAGAATCTATTATAGGGTGTGGCAAACCTATTTCTCTTGGTGTAAGGAGAGATCTCTTGAAACCAAACATTTTATAGTGGTAAGGCTTTTGTCTTTTCTTCAGAGTGGTCTGTATAAAGGTTTGTGTCTGCCATCCCTTAGGGTCCAGGAGCCTGCTCTTTCTGTCTGGTTCCAGAGACAATTGGCTACTTTGCCAGACTTCCGCACATTCTTTCAGGGGTTTTTCAGGATTCAACCCCCATACACCCTTCCGGTTGCTCTTTGGGATCTGTCTGTGGTTCTTGCAGCTCTCGCAGAACTGCCCTTTGAACCTCTATCTTCAGTGGAGTTGAAGTGGCTTACAGCAAAAGTGGATTTCTGATGGTCATTGCCTTAGCCAGGATGGTGTCTGATTTGGGGGCCTTGTCTTGCCGTTCCCCATTTCTCATATTCCATAAGGTTAAGGCTGTCCTATGGACTAAACCTTCCTACCTGCCTAAGGTTATTTTTAAGTTCCATGTTAACCAGGAAATAGTGGTTCCTGCACTGAATTCCACTTGTGCAACAAGGAGAGATCTTTGGATGTGGTACGGGCGCTCAAGATCTATGTTCATTGTACTGAATCCATCAGACGTTTGGATTCCTTGTTCGTACGGTTTTCACAAGAGAGGGTGGCCTGCTCACAAGCAGTCTTTGCCTCTTTGGATCAGAATGGTAATTTAACAAGCTTATGAGAAGGCTAATCTTTGCCTTCTTCTATTTCATTAAAATTACATTAGATTTGTTTGGTTTTCCTCAGAGGGCGGAGGGGTCCTGTCCAGAAAAATGACTGGAGGAATGGCTTCTGCAGCTTTTTAAAAAGGAAGAATTGTGGTCAAGTGTGCACAACGCATGCCATTTAAGGGCCTCCGGCTTGCACCTTTATTGCCCGCATGCTCCATTATAAAGATCGGGATACCATTCTACGATTGGCACGTATGCAGGGGCCTTTGAAATTTGACACATGTTATTGCTGTGTGTCCAGATTTTTCTATGGATATGCAAAAATCTAGGGCACAGTTATTACAAGTGAAGTATTAACTGAGGGTTAGAAATATTCAGTATTCCATGCTTTACCTAGCTCGCATTTATTCCATGCTTTTCCCAGCTTGAGGTATTACAGAAATGGGTGGTGCATTTTTTGAGGGCACCACCCATTTCTTTAATACCGAGAGCGAGCGAGAGAGAGAGAGAGAGAGGGACTGAAGCCGGACTCGACCTGAGACCACAACACAATACTATGTCTCGGTGTTAGTTATCATCATGCTATTATAGGGACTAAGTGCTAGGATATAGCATTAGGGGTGGCTTCTTTCTTATCTCCCCATTTTTACTCTTCTTAGTGTTACACTTTAGTTAGTATAAGGTGGTTGGTTATTTGGGATATTGGGCCTTATTCTAGTTCACTCTTTCCTTCTTAGATGGACAAAACCATGTGCACTGCAGGGGGGCAGATGTAAAATGTGCAGAGAGAATTAGATTTGGGTGAGTTATTTTGTTTCTGTGCAGGGTAAATACTGGCTGCTTTATTTTTACACTGCAATAAAGATCTCACTTTGAAGTAAAACCCCACCCAAATCTAATTCTCTCTGCACATTTTACATCTGCCCCCCTGCAGTGCACATGGTTTTGTCCATCTAAGAAGGATTTTGTCAGAAAGATTGTACTAGAATAAGGCCCATTGTGTGGCAGCTAGCATTCCCCCACATAAAAGTAATGTGGAGGATCTAGACCAGGTTTGGTAGCAGAAGCAGAATCCCAGGTGTGTAATCCGCAGCACCTGGAATTTTCTGATATAAGGGTTTCCAGGGCAGAGTCACCATGCTTTTAATGTGGGAAAAGCTACCCAAGTGATACAAGTCTTCTGGACACTCTGGGAGAGTAGTCCATACTTTCCATAATAATAAGCTGTATCCCTGCAGTGGTCACTGGTTAGTGCAGAAATACTCACACCATTATCTTGATGAACACAGGGGGGTGTTTTATCATAGTGACCACTGGAGCCTTTCAAGAGTATATTATGCTGAGAGTGCCTGTATACCACTGCCTGTAATACAGACTGCATATGGATTGAACCTGATATGATGTGACTTGCTGTACAAAATAAACACCAAAAGTCTTCAGTCCCCGTGTTTTTGATCCTTGTAGCAATTGATGGAGAATGTGAGCAAGGACTGTGTACAGCAGGAACTGTTAATGAGCATACAGGTGTTTAAACAATAAGTTTTTTCTCCTCTCTCTCTCTCTCTGGTTATGCAGTGCAAGTGGCAGCCTTAAAGGGTCATTACATTATAGGCAGACTGTTTGCTGTTGTGTGTTAAATAGCCAGCAAAAGCAGGCGTGTGTTGGCTTAGTCTGTTTGAACAGTCTTGCACATTATATTAAACCTCCTAGGTTTGCCCCTAAAGAGAAAGAGCAGACCAATATGTAGGAAATACTAAAAAAGTTAACTGAACTGGCTGCTGCCCCAGATGATTTATGAGGGACAGCAGCAGATGGCTGCCAGTCAGCAGAATATGGCTGAAAGACAGCAAACCCAGATGCAGCGCCAGCAGACTCAAATTTAAATATTGTGTGATGAGTCAAAAGCGCTAAAAAATAGGTGAGCCATTTGGTACAAACCTTTGAGACTGTTAAAGTGGTTTGTTAAAGTGGTTACTGGCAGGGTAATTGATGCTTTACCATCAGAGGGTGCACCGTATTTTGTTTTGAAAAGTAATTAGCGATTTTGTGTTGCTACTTTACAAGGGAAAAGGGAAGATCAGCTCTTAGTGCCTCAAAAACTGGAGCGGTTGGTATTAGAAGCATGTGTGGGGTGACCATCTGGGGGAGAAGGAAACACTCCGAAGCATCCAGTTAAGGTTCTTTTGGCCTGGCATATATGCTTCCGTTAAGAGGTATAGTCAGGGATGCCCAGTATGCTAGAGGTCAGCCCCATGGCCAGAGTTTAGAGCTCCCTATCATTTCCCGTGCCTTTTGAGCGTATTGGTATGAATCTGATAGGGCCATTGGAAAAATACATATTGGTTGTAGTTGATTATGCCACCATGTACCCAGAGGCTATACCCCTGCACAATTTAAAATATGGCACCATTGGCAGATGGCTACTAACCATGTACACCCGCTTAGGAATACCGAAATAGGTCCTAACGGATCAAAGTACATATTTTGTTTCTAAAATCATGAAATATTTGTGCTGGTTGCTAAAAGTACACTGGTACACCTCAGTGTACCACCCGCAAACAGATAACCTGGTAGAAAGGTTTGATCAAATCCTTAAGCAAATGATAAAGAGGTGGTGTCACAAGAAAGATGAGATTTGGAATCTGCTCTTACCTTACTTGATGTTTGCGGTTAGAGAGGTGCCCCTATCCTCTACATGGTTTAGTCTCTTTGAGCTCCTCTATGGGAGACAGCCCAGATGAATTTTAGATATTTTAAAAGAAGGGTGGAAAGAACAACCGTGCAAGGACCCTAACATCGTGCAATTTGTGGCCCAGTTATACGGCCATCTAAGGCAGATTGCACCACTCCTGAACGAACACATGGAAAGGGCCCAACAACATCAGAAACAAAGGTATGACATCACCTCAGTCAACAGGTCCTTTAACCCGGGAGACAAAGTGTTTGTGCTGGTACCCACCACAGAAAGCCAGATGTATGCACAATGTCGGGGTCCTTATGAGATCATAGAGCCAGTGGGACCGGTCAAAATCAGTCACAGGACGCGCATTAGGATAAATTCCAATGCAAGACAGATACACACTATACTCCCTGAAGAAGACCCAAGAGGGTCGCAACGCGTTGGAGTTCACAGCCACCTCAACAGACATATCCAGTCTCCTCCCGGCTGGGAGTCGAGCGCGCGGCAGCTGCAGCAGACAGACCAAGGCGCGAATCCCGCGAGACTTCAACCCGGAAGTCCCGTCTGTGCAGCAGCCGTG
This sequence comes from Crinia signifera, assembly GCF_055691185.1. NCBI lineage: Eukaryota > Metazoa > Chordata > Amphibia > Anura > Myobatrachidae > Crinia > Crinia signifera. The sequence continues at coordinate 133,191,317 of NC_139218.1, forward strand.
GAAGCCGGCGTATCGAGCGGACAAGGCGCCGATTCAGCCGAGGTGTGACGGAGCCAGTAAGCGGAAGAAGGATAGAGGACAAGCATCCACGGCGAGAACAGGTAAAGTGTACTGCGGGTGGAACGGGACGCCAGCCCCCCGCACCACTTACCTGCGCATCTGCATTGTGACTTTTTCTTCTCTCCCATTGACTGCCACCACCCCACCTTATCTGTGTGCTTGCCCCAGCAGCACAGATTAACCCCCTCCCTCCCCCCTTTTTTTCTTAACCCCTTACACCCCAGCTGCACGCAGCGGCATATTGGATACATTGTCAGTGAAAATAAAACTGCATTTATCCATTACTTACTGTCAGCCACTTATTGCACACTCTGAGCGCAGATCCTCACACCCCCTCTTGCACATAAAGTAGAACGCCAGTGGCGCAAATCTCGTATTCCGAGTGATTTCCTCTCACTTCCTAGCCTCCAAACTTTCAAGCGTTCCCTGAAAACTCACCTCTTCAGGCAAGCCTATCATAATCAGATACCACACACCTAACCCTCAGAGGCACTTACAGTATATATTATATAGCTACCCTTCTGGACTTGCAACTTGGTGGGACTGCTATGCTATTACTGGTGCCTGTCCTTGTGTTTTCCTCCTATTTCCCTATAGATTGTAAGCTTGCAGCAGGGCCCTCCTACCTCCAAGTCTATCTGTTGTTACCCAGTTTGTTCTATCACTGTCAATAATTGTAAAGTGGAAACTGAATCTGCTGCGCTATATAAGAAACTGTAAATAAATAAAATAGTTTTTATGGTTAGCTGAAGATCTGCAGAACTGAATATGAGGTCTAGAATTGTGCCTTCTTCTACACAGTCTAATCAAGAATACAGTCAGAAACCTACACATGACTTAATACTGTCAAGTCAGGGTACAGTGCGAAAATCGTCCAGAAAAATAGGAACATATATTACTTGCTAAAAGTATGCATGTGGCACTTTTCAATAATTATACAAAAATTTGACATATATATATATATATATATATATATATATATATATATATATATATATATATATATATATATATATATATATATATATATATATAGTACTGCAATTGTAATACTTGTTTAATAATTTTGCATCATTTTTTGTTAATACTGTATGTTTTTGTGTTATCATTTCATATAAACTAGTACAAAAATATGTTTATTTAAGGCAAGTACAAATTAAGGCAAGTCTATGTGCATTGGGCATTCTAGTATTAAAGTTTATTTTAATATAACATGTAATTCAAATGAAATCAGCCAGTGCCACCTATGACAGGTCTTGATGGAGCCCTGCAAGGGTTAGTGATAAGTGGCTGATGAGTAGGATGTGGTAATCAGACTATGTGCCTTTCCCATTAATATTGGTCATCACATAAAGTTCTTGTTTACTGGATCTATGATTATGATTCTCTGTATTGTATATTGGTCATCAGATGATGGGAATCTCCAATCGATTCTTGTGATCAAATAAATGAGCATTTCCCTATATACCGTTGATCATCAGATGTGGCTCTGCATTGTTTTAGTCATTTGATGAGTTCTGCGAGTGACGGTCAGCTGCAACTTCAGTATTTAATATTTGTAGTCAGGTGTTAATAAAGTTGTGCAGATGTTGTTTTACTTTGCACAGTGAGAAAACAAGAGGTGTTAAGCGGATTGGCACACTATGATGGTTTGCTTCTGGGCCTGGTCTCCTTGCTCTCCTTAGTGTCTGTGCTCCCCCCAACACCGGCTATCTGCGGCTGCTGCAGTTCCCTCGCTCCGGCCTCAGTCTCAGTCCAGGCTCTCTGTGTTTATTGCAAGAAAACAACATCTCCCATGATGCCATGTCAAGGCGGTGACTGCTGCTGAGTGAAGGCAAGGTGGGCAGTGAGCAAAATGTCACAATGACCTGTTTGCTCCTGTAACTTTTCCTTATATTTTTTATTATATGTTTTATGTCGCTGCATGGACCTTTCCAGTGTTCTGATATTCCTTATTCACTCTTAGGTGGTTATTCTGATTCACTCGGAAAGGAACAATGACTCTCTAATGGACAAAACCATGTGCACTGCAGGTGTGGCTGATGTAACGTGCAGAGAGAGTTACATTTTCAGTATAGCATTATTATAATAAGTAATTTTCCCTTGCCCTTGTGGTTACATAGCTTGTGGATGGTCAAATGCATAGATCAGTACAAAAGGGTCTGTACATCTTCCAGCTCATTATTATTTTTCCTATAGAGTGTCAGTGTGATGATTATTTTCTGTGGGGGGCCAGTGTTTTTCCTCTGCATATGCATCTGAGTTACTGTACACTGCACATGCGTCCTGGTAGTTTTCCTAAACAAACGCAGTACTGTACATATATATTTACACACACACACGTATTAAAAATGTATGGGGTGATAGTATAGCAACAATAGAGTGACAAGGGTGTGTTGCTGAATATGGATGAATACAGAGGCACTGAATTGCTCACATGCTCGGTATCAGGCATAGGGCTTCTGCTAGTGTCAATGATGTAACAGGTGGTAGCTTCCAGTGGCGGCTCCTACCTCTTTCAGGGAGAAGGGCTGCCTCTGGTGGCCACTGCTGCCGCTACCTTCCCGTCCTCGGCGCCTGACCTATGATGACAGGTGTCGGGACTGGAGCATGTGCAATACAGACATATGTACTGCGCATATGGCCAGCTTCTATGGGCTGCTTCGGCAGCAGCCCATAGAAGTAATCATGGTCCTCCTGTACAATATAAGTTACAGGCACTTGGACCAGCGCATGAGCAGTACCGATATAGGTACTGCGCATGCGCATTTGCCATTTTTGCACGGCAGGCCGCAGCAAGGCATCCCGGAGGGAGGGAACACCTCCCAATGGGACTGCCTTGGTGACTGGCAGGTCGGACTTCCAATAGGAAGTCTCTGCCAGTCACAGTGAAGCCAGATGCAGTCTCACAGACTGCATCTGGCTTCACTATAATGGCGGATTTTACCTGGTGTGGGGCTGCAGCCCTGCAGCCCATAGGTAAAAACCACCACTGGTAGCTTCTGAATATGTACAAAGCATCATGGACACTGATAGTGGGCGTCTCACTCCTTACATATTTGTATGCACAGATGTACACCAGCAATCTGCTCTGTAATGGGGTGGTTCTGTGCAGATGGGCCCAGCAGTGGGGGGGGGGGGGGGGGGTGCAATCTGCTCTGTAATGGTATGGGTCTGTGCAGAAGGGCTGGTTTTGTGCTGTGTGCAGTTGTTTCTGCAGTGGTATGGGGCCAGCAGTAGGCTCTGTGCAATGGAATGGGTCTGTGCAGAAGGGCCGGTATTGACATGTGCAGTCTTCCCTGCAGTGGTATGGGCCCAGCAGTGGGCTCTGCATTGGAATGGGTCTGTGCAGAAGGGCCGGTATTGACATGTGCAGTCTTCCCTGCAGTGGTATGGGCCCAGCAGTGGGTTGTGTGCAATGGTATGGGTCTGTGCAGAAGGGCTGGAATTGGGATGTGTGCAGTCTTCTCTGCAGTGGTATGGGCCCAGCAGTAGGTTGTGTGCAATGGAATCAGTCTGTGCAGAAGGGCCAGTATTGGGATGTGTGCAGTCTTCTCTGCAGTGGTATGGGCCCAGCAGTTGGTTGTGTGCAATGGAATGAGTCTGTGCAGAAGGGCCGGTATTGGGATGTGTGCAGTCTTCTCTGCAGTGGTATGGGCCCAGCAGTGGGGTATGTGCAATGGTATGGGTCTGTGCAGAAAGGCTGGTATTTTGATGTGTGCAATCTGTTCTGCAGTGGTATGGGCCCAGTAATGGACTGTGTGCAATGGAATGGGTCTGTGCAGTCTGCTCTGCAGTGGTATGGGCCCAGCAGTGGGGTGTATGCAATGATATGGGTCTGTGCAGATGGGCCTGGAAATGGGATGTGTGCAATGTGCTCTGCAAATGGATTGGTCTGTGCAGAGGTGCCCTGCAATGGGTGGCAATGTAAATATGCTGTACAAAGAGCATGGTAAAGCAGTATATAGAGTTTTCCTAGATGGCACCAGTTGTTTATTAAGAAAGCCACAAATGTAGCTAGTTTGTATATGTGTATGCTCTTCGCCGGGAAACCCACTCATCTCCTAGTATTACCGGCAGATGAGCGGCTTTGCGGATGGCTTACCATAGCGCTGCGCTATGCAAACTCGTCCTCTCCCCGCTTACAGCGCCGGGCAGGGGGAAAGCCGCTCTGTGTGTATGCACTGAGCGGCTTTCCCCCCAGCGATGATCGCTGTCCATACACTCTGGGCATAATCGCCCAGTGTGTATGGACCTTTAGAAACCATTTATTATTCCTGATTTTATGTCAGAAGTTTGTATAAGAACATTGCTCTTCCTGATAAACTATCAAGTTTTAAGGTGTCAGGGAGCACTGCTACTAGTGTTTTATCAGTTTCTAGCACTAAGAACTGGGAACAGTTTAAACATAAATGTACTCAGTTGATTTCAGACACATGCTCTGTTGAATCTACTTTTTTTTTCAATCCTTTTTATTGAAATATTTTCAATACTAACAAAGTGTTCAAGGTATGATTTGCATATGTATACAATTTCACATATAATAAAGTGAGCTATAACATAGAAGTACACCATATGATGAATCGGGTATTATTACTCGTATGTGAATCTACTTTTTTTTTATTACTAGGAAGTGAATAAGGTGGTCTATGTACTAAGCGAGGGAAAGTACCAGCCAATCCACTCCTAAATGCCATGTTACAAGATGTGTTTCTCCCCAAGGCTTAGTACATATGCTCCATGATGCGTACAAGTATCCAACTTTCTTTTTGTTCTATTTGATAGCACCAGTAAATGTAATTTGACAACTGTAAAGGAAGGCATTACCATATAGTTGCTGACTCTTGTCTGCCCCCTCCAGGAGTGGGCAGCCAGCTTGGCACAACAGTGGGTTATGCGGGGTGTGTTGCTTGGCATATTGGGCGGATAGGGGGTGTGGCGTGTCACAGTGGCTTTTGTTGGGTATGTGGCTGCTTGTTTGCATCAACATAGCCATGCCCTGTGCTATTCAATGCCTTGATTACAGGCACTATATATCGGGGGGTGTGGCTATGCCTGGAGTGTCGCACTTTTTTTGAGGAGCCGTCCAGCAGTTCTGGGAGAGTAGGAAACTATGCATTATCATCTGTATATCATGAAGTAAAATCTGGGTTGCAGAACTGATTCATGAACATATTTGTAGTTACAAATGTAAAATTTTAAAGCCCATAAAGAAGTGGTTCCCAACCTCGGTCCACAAGTACCTCCAACAGTTTACGTTTTCCATGTCTCCACACAAGGGACATAGTCCACCTGTGGATATTTTAAAATAGCCTAAAAATATCTATAGTCAAGCTAAAGTGCCAATATTATTCGCGGCAACAGAAATGGGGCGTGCCCTAGCTATTACAAGGCAGTGTCCCATTTATGTACAATCGCGGTCACCTAAAATAAACTGAAACAAGCCAGATCAACATAAAATAAATTTTGACATTTATAACCACATTATTATTATTATTATTATTATTATTATTATAACTACCAGTTATTTTTTTTTTATAGCACATACATATTCCGCAGCACTTTACAGAGAATATTTGAACATTTACATCCATCCCTGCCCTAGTGGAGCTTACAATATATTTTCTTTACTACATGTACAAGCACACGCATTTTATTTTAGTGTTCATTGTTGTTGGGAGCCAATTAACCTACCAGTATATTTTGGGATTGTGGGAGGAAACTGAAGTACAGGGAGTAGACCCACGCAAGGATGGGGAGACTATACACCACCGCACATTTAGGGACCATGGCGGGAATCAAACTCATGCCCTTAGTGCTGTAATGCAGTAATGTTAACCATTACAACCATCCTTGCTGCCCTACTCATAAAGGGGGTTCTTCAGACCTAATCACTGCTGTGTGAATTCACACAGTTGCTGATTATCAAACCATTGAATGTGTATATACTGTAGATGGTAGTGTGCAAGGCCATTCAGCAGGAAAATCCAGAGTATTTTCTGATAGCTGACATTCGCAAGTTTATGGACAGGAAGTTGGCATTTGTGAGTGTCACCTGGTGGTTTTCTGGGAGTGTCAAAGGAAACAAAGGCATGCCCAAGCGTTTTAAGGAAGGGTCTGTGAAGTCAACGCTGCCATCGATCAGCTTGATTCCATTGTACAGGCAAAGTAGGTCCTGGGTTACGAACACACTGGGAAAATCATTCGATGCTGAGTCCGTTGCTAATGGATTTGTAGCTAGACGCCAGTTGGTGTGATTTTTTTGCAAGCCATTAGCAGACTTGCACAGGGCGGGAAATCACTCTGTGTCTGGGCAGCGGCAATCTGATCACAAGGCACTGATAATTCACCAAGCAGCAAAAAAGATAAATTCACGCAATACACTATAGCTGCTTCATGTTTCATTGCAACCTGCCCTGGCACTGTAGGGAGCTATCTCCCCACACCCCACCCACCACCACCACACAATTCTAACCTTGAGACTGCATCCACAACTGCATCCTACATGTGGACGCCTTTAGCTCCGCCTCTCGTTATATCATCATGTTGTGCGTGGAGTAAAGTGGTTCATGCTCCTCCCATATCATAAAGCTTCCTCTTAACAGGTGTGGGTTGTTAGGTCTACACTAACTAGGTTGACAAGCATTGGGTCGGCACCACTAGGTCGACAGGCAACTAGGTCGACATGGGCAAGGTCGAAAGTCAAAAGGTCGACATGGGGTTTTTCAGTGTTTTTTTTACCCGAATGTCGACACATTCAACATGGACACAGTTTGAAGTGCACCGCATCCCCTCGCATCGCTCGCTATGCTTCGGACACGGTGCCTCGCTAACCTCAGCACTCTATTTTATTCTCCCACTATCCACTAGGGCATGAAATACCTCCTGTCGGCACATGTCGGCTCAAATAACAATGAAAAACCCCATGTTGACCTTTTGACTGTCGACCTAGCCCATGTCGACCTAATGACCTGTCAACCTTGACCCATGTCGACCTTATGGTGTCAACCTAATGCTTGTCAACCTAGTTGGTGTAGACCTAATGACCGTATTCCCTTTGAACAGCTGCATGCCTGTCAGAGGAGACAGGCTGTCAGTGCCGGAGCCACATCACATGTTGCCACATGCGACTCAAGAGCCACGTGTTGGCCAACACTGATGTAATAGAATTGCACAAATTGTCATCTATACTTAATTATGTTTCATGATAAACGAACTTGCCTTTTGCTCAGCATGGCCTCTTTCCCCCAGCAATTACTCTGATTCTCAGTGCAACTACCATTTTTGACCCTTTCTATTGCATAACAATGCGCTGAAAATTTTTTAATGATAAATCTGCTTTGCATTTTATATTATAAGAACACAATATTTTTCTAGCATAAATGTTTATATCGTTAATCTCTGTGTGTATTACATGGTTTGCAGCACACTTATGCAGGGGCTACGTTATAGACCATGGCTTACTCATGGATCATTTTTATCAGAAATCTCATCACCTTACTTCCCAGCTCTGGCACAACTGTGAAAGCTCTTTTCCCAGGATGCAGTTCCTCCCAGTGACACTGGGAGCAGAGCTGAGAATTTTCAGCTGCGTCACAGAGCAGAGAGAGAAGAAACAGTCTATGTCGACAGGTCTCTGAAAATCAGCTGCTGCTGCTGCTACACAGAGAAGAGAGCTGTAGAAGTATCATGGGCTGGGATTTCTCATAATCTTTGCTTCTTTGCACTAACTAATGCCTCATCACCTAATTTCTCTGTTCTTATCAGCGAGCTACCGAGAAGGCGTCCAATTTTAATCCCGCAGGGGGAGGAGGTGAGGTGGTGGTTTGTCGAGAGGTGGGGGAGCAGATTGACAAGATTCGTAACTGAGAATAGGGTTTACGAATGGGTTAATGGCAGTTCTGGAACGTTCTACCCGTACATGGAGGTCACGCGGTTACCCAAACCTACGCAGCAGCAATTGGGGGTGAGCGCTCTTTTTCCTTGAGTCTGCCTGCTTCCACAGACGTATTACAGAACCCGGAGGTATTAAAAGCTGCGTCACGTCTACCATGACATAGCGGACGACTAACGGTAAATTATTTGCCCAAAACTATAAACATCTCCTTATTCTATGGGATGCACCGGTTAACTACGTGGAATTCTTTGCAGTGTTAGAGGTTGCATAGCTGCCAGGCTGTACAAATGCGTAGTTTTATTCTCATTCCTCAGAATAATGGACGGCAAATTCATGTAAGTTATTTCTATTATTTTTTTTTTCTTTCTATATTTGTTTGTGACAGTTTGCTGTTCATATGTATTATCGTTTTATTGGTTGCCGCAGCTTGCATTACATGGTACGTTTTATTGCTATTTATATTTTATGTTCCATTATGATTGAGCAGCAGTTTATTTGCCCAGAAGCCTGTAAAGGATTGGATTGCAGTGTTGATAGAAGGGAAACTGTAAAAGTGCAGAGCATTTAAATTCAGTATCTACAAGTTGTTCATGGTTTCATTCAGCACTTAACGGGTTAAAAGGCATTTGAAGGCACGCCGATAGCAGAAGACATTGCCCAGTGCTTAAAAACTAAATGTCATCTCGCTAGCTTTGGGAACTTGTTTACCTGTCTGTCTGTTTCTCTCTCTCTCTCTCTCCCTCTCTTCCCATCTCCATGTTGGCAGTATTCCAACCTCCATGTGATATACTTGCCTATGCTTCTGCATTAGTTTAGAGGATGAGCTCAAATAGGATTGGCCAGGGGCGGGATCCCAGTCCGAGCACATCATCCTATTGGTAGGTAGTGACACTGGCAGGTGAAATGTTGATTTTCATTGGCAGAAAACATTCTGTGAAATTACATTTACTGTTGCTTTTCTACTTTATTTTTTTACGCAAGTATCAGTAATAGAGCATACGTAGAATAAAACCCATACTATAGTAATCTATTTATCTTTCATTCAGCTCATACTTTATTTGCATAGGCACAACACTTATACTGAGGTACGAAACTCTGCAAAAATTGTGTAGACCAATGAACAAAATGATGACCGTTCTAGAACTTGAACAGACTTACACCTACTCAGTGCTTTGATTATAAAAGTGGCAGTCTTCGTAATTTGGAAAGACTTTTATATTTTTACTTTCTTTGCTGTAAATCACCATGTTAGCAAATGTAACTCAGTGTGTTCTGGTTTATTCATCTTCCTGTTTGCATTGAAGGATTTAAGAGTGTTACATCCCAGAAGTGATTGCTTAGGATTGTTAATATCTGCATTCACAGAAGCCACGTAAAAGTCCAGGTCCTGGATTTTATATTACATATATTATACTCTGGGGCTGTTACTATTTTCCTGCTGGGAGCCCTTTATGCTGATCATTCCAGGCAAGATTGCTCTGCCTGAGATGTATTCCTGTGAACACCCACTTGGAAAAGAGAAATATTTATAGACTGGCAACGATCATTTTAACCCTTTCATTATGCACTGGACATCGTTTGCTGCCAATACACGAGAACGCCCCTAATGTTTGTTTTGTTAATGGCCTTCCTATATGTTTGACCTTGGGCAGTTTGCCGTGCTCATATAAAATGCAAGCTATTTTTATGGCTAATCCACCACTGCCACTCAATATGTTCTTCCAGTAATCAAATAGTGGATAGCTATGACAAGCTATATGGAATACTGGATGTTACTTTCCAGGCTGTATTAGGTTTAAATGGATTAGTGTCTCAAGGCTGTGTACGGTTTTTGCATAACCATACACCCATTCAATGCCAGAAAGGCAATCAAGTAGTTGTCCTGTATGCACTGATGCATGATCACTGCTTACAAAGTTTTGTACAGGGAGAACTGCACATGTTTTAGAATAGCTAAAAGAGCATGTGTAGACATTGTCCAATGGCAGCGGCGACTACTAAAAAAAGCTAGGGTCACAGCCTTCAAGTGCAGCATGTGACCTACAGGACACACCTTAACTTTATGCGTTTCAAATATTTTTTATTGTATTATGTATTATCTCAACTGATGCCCAGTGTCGTCATATGAGGTGGGAATCTAAGGACAATCCCCTACCTAGAGTTATCACTGATGTGATGGGTTGATGAACATAGAGAAGGAGAAGCCTGCACAGCAGTCTAGGAATGGCAATCAAAAGGGGACGATTTGACAATGTAATTGTTTGTAGATCCAATCGAAAAGCACGATTTCCCGATCATCCACTTGCATGTGTAAGAATGTACTGGATTAGCTGCATTGAGGAGCATCTCCCATGCAAAGTGCCGGGTATGCTGCCAGCATGGTGCGACCCGGCCCAAAGCCCTACTTTTACGTGGATTTCTGTTTGTGCCTCAGGAGGGTGCGAGAAGATATCTACGATAAGTGCAGCCTTGGGCTACTTGCACAAACAATTGATTACCTATTGTGTAGTTTATAATTGGGCTACATACAATTGGATCACCACCAAAGGGTCTCCATTGATAGTTTTATGGGTGGGTTCCGTGGATGTCTGGAAACCATCAAGGGAGCATCCCTACTGTTGATCATGGGAAGACATTGAACCAATCAGTGAAGAGGTGGAGCTAAGCAGTGGTGGGGCTTTGCATCCTGCCCTGTCAAAAAATAATATTTAGACATGGGACCTGCAATGAACCACCAGACCGCTGTCAGGATTCCATTACCTGGGGATGAGATGCTGTGGCTATCTATTGTACTGTAAGTAACATACAGAGGAGGGACAAGTACATTAGCGGGAGACCTGGCAACTAACAGTATAAATATACTAGTGTTTTATATTAAGGGTTTTTGAGATCCAAATGTCACATTTTCTAGTACTGGGTAGCCACATACTGATGATTTTACTGATTGTGGCATGTATGCACTATTAAATCCTACACCCTAGAGTAAAAGTCTGAAGTACCGTATATACTTGAGCACAGAAAATGGCCTCTCACAACCTTTTTCAAAAGAATAAGTATTGATGCTTATTTAACAAACATGTTTATGTCCATACTAAAAAGTAGGTCTCTTGCATAGCTATTGTAAGGGTTAATGAACTATATGTTTGCATGTAGAGAGACACTTTCTGCTCTAAATAATTTAGTAATAAGTTGAAAGTGTTGCTGACATTTTTTGTTGTTATACTGTATGTAATTTATGATTTACCTGGTTCATTGTAGATACGTGATATGACTAACGGGTTTACAGTAAGTGCTATATGTTGCTGCTGTATAAAATAGCCTTTGTGTTATTGTAAGGGTTAAAGGCTTTTTTTAAAAGCAAAAAATAACGTGAATCAGTACTACAGTGTTTAACGTTCAGTATAAGGCTTGTACTTTCACCCAGGGATAAACCGGTTAACAGCTAGATAGCAATAATCTATTTAGGGGGTGTGCTTTGCATAAATCATACACGGCATTATTTTCTCCTGTGGCATATTATGAGATGCTTCATTATAAAAACAAATCTCAGCTTGTGTAACATTGCTGCGTAGCATCTGCATGTGCTGAGTCATGGCCATCACGTTGCAGGTATTGCAGGAACCGCCTGTAGGGGGTGTAGCACAATTAACATCCAAATTTCCAGGTTCCTTCTCTACGTAATGATGACGTACCTGTTGTTTACATCTGCAATGTACTGGCAGTATATCCTAGTATGCACAGCTCTAGGCCAGAACACTGCCAATAAAGCCTGGTATAAATTTGTGTGGTACTTTTCCTATGTAACACTCACAATCTGTATCTAAAATAAAAAAAATAAAATAAAAATAAACTTTTCACAATACATATTAGCATTTTACTACAGGTTATTTAATATTTGATGGTTAGACTAAAGCCAGTTTGAGCCTTATTATTGTTGGTTTATTTTTAAATCTTGACTTAACATTTAAAAGACTTTCTATGTCAGGAGTGAGAATGTAAGCTCTCATGAGCAGGGTCCTCATTCCCCATGTGCTTTTTCCTCTCGTAGAATATGTATGTATGTATTTATTTATTAACAGTTTCTTATATAGCGCAGCATATTCCATTGCGCTTTACAATAGCAGACAGTCATACAACAAAACAGGGTATTTACAGACAGTCAAAATGTAGGAGGGCCCTGCTCGCAAGCTTACAATCTATATGTATGTATGTATGTGTGTGTGTGTGTGTGTGTGATTTTACTCCTTACTCCATGCAACAGCACCCTAATAATTACTTGTGTGTCCTGTCCCCTGTGTTTTTGCTTTTGGTGTACTTTTACATTTATGTATCTTTTATGTATTGTATGTGCAGAACACTTGTGGCACCATAAAAATAAACGGTACTTGTTTCCTAGCACGGCCACAATCGCGGGCATCGGGTGTCATTTTTAGTGGTCTGCGACGCGACCGACGCGATGCCCCCGATTTTCCCATTGAAATGCATTGAAAAAAGTCAATATCGCGTCGGTCGCGTCGTATGCGGCTAAAAAAGGCTTAAATGGTCCAGACACGATGCCCCCGATTTCCCCATAGGGAACAATGTTAAATGCCTCAATTTACCTGCGATGCCCCCGATTTCCCATAGGAATCAATGTTAAATGGCTCAATTTACCCAAATCATCATAGGGAACAATGGTAAATGGGCCAGAAAACCCCAAAAACACTGCTGAACAGTGAAATGTCCCCCCAAAAGTAGTTGACGCCACCCCACGATCAACGCCAACCCGAAGCGTGGCAAGCGCAGCGGTACGCGTCCTCCGACCTTTTCATACCCCCACTATCCACGTCGGCGTGGAGTTGAGAATAGAATAGTTAGTGTGGCGAGCGCAGCGAGCCACCGAGCCCGAAGCGTGGCGAGGGGACGCGGATACCTTCACAGGTAAACGCGTCCCTTCGCGGGCTTCACAGGTATCCGCGTCCCCTCGCGGGGCTCGTTGCGCTCGCCACGCTTCGGGCTCGGTGGCTCGCTGCGCTCGCCACACTATTCTATTCTCGACTCCACGCCGACGTGGATAGTGGGGGTATGAAAAGGTCGGAGGACGCGTACCGCCGCCCCTCGCCGGCTCGCTGCGCTCGCCACGCTTCGGGTTCACGTTGATCGTGGGGTGGCGTAAACTACTTTTGGGGGGACATTTCACTGTTCAGCGGTGTTTTTGGGGTTTTCTGGCCCATTTAACATTGTTCCCTATGATGATTTGGGTAAATTGAGCCATTTAACATTGATTCCTATGGGAAATCGGGGGCATCGCGGGTAAATTGAGGCATTTAACATTGTTCCCTATGGGGAAATCGCGGGCATCGTGTCGGTTCCATCGCACCCGATTTTTTTAGTGCATGCGATGGCCGCGATGCCCCCGATTTTTCCTCACGATGCCCACGATCATGATCGTTGTGGCCGTGCTAGGAAACAAGTACCAAATAAACAATACTAATGGGACACTGATTGTGCAGAGGCTCAATACAGCATTGAAAGTAGTGACATAAGGTCATCAAGACCTCTTGTTGTACCATGGGCCAAATTTAAGGCCTTCACTGATATGTTGCATGTGTCATGGAACCCGTGGCGCCCTTGCAAACATTTCGAAGCACCCCAAGGTGCCTAGGCACACAGTTTGGGAACCACTATGTAAGCAGCTGGTAAACTGCAAGCACGGTTTAGGGCCAGAAGCGAACTGCTCATGCTAAAAAGTATCTCTGTTATTTTATTTATATGTATTGTGTATATATAGTTATACTGATCGTAGAAACCTGCAAGTATGTTATGTAGAACTGTCAGGAACACTCTGAAGAGAATCTTTCTCATTCTGTTGTTCTAATGGATTTCGTACGAAATCCTCGCATTTACTATCCTGATGGTCAGGATGCTGCCAGCAGCATCCTGATGGTCAAAATCCTGGCGGATCCTGATAAGTTTTTTTTAACACTTCCTCTAACCCACCCTGCCTGAATCTTACCCCCCTCCCCCTGCAGTCTGACCTTAACCCTCCTCCTAGTGCAGACATTGGCAACCTTGATCCTAAAAGGCACATTAGCAGTCCAAGTTTAAGTGATATCCATGCTTGAGCACAGATGTCTTAATTAGTACAGTACCTCAGTTATTTTGTTTAAACCATCTGTACTAAAACTGGGAAAGCACCAAAACTTAAATTGGTATTGTGCCTTGAGGACCAAGATTGGGAATGCCTGCCCCAGAGCCTAACCCTAACCCCTGTACTTACCATCATGATCTGGTTGTCGTTATCCCAACTGCATCCCCTTCTAATGTGTGAAAAACTCTCTAAATGTATTGTGTTAGAAAAACGTATCCCCATTAATTATCATCTTACTTTTGTTTTCTAATGGGGAAAAAAAAATCCCAACAATTATAACTCTCAATTCCTACCATGGTGTGAAGTATAAATGAAACAGTATGCATTTTTAGAAGATCCACAGGTGGAGCTAAATATTTCACTTAATTTTGTAAAGAGACCTTGCAAAACATACACCGTTTGGGGTCTGAGGCCTGACTTTGAGAACCTGTGCTATTGTGTATATCTCTTTTAAAATTTGAGCATAATCCTGAACATATAATTATTATTATTATTATAGCTGTTCTGCTTGAGCAAATACCGAGTGTGAAATTCATTACTGTTTGGTTGAAAAGTAGAAATAATTTCATAATCAATACATGACCTTCAAAGGTCACCTCATAAGGAAGAAGCTACTCTACATGGAATTTCAGCAATGGGTTTTGCCATAAAAGGTGGATGTTTTTTTTTTTACTTTTGTGCTCAAGGGGAACTATACGCTCAGTTTTAATATTAATAATAGTTATTTATACAGCACCTTTCTCCTAAGAGAACTCAAAGTGCTTTAAATTTACCTATCAGCACAAAATACAAAACAACTTAATCGTGGCTATTAGTGAAATGCTAGAGCAAACAGGAAAGTATTGAGTCTATTTTTGAAGGCTTCTAGAGTAGAGACTAAAAATAATATTGGGCGCAACAATTGAAGCTAATTTTAAGAACTACCAGAGCTGGGGTTAATTATGCTTCTCCCAAACAAAGAATACCTGGAATTCTTAGAAGGAAAATCAAATAAATCAAATCTAGAGTAGAGTCCTCTCAAACTATTCAGAGCTCCATAGAGTCGGAGCGTAGTCAGGGTCCCTATCAATATCAGCATAGTGTTCCCGCCCATTCGCGGCTAGCCGGAGCTTACTTAGTTAGCGTAGTCAGTCAGCGCTTATTACATTATGTGGAAACCATTGACCATTTTAACCTGCCTGACATGACCGGTATGAATGTGTTCCTGAAACACCCCCACTATCCATGCCAGTCCGAAGCGTGGCGAGCGGATGCGGTACGTGTCCTCCCCACTTGTTCATACCCCCACTATCCATGTCTGAGTGGAGTGGATTTTATAAAGTGTGGCAAGCGCAGAGAAGGGACGCTGAATACACGTCAAGTAATCCGCGTCCTCTTGCGGGGCTCGCTGCCCTCACCACACTTTATAGAATCAACTCCACGCAGACGTGGATAGTGGGGGTATGAACAGGTCGGGAGGGCACGTACCATGGCTCCTGCGTCTCAGACAGATGGAGCTCCTCTCTGCTGGCTCCCGCATGATCCCTTCCGCCGGTGTCCGCCAGCGCAGGGGATCTGATGGTTACCGGCGCAGTGTGAGAGGTGCTCACTAGGCTTACCGGGGACAGACCTGCAGCTCCTGGGGACAGTACGGTGACTAGCTGCCTCACGGGGACACTACATTGGTGGGCTGCCGCAGAGTCGCTATGCTGACAACGTAGCTTATCCTATGCTGAAAACGTAGTGTAGCCTGCCGCCGTGAAACTACACAAGTACCGAGCCATTTTATTCAGTGCATTTTGGTTTTTGGGGAGTAATTCATATATTCGGAGCCCAGTGATCAGGTAAACCCTACCCTACACTGCCCCTCCAGGGCAAAATCCCACACATGTGCATGGCTATGATTTTATTTACAGCCGTGCACATAAGCAAAAATCCATTCACCTGCACCAGCAATGTATATGTTACTGCCATAATAAAATATACATTGGTGGTGAGTGATGGTGGTAATTTATACGTTGCCACCATAAAAAAATATACATTGGTGGCCAGTGGTGATGGTAATGTGCTAGCAATATATTTATAACTGGCTTTTCAATGGCATTGGTGGCCAATGGTGTCAGTAATAGATACATTGTTGGCGCATTATCGCTGTCGGGCAGTGCTGGACCATACACACTAGGCTATTTTCAGCTGAAAATCAACTAATGTGTATGGGCCTTTAACCTAATTCACTTTTTAAAAAAATTAGCATCTTTTTGGAAAAATATTTACCAGTTAAGTATCTCAGAAACTGTTGAGCTTTCACATGCAAGTCTCCAAACTATACAAAAATAGTTTGCAAAAAAAAATATCCAGTGAGTAGCAGTTCTGGGACCCAAAACCACCTTGTTGATAAGAGTGGTCAGGGGTATACTTTCCTACTTTTGAAAAGCATCTTCATGGAGATCATAGCCCGCATAATAATATGCGGCTCTCCATTGTCATAAATTGCTCTGCAGCTTACTGTACTGTCTATTTCATCATTTTATCCATCTCTAAATCAGGTACAATAAGTGATAGTGGGTTTATCCATGGCATATAAATCCTCCTCTTACCACTATTTATGAAATATCTCCAGAGTTAAGCCTCATACACACGGGACAATGTGTGTGTTACTTTTGTGCTAAGCAATCTAGTTAGCACAGATTGCTTAGAACACATCACGCTATATATACATGGTGTGCTGAGCAAACTGTTCTAACCAGTGCTTAATTCGGTTTTCTTTCTGCACATGCAGACGATGTGACTTCATGTGCTAATTATCTGAACAGGCAATGGAGATGCGCGGGACCGCACATCACTATGTGGCGTTCACACGGGACAATGTGTGCTAAATATCTAAGCAATCTAGATAGATCTCTTAGAAAAGTGCCCCATGTGTATGCTCCCTAATGGCTGAATATTGTGGTTGGCAATGTTCACCATTATTTACTGTATGTACAAGAAAAATAGCCATTCTGGGATGTAGAGTATTTGTTGTTTTTCTATGTGTGTCTTTATTTATTTTTATAAAGAAAGCTATTGCAACGGAAACTGCCAACCACTTACTGCTTCAATAGCTTCCCACTTTCAGAGCATTGATGTTACAAAATAAATCCCACAAAATGGCATGAATATAAGAAAACATTCCATGCTATGTTTTATTATCTAATTGTTCAGTTACAGGACACCGTGTACTCTAGTAGTATTTCGGAGTACACACTGCCCTCTGTCACCAGAAAATTGTCTACCTAGTTGAAATTATTCAATAATAGCTGTACCATATGACCTTGAACAAACTTCTTAAAGGAGTAATCCTTGCGTACTGGAAAAAGTATCCAAAATGAATTGGTGAAGTTTAAGCATTGCTTACTTCACAGCCTGCGAAAGTTTTAAAATAATCGATTTACTGTACTGACATTCTTGATGAATTCTTACCTTTTATATATTTGTATGTTTTCGTTTACTACTATTATGAAGTATGTTTGATTTATTTTGTACAAAGTAAAATTCCCCAGCGATCTGCTTATCATTCATGAGTAGCTATGACATTATACAAAAATTTTGAGTGGGTGTGGTATAAAAGTTTATACTGTACACTGTCTAGATAGACAGTCATTGGGCCGACAAATAATAGGTAGACAGTTGATAAAGTTGACAAGGTCAAAAGATCAAAATAACAATGGTCGGCACAAAAAAGTCAACCTTTTTTTGGGGGGGGGAGTCACTTTATATGTTTAACCATATGTAAGCCCAGTCAATGGAAACGTTGCCCTTTACAATTCGCACAAACCATGCAGTTACAGACAGACATAGAAGTAGAAAGGCCCTGCTTGCAGGGTTACAGTCTATAGGGAGAATAGGTACACAAGAATAGAAGTTATCTATTGCATATTGGTCAAGCCACATTGCAAAGGGCTATATGATGTAGTCGCATAACAATGTTGGCCAGGAGGATGTAAGATTATGTGCACACTGTATAGAGGGGATGTGCATGTCGACCATAAGGGGAGGATCTATTGACTGTCGACCTATACCTTATAATTATTATAGTATTGTGCATTTAAATGTATTGTTGTGAAATATTCTTCATATACAGTTGTGCTCATGAGTTTACATACCCTAGCAGAATTTGTTATTTTCTGGCCATTTGTCAGAGAATATGAATGATAACTCACAAACTTTTATTTCACTCATGGTTAGTGGTTGGGTGAAGCCATTTATTGTCAAACAACTGTGTTTACTATTTTTAAATCATAATGACAACAGAAACTACCCAAATGACCCTGATCAAAAGTTTACATACCCAGTTCTTAATACTCTGTATTGCCCCCTTTTACATCAATGACAGCTTGAAGTCTTTTGTGGTAGTTGTGGATGAGGCTCTTTATTTTCTCTGATGGTAAAGCTGCCCATTCTTCTTGGCCAAATGCCTCCAGTTCCTCAAAATTTGAGAGTGGCTCAATGATATTGAGGTCACTAGATTGACATGGCCACTCCAGAACCTTCACTTAATTCTGCTGTAGCCAATGACAGGTTGACTTGACATTGTGTTTTGGATAATTGTTATGTTGGAACATCCAAGTACGTCCCATGCGCAGCTTTCGGGCTGATGAGTGCAAATTTTCCACCAGTATTTTCTGATAACATGCTGAATTCGTCTTGCCATCAATTTTGACCAAGTTTCCAGTGCCTTTGTAGCTCACACATCCCCAAAACATCATTGATCCACCTCTGTGTTTCACAGTAGGAATGGTATCATAGGCCTTGTTGACTCCTTTTTCAAATGTAACGTTTATGGTTGTGGCCAAAAAGTTCAATTTTGGTCTCATCACTCCAAATTACTTGGTTCCAGAAGTTTTGAGGCTTGTCTCTGTGCTGTTTGGAGTATTGTGCTGTTTGGAGTATTGTAAGTGGGATGCTTTGTGGTATTTGCATAGTATTGGCTTTCTTCTGGCGACTTGACCATGCAGTGGATATTTCTTCAAATGCCTCCTTATTGTGCATCTTGAAACAACCACACAACTCTTTTTCAGAGTCCTGTATTTCAGCTGAAGTAATTTGTGGATTTTTCTTTGCATCCCAAACAATTTTCCTGGCCGTTGTGGGTGAAATTTTTGTTGGTCTACCTGACCGTGATTTGGTTTACACAGAATCCTCATTTGCCACTTCTTAATTACAGTTTTAACCCCTTCCTGACAGAGCCAGTTTTTGCGTTCCTGACAGAGCCCTTTTTTTCAAATCTGACATGTCTCACTTAAGTGGGGATAACTTTTTTTTGCTTTTACTTATCCCAGTGATTTTGAGATTGTTTTTTCGTGACACATTGTACTTCAAATTAGTGGTAAATTTGGGTCGATACAGTCTGTGTTTTTTTGTGAAAAATACCAAAATATCGTGAAAAAATGGAAAATTTAGCGATTTGCAAAATGTTAAATTTTCTGCTTGTGAGACAAATAATCTTACCACTCAAAATAGTGAATAACTAACAGACCATATGTCTACTTTATGTTGACATCATTATTTCAACTTCCTTTTAATTTTTTGGGACACTAGGAGGCTTACAATATGAATAGCAAATTCTCAAATTTTCAAGAAAATTTCAAACACTGATTTTTTTAGGGACCAGTTCAGTTCTGATGTAACTTTGAGGGACTTGTATGTGAGACACCCCCATAAATGATGCCATTTCAAAAACTGCACCCCTCACAGTATTCAAAACAGCATTTTGGAAGTTTGTTAACCCTTTAGGTGTTTCACAGGAATTAAAACAAAGTGTAGGTGAAATTTCAAAATTTCTTTTTTTTTGCAGATTTGCAATTTTAATACATTTTTATAAGGAACACAGTACATTTTACTAGAGAAATGTGACTAAAAATTGATTCCCCCAATTCTTTTGTTTTCATAAATATCCTATATGTGGCCCTAGTGTGCACGGTGACCAAACCACAGGCTTCATAATAGAAGGAGCACCTACTTGATTTTGGAGCCTCCTTTTTATGAGATTATTTTTTAGGCACCATGTAGGTTTCAAGGCACCATAAGATGCTAAAAGTTAGGAACCCCCCCACAAGTGACCCCATTTTGCAAACTACACCCCTCAGGGAATTCATCTAGGGGTATAGTGTACATTTCAAACCCCCAGGGGTTTCACCAATTGTGGTACAACTGGGCAGTGAAAATGAAAAATTATTTTTTTTACACAAAAATGCAGTTCTGGCTCCAAATTTGTCATTTTCAGAAGGTATGAAGGAGACAAAGCACCCCAAAATCTGTGCCCCAATTTCTCCCGAGTACGGCAATGCCTCACATGTGACCAAAAAATACCAGTTGGGTGCATGGCAGGACTCAGAAGGGAAGGAGTGATTTTTGGATTTTGCAGCTCAGATTCTGGTGGAATTTTGGTGGGTGCTATGTCGCATTAGCAAGACCCCCCAAGCACCAATACAGTGGAACCCCCCCACAAGTCACCCCATTTTGCAAACTACACCCCTCAGGGAATTCATCTAGGGGTATAGTGTACATTTCAAACCCCCAGGGGTTTCACCAATTTTGATACAAGTGGGCAGTGAAAATGAAAAATTAAATTTTTTTACACAAAAATGCAGTTCTGGCTCAAAATTTTTCATTTTCAGAAGGTATGAAGGAGAAAAAGCACCCCAAAATCTGTGCCCCAATTTCTCCCGAGTACGGCAATGCCTCACATGTGACCAAAAAATACCAG
This sequence comes from Crinia signifera, assembly GCF_055691185.1. NCBI lineage: Eukaryota > Metazoa > Chordata > Amphibia > Anura > Myobatrachidae > Crinia > Crinia signifera. The sequence continues at coordinate 133,212,128 of NC_139218.1, forward strand.
TTGGGTGCATGGCAGGACTCAGAAGGGAAGGAGTGATTTTTGGATTTTGCAGCACAGATTCTGGTGGAATGAATGGTGGGTGCTATGTTGCACCAATACAGTGGAACCCCCCCACAAGTCACCCCATTTTGCAAAGTACACCCCTCAGGGAATTCATCTAGGGGTATAGTGTACATTTCAAACCCCCAGGGGTTTCACCAATTTTGATACAAGTGGGCAGTGAAAATGAAAAATTACATTTTTTTACACAAAAATGCAGTTCTGGCTCAAAATTTTTCATTTTCAGAAGGTATGAAGGAGAAAAAGCACCCCAAAATATGTGCCCCAATTTCTCCCGAGTACGGAAATGCCTCACATGTGACCAAAAAATACCAGTTGGGTGCATGGCAGGACTCAGAACGGAAGGAGTGATTTTTGGATTTTGCGGCTCAGATTCTGGTGGAATTTTGGTGGGTGCTATGTCGCATTAGCAAGACCCCCCAAGCACCAATACAGTGGAACCCCCCCACAAGTCACCCCATTTTGAAAACTACACCCCTCAGGGAATTCATCTAGGGGTATAGTGTACATTTCAAACCCCCAGGGGTTTCACCAATTTTGATACAAGTGGGCAGTGAACATGAAAAATTACATTTTTTACACAAAAATGCAGTTCTGGCTCGAAATTTTTCATTTTCAGAAGGTATGAAGGAGAAAAAGCACCCCAAAATCTGTGCCCCAATTTCTCCCGAGTACGGCAATGCCTCACATGTGACCAAAAAATACCAGTTGGGTGCATGGCAGGACTCAGAACGGAAGGAGTGATTTTTGGATTTTGCAGCTCAGATTCTGGTGGAATTTTGGTGGGTGCTATGTCGCATTAGCAAGACCCCCCAAGCACCAATACAGTGGAACCCCCCCACAAGTCACCCCATTTTGAAAACTACACCCCTCAGGGAATTCATCTAGGGGTATAGTGTACATTTCAAACCCCCAGGGGTTTCACCAATTTTGATACAAGTGGGCAGTGAAAATGAAAAATTACATTTTTTTACACAAAAATGCAGTTCTGGCTCAAAATTTTTCATTTTCAGAAGGTATGAAGGAGAAAAAGCACCCCAAAATCTGTGCCCCAATTTCTCCCGAGTACGGCAATGCCTCACATGTGACCAAAAAATACCAGTTGGGTGCATGGCAGGACTCAGAACGGAAGGAGTGATTTTTGGATTTTGCAGCACAGATTCTGGTGGAATGAATGGTGGGTGCTATGTTGCACCAATACAGTGGAACCCCCCCACAAGTCACCCCATTTTGCAAACTACACCCCTCAGGGAATTCATCTAGGGGTATAGTGTACATTTAAAACCCCCAGGGGTTTCACCAATTTTGATACAAGTGGGCAGTGAAAATGAAAAATTACATTTTTTTACACAAAAATGCAGTTCTGGCTCAAAATTTTTCATTTTCAGAAGGAATGAAGGAGACAAAGCACCCCAAAATCTGTGCCCCAATTTCTCCCGAGTACGGCAATGCCTCATGTGTGACCAAAAAGTGGCAGGACTCAGAAGGGAAGGAGTGATATTTGGATTTTGCAGCACAAATTCTGGTGGAATGATGGTGGGTGCTATGTCGCATTAGCAAGACCCCCAAAGCACCAATACAGTGGAACCCCCCCACAAGTGACCCCATTTTGCAAACTACACCCCTCAGGGAATTCATCTAGGGGTATAGTGTACATTTCAAACCCCCAGGGGTTTCACCAATTTTGATACAAGTGGGCAGTGAACATGAAAAATTACATTTTTTTACACAAAAATGCAGTTCTGGCTCAAAATTTTTCATTTTCACAAGGAATGAAGGAGACAAAGCACCCCAAAATATGTGCCCCAATTTCTCCCGAGTACGGCAATGCCTCACATGTGACCAAAAAATACCAGTTGGGTGCATGGCAGGACTCAGAAGGGAAGGAGTGATTTTTGGATTTTGCGGCTCAGATTCTGGTGGAATGAATGGTGGGTGCTATGTGGCATTAGCAAGACCCCCGAAGCACGGTGAAATTATGAACCTAATATTCCATAGATGTGTGGTATATTTTAAAACACTCCTTTATACATAGGCCGGGTTTGTCGGGGCAAGTGTCACACTGGAAAATAGTTTGCTTTCTTATTCCCTTTTTATAGCAAACTTTGCACCTTTTTTGTGTCCTGCCCTTTTTTCCAGTGGAGGGGATTTCATCAGGAAAATGCTGCCCTGGTACAATACGGGGGCCAGTACTAGAAGTACTGGGGCCCTCTGCCTGCTGGTTCCCAAATATTAGGCCCTTTATGACTTCCTCTTGAAAGTGCATAAATGTCCCCCTCTGGCCGGTAGAACGGAATAGCACGTAAGCGTTATACAGTGCCATCTGGATGATATACACGGCCACCTTCTTGTACCAGATTTTTGTTTTCCGCAGGGCACTGTACGGCTTCAGTACCTGATCTGAAAGATCCACTCCGCCCATGTACCTATTGTAATCCAGGATACAATTAGGTTTTGAGGTGTGGGTACTGGTACCTCGTACAGGGACGGAGGTGGTACTGTCTCCGTGAATTGTTGTCAGTATAAGGACATCCCTCTTGTCCTTATATTTGACCAACAACATATTTTCGGTGCATATTCCCCTGCTTTCACCCCTTCTCATTACTTGGGCAATGTGCGTTTTTGGGAGGCCTCTTTGGTTCTTGCGCACAGTACCGCAAGCTGCTGTACCTCTTGAACCAAGGGCCTTAAACAGGGGGATGCTGGTGTAAAAGTTATCCACATAGAGGTGATAACCTTTATCCAGGAAGGGGTGCACTAAATCCCAGACAATTTTCCCACTAACACCTACGAGGGAGGGGGGGCATTCTGGCGGTTCAATTCTTGAATCCTTCCCTTCATAAACCCTAAACCTGTGGGTGTACCCTGAGGTGCTTTCACACAGTTTGTACATTTTTATGCCATACCTTGCCCTCTTACTGGGAAGGTACTGGCGGAATTTAACCCTTCCTTTAAAATGTATAAGGGACTCGTCGATACAAATAAATTTTTCAGGGATGTACACCTCTTCAAATTTGGCACTGAAATGATCAATGACCGGCCTGACTTTGAATAGCCGGTCAAAGGTGGGATCATCTCTGGGTGGGCACTGTGCATTATCGGTGTAATGTATAAATTTAAGAATTGTCTCAAATCGAGTCCGGGTCATGGCCATACGGTAAAATGGAGTACTGTACAGAACATCTGTACTCCAATATTGCCTAATTTCTGGCTTTTTTACTATGCCCATATGAAACACCAGACCCCAAAACGTCATCATCTCTACTGCATCTACAGGGGTCCACCTATCAAATGATGACGTGGGGTTTTGAGCAATAAACTGCTGGGCATATAAATTAGTTTGGTCCACCATTAAATTTATAAAATCATCAGAGAAAAATAATTTGAAAAAGTCAATTTCTCTGAGACCTGTGGAATCAAATTGGATTCCTGGCATGGCCAAAAACTCAGGAACCTGGGGCTCAAAATTGTCTGGTGGTGGGGTCCATACGAGATCAATTATTGGGGGGGGGGTCTCAGCTGCTCTACGGGGGCGTCTTTGAGGGGGTCCCTCATCACCAGAGGAGGAAGAGGAGCTTAAGGCGAATCCTTCAAATTCCCCGCTTGCATCACTGGCTGTGTCAGAGTCAGAAGCAAGCAGGGCATATGCCTCCTCCGCTGAATACATTCTCCTGGATGACTGGGAGGACATTTGGGAGGACATTTGGGATGCCATTTTTATTTTTGTGTTACTGGTAGTGAAATGTTTCAACACGTGTATAGTGTAGGGGGGGGTACAAACTTTATTTCAATCCGGGGGGTATGTAGTGTGTAGTGTGTATGTGGTGCAGAAAAAAAAAAATACTTTATACCAATAAAAAAAAAAAAAATGAAGGGGTTAAAAATAAAAAATTTAAGGGGTTAAAAAAAAAAAAAAGGTCCTGCGCCAAAAATTGAGCACAGATGTTGGTCAGTAACGTCTGTCACTGAACAGCGCTCAAAGGCAACAGGAATTTGATAAAAAAAAAAAAAATATATAGATCAACCCTGTGCCGAAAAAGATGATCAGTGATGTACGTCACTGATCAGCGCACAGCGGCCACAGGACACCCACAAAATCACAGTGTGTGTAAAAAAAAAATTAAAAAAAGACCCCACAGCACACACACAAAAAAAAAAGGTGATCAGTGATGCGACACTGATTACCAGTGAGGTGCAGCAGGTGCACAACCTTTGGTGCAACTGACAGGTATATATAAAAAAAAAAAAAACCTCTGTACCCCCAAAAAAGTTGCTGATCACCTCAGATATAGTGATCAGCACAAAAGGCGGGGGCAGCAGACAAAAAATTTAGCACTCTCTATCACTCTCTGTCACTATCTCTCTCTATCTCTCTATCTCTCACTATCTATCACTCTATGACACTGCAGCAGCAGCACTGACAGGTATATCTATATATAAAAAAAAAACTGCGCCCCCAAAAAGTTGCTGATCAGTTAATTTATACTGATCAGCACAAAAGGAGGGGGCAGCAGTCAGTTATATCAAAAATATATAGCACAATCTGTCACTATCTCTCTCTATCTCTCTCTCTCTATCTCTCTCTATCTCTCTATAACTATCACACTGCAGCAGCACAAAATATAGCACTCTGTCACTAGGCCTCTCTATCTATCTCTCTCTCTCTATCTCTCTCTCTCTATCTATAACTAGATCACACTGCAGCAGCACAAAATATAGCACTCTCTGACACTATCTCTCTCTCTATCTCTCTCTATCTCTCTCTATCTCTCTCTATCTCTCTCTATCTCTCTCTATCTCTCTATCTATCTCTCTCTATCTATCTCTCTCTATCTAGCTAGTACACTGCAGCAGCACAATTTCACAGGAAGGCACAAGTAGTAACAGGATCCAGGAAGCAGTGATGAAGCAGCGATCAGGTAAGTATGGAGCAAGCTATGGAGCAAGGTTCTGGTCAGTATGGCGGCAGGGAGGTACGGTGACCGCACTGCACGCTATTCCAGACCGGAATGGCGTCTGCAGTGCAGTCACCGTTAGTTTAAATCCCCCTCCTTGGCTGTGATTGGTCCGTCGGTCCGACGAACCAATCACGGCCTTTGGGGGCGGGCGGGGTGCGGTGGGGTGACACCAGTGTCACCCTTACACCCCGCGGTGATTGGTGCTGTACTTTACAGCACCAATCACCTCTGATCCCGTGTCACCGGCGAACGTTATTCGCCGGTGACACAGGAAAACGCTGTAATTGGCTGTTCACACTGAACAGCCAATCACAGCGATCGCCGACGGGGGGGCGGCATCGCAGCCCCCCCTGGGCATGCACGGACATGTCTGCTGTCAGGGACAGCAGACATGTTGAAACTGTCACCGCGTCTATAGACGCGGTGACAGTTAAATGCCATGACGTACATTTACGCCATGTGTCGGGAAGTACTTCCCGACCATGACGTAAATGTACGTCAAATGTCGGGAAGGGGTTAATACTGCTGATTGGCATTCTCAATTGCTTGAATATATTTTTATATCCCTTTCCTGTTTTATACAGTTCAATTACCTTTTCCCACAGATCCTTTGACAATTATTTTGCTTTCCCCATGACTCCAGACACGTCAGTGCAGCACTGGATGAAAGATGCAAGGGTCCTTTAGGAGACCAGAAACTCACTGACCTTTTTATACACACAAAATGATTACAAGCAAACAGATCACAGGTGAGGATGGTTGCCTTTAGTAGCAATTCAAACCCGTTTGTGTCAACTTGTTTGCATATTATTAGGCCAAAATCTCCAGAGTATGTAAACTTTTGATCAGGGTCATTTGGGTAGTTTCTGTTGTCATTATAATTTAAAAAGAGTAAACACCGTTGTTTGACAATAAATGGCTTCACCCAACCACTAACCATGAGTGAAATAAAAGTTGGTGAGTTATCATTCAAATTCTCTGACAAATGGCCAGAAAATTACAAATTCTGATAGGGTATGTAATTTATGAGGTCAACTGTATAATATTCTTACAGGAATAAATATGCTGATGTTTTAGGTTATGTCTCATTGGACTATTTTATAGCAGTTATGCATGATTATTTTACTATATAACTTTCACAATACTTTTTTTTATTTTCTCAAGCATATTCAAAAGCAACTTGTGATTCTCTGGCCATCATAAAAAGATAAATATTTTCATAGCCAAAAGGATTTCTTGTAAGTATTTTTATGTACTAGGTGGAAAACTTATTGTATGTTGGTTAGCTGTTAGGAAGTACAGAAAGTCCCTCTGTCTACATAAGAGAATGTATAGTCGATCTGTCTTAGATCCAAAGGACAGTAGAACAGTTACTATTTTATCTTGAGATTGACCCAGAGAAGTGACTAGTCATGTCGTACTTGTAAGGTCTTGTGTTCTACTGCCCCTGGATAAGAAATGGATTGAAATGTATATTTTCCAGATAAAACTTGTAACTAGAGTTACACTGATAAGTCAGTTGTTCACCTGTCCTGAGACTTGAAAAATAAAAGTGATGCTGCCAAATTCTAATGAGGTTTAATAATTGTCAACATGAGTCATTAAGCCTAATGCTGACAGTATGTTACTGGTGTGTGGCTGTACTATTAAACAATGATACTACACTTCTATATATTTACATTTATATAATAAATGCAGTTTACACTGCAAATGCAAAAATGCAGTTTACACTGCAAATGCAAAAATGTAGTTTACACTGCAAATGCAAAAATGCACACTGCTTCTTCCCAATAGAGCTGCCCACAAACCTCAGTAGAGCAGTAGGAGAAGCAGGCAAGGCTCCTGGAGACTCAGCTTTGACTCCTTCATGCTCTATGGCAGCGGTTCCCTACCCTTTTTTCCCTGCACCCCTTGATTAGGCTTTGCATTTATTGTTATTATTAGTACCCCCTCCTCTCAATTTCAAATATCCACAGTACTTATGAGTGGAATGGAAGTGAGCGGTATGTACTATATATCCTTATGCGTGTTCTTATATTAAGGAGTAGAGGAGGAGAAGTGTGCAGTCAGGAATGAAATCTCCAGGGTTCCCCCTAATGCCTTAAGGGCTGTTTCACACAGTACGGTTCCTGCCGCACGGTGAAATCCCGTACGGCCAGGGAGCCGTGCCGCACTCAGCAGTTGTGAATGGACACTATTGTGTCCATTCACACGGGACGGCCACGGCCCGGCCGCACGGCTGCAGCCGGATCCCCCCACTGGAAGGGACGGCTGCCGGGCTGTGGCCATCCCTGCCATTATAAAATTCTGAGTGCGGCGCGGCTCCCTGACCGTACGGGATTTCACCGTGCGGCAGGAACCGTACTGTGTGAAACAGCCCTTAGGATTAATGCCGCTGCTTCCTCCACCCATGTTAACAGATAAACGCTGATGTCTAAGTGCAGTGCGGGGAGCTCCCAGTGGATTGCTGGTTGGGCAAAAGCAACAGAAACAACTGATGATGCTGCATACGGAACCGGTAGTGATGCGGCATGGTTAATCTCTGCAACAATGGGAGACTTATGCCATTGGGAGACTTCTTCCGCCAGTACCAATATTATTTTCAAGTACCCTTAACCGGTCTGCAGCGTACCCCCACAGGTATACCTACCCCAGGTTGGAAACCCCTTCTCTATGGTGAGGCTTATTTCCTAATTCCAGAGATGGCACTATTGCAGTGTGTAATCAGTCCTAGGAGATCATCAAATTTTGGAGCTACAAAAGAGACCCGGTAGTGCTGGTTAATGTTTATGATGGATTTGTTGTTAGGAGCAGACAAATTGGATGCAAATTATTTTATCATGGAATGATTTGTACATGCACTGAGTAAAATATTACATACGTAATGTACAGGTGTAAATATACATACATTACATACCTGTACCTGCAGTTCAGATGCATACTGTACATAAAATATTTTTTTTTCTCCAAAATGTCACATATGCTTATGCTATAAGTGCTTGACGCATAGGTGGACGCAATTGCATTCGGTAACACGAAAGCATCAATGAATTTCCACGGCCCAGGCAGGTGCACCTGGCCCCCAACCAGGTCAGGTCATCACGCGTAAACTGGTACTGCACTGGCAATGAAATGCATTCCTTGCTTTGCGTACCAAATCAGATGAGTCCAGGAAACACTTATTCTTGCCAATAGATTCTTGGGCACCCGCTGTGTACAATCATTGCGATTTTACGTATGGTGATTCTGACAAATAAGATCCTCAACAGCCAAAATCGTGTGGAGACCCTGCTCTCCTTACACCACCTTCATTCTGCAATAGATTTCTGAATCATGCTCACCTACTGCGCAAAGAAATTGGATACTAGCTCTTTGCACTGTTCTGGAGGATTCCATCCTGCAACCGACTGCACAAAACAACTTTCCAGGAGGAAACTGAGGTGAAGCCGTACACTACACATGCGCAACTGTGAAAAATGCCACGCCGTCTATTGGCAAACACATTCACCCACTGCAATTAGATACAACGCCGCTACAGCACAAGTCTCATTTTCATTTGGGCGCACCTTATATATTATACCACACCTACTGTAGCTTTTCGGCCATCATTTTGCTAGAGAACTACTACAACATTTGCAAACAGAGTGGAAGCTGCTTGGTCTTGTCTTCATTCTAAGCTCACAAAAATATATTGGTGAATGCAGAGAGAAAAAGAAAAAAATATTGCCAGTGCTTAGCACCATCTGTGTACACTTGTACATACTGTATGAAATACTACACATCTTGTTTTTGCCAAAACATGTGAGTCAGAACCACTTACAATAAACTGATTGCACTTAAAACATGTTTACTAATCCTGCCCGGCTACGGATGTTAAAATGTTATAAAACGTTTGTTTTTACTCCACAAGAACAAAACAAAGCAAATCCTAATAGTGATTTTTCATTCTTTTTCTCTTTTGATTAAGAAACATGGCCAGTACCGTGTACTCTGTCTGTTCTTTTAACAACATTCATAGAACATTAGTTATTGTGTCTTAAAGCTTACCTGTAGCAAAGACTGCTCTTTTATTTAATAAGTCTTTTCAGAGAGCTTCATTATATTTTACTGAGTAATAATGTGAAAATCCAGGCAGATGGAACACTTGGCAGTACGTTTGTGTATTCAGGTCCTTTTACTTGCATTATCTATTGTACTATCCGCTTTAAAGCATTTATATCGTATTTCTGAATCTGTGTTAAGTGCTTAAGGCTTAATATTTCCAAAATGCTGCCATATCGTAGCTACAGTATGTGAAATGTAATATTTATTCAAGACATTGTCAAGTTATTTTTAGCAATCCTATGTACAGATGGAGCCTTCTTCAGCTAGCCTTCTCTGGGTAGCCATAGTGAGCCATGGCTCCCCAAGGCCTATTGTTCTCAGCTGCAATACAATACATAGAAGAGAAAAGTAGCGGATCAGCATAGGATTAAGGCCCTTATTCTGATCGGTGCGGCCAGATCATAAATATGCGGCCAGGACCGTGCAGGCGAATCCCCGCCTTCCATACGGATCGCCACCTCCGTCCGTACGCGGATATGTGGCGGTCCGCATGAAAGTGGACGGGGATATGCCTCCTCCATCGTGGGAGCAGCCCCTGCATTTGATGGTCGCCGAACATCGAATGCAGGGCCGCACGCTCCACCAGCGCCCGCCACCCTAGACCACACTGACACTTGTCCGTATGAAATCATGTATGGGGGCGGGCAGCTGACATCCGGCGATGTCAGATGCCCGCCCCCTACACATGCGTCACGGCTTCATTACCATGCATACGCCCTGCGTTTGCATGGGAACGCCCATGAAACGCGGGGCGTATGCATAGGGTAATGAGGCTAAGTAGCCCTTCACGCCCCTCTCCGCCCCCTGTGCGGCGTCTAAAGAATACGTACGGCGAAGCCGCTTGCACATGCGCAGAGTGACCTCTGCACATGCGCAGTCGAAAACCATCGGCGGTACGACCGCATGCGGAAAAATCCGCACCGATCAGAATAAGGGCCTAAGTCTGACAGCTCTGGCTCACTTAATCCTGTTAATTGGCTATATGAAGATGGTTCTATCTGTAGTACAATCTATTTAAGACTACACAAAGGGGGACATTTTACAAAGATGGGAGTTCTCTTTCACATGGGTTGTTGCTATGGGCAACCAATCAGATATTATATATTATCTTTTGGAAGGTACTAAATAAAAAAGAAGATTCTGATAGGTTGCCCATAGCAGCCTCCCATATAAAACAGAACTCCCATTTTGGTAAATTGTCCGCATAGTCTTAAGTACACTAAGGTAATTTGTAGAAAGTACTTATGTTAAACTTGCCTTAAGTATACATGAACTAATGACTAAAAAGTAAACACAAACTCTAAATATCTTCTTGGCAAATTTGTACACCAAAATGTAATTCTATGTATTTATCTTTATTTGATTTCCCACATTTTGGCTTTGAATGTCAAAATAACTTTGTGTCTTTAAATTCCTTACTTCGATAGTACTAACAAAAATTCCATTGGCATACTCATGTTTTGAAGTGAAAAGAAGCAAATGGTAAAATCAAGTAGTTGCCACAGTGGTCATGGCCTCATCATGCATCCCACTAGGCATGTGCATACATTCCAGGGCTATTTAATCAATTTCCAGTGGAGACTCCTAATCTGCCTAGAATTTGCAAAATTTGACAATGTGGCACATAAGATGCTGGTCCTTTAAAAGGGATTTGGGACTAGGGGAAATAATTGTATCTATAATAAGCAAATTGGCCATATTTGTGGATGATACTTTTTGTGTAGGGTGATTTAAGATGGATAAGGATGTCTACATGCTTCCACAACTGGAAAAGGACCTGGGAGTACAAATTGATGACAAACGTGGATGCAGGGTTCAGTGTCAAGGAGCAGCAAGTAAGGCCACACGGTACTAGCCTGTATAAAAAGAGGGCATGGAAGCAAGGGACAACACTGTTTATGCCCCTCTACATGACACTGGTTATGCCTCATCTGGAATTCGGAGTACAGTTCTGGGCCTCCACTACAAAAAGAATATGGTAGACCTGGAAAAAGTACAGCGAAGGGCAACCAAGCTAATAGAATCGATAGAGTCCTTCAGCTACGAGGACAGAGTATCCAAATGTTTGCGCTCAAGAAAATATGCTGAAGAGGCAATATGCTTAACGTGTATAAATATATCAGGGGGCAATATTAGGAACTATCAGGCACCCTCTTTGAATTGAGGTCAGTGACAAGGACACAAGGGCATCCATTTGGACTGGAGGAGAGGAGATTTCAGACCCTCCGAAGGGATGTTTCTTTACAGCCAGGGCTGTAAAGGTTTGGAACTCTCTGCCAGAGGAGGTGGGGTTAGCAGACACAATACATACATTTAAGATAGGCTTGGACAAGTATTTATTGGTTAACAACATTCATGGTTATAACCATCACACTGCAGATTAGTAAAGAGTAAAGGGATCCGGGGAATATATATATATATATATATATATATATATATATATATAAACCACGGAAGAGATCGCACAACGCTTGCTGTATACCATTGGTCGACTGTGCCCGGTCATAAATCAATATTCAGTACATCCCTGTCGATGACAGAGAACACCAGCACCAGTCCATGTAAGAATTTCAAAGCAGATTTATTAGTCCTAGCCAGGACATCTCAATGCTCAAATGCATAACATAGTGACATGACACCCAAACAGGCGAATACTCATCATTTCAAGCAGTCATCCTAACGATCCTCGACGGCCGTTTCGGTGCCCAAAGCACCTTTGTCAAGAGGGGTCATCTTGACAAAGGTGCTTTGGGCACCGAAACGGCCGTCGAGGATCGTTAGGATGACTGCTTGAAATGATGAGTATTCGCCTGTTTGGGTGTCATGTCACTATGTTATGCATTTGAGCATTGAGATGTCCTGGCTAGGACTAATAAATCTGCTTTGAAATTCTTACATGGACTGGTGCTGGTGTTCTGTCATCGACAGGGATGTACTGAATATATATATATATATATATCCCCAATATTCCAACTCGCGCTGAAGCCTATTTCACAAAAAATGCAAACAGTGTGTCACAATTATATGCTTGGCAGCCTCACCACTAAGTTTCCTGAGGGGTAGGGAACGAACAAAGCCGCCTCACCACTAAGTTTCCTGAGGGGTAGGGAACGAACAAAGCCCAATATTTTTACCCAATAGTGGTATGGCGCCTACAAAAAAGTTCAATAGCAAACTTGCAATATCCACATCCATTGAAGTAAACCAGGAGATGTTTTTCCAATACTTAATAATTTTCTTCACAGGATAGTCAGGTAAAAACGCGTGTAGAAAACGTGTTTCGTCTCACAGAGACTTCATCAGGGGAATAACGGTCTTGTAAATCCTTTCTTCTTTATATAGATGTTTTCCAGAATAATCTAATATGAGAACATGATAATCCTTAAACCTATAGTAGGAGTATATATCAAATTCAGTTTATATATTTGAAGTAAGTCAATTATTGTGGCCTATAGAATAACAGGTCTTTGAATTCCTGTCGGCCTCCTCTATTAAGAAGGTTACCTATAATGCAACAGGTCTGAGAGTGCCTGTCATCCTCCTATGAGTCGGAGTTAAAAATTCCTATGATGTAACAGGTTTATGTATTCCTTTTAGCCTCCTCTAGATTGGACTTAAAAGATTTTACATAAAAATGGATGATGATCCCTCATCCAAATAATAAGAGCAAATGAATCTCCACTGGGACTTCTGAATGCTTCAGAGAGGCTAGCAGAATGCTTGTACTTGGGTCTAACCCAGGTATGACATGACTGATAGACCTTTCAGACTGGTGACCCAACCCATCTTATTGCTGGGTCATATGTGTCAAAATGATTATCTCCAAGTGCCGGCTGTTAACTTGTGCTCACTGCACCATGACCCAGGTTGAACCCAGCACCCATGTTCAACATGGATCGCTTGACCCATCTCATTTCAACTGGAACCATTTAAAACTGCACAAAAAGTGGTTACTTTTAAAAGCATACTATTTACTGTTACCCAATTGATGTAGCTGTTAAATTGTAAATGTATGCCTAGTTGTTATGTAGTGTTATTAGTTCCTAGAGAATTCATCATTGTATTCTCACATTTATTGGTTTGGCCAGGGCTTAAAGTGGTCCTGGACAGGTGGTGGAACTAATTTCTCTCTGACAAGTAATTTCCCCCCTTCCCCCAGTAGGCAGAGCCAGGGCCAGTGGTGGGGTTTTTGGCATCCCCCTGCAAACTACAGTATAATGCTGCATACTGTTAGAATTACTGTGCAGGTCCCAGGCGGTTTCTGTGCTGGTTCCAACTCCCCATTACAGCTATTGGAACCCAACCCTGTCTCTCCCCCATCCCCCCTTAACCGCTGGGTTTGGATCACAAAACAGTTAGCACGTACTTTATACTTTAAACCATTCTAGTAGTATGCAAAAAATAGGGATAAATAATCAATGGCGCAAAGAAGATGATACTTACATTTCTTCGGTTCAAGCTTTTTCCTCTTTTGTGAGATGTTCTCAAATGTGCAAGGTTCGCCACATCAGGGTGTATCACGTGTGGAAAAATACAGAAAAATAAAAGTTACAATTCTACATTACATTCTGTAGAATTGTGGTGAACCTTGCACATTTGAGAACAACATCTCACAAAAGAGGAAAATGCTCGAACCGAAGAAATCTAAGTATCATCTTCTTTGCGCCATTGATTATTTATCCCTATTTTTTGCATGTTATATTGTTGAAGTAAAGGTGTATCTTCAGGGATAGTGATCTTAGGCAGCACTGCGCCACGCACCTATTGTCATTTTTGTTTTTCCATTCTAGTAGTAAACTACCAACACCTTTCTGGTAGAATGAAACAAGAAAATGACCCGGGGAAGCTGATACAATTTCTGCAATGTCTCTTGACCCTCTTGAATGTCCTTCTGTATACCTAATCCATCTAGCTAATCCTGTAAAAATGCAGGAAACTCATGATATTTGGCTCCTCGCCGTTCCTTTATTTGTGTGAGTTAACATCGTCGGTGTGGGGCCAATTGACATGGCTGCTAGCTCCACCCCTTACAAGGACCCCAGCGGCTTCACCTCTCCAGGCTTCTCCTGATGATGTAGGCAAGCATGTTTTACCTGCTGCTTAATTACCTTTATTAACACAGCATTAGCATTATACATGACACAAAACCGTGTCATGTGAAACTGACTAGATACACAAAAACTACACAATTTTTCGTTATGGAAAAACCATTGTGTTTGAGATGGCCCTTAGTGCCTTAAAAAAAATAGACAACTATATATGACCAATCATATTCTAGCTAGATTATGTTTACGTCTCACAAGCTGTGCACTTTTGTTTTATTTTAATTTTAAAATAATTTAATTCAAATTTAATTCACATACTGTAAAGACTAAAGGTGCCCATACACGGTGCTTTTTGCAGGTGCGATGCGCGCTCCCGCACAGTTCAAAAAAAGTATGTGCTGCACATTTGAACTAGGTCCTGATGCGATCTAAACCAAAACGCATGCCATGATCGCACCCTGTACGGGCACCTTAAGATTCAAGAGCATTGGATCAGATGGGAATTGCACGGTACAAAAAGTATGTGCTGCACATTTGAACTAGGTCCTGATGCGATCTAAACCAAAACGCATGCCATGATCGCACCCTGTACGGGCACCTTAAGATTCAAGAGCATTGGATCAGATGGGAATTGCACGGTACAAAAAGTATGTGCTGCACATTTGAACTAGGTCCTGATGCGATCTAAACCAAAACGCATGCCATGATCGCACCCTGTACGGGCACCTTAAGATTCAAAAGCATTGGATCAGATGGGAATTGCACGGTACAAAAAGTATGTGCTGCACATACTTTTTGTACTAGGTACACATCGTATCGGATAGCAGTGAATGCACAATGCATGCAATCCGATACGATGTGTACTTTAAAAGTACAAAACGGACCGGCAAAACGGAGCGTGTTTGGGCTCCTTATGTGTTTAATGTTCAACAGAACAAAGCTGAACATAATTTTTATAGCAAGATGTTGCCTTGTTGAATCTTGTACTCAGGTCTTTAACAGCAAAAGCTGGATAGAATCTTGACATATTTGTTTTATTTAGAACATTTTTCGAGACTGCTGTTGCTAGGCGTCACATTTTAATACTAGTAGGCTGCTGAGAACAGATTAGCTTTGTGCCTTTGTGATAGGAATATGTATGCTTGATTTATAAGACTCCTTTACACCATGACCAATAGTTGTAACATTAAGATGATACAATAACAATAGTGTTATCTGATACTTTGTTGTTCTTTGTTGTTTTTAACAGTATGATAAGTGTTTAAAATTCCTAGTCCATGGTTAGATATAGTATAGAGATAAATTAATAATAATCATCATCTCAATATTATAATAACGTGTATAGAACATGTGTAGTAAAGCACTTTTTAAAGTGTACTTATAATTAGTATGGTTCTTTGACACTCGTAGTAGTGAGGCACAGGGAGCTAAGGAAGGTACAGTGAGATGTAGATGCTAGGGAGGGTGCAGTGAGACACACGAAGCTGGTGCAAGCCCTGGCAGCGCCCCAGGCAACCAGCCTGCCTGCCCGCCCCCCTCCATGGGGTGAGGGGGGGAGCTGATTGCTGCTGTCCAGCACGGGGCGGGGGGGCAGCTGGCACCTGCCACTGACTAGCTGGGGGGCTACCGGCACTCGCGATCATAATCCACGGGAGTCGGGGGGGCAGGGGGTGTACTCACCTGCTCCCTGCTTGGTTGGATTGCAGGGTGTCCCAACGTCCTAACTTGGCAGCTGCTGCAGGTTTCTTCTGACTTCCTGGTCTCCTCGGCTGCTCATTACCGCTCTCCAGTGGCCGGCGCCCTAGGCAAATGCCTAAAGCTGCCTAGTGGTGGCACCGGCCCTGGAGACACAGATACATGAGCTGAGATCCCTGTGTCACAGACTCACTGACACTCACACACGTTACCTTCTAATTGCTGGCTGGGTTACTCAGTCTGTTCTTTCTTCTTGCTTAGGCATGGCAGGGCCCAGACAAACTCCAGGGCGTGTGCTAATAACATACACCCCCATTTTATTTAAAGAACTGACCAATGCTGCAGGAGCATCACGATGGCCAGAGAGGGAGCACGTGACCCGGCCAGTGGCAGATGCATCCTTGCAAATCTGCCTCTGTCCCTGTTAAGCTGAGCTGACCCTAGGCTAGGCATGCATGCCAAATGCCCTGGGCATTTGCCTATGCCTAGGGCCGATGTTGGGAACTATGATGTTAAGTCCTTAATAAATTAATAAAATTTTTCAGTTTTGGGGATGACTTTGGGGCCCCTGGAGCTGGTGAGGCCTGTCTGCTTTGGAACATTTTTTTCCAATGTAACACTTTTTACATTGTCATTTATGCCTTTCACTAATTTAACACTCCTTAACAGATAGCACTGACTAACATGCTAGCCTTTTACTAGTGTGATGCCTTGGGGTTGCTAGCCTTTACCACTTGGTGCTATTCAGCACCCCCAAACTTGAATCCAAGGTGACCTACACACGCAGAGATGTACTAAGATGCTAGATTGCTCAGAATGCTCAGCACACATGTCAGTGCTGTGTGCTGAGCAATCTACCATTGTGTTCTCCATTGAGAAAACTGTCCCTGTCCAGCGATTAAGTACATGTATCCAGCATGCTGGATATTAATCTAAAGGCGATGGCCCCTACACACGGAGCGATGTAGGGGCGTTTTCTAAGCGATCTAGCTAGATCATTTAGAAAATGCCCTGAAATTGCCTCATTTAGGTCCCCCATTCGTGTTATGGACTCCCCAGAGACAAGGTCACCTAGATGTGGTTGATGGAATGGCATTTTTTGGTTAAAAAGTATGCCAAGCACCTTGATTTTGCGCTATGTTGGAATGCAGAGTTCCCTATAATTATTTTGATCACCAGTACTTGGAATGTGCGTCTGCATTTTTTCCCTTTCATTGTTGATTTCCAAGTCTCGGCTTGATAGCATCTCTTAATTATGTTTATAATTAGGGTGTGCAGTCCAGCGGCCTCCTTCCCAAAATCATAATATTGAAATCATTGGATTTATAGTCGTGTGGTTTAAGTAGACAACTCGGCTGGAAATCAGGTTGTGCTGTACACATTTTAATTGGATTGATTTGTGAATATTAAAAATTAATGATCTTTATCTAGATCATCACTGTGCTAGTGACATGACTGTGGTAATCTAGAGTTGTCATGAAAGTGTACTGCAAGAAGAATTGCTCAGTCATTTGAAGGAAATATTACAAATATGGTGATTATAAGCAGTGATTAAAGATGATTGATTTTGTCAGCAAGATTTTGTTAGCAAGAGGATGGATACCAGGTTGCCTGTTTGATTGTGCTGACCCTATTGCATGTATTCCTGTTATTGGATCGAAACGTCACGTTACGTCGGATATGGCTATTACTCTGGAATAAATTGATGTAATAAGACCTTGGTGAGTGTCCATTTTCTGTATATATATATATATATATATATATATATATATATATAATGTGTGTGTATGATTATTTACACTTAATATGTTGATGTCTATATTCAACTTTGTTTTATTTAGCTTTCATTTATGCTGTGATACTTCAAAACTATTTGTTCATTAGTTGAATCATTTTTCCCTACCATATTATTTTCACCACAAATTAAGAAATCTCCACTTTATATTATAATCTATAACAATTGTGCCTTTTCATAATATACATTTAATTCTAATCCAAATATCAAATAATCATCTGTCTCATTTAATTCTTACATTATTATATATTATATAATCTAGTCATCAAAGGCCTGTCCAAATGATGTTGATTTTAGAAAAATGTAAGTTTTTATCCTGTTTTTTTCTTAATGAGGAATCTCTTTGTTTTGTTTTTTTGTAATGAGCATTAACAACATTTTAAGACTATACAGTGCATCTTGAAAGCATTCACAGCGATTCACTTTTTCTACAGTTTGTCATGTTACATCCAAATTCAAAAATGGAATAAATTCATAAATGATAACGTGAAACCAGTTATTTGGAGTTGTTTGCAGATGTGTAAAAAAAATTGCCATGAAGTTAAAAGTTGAGATTAGGTGCATCCTGTTTCTACTGATCATTCTTGAAATGTTCCTACAGCTTATTTGAAGTGCCGGAGAAAATGGTTTTCATTCTGTCAGAGCTAGAGCACGCTGCTGAGGAGAGAACCTTCCAGAAGGACAACCATCTCTGCAGCATCCACCAATCAGGCCTCTATGGTAGAGTGACCAGACGGAGGCCACTTCTTAGTAAAAAAGCAGATGGTAGCCCGTCTGGAGTTTGCCAAAATGGACCTGAAGGACTCTCACACCATCAAACATAATTATATGGTCTGATGAGACAAAGATTAAACTCTTTGGTGTGAATGCCGAGGCATCATGTTTGGAGGAAACCAGGCACTGCTTATCACCAGGCCAATCCCATCCTACAGTGAAGTGGTGTCAGCATCATGATGTGTGAATGCCTTTCAACAGCAGGAACTGGGAGACTAGTCAGGATAGAGGGAAAGATGAACGTAGCAATGTACATAGTCATCCTGGATAAAAACCTGTTCCAGAGCGCTCTTGACCTCAGATTGGGACGACGGTTCATCTTTCAGCGGGACAACGACCCTAAGAAAATAGCCAAGATATCAAAGGTGTGGCTTCAGGACAATTCTGAATGTCCTTGAGTGGCCCATACTTGAATCATCTGGACATCTCTGGAGAGATCTGAAAATGGCTGTGCACCAATGCTTCCCATCCAACCTGATGGAGCTTGAGAGGTGCAGCAAAGAGAAATTGGCAAAACTGCCCAAAGATAAATGTGCCAAGTTTGTGGCATCATATTAAAAAAGACTGGATGCTGTAATTGCTGTCAAAGGTGCATTAACAAAGTATTGAGCTGTGGCTGTGAATACTTATGTACATAGGATTTCTTCATACTCCATCTGCAAATGTGAAGATCATCTATGTGGGTCATAGGGTCAACAGTACTTAGGTTGACACATGTCAACATGGGCACTTATATAGTCGACAGACACCAAAAAAACTACATGAAACTCATGTTAACCTTTTTAATGTCAACATAATTCTTGTCTTGACCTAATGACCATGTCAACCTATTTCATGTGTCGACCTAGTGACTTTCGACCTATAGTGGTCAAGCTGATGACTGTCAAGCTAAGTACTGTGGACCCTATGACCCATACCCCATCTGCACATTTGGATCAGGGAATAAAGTGTAGATGAGGTATCTAAATACTGTAGAAATTATGAAAGTACTGTAGTCACAAATTGAGCCAGTGTTCTGAAGCTGATATGATTACAAAAACAGTGTTATGTCAGTGGAAAATGAGTTACAGTTTCCTCCTGGATTATCATGCAGGCATTTATCAGCTGGTGTAAAGACCAGAGCGTGTTAAGTCATCCTGGCAACATGAACAGCATCACAGCTTGTGATGTCAGCAAAGATATTATTGGCAACATGGATTTTCTTGCAGGCAGCGAGGGAGCTAAAGTACCGTAATTATGCTGCAGTAAAGACTGTTTTCAACGCTAGAGAGATTTTGTTCATGTGCTAGAACCAATATATCATTATGTCCTTCATTAGTATAATAGGAGAATAATGTCTTATTCTCTGTATAGGTCCCTTTCTCAGCATGTTAGTGGAGATGAAGGAACACATTATTTATATCGCTTATATTTCACATATACACTCCGATATAGGCTATTTTTATAGAGGATGTTAATACTGATGATCCCTGTATCAATCATACATTTATATTGCTAACAATACATTTAAGATTTTAATTACAAGTAGGTATTTGATTATGTTATATAGATAATCCATCTTATCTAATATCTCTAAGGAATAAGCATACACACCAACACATTTTATAGTGTAACTTCATCAGACAACAACAAAAACAAATACTGTATCCTAGAACTTATAAACTAATATTTGGTTTGTATGTTAAAAGCAGTGCCAGTCAGTGATGTATCTATAATTGGTGCAGTGTATCCGATGCACAAAGACACAGGGGGCACACCCTGCACCCATTTTTTTCAATACTTACAGTATCTCGCCATTGTGCCGCCGCAGCAGCACCAGTGACTGTAGGAACTAGTTAGTGCGCAGGTCTCCACATTTTGCACACAAGCGGTAGGGTAAGTAGCCATAGCAGCATATGCATAATATAGCCCCGCCTCTTGTGGACCCGCAAATCACCTCATTTCTGGGGCAGAGCCTAGTAATGTGTAGCCCAGCCCATCTCCCTCACTGGCAAGCAACATCTCTCCAGGCTTCTACCTGACAGGAGATTTTAGAGAAAGGCAGATTCATCCTAATCTAGAAGCAGTATGGAAGTAATGTGAATAATATAAGGTAAAAGGTGATACATAACAGTTGAGCTATCAAGTTATGAAGTAACATTGCAAATAATGTATCCATATAGCAGACAATGCTTACTTAGGAACTCATCCAATGCTCTGGCTTACAATCTACATACTGCTAATAGGTTGGCCGCAGCAAACCTATTAGGCCCGATGCCGGCGTCCCTTAGCTCCCGATACCCACTGTTGTCCGGTATTATGCGTCACTTGCCTGGAGAACGTAAAGCATAATCCCTGATAAGCAACTGCCAGGACCTGCGATAACACAGGGGATTGAGACTTCTACCTGATCCCCGTGTGTTTTCGCCGAACCGCGCAGTCATTTTGGGATGTAATTGGATACCATGATAATGACCATCGGTTATTAATCACTATATCCAGCTGTTATCCACCAAATTGAAATCGGGGCTAATAGGATAGTGCCACAAGATGTTTTTTATTTTATGCATTTTGAGAGAGTTTGTTTTCATAAAGACAATTTTCTAAGCAGTGGCTTGCAAAAGTCACCACTGCTCTGCCTGCTTGCGCAGAACATTTACAACAGCAATACAATTCAAAGCAAAACATGCCATATTGTACTGCGGTTTTACAGTTCTTAAACACATTGGGCCAAATTTAATAGGTTGTCAGAATCACAAAGTGAGATTTTGGGGAGAGTTTTCCCATTCTATGGTATGACCAGACTCTAGCACAGGGCTGGGCAATTGCGACCCTCCAGATGTTGATGAACTACACATCCCAGGATGCTTTGCATTAGTTTTGCTATGTGGCCATGCTGAAACTGATGCAAGGCATTCTGGGATGTGTAGTTCATCAACATCTGGAGGGTCGCAATTGCCCAGCCCTGCTCTAGCATAACTGTTTTTGAGATTTTTTTGTTTTAAATGAAATGCCTTTAAGTGACATTTACTCCATTGAAATGATAATTATTATGCATATTGCAGCTTTGTTCTGCAGAGGATTGGGCCAGGATTATGCGAATCACATCATACCCATCTACGCTTAACTCTTGGCCCTCAAAAGTAGCAATTATAAATATGAATTAACTACTTCAATATGCACTCAGTCAGAGCAATTTTCCCATGCTCAAGTCCATAAGCCATTGAGACAGGTTTATTTTTAACATTATATACTTTAATAAGCTTATTTTGTATTCATACAATAAACCAGTAAAAAAAAAAAAAAAATTATTTAATTAAATAAGCAATTTTTATGGCAGATAATTTAATAACCTTTTGGGACATAGCATTTTAGAAATGTAGCTACAGATCAGAGATCTAAATCTCCTAAATCAGTATTCTTATTTTTCAACTAAATAGTAAATTCGGTACAGTTCACCCCTGTATAATGTACAGTCCCAAAAATAGTTTTATTTCTTCACTTTCTTTAATATGGTTTATCTTCTGGAGTTAGGCACTTGGCATGCAGGAGTTAAATTTTTGTTTCTGTGACTTAATCTTCCTACAATGCAGTCTGCCACAGTACATTAACTCAGTGCATAGTTTACAGTAGAGGAAAGTCCTGCTTCCTCATCTTCTATGCAATTGTTCCACACGCTATTTTAGTCTCTTACGTCAATTTGAGTAATTAGTGACTCACAGAGTATGGTTATATATTTCAGACCACCTTAACATCCTTGCTAATCAAACCTTGCAATGGATTTTATGGATTGCCAATGCCAAATATTATACCCAATTGCTAGGCAATAATGACATTCATTAGTGCCGATCACATTTCTCTAAAGGTGAACAGTTGATTAGTACATTGATTTTTAGTTATTTTTTAACTAAGCGGAGAATAAACGTAGTTAGTAACTTTTATCACCTGTTGAAGAATTGAAATGAGATCATTTAGAACTAACTTATCCTCTTAATTTTTTTTGACTGAACAGGATTCCTGGTGTGGCACAGTGATGTTGGGTGCCAGCTATAAAACAATGGGGCACATATTTTATGCCTAGTGAAATTATAAAGTGACGAGTAATAATGCACCAGGCAATCAGCAGTAAAGTGATTCGATTTGGGCAAATTTAACCCGATCCCGATGGATCGGGCGGAGAATCATCCGAAATTGGATGCGTGTGATGTCCCTCTGGATGTGTGTGATGTCCCTCTTGGGTCCGACACGCAGTCCTCTGCGCATCGGACCCGAGCTGGAGGTCGGACCTGCTGCCCGTCCAAACTCTGACTTGGGCCCCCCTTCCCACAGTGGGGAGCGAGGTCGCATGCAATACATCGCATGTGATCCTGCCACCCAGGAAGTTTGCGGGCAGCTCAAGGGAGTCAGATGGCCCACCCACTGCTGCGATTCATCGCAGTAGTGTATGGGCACCTTTAGAAGGCACCAGCCAATCGAATCCTAACTGTCATTTCTCAAACACAGCTGGTGCATTTTCACCATCCACTTTATCTCCACTGTATCACTTCACCAGGCTTAATACATCTGCCCTAATACTACATAGGTCACTAAGCGATCTCCCTATTGTTCTTTTCTGAACAGAATTTAAAAAATTTGGTTACTCACATACCGCAATTTAATTTGAGGTACATTTTTAGTAAATCCACCTCCCTTTTAATTAGGGCTGTGGAGTCGGGGTCGGAGTCGAGGAGTCTGAGCCGGAGCAAATTTCGAGTACCTGGGGTCGGAGTCGGCAAACAATGCACCGACTCCAACTCCGAAAATTATAATTAATTCTCTACTGTAAGAATAAAGACCAATGCATGCAGTGCCTCACGTAACCGCAAAACGAACACATTACGTGACCGTGAAAAAGCATGCTTTTCATGTGCTTCACTATTGGCACGCAATGCACAATTCGGAGCACCAATACTTATAAATGTATTCTCCCTTGTAGTTTACAACTTATTTCAAACGTTCAATAAGGTTTTCAATACCTTGAAAAATTCATTCAACCAAGCTCTCCCACCATACGCACAACATCTTTTTACGCGGATGAAGATCTTGTTTCATGCGCGGGGTCGTTTGTTTACCTTGGCTAAGCCATTCCTGGTTCATATTGATGTACAGGCACCATTTTTCGTCGCCAGTAACGATTCGGTAAAGAAATCGTTCCTTGTGTCCGTGAATTGAACGGTGACGAGCAAGCAAACCAGCGGACAAACATTGTGTTTGTCCTTTGCTTAAACTGTTCAATACAGTAGACTGTTGGCTTCCCAGCCTCTAGTTTCTGTAGTAATATAATATGTATGTTGCCTTTCTTTCCTTCAAGGAATGTATCAAATACATTTGCATATTAATACAGAGGAGTAGGAGTCTAGGAGTCCGGGTCAGACGTACGAGGAGTCGGGGTCTGAGTCGGACCATTTATCTACCGACTCCACAGCCCTGCTTTTAATGTACTTGATGAATGCTGTGCCGTCATCAAATAAATATGTCCTCATAGTGTGCAGGTCCTCTGCTACTGTATATTAGCTTTGTTTATACTTTGCACTTAGTTTGTAGCTAAGTGGCTATCATTGAGTTCTTTATCATCAAAGCGGCCTTTTGCTCTCCTATATAAATCAGTAGTACCTTATCAAGAAGACTGCAAAGCCATTTACCTATTTTTCTCTAGTGTTTTGTAAAACAAGTAAGAGCATGTGAATGGAGCTCGTTTGTGTTAGTGTTTGCAGTGCAGCTGAGACTTGGATACAACTTGCATTTTTTTATTTGCGTTCGTTGCAAGTAAACACATGCCAGTGCAAACTGACTGACTGCACGTCCAAATGCTTGTTACAACAACTTCTGTAATAGTGTATCATTGGATTTCTACTATTGGCAATAACTACAAAGAAACCTTATGAGGCTTGTTGCACCTAAAATAATAGGTCTCATGTGAGCATAGTGATACCACTTTCAGACAGGGATTTCTGAAAATCCATTCCTTTAAAAAGTGGGAGAAACATATAGAAACCATTGTAATTCCTACACCGTTAACCTGACTTGTATGTAAATACCCACAAATTAAAGCTGATAGTCTGCAGTTAATGCACATATTGTTTGGTTCATTTCAAATCCATTGTGGTGGAGAATAGAGCCCAAAATATGAGAATTGTGTCAAAGTCCCAATATTTAACCTAACTGCATGTTCACCCAGCAATGTTGGTCTGGGGTCATGTGGATTGGAAAGTAAAGAAAGAAAAAAAAATGTGAGGATGTTTGGACAGTACATTGGGGATGTAGTTGGATCTGTATATTTATGAAGGTTATGTGACAACCTTGCATGAAAAGGTGTGTTTTTAGGGAACGCTTAAAGGTTTGGAGATTAGAAGAGTTTTACTGTGTGTGGAAGGGCATCTTTCTGTATGACTGTATGTGTTCCCCACCTGTTTATATTGTTCATTGTTTATATTGTATATGATTACCTATTTACTTGTTACCCTCCTGGCTGTTGCACAGCAAACTGAAAACAAATTCCTAGTATACGCAAGTATATACCTGGCCAATAAAGGTGATTTTGATTGAATGTGGGGAAAAAGAAGAGTTTAGAGTCCAGAAAGATACCTAAGCAGCAGTCTTGCAGGGTAGGATTGCATATTGATAGGGACTGGTGGGTTTGGTGAGGGAGAACTAAGAAGTGATTTAAATGTTGGGGATAAAGGCTTGAGCAGAAATAAATGCTTGCATACTGTATATGTTTGTTTGGCAGTATCCGAAAAAAATTCCGATAGGAGTGGTAGATAGTCCTAAGTGAGGAAGTCACTTGGAGTATGAGATTTACGCCACTAACGTTCAACTTTATGTGAGAGTTTTTGGGTGTCTTGTTACTTTAGAGTGGCATAGTTGACATCTAGGCCTATGTAGAATGTGATGGGCAGCTGGAGCGATGTCATCAAGGGTTGTTTCTAGAATCTGGTTCAGGTGTGATACAGCCAGAAATAAGTGAAAGCAGTTTAAGGAGGATTGGAGGACTTTAGTGACATGAAGGTTCACATAATATATGATGGCATGCAGGTGATAAGGTTGTGATCCAAGAGAGGTAAATGAACGTTAGAATTTAGAACTAAACGTAGTCTGGTAGTTAAAAGAATAAGACAGTGTCCCTCCTGATCAGTAGAGGAGTCAGTCCATTGGTAAAGGCTGAGAGGAATTTAGAGAGTAGTATGGAGTTATGGACAGCAGATTTGGGACCATCAAGAGTGATTCTGACTGATAGTGATGGTGGAAATGTCAGAGGATAGGACATGGGGAAGGCAGACAGGAATGGATTGCCCAGGTGGGTGATAGATAGCTGCAACATGCAGAAGGAATGGAGTCTTTATATGTGTACACATTGTGGTTCCCAAACTGTGTGCCGTGGCTCCCTGGGGTGCCTCGGGACACATGCAGGGGTGCCGTGGCTTGGTGGTCCAGGACCAACTCAAATTATTAATGGTTAATTATTTATGAGCAAAACCAGTGCTGGTGCCTGCCAATCATAGAATGTGTACAAACAGCAGCAAATCCTGCCCTTTACCACATAACTGCCGCTAAGAATCGCATATAAACCCAATCTAATTAATTATTTTTGGACCTAGGGGTGCCGTGAAAAAAATTCTGATTCTCTAGGGTGCCGTGAATCAAAAAAGATTGGGAACCCCTGATGTAGTCTATGAAAGATATTGTTAACGATTTCCCTTGAAGCAAATGATTTAGTGCATACACACTGAATGATTTCATTCAGATGCCACATCCAGGAGCATGCTGGCATTGACCAGAAAGCCTAAATCTGGCGCATACCACGGGTGGAAGATATAGTGCATACAGACTAAACAATAGCTTTCAGTGACGTCATGGTGCCCCGCTGAATATGCATATACTGTATGTTATGTCATAGTTATATGTTAGTCATGTGGGATTTTCATGTATTGTTTACTAAAGACTTTGCTCATTTCCAATATTCTGCTGTGCTTTTTAAACCGTATACTTAAATTTCCCGGTGGTTTTGTTTATTTTATAGCCCAGTCAGATTATGGATACATTTTTATATAATTCATTCACCATCCAATACCTATTTTATTTCTCAGGGCAACAACCTTTCAACAACTTTCTTCAGCTTCAATTGTGAACTAAACTTTTGTATCTGTTTTTCCCTACTTCACATACTTCTTTGTTTTATGAGCCCTTCTTCACTCAGCCCCCACCTGTCATTAGGATTGGGATGCTGCGACTGCATGAGGCGGGGAAGTGATGGTGCTGTGCACATGCATGCAAGTGTGACATAAAAATAGTAATGAAAGGGAAAGGGGCAAACTTTTAAATCTCTATAACAGCTTTCTTTATAAGAAAATTAGAAACCATTTGGGAAGGACACACAAAAGCCATCACAGGGTCTGCGAGGGTTTTTGCTATGCCACTGCTTGGTGGACCACTTAATTATAATCAAATATACCTGTATTACTACTATTTTTTTCTAAGAATTAATGAAAAAAAGTACCAATAAAAAGACACATGACCATGTCAAGAAGTTACATTAGAAATTATTAGCTGTTGTCAAATAATGGAGCATGACGGAGTGACAGGTTCAAGGTAAAAACCATTAGCAAAGACGTACTGTAGAAAAACCCCTTATTCCCCCCCCCCCCCCTTTCCCCTGTAGCAACCTTGGAGTAATCCAAAGAAGCTGTAAAATAAAGTGTTCATTTTATTGCTCTGTGACTATTAGGCCAGTCAGGTAACTCGAGTATGTGACTACTATAAATTTTGTGGCAGCTTTCATCACCCTTGCTAACACACGGGGATTGTGCTGTTTAGGATCTGTTGCAGAGTGAGTAATATGGCTGTTTGCATAGCACATCTTGCACCATTTCGCGAATGTATATGTGCAGTTGTAAGTATTGCCTGAAGCGTGTACATTTTGCAACAAATTTGCATCCGTCCCTTTAAACACTGAATCTATGGATAGTTTACAATAGATCTTAAATGGAGTTCTTAAATTCCTACTGTATTATTGAGATTAGCTCTAATTTATGCTTTGTCATCAGTACAGTAGTTAATGCATCAATTCTGTTTGTTTTTGCAGAAGTGGATGCTGTCTGTCTGCAATGCTGCTCTCTGTACCTGGTCTGCACACTATCATTCAGCTGTCCTCTAAAGACCATGCAAGCTTCATGGTCAGCACTACCATCACACTGGTAACTTCAGGTATGCACATGAAATTGTAGTACTGTAAACATTTCTCTCCCTGACACGCTCACACTCTCTCTTGCTCCCTGACATTCGCTCTTACTACTGCTTGCACCCCTTCCTCTCTCTTGCTCCTCCCACTTTGTCTGTCTGACACCCCCTCTCTTTCTCGCACATCTTTCTCTCATTCCCTCTTTTTCCATGAAACCTGCTCACTTTCTCTCTCCTCTCTCTTTTTCGCTATTTCCCAGACACCCTCTTTGTCTATAACTCCATTCACGCTTTCTTCTGCCCCTCATTGTAGTCTCAGTAGTGGGGGTGGATCAAAATCATAATATGTCAAGGGACCTAGAAACAGTGGAGTAGGACCCCCAACTTTATAAAGTATGCTAAAGATGAGCCCCAAATAGTAAACAGTCTGTCTTCAGGAGGTATGGTGTCTGTGCTTTAGATTGTTTTGTATACAATTCCTTCAAATTACTATCTGAAAAAAAAAAAAATGTTTTATTTGCTGTGAATGTAGAAAGAAAGACACATATTTTTCATGAAGTATTTGCAGTGAAGACCACCCGAGTGATACAAGTAGCCTGTCATTGTGCACCTTGGAGACCCCAGTCAAAGACTCTGCAACTTACCTGTTATTCTGTTGTGTGAACTGCTGGCTCCAGCTTCCTCCATGCAGAGATTCCTGCCAGCTCTGGAACAAGGCCATTACCATCTTCCTCTAGTCTAGGTCAAGTGACTGATGCACCGCCAATGTAAACTTAGTTTTACGTTTTTTTTCCGGGGGTTTCAGACAATCTGCAATCTCTATAAAGGGACTGCACTGGCAGGTTTCTACTGAAAAATCAGCCATAGTCTGCAGCATGGACAGACTCTATGGCCCTTATTCTGATCGGTGCGGATTTTTCCGCATGCGGTCGTACCGCCGATGGTTTTCTACTGCGCATGTGCAGAGGTCACTCTGCGCATGTGCAAGCGGTTTCGCCGAACGGATTCTTTCGACGCCGCACAGGGGGCGGAGAGGGTATGCATACGCCCCGCGTTTCATGGGCGTTCCCATGCAAACGCAGGGCGTATGCATGGTAATGAAGCCGTGACGCATGTGTAGGGGGCGGGCATCTGACATCGCCGGATGTCAGCTGCCCGCCCCCATACATGATTTCATACGGACAAGTGTCCGTGTGGTCTAGGGTGGCGGGCGCTGGTGGAGCGTGCGGCCCTGCATTCGATGTTCGGCGACCATCGAATGCAGGGGCTGCTCCCAAGATGGAGGAGGCGTATCCCCGTCCACTTTCATGCGGACCGCCACATATCCGCGTACGGACGGAGGTGGCGATCCGTATGGAAGGCGGGGATTCGCCTGCACGGTCCTGGCCGCATATTCTGATCGGGCCGCACCGATCAGAATAAGGGCCTATGTGCTCTCCAGTGTTGTCTCTGAATCTTCTACAGTGGTATTCCATTCCACCGTTGTATTAAGTACCAGTACAGTGCCCATCATCACCAGTACCAACCCGGTGTCTCATACAATTGGTTCCAGTCCAGTGCCCTGCACCATTGGTGTGATCGCAGTGTCCAGTTCACATACTATTAGTCTATACCAGTGGTAGCCAACTCCAGTCCTCGAGAGCTACCAACAGTTCACATTTTCCAGACAACCTAGCTCCTGCACAGGTGCACTCAGTACTGACTGACACATTTTTAAAAATCCACATGTGGAGCTAACTACTTCATTTGTGATTCTGTGAGATCTGGAAAACATTAACTGTTGGTAGCTCTCGAGGACTGGAGTTGGCTACCCCAGGTCTATACAGTCCAGAAGCACCAGTACCAGACTGGTTTTCCATTTAAAATACCACTGTTTCCAATACAGTGTCTAGCACCATCGGTTTCAGCCTGGTGTCCAACTTCAAGTTTCACGGGTGTTAACCAAGTTTCCAGTATCATTGGTTACAACCCAGTGTTTAGTTCAACTACTGTTGTTTCCAGATCAGCAGTACCAATTTGCTGTTTAGTATTCTGAATCCCAACACCACTAGTCCCTGTCTTGGTGTTCGGTACTATCGGACCTTCCCCTTAACCAAGTTCTGTGGTCTACAGTCTTGTACCACAGACTGTGTTAGTACTAAGTCTTGCATATATCCAAGTCTTGTATTCTTTTAATCTCATTCCACCTCCAGAGACCAGCCTCGCAAGTCCTCACCAGTTTCTATGTCAATCCTGGCTGGCTTTGTTTGGCTCAGCCATTCCAAGTTCCACAGCTTAGCACTCAGGGATTCCTATTCCTTCAGCATTTCCTAGACCTCCAGAGTCCCAGTTCATGAGCAGGAACTTAATTAAACCACCCTTCTTACTCCCAGCTTCTCCTCCTACTCCAACCCTAGACTTCAGCCCAGGAATACAAACTAGCTTAGCACTGAAATAGCCGTTCCCTTTATTGTCGAATGTTGTTTGGCAGCGGTCTAAATTGGCTTCAATCATTGTATGTCTATATTTTCTGAGTGTATTTTTGTTTTAAATGATTAGATCTATAAGTTGTGCCCAAATGGAAAGGAGACATTTTCTGTAGCGGCGTTGTATCTAATCGCAGTGGGTTTGCTGATAAATGGCGAGGAGTTTTTCCCAGTTGCGCAAGTTTAGTGAACGACTTCGCCTCAGTTTCTTCGTTCCTGAAAAGTTGTTTTGCACGGTCGGATGCAAGATGGATTCCTCCAGATCAGCGCATTTATCACAGAATCAAAGCAGTGTATGGAGAGCGGTGTCTCGCTTGGTGCATCATTTGGGAAGGAGATCCTCCACATCCGAAATCATGGCAGGGTTGGTTGACCACGTGCGCCTGCCCGGGCCTTGGCAAGTCCTTGATGCTTTTGTGTCCCACCTCATAACACTGACACCCCGGAATATGGTGCACTGTACACTGCCCGCTGTACACCGCATTCATCTTGCGATCATTTTCTGACTCCTGCTCCCCTTCTGTGCGAAGAAATTGGATAACAGCTCTTTATGCTGATCTAGAGGAATCCGTGCTGCATCCAACCGTGCAAAACAACTTTCCAGCAACAAAGAAACTCAGGCAAAGTCATTCATTACACATACGCAACTGTGAAAAAGATCACACCATCTATCAGCAAACACATTAACCCACTGCTATTAGATACAACTCCGCTACAGCAAAAGTCTCCTTTTTATTTGGGCACACCTTATAGATACCGATTTGTACTGTTTAGCTATGGAGGCTTGTTAAGTTATATTGACAGCTGAAGCTTGTCATATGGAAAGTGACTGGATTCAGCAGGGCTGGCTCTACCAGACAGCAGCCACCAAGGGTGCTGGGATCTACGTGAATTCCTTGCCAAATATAGACACACATTGAATACACCCCATAGTGATAAAATCATGAATGTCTAA
The DNA here is from genome assembly GCF_055691185.1 of Crinia signifera. Lineage (NCBI taxonomy): Eukaryota > Metazoa > Chordata > Amphibia > Anura > Myobatrachidae > Crinia > Crinia signifera. The sequence goes on from NC_139218.1 coordinate 133,243,174, forward strand.
CGAGATTGTGAATCTGTATATGATAAACTCCATATAAATGTTCTGTTATGTAATGTTGCTAGTCAATACGGTTACTTTCACACTTTATAAGTTGTGCAAAAAAAGCTGACGTGTGATGTTTAAACAGTAAAACAAGGTTATTGTTTGCTTCATTGTTCCAGTTAGTGTAATATTTTCCAGTAGCTAAAAATACCCACAACAAAATAGCCAGATCCCACCTTTCACTTGCACTTTCTTAGTAATTTGGGAACTGCATTTGTGCAGTGTTTTTGATGGGATGAGGAGTCTTCCCTGTGTGCATCAAATGTTTATTTTTGCCCATTATATGCATGCAGCAGTTTGCATTTACAGTATCTGTATAGTCTGGTGTGGTGGTGGTGGAATCCTCTGCAGCTAAATGTGGGCTTCAAGCTGGCCCAATGTGTCTGATGCTTTCCTGTGAGGCTTCTATTTGTGCTGCGTCACAGCCTCTCAGTGTTTCCTCTGTATGCTGTGACCTTGGCTCAGCTGGTGTGAGAGAGTTTCTTAACTGTTTACTGCAGGACAGATCTCATTGCAGTCACTTTTTGGCATAGCAGTACTGTACAATGCTCCCCAGCATCTGTCAGATGCTAGTCACTGTCCAGAATGATTAATTTAGGCTAATGCAAGATTCCACAAAACTAATAGACAAATGTGTGTGTCTTCAAGTGGGACACCTGTGCTGCCAAGTCATTTTACATAAACTGGTACAACTGTCATGGTTTGTATTAGCACCAGCCCCATGCTAAGTGCATGAGATGCGTCAGAAACAGGCTTCCATTCTCCATACACACTACTCAGAATTGCACAGAGCTTAAGCCAGAGCCGTCATAACAGCATTGTAGGTCCTGTAAGCAATGCACTGGTGTCCTACACACCCATTCATGGGAACCTATAAAAAAAGACAATCGGCACCGTATCTCCACATGCTTCCTAGCAGAATGGCTGTCAGCGATCTACCATAAGAGAGATCTGTTTTGGGTTCCTGCCCACTTTCAGACTATTTCAAAGAGAGATCTGGTAGAAATCCATCCGACTCAATCAGTTTTAAATACACAAAATCACTATTTATCTCCATGAGGAGAGATTGGTCCAACAACATCAACACTATGTCATTTAATCAACCTTTCCAACCAAGTATTTATGGGGGGGAGGAGTGTGGGCAGAAATCATGGAGATAAAGACTTTTTATTTATGTGTGTGTATTTACAGTTTTTTTTATATAGCACAGCATATTCCATTGTGCTTTGCAATTGAAAACAACAGTGATAAAACAAACTGGGCTGCTCCCACCTTATGGAATGCCCTTCCACGCACAATAAGACTCTCTGCTAGCCTCAAAACTTTCAAGCGTTCCCTGAAAACTCACCTCTTCAGGCAAGTCTATCATATTTAAGTTCCACACGCATAACCCTCTGAGGCACTTATGTATTATATAGCTTCCCTTCTGGACCTGCAACTTGGTGGGACTGCTATGCTATAACTGGTGCCTGTATTTCCCTCCTATGTCCCTATAGATTGTAAGTTTGCAGCAGGGCCCTCTTACCTCCAAGTCTGTCTGTCTGTTACCCAGTTTGTTTTATCACTGTATACAATTGTAAAGAGCAACAGAATCTGCTGCGCTATATAAGAAACTGTAAATAAATAAATAAAGTGGGTAGTAACAGACCGATATAAAGGTAGGAGGGGCCTGCTCACAAGCTTACAATCTCTCTCTATCTATCTTTATAATTCCGCAATTATGTCGGCACTCCACCCATCTGGTCAGCGTTGCTGGTGCACTCCACTGTTAAATACAAACATCCAAAGAAGGAGGCACACAGTTTTTAATTTGGAAAAAATTAACTGTTTTTTAGCAGCAATATAGTTTTGTTTTTTTTTGCAAATTTTAACCGTGTGCCTCCTTTTTTAGATGTTTATAGGGTATATAGATACTGCTTCATCACTGCTAGTTTTAATTGTATCATATTGCATAGTCTTTTTTACTCTGCCTTTTTACTGTACCTTGTCTTTCAATAATTCAGAATGTTGGCAAGAAAATGCCTAGAGCATTTAACTTAGTCATATTATAAAAGAAGCACACTGTTGTAAATGCACAGAAAGAAGGTATGTCTCCGTGCAAATCTAGATGTAGACAGCATGCTTTGCTGTACAATAAAGTAGTAACGCTGTACTCTTATTAGCGAAGGCACAGCTCACAACTATATCATGTAGAGGAAAATGGGAATTTGACACATCCAGTTGCTTGTGTACTAACCGGAATCTCATACTCTGTACTGCTTAGGATGAATGTCAGTGTAAACTTGTATTTATTTTCTGGTCTAGGAAGTTGTCATAGATGTCCCATGTCCTGCCTTAAGAAACAAGATGAGCATTCTTCTAACATTGTTTTCTTACTACTTCTTATTGGTAAGCAGCTACCTTTTCATGGATGTACTACTGAGTGTTCCAATCACAGGTCACATCTCACACTGGTATGTAAGCATGCTATTAATCCTTTCAGGTGAACTGTGAAACAGGGCAGGAGACTTTCCGACTACACCATAGATCCTGGAGCTTATGCATTGCATTAAATTGTAGATGATTCATCTTTTAAAGGGTACTGACAACTAAAAGGATCTAATGAATGAGATACTGTATGTTGCTGGATAACCTAAAGGATTTGGACAACAAGCAATCTTACTACACTTATAGTTCCCTCCACACAGGGTCCTTACTTGCCCCAATGACATCTGGAGTGGCACTCAGACAGCTGAAGGGAGCATGGCTTCATGGGGAGCAGGCTGCCTCCAGGAATAGCTGTGGCTGCAGTGCCGGCTCTTACACAGTGGCAGGAGCCGGGTGCTGCATGTAATGTTAGAGTTTACCACCCGGCTCCTGCCATGGACCAGAAGTCAGTACTTTGGTGTCGCACCTCATTCGGTGACACCTGGGTTCGGACCGTACCCTCCCTGTGAAACCACTTGCCTCCACAATTTACTGGGAGTGCAGAGTTTCTTTAATAATAGAATGTTTCTCTTTATAACAGCTCTGCTGGTTTGGGAAATACAAAGCACTTTCATCTATATTCTTACATGCGAATGCATCCCGAGAGCGGTTATTTGTGCGCATGATGCAGCAGGGCCATGGAAGCGCGTTCACCATGAGATCCTATGATCCCACGGTCATACTTATAGTGGCAAACATGCCATGGATATCTACTGTCTGACGTAAGATGAACAGGGACATATCTGTATGTCAGATGTATGTCGCTATCAATAAATACCATGTACAGCTGGGTTTGCCTCTGTTCGCAAGGGATAACAATGGGTCAATTTACTAAGGATTCTAAAAATAAAGGTGATGTTGCCCATAGCAGCCAATCAGATTCTGTCTATTGTTTCTCTGTTGCATCCTAGACAATGATAGACAGAATTTGATTGGTTGCTATGGGTGACATAAGGTTTTTTTTCTTTTTTTAGAACGTTTTGTGAAATTACCCCTAAAAAAAGTCCAAATTTTTAGGTTATCCATGCTTGTGCACAAATGGTTAAATCACTATAAATGAGGCAAATTACTAAGTCGCATTCTTTCCTTAAAACCTGGGCTGTTAGGACAGAGCTTGGGAAACACTGATGTACAGTGAATCTAGTGTCCTAGTGTTATTTCAGACAACTTTCTTTTATCTAAAAAGATTTTAGGTTTAGTGGAGCAATAACATCAGAAAAAAAAACAGTTGAGTAAAAAACTAATATACTTCCATGCAAAACTGGGAGCATTTATGAATTGTGGTGAGGAAGAGGAACATTCCATTTCTACTAATTGTGGTATCCAATGTGAGCAGATAGTCGGAAATATCAGCACACACCTATTGAAGCCATGCAATTCATCTTTTTAAAACGTCAAATCTGCATTATAAAAAACGGGCACTAGAGTGTTAAATCTTCTGACATTTTCAACATTCCACGGCTCTTCCGACTGTCGGAACATTGAATAGTGACTGTCGAATTGGCCGGATTTTCGACTGTTGAAAATGTGATTGAATACCCCTTCCTAAGGAGTAAAGCGGATATCTAAATTAACAGTTTAGATATTAAAAATGGCTAATTATTACTGGTTAACCAAATATTCTCACACTGGAACTGCGAGGTGGTGTGCAAGCATTTGTGTGCAGTGGTGGCAGTGTACAGAGAGGCACTGCCCCTCAGAGAGCTGGATAAAAGTGGCACTTCTAGAAGTGCTTCATTGACTGGGGCTGCTGTGATTGGACAGCAACTGGATCTGCTTTCCAATCATAGCAGCCCCTGTCAATGAAGCACTACTAGAGGTGCCGCTTTTATCATTTTTTTATGTGTTTTTTTAGCCCACGACTTAACCCCTTTACACTTCTTAGTGTGAACATTGCTTATTGGTTCCTCCCAAACTAGTTTAAATGTTAAAAATTACTAAAATAATATAAAGAAAATACTTATGACACAGAATGTGTGTCACCGGTATGATCTTTGTATTATTTTAAACAAAATTACAGGAGAAGCACTGCCTCCCCAAACTGCACGTCCCTGGTGTGTGACTATGGGGAAGTGTGTGTGTGTGCCCTGTTGCCTATTCTGGCAGTCCCAGGCCCATCATTTCTGATGGCAGCCTTGGTTCTACATGTGGTCAACTTAGAGTATATGTTAGTGCTTATACATTATCCAATCAAGCTCTTTATCTGGTGGAAGAAAGTTCCTGAATAATGTTACATAATAATGAATAAAAGAGTTCAAGCAATCCTGCTTTCACTTCCGCATGAACCACATTCTAGAGTCCCTTACCATAATGTAAAGTGTTCTCCATAAATGTGTTAAATGTATGAGTAGATTTAGGCTGTACTGACTGAAATATTTCGTTATTTTCTGCTATTGTGGTAAAACCAATGATGGAGAGCAGCTGTGTGTTAATATGCTTGGATACTGTAACTCAGCAACAGTGTTATTTGCTGTTATGGTATCTAAAAGATTAGGCTTCTTTATTCTGTTTTTGTTTTGTGTACAGACAACAGGTAAAGGTCATTTCATTTCCATATCTTGCTTATTTACTGTGAAGTAATTTTTAGAGAGCCATGGCACCCATGCAGGAAATAGATCAGAAGGAAACAAGAGAGTGACGTTGTATATGGAGCAGGAGACGTGGGACTGCCCAGCAAGTGCTCTGACGGAGTCATAATTGGACACACCTGCCTGATACTGTCTGCGTCACAGTCAGCTGAGGAGGATCAGGAGGGGGAGCACACAGTCAGGTATGATAAAGGGAAAACCAGAACTGGTAACGATTGTTCTGTTATATAATGATATGCCACGTGAGTTGTAGTGGAAATGGAACGGTACACTGTGTTCCTGGAAAACAATGTAATGTAGCATTTTGTATGTATTCACACACTGCATCCTGGTTATTGTGAAAGGAGTCTAGCTGTATGTAAACACATCTGTATACTGATGTATAGATATAATCTAAGGGTTGGTTACATGATGCCAGCGGTCAGAAGACTGACCCGACATCCTGACATACATAGTGCTAAGCCATAACATTACAAATGCCTACCTGATATTATGCCACCAAGACAGCTCTGACCCGCCCAGGCTTGGACTCCACAAGACTTCTGCAGGTGTCCTGGCACCATGACATCAGGGGCAGATCCTTTAAGTCCTGTAACTTGTGACATGGGGCCTCCATGGCTTGGACATCACACAGATGCTCAGTCAGATCTGGAGAACTCGGGGGCCGTCACCTTCAACTTTATATCAGGCTACTCAAACCATTCTTGTACAATTTTTGCAGTGCCGCTGCATGTATTATCCTGTTGAAAGAGGCTACTACCATCAGAGAATACTGCTGCCATTAAGGGGAATACTGGGTCAGCCACAATGTTTATGTTGTCATAGTGTCAAGATAACATCTGCTTGAATGGCAAGACCCAGGGTTTCCCAGCAAGAACATTGTCCAGAGCATCGCACTGCCTCTGCCTGATTGCTTTCTCCCCAGCCATCTGCAAGATGTAATAAAAGCTTCATTAGTCAGATCAGGCCAGCCTCTTCCATTGCTCAGTAGTCCAATTCTAATGCTCATGTGCCCATTGTAAGCATTTTCTGCACTGGACAGGGGTCAACTTGGGCAATGTTCCCAGTTTGCAGCTATACAGTCCCAAGCTTAGCAAGCTGCAATGCACTGTGTGTTCTGGCCCCTTACAGTTTGGCAAGTATTTACATTTCCTAGCAATTTGTGCTACAGTAGCTCCTCTGTGGGATTAGACCACACATGCTACCCTTCATTAAACACACATGGATGCCTATGTCACTGTCTCTGTTTCCCCAGTTGTCCTTTTTTGGACCACTTTTGGTAAGTACTAACTTCTACATACCTGAAACACCCCACAAGCGCAAGACCTGTGTTTTTGAGATGATCTGACCCAGTCGTCTAACATCCCAATATTGGCTTTTGTCAAAATTGGTATCCGGACTAAGTAGACATACATTAGGTCAACATGGCAATGGTTAACACACACACACACACACACACACACACACACACACAAAGGTAGACCGTTTTTTTTTTCTTTTACTTTTTATACTTTACCATTCCCAATAATAGTCGACGTGTGGAGGGCACAGCGCAGCACATGGACCAAAAGTATGGAGAGGAAAGTGGCACACTAATTGGGGGTCCATGTGCTCAAATGTACAAATTGAGACACACAAAAAAAACAAGAAAAAAACATTTCCGTGTCGACTTTCTTATAATGTTAACTCTTTTGGAGTTTACCTAGACACTGTTGACCAAACTATTCGCACAGATCCTTACAATTGCCCATTTTTCAATCTGCCAAAAGATCAACTTCTAGCCCTCATTGTTCACTTGCAGCACAATATATCATAAAAGGTATGACAGATATATTATATGTGCATGTATATATGAATATACTGTAATATAATAAAGTGTACTGTTCTAGATCTGGGCTTCTATGAGGGAAATGCACAGATAAACAAATTGATCAATAAAGGTAATTTACTAAAGCACAAAGAGCACCCCCTAACACAAATGAGTGATGTATACACTGCCGATGTCCCGCGCTATAGTAGAGCGATTATTGGCAGACTGCAATCGCATTGCGCATTCATCAAGGTGCCGCTGCAATTAGAATGCATTTGCAAAGCGTTTGACCAATATCTCTGCCGTAAAATGACATATGAACACTAGAGTGCAAAATAAAGGCTCTAAATAATAATTTTATCACAAGTTCTTGTAACCTTTGTCTGTTATATATGAGGAACCTCTGTAATGCTGTAAGTGTAGGGGTTTCTGTAAAACTTCCCACTCACAGCTGATTGTAGGCTAGCTGTTTACTTACTGTATGACATGTGCACCACTATGTGGATTGAAAGTGAACTACACCTCATGTGTACATATAATAGATGGAGTACCATTGCCAGACTTTCAATGTTGATTTACATTAATGTAAATCAACATTGAAAGTCTGGCAATGGTACTCCATCTATTATATGTTGATTTACATTAATGTAAACCTTTACATTTTTTAGATCTGTATATGGAAACACATATGCACATTATTAAAATGCACACAGTCAATATACAGTATAAATCAAAGCTTTTATGTTTGTATAGTTGCTTATAAATTCATCTTTTTTAATATAAACAGAAGTTTAATATGTTTTAGGCAGGTAGAAATACATTGCCCCATACACTGGCATGCAGTATGCTCGCACAATGCTATAGAGAAATTGAATAGGCATCTACATAACACTACATTGATATAAGATACTATACACAAACATAGTAGGGTTGAAAGAAGACACCGTTCGATTATTGAATCGTAGCGTGCATGCACTAGTCAAAATGGTGACAAAAATAGGGAAAATAACTAATCGCAATCCCCTTGCAATTTAAATAACAGGAAGTCAGCATTTTTGGGCTGGTAATCAGCCAATTTTTTGGGAGTGTCTGAAAAAACATGAGTGCCCATGCGGTATAAGGGAGGGTGTGTGACATCAGTGCCAACCTCAATCAGGCTGTCTGTTACAGAGTTGTGGAAGGGTTAAGGTCCATACACACTGGGCAATTATGCCCAGCGTGTATGTAGAGCGATTATGGCGTCATCGCTGGGGGAAAGCCGTTCAGTGCATACACACTGAGCATCTTTCCCACTGCCCGGCGCTGTCAGCGGGGGGAGGACGGCTTTGTAGAGTGCAGCTGCAAAGCCACTCATCTGCTGGTAATACCATTGTATCAGATGCCAAACACTGTTCTGGTGAAAGCATCCTATTTAAGCAGTTGAAATACAGTACACAGTGATCCCACTCGTCTGCTCATGGTACATGGAACTTCTAGACTAGGAACTAGGAAATTCATGGTCACACTCCCTTCCAGAAAGGAACCTAAAAATGATTATGCAAAGCTGCACCATGCGCAGCAAAGTGGTACATTTGTCCCCCTTTGTACCTGGCCTGGACCCCATTCTCCTCCCCTTTAACAAGCCTGGGAGTGAGAAATCTGTATCCTCTTCCCACTCCACCCCTATCAAGTGGCGGCTCTTACCTCATTGTAAAAATGGGGGCTGCTGCTGTCTGTGATGCCTGCTCCCCGCCATGGTCCCGGCGCCTGTACCATGCGGATGACAGGTACCGGGGCATGCGCATATCCCAGGTTCTATAAGCTGCTTTGGCTACAGCCTATAGAAAACAGAGGCAGCCCTTGAGGGAGGGAACACAGACTGTCTTGGGTGACTGGCAGGTCCGACTTCCAAGAGGAAGTCACTGCCAGTCACAATGAAGCCAGTGCAGTCTCACAAACTGCATTTGGCTTCAATACATTGATGTATTTTAAATAGGTAAAAATTGCCACTGCCTCTATCCATTTATGGATCTTTTGCCAATCACAGGTCTGTGACTTTATGCAAAAGCAAAGCCATGAGCCCAAATTTGACTAATACTGCTTCATTATATGGACAATGAACATGTGTGCCTCAGTCTAGGCACTCTATGCCATATGGTGGGTGGAGCTTCTCAGTCTATGTGAGTTGCTGAGCATCTCTGTATGTAACCACTTTCAGTCACATTCCCATAACATGCACACAAGATGGTCCACCTTCTTGCAACCACTAAGCCTCCTTCCTGTCGCTGCCCAACTATGTGCCGCATTGACACCTCCAGGCCAGTCAGAGCAGCTGAGTGCATTTTTGTTCTGTTCTTGCATCAGATTCCATACACAGAGGGAAAAAAAACCCAAAACACTCCACTATGTCAGACTGTCCCATTCTATTTGTAATCACCCACAAATTGTTTACCCAGAAGTATTTACATGGAACACATACTGAGTGCAATTGACTTAGGTTTACTCTAAACATACCAAGTAAAGCTGTGCAATTAGTGTGTGTTATATCTATTTGGGCCATTCCGTGGAATTTAGCATACATATACAAATGTAATCTGATTGGTATAAATCAATAGTGTTCTGTGGCAAATAATGTTGCATGACGAGTTTGCATCTATATATTGTATTTTTCAACCTAAATGTAGTCTGCATGAAACATACTTTATGTAACGGCTCAGAAAAATTCACACACTGATACCTACTGTATAACTAGATTAAACATAGAGTGTAGTCAGGTTTAGCCTCAACTACTGTACATGTACTTTTAAGACAGCTGCAGGATAATGAAAAATGTTGCCCAGATCATGTTTTGCATCTAGGATGTAGTCTCAGAAGTTATAGGGGAGCTACTAACAGAGGTACCAGAGACAATAAAAGCGAATGCAGCCCAAGTTCAATATACTAGATCTTGGCTACGTCTTACTGAACCTGCATAAATGGCCTTCCCGTGTCATTCCTTCCATCCTTCCATAGTACTGCCAAACTCAGTCTTCTGTTCTTATCCCAAGCTTAACTAAAATCTGCAATCTCTCTCTTGCTACTGGTACTTTTCCTTCTTTGCTCAAACATACAGTGATTACTCCCATTCTGAAAAACACAATTCTGACCCTAACTCTCTCTAACTATCGTCCTCTCTCTCAGTTCCCATGTCTCTCCAAGCTACTGGAGAGACTTGTCTACTCTTGCCTCACACACTTTCTTAACTCTCACACCCTATTAGACCCGCTTCAGTCAGGCTTTCGCTCCCAACACTCCACTGAGACTGCACTGACTAAAGTGGTGAATGATCTGGTAACTGCCAAGTCTAAAGGCCATTACTCACTACTTATTCTAAATCTTTCTGCTGCGTTTGACACTGTTGATCATATTCTTCTTATACAAACACTACACTCCCTAGGTCTTAATGATACAGCTCTTTCCTGGTTTTCATCTTACCTATCTGATCGCTCTTTCACTGTTCGTTTCTCTGACTCTACCTCCTCTTCACTACCTCTGTTAGTTGGAGTTCCGCAAGGCTCAGTCTTAGGTCCTCTGCTTTTCTCAATCTATACCTCCTCTCTTGGCAAACTCATCAGCTCTTTCAGATTTCAGTATCATTTATATGTGGATGATGCTCAAATCTATCAACCCTAGAGTTGTCACCAGTGGTTTTGGGCCTCTCTGCCATCTTATCTTGTTTGTCTTCTTGCCACCTCAAACTCAATATTTCCAAAACGGAATTACTTATATTCCCACCAGCCAAGAACATTACCATCCTGATATCTTTATCACTGTTGACAACTCGACAATCTACCCAACCCCACAAGCTCGTTGCCTAGGGTCATCCTCGACTCTGAACTTTCCTTTGTTTCCCACTTTCAATCTATCACCAAATCATGTTACATGCATCTAAAAAACAAATCTAAAATATGACCCTATCTTACACAAGGCATTACTAAATCTCTTATCCATGCACTCATTATATCCCACATTGATTACTGCAATAGTCTCCTAACTGGTCTTCCCAAGAACAGACTCTCGTGGCGATCCATCCTAAATGCTGCTGCTAGGTTGATCTTCCTAGCAAGACGCTCATCCTCTGCTGATCCGCTCTGCCAGTCCCTCCATTGGTTACCTGTGTTTTACCGTATTCAATATAAAACCCTTCTGTTTACTTATCTCAAAATATCTCCCATCTCGACCACACCGCTCTGTACAAGATCTGTGTCTCTCTTCTGCACTGATCACCAGCTCCCATTCACTATTACAGGACTTTCGATGTACTGCTCCCACGCACAATAAGACTCTCCACTAGCCTCCAAACTTTCAAGCGTTCACTGAAAACTCACCCCTTCAGGCAAGCCTAGCATATTTAAGTTCCATATGCATAAGCCTCTGAGGCACTTATGTATTATATAGCTTCACCTCTGGATCTACAAGCTATGCTATTACTGGTGCCTGTCCTTGTGTTTCCCTCCTATATCCCTATAGATCGTAAGCTTGCAGCAGGGCCCTCTTACCTCCAAGTCTGTCTGTTACCCAGTTTGTTTTATATCTGTTTACAATTGTAAAGTGCAACGGAATCTGCTGCTCTACATTCTATTTCAGCTATTATTCCCAAAGAAAACGCTTTTCCCACCATCTGTAACAAGCTGCGGCTGGTATTTAACTACAAGACATGCTGAAGGTTACATAATAGGCTACAGGTTATATAATACTAATCTGATTCATATTCTCACTACGTATATTGTTCCCCAAACATGAATAAACACATTAAATGAATAATAAGATTACTGTACTCACAGGCAACTCTGCAATGTTCAGCCACTTTCCTGATCATTCTTTCTGAGCTACTGTAGTGCTAAACAGATGACCTGTTGGACACTAATCACCGGAATGCACAGTATGCCTTATGTTCACGTCTTTCTTTCTTCCTTTCTTTTTTTTTAATATAGAACCTCTGCCAAATACCATTAAGCGTTCCAAGAATAATTATTCCTCCATCACATCATAATGAACATCTGGAATTCTTACCACACAGGCTATACATACTCAGTCACTGCCAAGCACAGGAGGGGAGTAGAGATTGTGCATGGCTCAGTATAGCAGGGGGAGAGTAGTCTCCAATTAATCAGGAGAGCTTTCAGTTAAAGTCCCATAAAAATTGTTTTACTTTTAACATAATTCACTAGTTTACTGTAGATATATGGTATACTTTTTTTTTTTTTTTCAAGCTGGTATGATTTGCACTTTGCTAACGGTTATGCTACTGCCACCCATGGACATATTACACAATAAGAGAGATTTACACCACTATTTTTTGCGAGTAGGAGGAGGGATGGGCAAACGGAGGTGTCGTATCCAGGCTCAGATTTCCCACAAGGCAACCTAGGTGCCCGCCTACTGCCCCGTGGTTCCTAAAGGGCCCTTGGACGAGCCTCACAAAGAAATCTAGCCTGTCCAAAATTGTTCTTGGAGTAGCACTGCATGACAGTATGAGCGGGTCTGTGTGATCTCATGACCTCAGTCCCATTGACTGCACTGTGCTTTCAGATCAGGCTTGTGTGCTGTACAGTATGTATGGAGTGACAGGAAGAGGGCCCCACCAGCAGGGTATTAGGGCTAGTTTCTGCTTTTGGGTTAGGGCACTATGGATAGGGTATTAAAAGGTTGTTATTTAGTTTTAGGGTGTTGGGGTTAGTTGTGGGGTTTGAGTTAGAACATTAGTTTTTTTTTTAGGGTTATGGTTAGTGCACAGTTAGGAGATAGGGTGAGTAGAATAGGAATGGTATGAGTCTACCAATCTAAATATATTTGTGTAGATTCAGGCCCAGAGTATACAGTGCTCAGTTGCTGTGAAAGGTGAAATTACAGTTCTTTACACACTCATCTATACACCTAGTCCTGAACCAGTAAACCTGATAATGACTTACTAAGGATTAGTGACAATAAGATGAGAAATACTTGGAGAAACAGGTATTTGTATGTGGGCCGTCAGCTTACTTTATATGTGACACCTATATTAAACAGGGTTGCCTACTTTTAAAATTTCCTCTCTGGGAGAAGCCCGGAAAGGAGACTGTCAGCAGCAATTTTGGGGGGCTTGATGTAGACGTCATCAAGCCCAACCCCCAGTACTGCACCCCCTTTGATGAGGGGGCGGGGCAATTTGCATCTTTAGTACCTGTGGTAAACTAATTGCGGGTGCCAATAGGCACAGAATAAATATCTATATAATAGGTGCCATATAAATAAAGGAGGAGGAGGATAATAATAATAATAAATACAATGGAGAAGCCACTTTCAGAGGAGGAAAAATATTTACATAAGTGGATAAACCTTAAAACTGCAGGGAAGTAGTTCTAGAACAGTGGTTCTCAACCTCGGTCCTCAAGGACGCCCTACAGTGCACCTTTCAAGGTCACCTGGCAGGTGCACTGACACATTTTAAAAGATCACAGGGGGAGATAATTATTTCACCTGTGATTCTGTTTGGAGACCTGAAAAGAGAACCACTGCACTAGAAGGAATATGAGGAACTATTATTTCACTGAAAAAGAAGTGGATAGGTACAGTAGTAACCGAACTTGGATTGCAGAGTCTAATACAGTGGTAGCCAACCCTAGCCCTCGAGAGCTACCAACAGTGCACATTTTCCAGACAACCTAGCTGCTGCACTCATTAATCACTGACACATTTTAAAAGATCCACAGATGGAGCTAATTAGCTCACTTGTGATTCTGTGAGGAGACCTGCAAAACATGCACTGTTGGTAGCTCTCGAGGACTAGGGTTGGCTACCCCAGGTCTAATACAATAGAATTTAGAGACTTTGTGCAGAACGGGTCCTATATGATCGCACACAGTGCCCCCTAAGCTGCAGCCGAATTGATAGTTTGTAGTAGAGCTGGCCATCATTCCCAAAAACAAAGGGAGTGCCAAGCTTAGGGTGTGTCTTCCAATACAGACTTTCTGCTCCTGGCTAAGCAGTTCCACTTTGTCATTCTGAGTGAGTGGTGGCTTAATCAGATGGCCAAGAGTTGTGACCATCATCACTGTTGGGCGCGATGGTGATCCAATTCTGCATCTCTACATAAAGCACTCAGGGGTAGATTTATTAGGCTTGGTGAAGTGATAAGGTGTCTGGTATTTTTCAAACCAAGCCTGTAACTTCACAGTTAGGAGCTGATTGGCCCGTGATAAAAAACAGACACTTTATCACTTCACCGAGATGAATAAATCTGCCCCTCAGACTGTAGGAAAAAGAAGCCTCCTGGCCAAATCTGCAGATGCCTCCAACTGCATTAGCAGTTTTGCACATGTCTGCATCCACAGATGCAGCAATGACGTGTCCTGCATGCATCTCTGAATCGGGTCCATAATGCAGTAAATGGCCAGACTTAATGGGCCAAATGGTTCTTATCTTCTGTCAAATTCTCTGTGTAATAAAATGATATGAAGTAATTGTTACATATTGTTGTTTACGTTGTAGTTATGTTTATAGCACAGTAATGGGTCATTAATGTCTGTTTAAATACAGTAATTATCTAGGAGCAGCCGCAACATGTGTCATTTACCCTTGGAACTCTGATTTTGTGTTTCTACAGGATCCGAGAATCCTGTATCTCCTGGAAGTTGTGAGAATTAATTTTATTCCCGAAAGCTGGTTTCTTATGGTGACTTAGATTTAACCATCAATGTATCTAGCACCATTTGAAATCAGTGTTTTAGGAGTAAGAATTGCATCTACAGTACTACAAGCAACACAGTGAAATGCAAGTAAGTAGCTTTCATATATTTAAACAGAAATACACAAGTACAGTATATGAACTTCCAGCAGGATCAACAAAGGATTTCAGCGGAGACATATTATCTTTGTCTTGCAGAAGCAGGTTTACATTTTTTGGCTCTACATATCATTATTGTAGAACATAGACACACACAAATATTTGGATGAAACATAACCCTAACCTTCTCCTCCCCACAGCCTAACACTAAAGTTACCCCACTAGGTGCTAAACCTACCCCCCCCCCCCCTCCCCCCTGCTACCTTTTACTTTTTATCACCAGAAAAGGAAGGTCAGGCTGCCTGTAAATAAAGTATTGTAAGCTGGAAGAATCACGGATCTTACTGCTTAAGTAAGTTCAGGTAGGTAACTCCAGCTGCTCTGGAACTACACATCCCAGAATGCCCTTTCAACTCCTTAGCATGCCTTAACATCAAAACTAGGCAGAAATAACTTTTCATTGACAATACACAATAGGTCAAGAACCTGTACAATCTTTGATAGCAGTGTTATTTGTCATGTAAAATTGCTTTTAAATTAACTGTAAGAGCAGCAAGTAGGTTTTTGGTTTGTTAAATGAAAGACCGGCTGCTAAAAATACTGTTAAAGTGTGTAGAGAGTTGTATGCGGTCTTATTTCTGAATGTGAAAGTAGATTCGATTCCTCAGAGCAACACAGTCCCTTACACTGAATGACCGATCTCTCTTGGTGTTCAGAGGCTAAAATTGTAATCTAGCACCATTTGAAATCGGTTATGACGGAGGGCAAAATGCAACCGCAGCACTTCAGAGAAGAAAATGTGAGCTAAACATTTCACCTACTGGATTTCATTCTATGACGAATTTATTGTGTGCTAATAAATAAAATAAATATGCTATGTTCATTCATTATTGACAGATAATGACAGTGTACACCTATAAAGGAATACATATCAACATCTCTAAAATATAGGTTAATGGACATCCCATGTTTTGTTTGTCTGTTGGAATAGGCTGACAGAAAATGTTACATACACCCAAGCAGTCACCAAGACTAGTAGACAATAATAATGGAGCTCCAACAATGTATTACTACTATTCAATGCAATAAGAGCTGTCTGTAGGGGGAACATCAATAAGGTTATCCCCACATCTCTCAACCTTAAATTTACAGGTGTACAAAACAGAATGTATAATATGTAATAATGGTGCTTCCCGGAACAGTCAATACAATCTAAAAATGGACCAATACATTCCATCCGATGAATGTCTCATCTTCTCTCATTATAGTGAAATGGCACCAATACAAACCCATTTCCCAACTACATACGCTGATCCCAATTTTTTTCCTTTTTCCAATATGTGAAAGTAGACTAGGATTATTGCGGTATCATCAGCATATAATGATGTGAGAAAAAAAATGTACATACCATAATACATTTAATGAGCGCAGTGAGCCACCGAGCCCGAAGCGTGGCGAGTGCACGCTTCTTACTTTCCATGTATTCCGCGTGCGCTCGCCACACTATGTAAAATCAACTCCACGCCGACGTGGATAGTGGAGGTATTAAAAAGTCGGACGACACGTACCGCCGCCCCTCGCGGGCCCGCTGCGCTCGCCACGCTTTGGGTTGGTGTTCATAGTGGGGGTGCATTTAACATTGAAAGCACCCATCAGGGCGCTTATACAATTAAAAATCGTATAGGGGGGCCAAAATCGCATTGCATGCGATGCGATACAATGCATAAGATGCCATACAATTGAAAATCGTGGGTGCCGTGCTAGGAAATAAGTACTATAAAATCAATATCAAACCCGCTTGTAAAAAATTTCTGCACCAATAGTATGTCCATAATAATGTCATATAAGCCACAGGGATCCAGAGTTGTCATGGGGATTTACTAACAACCCTGTAATTTTAAATATACAGTCACATGATAGGTAATCATGTGATCAGAGACCTGGTCTATCACTTCCTGATGATGTGTCTTTGGCTGGCAGTAACTTGTAAACATTAAATATATAGGAAATGAATCTACTATTGCGAATCACAGAATGTCACATCTGCTGGTATTGTGCAAGCAAAACCAGGTACATACTCTTTGTATTGTCTATTCAATTCAATGTAAATAGCAAATGTCCTTATTTGAGGACATTTAACGTTGGTAGAATATACAGTGACAGATACCCATAAGAATTTTTTGTGCCAGTGCTCATGCAGTCAACTTGCCAAGTCTGGGACTGTGATAGGCCTGTGTGTGATTCCATAGCTGGCTGCTGCTGATGCAGGGGCAAAGGCTATGTGAAGTGTTTGACTTTATGAGAAAGTGATTACACTGAAAAAAATTCTTACATATCTGTAAACTTCTAAATGTGTCCCTGAAGGGGTTAAATTACTTTTAATATTCCTCTGAGAAGAGGATATGTTCCCATATTGTAAGGAATGTATTGCTGCATTTTTATATTGTACTGAATATATACGGGATAGCACCAATAGAGGGCACATTGTTTTGTACACATGTAGGCAATAATAGCCTGGTTGTAAAGTACTGTCATAAAGACATTCACAATCATGTATTGTGACTATTTGTATTTGCATATTTATGGGCATCACTCTTACTAGTAAGTAAGTAAGTTTTATTTATATAGCGCACTTTCTCCAACAGGACTCAAGGCGCTTTACTGACATTAAAAATAACAATGCACAAACTGTAATGCAAAGGGTTATCAGTACAAGGAACACGCAACAATGGCAGTACAGATATACATCACATGTACAGATATGCACAAGACGCATTCTAATAAGGGACACGAACATGGGGAACATATTTACCGAGCTGTGCAGCACCCAGGCAGCCATTCAGTGGCGCCACATGATGATTGCACAGCCAGCAAGTAGCCAGTAACAGTACTGATATATTTATATATATATATATATATATATATATATACACCGTATATACTCGATTATAAGTCGACCCGAATATAAGCCGAGGCACCTAATTTTACAACAAAAAAACTGGGAAAACTTATTGACTCAAGCGGGACCCTCGCTCGAGTATAAGCCGAGGGGGCTTTTTTAGCATAAAAAATGTTCTGAAAAAGTAGGCTTATACTCGAGTATATATGGTATATTAGATGTACTCTAATGAGGGACACGGACATGGGGAACATATAATTACTGAGCTGTGCAGCACTCAGGCGACCATTCAGCGGCACCACATGGTGATTGCACAGCCAAATAGGTAGCCAGTAACAGTATATATATATATATATATATATATATATATATATATATATATATATATATATATATATATATATATATATATATATATATATATATATATATATATATATATATATATATATATATATATAATGATGTACTCTAATGAGGGACACGGACATGGGGAACATATAATTACTGAGCTGTGCAGCACCCAGGCAGCCATTTAGCGGTGTCACATAGTGATTGCACCAGCCAGCACCGTACATATAGAAAACATTAGAACAGTACAGGGTACACAGAACTACACATACCACAATGAAAGCACAATTCTTAGTACACAATACAGCTGAGCTATAAGGAAGTGAATGAGAATAGATGCAGGTATAGATTGTGGGTGAGTAAGAGCTGTAGTTGAAATGCAAGAAGAGTGCTGTGAGAACAGGAGGGAAGAGGAGAGAGGTCCCTGCTCATGAGAGCTTACATTCTAGAGGGAAGGATGAGACAGACAGGAGACACAGAAGGGGTAGCAGTGAGCATAAATAGACTGTTAGGATGAAAGATGATTGGATTTTATGCGGGAGGGTGGGAAGATGATCAGTTCAGTCCTAGACATTTTAAGTCTAAAAAAGCACTGGATCATCCAAGACAGTGGAAGTGCAGTACAGGTGGAGGCAGGTTACTACCAGGTTACGATTACCTACACCGTTTTCTCAAGTGTGTGGCTGCAGATCTCCCATTTTAATTATTGTATTACCATATAATTTACACATAAGGGCCACACATTTTTCTGTTTTCTGTTTTAAGCTTTCTACGCCCATGAAGCAGTTTTGTCTGTTGTCATAGATTGAAAAATATATTCACAGTACAACAAACAAGTCACCCTGACCAAACAAATTCTACTTTTATGGTTGGTGTGCTAGTTTTGTTAGGTTCCCCAAAAGTTTGTAAAACATTTCCGCTAGCAGATCAGCCATGACTACAGCCAGAAATGTTTTTTTTCATCATCAGTTACTGCCATCAATGGTGCGCCATTAGTGGTTTTGCAGCCATAGACCGCTGAAGGTCATCCCTCCTTTGTGGTGATGCAGCATCTACTCATCAGACACAACAATCATAAGGCACTGCCAGTTATCCCAGTATTTACAGTACTGTTTACTGAAATGCAAAGAAAGCATGCATACTGTATATGGCTTTACAAGCACAAGAAAATAGCAACCCCGCTTGTAATTACACACCCCAAACCTTCCCTGTCCCTGAACAAAGTAAAGTCAGAATATCAATCCTACAGGACTGTACTGTCCCCCCATGGCTCATACAAAAGGAGGTAATGATCCATCCTACCATTGCAAACAGCTCAGTTTGGCCCAAGAAAACAGATGGCTTTCATTATGAAATACTTTGAATTTCAGCAGCTATAGAATCCACAGGATAAAAATATTCTCTTAACCCATTAGTTCCCATACTGTGTGTCTAGGCACTCTGGGGTGCCTTGTGTTGGTGGTCTAGGACCAGATCAAATTATTTATGGTTCAAGTGATAGGCAAAACCAGTGCTAATAGCTAGCAATCATAAAACATGGACAGTCAGAAACACAACATTGAACCGAAGGATGACGGATTATTATTATTATTATTATTTTTTTTTACATAAAACATTTATCCTAGGGGTGCCATGAAAAAAAAATGCTGATACTCTAGGGCACTGTTATCCAAGAAGGTTTAGGAACCACTGTCTTAATTAATTATA
The DNA here is from genome assembly GCF_055691185.1 of Crinia signifera. Classification (NCBI taxonomy): domain Eukaryota; kingdom Metazoa; phylum Chordata; class Amphibia; order Anura; family Myobatrachidae; genus Crinia; species Crinia signifera. The sequence goes on from NC_139218.1 coordinate 133,262,820, forward strand.
GGATTACATAGATATCATCATATTAATCATCTAATATCTAATCATATATATCGCATTTGTGTGCACCATATACAGTGAGGCCCCATGGTATTGAGCCACAATACATACTGCTATCAGCCACTGCTGGAGACCAGAAATGATCCCATCCCATGGAATGAGATTGCCTCTGCCGGCAGCTCCTTCAGCTAAGGAGTTCTGTGATTGGTATAATCTGCAGCCTTGCCTAGAGCACGGGCCGCACACCTGCACTGAGGGGGTTATTCAGATTCAACCAGTCCCCGTGCAATCGCACAGGGGACAGTTTGTTTGCGACTGCACATGCATTTAAGTTTTTATACGCATGTACAGCCGCTGTGGCTAGCGCCCACAGCATACGCATACAGAAGTCTAGGTGTGAGGCGGCAGTCCAGGCAATTTGCATATGGGAACACCCAGCGTTTCATGGGCATTCTCATGAGAATACTGGGAAAAAACAGGTACCGGAGTAGTTGTGGGGGCGCCTGTGTGAGTTGTAAGGCCAGCAGCAATCTGAAAAAGGGATTGTCAGTCCCTGTATGGAAACAAAAAATGTATGGGTGTAGATTGGGCTAAATTGATGGCAGAACAAGGTATTTAAAAATAATTACAATTTAATAAGTACATATAGCACGCTAAAATTTGATACAATTACAATGAAAAAAGTAAAAATCGGGATAACAGGTGGATTGAAAGGCTGCATCCAGTTATTGTAACAATATCACCTTAGTCCACAGTTGGGTGGGGAGAAGGGAGAATGGAAGGTGGAATTTTCCTCCAGACAATTGTGTGTGGTTACCCTTGTATTGCTTCCTCCAATGCAAATTGTGAGGGTGGCGTTCCTCCCTGTTGGAATATCCGAAGCCTTGGGGGATCCACTGAATGACCAAAGATGGGTACCTTAGAAAGGTGGCTTGCCTTCAGATGGTTGGTACCATATTCAGATGTATGGCAGATGGTCAGTCGCGGTCTGGCTCTTCACTATTATTTCCTGATGGAAATTGCTCCAAGGTGGTTGGGTGATATCTGGAACAGCAGCAATTGGTAGGGGGGTTCGCTGGATGCCTGTTCCAACGCGTTTCGCTGCTGGGTGCAGCTTTTTTCCTTGAAAATGATATGACTCCCAAATCAACACAGACTGTGTAAACATCACACTGGACTTTAATTATCTTGCATTGTCTGTCTCTCCCTTCTTCCTCCAGACTCTGGGACCTTGGTTTCCAAATGAGATGAAAAATCTGCTCATCAGAAAAGAGGACTTTGGACCATTGAGCAACATTCCTTGGGCGATATTTAGTGAAATTACTGTTTTTTTGCAAAGTGCGATTTTGTCCTAAAATCGCCCTGTATCACACTTTTAAAAAAACAACAACGCACTTTTGCTGTCAATTCATGCGATGCAAATTTTACGGCAAAGAAAGTGCGATATAGTGCGATTTTCAGGCATGAAAATCGGCACATTTTCAGAAATGTGCGATTTTGTGTAGAAAAAAAGTACACCAGCCCCGGGCTCAAAGAGCCGGTCCTGGTTTCATAAAATCACGGGACTGAACAAATAGTGGTCCCCAGGATTTTAGTAAACCAGCACTAGGCTCAAGGGCCGGTCCTGGTTCCCAAAATACAGGGGACAAAATAAGTAGGGGTCCTCGTATTTCAAGAACCAGCACTGGGCCCAGCCAGCAGGGTAATGCCACAGCCGGGGGGAGACTTTTTATACAAGTCCCCCCGGCCAAAGCATTCATCCCCTGACCGGTCAGCAGGCGTCCTGGGGGGTGGTGACCCCCCCAAAGAAGAGGTCCCCCCCCCCCTCCAGAACTTACCTGCCATTGCTGAAGCTCGGGGCTGTCCTCGATGCCCCTGGGCGGTGGGGCATCAAGCTGATAATTGTGTAAAAGGATAGAGAAACTACTGTATACTGCTGTTGAACTATGAGTCCCAGCAAGCCTGCACCACAACAGGGACTTGGAGAACCACAAGTCACAGTCTGTGGGGCAATAAAGGGCCCGCTGGGACTTGTAGTCCCACAGTAGCACAAATAGTTAAATAGATACACACACTGACAGTACAACTTTATTACACACGGTGCCCATTCATCCAAACACCTATTTTGCCACGAAGCATCGGTCCCCTTGTCCTGTAGAATCCACTGGGGTACCTGTGGGGAGAAAACATACTCACAGACGTCTTCAGCGCTTCTCTGGGAGCCCTGCAGCACTCTAATCATGGTCCGGTATTCTGTTTACATCTGGGGCTCCACCCAAAGACCAGGACTTAGGCCCACCAACCTGCCAATCATGGTCCGGGACAACCCCCATGCCGGTCCATGATTGGCTAAGTCCCGGTCTGGGGGCTAGGCCCCAGATGTAAACAGAACACCGGACCGTGATTAGAGTGCTGTAGGGCTCCCGGGGAAGCGCTGTAGAGTATGTTTTCTCCCCACAGGTATCCCAGTGGATTCTACAGGACAAGGGGACCGATGCTTTGTGGCAAAATAGGTGAGTTTGGATGAATGGGCTCCGTGTGTAATAAAGTTGTACTCTCAGTGTGTTTGTGTATATTTAACTATTTGTGCTACTGTGGGACTACAAGTCCCAGCGGGCCCTTTATTGCCCCACATGCTGGGACTTGTGGTTCTCCAAGTCCCTGCATGTGGGGCAGGCTTGCTGGGACTCAGAGAAACTATTGTATACGGCTGTGGAACTATATATTTTTACACAATTATCAGCTCGATGCCCAGGGGCATCGAGGATAGCCCTGGGCTTCAGCATGGGCAGGTAAGTTTTGGAGGGGGGACCCCTTCTTTGGGGGGGGTCGCCACTCCCCCAGGACCCCTGCCCATGCTGACCGGTCAGGGGGTGAATGCTTTGGCCGGGGGGACTTGTATAAAAAGTCTCCCCATTGTCATTACCCTGCTGGCTGGTTGGGCCCGGTGCTGGTTCTTGAAATACGGGGGACCCCTACTCATTTTGTCCCCCGTATTTTGGGAACCAGGACCGGCCCTTGAGCCTGGTGCTGGTTTAATAAAATCCCAGGGACCCCTATTTGTTCAGCCCCGTGATTTTATGAAACCAGGACTGGCTCCTTGAGCCTGGGGCTGGTTATGCTCAAGAGGGGGGACCCCACGCTGTTTTCTCCCCCACTTTTTTAATTTAACCTTTTTTTTTTTAACACCAGAACCATGCACAGATTGCAATGATCTGTGCATGTTTCTGACAAATTCGCCAGTCAGAACCTGGTCTATTTTTTTGGTGATTTTTGCACATTTTTTGGGGGCGATTTCCAAATTCGCACCCCAGTAAATTTGAGAATTGTATGTTTTTCAATGGGAAAACATCTGTATGCGAATTGAGAAATCACCACTTCAGAATGTGCGAATTCATGGCAAAAAGTGCAATTTTTTTGCCGAAATTCGCATCTCATTAAGTTGGCGATTTCTGAAAAACGTGCAATTTCGGACGTTTTTGCGCAAAAGGAGCGGCTTGACAAGAGGAATACGACATTTAAAGCCCATGTCTAGGATCGGTCTGTGTGTGGTGGTTCTTGGTGCACCAACTCCAGCCTCAGTCCACTCCTTGTGAAGCTCCCCCACACTTTTGAATGGCCTTTTCCTGACAATCCCCTCCAGGCTGCGGTCACCCCAGTCCACACTTGCTGTCCATTTACCATCTATTAAGTCAATATACATCTGGATGCGGATTTTGAGCATAGCATTTGAGGGGAAAGCTATACCTATTACAGCATTATACTGGGTAAACAAGGTTATTAATGGGATTGTTTAGACATTTAAAGTCTGTTTATGTACAGCAGGATATGCGATTATTAGTATTACTGTGACACTTTTATAAATATCTTTTTTCGTATGTTTATTAAATTGCGTTTTTTTTTTATATATATTTATCTTCGATTAATTGAGAAGCGCTCCCTGACATTATATCCTTTTGGAGTAATTAGCTGTATAAAGTGTGACACTTTGAGCCTACATTATTAAACCTTTTCGCAAGATTCTAAATTTTCTGAGATTTTGGATTTGGGGTTTTTATAAACTGTAAGCCGTAATCATCAAAATTAGAACAAAAAAAGGTTTGAAATATCTTGCTGTGCATGTAAGGAGTCTACATAATATATTTATTTCACCTTTTAAGTTGAATTACTGAAATAAATCAACTTCTGCAGGATATTCTAACTTTTCAAGTTTCACCTGTATACAGTATGCCAGACTTTTAACAGGAGAATGAACTGTAATTGATCTAGTACAGTATTTTCTTGCACCAGCAAGCCGTAATTATGGTGTGGCTATTAAGTTTTCACAAGAAATCAGGTAAAGAAACAAAACAGTTGCAGTAAATGAAGAAGCAGTACAGTATCAAAACTATAAAAGTACAACAATCATATAGCAAAATTAGATTAGTCACAAATTTGGAGGAGTGCAAGCAGATCAACTGCACAGAAAGTCTGTATGGTAAAGGGCTACAAAAAGATGGGGTTGCAGTAAGGCCAAGTATGCAGCAATCATACAAAAATCTGTCTCAATAACTGCTAGCAAAACAGTAGACAAACATAATAAAATTCAATAAAATATATAAAGGAAAATAAAAAAGGGGGAGGGTGGAGGGACAAAGGGCTCTTTAAATATCAGGCAATGGTGTGGTTGATTTTTACATAAATCTGAACATACCTGACCTTGGAGTCCTGGCTTGGGTCTTCCGTCAAGTTTGGATCTCCAGGCTTGGGTCTTCCGTCAAGTTTGGATCTCCAAATGAGGCAAAACTTTTTCTAAGAAATCTCAGATCTCTCATGTGTGGATTACATGCAAGAGTATCTACTCCATGGCCAGGCACCATTTCACACAGAAGAGTGCATGGAGAGGTTGGAGGTTGTAGCTGTGCTTCAATAGATGCTATTAGAGAGGTTACTAGAGTGGGCTAGAAGGGTGTAAATGTCAGACAACAGGCATCTTTGTCACTATATTTTTGAAACCGTATATTTTTCTCCTTACTGGCTGTTTTGGTATCAACATCAGCTGTACCTCAAAGTTCTCAAAGTGGAAATAGTATTTTAATAAAAGTGCATAGTAAATGTAACAATCTTTGTACATTCAATTGTTGTGGTGGCTGTTAACTTTAACTACTCCTATCCTGGAGTAAAATATGAAAATCAATCATGGATCATTCGGTAGAAGAACTGTAGCAACCTCTTACTACTGCCAGCTGTCATAGTACTTATAGAGGTGATCAATGACTAAAGAGGTGTAGTAAACAATGTTTAGCAATCTAAAAAAATGTTTTATTGTTCTAAAAAAAAAAACATCACCTTTAACTATAAAGGGAAATGCTACTGTCAAAGTAAAAAAAAATTGCCACTATCCCATACACCACACAAGTGGCAAGGAAAAGTTCAGAACATGGCTGTGGTGGTGCTGCTACTGCTCTTTCATGCACAAGAATGCTTATCGTTAAACTCCAAGCCCAACACAGACAACACCTTTTTACTCTGAGTCTAGATAGGTCACCTTTAAATCAGTACACAGAAAAGACATGAAGGATGAACATACTGTACAGTTCAAAAGATGGACAGATCCATGAGAAGAGTCTTAGGATGCTATGTGTGAGTAAAAGTTATGATTCTGTTTTGGACCTAAAAATGAAGGTTGCTACTATGGAAGAACAATAATAAAGAGGTGTATCTGACACAGAGGATGTTTATGAGGATTGTGTTGGACAAGAACAAACTGATAAAATTCATAATGAGGTTTGTGTCCATATAAGTCACCATAAGTGGCAGCAGTGATGATAATAAAACACATGGTCATGTCTAGGCCAAATTCTGACATTTGTCAAGGCATCTGCATCATTATTAGTGCCAGAGTAATAAGAGGTAGGGACAAAACCATCTAGACACAATGATAGCAGATGGTCCATTATCAATTTTGCAAAAATACTCTTCTATTCAAAATTAACAAAGAGAATCCTTGTGCACTAGGGCTGCCGATGATGCTTGGGGTAAAGCTTCATAACCTAAGGGGACCAAGAAGATGACTAGTAGTTTTACACTTTTATCTGTGAAACAATCATTTGCAAGAGGTGCCAATTAGGAAAAGGTCAACCCTGTTGCAAATGGATCACTCAAACCACAGATTTGTGTGTTATTTTTTTCTGTGCAGGGTAAATACTGGCTGCTTTATTTTTACACTGCAATGTAGATTTCAGTTTGAACACACCCAACCCAAATCTAACTCTCTCTGCACATGTTACATTTGCTCAAGTGCAACATGGTTTTGTCCATTGGCTAAAAATGTGTCAGGTCAGGTCTGAGTAATCCCAAATGTCAAAGTACCCTTTTCATGAGTCTAATTTTTTGCCACACACTGCAATGTCCAATATGCTGCATACATACTTCCCAAAACTGGACAAAGAGAAGGGGCCACCCGAAATTAGGGGGCATGACCTACTATCGTGGTACACCTGTGACGCCACATACCCCATTTTTTCCACTATGGGGGCAGCCTCTCTGAATAGACACAGTCTATTCACTGCTGCACCACCACAGGACACTGCTGGCCCCAAAAAATAATAATAAAATTTACTAGGATCTGATCATCATTATATATTATTCCACTATTATAGCAAAGTTAATTTATATTTGCATATACTGTATTAAGCTCATTAAGATTCTATGAAGTACATCATAGAGAACCTTTCAGAGCGCAGCTCAGTGATACCATACCCCAGGACTTACCATGAACCCACAAATACACCTCACCCCGCCCGGACCCTAAACAATCCACACACCCAGATCTCTAGCATCTGCTGTGATTGGTTGACAGAGGTCATATTTCACCTCTAGCATCTGCGTTCCAGTGTTACCCGGAATTCCCGGCAGCGCTTAGCGCTATGCTCGCTGTCAGACGCTAGATGTGAAATATGACCTCTAATGTGTTAGATGTCATATTTCAGAGGGACATGCGGGCAGGCAGGAAATGGATGGATGGATGGGCGGGCAGCTGCAGAGTGTTCGAGCCACCCAGATCGCTACCGCAAGCTACCAGTAGCTTGGGAGCGACGGGTTGGTGACCACTGATATAGGGTTTAAGTTCCTGATCCCATATATTATCACAGGGCCCGGTAGCAGCTTATCAGGATTATTTTTTTTGTGCCTCAGGGGCTAATTGGATAGCCCCAGCTGAACCTATTAGCAGTAGTGAATCACTCAGGTATGAACCTTCAAAAATATATCACTTGGATATCGAAACCGGTCGGTATGGAGTATACAGGAGGACTTTAAGGACTTGGGACCATCCAAGGAGCGATCCAGGGATGCTTGTTTGATTGTGTTACAAACTGCTCTGTGTGTCTGCATTTGCTGTAGAAAAATCACTCCTGTTAGGTTTAAAAAAATTTTTTTTATTGTATTGCACCATGAAGTTTCTCTTCTATGTCCTTTTGAGACAAAACCAGTGATAAGAAGATTGATGGAACCTTGGTGACCCCTTTGTCCCTAAATAAACGTGTTTGTCTACATTTGCACTGTAGACCATTTATTTCGGTAGGAGGCTTACATCAATATATGAATTAAGCACTAAGAACGTTGTCATTACAGTGTTACACTATTGTGTGTTGTTTCTTTCTTTTTTGGGTATCGACACCTGCAAAAATTGAGAAAAAGCAATCATATTTTAAGAGCCCAGGGATCCGTCCATATTGGTTTTGGTACACTCATATAGCATTCGATGCAAATAGTATGATTAAATACAGCAGTTATTCCTCACCTACATGTATAGCCTTTCCAACCTAAACCATTTTTTCTACTTTGTATCAACTCTGAACGCTAGTACACAGCAATATTCTGATTAATATTTTGCCTATAACTATGTATGCATTCAACTCACTATTACTTACATGATACATCACTCTGTAGTGATTACTGTAAATGTTCCAGATACTCCAACAAAGGGTCCGCATAAAGGGTTATCAGAAATCCAATTTCTCTGACATGCAGCAGGGGCCACTGGGAATCACTTCGGGTTTTGGAGCATGGATAGCTGGGAGCTAGGCACTACTTAGTTTTAATACAGGGGAGACTAGCTCCTCCCCTCCAAGACCCATCATCCCCCAGTGAGAAAATTGTGCCTGAGGGAGCTAGTCACAGCTCTCACTGCTCCTGCACTACTCTAATACTTTGCAGTCTTTATTTTCTCTAATCTTCATCATCTACACTGGGGATCCCTTCCCTGCTTATTGAAAAGCTAGGGTCCGGGATTCCAGCGCCCCTGGGTTTTTCCCAGGCTGTCAGTCAGGGCCTCTTCAAAGGCACCTGCCGCGACATCACAGCGTTCCTGCCACCCTCCATCAAAGGGGATTGCCAGGCGCTACTGCAGAGCCTCAGCAGGGGTGAGTAAGAGACCCACATCTAGTATTGTTATACAGTACGCCGCAGCGCTAATCCAGCAGACGCCGCGCTAATAAGTGGCGCGGCGGAAGGGGTTAATGGCGGCCGCGGTCTGAGCGTGCCTTGTAAAAGGGCGCACGTACTAGCCCCCACCTGTCCCTAGCCTCTACACGCGGGCAGCGCTGTCCCTGCAGGGCGCCGCCGCCATTTTGACTGGCGCGGCGGTGGTTAATGGCGGCCGCGAGGGGGATTTATAGCACGCCTGAATAGACAGGCGCAGCAAGCCCTCCAAGCGCTGGCAGACTCTGTCCCCTACCTAAGCAGGGCACAGGCAAGGCTGCGGTGAGGAGGGGGGGAAGGTGCGCGCTGAGGTGGGCATGGCGCGGCCCTGTTAACACACACACACTATATGCTGCTCTCTCCTCTTGTCTTGCAGGCAGACTGCTGCTACTGTAACCCTTTCAGGGCACTATCTGTCATTTTGACTGTGTTTATAGGGACTTACTCCCTTCCAGGACCCGCTCTCCCAGGGGGGATTTGGGTATTGCCCTAGGGTGATCCACTGTCTTGTGTGTGTGTGTGTGCTTGTGTGTGCCTTAAAATTGAGTTGCCCACGTGCAGACATGGCGAGCAAGTCCAAGGCTGCTCAAAAGTCTTTCACATGCACAGTTTGTTCCAATAAGTTCTCCCAATACTCTGATGGGGGAACTTCAGTCTGTCAGACCTGTGCGGTCCCCCCGTCAGGGTCCCAGACTACCGACACACCAGCCCCCCAGTGGGCTGCAGCCTTAGTCGGCACTATGACTAAGTTGTCTGCGGAGTTGGCAGTATCCCGCAGGGCAGAGCCTGCATGGGCTACGGCTTTGTCCAGGTCGGTGGACTCCTTGGCGGGGGCCCTGGCCAAGCCCCAGAGGCCGGGTCCCTTAGCCCAGAAGCGCCCCTTTCAGATGATGCTTCAGGGAGAGGACACCGACGAGGAACCTGAGCCCTTTGAAGAGATGGAAGAGGGTGAGTGGGAGGAGGTACAGGATACCCCTCAGGAGGCGGAGCCAACTCCGGTTGGTATAGAAGCCCTTATTCTTGCAGTTAAGGAGGTGTTACATTTGCCTGAGGATCCTCTTCCGGCTCCCCAGGAGTTGGATTTATTTGGAAATACACAGAAAACCTCTGTGGTGTTTCCTTGCCCTAACCAGGATCAGCTTCTAGAGGTCTGGAAGCGACCGGACAGGCGCTTTCAGGTACCGAAGAGGTTTCCTTCGATGTACCCTTTTGAGCCAGCAGCCTTGAGCAAATGGGAAACACCTCCACCGGTGGACACATCCGTGTCAAGATTATCCAAGAAGACCACCCTGCCAGTTCCAGGGGCATGTTCGCTCAAGGATCCGTCAGACCGAAAAATGGAGGCCACCTTAAAGGCTATGTATACGGCGGCTGGTGCCCAGCTTCGGCCGGCCATAGTGTCGGCCTGGGTAAATAGGGCAAATGCCAGGTGGGCGGAGCTGATTACTGAGGGCCTCGACTCAGGGATGCCAGCAGAGGAGATTCGCCAACTGGCGGAACATATTAAGGAGTCGGCGGGATTCCTTGGAGACGCTGCTAAGGATATTTCCCTTATTTCATCACGCATCTCTGCGAACGCCATTGCAGCAAGACGGGCCTTGTGGCTGCGATCTTGGCAGGCTGACGCAGAATCTAAGAGAGCGGTCGAAGGTCTCCCCTTTGGGGGCGATATTCTATTTGGTCCAGAGCTGGACAGATGGATTTCGCAGGCTGCCGGGGGAAAATCTGCCTTTTTGCCAACAGCGGCACCTCCTCAGAGACGCCAGTATGCGGGACCCTCTTTTCAATCCTTTCGTCCACAACGTTCCTTTCGGGGCAGAGGAAGAGGCTTCCAATCATCCAGAGGTACTAGAGCCAGATCTCGTCCACAGGCCGCCCTCCGGGTCCAGGAGCCAAAGCAGCCCCCAAAGCCGGCAGCATGACAGTTTGCCAGCTTCAGTGGGAAACTGGTCAGTCGGAGCACGTCTCTCCTACTTCAGAACCCAATGGTTCTCCCTAACGGAGGACCCTTGGGTTCGCAGGATTATTTCGTATACAGTTCGACGCTCCTCCTCCCAACAGGTTCTTCACCACAGCGCTGCCAGAATCCTCGGTCAAGAGAGATGGGATTCTCCTGGCTATACAGATGCTGTTGGACTCTCAGGTCATCTGTCCGGTTCCGGTCTCACAGAGAAGGTTGGGGTATTACTCCAATCTCTTTGTGGTGCCGAAGCCGGATGGGTCAGTTCAACCCATACTAAACCTCAAGGCCTTAAACCTACTGGTCTCGCCCCAACCATTCAAGATGGAGTCAGTCCACTCAGTAATAGCTTCCTTGGAGCCAGGGGAATATATGATTTCCCTGGACATAAAGGATGCTTATCTGCATATCCCCATCTGCAGCCATCACCAGGTTTTTCTACGCTTCGCAGTGGGCAGAGACCATTTTCAATTCAGGGCTCTACCTTTCGGATTATCGTCAGCCCCCAGAGTGTTCACCAAGACTCTGTCGGTGGCGATCGCCGCTCTTCGGAGCCAGGGGGTGACGATAATCCCTTATCTGGACGACCTTCTCGTCAAGGCCCCTTCAGTTCAGATGCTCGAGGACCATACCAGGAGGACGATTTTGATGCTGACCAGCTTAGGCTGGGTCATGAACTACAAGAAGTCCTCGCTGACCCCTACTCAGAGGATTCGGTTTCTGGGCCTTTGGTTGGACACAGAGGCTCAGAGAGTCTTCCTTCCGGAGGAAAAGATTTTGGCCATTCAGGAGCTAGCTCGAAGAGTGTTGCTACCTCAGAGGGTCAGTTTACACCTTTGTGTGCAGTTACTGGGGAAGATGGTGTCGGCCTTTCCAGCACTGGGCTGGGGGCGCTTTCACTCCAGAACTTTTCAGATGGACCTCCTCAAGAAGGGAGAAGGTTCTCATCTATTGCTTCACAGACAGATCCGGTTATCCCCTTATGCCCGTCTATCCTTGACTTGGTGGCTCCAGCGAGATCACTTGAGCGAGGGCCGTCGCTTCGCGATCCACAATTGGACGGTAATGACGACGGACGCCAGTCTGAGCGGTTGGGGAGCGGTCCTCCTAGACCTCAGAATGCAAGGAAGATGGACCACCCAGGAACAGACCTTACCGATCAATGTATTGGAGTTAAGGGCTATTTACAATGCGCTGGTCAGATCGGAGAATCTACTTCAGGGTCACGCAGTGAAGGTCCGCTCGGACAATGCGACAGCAGTGGCCTATGTGAACAGGCAAGGGGGAACTCGCAGCAGAATGGCCATGACAGAGGTCAGAAGAATCCTTCTTTGGGCAGAACGTTGGAAGGTGGTTCTGATGGCGGTGTTCCTTCCAGGAGTGGAGAACATAGAAGCAGATTTTCTCAGCCGAAAAAGTCTGCATCCAGGAGAATGGTCCCTACACCCAGAGGTGTTTCAAGACCTCACCAGGAGGTGGGGCACTCCCGAGGTGGACTTGATGGCCTCGCGGGAAAATCATCAGCTACCAAGGTATGTGGCTCGCACAAGAGACCCAGGAGCAATAGCAATCGACGCTCTATCAACTCCGTGGAACTACAGGTTGGTCTACCTGTTCCCTCCGCTGCCTCTCCTAGCACCAGTCTTGAAGAAGCTCAAGAGAGAGTCAGTTCAGGCGATTCTCATTGCGCCTTTTTGGCCTCGACGGTCAGGGTTCTCGGACATTCAGAGGATGGCAGTGGACGAAGTCCGGTTGCCGCTACGCCAGGACCTTCTACAACAGGGCCCATTTTGGCATCAAAAGTTGACACAGATCCATTTGACGGCGTGGCTGTTGAGACCGCAGTGTTGAGGGAAAGGGGCATACCTCGTTCGGTAATTCCCACCATGCTGAGGGCTCGTAGACCGTCGTCTTTTTGGCCTCGACGGTCAGGGTTCTCGGACATTCAGAGGATGGCAGTGGACGAAGTCCGGTTGCCGCTACGCCAGGACCTTCTACAACAGGGCCCATTTTGGCATCAAAAGTTGACAGATCCATTTGACGGCGTGGCTGTTGAGACCGCAGTGTTGAGGGAAAGGGGCATACCTCGTTCGGTAATTCCCACCATGCTGAGGGCTCGTAGACCGTCGTCAGCGGCCCATTACCACCGGATTTGGCGCACATATTCGAAGTGGTGTGAGGAAAAGGGCTGGCCTTATCGGAATTTCAAGCTCTCTCGCCTATTGTTGTTCCTACAACGAGGTCTGGATGCAGGCCTTAAGCTAGGATCGCTGAAGGTACAGATCTCAGCGTTGTCCATCCTTTTTCAAAGGAGGTTAGCACTATTGCCTGAGATCCAGACTTTTTTGCAAGGGGTCCTTAGAGTGCAACCACCGTTTGCTCCACCTGTTCCTCCATGGGACCTAGACTTGGTCCTGTCGTTCCTCCAGTCAGAGACTTTTGAGCCGCTGGAAAGGGTGGAACTTAAGTTCTTGTGTTGGAAGATGGTCCTTCTGCTAGCTCTGGCCTCTGCGCGGAGTATCAGAGCTTAGTGCACTGTCCTGCAGAGCTCCATATCTCATTTTTCATGAGGACAGGGCGGAGCTACGCACGACTTCTGCATTCCTTCCTAAGGTTGTTTCCTCATATCATATGAACCAACCTATAGTGGTACCGGCTTTTCAAGGGGACTCTTCTCAGCAAAAATCATTGGATGTTGTGCGCGCCTTAAAGATTTATGTGTCTAGAACTAGACGAATCCGGAAGACGGATGGGTTGTTCGTTTTGTATGACGCTTTTCGCCGGGGACGTCCGGCTTCAAAACAAACATTAGCGAGATGGATTAAATTCACAATCAGAGGTGCCTACTTAAAGGCGGGGAGAGTTCCGCCTTCCTCCTTGACGGCACATTCTACCAGATCTGTAAGCACGTCTTGGGCTGCAAGACGAGGCGCTACAGTTGCGCAGATTTGCAGGGCGGCCACTTGGTCGTCCGTAAATACGTTCGTGCGCTTTTACAGCTTCGACACCTTCGCTGACTCTGCCGCAGCGTTCGGTCGTTTGGTCCTCCAGAATCCCCAGCGCTCTCCCACCCGGGGCCTGGTCTTTGGAACCTCCCCGAAGTGATTCCCAGTGGCCCCTGCTGCATGTCAGAGAAAAGAGGATTTTGGTACTCACCGATAAATCCATTTCTCTGAGATCAGCAGGGGCCACTGGGCGCCCAACCCAGCCTGCGGATCCTGGTCGTTGTGGCTGTACGTGGGTCCAGTTTACTCGTTTGCCTGGTTGTTGTGTTATTGTTGGTTGTTATAACGTTTTTTGTTCCTATCTCCTCTAGTTTACCAATTTTCTCACTGGGGGATGATGGGTCTTGGAGGGGAGGAGCTAGTCTCCCCTGTATTAAAACTAAGTAGTGCCTAGCTCCCAGCTATCCATGCTCCAAAACCCGAAGTGATTCCCAGTGGCCCCTGCTGACCTCAGAGAAATGGATTTATCGGTGAGTACCAAAATCCTCTTATTTATGATATATTCTGAAATATTATTATTTTCGCATAATATCACAGAATAATCATTATATATTATACCTGGTACATAATGTGTTCATGTGTTCAATATCATACACCTTTGCTTGGATACTATTTAGTACTAGTGTTCACGCATACCATTCACCATATTTCATTGCAAATTCCTGCTAGGACAATCATATGTCCCATTGGTAATAGAATATTCATGTATTTTTAAGAAGGTCCACTTTTAAACTACTTTTTTCATTGTAAATGAAAAAATAAGCTCTTTACAATATCTAGCCAACAGTGGAACTTCATCTTCTCATTACTACTTCAAAGAGGGCTCAGGACCAGTTTCAACAAGGTCTCAGTTTGCATCCATTAACAACAAAAACAACAACGCCACAATCTCCTAGTTAAGCTTGTACTGAGCATTGCAAACAATCTTTATGCGAATAAATTCACATTTAACAACCGCAAGAAGGTTCATTGGTGGGGAACTTGTAAAAATAGGACTGTAAACTCTCAGGCCCCAATGGAGGGAAGGAGAACCATCAAGAATGTAAACTACTAGATAACTTGAGCTACAGCTACAAGATGGAAGCTACATTTAGCTTAGACGGGTTATAATAATCTAAGGTACTTGTGTAGTTTCACGTCAACAGGCTACGCTACGTTTTCAGTGTAGGCCAAGCTACATTGTCAGTGTAGCCCAACGGCTACCTACCGTAATCAGCGTAGTCACCGTACTGTCCCCGTGATCTGCAGCTCTGTCCCCGGCAAGCCTAGTGAGCGCCTCTCTCACAGTGCCTGAGATGCACGAGTGTCTCAGACCCTTGTGCATCTAAGTAATTCTTGTGGCAGGGTACGGACACACTGCCCGTGTCTGCTTCAGGGAGACTGGCTTAGGGGTTCGGTAGCATGTGCGTCTCGTGCACAAAGGGGGATGCGGGCGCAAGTGCATCTCATGTACAAAGGACGCATTTGCCAGTGCTCATTGTTACTTATTGGCAAATACCTCCTTTTCAAACCACCACTATCCACGCCCACCCAAAGCGTGGCGAGCGCCACGTCCTCCCGCTCTGTTTATACCCCCACTATCCGCGTCGGCATAGAGTTGATTTTATAAAGTGTGGCGAGCACAGCAAGCCACTGAGCCCTGAAGCGTGGCGAGCCACTCGAGGGGACGCGTAAAACGAGCCCTGCGAGGGGACGCGGAATACACGTCAAGTAAGCCACGTCCCCCTCGCAGGGCTTGCTGCGCACGCCATGGGCTCGGTGGCTCGCCACACTTTATAAAATCAACTCCACACAGACGTGGATAGTGGGGGCATGAACAGGTAAGGAGGTCACATAACGAGTCCGCTCGCCATGCTTTAGGATGACGTGGATAGTGGGGGTGTTTAAAGAAAACAATCACACCTGGCATATCATACATCATTCTTCTCTTTCTGCATTCCCTTCAGATGCAGCCGATGTTGACGCAGCTGCGTCAACATTTGTGTCGGCTGGTTTGTCAGCCGTTGGGACCAGAGTTAGTGCATGTAAAATGCGCAAGAAAGCGTTCTCTGCACCAAGGGTTTTGCGCCAGATAAACTCCTGCGGGTAGGAGTCAAGGTATTGATGCGCAGTGCCCCTCTGTCTTTTGTTTCTCCACTTGCATGAGCCCCAGAGCCTTTCAATATTTTGGTATGGACCCCACGAATATATGAACCGCAGGAGGGTCAGAAATGTGAGGTGACATCCGTAAAACCAATGTGCGGCACGGAGACTGACCTTCCCACAGCTTATGTGGCAGCGCCACATACCCACCTTAACATTGAGCCTCATAGGATGCCCGTTGACACAGGTCTGTGTCTCTGGAAGCAAGTGGTGGCATTGTAAAAACTCCATAGACTCCTCCTCCGTCTGTGGTAGGTTGAAGATGGTTAATGGTTTGGCAGCCATAACTGACACAATGTAATAAGTGGTGACACAATGCTGACTGACTACGCTAACTATGTAAGCTCAGGCTAGCCGCGGATGTACTGACTATGCTGGCTGCGGGAATACATATATAGACATATAGTAATATACAATTGTGCTAGATGGACTGATTTTGCATTTAATATAGACTTATGGTTATATGGAGTAGCGATCTTCATATATATTAAGGAGCACAGTCAATTATTTGCGAACGCTTCTGTTCATTAACTGCAGAAGACAGATTCTGCTTGCAGCCTATGGGAGGTAACAGCAAAGTCTGCATACTGAAAGATTCAATTCAGTGTCAGCTGCTATCAGATTGTATCTGTCTGGCAATTTCTGCAATCGATGGTACTGAGGGGTAGATTTATTAAGCTCGTTAAAGTGATAAAGTGCCTGGTTTTTATCACCGGACAATCAGCTCCCCACTGTCATTTTTCAAACCAAGCCTGTAACTTCACAGTTAGGAGCTGATTGGCCGGTGATAAAAACTAGACACTTTATCACTTCACCGAGCTTAATAAATCTGGCCCTGAATATTTTACATTTTTATGTAACATACTGGTACAACCAATCAGTATGTCCACAGTTTAACTATTGAGGAGCTGTAGTCTTAATAAATGTGAGCAAATACTGTAATCAGAGCCCCAAACATAAAATAAAAATAAGTATCAGCAGAAGCAAACTACATCTTCATTTTGTGCATTCTTTATTAACAAAGCATAACATTCTAAAGACAACTGGTTCACATTTACACACATTTTACATTCCTATTTTCCACATAGGTTTAGTAAATTAAACTTAAAAGGGTTAATAACCCAAAATAATTTAAGAAGTACATTTGTCATTCAGTATCAGTTTTGCTTAAATAAAATATCTGCAATACAATAAATTACTAAACCCAGAGGATTACCAGAAATCAGGTATTCCTGGTGTCAACAACTTCTGCTAAAAGCAGAGGGCTCCTTACTGACAGCGGTCCAGACAGTTTGGCGATTAGCATCTCAAGGTCATGCTACCCCCACATCAGCAAGGGTGTATGCCGACACCTCACCGGGTCCCCGCTGCCACTGATATTGATGGCGCTAGGGATAGCCATGCGTGTAAGTTAATTTTCGAATCCCAAAAAATTCTGCGTTATAATTGGCACAATTAAGCCAACTAAAAAGTTTTAAAGACCTAACTAGTTGATGGTGGTGGAGGAGGGGGGGTGTTAAAGGGTTCTAAAGCAAGTCTAGAAATATTTACTTTACAATAAAGATTTTCCGCACCCTGAGGGGAAAGCAAGCAAAAAATTGCAATGTTTATTCTGACTGCTTCAATGCAAGTTTCTAATTGGATGGCAAAATAAATGCACATTGTTACTTTCCTGTGAAAAGGGCAACTCACATCTCGCAAAAGGCAACTCTCATCTAATTGGATTGACCTCCATGAGTCATTTCAAGGCTATCTTTTTGTTAAAAGGCCACAAATGTGTTTGATGAATTCAGGACATACTGGACTCGGGGTTAGGCACTAGGACAGGAATCGGGAACCTTCGGCCCTCCAACTGTTTTTGAACTAACATCCACACATGCCCTGCTACAGTTTTGTTATTTGGCCATGCTAAATCTGTTGCAAGGCATGACGGGATGTATAGTTCAACAACAGCTGGAGGGCCTAAGGTTCCCCATCCCTGCACTAGGGGGATGACTATTGTTAGAATTTGGGAGAGGTGGGGTGGGTAAGAGTCAGAATTAGGTTTAGGGTGAAAATACTTACTGGGAGGTGTAAGGATCCTGGCTGTTGGGAATTTGCACCCAACGCAACACATGTATATGCCTGTTATACTAAAGTGAACTATCTAGCAGAAACAAGTAACAGATGGACTTTTCCAAGTACTCTTTAGTTGAGTGCTTCTCTGACAAACAACTAGACCAAAATAGACCATTTGGTCTAAACACACAACTCTGATTTTATGCGTTTATATTATAGAAAACAGTTGTCCTAGTTATACTTTCATTTACAAACACACACATAGTACAAATGTACCAAAATGCATAATTACCAATTAGTAGTTAGAAAACCTCAAGTGCAAAAAAAGTAGTAATAACCACCATATTATTTTGGTATGATTATGCTTACACATTATGCTTTTTCAGTAGATCATTAAATAAACTACTAATCCAGTTGAACATTGTGTCCATTAAATAACATGAGCACATCCCCTCACTGACAAATCTAATACTAAATATTGTGTTTAGTTTCCCACCAGACACCTTATTATAGGTAATTCTGCTGAAACTACATCTACTACATGTATTATCCGACCACCATGCCAAACACTGTCTGATCATATCGGATGACATTACAAATTACACGACACAGGTGTCAAGCTTACCACCGCAACCTTCATGACTCAATTCCCCAACATAAAGAAGCTATGGAAAGGACTTTAGACAAAACAGTGCCACCCCAACCTTTCAAAATTTGTCTACAACTATACAGGCCTGTGCAAAAATTTTATGACTAAAATAACATTTTCACAAAGCCTGCTGCCTCAGTTTTTATTATAGCAATTTGCATATACTGCAAAATGTCATGAAGAGTAAATCAGAGAAATTTTAATTAATTGCAAAGTCCAACTTTGCCATGACAATGAACGTAATCCCAAAAACATTTCCACTACATTTCAGCCCAGCCACAAAAGGATCAGCTGACCTATCAGTGATACTCTTGTTAACACAGGTGGGTGTTGATGAGGACAGGGCTGGAGATCACTCTGTCATGCTTATTGGGTTGGAATAACAAACTGGAAGGGAAAGTGGGGCTTGAAGTCATTGATCTTCCTCAGTTCACCTGCAAGAAAACAAGTTGCACAGAAAGGGCTGCACAGGCTAGGATATTGCTGCTAGTAAGACTGCACCTCATTTCAACCATTTATCAGATCATTAAGAACTTCAAGGAGAGAGGTTAAATAGTTGTGGCTATACATACTGTACAAAAGTGAGTAAAAGAGCTCATCCCTCTATTTACATTTAATATTGCAGAAAAGTTAGTACAGGTATAAGACAGTCACATGCACAGAGACATGAATACAACAAGGACATACAGTAACCAAGCCAAGTAACACATGTGCTAGATGTGGGCAGAAAGAGACCCGTACCAAATTTCCTGCATCATGTAAGTTATCTGAGACTTAAGATACAGAAATTATTTAAAATGTATTTATTAAAATAAAAGATATTTTGGGAACCAACTAACATTCATTGGTTGCTTGACAGGCACAAATGTGATACACAGTAATTTTCCTAATAAGCAGCATAAAACCCCAGTGAAAGCATAAATAGCCAGTAATTCTCCTGTTCTAAATTCCCCTGAGATCAAGTTGTGTTTTTCTTGTGGTTATACTTGCTAGAAGGGTTCTTCATGTTTTCTGCAAGCTATGCAGCCAAGCTTCAAGTGTAGGATGGGAGGAAGGGGGGAAAACATGAAGATGTAGAACTGCCATGGACTAAGCGGGGAAGGGGAAGCCCAGCAAGCGGCCATGTGTCTGTAAATTACCATCCAATCAGCTTTGAGAGCTCAATACAATATTATATGACTTAATTATACCCAAGTTTCAGTAGTTTCAGTACAGGAGAGAGACAACCAGGCTTATGGAGGAAGAGCCTTCTCAGTGATCAGATGCGGGGTTTTTCATTGTTGTAATTGTAAAGAAATACGATCTTCATTTCTTCATAAATATTTATGCATTACAATGAGTGTACTGCACATTAAGAGTATCTGACTTGGGCTTCCTAAAAAGAAAAAAAGAAAAGTATACAGTATATAGAAAACTACAAAGAGTAATTGTGTAAAAACCAAAGGACAGCCAATGCGATCAAGAATAGGAGATAAAGAATAGAATCCACAAACAAAGTTAAGAACACAGAAAAGGTAAACTAAATATACTAGTTCATGAGCAGGTACTTTACAAACAAAGACCACTGTACAGGAAATAAACTTATTTTCCATGATTTAATCATTTGAGAATGGATATTAACTGTAATCCAAATAGGAGCCACTGACACGCTGAAGTCCACTGTTAAAATAAATTTAAAACCCTATTTTTGCAAGCTAAACAAAATAAAATAAAAATTCTATTTTCCACTTTGATATAGACCATATTTTAGCATGCTGAAGGTAGTTGATCAGTAGTTAAGCCTTAAAAAAACCCTCAGAACTAGAGGGCCTTTACTCTGGGAGATTTGCACAGTGTTCGGAGTGATGCTAGATCGCTCATCACAGTGATGTGTCAGTGCTGTGCGATCGGTCAGGGTCAGTGTTCTCCGGTGAGAACACTGGCCCTGCCCAGATTTATCCAGCATTATCACCACCTACACATGGAGCGATGTAGGGGCACTTTTCTAAGCGATCTAGTCAGATCGCTTAGAAAATGCCTTATATCAGTGGTTCTCAACCTAGGTCCTCAAGGACCCCCAACAGTGCACATTTTCCAGGTCACCTGGCAGGTGAACAGGTGCACTCAGTCACTGACACATTTTAAACGATCACAGGTGGAGCGAATTAATTCACCTTTGATTGTGTGTGGAGCCCTGGAAAATGGGTGCTTACCTTTTTTATGGTACTAAATGATTCCTGGTTGTTTGTTGATCCATGTTTTAATAATACATTATACTATTTTATGCTAGAAGTAGCTAGCTTGAATCTTTTTAAAGGTTCATTCAAGGAATTAGTGTTTCTACAAGCAATGGAGAAGACCACTGAGGAATCATCTCTCCAGGTAGTCGTGCTGTCTAATTTGCCCTATAGAAGGCAAAAAGAGGGTACAGAATACTACCATATTAGATTGTATTGTGGCTTGGCCAATAAATAAAGATACACTGATTTGCACAGATAAGTGTTTTGTTTCTTGAAAATTTGTTGACCTTAAAAAAGTCACCATACCTTGGAGTGGAGGTGACCAGGAGACGTCTCTGACAAAAGGAAGAACCAAACTAATTTATCATATGGGAACAGTCATTCCCAATTGCCGCCTCTTTATAAATATGATTTGGTTTTAGAATACACAACCTCACTTCAGCCCTCCACAGATTTACAGATCTATATGCATACCTTTCCTCAAAGGCATCTCCCCTAACTGCTCACCACATATTGTTTCTATTCCTTATTGGCACCAGAGAAGGGACTATGAAGGGATATTGACAAACCCGAAAAATTGTGGGTCTGTCTGTCTGTCTCTTAGGGTCGCCTGGGCCCTGGGAGAGAGACATCGGTTTTTAGGGAGAGAGAAATCTGTTTTTAGGGAGCGCTCCCCCCAAAATAAAAAAAACCTCACCCAGTAGGAAACACTCACAAAAAAAGGGTTAATGGATAAATTTTATTTAAACAAGATCATAAACCAATTTTGATCTATATAACACCCCTAAATAAAGGGTGTTAGCATTTTATTTAATCAATCTGCACTATTCTGTTAAGGACCCTGCAGGTACAGTATCAGCAGCTGTCTCTACAACAATCAGCACACATTGGTAACATGTGCCCCGGCTCCAAGTCCAACAACAGGCATACAGAAGTCCCATACATCTTTTGTCATGCTAACCAGCCCTTCTTGGCACCTACAGCCACATGAGAATATTCTAGCATCGGGTGTATTTTTCTTCTAGGGCACATTAGGAGTCTGTGCTGATTCATAGAGACAGGATTATATGCAATATAAAAAGCTTTAAATATGCATGCAAATATGCATGAAAAATACTTAAAATATGCATGAAAAGTGTTAAAATATGCTACATTGAATAATGAAAAAAGTCATTTTTAACTTATTTATTTAAAAATCAGCATCCTATTAGTTGCAAATAAACCTCAAAAATAGGCCCACAGCCCCTGCAGATGTTTAAGGCTGTACACAGGATTTTTTTTCCTCCAGGCTGCTACAGCAGACTGCAGCATCCTAGGCTCTTCTGTTATCAACTACACAGACCCTCATCTCCAGCGCAGATGGATCAAATGTCAGCATAGCATGTGAAAGCGGCGCAGTGGAAGGCTTTCTCCCTGCGCCGCATACTCACTGTGACCCGGAGTTTTCTCCGCACCGCGTGATGTTACAATCCTTCCGCCCACCTCCTCTGCTGCAGAAGTCTCTCTCTTGGTGCAAAGTCCCAGGCCAGGGGCAGGCAAAGGTTCAGGAGCTTTGTGGCATAACCCGCCCCGACTGACTTTTATTAAAATAGATTGGCAGCCTAGAGCAATGTCCCCCACACTGCGCACATATTGGCTCGGCCTGCACACTCTACCACTACCTGGCCAGCAGGAGGGCAAATCACTGCTGTGATTCGTGGGTGGAAAGGTGGTGGGTCCTAAAATATGCACCATCACTAGATTTTAGGTAAAATATGCAATAACAAGTGAGAATGGGCAAAATATGCGAATGCATATGCAAATATGCAAATGCATATAATCCTGTCTCTAGTTATAACCCTAGCATATCTGTATGAGACTCAGTATCTGGATCTATACAAAGTAGCGTTTTTCCCAATACAAGTCATAGTTCTATAGTTCTACAGACTCGGCCAAACACTATACAAATGTCATATCAAATTACTCAGCACCATCTCATCGTATGTCCTAGTCACACTGCATTGTGAATATGATGCACTTTCATCAAAAAAGATGCCCAGCATTAGTAGAGTTGCATAAAACCTGTCAGCTCACTTACAAAAGGCTGCATGGCGTATTAAGGCTAAATGTATGAGAACACATCTGCAGCATCAAGCAAATACCAAATACACAATTACTCTAAGCTGGTGGGTGATAGTGTCTCAATGTAGCACAGAACCAGGAGTGGGACAAGTTTCAGTTAAAATAAATGGAGAGTAATGCTTGACGGCAGCTAGCAGATGATATTTGTGACTTACAATAGAAACACTTTTTCCTCAAACATTAATTAAAATGACTAATCCATTACCTCAAATATCATATGTTTCCTCCAATGCTAGAGTTCAGCATGGCATGGATAGGGAGATATATGTCTTACCTTTTAAATCTCTTTCTTCAAGGTACTCCGGAGACACAAGGTTAACGCTGGGGTACAGGATTGGAGTAGCCTGGCACCAAAACGGGCTAAACCTTTTGCCTCAAAGGCAACTAAGGCTCCTCCTCCCCCTATGCCCTACCTCTGCCCAGGCAGTCAGTTCATGTTAGCAAGCCCAAGATAGCAAGGAAGAGGAGAACTACATACAAACATCTGCAGTCTACTGGAGACCAAACATTCTAGTCCACACAACAAGGGACAACGGAACTCTAACAGTAACTAATAACAGAAGCATGCATGGCAGGGAGGGATCCCTGTGTCTCCTGAGTACCTCAAAGAATGATTTAACAGTTAAGGCCCTTTTTTCTTTTGTTCTTAGGAGACACAGGGCTGATGCTGGGACATCCTAATGCAGCAACCTAAGGGTGGGGGGGGGGGGCATGACTGAGCTGCATTAAGAGCACTCTGTCTGAAGGCAGAGTCTTGGGAAGCAAAGGGACTTTTTTAGGTTTTTACACATTTAGTACAAGTTGCCACTCTGCAAATCTATTCTGTTGTTGTACCACCCCCAACAGCCCATGAAGACACACAACCCGAGTGGAATGAGCTTGAATGCCGGACGGAATCGAGAGATACGCATCCAGGTAAGCATGCTGAATGACAGAATGAAGCCAGCATCCAATGGTCTGTTTACTAGCAGGTCAACCACGCTTGTGAAAGCCATACAGGACAAACAGTGCATCAGGACAGACATTTGACTTACTAACTGAGGAAGCGGATTCGGTATGAAATCCCGACGGTCAAAATGGACAAAATCCCGATATTTAAAATCCCGACATATAGAATGTACAGGTGAAACAGTCTACATGACTTTCGGTGGACAGGTGAGAGGTCGACATGGGTTTTTTCACTGTGTTTTTTTTTACTCGAATGTCGACACAGTCGACATGGACACAGTTGCAAGTGAACCGCAGCCCCTCGCATCGCTCGCTTCGCTGACAATGCTTCTGGCACGGTGCCTCGCTGCACTCGGCACACTATTTTATTCTCCCACCACGCCGTAGTGGATGGTAGGGCATGAAATACCGCCTGTCGGCACATGTCGGTTCAAAAACAGTGAAAAAACCCATGTCGACCTTGCACCTGTCGACAGAAAGGCATGTAGACTGTTTCACTTGTACATTCTATATGTCGGGATTTTGACCCCGTCGGGATTTTGACCCCGTCGGGATTTTGACTGCATCCCGAGGTAGCAGAGCTGAGCAAAACAAGTAGCTAAAGAGTTAAATGCAGACTGAGGTAAACACATCAAGCATACAGTACATACAATGCAGAAACACAGGGCAATAAGCTCAACTAGCCACAGCATTGTAATTGTGTGACCTAATCCTTAATGGAGGAGAGGTATACAGGGAAGGAATCCAAACTCTGCCAACAGAAGAACTCCGGACTGGACCTAATGGGTGCTCTGCATCTCTGGCCTGTGTGAGAGAGGGAGGAGAAGGAGACCAATGGTGGAAAGCCTGCATGATGGAGCGCATGCTGCTAACCCAGGGAAGGAGCTAGTGGGGAGAGCTCACCTCCCCTCCTGATAGATATCCACCAAGAAACAGCACCAGGACAGCGCCAGTAAAGCGGCTGGGGTCCTGGACTGCCACATGAGCTGCCGTGCTACTGGTGCTGCCTGCCCAACTTCTGTGGTGGTCTAGCAGGAGGATGGAGTGCAGAGACACCCTTACCTGTCCCCGGTGGCAAGCTATGGTCCCCTTCAATGCCCATGGACTGGCAGGAGTGGTGCTGTGGCCAACTGGTGATTGTGCAGCATTGCTGGTGTCTTTCAGACACCCAGCGCTGCTGCACAGTGTAAAAATAAATAAATAAAAATCCTAAAATAAAATAAGTCTGCCTAAAACAACCCCCTACTATAAAAGGTGCACCAAACGAGAACTGGGGGCAGAGGCAGGGCATATGGGGAGGAGCCTGGGCTGCACAGGAGGCAAAAGGTTTAACCCATTTGGTGCCAGGCTACTCCAACCCTACACCCCAGCGTCACTCTCCTGAGAATTGAAGAATAAATAATATTTTGGATAATGAATGTTTTAAATAGGCTGATTTTCACCTGTTTGCCCTAATTTATTGTCCTTTATTATTATCCTGACACAGATTCTGACCACATGACCCCTGGAGCAGGAGAGTGGCGGGTAGGATGTCCGTTAAACCAAACCTGGGAGAACAGATGCTTCTTACCAAAACAAATACATCTGATACACCAAGTAAATTAATACTTTACACTAAAAGGGAGAAAAGTGTTCTGAAAGAAACAGAGGATAGCAAGAAGTGCTTTTTTGCAATGTCTGTAAGAACATGCAAAGAATAATAGACAGACACATATGCAATAAGTGATCTCACCCGCTCTTTTTATGTTTTTTAAAATACCAAATCAGTACTCCACAACAGCAAACAACCGCAATTGCAATGATTATTCCTTAAAAGAATGTAAAAAAAGAAAAAAAAACATTTTAATGGAATTTTAGAGGAATGTATTACTAATAATGATGTACAAATGATGCCAGATCACAAAACAGCCTCCTATGATATTACTTTCCAGTGCC
This sequence comes from Crinia signifera, assembly GCF_055691185.1. Lineage (NCBI taxonomy): Eukaryota > Metazoa > Chordata > Amphibia > Anura > Myobatrachidae > Crinia > Crinia signifera. The sequence continues at coordinate 133,288,317 of NC_139218.1, forward strand.
TCTTACTGTAACACCCATATAACGCAGCAAGTACTGTAAAAAATGTAGTCAAATTAATATTCTTTATAAACCTGCAAATAAATTTTTATTACAAAAACATTTATTAATTAAATTCTGTTAAGACAAAAACTGAAGCTGCGTAGAGATTTCTTACATGTTGCCAATCACTCAGCATTTTCTCCTACAATTACTGTATGGAGCAGTGAGAGAATAGGTAGAGGTTATCTTTAAGCAGAATTTAGAAATTTATAGATCTGGGGCCCCAGGCTCGGAATAAAAGCCCATACCTGCCGAGGGAATGGACTGGGGGCGTGGGGTACCTTAGCACCACTAAATGTTAAAGAGGTGTGGGAAACGGTTAGCATTCAGATCCCCATGGGAGGCTTCTCCTTTCTGCAGCAGCACAGCAGCCATGGGGATCCAGAGTAAAAGAAAGAGGAGGCCGGCACCCTAGGGGTGGCGGAATGATTTCTTATTTTATCTTTAATGAAACACCCCCCCCATCATCATCAGAATCCAAACAGACATCTAAACTAGTCGAAGCAGTTTGCAGACATCCCAAAACAAATGATAAAACCTTTACTGTACATTGTACAAGATCAGCTGTGAATCTCTCCCCATTACTCACACTGGCAGCTACAACTACAATTGTGCTTCATCAACAACTGTACAAAATATGATGTATTTCCCTTTAATGACTATGAGCATATTTGATCAACTACTGCAGGGGTCCCTCTAACTATTTTGCTCTGGGACCCCATCAGATAATAACATTTATTACAGGACCCCAGCAAGTGACTGCAGAAGGTCATCACGTCCCATGTGTAGTCAGTAGACGGCACATACATGGCAGCATTGTGTAGACACTAAATGATGGGAGGAGTCTGAAGTAACAGACAATTCAACAGACTTTTTCAGACTCCTTGAATCACTGACTGAGATGAGAAAAGTCATCAGCCTGATGGTCAGCAACATGGAGTCGCGACCCACTTTGGGGTCAGGACCCACAGTTTGAGAACCGCAGAACTACTGTATCAGTAAATAATTATGCACCATGTACTTTTCACATTGAGGCAGATGTATTAAGCCTGGCAAAGAGATAAAGTGGAGATAAAGTGGAAGGAGATATAGCAGCAGCCAATCAATTCCCAACTATCATATTTCAAACACAGCTGATTGGCTGGTGCGTTATCTCCTTCCAATTTATCTCTTCGCCAGGCTTAATACATCTGCCCCAGTATCTCTCCAGCAATCTCTACAAGAAGCTAAAGTCTTCACACACAATTTTTTTTTTAAATGTAACAATATTGTTGCATGTTCCGTAGAGGGTGACAGATTCAAAGAGCAGCACAGTGGGCCTGATTTAGGTCACATACCGTTTCCCCGATAATTAGACCTACCCCGATAATAAGCCCTACCCCAGATTTGGAACATTTGTCCAAAATAAGCCCTCCCCCGAAAATAAGGCCTATGAATTTTCCCATAGATTTTATTAAAGTTATTAAAATGTAGCCCTGCTCAGCCCCGCTCAACTCTCCTGTACCTGTACGATAATACCGCGGCTCCCGTTCCCAGGGATGCATTGCGGTAGGTGCGGCGTGACGTCACGCTGCGCACATCACGCGGCTGCTGAACAGTACAGCCTGTACAGCGCCGACAGCACACAGGGGCCATCAATACAGTTCTGGCTGTCTCGGTAAGCAAACAGAGGTTTGGGGCCATCAAGAATGTGGGGGCATGTGGAAAGGTTTGGGGCCATCAAGAATGTGGGGTCTATTAAAATAAGCCCTCCCCCGAAAATAAGACCTATGGTCTTTTTTGAGAGGAAAAAAAAAATAAGACAGTGTCTTATTATCGGGGAAACACGGTACTTGTGGCCCATGCAGCACTGATGTTTAGTACTTTGCACATGCATAGAACTTGTACTGGTAATTTGCAGTGCCAGACTCTGGACAGCCTCAGTTGGTTAGTGATTGACAGCCTGATGCCATCTGGAGGTGATGGTCTCCATTTCTCAAATGGTGGCTTGTCGCCGCCACTGCCAGGGAGGGACCAGACAGATTCCCTTGCTTGGAACCTGCAGCGGCTGGCCTGTGTGATCCCATGTATCAAGAAGCCAAACAATTCCTCCAATTTTGCATCCAAGGACACAGGTGACTCCTCCTGCTTTATGGCTATATTGATGCAGCGGCTCCCTGTCACATATGAATCAGACCCAGTGTGCCAAGAGTATTTCGAGTATCACTCTAACCACTCTTATCAGTCCTGTGCCCCATAGTACGACCTTTTCATAGCCTATAGTGATAACATGAGGCAGCAAAACTGCAGTGGACACCATTATCACTAACATGCTGATCACTGAAAACATGCAAGAACGTTGCTTAAAATACACATAATTTTTACAATGGACACATTTTATCTAAACGAGTTTTGCCAAGTTTGTGTCAAGTATAAAAACCAGTATCATCCAATGTATGAATAATACGCAATTGAGGGGGGAAAAAATCTGTGCAACGCACACAAATCAATTGGTCAAGTACAGTTTTGCTCACTTACCTACAATTATGGGTACATTGTTTGCTGAAATACAAAAAAACACCTCAGATTAGAATATCATTGCAATGGACTGTAAACAAACATTTAAATGTATCTACAGATTTGTCCCGCTAAAGCATACTTCCAATGTTGAGAAGTCAAAGGTGGCTGAGGAAGTACAAGAGGGTTTTGGGGCACACTTAGAAAATCAATATAAATGAATAATGAATTTATTTAAAAGTAACTTTTATTCCAAAGGTTTAAAACAACGGCCCGTATGCAATAAAAAAGAATGTATTGTACTGTAACAGTTACAGCTATAAGTGATATCTCTATAAGTTTAATGGGGATAGATAAAAGTTATTGGATGCAAAAACACTGTCTTTAGCCTCTCTATACAGTATTTCCTATTTGCGGCACTCAGTAGTAATGAGCTACAGTAGGTGGACAATTGGAAGGCACTCTAACTACGGATGCTTGCCGCTTCCCTTACTGATGTCATATAAACTACTACTTCATCTACTCTGTAAGCCAAGAGTCTCCTCTTTCATATGGTACAGTCTCAAGTCTCTAGGACACATAGAACCGGAGATATCAGGGTGCAAAATAGACACAATTTTCCCCCATTGACTAGAATGGACCCGTTAATTCAGACCCACCATGGGTTCTGATGTTTGCAGTTACCCTTTCCGGGGGTCTCAGAATCTTGGGGTTCATATCTTCTGGTAGATAAACGTCTCCTCTTCCATACAAACCCAGTTCTGAGCCAATTGAAACCAGAGAAATCAAGCTTTAAGCTCATTTAATATCGATTTTAAGCTCCACTGGGGCAGGGACTGATGTGAATGATCAAATATTCTCTGTAAAGCGCTGTGGAATATGTGTGCACTATACAATAAACTATTAATAAATAAATCAATTTTAATTTATCCATATAGCACTAATATAGTCAGGTTCCCTTATATGTATGCCAAATAGATTAAGTGCAATATAGCTTTAATGCACTGTGCACTGAATATGTGTAAGGAGAGGGCTGATTTAATGAAAGCCTCTACTCCTCCTAATTGCCGACTCAGCACATAAGGTTAGCGCTGGGACACTTAAATGGTTAAATAGTATTCATTGACAAAATTAATTATCACAGTACATACACAACAATTATACTAGCACACAGCAGAAGTACAGTTGTACAGTACAGATGGAGCCACAGCGATGTTCACGGGGATGAGACACACAAGCGTCTGTAGTTTACTGTGTAAGCTCGCTCAGCGAATTTCGATACCGATCCATCGGTAGAGTATATCAATCCACCGCAAGATTGGTGGAGCATTAGCCACCCAGAGGTGACCACTTGTATTGCATGGTGAGCATCCATGCCCCTTGGCATCCATGAACCTCAGGCCCGGGGGCCGTATGCGGCTCCCGTAGCCAGTCTGAGTGGCCCTCCCACCCGCCTGTCGGCTTTGCCGGGAGTCAAGTACAGGGGAATTCTCTGGAGAGGTTGGTAGTTCTCGCGAGATTCCTCTTTATCAACAGCAGCCGGAGACTGTCAGTCCTATTCAGTGGCAGCCACCAGAGTGTGGGACGGCTGCAGCAGGAGAATTTGTAAGAGAATTTTTTACATATGGCCCCCGAAGGATTTTTTTCCTCATACAACCGGCCCTTGGCACAAAAAAGGTTCCCCACCCCTGCCCTTGGCGGATGGGAGCGCAAGAAGAGAGGATCGCCAAAACCTATGCGATGGCACGCTGACGGCAAGAATGAGAAGCGCTCCATCTGTTCACACACACACACACCTGAGCTTCAGCAATAGGAAAAGCATACAGTACTTACTTTGTGAACAGAACTCGTCAAGATCGGACCAAATTTTGTTTATGCAAGTTATTGTATTTTTTTTCTGGGTATCACGTACATAACCTTGTTTGCAATTGTACTGAACAGTCATCTTATCAAAGTAGTTTGGTAGGTTGGCAGATCTTTCATCAGGATCTGCAAACTGGTATGTGGGAGGAGGACCACACACACCTACAAAGACAAAACAGCATTTCATCAATCTATACAGATTAGGAACTAAAATACAAATACAAATTACAGAAACATAATGGTTACTGAGAGAATATGAGATATTAAAATCCAATAAACAGACATTCATAAAAGTAGAGCAATTCATGTAGACAGTTATGACAACACCTGGAAAATGGCAACAATGTTGTTATAAAAACCATACCAACATAATATATCAAAACCACTGAGACATAAATAGCAAATCTAACGGAAAATAGATGGGACAAATGTAGATGTAACCTTAAGACTCCTAAACCCAACACACCATGCAACACAAGATGCAGGTCACATGGGACAGCTTTACGGAACTTCACTAATTATCAGCATTAAAGATGGTGTAATGTTCAGTATTAAAGTCTCACAACATTGAGGTCATAGGTTTGATTCCCAGTATGGCTCTAACTTTGTGGAGTTTGTATATTCTCCCCATGCTAGCATGGGTTTCATCTGGGTATTCTGGTTTCCTGAGACTGGCGGACAGGAGCTCCATCTGACGGGACGTGCGAGCATCCCTGTCAGCAAGGTGGCGGGGAGCAGATTTCCTGCTCCTCTCCACTTCAGGGAGACAGGCAGCGCGAGTGGGGGATGCTGGCAGCTACAGGGGAAGCAGCAGGGAGCCGGCGGAGGTGGGCTCAGTCAGAACAGGGCGCGCATGCATCTCATGCACGCGTGCCCCCTTCTGGCGGCTGGCAATAGAATTACCAGGAGCAGCTCCAAATGCGCCTATTAAACCTTTAAATAGTTTGATAAATCTAAAAGGCCCCTTACACTTGTGAGATTGTCAGATTTGACCCAATTCAGATGGATTGGGCCAATTTATCTGACAAAATCTGATGTGCTGTAGGACCCGATGCACGTTCCCGTGCGCATTGGGTCTAACCAAGAGATTGATCCTCCTGCACATAGGATAAATCTCAAGTCAATCAGGTCCAACTTGTCCCTCAGACAAGTTGGACAAGTGTAAGGGGGATCTGGTCCTAAAGTTGTAGGGCGTGTGTAGAAATTCTCCTGGACATATAAAATAATATATAGCCTTTTGTAGAGTACTAGTGAAAACTGATGGTATTAATTATATTTACTATATTTAGTGCATGCTACCCTAAATAAAAATTTAGGCAACATACTGTACCTTAATATTTACCAATAATGACCTTTGTTTAGGAAAACTGAGAGATATTATACATTATAACTATTATGAGGAGGTATTCAATCGTCGCCGAATTTTGCGGCAGGCAAAAAATTGCCAATTTTCACTTTTTTTTTTTAGAGGGTGAATTAGATTCACCATAATCAATCTCTGTGCCAATTTTTCAGCTGTGAAAAAAATAAAAAAATCAACCACGTGGATCTGTGAATTTGCTGCAAAATCCATGTGTTTATGGCAAATTTGCAGTTTTGCCCATGGCGATACCCATCCCCTAATTAATTTAATTTATTAACATTTCTTGCACTAAAAAATGTCACCAGAGGACACAGAGGAGGCAATTGGGAAATATCTATCTATCATGCTTGGAAGGCTGGCACTCCAGGTATTTGTAGTGGATGAATAAATACATAAATAAATAAAGTGGAGGTGCAAGATATATGAAAATACGGAGTTGACCTCCAATAGCCACAGCTAACATCACAATACAGTAATCAAATAATGGTGACACTAGAATATGAGACATTAAAGTATATTCACAAAATTTTGTAGATCAGGCCTAAATTGAACTTGAGACATGTCTGTGGTGGCAGAATGTTTATTAGATAAACAGAAGTTGGGTAAGACAGCTAGAAGCCCGATAACAGAATCCTGACTGATCTTCTAAGTATGCACACTGCACTCTTAAGCTGTGTACACACAGGGGCTAAAATCGCTGGAAATATGGTCGTTGGCGACCATATTGCCAGTGATGGGAGTGTGCCCCGGCGATAAATTGCCGGGTGCGTGCTCCTGTTTTCAGCCCCATTCTAAACGCTGGTCGCAGGAGTTTGCTCCTGCGACCTGCTCATTACCTCAGCGCCACCGCCGGCAGAGGTTACCTTTCATCAGCGACAATCTCTGGTCGCTGATGAAAAAGCAGACACTGAGCAATATATTGCTGAGCATTATATCTCCCCCCTTATCTCAAGCAGCATAACTCCCAGCCTAACACTAAAGCTGTGTACACACAGGGAAGATATACTGCTCAGCACTGCTCAGTTTCTCCTTTTCATCAGCGACCAGAGATGGTCGCTGATGAAAGGGAACCTCTGCCGGCGGTGCCACAGAGGTAATCAGCTGGTCGCAGCGATTAGAATGGGGCTAAAAATGGGAGCGCGCACCCGGCGATTTATCGCCGGGGCACACTCCCATCAATGGCAATAGCGACCATATTCACAGCGATTTCAGCCCCTATCGCCCCCGTGTGTACACAGCTTAACTGCCCCTTAATGCCTAACTCTGGGAGCTGTCGGTCTTCTGATGTCGAATGCCAGGATTTTGACCGTATTCCATAAAATGTTCCATAGTAATTTAGTAAATATCTTAAGCTTCGCTTTAATTAAAGAAGGGAAAGGGAAAATGGGGTGACACACATGCACAAAGATGCTGCAGTGCAAATTTAGATTAGGCAGAGATTATATATAATCCACAATTTTATGTATCAGACAGTAGAAATGAACCAGTTGGTTTTGTGGAGGTGCTCCCCAGAGAGTGGATTATCATTCAAGCAGGACAGGAGAAACAAGAACTCTCATTGATTTGGGGGCACTCTTATTACTAGTATATCATTTTTATTAATATCATTTAAAAGATATTAAGACACACTATCAAACCACATGATTGAACACAATTGGATAATTAATATCCGTTCAATAGTTAAATTGTATATCTTTACTTGTAAATTATATTAACCTCAGTGTCGTGATTCCTAGATATCGGATAACAAAATCCTTCAATAGACACACATATATAAAATCACAAACAAATCATTTTACAAAAAAAACACTTTAAAGAACATGCACCCAGCATGCTAAATCACATCTGGGACACGCTCTCGCAAGACCATGGTCCCAGGACACCTTGCGGCGTGCCGCCGAGTCGGCTACCCGCAAACTGGTAGCTGCTTGCCTCTCTCCATTGCTAGCGGCTGCTCTCGGTGCCTGGAAGACACTGGGGAGGCTGAACATGTAGAAAAGAAATCCCCCAGCAGATGCAGGGCGGCTTCTATACAGCACTAGTAGTGCTATGAGCCGCCCTTTTAAAAGCGAAAGTAAAAATAAAAATTAAGTTAAAATCGGGGCCAAAGGCCCTGCTCCTTAAAAGGGTTCCCTTTCCTGAAGGCACCAAGGAAAAACCTGATCTGATCTGGCCTGGGGCAAATGCTGGGTCACTCCTGTGTCCAAGTCCTGGGTATGACCAAACTTCTTAGCAATGTAAAAAGGGCAAAACATTAACATTTTGCGATCTAAACAATCTAGCCCATAGTCTTTTCTTTAAACTGAAATTCCAGGTTCACAAAAAATTATGAATGATAAAATGCTCTCCCTATGATTGTTACATTGCTGTGTATAGTTCTAAATGTACAAAATACAAATGTAAACAATATTAATCACCAATGTTAGATGATATTCTAAATGTCTGCCAAATTCCAAATGTATAAGTTCCTGATTAAAGTGAGGAATTATTCAGGTTGAGTTCTGTTCATGTTTGCAAATGTGACAATATTAAATAATAAACCGATCCATAAATACCTATCTATACCGACAATCACCATCAACAAAGAATGGCTTGTGGTTAACCTCTTTTAAAAGCACAGCTAAAATGAAGAGACACTTTCTTTGTTGCTTGTTCATATGTTTTGTTTGGAACGGTGTGGGTGTGAAGCATTTATTTTAGCTTTTGTACATGGGATGTAGAATTTTGTCTGACATATTAAAGAATGCTTATACGTTTTCTTATTGATAGAAAAAAATGCATAATTTGCTGTTTTAAACAATTGGTAAAAAACATGGTTCGAAGTATGTAGCCTATAATAGGTTAAGGACGCCGACCCGCACAAATCTTGCAACTATTTTAACTGCGTCTTTTGTAGTTCGCACATTTTACGTGGGCGATTTGGGATGCAACGGCGTCCAACTCTGCATCAGCCCTCAAAAAATACACACAGCCAGGAGAACAGTGGTTTAATAATTAAATTCAGCATTAATACAAAAACAACAACCACCTGTACAAACAAGACCTGCTCTGCTCCAAGTCCCATCCGCCTGGCATTCTCTGTATGTCTCTGTAGGCATTGCATACCTGAAGTGAAAAAACACATAAAATAAAACAAAATTATAGACACAGTAACTCACAGTGATAATATTTATTAATGCTAAAAAAAATTATCTATGCAATACAATTTTAGAGTGTTTTGGGATACATATATGCAATGAATGATAACAGCCAATGCAAAGCATGGCAAAAACTATGGTATGCGGTTCCTGGGTCGACAATGTCTAGGTGGACCACTAATTGTTGACAGTGACTAAGTCGGCACCTAAGAATGATCAATATACCCTAGGTCGATATTAACAGAAGGGGGACACATGCATAAAGTCGACATGAGTTTTTCATTTTTTGGGTGTCTATGTTGACATGGACACCGTATGTGTACCACGTCTCTTGGCATGGCTTGCTGCACTCGCCATGCTTCAGTCACAGTGCTTCACTGCACATGGCACACTATTATTTTCTTACTCTGTGCCCACTTAGATAGTAGTGTGCCATGTGCAGTGAAGCACTGCGACTGAAGCAGGGGGAGTGCAGCAAGCCATGCCAAGAGACGAGGTACACATACGGTGTCCATGTCAACATAGACACCCAAAAAATGAAAAACTCATGTCTACTTTATTCAAGTTGAACATGTCCATGCCGACCTAAAGCAGTGATGGCTAACCTTGACACTCCAGCTGTTGTTGAACTACACCGCATGCCCTGCATCCGTTTTTTAGTATGGCCAATAGTAAAACTGATGCAGGGCATGCTGGGATGTGTAGTTCAACAACAGCTGGAGAATCAATTTTAGCCATCGTTGACCTAAAGCTTGTTTCGCATGTCAATGTTGACCTAGGGTATATCTACCATTCTCGACCTAGTCACTATCAACCATTAGTGGCCAATCTAGACACGGTCTATCATCTATACCTTAACCAAAACTATAGTGTCATCAGTAATCAGAGCAAAGTGTTAATATACACTATAAATATCTACCTACCATCACTCGAAGGGTGGTAGCCTCATGCTTTAACGCCCAGGGCTATTAAATTACAGCCCTTTCTCTCACCATGCAAGTTACCCTGTTATTGGACACATACCTGTATAGCATTCAGGAAAAGTTCCCAGGCTTATGTGTTAACATGGTTTGGCACCCAATAACAGTCTACTTTATTAAGGATTTCTCTTTGGGTCTGCTCACCACTAAAGTCAGATATATATGTGCACATATTGCCCATGCAATCCATTTATCCAAACCAGTGGTTTCACTGTAATACTGGTAGAGTAATTGACAAAAAAAAAAAAAAAAGAACGACCGACGTGTGTGCTGCAACCTCAGCAGTTATCAGTCTATCATGTGAGTATTGGTAGTATAGATTTTGAAAGATCCACAAAGTAGCATGGTGCTAGTTATCAAGGCCTGAGCTAGGGTATACTGTAAAGAAGAGAGAAAAACACAGCACTGGATGAGCAGCTGGAACTTACACATTAATTTATATAAAGAGAAAAGTTTTCTTAGATGAACGTTAATGAATGATCTACATATATGTAAAGGTTTAAAATGTCCTTTTTTGTTATTCAATATACTAATAATCTGATGTTGCTGCTCATTACTTAGTAACACATTATGATACTCAATGAAGTCCTCTTGTAGCCCCATGCAATAGATGTCTTGTTCTTGCACTGTGAGCAAATAAGAGCAATGTTTATTGGTGTAACGTGTAGAACTACAATGAGATCTTTTATTAACGGAATTAGCCCCAACAAACATGTAAAAAAAAAAAAAAAGTTGCAAAACAGACTATTGCAAAGTATTAATTCTCCAGTAAATGCAGCCTACCCCTTTATGCACGTATAGTTTGCTCTGGAGCCAAACAGGAAGTCTGGAGCAAACCTGTTAGCATTTGGTATTTCCCCTGGATCGCCACATGATTTACCTGTAAGGAAGGATTAAAATTTACTTGAGTTATGCATTTTTACTAACAAAAACATACCTTAGCAAAAGACGACAAACTGTACTTACGTAAACAGAACTCGTTAATCTTGGACCAGGTTTTGTCCGAGCAAGTTATAGTGTTTGATTTATTAGCATCATGTATGTACCCTGGTTTGCAATTGTAATGCACAGTCGTACCATTGAAGTAGTTGGGTAGGTTGGCAAAGCTTTTGTCAAGCTCTGCAAGAGGGAGTTCGGGAGGTGAACCACACACCGCTGAGACAAAGAAAAACATTAGTTCAGTAATTTATACATTATAGCATTATAGATGTTCACAGGGGCTAGACTATAACAGGAGGCTATGGAAAGCCATCCACCTGGTTTCTCATCTGCTGGTAATGCCAGCAGATGAGCATCGACTGCCATCGATGATGCGGGAGCACGCAGCATCACTCATCGCTGCCCCGTACACACTGGGCTGCTTATGAGCTGAAAGCAGCTAAAACAACAAAACTGAGCTGCTTTCAGCTCAAAGTCGCCCAATGTGTATGGACCTTTAGGGTGCCTAAAGGATCGAGATTGGGAATCAATACATACAAACACATATTGGCACATATGTTGCAATATTATGCTGTACAATAAAACATGACGAGTGTTTACAACCAGTCTACTAGAGAGAGTCCAATCGATGCTAATTAAGTACAGACTGTGTATCCCTTATCCGGATATTGGTAACTGGCACTAAATATGTGATAGATAATGATTGCTTAGCATTCAAATTCAGTGTCTGAGATAGTGACATAAACAGTGTTTCATGCAAATAAAATAGATCTGTTTTATGTGTTTATACAACATAAATGCATTTAGTGTTCAAACATGGGTTCAGTCCTCAAAATGCCTCATTAAAATATAAAAATATTCAGAAATACAGAATAATCCATTATCCAAAATGCTTCTGGCCCTGAGCATTTTGGATAAGGGATAATCAACCTGTAATTAACAACTTTACACTAAAACTGTACCATTTCAGAAAAGCAGCAAACGGTAAAGTGGTCCTGCACCTTTCAGACCGCACGGATTACCGTTTTAAAACGGTTAAAAATCTGCAAAATACCGGTTTTTAAGTGCGGTCTGAAAGGGGCATAACTAGCTGACGTGTTGGAAAATAAATATATTTTGTTTATTAAAAAATAAATAAAAGGAGGGAGATTCCAGTGGCCGCAGCTTGGCTGTGAGCACAAATAAATGTTAAATGGTGACATCAGAGCTGTCTGAAGATCCGTATTTCAGCATTTTAACTGGGAGAACGCACTGTGCAATTCAATCTGCAGCTAACCGATTCCGGCCTAAGTGGTTCCGCTTCAAGAAAATAAAAGCTAATCACCTGTACAAACAACAGCTGCTTTACTCCAAGTTCCATCAGCTTGACAATCACTATAGCTTGCTGCAGAAGTCCTCACATAGCTGAAGTGAAAAATATACACATTTTAAAAATGTATAAATGATTAGAGCAGGGCTGGGCAATTGCGGCCCTCCAGATGTTGAGGAACTACACATCCCAGCATGCCTTCCATCAGTTTCAGCATGGCAACATAGCAAAACCAATGCAAAGCATCCTGGGATGTGTAGTTCCTCAACATCTGGATTAGAGCAATACTCACAATGCGCATGTACTGAGTCAGAGTTAAATGTAAGTTTGCTTCATGATCTAGCAACTTTCAGCAGGAACAAGCATTTGAGAACTACATGAAACGGAGCAGCATCTCTACTTGTGACTATATGGCCACTAGAACGGGGCAATGTAGAGAATTCCTGCAAACAGGTTGCAGCTGGGACAAATGCTTGCTCTCAGAGGTGGAGGTATAGGGTATTGGTTCATCCAACTGAGAATGGTTCCATTATTACAAGGCAGCAGAAAAATCTAAACTGCATGCAAAGCAGCCATCTCAGAGTCTTAATAGAATTTCATTATAAGGTAAATAAACCTAACAGGTACTCAAACTACATGTACAGTATAACTGTGACAAGGGACATCGACGCATAGCCACTCAAAAACCATGATTTTCTGAAGAGCGTAGCGAAACCTTGTATAAATAGGAAATATAAGAACTTTCGGATAGTTTTCTCTGGTGAGAGAACACTGCCGATGACTAGATTTAAGCCCTGTACACACGGAGCGATGCGTGCCTCTTGCTAAGCAATACTGCTCAGCACCAGCGATGTGTGCTGAGCAATCAGGCATGGCCAGTGTTCTCTGGTGAAAGAATACTGGTGTGGACTAGATTTATAGGGCATGCAGTACAAATCTAGCATGGTGATGGCCACGCGCGGGCCTGTGAATCACCTTCGCTGGGGTGCCTACACACGGAGCGATCCATGCTTAATTTCTAATCGATCTAGACACATCATTCAGAAATAGAGATACAATCGCAGAGTGTGTATGCCGCATTATAGTGCATGCAGTATTAATCTAGCAATGGCGACGTGGGGGACCGTGCATCACCGTCCCAGGGGGGCCTAAACAAGGAGCGATCTGTGCCTTATTTCTAAGCGATCTTGTCAAATCGCTTACAAATAGGGATCCAGTTACCCTGTGTGTATGCCGCATTAGGACCTGATTTAGTATGGATTGCAAAAGCTAAATATTTTTCTGATGGGCAAAACCATGTGCACTGCAGATGGGGCAAATGTAACATGTGTAGAGAGTTACGGTCCCCATAACCTACTGCAATTTCAGATTTCACACGATTCCGATGAATTAGGTGAAAACTGGCATGTATTTAAACACGGGGAGCTGCCAGGGGAGTTCAAGGGTAATCAGGTCCTACTTCTACCTCAGAGAAGTCGGACTAGTGCAGGCATGTCCAATGTTGGCCCTCCAGATGTTTTGAAACTATACATCCCAGCATGCTTTGCAATAGTTTTAGCATTCTCTAATAGCAAAACTGTGGCAAAGCATGCTGGGATGTGTAGTTTCACAACATCTGGAGGGCCAACGTTGGACATGCCTGGACTAGTGTATGGGGCCTTCAAAATTGGGTAAATTATTTTGTTACTCTGCAGCATAAAATACTGGCTGTTCTTACACTACAATTTAGATTTCAGTTTGAACATATCCCACCCAAATCTTACATCTGCCCAACCTGCAGTGCACATAGTTTTTCCCATTAGAGAAAGACTTTGCTTTTGCGATTCAAAGGACGTTCCAGACCATCAGGGGTCAGATAATCTATGTTTAACCTGTTATTGATTGGCTTATACCATTTAAATTAGCCCTATCTTTCTAAAGAGTAAAAGTGGCAGTGGATAGCAATCAGATTACTACTTTTACTACACCTTTTTTTATATATAAACTGTTCTAGGAGCAGGATAGCTAAAATCAGAGATTTAGAAGTTTATTACAGACACATTATCATGTGACTGAGTGTGCATCATTATACAGTACAACATGCTACGGTATGATGCAGCAGCCAAACACAGTACTGAAACAAGCCTGCAGTGTGAATCATCTTTACACTGCAGATGCCTCTTACTACTGTACTTTTAGGTAGAGAGAGTGAGACCACTTCACACCTCATTCTTTACTGTATTGCAAACCAGTATGTTACATATGGCAACACATACTGCAGTATAATTTTGGAATGGGGCATTACACTATGGACAATTACACAGTCTGATCCACGTTCACTGTATCTGTGTCACTCCTGACCACTTGCCTCTCCCCTTTAGAATGTAAGCTCTTACTAGCAGGACCCTCTTCCCTTGTGTGCTTTTCCTTCTCTTACTTACACCATCCTTTACTGCCACCCTGATATTTCTATATGGTCTTCTTTAGCTGTAGGTCATAGTTTTCCTGTTTTGCATATTTAAACAAAACAATAAAAATAAGTTAACATATTGCAGTGTGGTACTGTATTTCCCTATTGGATAAAACCTACCCTTCATTACATGTATAGATTGCTCTGGAACCATACAGGAAATCTGGAGCAATCCTATTCGCATTCAGTACGTGCCCAGGATCACCACATGATTTACCTGTACGTAAAGAGTAAAGTGCACTTTTTTCATTATAAAACATAGCTTATTTACACACAAGCAGAACATCAGTTATTTATATAGGTGTACTTACGTATACAGAAATTGTCAGCCATAATCCAGCGTCCGTTTTCGCATGATATATTATTTAGTTTATTCTGATCACGTTCAAAACCTTCTTTGCAATTGTACTGCACAGTCGTACCATCAAAGTAGTTGGGGAGGTGGGCAAAACGTTCATCAAGGTCCGCATAAGGAATATTAGGAGGAGGAGGACACACAGCTGAGAAAGAAACCGCAGCTCAGCAGGCTTTACAGTACAATAATAAAATTACTAACAAAAACAGAGAAATGCAATGGAGCAAAAGACAGGAGTAATGTTAATATTTTCACTCAAGGAAGAAGTGACTAATGTACATAACCTCCCTCCACAATGCAACGTTCTCGGGATCATTATTTGCTCACTGTACAATAGAAGGTTGGAGAAAGATGTTAGAAAGCAATGAGCAGTTTGGTCACTTACAATAATCTTATATTATACAGCAGTGTAACATTATTTCTTATAGCACCTATATTGCAAATAAACAGATAGACTTTACTAAACTGGATTTATAGCTTACCTGGCTATAGCAATGAAAACTGGAACACAAAAAATATGCCAGTTGTTCTATAGTATGGTAACTAGATCTTGCCTCAGTCATCAGCATACTGGTCGCAAGAGCATCATCTGGTTCTGGTTTTCATGTTTTGGTTTCATAATTTACCTCTCCATAAAGTAGAGGATGACTACGCCGCCTTTTAGGAGCGCCAAATAAAAGTGGTCCAACACTTCACATAATTCCAATATTGTGAACTGAAATTTCAGTGAAGACCATTGGACCATTTCAGCTCCAAGATGGAGGAAGACGTAAAAACGATTGCACATTGTGGTACCAGTGTTTTGGGCCTACACATTGTCCATAGCATTTTGGGGGGGTTTAGATCAATGACATAATCTGTGCGAGTCAATAGCCATCTCAAGTATTTCAACTGTAAATTCAACATAAATGAACGATCGCTAATGAATTACTTCCCTGGAGATGAAAACTTTTACAGGGTAATAAATGAGTCATTGATGAATCTTCAAACAGCAAGCATGTAAAACAAAAATAAAACAAAAACAACATTATAAAAAAAAAAAAAAGCCCCCAAGTGGTTTCTTTCTAGAGGAGGGGGAAAGTAGAAACGGGTGTTGATTGATAGACCTTCACCACCAGGTATCAATTCATAGGTAGTAAGGGTAATATACAGATGAGGCTCTCACTTGAATTAAAGTACTCTTGCATACCCAGACTCACAATTGAATATGTATAAATAATCACATAAACAGGTATCTTTGCAATGGTGTCTACACACTCACAGGAAAAAGATGTGGTAATCTGCATGTAAAAGGTATCTGATCCTCCCACCACTAATAAATTATATATTTTATAGGTGATCACAATTTCATAATAAAAACAATGTTTTAATCCAAAAATTAAACACAATGGGCCAAATGTAATAGGATGTTAGACTTAGAAAGTGATAAAAAAAATTTTTAAACGGCAATCATTTACAATGAAAAAAAATGGTTGAATGTGCCAAGTAATTGATTGCTGCTTTAAAAAAAATAGGTTTTTATTTTATAGGTCTGATTCTCACACCCTCTTACATTTGGCCCAATGTGTCCAAGTAAAAAGCAATGAAATATCACAATAAAAAGGCTGGAGGGAGCACAATTGTGGCCAGGAATGGATGAGAAAGTAGGGAAATTAAGGGGGGTATTCAATGTCAGGGGCACGGCTGTCGAGCTAGCGCGACAGCCGTGCCCCTGTCCCGTTCTCGGTCAGCTCGCCTGGAGCTCGGCAGTCGGGATTCAATGTCCCGGCCGCGGAGCGGCGAGAAGAGGGCGTGGCCGCGAGTTGATGATGGAAATAGACAAGCTCCGGCCGGGAGCTCGCCTATTTCCGGCTTTTCTCGGCAGAACGAGCCCGACAACTTGTGATGTCGGGCTCGTCCTGCGGAGAAACCCTGTTCAATGCTGTCGGGGAAGACAGCATTGAATAGGGCCCCGCAGCCATCTCCCCCATCGGGAGATGGCTGCGGGAGGTCGACAAAGATTGAATACCCACCTAAAACTGATAAAGAAGGTCTGGAATGCCTATCTTGTTCCTTGATGGACATATCTTAAACATCCACACCTGGGTGGAAGATGGTTCAAAAAAGAGCTCCCTTAAAAGGCCAACATGTTTTAATCCTGCTGGATCTTTCTTCTTTATCACAAGGTCTGGCTTCCCTCCCCGCCACACACACTTTCTCATCCATTCCTGGCCACAATTGTGCTCCCTCCAGTCTTTTTAGATTTATAGTGATACTTCAATGCCTTTTACTTGGACATTGTGTTTCCAGTTTTCTTAGGTCTCCTGATATTTTTGGATTAAAATGTTGTTTTAATCATGAAATTGTGATGTCATCTACAGTATACTTTGAGGAAAATATACCTTGATATGCTTTTCACCAATTATATATATATCACTGTTTACTACTATTTTTTGCACTGTATGCACGACCTGATGAAAAGACCGCACTGGTCTTGAAACGTTGTCTATCATGCTGTAAAGTCATTCTAAATATACACCTGAAACCAATCCGTCGGAGTGCCGCTTCTTCTTCTCAAGTATCCTTGCACAAACAGGGTTAGGAGAGAATACAACCCTATATATATATATATATATATATATATATATATATATATATATATATATATATATATATATATATATATATATATATATATATATATATATATATATATATATATATATAGATAGATAAATGACAATGCGCAAAGATAAATATTCAAATAGTATAAAGATCGAAAAGATCAAAATGATACCAGTCCGACAGGGTGTAATTCCTGTATGCAACAAAGAGTCAGGTGTCTTAATTCCTTCTACCTGTAGTGAGAGTTCCTTTAAATGGGTAATCACTTATGCTTGTTTTCTAAGCCGGCTGCTCCACTTTATATAGTTCCCGAATCCACTGGGTCAATTGTATCTAAAAGAAGGAAGAAGTGGGCGCTCCAATAGTGTATTACCACTTAATTTTTAAAAGGTTTTTATTGGTATAAAACAGAACAAACAGATGGGGTCACGTACCGCAGCATGCAGCATTTATCTGCAGCTGGCTTCACAGCATGAACAGAGTACTCCGTACTCACAAAAGTAGGAGAGGTTACACTCCACACTCAGCTCCGTTACAGCTCCACAGACACAAGCTTCGCAGAGATGCTAGGCCACGCCCCTACACGTTTCGTCACAACGGACTTCGTCAGAGGGCTGGCCTAGCATCAGACAGATTCCTCTTACATGGTGTCTGTACAGGTGTAACAGATCATTACACTGATTATCCCTTTGGGCTATGTGTCAGATGTTCTGACCACTTTTAAACAAGAGAGACCAATTCTCCTGTTGACAACAATTCTTACAATAAGTTGCAACATATAAAATTATTCAATAAAAAATACCGCAATAAAAAATACATATAAAATTACATACATAAAATATACAGTACATATGCATATCTCACATCAATACAAAACAATCTTTAAAAGTAATCTTTCTATTTTTAAAAAAAACCATGAGAAATCATCTCCATAGGAATAATGGAATACATCGGTACAACAATAATTAATACATACTATAGTGATATCATATCCGAAAAAAGCAGCAAAAATGAAAAAAAGCATCACTATACAACCGTAATAATAGTGACACATATATTTTATATATGTGTCACTATTATTACGGTTGTATAGTGATGCTTTTTTCATTTTTGCTGCTTTTTTCGGATAGGATATCACTATAGTATGTATTAATTATTGTTGTACCGATGTATTCCATTATTCCTATGGAGATGATTTCTCATGTTTAAAAAAAAAAAAAGAAAGATTACTTTTAAAGATCGTTTTGTATCGATGTGAGATATGCATATGTACTGTATATTTTATGTATGTATGTATGTATGTTATTTTATATGTATTTTTTATTGCGGTATTTTTTATTGCGATTTTTTATTGAATAATTTTATATTTTGCAACTTATTGTAAGAATTGTTGCCAACAGGAGAATTGGTCTCTCTTGTTTTAACTGGAAAAAGGGGGGGGGGGGTTTGAGACTGCGCTCGCTAAGAAGCATGCAACAGGTGTAGTTAAAACATTTATTATAAATAATACATATTAAAAAAAAGTATGATAAAATAAATCAATTAAAAAGATTGGGGGTACCACAAGTAAATGCAGAGAGCAAGGATATTCACCCACAGTCCAGCCGTAGTAGTGTCCTTTATCCGTTCCTATAAGGTCTCCAGATAATCGTCCTATGTAGGGATGCCAAAGGTGTTTGTACTGGGAGAGTACACCTGTTGCATGCTTCTTAGCGAGCGCGGTCTCAAACCCCCCCCTTTTTTCCAGTGTACCATTCCTTGGGTCAGACTTCCCAAGTCCCGAGACCGCAGCTCCAGCAAAACAACTCCGCTCAGGCGCCCCTCAGGCCACTCATTGTGACCTACCTTTTCTCTACCTCTCTTGTTTTAAAGTGGTCAGAACATCTGACACATAGCCCAAAGGGATAATCAGTGTAATGATTGGTTACACTTGTACAGACACCATGTAAGAGGAATCTGTCTGACGCTAGGCCAGCCCTCTGACGAAGTCCGGTGTGACGAAACGCGTAGGGGCGTGGCCTAGCATCTCTGTGGAGCTGTAACGGACCTGAGTGTGGAGTGTAACCTCTCCTACTTTTGTGAGTACGGAGTACTCGGTTCATGCTGTGAAGCCAGCGGCAGGTAACAGCCGCATGCTGCGGTACGTGACCCCATCTGTTTGTTCTGTTTTATACCAATAAAAACCTTTTAAAAATTAAGTGGTAATACACTATTGGAGCGCCCACTTCTTCCTTCTTTTAGATATATATATATATATATATATATATATATATATATATATATATATATATATATCTATCTATATCTATATATATATATATATATATATATATAGATAGATAGATAGATATATCAATAGTGTCTTCAGCGCCCTATTCTTGTAATGTCCATATAACATACACAGTAAAACAATAAAATCTAATAAACTTCTGAAGTAGTGCTTTTGAAGAAATTTTTATATTTATTTAAAAACCGTGATCAGTACTCAACACGTTTCGCCTCGATAAGAAGCTTCATCAGGGGTTTGTGATCTCTTATTAAGAATACGACATTTAGTACCCTTCAAAGTCAGGTCATTTTTGATAGTGGACAGATAGGAATATCTGTGCTGGCCCAATGAGTTTTTTGGCCCAGATAGAACCTTATTTGAAAAGGAATATTGAATGGAGTAGTACATTTCTTTAGAAGAACCTCTATATAAATGCGGTGGAATTTCTCCTAGGGCTCAGTTGGGAGCATATCCAATTATAAATACAACCGTATTGGATCCATAGACTAGTTAGATCCACAGGTCAAATCCACAGGTTAAATTTCCCAAGCCATAGACTTCTGGGGTTAGTGACCAAATATTTTTTGGAAAAAATCCCTTTGGTGTGGGGATGTTTGCTCACCTAGGGATCCAAGCAGCAAGCACTTGCCTCTAGTAGTTTTCAAGTAAAATAATTTAAGATTAGGATAATACCAGCAGTAAGCACAAGAGGGCAGTAAAAACAACTAATTATTCTAAACTGCAGTGAGCAAGTGTTCCAAGTAGTGTGCTGCTGCCTGCTGTCAGGTAGCATGCACACTACTCGATTCTCTTATTGCTATTCACAACTTAAGCTAGGTTGAGCTGAGACACATTATATATACATCATTTCATTTTGCATTTTTTAAACACACACAGCGTCTGAAACGGTGCTGTGTGTGTTTAAAAAATGCAAAATGAAATGATGTATATATAATGTGTCTCAGCTCAACCTAGCTTAAGTTGTGAATAGCAATAAGAGAATCGAGTAGTGTGCACGCTACCTGAGAGCAGCACAAGGTCTCCTTACCTCCCCGTGAACCAATAGACATTGGAGAAGCGCAGTGATAAATGGCAGCAACCATTAGACATGCTGCTGATACACCCGGCTAATATGCGGCTAGTCTGACGGCAATGATTGTTACTAAGACCGACAGAGAAGCCGCATGATCAGTGATACTGATCAATGTGAATAAACGCTGAACAAATCTGCACAGCTTTCAGCTACGTTATAACCGCTCACTGAATAACAATATATGTAATCAGTGGGCTGTATATTTAATCACCATATAAACCCGAGTCCGGCAGTGACATATACAGCTTATAAATATTACTGCCTAAACAACGTGGTCGCAGTAATATCATATAGCTGAGCAATATTACAAATGACTGGTGGCAATATTACAAGCCTCACGCCTATATATTTATCACATAAGTTTCCGGACTGAATATTATCATATGAGAAAACCGCACACCATTTGTGTTAGTTTGCAATTAATATTCTTCTCTCAGCTATTATATGTTAATTCAATTATCTCATGGGGTCCATTGATTGCTGAAATGTATGTGCAGTCTATGAAAATTTTGCACATTTAAGTGACCTGGGTATAAACTATCTAGCTGCCTAATAACTATACGTAAATTAGCAGCAACAATGATCTTACACACTCCCTGCCTGTTAAATCATTATATAAATGTCCTTACCGGGGTGTGTAATTGCTATATCCCCCAAGAATTGAGGGGAGCAAGTTATTGGAGACAGTAACTACACCATACCGGCTAGTTTTTGGAGAAATCCACAACAGCGTATATTCTACCAGAGATAGCAGTGTCTGTCCAATTATCTGGCACACAAATTATTTGACTTGGCCGCATTAGCCAATTTAGACGTTGCCTGATAAGCAGCAACAAACCACATACATTGTTTGGGATTAATGACAGCGGCTAACATAATGGTCACTGAATTGGATGATAGGGTATCTGGCTATAATAAGCACTACAGTATATGGCCGTATAATATAACCATATATCTGACTAGCCACAACAATCAACCCAGACTCCGCCTGCCTGTATAATCATACACAGGTAATTTGGTGATTGATCACCATATGTACAGTGTTCAAACATACTGTACACAAATTGAAGTGCACATTACGACTCCTCCCTAGAAATATAAGGGAATCCACCTATCAGTGAAAAGAGACCTGTAATGAGGCATCTGCTACTTACAAAGAAGGTCTCCAACATCTAGGTTTTGAGACCAATATCATGTGCATTTGCTGTATGAGAACTAAGGACAATTTACTGTGAAAACATCACAATACAGA
The DNA here is from genome assembly GCF_055691185.1 of Crinia signifera. Classification (NCBI taxonomy): domain Eukaryota; kingdom Metazoa; phylum Chordata; class Amphibia; order Anura; family Myobatrachidae; genus Crinia; species Crinia signifera. The sequence goes on from NC_139218.1 coordinate 133,310,465, forward strand.
ATAGTCCAGATATCCTGTCTATCTTTAGCAGCAGCTACAAAAGTCAATGTATCCAATCCTTAGTAAATAAAGCGAAAAGGAACAAGGTTTCCAAAATAAAGTGAAAATAAAAAAAGATTTTGGATACAACTGTAAATTAAGAGGACAGGATACTTACTCACATCAGCATTTGAGACCATTGTAGAATTAAATATACGAAATAACACACAGCTGTAATTTAATACTTATTTTATTCAATTCTCATTAGGAATACTTCACGTAAACAATTTTCCCTTTTTAATAAATAATAAAAGGTATATTTTAAACAAATTTATCTTCTTTTCTTCTTAGTGCGCCAGCAAAGAGACAATCCTTTCTCTTTCCAGTTTCTTGTTATATGGCTCCGATAGACATATATTATTTTAAATTGTATATATTCATGTATTTTATCACAATGTCCAGCCCAGACCAGGTACGCTCATGAAATTATTTTCTATTTGTTTACAGCGGTCACCTGGCAACGGCATTGTGGTGACGTCACTGACCGGCACCCCTGTCTCATGCAGATTGTCAGCAACACATGGATTCCGGCATGTGGAGATCCAAGCTGAGCGGCGGCGCCGGACAGGTGAGCACCGTAATGTTTTTAATTGTCTTAGTTGCTTGTATTGAGAGACACCTGTATATATGTTGTACGCACATCATGTCATTGTATCCTGTGCCCTTGAAAACGGGGGAACTCTTCCCCGAAACGCCATAGGCGACAATAAAGGAATGTTATCTTTCATCAAGCCTGAGGAGTGCCACTGATTACCTACCGTATACAGACCACGCTAGGGGTATCCAGGGGGCACCCCAGCAAGTTATTCCCAGGAGAGAGGAGTGTCGGACACCATCAGATATATATATATCATGGGGGATGCTGCGGCACACTCGGTCTTAAATGAAATAATCACACTGTACTCAAGTGTCTCTTCAACGTTTCGGTCTTTATTTTACAAGACCTTCATCAGGAATGAAGGTCTTGTAAAATAAAGACCGAAACATTGAAGAGACACTTGAGTACAGTGTGATTATTTCATTTAAGACCGAGAGTGCCGCAGCATCCCCCATGATATACAGTACCTTTGGAGGCACCCGGCAACGTTTGCAACAAGAAACAACAGGAGTGCCAGATGCAAGTTGTATGTATATATATATATATATATATATATATATATATATATATATATATATATATATATATATATATATATATATATATATATATATATATATATATATATATATATATATATATATATATCTTTACCCAATAGTGGTATGGCGCCTATAGTAAAGTCCAAATGCAAAATTTGCAAATTCCGTATCGAGTGAAGTAATACAGATGGTCTTTTCCAATATTTTTGTTTATTTTTCTTCACAGGATAGTCGGATAAAAAACGCTTGTAGCCAATCCCAACGCGTTTCGTCTCATAGAGACTTCATCAGGGGAAATACAATAATCTTGTGGTCGTGATTTTTGTGACAAATGTAGAATACTGTCTTCATTAAACATTAATTATCCGGAATTGGTTAATTATATAAGACATGATATCTTAGACCTAGAATATGAATATAAATTAATATCCTGCTGGTAGGTTAATATATAACCAATTAGTGTGACCTGGAATGGAACAGATCTTAATTTCTGTCGACCCCCTTTTTTTTTTTTTTTTTTTTTTTTTTATATATATTGGAGTGGGTAATCCTTGCCTATAAAATTTGCAGGTATTGGAAATCCTGTCAGCCTCCTTTAAATCATGCTAAAAATTGATTTTCCTAAAAACGAGGATGGTGAATCTTCATCCAAAATAAAAATATATAGATCTCCAAAGAGACTCCTGTGTGCTTCAGAGAGGCTAGCAGAAACGCTCTCTGAAGCACACAGGAGTCTCTTTGGAGATCTATATATTTTTATTTTGGATGAAGATTCACCATCCTCGTTTTTAGGAAAATCAATTTTTAGCATGATTTAAAGGAGGCTGACAGGATTTCCAATACCTGCAAATTTTATAGGCAAGGATTACCCACTCCAATATATATAAAAAAAAAAAAAAAAAAAAAAGGGGGTCGACAGAAATTAAGATCTGTTCCATTCCAGGTCACACTAATTGGTTATATATTAACCTACCAGCAGGATATTAATTTATATTCATATTCTAGGTCTAAGATATCATGTCTTATATAATTAACCAATTCCGGATAATTAATGTTTAATGAAGACAGTATTCTACATTTGTCACAAAAATCACGACCACAAGATTATTGTATTTCCCCTGATGAAGTCTCTATGAGACGAAACGCGTTGGGATTGGCTACAAGCGTTTTTTATCCGACTATCCTGTGAAGAAAAATAAACAAAAATATTGGAAAAGACCATCTGTATTACTTCACTCGATACGGAATTTGCAAATTTTGCATTTGGACTTTACTATAGGCGCCATACCACTATTGGGTAAAGACATTGGGTATTGTACGTTCCCTTTCCCTCAGGGAACTTAGTGGTGAGGCTGCCATACATACAAATATTTATCACTTTGTAAAAATATTTTGTCAAATAGGCTCTAGCGCGAATTGGAATATTGGGGATACATATATATATATATATATATATATATATATATATATATATATATATATATATATATATATATATATATATATATATATATATATATATATATATATATATATATATATATATATATATATATTTATTGACAAAGGTCCCAGAGGTGGACCGATATGTCGACCAACCCCCTTTTTGCCATGCTGCCTGATTAAAATTCTGTTTTATCTGCAAGACTGGTGAGTGACTCCTATCACGCTCTTTCTATATCTACATTGGACCACTCCTTGGCCCTCTTAAGGAATGTCACCACAGCTATAATTTTATTGAAAATGAGAGTGCCAGCCACTTGGAAAGGCTGATTAATGACACATTGTATAATTACTACTATATCAAGAATGCGCATGTGTTAACTGGAAAGGAGATCTCCAAATATATAAGCTACACGAATGTTACCAGGTGGCCGTACCAAGTGTTGAGAGTGAGTGTCCACAGATTCTTTTTTTAGGGATGGTCGGTAAACCTGGGTGGCTGAATATAAGGGTGACGCCAGAAGGATCCTCCAAATGAGTAATGGAAAATGTCTATAGGAGAGAAAGCTTTGTCCTTAGATGTCCAGTAAGTGTAGTTGCAGAAAAGCAATCTTCAGGAGTAAATGGTGTCAGAAAGTCAAGTTCAGGCTCAATGCGTTTCTCTGGGATAAAACCTCCAGCTTCTTCAGGACAGAATGATCTATTTGTTTGTGAGTCCATGACAGGAGATCTCAAGTCATGTGCTCAGGGTCCATGTGACTCTGATATGTTAGGCACACAGTTTCATAAAAACTGACTTTATATGTTATCCTATAGATATCAATAGATATCAATCCCAAGCAAGCACGTCCACCTGCACAGGAATCCCAGCGACGATCACAACAGCCAAAACGCAGCACGTTGGGGATCTTTGTGCGGCTCTGACACCACAACAACCACATCCAGTCATGTGACTGCACATCCAGCAGCTGGACCGTGATCAGTCACTTCACCATAACCATTATTGGTCTGGAAACCATAGAGCCTACGCTATGAAACTATGTGCCTAATATATCCAGGTCACATGACTGGACCCTGATCTCCAATAAGAATCTAGCCTTCTTCTAATATCTGACAATTCTTTATAGAATTAAAGGTTTTAAATGTGGTTCTCTTGTGAATAATTGAATTTGACCATATTTGACATATACTGTAGACTTCTGATTTTTATTTGCTTATTTTAATGATGGTTTTTCTTTCTTTTATTGCTGTCACAGCTGCAATTCATTCTGCAAATAGTTACTAGAGATATGTGTGTGTACGGAGCGAGTGCAGTAGGGTGTAATGTCCCTGACCGAAATCATGAACCATGCATTATATCGTTCTTCTGTGCCACAGGAGAACAATATATTTAACTATGTCAGCATCCATGGGAATCGCCCAGTGTAACCAGCTTAAGATGAATTGTCTATATCAGGGGTTCTCAAATTCGGTCTTCAGGTCCCCACACAGTTCACATTTTCTAGGTCACCCGGCAGGTGCACATTTTAAAAGATCCAAAGGTGGAGCTAATTATTTCACTTGTAATTCTGTGAGGAGACCTGGAAAACAATCTGTACTCTATATTGTTGTTGTTTTTTTTTTCTGAATGAAAAATGTAAATTTAGCCTATGCTGACTTTTTGCTCTCTCTCCTATCGACATTTTCCACCATTAACCATTTGGAGGATCCTTCTGGCGTCACCCTTATATTCAGCCACCAAGGTTTACCGACCATCCCTACAGAAAGAACCTGTGGACATTTACTCTCCACACTTGGGACTGCTACCTGGTAACAATCGTGTAGCTTATTTATTTGGAGATTTCCTTTGTAGTTAACATATGAGCATCCTTGATATAGTAGCAATTATACAATGTGTCATTAATCATCTTTGTGATGTATCTAAACTTTTATATTTGTCTAGTTAATGGTGTATTAAAAATGTATTTTTGGACTAAAATTGAAACCTTCTTACATACAGATGGAGCCGGGCTCCCTCTTGCTGGCGAATCGCCAGACTGTCTCCGCTGGCGATCCGCCAGCAGCCCGGCGTCCATCTGACTGAGACGCGCGTGCGTCTCACGCGCGTCTCAGTTTCCAGGCGGCGGGGCGACAGGAACCCTGTCCGTCTCCGCTTCAGGGAGACGGACAGGGTTAGGGGAGGCGTGGGGGGTGCGGGGAGGCGTTGGGGACCCTGGGTGACCGCCGGCAAGCCAGCGGGGACCCGGGGGAATCGCCGTCGGAAGTGGACGCGCACACATCTCGTGTGCGCGCGTCCCCTTTCGCAGAGCATATGGCGGCTGGCGGGGGATGGCGGCTGGCGATTCTGCCGCCATCCCCTACAAAGACAACGCCGGCTCCATCTGTATTATTAATATACATTTTCCTATATTGGTACAGCCAGCACTGGTTCAGTATTATCTTTTACTCTGGGGACAGAAGATCACCCTAAAATAGCTCTGGAGAGGCACATTAGAATATAAAACACAATCTTTACAAGTGGGATCATACATACAAAACTTGCCTTCTGTCATTAGCATGAGCCAACAAAGAAATATGACGGATTAAGAGGAATACTTACTCAGACACTCTGGGACTTCCGGCTCCCACTGACTGGTAATCCTGCAAGTGATAGAACTGGATCCATTCATGACGTAACTATTCTCACACTCAAATATCACAGCAGAATTGAGAGAATAAGGTCCTATAAATCCAGACAACCTCCTTGAATGTGGAACATATGGATCAGAGCATTGAACCGCTATGAAAAATGTGTTTGAGAAAGGCAATTAATTATAAATCATAAAATAAAGAGAATTGTTAACATAATAGATGTATTACGTAGATAGCATTACGATTAACTAAAGTGGCAACCTTATCATAGAACATCTAAAATAAATCCTATATAATAAAAGGCTAACTCTGCTCCTAACCTATATGGGGGTAAATAAAGTGCTTTGGATGCCAGCGGGCACTAAATGGTGCCTGACAGAGCAAATAGAGTGTTAAAGCTGACACTACGGTTATTTTATTGAAATGTACAAAGATCTAGCAATGATGGCATAAATAGCCGTTTACAACAGATACAATATCTTAAGTTGGAAATACATTGGGGTCACATTGGGGTCGAATGGGTACAAGATAAGTGCAGGCACTAAAGAATCTAACATTTTTTTACCACGCTCCTCCCCCTATGCACCATTCCTGCTGGGGGCTTGTCAATTCTGTTTAACAAAACCCCACAGCAGAGAGGAGAGGAACAAATGAGGAGGAAAGACTATCCTCTTAAACATAAAACAAGTGCAAAAAAGACTCTGGTATATTCATTAAAGCCTCTAAAAATGTAAAGAGGTGATGTTGCAAAAAAGCAAGCAATCAGATTTGGTTTATCATTTCTCCACTGCATCACAGAAAATGATTGACAGCAAATTTACCCCTTCATGTTCAGATTAAAGGAAAATAGCGAATTCCAAAGACACATTTTCTTTGTTCTGTAAAGGAACATCCAGAAAATGCCTGTAAGAATGGTCACGTACTGCACAGGGAAATCAGTGCAAAACACCATCCTTTCAAAAATTAATTTCCCTGTATGCAAACACACAATCTGGACAACCGGTATGGAGCTTGGAGGATTTTCAAACATCTAAACTAAGGTGATTTCCTCTCAAACACCAAATGAGAAACATTCTCCTATGACAGACTGATGAGCTTATTGTACTGTGGTATCTTGTTCCATTTCAAAAAGGAGTGAAATCTGCTCATTGTAGTGACACTGTGCATGATGGACCCACTTGAAGTCTGAGATCATGTTCTCCAGTACAGTCATGAAAATTGCACAAATGAGGTTTAGGAGTGAAAGGTGGTAACCAGCCTTTAATGAAAATTTTGTCCTGGTATGGACTAACACAACCATGAGGTCCGAATACACAGGAGTAGTTTCCAGACAGAAATAACGTACCCCGAAGTGTAAAAGCTGGTTCTAAAAAGTCAACCAGAGAGTGCTCTGGATTTCCAGCACATACAGTACAGTATAGTATGAGCAGAAGTTAGATAGAGCCATAAATGTACCTTGCTGCACACTGTTTACACTGCATCTGAAATCTGCTCTGGGTGTTCAAAGATTTCAAGTACAGTAAAAGAAAAATGGCCCCTAAGAGCAATAAAGGCTGTGCTGCAGCTTTGAATAAGTTTGGGGTGCACACTAGGCCGAAGTGAAAAAAACATCAAAGTTGCAGATACAGAAACACTATAGGTGCCAAAGGTGTCAAATTGCCTCCTAATTAATGTGTCAAAAGATGGGACTCATGGGATGACAGCTTCAGTCTGCTATTATTGCCTCAAAGTTTGCGTATATATCAAAAACATGAAAGTTTTCTAATTTCAATGAAATGTGGTCAAATATTGCAAGTCAAGGCAAAAGGAATCAACTAGAAAATATAAAATTTAAACTTTTACTCAATCCAAACCCTGTTGTAAAAGTATACTACACCCCCTCTTTCGGCACTGACGGTCGACCGCTCGCAGTGCATGTTCATGCTAGGCACCCATGAGAAAATGCAATAGGGTAAGGGGGGGAGGGAGATGCAATGGGGGAGCAGGGAGGGGGGGGGTCCCCCTCCTCAACTCCGCCTCATTACTGCCTCCACGTGCATGCTTGAATGCCCGCTTTCTGAGCAGACTATTGCTTACTCTTCTGGCTGTAACGACTTAATCAATTCACGTAAACTCTAATTTCATCGTAATACGTTACGCTCGGTCGCTTCTTTGATCTCAGGTCAAATTAGTTTGTCTTAACTGCGTACTCTTTCGATCCTGCTTTGGGCTTTTATCCTCATCTGTTTTGTTTTCATTGTTGATTCATCCGTAGATGAATTACCCTATTTTTGAGCATACACCTCAGATTCCATTTCTCATTGGCTCAAAGTCTGAATAATTCTGACAATGAATCTCACCAAACAGCAGAGGTGATTGGTGCACCTCAGCAGCTGTCTGACACTATGCTTCAGACAAACCTTGACATAGTTCGATATTTAATTCTTGTTTACACAGAAAAGTAAAGAAAACTTGATGGAAAGAATCGTAGCGAGTCTGTCACAGCTGTATGTGACCATATTTGTGAGAAATGACAATATCTGGAGCACTTCATGTGGTAGGAAATTGTCGCAGAAAACAGGTAATCCTAAAATAATATAATTATGTCCAGGACTTGAACAAAAATTACAGTGCCCATAAATCTAAGCACTCCTCTGATCTGGATAAGAAAAACAAAATATTAAAATCAAGCTGGATACTTAGAAGGAACAGGTGAATAGACTATTAGATTGCCATGAAAAATGTGTCGATTTGGACAAATGAAAAACAATAACACATTAAACCAAAAAACTTTTTTGTTGTTGTTTATTTTAAATAACTGTTTTCTGAATCTATAAATAGAAAAATAAACAAAACCTTAGTTTTTTTTGTAAAAACTATGCTTTTGTGCCTTTTACAATGATCATTACTATTTTACATAGGTTGCACGCTCACTTCAACCACTTTAAAGATAACATGGGTGCCAATTTGGAAGAGCAAGGTAAACATTTTCAACAGGATATGATTAACTTTGAACATCGTTATCAGGGGCAATACAATGAGAGTATGATGGGGGATTATATTTGGGGGCTAATACTTTCCAGTCACAGAAGAAATACGAAAAATATTAATTTCTAAACATTTTTATATATTCTGTTACAGTAGTTTGTTTTAAAATTTGGGTTTGTAAATAAAATTCAAATTCATAACAAAAGTTTGTTCTATTTTTACATACAATAAAAAAAAGGTATGAAAGTAAGGACATTTTCTTAAAATCTGTAATTTCATTCTGATGGCTACAAAGCAAACTATCGGGTAAAAGTAATTTTTTTCGTTAATTAATAACATGGAAGAAATAAAAATCAGATATGCAGAACCCAGACTCAAAATTGGTGTTGACCGGTGTAATTGATCGCATTGAGCGTGATTTCCTGACCGATCAACGCAATGCCAGACAAACGTGCATGGACAGGATTGATCGATCAACTACTATTAACGAGAAAAGAATCTTTGAAGGGAAGGGAAATGCCCAATGTCCAAGCTTGAGAAAAGAAGAAAAAGAGAATCTTATCTTGATGCACCATCGTGCAGTTCTATCGGCTATCGTACCAGTGAGGGAAAAGTCTCTGTTTGTACGTGTCAATCACCAGATAATGATGATGAACAGTTCAAAATGACCACTCGGATTAGACTTAAAAGCTTTTCCAGGGCCTGTAAAAAAAACAGGGTAGCCGACAGAGCTGCTGCACAGCTTGCATTAAGTTTGATATAGGACATTGATCGAATTCACATTCTCACACGGTAGGGAGGTTGGGATGGAAAATGAGTGGCATTCAAGTTGCAGTCAAATCCTCTTGGCAACTGCTAGATAGTTTCGAAAGATTTAAGATCTGCAAAAAGATCTGAAATGAAGGCCAATGCATCGCATTTTGACTGATTCTATAGGAGAATTCATCTAAAGAGTTCCTGCTTTTGGCACATTAATTAGGAGGCAAATTGGCACCTAAAGCGTTTCTGTATCTACAACTTTGTGTATTTCACATCCGGTCTATTGGAAACCTGTTTGTATGGGTTGAGATTGACAGCTTCTGGCTTCTTGTTGCTAGGCTGGACCAGAGTGCAGTGCAGCAGATGATGCTTTATAAATGTACTCAGAATACAGCTCTGCTGCATTTTACATGGTTAGCCACACTGTTGCCATGCAGGGTTTCATCCATACATTGGGGCCATGCCCGTTATGAACAACAGGTATCCATTGGCATTACTATACTATGCAATTACAAGGTTATTATGTTTTTAGAACAAGTCAAAAACAGCAGCTACCATAGGCACTACTGTATGGCAGAATAGGATCTGAAGGCATTCTATTAAATAACAAGTTATATTAAGATAACTGTATGCGCTCATGTCACATCCAATTTTTTGAACTTCAAAATTAAAATGTCCCCTCAGCACACAACTAAAAACTGTAGTAAGCCATTTCATAATACATTAACATCTAGATCAGGGGTAGCCAACTCCAGTCCTTAAGAGCTACCAGCAGCTAACATTTCCCAGGTCTCGTCACAGAATTCCAAGTTAAATAATTATCTAACTGTGGATCTTTTGTAATTTGGCAGTTTAGTAAAGAATGCACCTGGGCACCTGCTAGGTGGTCTGGAAAACATGAACTGTTGGTAGCTCTCAAGGACTGGAGTTGGCTACCCCTGATCTAGATGAACCAAACCAAAAAAAAAAAAGCGTGTTAAGTCATTTAATGCTATATTTTCAGAAAATGTAACATTTGCGGTAAAATAATGTAACATTTCTAACCTATGCATGTAGGAGAAGTATAACTCCATGATCCATTAGCTGTGCAGGATGCTGAAGATTCACCAGCAAGTGATAAACCCTTATCACATGAAAAGGTTATAGCATCTAAGAATGTGTATTCATCCTTTTGAGGGTCATATGATCCATGTGAGGGTGCATTTGGTGCAGGACAGATAACAGCTGAAAGAAACAGAACAATACTGTACATCGTGTGTAATGGAGCAGCCTTATGTACTAAATGTTTTGGAACATTTTTAAGTAAGCAGCTGCTGTACAAAATCATGGGCTAATTTTCAATCTATAACCTGGCTAAGATGTACAATGAGGTCACCAGGGGAAACGAATTAATTAATGTGGATAAAAATAAGACAGTCTTTAAAGCAATCATCGCTTCTTATGAGAAAACAGTTAAGGCAAAAATGTAAAAACATGGGCATAATAATATACATATAAAATGCATAACACACTAATTCTAAACTATGAAAAAAAAATATATAAAGCAAATAAACGACAACTGTTGTGCAAATACAGTAAACAACTTGTAAGTCGGAGGCACGCCATAGTAACCTCTAATTCAGAAGGCATTATTGTGAACCAATATCTGTGCTTTAGTATATTTGAATATTCTTGCGCATTTCATTTTGAAATGTCCACTGGTTTTTAGAATAAATGTATTACATCTTTGACCCATCTTTTCTAGTCTGTTTTTTTAACACATGGATATTTAATTGATTCAAGAGACGTTTATTCTCGTACCAATACATTTTGGCTGACACAGAAGGTCTCTAGACATTTTCTTCATTTATGAATCTAGCATTGGATCCATGTGTGATCCTAGCTCAATGAAAGGTCCTGAAGCAGCTGATTATTACTGGCATTTTTTTTTAAACTGATTTCTGTGTTCCACAATATGAGGTATTTTTTTATTATTTTTATATGGCATGATGTGTGTATATTTGTGAAAAGGTTTTTATATTTCTTATATACAGTATGGCTACATTGTATACATTACATTTTATGATTCTTATAGAAAAAATTATATTTCTTGTATCAATGCAGCACTGGTTTTCTTTTTTTTTTTTACATTTAGTTATACAACCCAGCGGTTTGGGCTATACAATGCACTTTTCTTATTCGAGTATATGTATATTCCTTGCAATATTACACAAGGATACATTCAGCATATAAGAATATACATACAGGTTGAGTATCCCGTATCCGAATATCCGTTATCCGAATTATTCCGAAAACCAGACATTCCAGAAAGTGAAAAAAATTTTTTTTTTTTGCTAAAAACTCACTGGGGACATTTGTAACAGCATCACTGGGGACATGATATGTAACTGGAACTATATATGTGCAAGACAATGATTGCTTGGCATTCAAATTCAGTGCTGAGATAGTACACACATTTTGTTTCACGTTTTGAAACCTTGTTTTTTGAACAAATAAAATATATTTGTGTGTATTTTATGTGGTAATAAAATATATTTGTGTGTATATTATGTGTTTATACAGCATAAATGCAAGATAATTCAAAATACATCATTGAAATATTAAAATATTCCGAAATACGGAATAATCCGTTATCCAAAATTCTCCTGGTCCCGAGCATTTTGGATAAGGGATACTCAACCTGTATAATATTCTACCTATCTATCTACATACTGTATATCCACATATAAACAAACACACACACACACAATTCACCAGTGGGGCTGGGTGGACAGTTGGGGGAGCCTGAAATCACTGCTGCTCTGAAAAGCAGCCAGTGATCCCGGAAATGATGACATGTACATCACTGCGTGCGTGAATGGGGTCATGATGGAAGCCCCTTTTTCACATTAGGTCTGGACTTAGCAGGTGGGGCTTTAATAACACAGTCAGTGCAAAACACACAAATCCCAGGAGAAAGACCATAAAAGCAACTGTTTTTGTGTGATCTGATGGACTAGAGCAGTGGTTCCCAACCCTGGTCCCCAAGTACCCCCAACAGTGCATGTTTTCCAGGTCACCCAGCAGCTGTACTCATTATTCAGGCACATTTGAAAAGATCCACAGGTGGAGCTAATTATAGCACTTGGGATTCTGTGTGGAGACCTGCAAAACGTGCACTATTAGGGGTACCACTGGACTAGAGCATGGGTCTTCAACCTGTGGCCCTCCAGATGTTGTGAAACTACATGTTCCAACATGCATTGCCACATTTTTTTCTATAAGAGCATGCCAAAACGGTCAGGGCATGCTGGGAAATGTAGTTCCACAACATCTGGAGGGCCACAGGTTGAAGACCTGTGGACTAGAGCAATGACACACTGAAGATTATGTATAGCACTGCATTACGTTTATATCGTAATATAAATGTAATGCTTTGTGTTGACTTGATTTTTAACTTTTTAATTTTGATCTATTATTTTAATCTGTTGTGTTCTTCTTACTAGGACTTTAAAGTGAACAAGTACAATATATCAATCCCAAGGAAAGTAATGCGACCTACACACAGGGCAACTTCAGAGCATTTTCTAAGCAAATCTCAATAGTTTGCTTTGAAAATGCCCCTACATCGCTCTCTATGTAGGGGCCATAGCAATGCACGGCCCCACGCGTCGCTATTGGCTGGCGATTAATATCCAGCATGCTGGATATATCTAGTTATATTGCCAGGCAGATCGCTCAGCTCACATTGATGACACATCGCTGTGTACCGAGCATTCAGAATGCTCAGCAAATCTCCTTGTCTGTAGGTCCCTTAACTCTAGAGTAGCATCAGATATTTTCCACAAAAAACCTCTTAGCTCTTGCTGCTGAACAGTGGAAGAGACCTATAACACAGCTGGTCACTTTGTCACAGCTTTATTTACCTTCACATTCAGGGAGAATGTTACTCCATAGTCCACTTGCTTCGCAATCTCTATAATTTCGTTTGGATGTTAAGCGGTAACTAAAAGAGATAAAAACACACATTTTACTGTATCTTTCGAAGCGGGCTTCTAATAACTCATCACTAGTACTATAAAAATCATTTACTTTGAATAACATAGTTTATTTTTGCGTAATCCTGGTGCAGTGTGTTTAAGGTGAACTAACTGGCACAATGTGCAAAATATGGAGTTATGGTAGATTTACCATGGTTAACTCCTTTTCCTCGAAGTCCACAGTGTCCACAGGAGTCACATTGGGGTTGTGCTGGTAGGTTGTGTCCGGAGCACTAACAGTTAAACTTTGAGTCCCAGGATGGTCCGGTCCACCCTCCACACACCCCGCCCCCTGACCTCAGACACCCAGTTTTGTAAGTAAGCCAAAAGGCAGGAGCCGGAAATGCAGAAAGAAGACCGAATGATTCAAGAACACATTCTCACACAGACAGGAAATGTACAATTGAGAATAAGTGAACCCGAAAGGCCAGGTGCATTCAGGGTGGGCGTCCTGTGGACACTGTGGACTTAAAAGTAGTTAACCATGGTAAGTCTACCATGACTCCGTATTTCCTCTGCAGAGTCCACAGTGCTCCACAGGAGTCACATTGGGGATGTCCCAAAGCAGTTATTTAAGGGAGGGAACACCCCTGAATCGAGAGAAGAACTCTGCGCCCAAAGGAAGCATCCTGAGAATGAAAAGCATAAAACCTAAGGAAGGTATTAATTGATGACCAGGTGGCAGCTTTGCAGAGTTGTTCTGCTGACGCTCCGCGGTGTGCTGCCCATGACGGCCCTACTGACCTTGTAGAATGGGCCGAAATGGAATTTGGAATTGGAATCTTCGCCTTTGAATAGGCTTCAGAGATTGTCATGCGAAGCTGGCCATCCGCGCTTGTGAGAACCAAAAAGTACGAACAGAATATCTGTACGTCTAATAGACGTTGTGCGCTCTACATAAATTGAGAACCCGTACCCCATCCAAAGAGGCTTCTCCAGGAGAGATGCTGGATGAGAGAAAGGTTGGAACAACAATTTCCACATTGAGGTGAAACTGACACCACTTTAGGTAGATAGCCCTTTTTTGTTCGCCAGACCGCCCTATTATGATGAAAAATCAATCAAAAAGGGTGACCGGCATGATAGAGCACTTAGATCGGAAACTCTACTTGCTGAAGCAATAGCTAAAATAAACAATGTCTTAACAGTTAACCATTTAATATCCATGCTCTGCAAAGGCTCAAAAGGAGGACCTTGCAATGCTTTTAGAACTACATTGAGATCCCATGGAGCAACAGGAGGGACAAACTGAGGTTGAATGCGCAGTACTGCCTGCATGAAAGTGCGTATATCTGGTAAACAAGCAATTTTTCGTTGAAACCAGACAGACAAAGCTGACACTTGAACTTTAAGAGAGGCTAAACGTAAGCCTAAATCCAAGCCAGACTGAAGAAACTCTAGAATTCTAGACACTTTGAACACTTGAGTATTATAGGCATGAGCAGTGCAAAACTGAAAGTATGCATGCCATATAATATAATATATGCAAGAAGAAACTGGTTTTCTTGCCTTAATTAAGGTTTGAACCACTGCAGGAGAGAAACCTTTAGCAGCTAGGACGGATGACACAAGAGCCATGTTGTCAAAGAGAGTCGAGCTAGATCTGGGTGTAGACAGGGCCCCTGAGATAGTAAGTCCGGCCATAGAGGTAGTGGAAATGGATCTTCTACTGCAAGTGTCAGTAGATCTGCGTACCAATGGCGCCTGGGCCATGCTGGTGAAATAAGAATTAGTAGTCCTCCTTCCTGTTTGAACTTGCGCAGAACTCTTGGTATTAGGGAGAACGGAGGGAAAAGGTATGGCAAGTGAAAGGTCCACTGTATCGCCAGAGCATCGACAAATGTCGCTAGTGTGTCTCCTGTCTTTGCTACAAATGTGGGCAGCTTTGTGTTGTGCCATGAAGCCATGAGGTCTACGTCTGGTAGACCCCATTTATTCACCAACAGCTGAAAGACTTGCTGATGAAGAGCCCATTCCCCTGCATAAACGTCGTTCCTGCTGAGGAAGTCTGCTTCCCAGTGGAGGACTCCTGGGATGAATATCGCAGAGATGGCTGGATGATGTAGCTCGGCCCAATGCAGTATGTGCGTGACCTCTGCCATCGCCCTTAGACTGGGAGTTCCGCCTTGGTGATTTAAGTAGGCCACCGTCTGACTGAATCTGTACTGGAAAGTCTTGAAGAATTTATTGTGCTAACAGAATAGCTCGAAGTTCAAACACGTTGATTGGCAGGGTGCTTTCCTCCTGGGTCCAACGGCCCGGAAAGGTATGCTGACCCGTCACTGCTCCCCCCATCCGCGGAGACTTGCATCCGTGGTGAGAAGTTTCCAATTTGGAAATCCAGAACGGGCGACCCTTATCGAGAGTGGATGGGCGTAGCCACCACAACAGGTTTTTCCGAACTGCTGGTGTCAGGACAATGGTTTGAATTTTTATCAAATGCTGTTGTCCCTTCCACTTGGATAGTATGAGGCGCTGAAGAGGACGAGAGTGGAACTGAGCATATTCAACCATATCGAATGTCGATACATGGATTATATGGATTATATAGCATAAGTGTGCTGATGGTGTGACGCTCATGTGTCACAGGATGGATTATATAGCATAAACGTGCTGATGGTGTGACGCTCAGGTGTCACCATTTTGACCTTTTAAATTAAAATGTGCCCTCGCGATTGAAAAATGTGCCCTCGCGATTGAAAAATGTGCCCTCGCGATTGAAAAATGTGCCCTCGCGATTGAAAAATGTGCCCTTCCCATGGTCAGCACCCTGCCCTAAAAAATTTCTAGAGTGAACACTATGTTGTATAGCTGTAAGGGCTAACTACAGCCCCCCAGCCAGCCTTTATCACCCGGTGGTCACGTAGAGCACGCGAGGCAGCCCCAGTGCTGCACCTCAGCTCCCTCCGGCTGGTCTCCACAGCCGGAGGGCAGGACTACTAAAGTGCGGCTTCCTGCGAACGGAGAGCTGCCTTACCTGCATCCCCGGTCCCCAGCTGTAGTCCGGGCTCTCCAGCGGTGGCTGCTAGTGACCTCTCCTGCTGGCGCCCGCCGGAAACACCAGCGCAAGCACTGGTGTAGCGGCGCCGGCGGTGGTAGTAGGAGCGGGCAGTGTGAGCGGCTATAACCGATACGCCTGCCGCACTCATAAGGCCGCACCAGTGAAAAAACTGGGTGCCTGAGGACAGGGGGCGGGGTGTGTGGAGGGTGAACCGGAGCATCCTGGGACTAACATTTTAACTGTTGGTGCTCCGGACACAACCCCAATGTGACTCCTGTGGACTCTGCAGAGGAAAGAGGAACTACTGTGCATTGTAACATTGTAATGTGAATTGGTAATATTATGTGGCCTCGCTCCTTCCCCACAAAGCCACGCCTCAAGTTATTGCCTTCAGTGCACACTGTCCCTATATTTTGTGTGTGAAGTTGTTTTAACAGTCTCAGTGAGACACCCTCCTTTCACATAGAAGAGCAAATTATCAGGTCAAGCATTTATGACTTGTGTGAAAGATATGGGAATGCTTGTGTATAATTATGGTAAGAAGTGGATAAATGAAAGATAATGCTAGACTCACATCCCGACTGGTTCTAGAGCGTTTGTTGGAGGGCTGCACTCTGGAGTCCAAGAAATCTAAAAATCTGTCTTTTTTAGTGTATGTGGATCTGGCTTTATGTTGGTGGGCCAATTGATACGGCACCCACAACATCCAGTGAGGGACCCTAAAAATGTTTCTTTACCAAAAAAATTAGGCTTGGGACAGCCCTGCCTACTCTGAAGTAATACTGTACTACAGAATAGTAATAGAGACCTTCACTGTCCACCCCACATTCTGAACACTGTCCTGTCCTTGCAGTGGGAGTGGGGTATGTCCAAGATTCCAGAGTGCACTTTGAGGAGACAGGACAAACATTAAGGTGCCCACACACTAGAAAGATTTATCTTAATATGTCCCTTGAACTCACAGTCAGTCCTGGACAAAAGATTATGTGCAAAGAGTACAATTTGACAAAGAACATCTTAAGATTCCTGAAAATTTTGAACCCCCTTCAGTGGTACAGATGGAGCCACATTCATCTATATTGCTAGCTACGCGTCTCGTGCACCGTTCACCGATGCGTGCAATAAATGAAGCACGAATATCCAAGCATCCGACCGCTACCAGACCCGCCCGAACACCTGAGCAATTAAGCGCCCCAACTCCCAAATAACCGAGTCCCACAGAACTTTAGCTGCATCTTCTGATCTTCCTTGCAGCAGGTGAGATCAAAATAGTGTTCATTCTATCACCCGCTATCTTTGAAAACTCATGCAGTTCCTCTTCCCTACCTGGGGGTGTTGCTGTGTTCTGTAGTGCTTCTAGCACAGTGTGGTCTATATATCAGCACTGATATGCAAACCAGACCTGTGCTAGAAACGCCATAGTCCATATCCAGCTAAAGATACACGTGAGTGCACATTGGATCGTGATCAATTTGCGGTAAAAATCGGCTGATTTTATCAATCAATAAACATTAATGCAATTACAGAAAAGGAAAGGGGAGGCTTACTGAATAAAACTGCAGCACATAATTTTATACAGTTTATCTAAAATTATACCAAAACATAATAAAAAAACAAAACAAAAAAAAAAACTTACCCATCATTACATTTAAAGATGACTCTAGAGCCAAATAAAAAGTCAGTAGCTTCTATATCTCCATGTAATATGTCTCCAGGATTCCCACATGATTTCCCTGTCAAAGAATATAAAAAAGGAAAAAAATTAAAAATAAAAAAAAAAGACACCACCAATTACAGTCCCACATTTGCTATATAAATTCAAATGAAAAAAAAAAAAAGTTGAGTAAAAAGAAAAAGATTATATTTCCTATTGAAGTTAAACATTACAGGTCATTATGTTGAACAAAAATGTTTGCTTGCCAATTTTCACACCTATTTTGATAATGGCCCTCAAAGGGTTAAAGAAATCATTGGGAGGAACATATGAACACCACACAGATATGGCCCTTGCAAAAAAACAAAACTTATGACCCCCAGTGCTATACTGCACACAATTATCAATATTTCTATGGATAAGTAGGACTAGATTTTAACATTTTAATAAAAATAATTACAATTTATTATTTTTAAAGGACAGATTTTGTTCTGAAAGCCTTAAAAATCCTGTTGTTTTAGAAAGGTAAATTAATGACCAGCAAAAGGGGGTAGTCAATTAGACCAGTTAATTTAATGAGTGTGGAAAAGGGTGGTGGCTCAGGCTTTAATGGCCAGTAACATAACGTTTTTTGCATGTTAACACACAGAACCTGACATGTTGCTGGAGCAGTGTGTTACTTGGTTTGCCGCACCCAAAAAAAGGCAGGCTCAGATCCCTAACAAAAAAAAACCTGTTCGCGTCAAAGGCAAGCTCGTGGAAATATTTTACCTAGATTGTTTTTTGCCATATTAGGTTTATGTAAATTAATACTGTAGTAAAATTGATTACTCATCAGGATGTGACAGCCATATAAATAGAGAGGCATTATAGGTTTCTATCTCTGCATATACAAAATACTTGTACAGTACTTACGTTCGCAGAATACATCCAGCGGTGACCATGTATTGTCAGGTAAACAAGTTTTTTTATTGTTAAAGCCAGGTTTACGTTTATAGCCAGGTTCACAACTATATTGTACTACTGAACCAGGAGGAAAGTCTACTTGATCAATAGTATCTGTTGCTTGCAGTGCAAATTGAACTCTCCCAGGAGCATTGCAATCTCCTAATTCAACAAAAGAAAACAAAAATTATATTAATTATCATATTTGCCTGACATTTTTTGACTGGATATGTTAAAAGGTATATGAAATTAGTTTATATGGAAAAAATATATCCTGTATCTATTCTACAACTGGATTAAAATATAACCTTTTATTTATCACACAAATACAAAATATACTTTTACATACTGTCTTTAGTACCAATAAAAAAAAAAAAATATATATATATATATATATATATATATATATATATATATATATATATATATATATATATATATATATCTCTTGGTGGTCGGCAATCTCACAGTCCACAGATAGAATATAGGAGCCTTGCGCTGAGAATGTTTCTAATGAAAGATTTCTCACAGGGACCTCTCTTTTATGGTCCTCTCAGAAAAGTAATTCCGCTGAATCCCATCAGAAGAAACTCAACTTACAGTATAATTCTGGCAGGTGTACACGTAATGGTTTCTTTCAAAACAGCATAGGATCTCATGTCAGCATGAACTCAACTTACTTGTAGTTTCAATCACGCGTTCACATAAAGGTATCTTGTCCAACACCTCAGGAGTCAACGGTCAGATAGAAAAGGGTTTATTCCAACACACAACGGTACAGGTACGGGTACGGGTACAGGTAGACAGGTTAAAAGCCAAACTTGGATGATGCGCGGGTGGGCGAGTTCCAGCAGCCTGAGAAGTCCGTGCTGCAGACACGAGCACTCAGGCGGGGAGCGTGGACGCTGTCGCACTACATGTTCCATGGTGCATTGCTGTTGTGTACGTCAACCAATGGCATTATACACAGCCTCTGGGTTTCAGAACCGCCACAAGCAGTGAGTGAAGCGAGCAACGCAAGGTCCAGCATCCCGTCCACACTACCGTCTGACGGAGATCAGCCTCCAGCGTCCACGCTCCCCGCCTGAGTGCTCGTGTCTGCAGCACGGACTTCTCAGGCTGCTGGAACTCGCCCACCCGCGCATCATCCAAGTTTGGCTTTTAACCTGTCTACCTGTACCCATACCTGTACCGTTGTGTGTTGGAATAAACCCTTTTCTATCTGACCGTTGACTCCTGAGGTGTTGGACAAGATACCTTTATGTGAACACGTGATTGAAACTACAAGTAAGTTGAGTTCATGCTGACATGAGATCCTATGCTGTTTTGAAAGAAACCATTACGTGTACACCTGCCAGAATTATACTGTAAGTTGAGTTTCTTCTGATGGGATTCAGCGGAATTACTTTTCTGAGAGGACCATAAAAGAGAGGTCCCTGTGAGAAATCTTTCATTAGAAACATTCTCAGCGCAAGGCTCCTAAAATCTATCTTTTGTACCATTGTTCTCTGGGGTTGGGCGTTAACCCTAATTAAGGAGACTTGCTGCACACAGTCAGCGCAAGGTTCAGAAATCCCCCATTTTTCACAGATAGAATATACTTGCGGGGTGCCTTCTGTACTGAACACGAGGAGCGTGTTCACAAACACAGCGTGACTCCGGTCTAGATGAAGTATTTAAATGAAGGAGACTGCATGGCAGGAACCATGGTTGCAGTCTCCTTCATTTAAATACTTCATCTAGACCGGAGTGACGCTGTGTGTGTGTGTGTGTGTGTGTGTGTGTGTGTGTGTGTATATATATTAGGGTTACCACCTAGTCCCTTTAATTCCGGACACATATTAATTACACAGGTTCTGTGGCTGGCTGACTTCAAGACTCCACTTCACCTGATTTTAAACTGCCACAGAACCTGTGTAATTAACATGTGTCCGGAATTAAAGGGACTAGGTGGTAACCCTAATATATATATATATATATACACACACACACACATACACATATATATACACATACATACACACATACATACATACATATACATACACACACACACACACACCGGTCTAGATGAAGTCACTCCTTTCAACGTTGCAGCCACCCAGGTGCCCTCTGGATCAGTGTATAAAATTGAAATGAAGCAAGCAGTGGCACTCTTGGGATTTTTCAAAAAGTGTAATAGGTACAACACCCAAAAACCAACGTTTCGGGGCTGGCACGCCCCTTTGTAAAGGTGTAGGTGACAATGCAAAAAATCTCCAGTGGGACTTCTGGTTGCTCCAGAGAGGCCAGCAGAATCCGATTTGCATTTTTACTACTGGATGAAGGACTATCATCCGTGTTTTAGGCTTAGCTATTAACCCCGTAACAGAGGAGGCTAACAGAAGTACTAAAACCTGTAATATTATAGGCAGTATAAGACTGGTCTATTATAAGCCAACCAATCGAAATTGGTATATTAAAAATATAGGGTCAAAGAATACCATGTCCTGGTAATGAAATCTAAGAGACATCACCACAACTAAGGAAGTTTTCAACTTTATTCACGTGTTAAAACCGTGACCGAAAGACTGTTATGTTCCCCTGATGAAGTCTCTATGAGACAAAACGCGTTAGGATTCTCTACAAGCGGGTTTTATCTTGATAATCCTGTGAATTCAGATAAACAAATATTGGAAGACATCTCACTTTACTTCATTGGATGTGGATCTTACAAATTGTATTTGGACTTTTACAATCTTACTTTAGGCGAATATATATTTTAATAGCCAGCTCAAAGCATAAGTGAAAAAATGGTACTCTTTACCTAGAAGGGCGCCCATCGTGGCCATCTCGGGCATTGAATGCACTAAAAAAAATCGGGTGCAATGCGACCGACGCGATGCCCGCGATTTTCCATAGGGAACAATGTTAAATGTCTCAATTGACCCGATTTTCCTGTTCAATGCCTCAATTGACGTGGATAGTGGGGGTATGAAAAGGTCGTAGGATGCGTACCGCTGCGCTCGCCACGCTTCGGGTTGACGTTGATCGTGGGGTGCCGTTAACAATTGGGGTCGCCATTTCACACTTCAGGGTGCCTATTTGGCCTCTGTGGGCCATTTAACATTGTTTCCTATGGAAAAATCGGGTCAATTGAGGCATTGAACAGGAAAATCGGGTCAATTGAGACATTTAACATTGTTCCCTATGGGAAATCGCGGGCATCGCGTCGGTCGCATCGCACCCGATTTTTTAGTGCATTCAATGCCCGAGATGCCCCCGATTTTTTACTAACGATGCCCACGATCAAAATCGTGGGCGCCGTTCTAAGTAAAGAGTACCGAAAAAATAGCTTTATCTGAAAACAAAATCAGCAGCATACTGAGCATAATATTTAAAAAATCCATCATAAAGTACACATACAAGGTACTTATCACATCATGGAATAAAGGGTAGTAGATGTATACAGCTTTCCCTCAATAGGCCCGACAGCAGCTATTTTGGTGGCACCCAACCTTCCTCAAGAAAAAAAATTAACAATTATCTAGCACGCTACTAATTATGGCTGAGCACCCACCAAATCGAGCAAACAAGCCTGACCTGTGCTAAACATTAATTCACATGTACGATGCACATCCTGCCCAAGAAGAGGCTGGATTCTGGCAATTTCAAACTGACAATTCCAGGATGGTGCCGGGCACCATTGGTCATGTTGCAGATGAAACATAGCTTGAAATCATAATCGGGAAAAACGTGCACCACCACCAATCGCTGCTGCCCCGTCTTCCACTTCCGGGGTCTGAAATGCATTAGTGTTGCCTATCCACTAGCCGGAAGTTGTGTGGGCCACCTAACCCGCCTCAACATCTGGCATATGGAATGCCTCTTGATAGAAGTATAACTAAAGCACTAACAAGTGTGCCATATTAATATACTAAGACTCACGGTGATAGATAGATAGATAGATAGATAGATAGATAGATAGATAGATAGATATATTAGCTTCATCGACATATACATTAACCCATTATGTAAAGGTTACTAAAAGGCACCTTTATCAAGAGCAAAATGAATCTAGGCATATAAATAGGGGTCTGGGCGCCCGCCAAAATCAACAAACCTGTCCACTCGCCATTATTACCTATGAACAGTGCTTGCGCCAGGGCCATGGAACGCACTTCCGCTTCCTGTCATAAGAAAATGTGTGCACAAAAACTAAATAAGAAAAGGAACCAATGGTATGGCTTGCCTAAACATCCAGTGCACCACCAGCCCCTCTGGTGACTGAAGCAAGCGCTGAGTACACGTCTGTGTCTGGCGCTTTGCCTCATCTCACCAAGTGGAATTGTCCGGTCATTCGAGTACCAGAATGCACTGCCATCTTTCCGGCTCCTATACAATCATACCCAGCCCATTAGGCGAAGACAACTGCAGCGTCTCTATTCTCATAGCAAGCCTTGCAGGCATTTTTGAACATATAGACACATGCAAGCAGTCCAAAAGGAACCAACGTCTCAAGGTTATAGATTAATTTGCACTCCTTTTGTAATCATTTAAGTGACTTCTAAAGTTAGTTTGGTCGGACTGCTTGCTTGTGATGGTGCTCGGTAACTCATTGAAGTGTTTCATAAACAATTCCAGTGTATCAGTTCCACCTGCCTACACAAAAAAAAAAATATCCTCAATAAACGTAACATAACACGGTATAAATGAAGAATATGGTCTTTTATTGAGTTGATGTTTCATATGGATACATATATAAAATTCACACATGCAGTTGCCATGCTTGAGCCCATGGCTGTGCCCTTTATCTAAATAAAAATTGAATCAGTAATAATAAAAATTCAACAGGGGGACCCTTATATACAGGATTAGAAGTAATAGTCTTTCTTATGGCTTCTAGTCCTTCTTTATTACCAATATTAGTGTATAGGCTAGAAATGTCAAAAGTTACCGGAAAGCTGTTAGAAGTAAGAGTGCCAAAGAATTTAATGCAATTCAAGAAATCTCTGGTAGATTTTAAGATAACTTCTGTTTTCTGAACAAGAGTCTTAAGGAAAAAGTCGACATACTGCGACAGGCTCTGGCAGAAGGAGCCTCTTGATGAAATTATCGGAGTCCCCGGTGGTCTGAGGAGGGACTTGTGGATCTTAGGTAAAACAGAGTAATGGGGTAATGGGATAGTCTTGTATTAAAAATTCCGATGTAGCTTTATCTATCCATCAATTATTCACACCCATTACTACAATAAATAGCTATACAAGTTTCTGTTTTTCTATAATTTTTTTACTTTCCGTTTTTAGTTCACTTTATATGAATAATTTTTTTGGTTATGTGACAGCTTATTTCTAGTCATTATAGTCTATATGCTCCTACAGGGTATTTGGGTGCCTGTCAGACTCTGGCATGATTAACTCTACTGCCAAGATTCCATTACAGAAGGTCACAGATTTTTTTGACAGTAGAGAAGATACTGTGACATGGGATGATTTTGAATACATTGCTGGAAACAGCTCACTGTTTATAGCACAGTGTGCAAGGGTTGCTATGAGACCAGAAGTGTTGCAGTTGTCTCTGCCTATTGGGCTGGGCCTGATTGGACGGGAGCCATCGAGATGACTGTGCATTCAGGGACCCAGAGCTTTCACCCGATGAGATGAGGCAAAGCGCAGGAGACACAGACACGTACTCAGCGCTTGTTGTAGTCACCAGAGGTGAATGCCCCATTGGAGGTTTAGGCAAGCCATACCACTAATGGATCCTTTTCTTATTTAGTTTTTGTGCACGCATTTGCTTAGGACAGGAAGTGGAAGTGCATTCCAGGACCACTTCCTATTTTCCATGGCTCCGGCGCGTGCACTGTTCATAGGCAATAATGGCAAGTGGACAGGTGAGTTTTATTGTGTCGAGTTTGGCGGGCACCCAGACCCCTATTTATACTGCATTTATGCCTAGATTCATTTTGCTCTTGATAAAGGTGGTCAGATCACTGAAACGGCAGTAGAGCAATGGATTCACATTTGGGCTATCCAGTTTGTCGCAGAAAGATGAGTAACCCGATAGGCTTGTGATTTTTAAATTGATTATGCTGCAGTATTCATATTTGGATTTGTAATACAAAGACTTTTTGAAGCAGGTAGTGTGCTGGTCTTGTTTCTATAGTTTGCAGGATTAGGACTAATAAATACACATTTGCCCCTGACAGCAAGCTATGATGGCAAGAAGTGCAGCAAACTCGCCATTTAAAGGGATCCTTACTGTCCTCTCTCAGCGAGGATTTCTCCCTTACATTGAATACGGTGACCCGGTTCGAGGGCAAGGATGGCTGATTTTCAGCGAGGAAAAACCATCTTAGCTGTACAAACCCCCTCACTGGCCACATTGAATACCGCCCATGATCTCCTCCCTCCTTGTTTGGGCATTTTGGGGTGTGAACTACCTTGTGAATATGTCCATAGGTAAACTCTTAATTCTTTATAGTCCTCATGGACTTTCTTATATTGATGCTGTCAAGCCTATTGAGGTAAAGTTGTCTACATCTATAGCCCCTCATTCCATGATGTGATAAAGTACCTTGTTCATGTACTTTATGATGAATTTGGAAATGTTATGCTCAGTATGCTGCTGATTTTTTTCAGACAAAGCTATTTTGGTACTTGTTTCCTAGCACGGCACCAATCGTATGCCATCGCATATCACTAATTAAGATATGCGATGGGACTCGATTTTCGGGTCTTAAGACCCGCACTGTACAATTTTAATATCGTGCTGCATCTCATGTAGGGATGCCAATCCCGGGGCATTTTTTCAATCCCGGGATTCGGGATTGAAAAATGCTCAATCCCGGGATTCCCGGGATTGGCTTCCCTAATAATAAAAAACCCCCTGGCCGCCCGAGCGCTGGGTGGGTGGGCGGGTGGCAGGGAGCGCTTTGGCAGGGAGCGCTGGGTGGCAGGGAGCGCTGGGTGGGTGGGCGGGCGGGTGGCAGGGAGCGCTGGGTGGGTGGGCGGGTGGGTGGCAGGGAGCGCTGGGTGGGTGGGCTGCAGGGAGCACTGGGCTGGTGGGCAGCCGTGGATGTGCGGCTGTGCCCTGCGCAGCGTGACCTCGCAGCGTGACCTCGTCACGCTGCGCACTGCGGGGTATGGGAGAAGCCGGGCAGCGTCTGAGTGCTCAGACGCTGCCCGGCATTAAACTGCGCATGCGCAGTTTAATCCCGAAATCCCGGGATTGGAAATTCCAATCCCGGGATTGAAATCCCGGCGTTTTGGGGGCCAAATCCCGGGATCCCGCCGATCCCGGGATTGGCCACCCTAATCGCATGCCATTACAATGGCATGTGATGCGATCAGACCCGATTTTTAATTGTACAGCCACCCTAATGGGTGATTAATATGTTAAAGGGATGTGAAATACATGTGAAGTAATCCGCGTGTGCTCTCCATGCTTCGGGCTCGGTACACTATCTAAAATCAACTCCACGCCGATGTGGATAGTGGATAGTGGGGTTATGAAAAGGTCAGAGGACGCGTACCGCTGCACTTGCCACGCTTCGGGTTGGCGTTTATAGTGGGGGTGGCGTTGGGGGTGCATTTAACATATTAAGCACCCATCAGGGTGGCTGTACAATTAAAAATCTGATCGGATCGCATCGCATGCGATCGGGTTGCATAAGATGAAAATCGTGGGCACTAGGAAACAAGTACTGCTATTTTTCAGTTATATTTTGAGGTGTTGTGCTGGTCTTTGTTTTGTTTTTGTTTTTTTTCTTTATTGGAACTAAAGACATTATGAATATGATTATACCCTTCCCGCCGCAGCCTGTTTTTGCCTTCCTGACAGAGCCCTTTTTTTCAAATATGACATGTATCACTTAAGTGGGGATAACTTTTTTTTGCTTTTACTTATCCCAGTGATTTTGAGATTGTTTTCTCGTGACACATTGTACTTCAAGTTAGTGGTAAATTTTCGTCGATACAGTGTGTTTTTTTGTGAAAAATACCAAAATGTCGTAAAAAAAATGGAAAATTTTGCAATTTTCAAAATGTTAAATTTTCTGCTTGTGAGACAAATAATCATACCACTCAAAATAGTTAATAACTAACATAGACCATATGTCTACTTTATGTTGCCATCATTATTTCAACCTCCTTTTAATTTTTTTGGACACTAGGAGGCTTAAAATATGAATAGCAAATTCTCAAATTTTCAAGAAAATTTCAAACACTGATTTTTTTAGGGACCAGTTCAGTTCTGATGTGACTTTGAGGGACTTGTATGTGAGACACCCCCATAAATGATGCCATTTCAAAAACTGCACCCCTCACAGTATTCAAAACAGCATTTTGGAAGTTTGTTAACCCTTTAGGTGTTTCACAGGAATTAAAACAAAGTGTAGGTGAAATTTCAAAATTTTTTTTTTTTTTGCAGATTTGCAATTTTAATACATTTTTCTAAGGAACACAGTACATTTTACTAGAGAAATGTGACTAAAAATTGATTCCCCCAATTCTTTTGTTTTCATAAATATCCTATATGTGGCCCTAGTGTGCACGTTGACCAAACCACAGGCTTCATAATAGAAGGAGCACCTACTTGATTTTGGAGCCTCCTTTTTATGAGATTATTTTTTAGGCACCATGTAGGTTTCTAGGCACCATAAGATGCTAAAAGTTAGGAACCCCCCCACAAGTGACCCCATTTTGCAAACTACACCCCTCAGGAAATTCATCTAGGGGTATAATGTACATTTCAAACCCCCAGGGGTTTCACTAATTGTGGTACAACTGGGCAGTGAAAATGAAAAATTTAATTTTTTACACAAAAATGCAGTTCTGGCTCAAAATTTTTCATTTTCACAAGGAATGAAGGAGACAAAGCACCCCAAAATCTGTGCCCCAATTTCTCCCGAGTACGGCAATGCTTCATGTGTGACCAAAAAATGGCAGGACTCAGAAGGGAAGGAGTGATATTTGGATTTTGCAGCACAGATTCTGGTGGAATGTTGGTGGGTGCTATGTCGCATTAGCAAGACCCCCAAAGCACCAATACAGTGGAAGCCCCCCACAAGTGACCCCATTTTGCAAACTACACCCCTCAGGGAATTCATCTAGGGGTATAGTGTACATTTCAAACCCCCAGGGGTTTCACCAATTTTGATACTACTGGGCTGTGCAAATGAAAAAATACATTTTCTTACACAAAAATGCAGTTCTGGCTCAAAATTTTTCATTTTCATAAGGTATGAAGGAGAAAAAGCACCCCAAAATCTGTGCCCCAATTTCTCCCGAGTATGGCAATGCCTCACATGTGACCAAAAAATACCAGTTGGGTGCATGGCAGGACTCAGAAGGGAAGGAGTGATTTTTGGATTTTGCAGCTCAGATTCTGGTGGAATTTTGGTGGGTGCTATGTCGCATTAGCAAGACCCCCAAAGCACCAATACAGTGGAAGCCCCCCACAAGTGACCCCATTTTGCAAACTACACCCCTCAGGGAATTCATCTAGGGGTATAGTGTACATTTCAAACCCCCAGGGGTTTCACCAATTTTGATACAACTGGGCTGTGCAAATGAAAAATTACATTTTTTTACACAAAAATGCAGTTCTGGCTCAAAATTTTTCATTTTCATAAGGTATGAAGGAGAAAAAGCACCCCAAAATCTGTGCCCCAATTTCTCCCGAGTATGGCAATGCCTCACATGTGACCAAAAAATACCAGTTGGGTGCATGGCAGGACTCAGAAGGGAAGGAGTGATTTTTGCAGCTCAGATTCTGGTGGAATTTTGGTGGGTGCTATGTCGCATTAGCAAGACCCCCGAAGCACCAATACAGTGGAAGCCCCCCACAAGTGACCCCATTTTGCAAACTACACCCCTCTGGGAATTCATCTAGGGGTATAATGTACATTTCAAACCCCCAGGGGTTTCACCAATTGTGGTACAACTGGGCAGTGAAAATGAAAAATTTAATTTTTTACACAAAAATGCAGTTCTGGCTCAAAATTTTTCATTTTCACAAGGAATGAAGGAGACAAAGCACCCCAAAATCTGTGCCCCAATTTCTCCCGAGTACGGCAATGCTTCATGTGTGACCAAAAAATGGCAGGACTCAGAAGGGAAGGAGTGATATTTGGATTTTGCAGCACAGATTCTGGTGGAATGTTGGTGGGTGCTATGTCGCATTAGCAAGACCCCCAAAGCACCAATACAGTGGAAGCCCCCCACAAGTGACCCCATTTTGCAAACTACACCCCTCAGGGAATTCATCTAGGGGTATAGTGTACATTTCAAACCCCCAGGGGTTTCACCAATTTTGATACTACTGGGCTGTGCAAATGAAAAAATACATTTTCTTACACAAAAATGCAGTTCTGGCTCAAAATTTTTCATTTTCATAAGGTATGAAGGAGAAAAAGCACCCCAAAATCTGTGCCCCAATTTCTCCCGAGTATGGCAATGCCTCACATGTGACCAAAAAATACCAGTTGGGTGCATGGCAGGACTCAGAAGGGAAGGAGTGATTTTTGGATTTTGCAGCTCAGATTCTGGTGGAATTTTAGTGGGTGCTATGTCGCATTAGCAAGACCCCCAAAGCACCAATACAGTGGAAGCCCCCCACAAGTGACCCCATTTTGCAAACTACACCCCTCAGGGAATTCATCTAGGGGTATAGTGTACATTTCAAACCCCCAGGGGTTTCACCAATTTTGATACAACTGGGCTGTGCAAATGAAAAATTACATTTTTTTACACAAAAATGCAGTTCTGGCTCAAAATTTTTCATTTTCATAAGGTATGAAGGAGAAAAAGCACCCCAAAATCTGTGCCCCAATTTCTCCCGAGTATGGCAATGCCTCACATGTGACCAAAAAATACCAGTTGGGTGCATGGCAGGACTCAGAAGGGAAGGAGTGATTTTTGCAGCTCAGATTCTGGTGGAATTTTGGTGGGTGCTATGTCGCATTAGCAAGACCCCCGAAGCACCAATACAGTGGAAGCCCCCCACAAGTGACCCCATTTTGCAAACTACACCCCTCTGGGAATTCATCTAGGGGTATAATGTACATTTCAAACCCCCAGGGGTTTCACCAATTGTGGTACAACTGGGCAGTGAAAATGAAAAATTTAATTTTTTACACAAAAATGCAGTTCTGGCTCAAAATTTTTCATTTTCACAAGGAATGAAGGAGACAAAGCACCCCAAAATCTGTGCCCCAATTTCTCCCGAGTACGGCAATGCTTCATGTGTGACCAAAAAATGGCAGGACTCAGAAGGGAAGGAGTGATATTTGGATTTTGCAGCACAGATTCTGGTGGAATGTTGGTGGGTGCTATGTCGCATTAGAAAGACCCCCAAAGCACCAATACAGTGGAACCCCCCCACAAGTGACCCCATTTTGCAAACTACACCCCTCAGGAAATTCATCTAGGGGTATAGTGTACATTTCAAACCCCCAGGGGTTTCACCAATTTTGATACAACTGGGCTGTGCAAATGAAAAATTACATTTTTTTACACAAAAATGCAGTTCTGGCTCAAAATTTTTCATTTTCATAAGGTATGAAGGAGAAAAAGCACCCCAAAATCTGTGCCCCAATTTCTCCCGAGTACGGCAATGCCTCACATGTGACCAAAAAATACCAGTTGGGTGCATGGCAGGACTCAGAAGGGAAGGAGTGATTTTTGGATTTTGCGGCTCAGATTCTGGTGGAATGAATGGTGGGTGCTATGTGGCATTAGCAAGACCCCCGAAGCACGGTGAAATGATGAACCTAATAATCCATAGATGTGTGGTATATTTTAAAACACTCCTTAATACATAGGCCGGGTTTGTCGGGGCAAGTGTCACACTGGAAAATAGTTTGCTTTCTTATTCCCTTTTTATAGCAAACTTTGCACCTTTTTTGTGTCCTGCCCTTTTTTCCAGTGGAGGGGATTTCATCAGGAAAATGCTGCCCTGGTACAATACGGGGGCCAGTACTAGAAGTACTGGGGCCCTCTGCCTGCTGGTTCCCAAATATTAGGCCCTTTATGACTTCCTCTTGAAAGTGCATAAATGTCCCCCTCTGGCTGGTAGAACGGAATAGCACGTAAGCGTTATACAGTGCCATCTGGATGATATACACGGCCAGCTTCTTGTACCAGATTTTTGTTTTCCGCAGGGCACTGTACGGCTTCAGTACCTGATCTGAAAGATCCACTCCGCCCATGTACTTATTGTAATCCAGGATACAATTAGGTTTTGAGGTGTGGGTACTGGTACCTCGTACAGGGACGGAGGTGGTACTGTCTCCGTGAATTGTTGTCAGTATAAGGACATCCCTCTTGTCCTTATATTTGACCAACAACATATTTTCGGTGGATTGTGCCCTGCTTTCACCCCTTCTCATTACTTGGGCAATGTGCGTTTTTGGGAGGCCTCTTTGGTTTTTGCGCACAGTACCGCAAGCTGCTGTACCTCTTGAACCAAGGGCCTTAAACAGGGGGATGCTAGTGTAAAAGTTATCCACATAGAGGTGATAACCTTTATCCAGGAAGGGGTGCACTAAATCCCAGACAATTTTTCCACTAACACCTACGAGGGAGGGGGGGCAATCTGGCGGTTCAATTCTTGAATCCTTCCCTTCATATACCCTAAACCTGTGAGTGTACCCTGAGGTGCTTTCACACAGCTTATACATTTTTATGCCATACCTTGCCCTCTTATTGGGAAGGTACTGGCGGAATTTAACCCTTCCTTTAAAATGTATAAGGGACTCGTCTATGCAAATGAATTTATCTGGGATGTACATCTCTGCAAATTTGGCACTGAAATGATCAATGACCGGCCTGACTTTGAATAGCCGGTCAAAGGTGGGATCATCTCTGGGTGGGCACTGTGCATTATCGTTGTAATGCAAAAATTTAAGGATTAACTCAAAACGAGTCCGGGTCATGGCCATACGGTAAAGTGGGGTGCTGTACAGAACATCTGTACTCCAATATTGCCTAATTTCTGGCTTTTTTACTATGCCCATATGAAACACCAGACCCCAAAACGTCATCATCTCTACTGCATCTACAGGGGTCCACCTAGCAAATGATGACGTGGGGTTTTGAGCAATAAACTGCTGGGCATATAAATTAGTTTGGTCCACCATTAAATTTATAAAATCATCAGAGAAAAATAATTTGAAAAAGTCAATTTCTCTGAGACCTGTGGAATCAAATTGGATTCCTGGGATGGCCAAAAACTCAGGAACCTGGGGCTCAAAATTGTCTGGTGGTGGGGTCCATACGAGATCAATTATTGGGGGGGGGGGGGTCTCAGCTGCTCTACGGGGGCGTCTTTGAGGGGGTCCCTCATCACTAGAGGAGGAAGAGGAGCTTAAGATGAATCCTTCAAATTCCCTGCTTGCATCACTGGCTGTGTCAGAGTCAGAGGCAAGCATGGCATATGCCTCCTCCGCTGAATACATTCTTCTGGATGACTGGGATGACATTTGGGATGACATTTGGGATGCCATTTTTATTTTTGTGTTTCTGGTAGTGAAATGTTTCAACACGTGTATAGTGTAGGGGGGGTACAAACTTTATTTCAACCCGGGGGGGTATGTAGTGTGTAGTGTGTATGTAGTGCAAAAAAAAAAAAAAAAAAAAAAGGTCCTGCGCCAAAAATTGAGCACAGATGTTGGTCAGTAACGTCCGTCACTGAACAGCGCTCAAAGGCAACAGGAATTTGATCAAAAAAAAAAATATACCACAGCACTCTCCAAAAAAAAAAACAATTTAAAAAAACTGCAGAAAAATAATTATATCAACCCTGTGCCGAAAAAGCTGATCAGTGCACAGTGGCCACAGGACACCCACAAAATCACAGTGTGTGTAAAAAAAAAAAATAAAAAAAGACCCCACAGCACCCTCAAAAAAAAAAAAAAAGGTGATCACTGATGCGACACTGATTACCGGTGAGGGGCAGCAGGTGCACAACCTTTGGTGCAACTGACAGTGCAACTGGCAGCAACTGACAGGTATATATAAAAAAAAAAAAACCCTGCACCCCCAAAAAGTTGCTGATCAGCACAGATATACTGATCAGCACAAAAGGGGGGGCAGCAGACACAAAATATAGCACTCTCTATCACTATCTCTCTCTATCTCTCTATCTCTCACTATCTATCACTCTATGACACTGCAGCAGCAGCAGCACTGACAGTTATATATATAAAAAAAAACCTGCACCCCCAAAAAGTTGCTGATCAGCACAGATATACTGATCAGCACAAAAGGGGGGGGCAGCAGACACAAAATATAGCACTCTCTATCACTCTCTGTCACTATCTCTCTCTATCTCTCTATCTCTCACTATATATCACTCTATGACACTGCAGCAGCAGCACTGACAGGTATATATATAAAAAAAAACCTACACCCCCAAAAAGTTGCTGATCAGTTAATTTATACTGATCAGCACAAAAGGGGGGGCAGCAGTCAGTTGCACACGCAGCACAGCTGTATATATATAAAAAATATATAGCAAAATCTGTCACTATCTCTCTCTATCTCTCTATCTATAACTATCACACTGCAGCAGCACAACACAGGAAGTCACAGGAAGTCACAAGAAGTAACAAGATCCAGGAAGCATCCAGCACGCTACAAGCAGTGATCAGGTAAGTATTTGCAAGGATCAGGTCAGTATATCACGGCAGATAGGCACGGTGACCGCACTGCACGCAATTCCAGACCGGAATGGCGTCTGCAGTGCAGTCACCGTTAGTTTAAATCACCCTCCATGGCTGTGATTGGTTCGTCGGTCCGACGGACCAATCACGGCCTTTGGGGGCGGGTGGGGTGAGGTGGGGTGACACCAGTGTCACCCTTACACCCCGTGGTGATTCAATCACCACCGATCCCTGTGTCACCGGCGAACGTTATTCGCCGGTACACAGAAAACGCTGTAATTGGCTGTTCACATTTGAACAGCCAATCACAGCGATCGCCGACAGGGGGGGCGGCATCGCCGCCCCCCCTGGGCATGCAGGGACATGTCTGCTGTCAGGGACAGCAGACATCTCCAAACTGTCACCGCGTCTATAGACGCGGTGACAGTTAAATGGCATGACGTACATTTATGCCATGTGTTGGGAAGTACATCCCGGCCATGACGTAAATGTACGTCAAATGTCGGGAAGGGGTTATATATACACACACACACATATATATATATGTACATATATATATATGTACATATATATATATGTACATATATATATATATATGTACATATATATATATGTACATATATATATATATACATATATATATATATACATATATATATATATACATATATATATATATACATATATATATATATATATATATATATATATACATATATATATATATACATATATATATATATATATATATATATATATATATATATATATATATATATATATATATATATATATATATATATATATATATATATATATACATATACATATACACATACACAATTTCTTCTAAAAGTATACATATACTCCTGCAGTTTTCAAAAAAATGTGTTAATACATTTGACAAGGGGTTGGGATCATTTTGTCTAGCTCAAGTTGGTCGACACCAATAGGTCGACATGAGGAAAGTTCAACATGGGTCTAGGTCGACACAAGCATTAGGTCGACAGTGTCTAGGTCGACACTGGGTTTTTCACCCGAATTTTGACACGGACACAGTTTCAAGTGCACTGCATCCCCCTGCAATGCTTCGGGCACGGTGCCTCGCTGCTCTCGGTACACTATTTTATTCTTCCCACCACGCCCTAGTGGATGGTAGGGCTTGTAATACCACATCTCGGCTCAAAAAACAGTGAAAAACCCCATGTCCACCTTTTGACTGTTGACAAAGACACTGTCGACCTAATGCTTGTGTCGACCTTGACCCATGTCAACCAGCATGCAGTAGACCAGTGGTAGCCAATCCTAGCCATCGAGAGCTACCGACAGTGCACATTTTCCAGACAACCTAGCTGCTGCACAGCTGCAATCATTAACCCCTTCCTGACAGAGCCAGTTTTTGCGTTCCTGACAGAGCCATTTTTTTCAAATCTGACATGTCTCACTTAAGTGGGGATAACTTTTTTTTGCTTTTACTTATCCCAGTGATTTTGAGATTGTTTTTTCGTGACACATTGTACTTCAAATTAGTGGTAAATTTGGGTCGATACAGTCTGTGTTTTTTTGTGAAAAATACCAAAATGTCGTAAAAAAATGGAAAATTTAGCAATTTGCAAAATGTTAAATTTTCTGCTTGTGAGACAAATAATCATACCACTCAAAATAGTTAATAACTAACAAAGACCATATGTCTACTTTATGTTGCCATCATTATTTCAGGTACTTGTTTCCTATCTGGGCGCCCACGATCAAAATCGCGGTGATCGGGGGTAAAAATCGCGGTGATCGCGGTCATCGCGGGCATCGCGGGTAAAATTGGATGGTCGCGATGCCCGCGATGACCGCGATCACCGCGATTTTCCCATAGGGAACAATGTTAAAAAGGCTGATTGACCGCGATTTCACTGTTAAATGGCTCAATTGACCCGATTTGGCCATATTAACCCTGAATTAGGCCCAATTAACCCTTAAATGTCCCCCCCAATTTTTGACGCCACCCCACGATCGACGCCAACCCGAAGCGTGGCGAGCGCAGCGAGCCCGCGAGGGGCGGCGGTACGCGTCCTCCGACCTTTTCATGCCCTACTATCCACTAGGGCGTGGTGTGAGAATATAATAGTGTGGCGAGCGTAGCGAGCCACCGAGCCCGAAGCGTGGCGAGCGCAGCGAGCCCCGCGAGGGGACGCGGATACCTTCACTGTGAAGGCCGCGAGGGGACGCGCATAATTGTGAAGGTATCCGCGTCCCCTCGCGGGGCTCGCTGCGCTCGCCACGCTTCGGGCTCGGTGGCTCGCTGCGCTCGCCACACTATTATATTCTCACACCACGCCCTAGTGGATAGTAGGGCATGAAAAGGTCGGAGGACGCGTACCGCCGCCCCTCGCGGGCTCGCTGCGCTCGCCACGCTTCGGGTTGGCGTCGATCGTGGGGTGGCGTCAAAAAATGGGGGGGACATTTAAGGGTTAATGGGCTCTGTGGCCCATTTAACATTGATTCCTATGGCCAAATCGGGTGGATTGAGGCATTTAACAGTAAAATCGGGTCCATCGCGGCTTTTAACATTGATTCCTATGGGAAATCGTGAGCATCGCGTCGCGGGCATCGCGGGTACATTTATGGCCGGCCGCGACGCGACCGACGCGATTTTTCAGGTTTAACATGGTTTTCAATGGGAAAATCGCGGGCATCGCGTCGGTCGCGTCGCGGGCAGGCATAAATGTACCCGCGATGCCCGCGACGGGCGCCCAGATAGGAAACAAGTACCTTATTTCAACCTCCTTTTCATTTTTTTGGACACTAGGAGGCTTCAAATATGAATAGCAAATTCTCAAATTTTCAAGAAAATTTCAAACACTGATTTTTTTAGGGACCAGTTCAGTTCTGATGTGACTTTGAGGGACTTGTATGTGAGACACCCCCATAAATGATGCCATTTCAAAAACTGCACCCCTCACAGTATTCAAAACAGCATTTTGGAAGTTTGTTAACCCTTTATGTGTTTCACAGGAATTAAAACAAAGTGTAGGTGAAATTTCAAAATTTCTTTTTTTTTGCAGAGTTTCAATTTTAATACATTTTTCTAACGAACACAGTAGA
This sequence comes from Crinia signifera, assembly GCF_055691185.1. Classification (NCBI taxonomy): domain Eukaryota; kingdom Metazoa; phylum Chordata; class Amphibia; order Anura; family Myobatrachidae; genus Crinia; species Crinia signifera. The sequence goes on from NC_139218.1 coordinate 133,346,803, forward strand.
TTTTACTAGAGAAATGTGACTAAAAATTGATTCCCCCAATTCTTTTGTTTTCATAAATATCCTATATGTGGCCCTAGTGTGCACGTTGACCAAACCACAGGCTTCATAATAGAAGGAGCACCTACTTGATTTTGGAGCCTCCTTTTTATGAGATTATTTTTTTAGGCACCATGTAGGTTTCTAGGCACCATAAGATGCTAAAAGTTAGGAACCTCCCCCACAAGTCACCCCATTTTGCAAACTACACCCCTCAGAGAATTCATCTAGGGGTATAGTGTACATTTCAAACCCCCAGGGGTTTCACCAATTTTGATACAACTGGGCTGTGAAAATGA